>NC_087552.1:27462992-28676742 GCF_036250125.1 Pseudopipra pipra | reverse complement strand
AGACAGGCATGCTTAAAGCTCAAGTGGCAACATAAAGGAGCATAACAAGAAGAGGGAGACCGAAAATCCTGCATACCTTCCCTTTGACTGTCTGTTGTATGACATTTACCAGATGAGTATATGTAAAGTACTCTGTAATTAAGTTCATCTGATCACAATAACTTTTAGGAAACTTCAAAAACTATGTCAAAACTCAGAAGTCAGAATAATTTGTATTTATTCTAAGTAGATGAGCATGTTGCTTGAGCATAAATTACACTTTCATTTAGCATGAATCAAGCCAAATTATTTGGTCAGGTTATGGAACTTCATTTCAGATATGGCATGCCCTTTGCTTTACTAACTGTGTGGAGACCCCCTCTGTTTCCAATGTTCAGTGTATCCCATCTCCCTGACCTGTCCCTGCCCATGCCTGCTCCTGCAGCACCAGCCAGACCCACAGCCTGACAGAGGAATAAATTCAAAGAAGTTGAAAGCCCTGAAGGACATAATGACAGGTGAAAATACCAAATTCCATTTGAACTCAGGCTTTCCTCAGGCATCTCATAGCTCCTGTTTCATGCAGGAACCAAATTGTGAAAACACATCATCACCAGAGCTTTGCCATATCATTTTGTGTACACTATGACGGCTGCACTGTTAATGAGAAACCTGTCCCTGCCCCCTATTCAGGGTGAAAGAAAAAGAAGTTTATTGGGAGGAATAAATTTAGACAACAATGTATCCCTCAGCAGTATGTCTCAAAATAGCAAACTATAAAAGCTTACACTAATCTTACCAGAGAGAACTAAAAAAAAAAAAAAAAAAAGGCATCTGACAACGCATGTGCACGGTTGAGATTCCTCCTCCTGAAATCTCTAGATTAAATTGAGTGTGTTTCCTTCATTTTTTTTCTTTTAAACCTCTATAATTGTGAACTTCTTGCTAAATACCAAAATCTTTTAAAAATACTCGAGAATAAGTGCTGCTGTGGAAGAACAGCTACATCCTGCACACCACACATAAAGCTGGATTCATCCTGTTTAGCCAACTAGTTGGAATTAAACAACTGTAGAAAACGACTGATTTATTCATCTCCATTTTCTTCCTTCATGAAACAGATTTTCTGAGTAAATACCATGTGTTTCCTAAAAACCAACATAATTAGTTTAATGCTGGAATAGATTTCTAAAAACTTAGCTGCCTTACACTGTAATTTTAGCAAATGGGAGAGTTAAAGAAAAATGGATGTAAGTGTCGCCCTCAAAAAAATGGGCTTACAAGTAGGATGGCAGCAGCAGCACCAGCAGCTGTACCCCAACAGGGCAGAACACTGCTCACTGAGGATGCTGTCTCCTGTCAGCTAACTGGATGTGCACACACCTCTGTCTCTCACTCTCCTGTATCTGTAAAACAGATACAGTGATGCTTTCCCATCTCAAGAGGCCACCCCAAAATCTGCAGATTAATTGTTCTTTATTAAAGGGCAGACACTGCTAATATGCAGTATGAAAGATACATAAATGATTTATTTGAAATACAGAGTGCCTTGAGAAGCACAGTTTGCCAATAAGCAGAAAAATACCATTATGATGTTCAGATCTCAAATCTGAAACTGAATCTATCATCAGCTGTGCTAGCAATCTATTTTCTGCCAAGTTGCCACGGGTAACAGAAATGCATGATGACAGCAATAAATAACTTTAATGACTGCTGATAATATCATGAAAAGAGCTCTGTGATACACTGACATCATTTAGAGGTTTACTAGACATTATTAAGTGTCATATCGTGCCTCAGCTTGTCAGCCAATCATAGCAAATCGCTTGGGTATAAACATATTTGTATCCATCTGCATATGTATGTAAGACTAAATATTATAAGCTATAAACTACATAGTTTATTCAACTTATTTTCACTTGAGCTAACTTAAAATAGAAATATGCCAGTTACACAACAGCGGAAGTACCTTTGGATTCTATAAAAAAACCCAAACCTGTACAAACAAAGGTGATTACTATCCTCACAACCTCTCAAGCGATGATGTGGTATAGCACTACACGCTGCAGCCTATTTATCACATATGTTTGTCGGTTTTTAGCCCTTTTCTATTTGGCCTTCCTGGAAGTTTGCAGTATCACCATCCCCGCAAATAAGCCTTGCTGGGAACTCCAGGAATAGGGTGACAAGATATTTTCACAAAAAATTGCAGAAAGAAAAGTTTCATAATAAAATCATCTTCAAATTAAATAAATCAAAGGTTGAATGACCTCACTTTTACCATTTAAGTTAGAAAATATTGAATGCTTTACATTATATCTCAAAGTGTCTTGCTCTCCACCCTCACAGGACTACTGCTACCACAAAGAAAGACAAAAACTTTAAGCTGATATTGCTAATGCCATATAGCCCTAAAACACAGACATTACCAAAGCAAGTTGAGACATTACATATTCTTTTCATAAATGTTTTCATTTCCTTAAGGAATAAAATAATTCTGGATTTTTTTCATCTGTTATATTAAAACATCCCTTAAAGAAGGGAAAGATCACTATTTGCAGAGGTAATATTCTCATATTTGTGATCCACGTTAAAGTAAATGTATTCTTAAATGGCAAAAATAAGATTTTAAAACCCCATTTTAAATCATGTACACCTGTCAGAAATACAAATATGACAAGATCCCTTTAAGAAGTGACATTCAGCAATACCTATTGACATGGAAGGACTTTGGGAAGATGACATGAAGGCTTGCAGATACACAACAGATCAGGCACTTACATCTGCTTCTTTAACTCACGTCACCCTTTTCCATCCACCATATGATTTGTACATCAACATGATTACGCCAAGCTGGGTTATACATCATAAAATACATTTGCCTGTCAAAAAGGTACAGATACTTTTCTTTCTTCGCTTTAACAACCATTCCATGTGGGTTACATATCCCACAGCATTTAGATACAAGCAAGAGGTTTATTTTCTAGCAACTTCCATTCTGAAGTGTCACTATGATCAAGATTTATATATTACAGTCATACTTCAAGCTATGATTATTAACTGTTTTTCATTTAAGGGACAAGATTTGTCACCTGCACAAACTCAGAAAGAAAATATAACGTAATTAGTAACTATTCATGAGCTTAATCTGAATTTAGGGGCGCAGCATGCAGCATTCATTTTTACTCTCTCTCTTTTTTTTTTTTTTTAACTCTTTAAGTAACCTGCAGAAACTTGGTATAAAAATTTTAACAAAGTTGTAGAAATAGATATTTTTTGCATATTACTGTATGCAAGTTGCTTCACTCATATAACAAAAAATCAAATACCTCAAAAAGGCCTAGCTTAGTTCCCAAAAAATCCCAAAGATGACATGGTTTATTATAGGGTGATCAGTGGTCCTAAGAAAAGTTAAAAAAAAAGAAAAAGGAAAAGAAAATTTAAAAAATCATTATGGATAATTATGTTGTCTCAATAACAAGTATCTATTAAAAGAACCTGAGCCTCCATGCTGTTTCTGATAAAGCTTCTAGTACATGACGAAAGGATTTACAGCTACCAAGATTATGAGGTGGCGGGAGTCAGATCCATTTCTGCACCTCTTCTCAAGGGTCACTTAATGTGAAGGAAGGAAAGCTTGTGGGGCCTCCCTGGGCACTTCTCAGGTTAAGAATCTCCCACTGTATTAAATCAAAACCTAGTTCATTAATAAGCAGCATCCCTGCTAGGAAATCTAAATGAGCCTCTTTTAGCAATGAGACTTTCTTTTCCCTCAGATTAAAGTGTCCACGGAGTCATAAAATGCCTCCAATTCTCAGACAAGACCATAACCTCTTAAATGCCTCCTTTTTTTAAAGGGCTCTGAATTTGTGTGAGCAGCAGCACACAGAAATTGGTTAGTGTTGGCAAACAGTGTGACAACTGCAACACAAACCCAAGAGGGGAAAATAAACAACCCTTCAGTTATCCCAGTCATTGGAGCCATGTGAGCATTTAACATGCTGTGGGTTCCTCAGGCCTTGGAGAACATAAATTAGTGCAATAAGTGATATAATTAATGAATTTCAGCAGTCAGATATAAGCACAAGTAATGTATCCAGGAATAAATCAGGCAGTTGTTAAACAAAAAAGCCCTGTTGCTTTGGGATACCCCGAATTCCCAGGCTCTCCTTGGATCCACACATGTAACAAAATCACTTTCCAGACAAAAAAAGAAAACCTGTAAACATACAGGGGTAAAATTTCCTCTCAGATTCCTTTATTCAATGCACCTGTTTCCCAGACCTACCTTGCACGTCCCCACCAAAGATCTCCTGTTTCTAGAACTGGAGAGAATAATGTTCTCCCTATCTGGCTTCATGCAATGTCTCTCAACTCTAAATTCTGTTCAAGAAGAAAAGAATTTGCCTATCTGAACACCTGACCCTGGGTGTCGCCTTTTTAAGAATTGTTTATCCCTTCCAGAGGTTTATCCCTAGGTTTATCCCTACCAAAACCTATTCCAGTACTTCGGGATGAGTGAAATGAAGTAGTCTGTGCCATACAAATCATGCCAGGTGATTTCATCAGGAGCGCAAAAAGTTCCAAATATAATAATACATAAAGAAAAAGTATTCCTATAAATAATCTGTAAATCTTATCATTTTGATAACTACTATCTACAGCTTTGTCATCTAAAGCAATGCATTTTAAGATGAATTCTCTCCAATGTATATGTCTCCCCTGTAGAAAAAAATTTGCTCTGCTTAGCAGTTGAGTGCTTGGCCCAGCTTATAAAGGGTGGAAAAAAATACCAAAGAAAGAAAATCAGATTATTGCTATTTTAAAATTATTATGAGTGTGAACAGACAAATGTGGGAAGAAACCCATTTTGAAAAATGAATGGGTTCAAGACATTGCTTTGGAAACGGATGACTCTCATGCCAATTTTATCTCAAAGTAATAACATTTTGGGTAAGAGCCCAAAACACAAGGAGAGTGACTTATCAAACCTTGGACTTTAGCAATCTGGTTTCCTTCCTTTGAAAACTTAGAGCTTCAGTAAACACAGGTTTGTGAATGATCAGCATGGATTTTACACCATTTTAAGACAAGCAGATACAGTTAAAAGAATTCAAGTCCATTTGCACTCAGCTTTAGAGGGATTTCCCTAAAATTACATATTTTTCCTTTCCTGTGAGGTGTGCCAGAGAACAGGGCAAAGTGTAAAAATAAGATGGAAGGAAGATGCCGCACTGAAGAAAACATACATATATTTTAAATACTTAGATCAGCCCATTACAGAAAACCCTGCTCCCTAGCCTTTCTGGAAACTCAATCGATAAGGAGAAGACTAGAGAGCAATACACCCATAAAATGTCAAAGCACTAAAATCTATCACAAACTGACCCAAAGAAAGTGGTCTGAAGTTTTGCATCTGATTAAATCAAAATCCCTGAGACACTCTGATTTCCTCTTTGGATTTAAAGGCAGAGAATTACAGCTCTTTGCTGTTTCCTTCCCTTGCACCTGTGCGAAGGTGTTGGCTGGTGGCTGTCCTGCCTGAGGCTGGGCTGGGAGCGATGCTGGGGCACAGAGTCCACATGAGCCTCTCTTCACTCAGAGCCATAAGAGACAAGGTGTGCTGGGCCCATGCACAAACACTTTTCTTCCTCATTACACCCATTTCAGAAGCCTTTGTGCAGAAACTACAAGGGGCTTTCTGGGAGCCTCCTCTGGGGGCACACAGCATGTAAAGAGGTGAAAATATCTCATATTGCTTCTCACCACATGGGAGGAAAGCTGCTCACTGCTGGACCCTGAAAAGCAGTCAGGAGGCTTTCTCAGGGTGATGGCCAGAGGGGTTACCTGAGGATGATGTGTACATGAGCTTTCTACCACACTGGTACAGATTCCAGACCTAAATATAGGTCCAGGCCGTTACTAGTTTAGTTCAGTAACCTGAACCCCAAGGGGTAGTTCTTGTGGCTGGCACCCTTCCTGCTGCTCGCTGGCATGTGTGAAACAGCTACTTGTACAGGCCCCCATTGCTGGGTCTCCCAGTTCAGCACTCTCCTGACGGCTGGTGACGCTCTCTCAACACCTTCCCTGCAGCCACATAGCAGGCAGTGAGCTGGAGCAGAAGTTGCCTTGCCCAGTGCCTTGTCCCCTCAGGGACATGTCTCACTTAGCTGTCTTCAGGCTGCTTGAACCTCAACCAGACAGAATCAAACCCCCGTGATCTGTGTCACATTGAACACAGCAGTCCCTACTTACATCTCCACACCTCAAAAATTGCTCTGAAATCTGCTATAGAAAACCCAAATTTTGCACAGTCTTCTCAGTGACGACTGGATTCTCACTGTTAGGTAGGGGACAGAAATCTGGAAAAGAATTAAAGCCATCAAGAACAAAATAGACAGTGCACCGCAAAGATTTCTCCTTCAGCTCCAAAGAGAGATTCCCAAACCACAAACATGCCTCACTTGTTTTGGGAATGCTTCACTAGGTGAGGATGAGGTGTTGGCTGTCACTACATCTTCTCTCCTGTACCTCCTTGGCACAGGTCCTGCTACTTTTTTTTTTTTTAGCAAAAACCCATTTATCTATGATGGAGATAAAATAGTCAGGCTAGGAAAGGAATCTGGGAAAAAAACAGATGACTGAGGAAAATAAGTATACAGGAAAATAAAGATGAAGGAGGAAATTAAAGCATAAGAGCACAGCAGAAGACAGTAAATAGTTCCAGACACTGATGTGCCATAAAGCAGAGGCTCTCAGCAAGGACTGAAGACAACTCTGATTTTTAGTAAGTAGACAGGCTCCAGGACAGCCCAGCTTTTGAAATGCATAATAATAACACTATACAAGAGTCTGATGAAGACCAAGTTGAGCTCTTCTACATTCGTTGTATGCAACTCTACATCCTTTGCTTTTTTGAATCTTGACATTTTGGGTGATGGCAGTCTAGGGCATTAACTGATCCTCATCCAGGAGTTCTCCCAGTTCTGTTGCAAAACATCCTCTCACTTAGTCTGTGGTCTCCTCAGATATTCCCTGCCATGAGCTGTTTTCCCCAGCTATCAAACACCCCTCTGGAAAAACAAAACAACACAAGAAAACCACCACTCTCCAGATGACCACCAAAGCTCTCTGGGGCAAGCTGATTACAGCATAATAAAATACCACAGAAAATTGAGGTAAAGATAACAAAATTCAAATATTTAAGCACCACAGACATAGTTATGTTTATCCATATTGAGTAACATATATTGCATAAAAATGCATTAGAGTACTTCACCACATTTATCCATTTTTATAGCAATCAGTAGCATAGATAAAGGAGGACAAGAAAGGTAAGAAAAACAATGTGGTACATTGAATTTATATATGTATTTTATCTTTTAAAAAGAAAAGACACCTTTATAGGGTAGATCTTGATATCTTTGAAGAATTACTCCCATTACTGCCTTAGGAAGGATACCAAAGAAACTTATTACTCTGCAGAGATGAATTGCTTCTCTGCATATTTTCCTTAAGATTCTGGAGCTCTTGGATTATGTTTTGTAAATCAGTTAGCTTCCTAGCCAGAGATTAAGGTAAATTCTGCTAAGGACTAAAAGTTGACTTAGAGCATTAAGAAGGATTAATGTTTAGCTGTGGTGAAGCTGAAGTACTAGGTTAGCATGTTTACGCAGTGCTGTAGATCACAATTAATCCAAAATTAGTATAAAAGATCAACAGCAACTGCTCTTGCATGCCAGCTTGGCTTAGTCCTAAAATCAAGACTTACTTTGGGGGCAATCTCTGTGCAAAGTTGCCGTGTGTCTGCCCTAATAGGTTTAAAGCTTTCCAAGGAATCCATGCATTTTAAATGTTTAGCTTCTTTGCCCTCTGCTTTGAGAAAATAAATGTTGAAGTCAGTACTCGAGGTGCTTCTGCTTTTTATCTGTGTCACAGATCCGTCAGAATAGATTGGTGCTATAAATGAACAAAAGCAAATACAATTTCCTGCCTTACAAAGAAAAGGTGCTTAAAATATGTCCTTTCGTTCATCATCAAAGATTAATAAAAATAACAGGGATTTTCTGGCAGAAAATATTCATTCTTATAACAAAAATAGATAGCAGAAGTACACAGGAATGTCCAGATATATTCATATATAGAGAAGTGCGGGCATATGTATTTAAAAAATATGTTTGTCTGTTCTGTACCTATAGAGAGTATCTATAGTAACATATATAAAGATATAACTGGAAGATCTATCTTAAATGACATGTAACAACAAAGCTTAAGAGAGATAGGTGGGGGGTAAGGGCGGGGGAGCTCTCTCTACTTCAAAGTCAGTTTAAATGATGATTTCTAGCTCCCTCAAAAACCAGCAACATTTCTGTGTCTTCAAAAGAGGAGCCATGTAGCAACTTGCTATGTGTAACCCAGCTCTAACACCTGGTGCATCCTGGCTTGAGCCATCCCACCCCTGTGCCCTTGCAGATCTGCCCTCCTCAGCCTCAGGAAAGGAGGATTGGGAGGGCCAGGAAGGTAGTCATGAAGAGAGCCCATGACTCCAGCACATGGGCTACCACATCTTTGAGACCATTTAGAAGAAAGCAATGTGTACTATCAGGGGCTTAAAGGCTGCAGTGGAGGAAGCCATCATCAGACATGGTGGTCCTACAGTTATAGAGGCAGTATGTCCAGCTGCAGGGTATTAATTACCATTGAAGCAGAAAGCAGATGCCAAGTTAAGAGATTTTACTAACTTGCAATATGTGAAATTAAACTGGTAAAAGTTAAAACCATTCCATTGTGTAGAATAGAAGCTCTGCTCTATGAGTCAGATTATAAGAACCTTAAGATTTTGTTGAGGAGGGTCCACTGTGGGTGTTTGGAGACTTTTTATGGTTTGTTTGTTTGTTTGTTTGTTTTTACAGAGCCTTTTCACTCTTGTCCAGAAATTCATGTTTTTCCTTACAATGTTGTATTACTTTAGTACATTAGTACCATCAGTACTAATTTCAAAGCTTATTGCTGAACTTGGTTACTAATTAAGTATCTTTTCAGCTTTATTTCTATACTAATGAAAAATCAGAAATGGACATTCCAAGCATCTATTTCATTACACTGAAATATATTGAAACCAAAGGAATAGTGCCGTGTTGTATCAGGAAAGACATCCCATACTAATCCCAACAGCACAGAAGATGCTGATGCCAAACCAAAGGAGTTGAGAAATTTAAATCAAATTGTTCTGTGCATTTCACAGCTGCAACAAACATTCTTGGTGGGGTGTGCCCAGCAGTGAAGGCTATATGCAGAGCTGTTTGCTAAGCAACTTTTTCAGTTCCTGGGTAGTAAACTTACAACACTATTCATTGCTTCCAGTGGCAACAGAATGCTGAGAGATGGTAACATCTGTGCCTATGTCTAGCTAACCGCATTCAAGCTGTGATGGTGATGACATTTGTGAAACTTGATTAAACTTTTCTTTAATCCCATTCTTTATTTTAGAAACACACACACGAACAATTTCATATCCAAGTCTTAAAGGAAACTCTAAGCTGATGCAATGTGGCCTCTCGCAAGAAACTTGAAAATTCCCTTTCTGAGGCCTGTCTCCAAGAGACACACAGGGCTTCCTGTTTATGGGACTGTTCATGCCCACAAGCTATGTATAAAAAAAGAAAGAAAAAAAACCTAGAGAGATGCAAACATAACCCAGGCACGTTCACTAAAAATTCAGACCAGCTCACTATGGGCTTGTGCTGGATTCTTCTCTTTGATTCTCACAGAATTTTCTTTACTAAAAAGAGACACCCATCATCTACCCTGAGGAGATTCTGACCCACCACACCAACTCAGGCCTTTTTTAACTTTTCTCTTGTGCACGCGTGAAGAGGCTCTGGTGGGTGATTTTCATATGGTGACCCAGTTCTTCTGCACTATCTTCAGCTTTAAGTGAACAGGAAAAACTGCCAAAATACATTTGCACACCAACAAGAGTTAAGAAAAACAGCTTAAGGACTCATTTTTATACCAGGAAAGCTCAGCTCAGGTACATCATGCAGTTTTCAAAAAGCTGCTTTACCCCATTTTACAGCTGGGTGAGTGAGGCAACCAGAGGTCAGGACACGTGCCTAAAGTTTGGAGTACCTGGTATGTCCCTGGATCGTAAGCCCTTACTCTGTGAACAACACTACCTCCTTCCAGTGTCCTCAATTTCAGTAGCTACAGGTTTGCTGAGCAGGGGTAGGTTACATCAACAGCCCTGCAAAGCCATGTAAAGCTCCTATAAACAGAGGCCACAAGCAAAATAAATCTGGTGTACAAGTTGTTTTTCAAGAAGCAATGTTGTCTTTGTTAAAGGTGCTCACACATTTATGAGCTCTGCTCTGTATGGTCCTAATGCCTCCAAGCAACAAGCTCAGATTTTCAGCACCTGCTGATTAAGTGAAAGAAAAGACACCTGAGATGAAATGGACCCATCTAAATATTAACCAGCCTGCATCTTTGAAGAGCATTTTTTTCTTGGTAATAAAAGACAGCCCTCATTTAAAAGTATTGGGTCTTCATTTCAAATGTTTTTCACTTGTTTTGTTTTACTGTGGCTGAGTTACCCATTCCGATTAAAAGAGAACTATTGTTTAGTGGTTCTAAAAGTAAACATGCTTTTCTGCAAATCATAGTGGCAGAACACACAGTGGAACATGCCAGCTCAAAAAGAAAGGGTTACTAAACTCTACTTTCAAGTATGAATGACTGATATGCAAATATGCTTTATGGTAATGCTTGCGAATATCTGCTTTTTTGGAAGCCCAGAGTTCCTGCATGCATTGCTCTCATAGATCAGGGCTGTGTGAGGAGGCTTCAGGGGCACATGTGCACATTCAGAGATTCAGTTTGCTATGGAAGCCTTCCAGAAAGCCAATAGCTGCTTTGCACCATAAAACTAAATATATATTTTAAGCTCTGCAGAATCAACAGAAGCAAACAGTATATCAAATGCCTCTGGTCCTATGCAGCAAGGGTACTGCCAAACCCCAAGCATTCAGGATAAACCATGAGTGGGAACCTCAGATCATGAAAGAGACCTTTAAATAAATCACAAGGTAGGACCAAAACTTGGTCTCTTTTACTGTAACTTTGAAGGCCCAGTTTCGAAAAGATTCATTAACTCACATTTTAACTGGCTTTTTTTCTGAAATACTAAGCTCTAGCATAAGCTTTTTTATACAGTGAAAGCTGTGACTCAACCCTTGCCACTTGCCTCCAAGAGCTGGGCTTTTCCTGAAAAAAACCTCATATGAAACAGCTTGAATTTTTGATAAGACAGTGAACTAGCAGCAGAGAAGTTACCCTAGAAACCATCCATGCACACTCTTCTGAAGCCTGCAATAAAACCTTCCCTTCAGCTAGTCAAAACATGCTAAGAAACTCCTTTTCTCCCAACAAGAAAGCACACAAACACTGTCCATAATTTCCTAAGTATTTACCTCCTCTGGTAAGTGCTCTGCAGCGCGGCAGAGCAAACCCAACTGTTTCCCATTAGGCAACTGTGTGCCACAGCTTTTCTGCACTCAGACTCAGAGCCATAACTTATCACTAACATTTCTGCACACATAAATTCAGCTGCAACAGAAGGGTGAAAAAAAAAATTCAAAAGCTATGAAACCTTAAAGCCAGTTACAGTACCTGCAAGCTCCAAGGCAGCGCTCACAGTGGAGACTTCCCCGAAGCAGAGAGTCCAGCACCCTGCTCTCTACGATCCAGCTGTGGACCTGGCCCCGATATCAACATTTAAAGAGACAGAGGAATGAAATTACAACCCACCTGCTTTTATCCAGGTTGTTGCACAACAAACCAGTTCTTTTTTTTTAATGGACTGTTTTAGAAGAGAATCCATCAATAAAGTGCACCCTTGTGCACCTTGGTCTCTCCTTCACCAACTGCAAGACAACAAAAAAGTAGCAAATCACAAGGATATATCACAAGTCCTAATGACTTGAACATGTGTTTGGAGCAAATGTAAATATTCCACTCTCTGAATGAGCAAGCTTTTAAGTGTAGGCTTAATTTTATCTCCCCTCAGTAAATCATTTTTAAGCAAGTACCTAAATATAAGCCCGTGTTGTACTCTCATAAATACTAATAGGACTTAAACATGTGCTTAAAATTAAACATGTACTTATGCACTTTGCTGAACCTGGCCAGGAGACATTGCAATTGTGTTAGTAGTAAAATCTCTCAGATAGATTTCTTATGGTACCCTATCCATGCTATGTGCACTTCACAGAGCAAGAAAGTAACACCAGAGGATCTGAGCCTTTTGGGGTGGACAGAATCAAGGCAGTAGGAGATGATACCTTCTACTTTTTCTGCTCCAACAAAGTCACATATAGGTGCCATCCAGCGAGGCTACACAAACCAGCAGATTTGCCAAGGTTAGTCAAATATGTATTTCTGCAGTCATCTTTAGCTGAGGCTGATGCATGTGCAGGGGAAGCAGTGCTGGGAAGCTGGTGTTCAGCTTCAGCTGATATGTTGCCTGCTGCTCTTCAAAGTCAGGCCAGGGAGAGTCTGGCTCATCGTGGAAGCTGGAGTCTGCCCACAACTTCCCTGTCACTTGCTGACCCCTGCCCTCACCAGAAGAGAGTCCACAGTGGATCAGGAAGTCTTGGGGGAAACAAGGCTTTCCCAGTAGTCCCGGTGATCTCTGTGAGAAGAAGCCAGGGGCTATGCTGTGCTGGACACTGCTGGTTCCAATACAGAGGGGAGGTGTCTGCATCTCACTGTCCAACTCTTTATACAGCTCTGTTTAACTGGCAATAAATTAAGTTAAATTTTCCCACATCAAGCCTGTTTTGCACATGATGGTAATTGTTAAGTGACCTCCCTGTCTTACCTCAACCCATGAGCCTTTTTTTCTCTACACCATCCCATTGAGAAAGGGGACTGAGAGAGCAGCTAGGTGGGCATACAGCAGGCAGCCCAGGCCAACCTACCATTGAGCCTGAGATCATAAAGTGTCAAGCTGGTCCACTTTGGTCATAATTATGTTTTCTTCCTTCAAGTGAGATGAAAGGAGTAATTCATACATACCTAAACGTAGATAAAGAGACATAACCTGTAAAACGTACATATTGTATTAATGTCAAAGAACACAGTGAAATGCCCTCTATTCTATTCATCGTTGAATCCTTCAGAACTATAAGATAATCCCATTTGGTGATTATTTCCTTTATTTGCAAAATACATATTATCAAAGAACCACAAAGACAAAATTGGGAACTAAAACCACACCAATTATAAAAAAATGCACAAACTGCTAGTTATATGTTATCCTCAGACCCTCTTCCCCCCCAAGATTATTTTTAGGCTAATTTTAGAAGCTGCTCATTTCAAAAAGAAACTCAGATAAGGCCAACACTGTATTATGCCACACTCAAAGGTGTAACTGCCACTGTGATACACATATGCACATCCAGCCTAGTTCTTCTGGAACACATCTGCGTTAACGCAAAGATGTATAGGATTATGAGATTACTGAGATGAGGTGCTTTTGCACAAGACCAATTTGGCAGCCCTAATTGTAGGAATGGGGATACTAAATCAAAGAATTTGGTGTTATCTGAATACATATTTTGAGTGAGTCGCATTACCATGGACCCCCTCATACAAGTCGTTTCATGCCTGTGGATTTCAGTGCCCGGTTCAGCCTCACAGATGTGGTGATCAGTGAAAAATATTCTAGAAAATACCCAATTACAGTTATAATCCCCTCCATCACTTGCTAATTTTATCAATCTGTCTGGGACCTTCATAGAAGAAACAAGAAATACCAAGCCATTCTCCTGAATTCTGCAGCACAAACATCATGTACTGCTAGTGGGTTGCCTAAACACAATGTAGTGGGCCCCTGTAACCACTCCCTACACACATTTGCTATTTAACAGGTTCACCTCAAGTTTACATGACAGTTTCATGTTTAATGTTCAGCATGTGCAAATTTGCACATCAGGTTCTGTGTTTCCTAATTTATGTATTTATAAACACACCATAATAAGATTAGGAAGTCAGTCTTCAAAGAGCCTTGAAAATTTTCCAGTGAAATAGAAGTGGACAGTATGAATTTTTGTGACCAAGCTCTTCCTAGCAGACAAGTTAAGCACAGTTATATCACTGCTTTTTTAAGTGATTGGTTTAATTACAATGTAGCATTCTTCAGCAAGTCCACTCTTTTCTGCAGAAGTACTACATAAATAAAATATTTTAGTATAATAAATATAAACTTTAATTTCATAATAAAGACATAGGACTTTTTTATATATTACTAAAACAAGAATATCAATAATTCCATCAACTCAGAATCTGTTTTTCAGAAAAAAAAGAAAAAAGAAAACTACTCTAAGGATTGGCTTTAAACAGCCTAAGGGTTATATAGAGCGCATATTTCCATGGCAATGTTGTTAAAATACATCTTTTGCAAGAGATCAGAGCACCAGGCAGCACAGGGGCCAAACAGACACCCTGGATGCAACTGAGCAGCTCAGTCACCTTGAGCACCTTGTGGGAATCACTGATGGGAAAAAAATTCTAATGGCCCCCCAAGACACAGACATAGCAGGAGTTGGGAGCTTGTACCTCACACCTGAGACGAGATCACCCTGATTCAAGAGGCAAGATGCTGTCAATAATCTTGGGAAGCAGTGACTCCTGGCCATCACAGGGTTTTGGTGGATGGACTTCAGCATCCAACTAGGGAAAGAAGAAATGCAGCATGGCAGCACCCTCATTTGCACAATGAATTGTTATATCACAGATTTTCTAGTTACTAAAAAATTGCAAACTAAATGAAAACAGAGGAAAAAACAAGCAGTACATCTGTTCCAAGGCTGATTCTTCCCTCCCAGGGAGAAGGCCAAATTAAAAGGTTAATAACAGAATTACTATAGCTCTCCAGTGAATAGGTCTTTAGAATAGAGAGGAGGCTTTGAGCCTTTGGCTCAGCTGCTCACCCAGAGCTGGAAGCCATAGAAAGCTCAGACTGAGATCAGGAGGAAGTGGGCATTGGATGCTCTTCTATATGGGGACTTCAGACAAAGAAATCCTATATCCAAATGAAAGCCTGCAGTGCTAGAAGAAAACTGTGATGACAGTCACAGGCTGCCCAGCCCGACCACCTGCATTCCAGCCTTTCTCTCCCATGTTCATCCTTGCCTCCAGACCTCAGGTCTGCAGCACTTCTCCAGCTGACCCCACAGCATAAAGAGTATCTAAATAGAGGTTCTTAAAAAAAAAAAATCCTACTTCACCCCACCTTTCCCCCTAGCTTATTTCCAATTTCAGTTTTGGCCAATCTCTTTTGCATATGCAGATCCTCAAAACCACTGATGAAACTCATGAGGTTGAGCAACAGAGGCCATAGGTGGCAAAACACCTCCTGCTTAGGATGACCCAAAAAATATTTGTCACCAATGGGCAGTGAAAAAGTTTTCAGCCTTACCCCATTCAGAAAAATCATACCTCTAAATGCCCTTTGCAGCATAAGTGCTACTGTTTGAATCCCTGGGGTCTGAGGTACCAGGCTACCTTGAGAACAAGCCAAATAAAATATTTAGCACTTCTTGAAACAATAGTTTTTCCAGTCTAAAAAGTGCTTCTGCATATTTTTTTTTGAGTACATAGTCTGTCTCAGTGTATTTCCTGCTGAATAACCTGTGATTTTGCCAGTAATTTAAAATGTGCAAAATGCTTGGATTTCCTGTTGACATAACTCACACACTAAGTAAGGCAGAGGAAAATGGCCTCAGTCCACAAGTTATTTGGTGTCTGAAACTTGCATTGATTTTTGACACACATATTTTTTCCTAATAAAAGCAGAGATTCAGCCAGAGATTGTGTAATCAATCTCTTATTAAACATTTACGTCAGTTCATCAGCATTTTCATTTTAGTTGCCAAAATGCAAATTTTCTAAAGATCTTCACCATATTAGTGACTATTTAACTATGTTTACCAGTGGGAGTCTTCCAGGATAAGGGAAGCCAACAGATCTCAAATTAGGGCTGTAAAAATGAGATCATACCACACGTTAATTTACTGCATACGGCTGCTTTGCAAAGTTTGCCATGAAGCATTTTTGGGGATTTCAGTGCCAAATCATCTCTATAAAATTCTTTTATTGTGTTTAAAGTCTGCTTTCTCATACATTTGCTAAATTTTACAAATAAAATAGCTCTAAGAAAAGATTCTTCTTATAGCTGGTTCATCCCTGCGTTTTAAGATTTGGCCATCTTCATCATGGTAAAAAGAGATGGTGCAACAAGGAAAAATACATCAGAGGAGGCTGACAGAAGAAAGCCATCATCAGCAATGTCACACTGGAGTAAAGCTGTCCATAGATCACAGGTGCCCTATGGTTGCTTGAAGTCTTCTAAAATGAATCACTAGTATCTTCTCTTGTAGCACAGATAGCAATATGGAGAGAAAAACTTCTACTAAAAATCTGAAGTGTACAGTATTGTACGAAGTATTCATTCAAGAGAATAAGTGGTTTTGTAAAGAAGTCAATACGCAGATACTGAAGTATCTTATGACCATAGTTGTACTCAGTAACCTAAAGAAACAGAAAAATTAAGTTAATTTAAGGCTTATACTAGATGCCAAATTGAGTTACCTATGTGGGTGTGAGGAGATGCATAAGAGCACTTTGGCCATGATGTGCTTTAACCAGAAGGCATCAAGAATGACAAGATAAATACCTGGTCCACAATTGTGAGTCTGAATTTTTGGGGTTCTTTGTGGATCAGAAAAGAAATCTCTAATCCAAGAAGCCTATATTTGGTTGAAGTCCAGGTCACCATGAAAGATTCACTGTGCCAGTCTTTCTCTCTCTTCCAAGAAAAGGATGGTTAATCCTGTCACAGACAGACATCGGTGGGAATTGTATATAAACCTGTGTCAAGTTCATTTCCATAACATACAAGACTAGATTGTGTGCATTGATTTAAAAAAATAAAACTAAGACTTTGTGCTCTTCCAGTTCATAGCTACACTCCATGGATGTTTTTCTAATAGCTTATTACTGAAAAACTACTCAATGTAAAAGGCCCTGTAAAAAACTTCTTTCCATCCTTAAAATATTTCTATTTGAAAAGAATAAAAATATTGTTTTAATACACATATATTGTATTAAATTAGTTGTTTTGTAAATAGAGATGTGAAAAATTTACAGCAGAACAATTGTTCTGATTCTGGGGTTGGTTTTAGTATAGGATTTGAATATCAGTCACTTATAAAATTCTAGCGTGGAAAAGAACCTGAAAGTGGCTATGTCAAAGCTTGCACTGTCATCATGTGTTTAATTTGGAAAGATTTTTCTCAACAGGATTTCAATAAGCTTATACTTTTCTCAGAGCAGACTGTCACATATACATGCTGCTCATCTGTCAGGGCATTTGTACAAAAACATTTTTTTAAGGCAAAATTTTTTAGATAGTAGAATTGAAAAATTGATTACAGTCTTTAGCAAATAATGCATTAAAATTCCTTTGATTATGTCCTTATCAGCTTAAAAAGAACCAAAGAAAACTGATACGGAAACAAGGAGACGTGTTATGAATGAAGGCTGGTAAACTGACTCCTTTTTAGACAAAGCTGAAAAACATTGCTTTAAGTTGTGGCAAGCAGCACAACAGAACCTGCTCTAATCATATACAGATGATGGGAATTTGTCTAATGTTTTATGGTGAATTGTTGATGAGGCCTGCAGAAGAAAAATTTGTAGAAATAAAATCACCTTGACAGTAAAGCACTAGGGTCAAAAAGCAAAGTAAAGTCAGTGTTCTTAGCTTTAATAAAAACAGTATGATCTGTCATCAACACAGCATTTTTACACTCTTGGACAATGCACTCTGGGAGCTCCTGCTGGGTTTCATTTGAATTTCACCAAAACCAACAAAGGACAGCTTATGGCTGGTAATTCATTATGACAGCAGAGAGTTATAAAAATACACATGTTTAGATCCCTGTAAACAAACAGTCCACACCAATTTTCTACACAGAAACTGTTAGCCAGCCTAGGTAAAACACACCTATAAACTATAAGGCAGATTTTTTAATGTTTGATCTCTTTGCCTTGGAGGGAGGAGTTCGTCCCTTTTTTTGTTTTAACTGTGAACCTGAAGATACAGACTTTTAAGATTTGTTATTGTAGTTTCTCGAAATTAATCTGCCTTCTGTGCTACAAGGGTATTCAAGGCACATTTGCGGGAAGAGGCTTGACAAAGTGCAAAAAGGTATCATTAAATACCTGAAGGGATTGTACATACATTGCATCACTGTCTAAATACTGACTGGGCAAGATCACAAGGCAAAACAAACAGCAGGGTAATTGAAAACATCTATGAACTAGATGATCACAGAAGTGGGGTGATAGGCAAAAGGATATACAATTCACTCCTCATTGCCTGATTTTACACTGGTGTTAGTCCTGTAAGAATAAAAAACAGTTAGGAAAAGAAGAGAGAGGAGAAAGTAAAAAGGGAGAAAGAAAAATAAAGAGAGCATTTGAATTTTAAGCCTCATGGGCAACAGGGACATTTCAGAGAAACTAACTCTCACTTTCAACAACCACTCTGGGAAGTCTGGGCAAAAAGAGCCTTAAAATGTGTAATTTTATTTAAACATTTCTATTTTTAAATCTGCAATCACTGACAAAATTTTGAAAAGAGAGCACGTAAAGTTCTCTTAGTTTTTTGCAGGAAAGAAAAATAAGTACCTGCATGGATTCATGTGAGCACATCATCTCCAACTGAGGACTGATACATAAACCATGTATGTGTATAAACAGATAGAGGGAGAGACTGGCATAAAGCATTTTGCAGAAGTCCAACCTGTGGCTAGCTGACCCACACGAGCAGGAATGCTTATTGTAGACAGCTCTACTGACCAAGTGCAATGTGACTGATCAATCTGGTTTAGTTGGTGGTTGGGACACAAAGAAATAGAGAGCACCATTTTGCCAGAAAAGCCGCACATGCACACCACATTGCCCTATTGTTTAATTAGTGGCATATAACCCATGTTGCTGCCCCTGTGAAGTGTAAGTAAGCCCAGAATTAGGAGGGAGAAAAAAATACAACATCCCCCGCCTCCCAAAACTTTAAAAGACAACTACATTATTAGAGGATGAGCTCTTTTATGAGGACTTGTGCTGTACTTGGGCACCTGTTTGGAACTCCTCAGTAACACAGGTAGTACATGTGGTTCAACACATGCATGCATACATGTATACTGAGACTTGAAAATTATCAAGAGACGGTTAATGATTTCGTCTGTTCTCGTTTTCGTGTTGCTATCCAAGCCTGATTGACGTGTTCTATGAAATCACGTAATTTCTAAAGGTTACTCCACTCAGATATCTGAAGACACCTAGATGTTGGGCACTGATATAAGACCTGTATGACCCTCAATGCTGTAATAACTGACCTTTGTATAACCTTTGCTTTATTTATCTTCATTAGTTTTCTATAAGTTTGAGAAGAATCATTGCTACCTTTCCACAGAGGGAGGAAGGGGCTCTGACCAGCCATCCACAGTCCAAGGAGTTATTCTGCACACTGCTGCCAGCAGCTCTGCCTCCTTCTGCCTGAAATTTGAGGGAAAGATGGTATTGCCCTTGCAGTTTGGATAGAGCCAGCATGTGCTAGTGCACACTGAGCACCTCTTCTCATCTGAAGATGTGAGGTTTATCTAATCCCACCCAAGCACTGACCTTATTGTGAGAGTGCGTTCCTGGATAGGTGCAAACAATGGGCAGTTTAAGGTTGCCCACCAAGTGGCCAGAGGGTCTGTAAGCATACAGGGTTCAGCAGACTTTCTGCAGGGATTGCAGACATGGGGTTTGACTTAAGCAGTCAGATTCCAAGTCTCACTTTAGACATCGCTGTCCTTTTCTCCCAAGATATTTCGGTTCCTGCATCACTTAGGTTCTGCAATGCTGACCTGAGCACTATCTAAATGCACTTAAATATCTGTGATGAAGCAAAGAGATGAAACAATTTTTCTGAGTCCCAGTTGGTTCTGTACTAGTACTTTCCTTCAGGAAAATCCATATGCAGCACCTACATATTGATATGGATCTTACACATATTTTTCAAATTCGTTCTCTATAATGGAATGGTAAAAACCTAACATAATATGGACATTAAAGAGAAGATTTAGCTTCACTGGAAAAAATAAAGACACAACAATCATCTAAAAGGGGATTAGGGAGAATAGTGAAAAGGTGCAAAACGAATTGACCTCATTATACAAATTATACTTGTCCTCAGGAAAGAAATTCTTCCTCATCAAGTTCACATCATTTGCACGGAAACTTCAGTTCTACACTCAATGCAATTAGTGGTAGGGGGGTTTCCCCAATAAGCACTGAAGACAGGCAAGTGTAACGTCTATTAGAAGCATCCTGGGCAGCAGTCTGCACTCCTCCACTTGTGACTGGTTCTGGCTTTTTGTTCTCTTCTTCTGAGCACAGAGAATGGTTCTTTCACACTGACCCAAGTTTCTGTCCATGCTTCAGGTCCCTCTCTAGGTTCTGGAAATGTAATTGGCAACTGTGCACATTCTTAATTTAAACGTCTAAAGCATCACCACTTTCGAAAATAGAGACAAGAAAGACATTTTCTGGTATAATAGCTACTTCCCTAGGTATCCATCCAATCCTCTCCTCCCAGCCAAGAAGCAAAACACACATCATTAGTTGAACACCAAGAGAATAGAAGAAAGAGAAGACAGAAATCTCAAATGCAGATTGCATCTGTCCCATCACTTCTAATTTCACATTTGTTGTCCCCTCTCGGGCATATGTTTAGCATGAATTTGTGTCAAACTTGAAGACAACGGCACGGAAGATAGAGTTTACATTATTTTCCCTCCTCTTAAGCCTCATAATCCTTGAAAGAATGGCTTTAATGGGACTTCTGCCTCCATAACAACAGCAGCATGGGCCCTTGTGGAACAGCAAAACAACAGCTCAGCTCATTTTGGACCTGTGATATTTTATTGAGCTGGTGAAGATTTCACAAGCAAGGGTAACAGCCCTGAGAACTAAAATAACAGTTAGCAATATCTCAGCCCAATGGAAATCCATGGGAGCCTTGCCACTAACTTAAGCAGAGCCAGAATCTCACTCACTACTTCTATATGAAGAAGTAAAAGATGATGGAAAAGAATTTAAATCATCTCCCAACTAGGAATGATTGCCTTTCTTTCAGTCCTTCTGGAAGAAAAAATGATTATGCTTTTTAGCTGTCAGAAGAAAACGCCAGGGTAATTCATAAGGTATTACATTAATGCATATAAAACAAAATGAAAAACAGCTTCAGAGTATGACCTTTCACTCCAGCAAAAGCTGGAGCAAGTGTATTGCAGGCCAAATTAATACCCATTCTACTAGGCAAATAAATTCAAAACAGGGAGTCAGTCAGATTCTCCTCATTCTAAGAGGAAACAAGAGTTTTATCTAGAAAAAGACACCAATTCTGAATAGGACTTAGATCAGGGATTCAAAATGCCAACGTATAACACCGATATTTTCAAACCTTTCAGAAAAAAAATCAAAGAGACGAAAACAAAACCCATGGTATCCCAGTGATGTCAAAAATGGAAGAGGGATTTTTTTAAATATACCTTGTATCATGGCAGTATGGTCCACAATTTTGGAATTAAGTCCAGGATTTTATTTTCAGTACCCTGGATCTTGGTCTTGTATTATCTTCAGGCAGAAAGGCTAGAAATCCAACTTGCATAAGTGCACTTGTATACACATAGTTAAAAAGCGCTCTTTAACTGAGAGACATGGTCTGGTAAATGGAGTGGAAATTACAGTAAAAAATGGTGATAGGCTCCATAAAAAAATCTAGCCAAATCCCATGATAAATAAAACAAAACCCCCAAAACCTTAAGAATAAAATAAATTTGGCTTATGCAAAAATGTAATGAGGAAGATTCTTAATTCTTGACTGAAAAAATGATGCACAAAGTATTGATGTTGTAAGTACAGTATACTGTATAATGCCATACAAACAGAGGAAGTATATTTACTATAGCAGAGACAGTCTGCTATAGCTCTTCAAAAGCAGATATTTAAAGTTTACTTTCACATGGGTTTTCACTTTTTGACCTGCTCTTGACCTGGGTAATACTTGCAGACCAGTGAGTTTAAGAAGGCCTGGGATCTATTAAAAGAGTAGTAGCTTGACTTTTACTGACTAGCACGCTGATGCTTTAAAGTAAATGTTATGGTTTGTCACAGGAACCAATTTGGTTACCGTTTGTTCCTCTTGCCCCTGCCTGCTGATATTTTTTCAAGTGTTTTTCATTCTTTAAATTCTATAAAGAAATCTGCATGCTGTTATTTTAAACTTCTGTATCTTTCTTTTGAGTGGTTCATATTTAAACAGTGGGCAGTATACCCAGAGTTTAACCCAAGTGCCATTTGGTGGGACTTGAACTCCACGTGCACTACCACTATGTTCCTCCTTTCTGGCCACTTGGTTATCACGGTGAGAGATCCCATTTACCTGCTTTTTAAAGGCATAGATGGCTGTAATTCTTCTCCCTCTAAATTAATCAGAAGAGAAGCAGTATGTTATGTATATAAATACTTTATAGAGGGAAAATGTTAGCTACGTCATCTGTTTAAATTTGCATTCAGTTATTATTGGCTTATTTTGTTAACATCATTGTTTCCTGTGATATTCTTCCAGCTTTGTGCAATGTGTAGGATTTTGTTTGATATGCCAAAACAGTAAGAAACTTCTAAGACTTTGGCTGGACAAGAGCCCAACTCATCCCGTAATTTTACAAGGGGCAATTTTGTTATACGTACCTTCAGTTTGTTGGTTTAAAAAATAGTTATATTTTATGTAATATGACTAGAAAATGTGCAAAATTTCTTTTCCACCCTTGAAATTTCAAGACCATAAAATCTCAAGTCCATGGGGAAAGGCTGCAGTTAAGTCCCCACTTAGCAACCTGCTTGAGAAGTCCTGCATTTTTGTGGTAGGTGAGGTACATGTGAAAACAGGAATGATCAGCTCTCAGCAGACATTAGCAGATACTTGACATATACACAGGAGGAACTGAAGCACAATATGGGTTGAGCCTTATGCTTTCTTGTAAAGCATTATATTCAAAGGTGTAGAAGTTGTGTAAATCCTCTAACTTGTATTTTTTCAATATCACATTTTTATTTGCCTCAAAACAAAGGGCTTATGTACCAGCAATGACCTGTGTCCCAAAATGATATCAACTGTGCAAGTTTATGTTCACAAAGTTAATCACTTCTATTCTCCCAGTTCAATGCAAAAGGGGATGGAGCACAGCTGAGAAGCTGCCTCTCTACCTCTGGCAGGTTTATTGGCTTGATTCTTCCATGAATTATGTCTCATATTATATAAAGAGGATTTTCTGTGGACTCTTCTCCAATATTGTGGAGTCTGTCAAACAAAAGAAATCTCTAGGCTTCTGAAGTTACTTGTATTACACCTTTAAATAGCAAGAAATCCTAACTTGAGAGGGTTTGTCTGAGGCAGAGCTGTTGACTGACTAGAAGATTTTAGAAATTCAGTTACAAAAACATTAGCACCTCTGAACAGGATTGATGAAAGAATCAAGTGACAGCCTGCAAGCCCTTCAGAAATTAGATGTGGTGTAAACAAATGCAAAGGAACTAAGCTGCTAAGCAGAAAAATGTAAATGTTTCTTATTTCTCCTAGTCATTTCTTCTTCCTTAAGCAAATTTTAAACTGTCATGTTTGCAGCCAGAATTTTTAAGATCTTGTGTTAATTTCTATGGTATGATCAAAAATGGCTCCTTTGCCTCTTTTGACAATTTGTTGTTCATAAATAAGATCTACAGAAAAAAAATTAAAGAAAATTTTAAATCCCTTAAAATCCCTTGTGACATAAAATGCTTTTGGAGGTGCTACCATTAGAACAGACTTTAGTTTGAGTAGCAACTGTCAAAAGCCAGCTAAACCAAAGAGCATATTTTGGGAAATAATTTAAGGGGGACTTTCCCCTCTTATCTTTATTAACAGTAAGAAGCACCATACATAGCAGCAGTATGCAGATCTGTACTTAAAATGTGCTATGAGATACTGCCACAGTAAGTTTACTGTGCAGTGAAAAATTTACCGAACCTGAGACAGGCTAAGCAGCATTCCACTATATAAATCACCTAGTCTTGGTTTTGCTCAAGTAAAATTCTTAATGGGAATGTGACTAACTGAAGTAGATACTGTGATACTTCAAAGAAATCCCACCCGTCCCATTCTGTGTTTTCTGGGATGTGAGATGATATCACTGCCTTTGGTGTCCTATTTAAGTTTGAGTAAGGAGTAAAACTAGGCTACGCTTCTGCAAAGGGTTTCTTATTGCACTGAATAAGACTATTTACTTGCACGAACAAATGTTCAGTTACTTCAGACAATGCAAAAGCACATTAGATTTGGTTGGTTACTAAAAGAAAAGCAAAATAAGGAAAAGGAAAAAAAAATCCAAACCCCTTCAGTGTTTCCTATTGAAGAGTAAATAACGTCTGGAATATTTATATCTTCTCTTCAGCTTTAGTTTAACATGCAAATGATTAATTTAGGTTAATGGTTTGCAAAAATCACTGGACAAAGAACAAGCATTTCGCTATGTTTATAACTTTTTTTTCATTGCTCATCCTTCTTTTTTATTTTTAATAAAAAAATTAAGAGGAAAATTGTTTACCAGAATTTTCAGTTTTACAAGCTGCAGAATCATTACCATTCAGCTGCTCATTCTGTAGCCAAGAAACCAACCAAATTGCTACTCTTGCAGGCTGCTGAATTTACCAAAAGAAAGGCTACCTTGCATCTGACGAAAGAAGAATTTATCTGAACAACTGTCCTCAAGAGTTTAGAAACATAATTAGTGAGAAGAGGTTAAAAAGATCAGTACTGTACTAGCAATAAGATGTTTAAAAGGTATAGATATCTTTCATGGCTAGAATAGGCACTAGAACCGATAGCTTACTCATGGTTACCCTATCCCCATGTATTTCCCAGTGTAATGCTGATTGCATACTCCATTAAGGAGTCTCAGCATTGGTTTCTAGGATTTATGTGGGCACCAAGAGTCAAACTCAAAGCTTAAAACCATTTAAGGAGTGATTAATTTGATAACAAAAGATCAGATGGGATTTTACTATTGGGAGGACAGAATACTAGAAAGACAGCATTTTATTTTGAATAAATCAACACATTGTAGCAGAGAAGGTGGACAAAAAAGTCATAACATTTAATTAATTTAAATTGATACATCAACAAGAGTAAGTGGGTGATTTTCCTAATGAAATTAGAGAGTGTTGGAGAAGAAAGGATAGGCTTAGCTAATATATTTAAAATATTAAATTAACACAAGTTACAACATTTGAGTTTGAAGCCAAATTTGTATTCCAGCTTTTAAGACATCTGGGGTTTGGGTTCAGGGTACTGTAAAGCTAGAAATCACTCAAAATCTGCAGATCCAATGTAAACTGCTCTCACTCTACAACAGGGTAAGCAAACCAATGCAGGAAAATTAACAATTTACCCAAACTTTAATCTAGAATAAAGGCAGCTAGGAATCCTGGAGAGCCTGAGTACATTTCACTGCTGCTTTCAGCCTTGGTCTGGAATTAAAAATAAACAAAGTAAGTTTGATCCCAAAATATTTGCAACTAGAACTGAAAGCAGAGTTCATTTTTTTAAACTCTTGCAATCTAACAAGAAGGCTTTTATCCCAGAACAGGCAGCTCAGCTCTGTGGATCAGAAATCCTCTTTTCCTGACTCTGTGGAAAGCAGTGAGAAATTTGCCCCATATTTCAGAGTAGCAAAAATGCAGACCAAACACATTCAAACTCCTTGGTGTCAGGTTAGGCATTGCATGGCAGGGCTGAGAACAGGCAAAGTATTAACAATGAAAAATCTCTCTTTCACAAGAGTTTGGAGAAATTTTTTAAATGGTAGAAAGGCTTAGCTCACATTTCCTAGCCTTTTCCTTAAGTCAGTTTAACCTCCATTTTTGTAATTTCTCACTGGATATATTTACCAGATTCCAAACAGTGCTAAAGCCTAAGGTATGGGATTTACTCAAGTGTTTCTCAACACACAAAACTGCATTATCCAAGACTTCTTCTACACAAAGACCTTCTCTTGTCTGCTCCAGAGAAGACAAAGCCTCAAAGGGAGGGCTACAGCAAGGCTGCCTAATAACCAGTCTGAATCCCACAAGCAACCTCGTTTAGAGAGGATGCATGGGGAAGAATGACGAGCAGGAAATTAAAGCAAAAGAACCACCCATCACTATTTAAAATGAAGCCAGAAAACGGGAAATTTAGAGGATTTGAAAATAAAATGGGCTTCCTGGATCAAAGCATTGTAAAAGTAATAGAGAATTTTTAACCTTTGAGTAGCCAGTTCAAAATCCAGCTGGGGTCAGGAGGGACGAAAGGTTATCATCCTCTGATGATTTTCACAAACTTAATTAAAGACTCCATCAAACTTTTTATGTCCAAGTGCATAACCCTAGCTTGCACTGGAGACAATAGCAAAACTCATATTGACTCAGAATGGAGCCAGCCTGTATCCATAAATAGGCATTATGTCGATGACCGGAGATAAGGTTATTTAGAAAAAAAAAAATGGTGAATACACTCCAGATGTAAAGAGATTTTGGATCTAGACTTGCATTTCACAATTTTAGTTGCAGCTCAATGAACAGTCGTGCTGAGAAGGAGAAGAAAAAACAAGCAACAAGCCAAAGGGAGGTAAGGCCCAAACTATTTAATGAAAAGAATTTGACTGTCCACAGAAGGACAAGCACCACTGAGAAGACAAGAAGAAAAATAAATTGGCTTGTTGTGCATAAAGCTGTATTGAATCTCTAGCGGTGAGCACTTTTTCCCCCTTTCACAAAAAAACAGGTCTTGATCTATGGTATCACAGGCACAAGCAAAAGTACTTGTCACATACACATGGCTTTCAGTTTTAAATCATGTCACAGGTTACAAACGCAGATCTAGGAAGGAAATACCATGACGGTATGTTGATTCAGTAAGAAACACAGAAAGATCATTGAGCTTTGGGTGAACATAACTCTTTTGGAAAGAAATTTTGTTCATTTACACATTTTTGACACAAATACGCAAAACCTGCAATGTATAAGTCCCCATCTCATTTGGCTGACAAAGACTTTGCACCTGAAGTCATTATACCATACAGACTGGGCTTCATTATATCATGAGATCCTGATTTTTGCAACTTCCTAGGACCCCACTGACCCCACTGCTTACTGCTCAGGTTTTCTCTTATTATAAGAGGTTATTGTGAGCTAAACTTAGAACAGGTGAAACGTTAAGAGGAAGAGCCCAAGGATACAATGTAATCAAGAGAAAATTGAGGAAGCTGGGAACCAAGACGTCTCTTGGAAAATCTTATTTCAATGCATTACTGTATTTGCGTTTGCCATTGAAGTTGCTTGAAGGCCTCATCTAAGCAATGCCAAAGCAAATAGAAATGTAAAAAAGTAATAGGGATAAGAATTGAAAACCTGGCTTTTAAAAAATGCAACATTCAGCTTCCCACCCAGTGCTAAAGGTCCCTCTGCACTTCAAGGGAAACTACATCTCTTTTCCCCTCTGGTTTCCCTGTGTTGTTAAATGACAATTGGCAACTTCAAAACCCTTGTCACTAACTCAAACTGAAGTAAAGATATTTTTAAAGGCTCACAAAAGTAAGAGCTGCCACACAGACCTGTAATGTTTCCTTAATAATTTTTTGTAATACAAACATTTTTTGAATACAAACTAGAGGGTTCAAGAATCCTTTAATGATTTAGGTTCAGGATTTATCCTTCGTGGAAACCTGAACATCTTGGAAATTGCCCCAAACAGAAAGGAAAACACACTGAAAATAATTTCCCGTTGATTTAGAAGTTAAAAAATATTTAAAAGTATTTATTTCTACATTTTCATTTTGAAATCTGAGGTTATAACATCAAAATGCTGACATTAAAAAACTGAGCTTTCCATTTTAATAACCATGGTTACAGGTTTGTGTGTTTGATGACTTTTCCCTGAAATATTCTAAGATGATGAGCACATAATTTTGTTGAAAAACAACTCTTTATGAAACAGTATGCATCAATGGAAAAATATTCCACCAGAGAATTGCACCAATCTGCCCCAAGTAGCTGTTTTTTTACAGACAGGAGAAAAAAACCCACACACTGAAAGACCAGCTTTGTTGGTAGAAACCTTGAAAATAAGAAAATATAAACTAAAATATCTTTTTAATTATTTATTGATGTTAGAAACTAAAGTATGTGTTGTCATTTATATGCTGGACTGTTTACAGTACTTGTCTTTTCTGAGCATCTGAAGACCTCTTGAGAAATCAATGGGGGAAAACCAGAAAACAGGGCTTCATTCCCAGCATTCCTTTAAGTTTTCTGTGGCAGATAACACAGACCTATTTGTGTAAAATCTCACTAATTTTCAATAGTTTCCTATGGAAACAACTCACAGCAACATGAGACATCTGATGTGACACTTGCATCATACCATGGGCTTCAGCCACAGTAGCTGAAGGACATCTGGGTTGAATTTCTCTAGATTTATTTCATCTGCAGAACCTATATGCAGCTTGGGAGTCTTCTAGCCCCACGCAGCCCAGTAACTGATAGTCCAACAGTCAATGAATTGAAGAACCACCAGAAATTCCTCAGATAAGACCCTACAACTTCTCTATCTGAAGAAACACTGGAACTTCCTGCCTCCATCTCCCTTGCCTTAATGCAGAGGATAACAGCAACTGCTCTAAAGCTTCAAATGCATAGGGTAGTACCAGAAAAAAATAAAGCACTGGAGAGACAAAAAGCTGCACATCTTTTCCAGTGTGGAGTCCTAAATTGTCACTGTGATTTGGTACCTCTTCATGGGTAAGTCTCTCTTCTGTTGTCTTTCTGACCAGTCTCAGTCAGGTCATTTATCAAACTAATTGCTTTACAGACAGGCATTCTTAGGCAATCTGTTCCCTCTCTGTATTTCCCATTACAGTCATTGAAAGTTATGTATGCAGATGAAAATGATAACAGACCTCTTGTGCTCTCAGAATATTCCTCTTCTAAACAAACACTGAGAACTGCAACAGCAAACGTGGCTGAGTCCAGTCCAATATGACAGTACTCTGAGTAAGAAAATACAATTGCAGTATTAGTGTCAAGCAAGTGATTTCAGCTAATTGTTTTAAGCAAAAAGCTTGAGGGCTGATTAAACGGTCAGCTTAAGGTATGGAAACATGTTCAGCAATAGTACCTGTGGTACTGACCAGCTGAAGACAAACACTGCCACTATCAGCAAATCCTGCAAACAGTCTCCACCTTCCTTCTTTCTGCTATTGAGAGATAAAAATTAATTTGACATCAACAGGTGTGAAGAAATGCTGAACTTACACAACATGCAATTCACACCAAACTACCTGAAAAAAAGTAAAGTAGAAATATTCTTATGCAAGACTGCAACCAATATGTATAATCTATTCAAGTGAAATATAGCCAGCATTTGGGGTTTTGGAAAGTACTCTCTGTCCTAGTCCTAAGACTTTCATTGTTGTGAAAGGGAGCAGACATGATAATTGCCACCAGGTCTGGAATCCATCTGATTTGTCCTCAGGTGTTGCAAACAATCATTTTGTCATTGTGGACACCTTAGTCCTCGACAGGACACTTGGAACCACCTGTCCCACTGGGACTGACATCTACCCTCCCTTACCCAGGAACCACATCTCCACTGCACAGCAGATAGAACAGCCTCTTTCAGTCCCCCTGTTCCCTTCGTACAGGATGGAGCAATCAGGGCTCGTGGCTTTCAAGAGGGATTACAAAAGCTCTAAGTAAAGGAATAACAAGGTCTTCCCTCTGCTTTCCCTGCTTTTTATGGCTCACTATTCCTTACAAACAAGGAAACAAACAAGTGCTGAAGTCTTTGAAGAGTATGCTGGATGATCATTCCTGCTGTAGGGCTCATTTATGGACATAACTGAAACAAGACAAATCTAAAATTGCTTTAACAGGTAAAGTTACTACACTGTCTTACTCACAAATTAAATATATAAAGGGACACTAGGTGTCATGATATTATGACTAGCAAAATGTTCAAGCTTTATATTAATAAATACCAATAGATGAAAGAGTGCATTCTCTCAGAAGCTGAAGCATTTGACAAGATGTATACATCTAAACAAAAGATTCATCTGAAGGTATAAAAGAGCATGTGCTTTTTCATTTAATTTCAAAAGACTCAAATATTTTTCCAGTGACATGAAAACAAAGTGATGGGACATATTTTAAAAGAAAACAAATAAAAACCAAAACAAAAAACCCCACCCTAATTATTCCAGTCACAAATTTTGGAAATTTGTACCACTCAACACACTTTTGTACTTTGCCTATATTTTATTACATTCCTGTACACTTTGTAAGGCATTACAATGAGAACATCTAGTTCTCTTTAGTATTCTAAGCTTTTAGCTCATGTCCAGTAGTATCAGTAGAAGGACTTCCACTGATTTCTGTGACCCTTGAGATAGTATGGAAATATCCGTATGTATGAATACACTGGTAAAATAAACCTTTAAGGATTTGCATACTGCTAGAAAGGTTTACTTCAGGTTCAGAGGATGCTAGGAAGTGGAATCATCAGTGCTATTCTATAATTACTGTAATTAAATAGCTGGAAATAAAGAGAAGTCCCAGAGGTTCAGTAGAAGTTCATAATTAAGCAAATAAGTCTGCTGATTAAAAAAAAATAAAATCAACAATCTGATGCATTCATAGTGTTTTTTCCTATGCTGCATGCACTTGAATTCACTCCAGTTCGTGTGTGAACACACTTTTTATTGGTGACTCCCCTTTTCAATAACCAAATTTATAACATCATTTAGCAGCATGTCAAACAATCAGATCACAAGGGCTCACTCTTCTCTCCCTGTGACTGATAAATCACTGTACATGATACTTTTCAGACACTGAATGACTCAGTCATCTTGGTATATTTATATCAGATTTGATGATGTGATCAAGTTGCTGACAGCTTGCCTCTGTTAAACTACAGCTCAGCTTTGAGTCTGCTGGTGTAGATTCTGTTCTGCTCCAAACCTTCAAGAAAACTGCAGGAGCAATTTAAACACTAACAAACTTTCAATGAGAAGTGTCAGTATCACCTCATTTATATTTGTTTAGTTTCTTCATCACACACGTTTCAGCATTCTTTTCCTGCTGTGCCACTTAGTTCTGCACAGAAACTTCAATCTGCCCTGCAAGGCAGCTTTCACTAGTTTTTCTTAATGTGTCTATTACTGCAAAAGACAATAAAACGTGTCCCTATAGAGACACCAGCAAAAAAAAAGAGAGCTAAGGAGAATCTCCATCCTTTATTGGATACAGAGGGTAATATAGTGACAAAGGCTGAGAAAAAGACTGAGATACTTCATACCTTATTTACCTCAGTCTTTAATAGTAAGACCAGTTGTTCTGTGGGTACCCAACACCCTGAGCTCAAAGACAGGGACAGGGAGCAGAATGAAGCCCCCATAATCCAAGGGGGAAAGGTCAGTGACCTGATACACACCTTAGACACACTCAAGCCTATGGAGCTAGATGGGATCCACCTAAGGATGCTGAGGGAGCTGGCAGAAGTCCTCACCAAATCACTTCCCATCTTTATCACCAGTCCTGTGTAATGAGGGATAGGTTGTAGATGTTGTTTACCTGGACTTCAGTAAAGCCTTTGTCACAGTTTCCCACAGCATTCTTCTGGAGAAACTGGATGCTCATGGCTTGGGTGAGTGTTGGAGGTGCCCCAATGGAGACTTATGAGTGGCTGAGGGAAATTAGTGAAAAGAATTCAGAAGAAGAAGAAGAAGAAAACAATATAAGACTGTACTTATGTCATGGTGCGCTGAATGTGCTTGTTGGAACTGCAAGAGTGTTTGTTTCACAGTGCCTTTACTCCATTGTGCAATTGTTTTATTAGTAGTATAATATATTTTATTATAAAAATGTGTTATTCCCTGCACTGTACCCCTGTTACCCTTTTTCCTATTGGTTCAATGTAATCTCTTTCCTTATTCATCCTACCCTGCTTTACCTGTTCTCCCCAGAGACAGTTTCCCATTTGTCCAAGTTCAGACAGTTCCACTCCTTGTTGCTGTGATTTGCCACTTCTAGAATACTCCTCCCAGTCTCCACCCTTTGTTCCAGAAAAGTCCCTGCTCTCCCTGTAAAAGCTGACGTCCATGTTTAATAAATGTTCATTCTGTGTCACACTGCGACTCTGTGCAGAGTGATCCTTTCTGGGTCTTGCATGAGGGGGGTTACAGCTCTCCCCCTGTCAAGTGAGTGCACTGTTCACTGGGTAAAAAAACTGGCTGGATGGCTGGGCCCAGAGAGTGACTGTGACTGGCGTTACATCCAGGTGATGGCCAGTCTGGCTTCCCCAGGGCTCAGTATTGGGGTCAGTTCTGTTTAATATCTTTATCAATTATCTGGATGAGGGGATTGAATGCACCCTCAGTAAGTCCATAGACAACACTAATTTGGATAGTAATGTTGATCTACTGGAGATTAGAAAGGCCCTGTAGAGGTATCTGGGCAGGGTGGATGCATGCTGCAAGGCCAATTGGATGAGGTTCAACAAGGTGAAGGGTTAAACAAGGGTGCTGCCCTGGACCACAACCACACCATGCGGCACTACAGGCTTTGGTCAGAGTGGCTGGAAAGCTGCCCATCAAAAAATGACCTGACAGTGCTGGTCGATAGCAGCTCCTGGACATGAGCCAGCAGTGTGCCCAGGTGGCCAAAAGGCCAGTGATATCCTGGCCTGTATCAGCAATAGTGTGGCCAGCAGGACCAGGACAGCCACTGTCCCTCTGTATGTGGAACTGCTGAGGCTGCACTTTGAGTGCTGTATTCAGTTCTGGGCCCCTCACCACAAGAAGGATATTGAGGTGCTGGAGCAGGTCCAGAGAAGGGCAACGGAGCTGGTGAAGGGTCTAGAGCATAAGTCTTATGAGGAGCATCTGAGAAAGCTGGGCTTGTCTAGCCTGAAGAAAAGGAGGCTCAGGGGAGACCTTATCACTCTCTACAACTACCCAAAAGGAGGTTGTAGTGAGGTGGGGATCAGTCACTCTTCAACAAGTGATAGGACAAGAGAAAACAGCTTCAATTTGCACTGGGAGAGGTTTGGATTAGATATTAGGAAAAGTCTCTTCACAGAATCACAAAATATGCTGAGTTGAAAGTGACCCACAAGGATCTTGAATCCAATTCAGCCTTGCACAGGACCAAGAGTTATTAAGCATTAGAATGGGCTGCCCAAGGAAGTGTTTGAGTCACTATCCCTAGAGGTATTTAAAAGATGAGCAGATGTGTCACTTAGGGACGTGGTTTAGTGATGGACTTAGCAGCGCTGTGTTAATGGTTGGACTCAACAGCCTTGAAGATCTTTTCCTACTTAAATGATTCTATGATTCTTTTGGTCATTTTATTCCACTTATTTCATCCTCTGTGACATGCAGATTAGCTCATACCTGTCAAGCAGGATTTTCCTTGTTAGTCACATATAAGGATTCCAGCACAGTTATAAATGAGTGCTTTCAGGGGAATTTCTAACCTTACAATAGTCCTTATAAGCACTTGGGATACAATTCTAAATTATATTCCCTTAAATTTTTTCACACAGGACCAGACATGTCACGGGGGCATTCTTAAATATTTATAAGTTATTCCAAAGAGATAAAAAAAGAAAAAAGCTGAAAGCATCCCAAATGTTCCCATGCATGTTTGAGTCTACTAAAATTCTTAAGATTCTCCCTGCAAACAGTGTTCTACCAATGCAGGGTCATGGTCTTTGGCCTCTGCATTGCCCTAAGCATATTTACCATTATTATAAGACCTGTCATTCATCTCTTTAGATCTGTGACAGAAAAAAAATGTTTAGCTGTTTTATCTAGTTAGACAATATCTTGATGCAGAAACAAGCACCCCCAAGCCTGTGTGTCAGCCGCAGAACATCTGTGCTTTTGTGTTCATGATTTTGTGACACTTTTAATACACAAAGAAAAACTTCTTCCAACTTTTTCAAAGATATCTTAAATGTATCATAAAAATATAGTGAATGTGACATCGTTAATGTCCCTGGTGCAAAAGGAAATTTTTGCACAGCATGTAACAAGACAATATATCCATTGTACAAACAATATTTCAGTATTCCCAATTTACCAGAGAATCACAAGTTTTACAAAAATTTGTTTTGAGGCAATAACTGCTTCAGTTTTGAATGCTTTAAGGCAATGATTTTTTTTTTGTGGGTCTTTTAAACACTAAAATATAACCTAACACAAAAAATAACCAATACACTGATACAGTACATGTAAAATATCACTCATGTCCAAGGCCAGATTCTCTTTGTCCAGACATATATCAATTAGTTTGGTTACTTGGCTAGATGCTCTGTTTCTCTAGTGAAACACACAGGAACCCTAGCTCTGTTTTTCAAAGTAATTTGAACTACTTTATCCTGAAAGTCCACAATTCTTATAATTTGCATATATTCTTGCAAGTATAAAGAATATATTTAAGTCTGTAAGTGAGCCTCTTAATTCAAAGCCATTGGCATTTTATTTCTCTTGGGCTTTTAGTTCTGAGGCCATAAGCCTGCCACGAGCTCTAACAGCATAAAGTTGATTTGTGAAACTGTAAGTTGTCCCCTCGATCAGTCAAAGCCAAAAGACTTTTCCTGAAATTTGTAATGAAGGAGACAGAAAGTATGGATATACACTTTTGGACCCCACTTTATCATCACCAAGACAGCTCTACCCATACTTCAAGATCACAAGATAGCAAAATTGTGACACCTTTAACTTTTCTAACTATTCACTGAGTCTTAGCACCAATCTAATCAGAGCAACAAAATATGAGCTTATTCCAGGGATGGAAGAGAAATTATGTTCATTTACTCTTTTACTTAGAAGTTACCTCATGACCACCAGGACAGCCTGAATCAGTCTCTGGGATTTAGTCACAAACAATAATGGGAGATTGCACCTGGTGACTCCTTATCCCAAATCCAGCAACAGAACTCCCATCAGCTTCTTCCCATAGCCACTTTTAGGTGCTACAAACTCACCCTCAGAGCAGCAAAAAAGATGCCTGGTAACTCTGCAGCCAGTTGGCCAAAAAAACCCCACGTCTGCCATGTGACTTCATGCACTCACATGCCTCTGTTTGGCATTTGGGTATTTCTGCAGGTGGAAAATAATAAGGAGAGAAGGTCTATAGTTTTGTTTTGTTATCATTCGAAGGCTTGAGAGTATAAAGAGACATCAGCTCTGGGATTATGGGACCCTAAGACATGGTGGGAAAGAGAAGGGAGTTCTTTTAGTTCTAGCAGGGACAATAGGTATCAGATACAATTTAAAAACACAAAAGCAAGATAATCACAAAACCAAAACTTTCAAGTTAAAGGACTAAAACAGATCATGCAATCTTCATCAGAACTCTAAATATGAGGTGAAAATTAGGAAAAGTTCGGGAACAGCAACAAGACTTCAATGGAAAATTAACACACATGACAGATTCAGTGAAAAAATGAGAAATAAAGAGAAGCAAAACATGAAATTTCAAAGCAAAGAAATTTTAAAAGAAAAGAGGATAAAAGTAAAATTGTCTTCCAAACTAATCCTCTGCCATTTTCTCATTACTGGTAAATTATGTGAGTTAAACTGTGACACTTCAAGGATACACAATTTTCACCCTATACATTCTTCTTAAACAAATTACCCATTTCTTCTCAAAATACTTTTTTAAAAAGCATTATTTTTAATGATCTGGTTAATCTATCACTGTAATTCTTAAAGGACACGTGTAAATCTCTGTGTGCATACTGATCCCTAAATAATGGGAAAGAGGGATCCACTCACCTCCTGTGAACAAGCAGAGCCATTTTAATGTAACAGAGAGAAGGAGGACATGCCATTGCATCTCAGCTAAACTGTTATGCAATAGCTGGGATGATGCAAGATCAGGCTTGGAAGTGGGAGCCGGGCTTCCTATTCCCCGTCCTGAGAGATGCAGAGCATTGCAGAGGTATCTGGTGAATCTCCAGGGATAAGGTTCAAGCCTTGTCACTACAAATCACCCTCTGCCAAGCAATTTGTGCAGCAGCTTATAACAGCAGTTAAACAAAGGAGTCATGGGGCCATCCTCCGGACTGAGGGCAAGGCAGTTGCTACTGGGGAGAGGAGACTGGGAGATAAAAGCAAAGCAAACATGCCAAAGTTAATAGGGCAGAAAAGGCTCAACCTCCCTCCATCCTGGCTGCGTGGCAGGAAAAGACAGAGCGTCGGCTATGAATGGGTAAATACGTGAGGGCATCTGCACGAACCAGTCACACTGACATCCATCATCTTCCTTCAGTGCTTGCCCGAACAGGTGGGGTTTTCAGCTGCTCTCTGGAGACTCCTATCCCCAGACTCTGTGTGGGAGCAACTTTCTACAGACTTAATAAAGGAAATGCAAATTGATTTACACAGGGAAAGCTATATTTATAGCCAAAATGGAAAGTAGTTAGCATAGGTCAGGTTGCTTTCTACTATCATGATGTAATTACCATCAGTATTAAGCAACAAGAGATTTTTGTCTTAAGGTCTTTAAAATAAAATCTTGGAGGCTGCTAAAAATCTTGGAAAAAATTAAAAAGGTGATGTTTTGGAGAATGCTAGTCTGTTGTTCTTGGGATATTCTTTAATCACTCTGGGTATTTTCCAAGGTGCAGAATACATTTTCAGCACGCTTGGGAGAGGTTTTCCAGAGTCTGGTAACTCAGAATCAAGTTATGATTCCAAAAAATAAAGGATGTGCCTGAGGCATTTTACTTCAATAAACAAAAATACTGAGACTTCATATGTCATTCCAGATGCATTGCCTGCCTTTTTGTTATTTTCCTTCCCTAAAAGACTGTGGACAGAGAAGTGTCTCATTCCTGGCAAGCAGACAGTTCTTCCAAAAAAAATTCATAATACAGTCTATGATTCACCAGGCATACTTGGATGAAGCCAAGTGTCTACATACTTAAAATGGCATTTTGCAAAACATGTGAAGATTAAGACAACTTAACTGGACCCGTGAGCCACATCAGTAAAGACTATGACCTACAGACCAAGCTAAATGAATCCTTGAAAGAATGACCCATCCAGACCTGGATGACCTGGTGTAGCCTGTACCATTCCCACAGTGCTGATTGCTGTGCTGCCAGATACCCAACAGGACTTAAAACACTCTCAGTGCCACCTCTGACTGCAGCTCAGATGTATCTGGAATCAACACAGGAAATAAAGACCATAACACTCCCTATACTATGTACATAGAGACACATCAGAACTCAGCAGGCACTGGATGGACCTCTTGGAGCTGCAGAGCTCTTGGTTTCCACCAGACCAGCAGCAAGGGTATTGTAGGCAGCACAGCAGAGACCAAGTGAAGGTGAGACTCATCAGAGAGGAGGGACGAGTCAGAGGAGGAGCTCTGTGGCCTTAGAGTAAGGAGGTATCTTTTTTTTACCCCTTGAGCTTTCAGGATTTACTTGTTCGTGAAAAACAGAGATCACTCTAAGACTGATGGAGTGAAATAAGCCTGGGGTTTAAGGAAGTGGTTTCACATCATGAAGAGGTTATGAATGAAATGCGGGGATCCCTGGCCTAAGCAACAGGTATACACTTTTCACTAGTGGACAGAGATAGAAAGAGGTTGATAACAAAGGAGTTGCAAAGGACTCCACTACTCTTCATCTGAATATAAATAGCTGAAACAAGGAGGTTGAAGTCTGGGGGTTTTCCCCTCTGAAAATGGGAGGCAATGTGAAAGGTAGCCTTTCCTTTTTGCCAGTGGGGCTTAGCAAGTTCAGTTTCTGCAGACTTTATCAGCATGGTGCAGTTAAGTTTGCTAATTTTCTTCAGGAAAAGGGAAATTTCTAGGTACATTTCTTAAAGCTTTTAAGAACTGACTCAGGGATACAATTTCAAAGTCATTAATAAGAAATGACAGGAATTTTGGCAGTCTTGTCGACCTTGATCCAATAAATTAGACAACTACAATGAGTGTTACTCTTTTCAATTTCTATTTTTGAAAATGTTTTAAAATATAAGAGATGAGAAATTGTAAAAAAATGGAACACAAACTCTAACCTTGTTCCAAGACTTTAGGTGAAATCTTTCACTTTTCATGTTAATATTGAATTGTTCACATCCTATTGTAATCTTAATTCAACCACTTCATTTCTACTTATGTGAAAAAATTGCAATGTATATAAATATTACATACTCAGCTAAATGGTGATGCATATGAGATGTTGAAACAGGAGATAAAATATTTCAAAGATCTCAAAAAGAAACATTTCCCATCAAATTCTGTCAAAAGGTCAAGTTCTGATATACAAATGCATTTTGCTTTTACTATTACATATCGTGCCATAAACCTGGCATGTTCTGATAAACATAGACAATAAAATAGTATTCACCTACTTAGATAATACATTAAAAATATAATATATATTTTAAAACATCAAAACCTGAAAGTATTACATGAACTTTTAGACAAAGTAACCCTTTTCCTTATGGAGCAAGGGTCCATGAATGGATAATATTACCTAAGTATTTTTGAGCCTCATTTTAGTTATAAACTGTTCAAAACTTTTTCTATATGTCCAGCAAGTCATTTGATCAATATTATTATTACTGAACATTGCTCCAAATTGCTGTCTAAATTGCTTAAGACTAAACCAGAAGCACTATCCAAAAACCACTAGTGCACTATATTATTCCAGGGATGGATTCGGTACCAGTCAGGGAAATCCAGGGAACCTCTAATGCTAGAACAACACCCTTCTCAACAAGCAGCACTATTTTCTGTTATTTACCTTCATACCACTGAGATCAGAGGAGAAATCTGTAATATTTGTCACTGGTATTCCATATAATATTAATCATTTGGAAAATTTTACACTGGTCCTGCAAGCGCATGACAAAAGCAATCACATATGAGTGTGTTATTTTCTAAGGGTGCTTGCCTCCACCTTTGATTTCTTGTCTACAAGGTATGGGCATAGCATTTTCTGTAGCAAGAGACTGTTATATAACAGGAAAATAAGATGCATAAGCTTAAAATAATTTCTGAGTGTATGCATAAAAGTCTAAAGGCCAGTCTCCGAGTACGAGTGTGCAATTAACATTGACTTCAGCTGATGTTGTGAGTGAGACAGAGACTCTTTAGCTCCCTAGTACCAGAACTTGACTGCAGGTAAACTGCTGCAAGAAGAGACTTTCAAAGCAAAATCTGGCTCTCATCCTTTACAACTGAAGCTACTGATTTTAACAGAACTAAAACATCAGGCCCCAGCACACAAAGTGTTGTTTGCAAAGATTTCAGTCAATGTTGCACTTCAGAGGGGCCTTACAGGATAAAAAGCAAAAAATTCCTTCATAGAACAAACAAACATGCCCAATTCTTTTTCTGCACTGAAACATAAAGTTTTTATCCTAATTTAATTAACGTGTTACCTTGAGGCAACACAGCAGTTCAGAAAAAGGTAGAAGGAAATTAAAAGGGCAACAGAGCAATCTTACTGAATATTTCTCTGAAGGAAAAACATTAAGGGACTCTGACAAAAGTTGATCCTTTAAGGAGAGATAAAAGAATTCATTCAAGCTGGCTAAATATTTTTTTATTTCACATAATAACTAAAAATGAGACAAAATGTGAAGACAATCATCAGTCATTTTACCACATGAAAAATGGTTTACCCCCAAAGTTAAAAATACAAATATATAGAGATGCATTTATTTTTGCTATGTAGAGACTATTTTTAGGAGGGAGGGGAAGATTATTTTCGTCTGAATGCACATGAGCTGTATTTTCCTTTATGGCCTAACTTGAGTATTTTGCACTGTATCTCATGACACAGCACTGCTGAGCCTGCATTGCTTGTTTCCTGCTGTAGAAATCCCAGTGCCGATTCTTCCCAGCACCCTTGTTTCTGGGTAGTCTCACACTGAGACCAGGACGTTGAATCCTCAGACGTGGAAGTGTTCTGACCCAGGGATTAGCTTGGGGCCACCACGAAGAGATGAAATATAGACATGGATGACTTCCCAGTGCCCATCAGTAGCATTAATCTGTTTGTCTGCCTATTTATCCTCACTTGGGTCAACCAACAAAACATCAAGACTAAGCAAACATGGAACCGCTGTTGTTACTCATCCAGCACCAATTGCTACTGCCCTGTTCCCACTGCATCTAAATCTAGGATTAACTAGCAGCATGGGCTATAACGAAAAGCAGATGTAGACGCTGCCACCTTTTGGTGATAGTCAATTGGGTTCTTACACGTTCCCCAAACTCACCTATATCCACCAAAGTGGTTCTGGCACACAAAGAGAACCTTTAGCTCCTGACCAACCCAGAAGGCAGACAGAGCTTGTCTTCTAGGAAGAGATTCAAAAATACATATATTTAAAAATTAGTTTTCCCAAAGTTATCTTGCTGTGTAAGGTGCTACTGCAGTGCTTCAGACTTCCTTCTGACAAGCAAAGGGAATGGCTACAGCACAAGCCCAGCCCAATAGTTTGTGTGAAGGCCTTGGAATGAAGGGAAATTAAATTCTTTACTCCTTAGACCTCTACTCCTTAGTAGCAACTTCTAAGAACAACTTTGATGTGTTTTTCTCCTAGAAAGGTATCCCAAGAGGAAAGAGATACCTAAGTAGCAGAAAGCTGTTGGGGAGGAACATTTCCACCTTAGTGAACAGGAATGACCTCCACCAACTACACTCATCCCAGGGATGAGGACCAGGCAGGGCAGCAGAGCTCACGGGAGGCACCCTTCAACATGCACAGCCTGGCCAGGGAGAGGTTCACAGCAACCTGCTGGGCTGCCATCGTTCCCATTCAGGACCCCCCAGTATCCCAACATTTCAGAACCGAGTGCTCCACCTCACTCCTGCTTGTTTACACCCAGGACATTGACCTGGGTTGGAGGAACATCAGTGCCTGAGCCACCATGGGGCCTCATGCAGCACATCCTGAGCAGCACTGGAGTTCAGCACAAGGAAAGCTGACAGAGAAGAGAGAAAAGAGAGGGAAAGGGGGAAGGTGGCACGCCAGCACTTGGAGCGGCAACATGCTATCTAAGAGGCTATCCATTTTCCTGAGGGGTATCCAGTGTCCCTGCTGTCAACAGCACGCAACAAAAAGGAGTGTGCTGCTCCATTCCAGGGCACCAGCAAGGTGCCCTCTGCCACACATGCCCTCAAGGCCCTAACAGGTAATTCAACCTTCACCGATCATGTCTCTAGATCAGGGATCACCCTGTGCTCCTCACTGCCTGGCCTGCAGCCAGCTGGGGTGCACCAGTCCTCCTTCCCTGGGATTTCCCTGCCTGAACACCAGCAGTGGTTCTGGGTGGGTCAAGAGGAGCTGTCATTCAGCCACCACAGCCAGGTAAACAAAAAAAACAAAACCAAAAAACAAACAAGCAAAAAAAATCAAACTCCCAAAGTTTCACAAGCTAAAATTGACTAGAAAAATTAAATCAAGTAGGTCAGTCTCTGCAGGCAAAAAAAACCCCCAAAACCAAAAACAGGCAGCTTTCTGGAAGCATCTTGCTTGTACACAGCATTTATTTACCTTTTTTTTCGCTTACATAGGTGCAACAGGAAGAACCAAAGTAAACCCACGTTTACTTCAGGAGGAAATAATCCGAATAACAAAGAAGCATACGAGCAGAGGGTCTCCCAGATGAGTTATCAGGCTATTAGCGCAATACCTCTAGCTGTCACAACATATCACCCTTTGCTCCCTGATTGTTAATACTTTGTCTCAGTTTCTGAGCTCTCTTTGCTAACAAACAGCCCCGTCCCAAGGCTTTGAACTTAGTCGTTACATTTGTAAGTGGTGATAGACTTTGTCACCACTGCCCTGACTATCCAGTAGGAACCTTGTTGAAAATTAAACTGTATTACTGCAAGCACTCAAAAAGTTCAGAAATAGAGGTACAGTTAAGGATTTTTGTATTTTGATCTCTGTACACAATAGGGATGATGACTGATTAGTACTACAAGATGTAACCTTATGGAGGACTGAGGTTCAGTTTTCTTTTGAAGACACACAGTCATTTTTTGTGTGATTGGGTGATAAGAAACACTAAGGTTCCCACAGATTAATCCAAATGTGGCCCATGGGCAAATAAACAAAACTGATACCATTTAGTGAGGGTTTACACTTATTAAAGCCAGTTCTCACACAATACAACTTCTTCTCTCTAGAGAGCTTTACGTTTGGGCTACAGCTAAAAATTTTCATTGCTTTTAAGTGAAAAACTGATTTATTTGGACATCAGAGTTTAAATTTCACTTTGGAAAAGAGGGTTTTGAGGCTTTACAGTTACTCAGCCATGTATAATTGTACTTTTTTTAGACCATATTTCTTCATTATCCTGATGAATTAATTATACTGAAAGGACACCTAGTGCTAATGCTAAGTTTAAAATAAAGTCAAGGCTGCCATTTGTGAACAGATACATTTAGGAGCTAACATTCCTAGGTATAATAGGTAAGTTGTGTTGCTCTCAAACAATGAAATACATTTAGACACTTGTTTTGTTAAAATATTAGAGGTGTTTCTTGACTTTTTGAGTGTGATGTGAATCCCACACTCCACGTATAGATTAATTTTTTATTTTTTATAGGTTCTTATGCATTAGCATCCATGACATGTTATCATGTCCATGCTTCTCTGAACAGTGCTCATTTGCTATTCTATTAAAGAAAACTAGGTCACGGAGGGATTTGAGCAGTAAAAGCTTTCACCTTTCTTCAGTCTCTATCCATGCTTTTTCCACCCTTCACACTTACAGATCCTGTACAGGACAGTTTAAAGTTACCCAAGAATAAGTGCCATACGAAAGAACTGGGCATCTGTGTAGCATCTAGGAACATGGTTGTGGCAAAAGTGAGCAACACTTTGCAAACTGTCTTAGCACAGCAATTACAATCATTATTTAACTAATACAAAAAGGTGTTTAAAATGCTTTTTAACTACAACAAAAAAATCAAACTAAAAAAACCCTAAACCTCCTGTTTTTCTAGCCACCAACAGTAGCTGAAACCAAGGCAACAGAAACCAGACAAGCAGTGCCTCCATGACAGGCCACCATCAGATGAAAAGATACAAGAGGCTGGAGAACTGCATGAGAAACCAATACCACCCACTGGGCTAGGAACAGCACAGAGCTCCTCTCTGTCAGCAGCAGTTGCCAATCTAATCTGCTAAAACCTACCCAGTTTTACTTACATATTGGTTCATGACATTCGTCTGATACAAATACAGCTGAACTTTGCTTCCACTCTGTTTTTTCTCCCCCCTTTGAATGTATCTTACCTGCCCATCTGTACGGGCATACTAGATCCCACAGACAGACTAGCCACCTCTTGCACTGCATCCCTTTTTCCAAAAATGGTCTGAATCCCTCCAGTAATAAAGGTTTACACATGAGGCTATGAGTTGACTTTTGAAGTTACAGCAAGTCAGGGCCCCTTCCCAGTGAATGAATTGGTCAGCTCCATCCTGTGCTGCTATAACCCGTCTTACCAGTGCTTTGACTTCCATTATCAAATTTTTTGCTGGAAACTCAACACTGGCAAAGATTCCCTGCTAGTAACAGTGAAATTAATTTTACAGTATGAACTGATATTAAGTTTAATTACATTGAGTATACATAGCACTCAGTCGTTCCCACCACCACCACACTATTACTTCTGAAAATCTGACCACATAAAGTGAATGCCCTCAAGAAGCTGAAGACCAGATTTTCAGTTTTGGGGTCTATCTCCTTTCTGATAGAAAAGATACCTTTCTGCTCCTCTGGGTAGATAGGAAGACACTGTGAAGTTCACACTCCAGGTTCTTTCAGGAACAACCTCCCTTGTGTGGGAAAGACTACTGGAAATCATTCTTTGAAGTCTTTGCTATTTTCCTGCTGCATCAAATCCTCTGATGATGGGATGTTGCATAAGGCTGCTGACATTGAAGGTTTACCCATGCCAGGCTTACTGCTTCTGCAAGAAGGTTTTTCCAGGTATGGTTCCAGCTGCAATAAGCTGATTCACAGACACTGGCCCATATCCCCTCAAAAACAGAGTGGCTACTGTAACATCACATTAACTCAGCCTTTTTTGTAATCTTTTTCCTTAGAAAATACTGACCTGAATTTAAACATACTGTGTTTTAGCACAAAAAAGTTACAAGTCATAAAAGAATATCTGACTTTATAAACCTACTCAAAGCCTTTTACTGAAGAGGGAATTCTTGGTTTCTGTGAAATTGGTAGATTTAATGAATATATTCCTGTTATAATATGACATCTCATTTTTCTCTCTCATAAATACTTGTCAGGTTTATGATTTTTCACTCATTGGCCAGGAATTGTGTTGCACAAGCTCAGATTGTGGGCGCTCATACCAAGTTTAATTTCGCTCACAAGTAGAGTTGACAAAAGATCAGAGTCACTAAGCCCTGGAATTACCCTAGATATTGCCCTCTGTGCTCTGCAAATGAAATCCTACGGAAGACCCTTTGGAAAAGAAGAACATGATGGTTAACACACAGAAATCCATTTTGCACAGGGCAGTGTCAGTACACAGAGCAGCACTGAATGACAGGCAGATCTGCCAGTTCCTGGATGAGGAAAGTCAGATGCTCGGCATTACACTCTCGCTGTCTGTCCGTCTCAGGCCATTCCTTTCCTGCTTTCTCTTGTTCCTCTCTCATGCCCTTGATTAACTACCAGGTCAGATAAGAAATGAGGAACAGTGAAATCAGAACCAGACCGCACCTGTCCCCGGCACAGTCAGAAGAGAACTGAAATAAAGCACTTATGAAACTGCTGTGATCACAACCTTCAAAACGCCAAACTTGCCCAGCTGTCTGCTCTCACAAACCAGGGCACTACAACGGAGAGCTCGGCAAGAAGGCCCAGCAAGCTATTTCTAGTGAAATGCTGTCACTTTGGGAAAGGCTAAAGCAGTCCACAGAGTGAAGATCTGTTTTTAGCAACAAAGCTTCTGAAAATAGATATGACACTACTATTTAGTTCATCAGGTTACGACTCTAATAGAGGGATCACTTTACTGCTATTTAATTCGATGCTGTAAGGGGAAAAGATAACCACTGTTATGAACACAGGACTACTTATCTACAGCAGCAATTGTCATAGCAAGTGTTTATTGTAGTGGAACATGTTATTCTTGTAAGTTATGGAGAATACTTCAATCTAAGGATTCAGCTACATGAGTTGCATTGCAGGTCCTGTTGCCAGTCCCAAACTCAGAGCAAGCATAATAATGCATGTATGCATATATATGTATAAAAACACCCAGTTCTCTACACTCAACACTGCAGTCATCCTTTTGTTAGCAGTATATTTCAGGAACAGCCTGGTTTATCTGATGAGTGTAGGTAAATCTGAACCTTACCAGATTATTGACCAAAGAGATCCTGATGACAGAAAAAGCATCATTGCTGTGTCAGGTAAAACATATTCAGATCATGATAGTCTTTAAACCCAAAGGGGTACAGGAGAATAGCAGTTTGTCTGCAACCCAAGGCAGGAAACCAGGCTCCCAACCCCATCCTCCAACTCTGTTATAGAGACAGAAGATGGGAGGGTGAACCAGACTGGACAAGCAAGGAAGCAAATATTCTACTCTAGACCCTGTTTGTATACCTCATTAAGGAGCCCATGGGGCCCCCAAATCATATCATGCAAATCACTCTGACCAACTCTGTTAATCTATATCTGCACTTGGAAATAAAAGAGAGCAAATTCTGAAAATATGGGTCAAAAACAAGAGCACCTGAAAGACGCTTACTGCTCCCCAGCATCCAGAAAGCTGGAAATATAAATGCAATTCCAGGAAGAGGAAGAGACACTTGTAGAACTTTATATTAGATACAGCTAGAAACAGTATTTTTTTTATTTCATAGAATCATAGAATATGCTGAATTGAAAGGTACGCATCAGGGTCATCGAGTCCAACTCACTTAAGTTCCAGACACAACCATTTGAGCAACAATATCAGTGACATTTATTTAAAATATTTTTGCTCATGAAATTTGTTTCATAAGAGATGATTTTCAAACAAATCAGCAAAGTTACGAAAAATAATTTCTCTCAGGAGAAAGAGTTACAAAGAAAGCTTTTGAATATCAACAAAACCTCAGTCTTTTGATTTGTAGCCTGAGTCTCAGTCCCAACATTTTCCTCCTAATGAACCCCACTATCCATCTTTAGATATGGTTTGTTCTTGTCATCCTTTACTGAGTAGATGAAGTATGATAAGGTGTCCTTTTCATTCACTGGAATTGTCCTAAAATGGCAACCAATTATTTCAGCAATTTCAAAGAAACATGAAAGCACTGGGCATTTGTAGTACAGACAGAAGTGTTATGTATTGTAGAAAAGAATTATCCCAACACAAATTATATTGCGTAATGACACCTTGTAATTAGGTATGGCTGGAATTTCCCTGGCTGTGACCAAAATAAATGAGTGCTAAAGTACATGGAAAATAAAGAGTGAAGCTCAAAAATAAGGACACTGCTGATGCAGAAGTAAATCTTTGAAAATGCTTACAAATAGACTTCCCTGATGAAAAAAATCTTCCTGTAGATGTCTCTACTCTAGGTTTCATAAATTAATATTCCTTTAATGAGTGTGGATACTACTATTTTATTAATTCCTACTGTTGGCTTTAATATTCAGTACAGGCTTTATTCAAAGCTCACCTCATCCAAAATTTCACATGAGACAATTTGATCTTGGTCATAATTTGCTTCTTCTTCAAAGGATCTAAGAGCCTGATTTGAATCATACTGATTTACCATTCATTTGTGTGGTATCAAAACTGGGTTCTCTGTGAGCGTATAAATTCAGAGTGCTTGAGGAAAAATATCTTTGATTAATAATTGGTGCACAAAAGAAAAACAGCCAACATATTGTTTTTTATAAGACACAAAAGCTGCATCATGCAAGTCTTCTGCATTACAACACCAGGTTCAGGAAAGAAGATGGTTGAAACATCTTCAGACCAAGATCCCCACTGTTTTAGCAGAGACTACAGGTTTACATATCTATGGCTCTTGCAGTGAGCTCAAGGCTGCTAAATTAGATCTCCAGCTTTACTCAGTGCAAGCAGAGAAAATCATCTCAGGATGAAAAAGAAAAAAAAGTAATAATAATTAGAGTCCCACCTGTCTAACAACATGAAATTGTGAAAGCAGTAGCAAACACAGCAGAGGATATCCTGAGCTGTGGTACCTCTTGCCAAGGCAGTTCAGGATCCAAAGAACAAAATGTTTTTCTGCAGTATAACTACACTTTCTTTTGAAAAACAGACAGGAATCAATCCCTTTTTTGAAAGGAGGCTGTGAAATCCCCTTTGTTAAACCCTCATGAATCAAGCACTAACACAGAAACCCTCTCCTACAATTAAAAAAGAAAAAGAGCACAGAAAAGAGAAAGTCTTCCATATAGATTTCCCAAATTCACATTCCTCTCATAAGACCAAACATTTGCTGCTTCATAATTAATTGAAGTTATGAAATACTCCTCCCAGCTGAAGAGAAATACTGACAGATATGCAACTAATGCTACAATTCAAAGCAAGAACATAATGCAAACTTGTGCATTCTGAAAGAAAAATTGAATAAAAGTGACTTTCATTAGGTAGCAGCCTGGTTTAGGTTTGTCTGGTTTACAACCATAATGTAACTCCTTTGCTTATTAAGTTGTCAGAGGAACACAGATTACCACACAGATTAACAAGGAAAACATATACTACCTTTCTAAAGGAATTACCCATTTCAATTAATCACTGAAGTGTGAATGAAGTCACAGGGCATCTGCAAAGTATTTTCACATACTGTCTTTTGGCTGCATCCACGGTTGCATTTATTAAAGTACACATTTGAAGATCACCACTGATTTGATTCTTCTGCTAAGTAAAAAGTACTAAATGACATGTTATGATGCAAATAAAACACAAAGTTCCTTCTAAGTTTCTGCAGAGAACAACAGAGAATCGTCAATAGAACAAGTGAATAGGTATGAAAGAGTAAAACAGAACTGCACAGTTAGATCTGGTTCAGGTATTTAGTGCTGCTACTCAAAGTTTTTTAGTGGAAATTAAGAGAGTGATGTACGTACAGATAGTTCCACAGTCAATAATTTGTTCCTGCTTGTACACAATGGTTATGATACTCTATTGATACAGATCCATCATTAGCCTAGACTGTGTATTATACCACTGTATCAATATACAGTACACTGTTAAACTTCCATTAGAAAGCCATTGTTAAGGAGAAAGAGCATGACACTGTAATGCCTTAGCCCTGATGCAAAAACCCAGTTCAGAATCGAGCAAGTGACCGTATCTCAGAACAAAATCAGATGGCATGTCACTAATCCACTGTGATTTGTTATTCTCTAGGGTTGTAAGGCATTCTGTAAAAATGAAGCATTTTAAACAAATTTGCGGCTACTTAGTACTTCACAAACAGGTTCTTGAAACCTCCTATTGCAACATATGTTCCTAGCACCTAAAATATAGACAACATCCAGCTGTTAACTACATAAACCTCTGCCACAAAGCTGAGTGCTTCATATCCCACCCAGCAGAGGACAGGGTACATGGAAAGCATTACAGCTGGCAGACATGCTAAAGCAGACTGCTCACACCACCCTCAGGGAAAAGACCCGAAAGAAGAACATACAGAACAAAGGATCTTAGTTATAATTTATGTTTCTTTTTAGTCCAGAGCAAAAATAAAGCGGAGAGTGAGAGAGAAATATTAGGTACACTTTTCATATTAAGGAGAGCATTCTGCACCTAAGATCATCCACTCCATACTTATCCCTATGCGAGGACACTTTGGGAAAAAACCTTTTAACACACACAATTTTTTATTTCACATTGACATTTCAGTGAGAACAACAGCAGAAAGGTTAATGAATGCACATAAGACTGTATTTTAAGTTTTGGCTCTGGACAATAGAAGTAAAATGCACATAACTCAGATTTTAAGACATTGTGGACTATGACATCAACCATTATTTCAATGTTCATCAGTGATGGGATGGTATCACTTAAAACAAAACAAGCTAAGTATTCAGTGGTCCTAATACTCTGCTGTTTGTCTTCAGGTTAGGAATATATTACAGATTTTCTGCCATTTTAAAACAAACAATAAATTTAAAAACAGAAGACTACATAATTGCTTATGGGTAATGTACAACTACATCTGGAAAAGTGAATGCCATCTTACAAGGCAATAGCATAAAGCAAGACCTGCAAAGGGGTTCAATTTGAAAAACATGATTCAGACTAATTAACGTAATCATTCAGGCCAAATCTGAGCAACATACAGACCAAAATTAAAACACAGACCAATAAATTTTAACCTTCTTGCACCATATGATTTACCAGCCTTTGACTACTTCTACAGGACAAGACCTAACATATGTTTAAATCTTCATAGGACTGCAGCTGAAACCAGCTCTTTAGTAGTTTCTTCTCTTGCTTCACCAGACATAAGCTATGACCATAAAATTCATATGAAATAAAGTATTTCTTATTACTCTAGTTGTGTACTGAACTGCATGTTTCTCTGAATCTGTCAAGTGATTTTTAAACATCTCCATAACTTGAGTGCCAATATTGTTAACCATGAGATCTGTTTTGAATTTGAAATGGGGGGAGAGGGGAATAGGACAGGAGGGAGAGATAAATCCTGTATTTTTCTTTCTATTTTACAAATTTTATTACTTCAGTCAAAAAATGTGACTGAAACAATAAAATGTTACTGTTGCTCAGTGTAATGGTATGTGTTTGAAATACAACCCATTTGCTCTTCATTCACTTCATCAGAGTTTTGGCAACTGCTAAAGGCTCCAAGTATGTGTGTAGAATATTCCTTATGCTATCATATCCACATTATTTCTCCACTTACCATTTCTTACTGAGCTATTTTTAACAGTTGCCCACTTATCAGTTTTCTATTTATGGCTATGTGCTTTCCTCTGTCTAAAAACATTTAATGAGATTTGTTTATGAAACCCGTTTGCAATGCTTTGAATGCTGGCACCAGCTACAAGAGGGAGATCAGAGACCATAGGTGCAGCTCTTCTTCCAAATCCCTGTCCTGACTACAGACTGGTGGTCACTGCCAACTCAAAGGAAATATGGTCAACTATGCAATGACAGCAATTATACAGATGACAGGACACAGCTTGAGTTTATACCATGACATTGCTCCATTGACCCTCTCTCTCTGACGTTAGGAACGCCACCTCCAGGAACCATGGAAAGCGATAGGAATGTAATATACTGCAAGTTCAGTTGGGTATTTGAGGAGCTCCAAAAGCCAATGTGGCAAGCTGATACTTAGCTACCTTGTTTATCCCTTATTCTGGCTCCCTCATATTTATCTGTCTGTTTATGGACACCTAAAAGCTCAAAAAGCTGTTTTCTTTGGCTCTGAACTACAGTCTATAAAATACTGCTCAGTAAGGGGATCATGTTTGTGTCCTTTAATACCTAGCCAGGTGCTCTTCAGAGTTGGCAGCAGTGCCTTTACTGATAACTTTGACCGTGTTTTATGTCTTTTCCTTTACTATTACAATGCAGACTGCTGTTCAGTTATTGCTCCCTCTAAATCACGCATGAATCTGGCTTGTGGTAAAAGTAATTCAAAGATTATTTCCCCCAAGCAGTATGCCATACCTGCTAAAAGCAAAGGAACAAAAAAGTGGGGAGTACAGAAATTCCCATGTAATCAAAATTAGTTGTTTTTTTCCCCTGATTTCTTAGATACCTAAAGGGCATGAATTATGTTCTGCCAAAGCTTAAAACTCCTCCATTTCTAAAACCAGCAGAACAAAATGAATGCAGGAAATACTGCAGAGTGGACCTACAAGAATACATGTGAGTGCAACAATCAGTATTGCATTGCAATCTTTCTGGTACATTTGGATACCTAATGCACCATTACTGTAAAGGACTAATTGCCGATTTTGATATCTTTTCCTTAGAAGATAATTCCAATACATAGCAATATTTCCCAAATTAAACCACCTCAGAACAACAGGGGGTGAATCTCTGCCATAAAAGTCTGCAAATTTGTTTTCTGGCTGATTTCAGTAATTTTTTTATATTAAATTTCCTGCTCACCAACAAAGTTCAGTGATGATCGCAGCTTCTTTCCCTCCCTCCCCACTTTGATCTCATGAAACTGCACATTTCAATTAGACTGAGTTATGGTGAATGAGTTACTGAAATTTTATGTACTTCTAGTTTCCCCTTCTGCTTCATACAAACAGCTCAGTGGATACTTATGATATGTGACAGCTGTCAAGAAGGGCCATGTTCCTGGAATGCAGCACAGAATGCCATCCACAGCACAAGGATCATCTCTTCACATAGCCAGGAAGGGTACACAGACCTTGGCTCAGTTCAGACATGAGAGCTGACACAACAGGTTATCTATTTGCCAGAGTCACCTAGGAAAACTTGCATACTATGACAAGTTCTCAGGAGGTCACTCATCCTGTTTCAGAGAAGCATAATAGGACATTAGTGCCTAGGAGCCACTGTAAAGGCATTTTAAATAATTTCCAACAACCTTAGAAGAAAACATTGGATAGGGTCTTCCAAGACATGCCTGGCTTTTTTTTTTTCTGCAAAGTTTGGCATAAAGCAAATGTACAGCAGTGGTGAGCAACTGAATTATACACAAAAAGTGAATACATTCATGAGGGTGGTGCCTAAGGCCAAATACAGAAAAAGCTAAATTCTGCTATTGCTTAAGAACAGTAGAAAAGTAGAAACTCTTCCATTTGCTTTACAGCACATCAGTGACACGCAGTTTTTATTCCCCCGAACAACAGCATCTCATTTCACTTAACTAGTACAGCATTGGGAAGGCACGTCTTGTGGCACTGAGTAAAATCGCCTGTGTGGGCACATTTACATAAATGACAACTTATGTTCAAGAAGTAATGATGAACCTCACAGGAAATGTGAAAATAACTGATTTTCCAAAAATGTTCACAATATTTCTTTTCCATAAAATAACCTCCAAAAAGAGTTCTGAACTGAAAAGAAAAAAGTAATTTATAAGGAATACTCAAATTTACAGATCATCTCCTTCATAGTTAAGGATTTTTCATTAGAACGAAGCAGAACATGGATCACTAAACCCAGTATTTTGGGGAAAGAACACTTTGCATGACAAGACTAGAATGTTGTGCATGTTTGTAGCTATACAATGGTAGATAAAAATGGCAAAATAGGTAATTTCTACAACATGCATACATGGGCATTATCCCTTGATGACCTTGGCAATATTTCAAAGGGACGCTTTCAAGGATTAACTGTTCAATCAATCAGATTTTATGACATATGCCAACTGGCTTCACAAATGTACTTGCAATCAAATTGCAGGAATAACAACAAAAAAGATTGAATCTATTGTTAGCTTTTACACCAGAACCCATAGAGAAAAGTTGCACATTTTGACAGAAACTCCTCACTCGCCTCAGTCTGTAGCAAGGGTAGGCTGTGAACAGCTCTTGCTGTATCTTTATATAAGAAAGTGCCTTTCTGTGCCTCACTCTCAGCACACTGAACTAATGAGAACTGACCCTTTTGCAGCCAGAAAAGAAAATCCTTCCCAAGTGCATATCTATGTCCACTGCTCCCTTCGAGCAGGATACAACATGCAAAGATTGGAGGCAGAGAGAAGTTGCAGCCTGAAAGCAACCTGCATATAACAGGGTCTATCTTATTCCTAGAATAATGAAATTGCATCAATGAGCCCGAATCAGGGCTGCATGTCCCTGGAGATTGTCACTGTATGCATGGTCATGCTATCAAAAAAGACAGTACTGCCCCCAAAGAGCTTAAAACTGAAAGATAGTAGCAAACAGGTACAGATAAGCCAACAGTCCCCGAAATCAGTTCCCAAATAATGACAGTTATGGGACAGATGAAAATACAAGATGAAGGACATGATCTTCTAACTAGGTCTTCTTTTAGCAAGTAACAATTTTAGCAGGAGGAGAGGAAGAAATCAACTATTAATTCATGTGTTTTCACGTGATGTTAGCTTACTTCAGATTAAGCAAATGTGTAAGTGCTTTGTTGAGTGAAAGCCAAACTCCACATATTTCATTGCAAAACACTTGAGTGGGATCAGAATGATGATGGTCTTCTCATGCCCAGAGAATCCCACAGAAAGTCTCACCAAACCCAGTTATTCAATGGTAACAGCTACTCAGTATCACACTTCAGCTATTTCTGGTGCTCTTTTTTGTTCTATAAAGATAAAAGCAGCTGACAGAGAGACAGAGAGATAGCTTATTTAAGGGCTGGAGGGGAGAGGTTTGGTGGAAAAAAAAAAAAAAAGGTAAGGATGAGGCTAGGATGCTCTGGCCCCAGACTGCTCTCCCTGTCTTATCTGTCTAGGTCATAGGCCAGATCAGAGTATGAGCCTGCAAAAATCTTCCTACCATTCTAATTGAGTCATACCAGGATACAGAGCTAATCTACTATATATAAAAAATACATCAAATACCCTTGTATTAGATACCACTAACATATGCAAATTATCCAATTTATTTTTCTTTAAAATATTAATAATCTTCATTCTAGCACTTTGTATCAAATACCTTGATTAAAATAGATTGGCAAAACTTGATATCTTTGTTTGATTTGCTTCCTTTCATTATGGCTGAGATCGTAGTCAGCACGGCCAAGAATCTGGGTAGAAAACTTGAGCAGCAAGTGATCATTCACAGCCCATAACTTGTCCTGAATGACAGCTGTGAAGTCGCCTTGGACTGCAGAATGCCAGGTTTAGTTCAAGAGCTTTGCCTCCATATTCATTAAAAAAAAAAAGTTTTGAAGACCCTCCTACAGCCTCTACAGCTATAGCTTTCCCACAGTTTTCTGTGGGATTTTCCAGAGGTCTGAGTAGGGAAAGACAGGGACCTTTGAACAAGCATCCTCCTCTCTGTAGCATTGAGGAGGAGAATATTAGACGCAGTCAAGCATTGGGAACCAAAAGAAATTTTTTTACTAGATTACCTGTATATTTTTATTTCTACAGTTGATATATTCACATCAATTAAAATAATTGTAAACTGAAAAGGAAGAGATACTGAAGTTTATATGATTATACTACACAAGGAATTCTTTCAATGAAGATTTAATTCATAAGCTTGTGTTGTTAGTAGGTGCAAAAACCATAGAATAAATCAGTCTGGAAGGGGAAGCAAACTCCAGACTTGGCTAGCAAGATAGAATTCACGAAAAGTGAAAGGAAATTGAAATATGCAGTGATGCTACGAATCCTTTGATATTCAGGAATAAATAAGAAACTTACCTCTTTCGCAAAGAGGTAAAGTAATAAAATAACACTCCTTATTTCTTCTTATTAGAGCAATTTTTTATTTATGCTTTACTAGATGTTGCACAGACAAGTAGCAGAAATGTAGTCTTTGCCCCAGGCTGCTTACGGTTTGGACTTAGGTAAAATTCAGGTGAAGTCATTGAAAAACTCTGAAGCAGACTTAATTTCTTTTTAGGGGGTAGCAGTTAAAAGAGCCAGAAACAAAGTTCATATATACGTGCACACACATAGACATACATACGTGAGGAATAAAGCCCTTTTCCTCACCTCAATGTATCTTCCAGTAAAAATAGTGACTGTTGAGTGACTTGTTCAGAAGTTGTTCTGCATAACTGTATTTTAAAAAGTTAATGGGATAAGTTCATTCCTCTTGAAATTCTGCTTACTTTTCAGTCTCTACAGTCCAGACATTTGGAAAGGGGGAGAAGAAGAAAAAAGAGGAGAGAGAAATCAAGATTATTTCAAGTATACTTTTTGGCAAAAACTGTAGATTAAACTGATAAGCTTGCAGACTGCTGTGCATACTCCATCACAGTCTTTAAGAAGTGAAACAACCATACGGTACTTCCAAAAATAATATTCAGAAAATAAGACTCAAGATAACAACCCAATTTTACAAGAGTCCTGATAGTTTAGTCAAAAATGAAAATTGCTTCCCTGTCTTCTCACTGTGCTTTTCTTGTCACCTTACCAGGTATAAAGCCTTTGTAACTGGAGAGTAAATATTTTAAAATTCTCACTATTATTTAAGACAAAACCGTATTTCTTGATACAGGAGAGCAGCTATCCTCAAATACTCTCTAGTGCAAAAACACTGCAGTGATACGAGCTGTAGCTCAACTGACAAATTCGCTCACTAGGGTAAGTAATCCATTTCTCTAGAAACATGCAGACACCTTCTCCTGTGGCCCACCCTTGGTTTCCCTTATACATGCTCTTATACATACACCCAATCCCTGCTTCACCTCCACTACCAGAGCTCAAGTACTGCAAAAGTAATCATTTTACTCAATCATAATTAGGTTTTTCCTCATATACACGGAGAAAAAGAAGCACAAAAACATGAGGGCTCTAATTAATATGCTGCGAGTAAAGAAGGAATAAAATTTACTTCCTGACTCCAGGCTTTCTTGAAGCTTCCTTCTGTGATGGTTTTTACCCTGAAGCTATTTTGGAAAGAAAGTAAACTGAAGAATATTATAAGCATAGTAGTTCAAAAAAGGAGGAAAAAAGGCTTGTACCTAAGTCAGCAATCCTGCCAGAGCTTGCATTAAAGCCTAAGAGGTCTGTCTCAGCAGCCCTGTGGCTTTAGGGAAGAGCTACAATATCCACTTGCACAGTGTACCTGATTTGGCTCTGCTGAGATTCCATGTGCAGTGACAGCCATCCACTGTGCCATTTACTCCAGTGGAAGAGTAGGAGGTCTGAAGACTTTGGGAGAGCAGGCAAAATGCATAGGTGCCAAAAAGATATCCCTTGATGGAGCCTTGCTTGGCTTGCTTTGTTACCAAAAAAATAATAATCCTATTGATCACATTTTAAGCACATTAAAAATGACATGAGGGTTGCACAGTCAAGCACTCAAAGATGCAGGAAAACACTAAAGTTAAGGTTTTATATGCAAATAAAATTAGTCTCATAAGACATAGACATTACAAAGCTTATCTCTACTCTAAGGTGCAGTCTTCCATTGCTTTATCATTTCCTTCACCTCTCCTCCTCCTAGGTTAGATCAAATGCTGCCTGCCAAATTTCAAGTGGAAAAGCATAGACACACAAAGGTTGCTTCCCCTGCCCCCTCCTCCACAGTGAATCAAGATGCAGGACGTTTTCCCTGTGCAATATGAAAAAAAAGTCATTTTCTGTCAGCTCATTCTGAGAAGCACACCGATATAAGCTTGGCTGAAATCCCCTCCTCCCTACCTCTCCTGAACGAAGACACCCATCTGGAAAATTTCAGCCTAAACAGTTTAAGCTTTGGCAGAGGTAACACAGACAGTTAAAAACATGACCTTCTGGCTGAAAGCGCTAAGCAACCTTAAGCATAGGTAGCGTTAGCAGCCCTGTCCACCATACATAAACACAAACAAAAGAATGAGATTGTAATATTCTGAAGTTTTTAAAGTGGGAAGGAGATACACTGTCAGAGCTGTGTGAGGAATATATTTAATGCATCTTCCAGACAATGCAATGGCATCCTTCAGTAACAGGATTAACAATAGATATTTGCACGTTTTCCTGCAACATCTCTGCCAAAACAACTTAGCCCTGACCTTACAAATCTTTTGTCATACCCTCAATTACACTACCCCAGCTCCTGGAAGACATAAAATATTCATTTTCTCAATATATGCTGAGGAAAAGGTTTATAGCAGGGTATTTCTTCCACTCATATACGTGGTTTTCATTCCGACTGGAAGACTGTTTTTAGCAGTTCAATGTCCTCTTCTCTCTTCCTTGTTTCTGTTTACTGTTTAGCTGACTACTATTCCACATCAGGTGCTGCTTTGCACTAGAACATACAACTACAGTAGTCACTCCTCTTCTGATCAATAAAAGGAGATTCCTTCTACGTGTTCAAAACCCACACTCAGCTAATTCAGTCACAAGTTACTTAACCAGCTGCAAGCACCACCAGGGAAATTCACTGTCTTATGCAGAATGTGTAATTAATGGCCCCGTCTGCCCTCCAGAGCTATGAACCTCAGAATCTTTGTAATGAGCACATTATCCAGCAACTTGTTCTGAGGTTAGGGTTATTCAATTGAGACATATAAGATTATCAATACTAACAGCTGATTTGGTTTCGGTGTTTGTTTTTGTTTTGAGGATTTTTTTTGTTTACTTGTTTTAAGAGAGGGAGCAGTGCTACTTTAAAAGCATTGTATCTATGTGAAGGGTAGGAATATAATGGCAATGTTCACTGATCATCAAAACAGGATTCACACAATATTTATGTCAAGCATAAATGCAAGACCAGGGGAAGCAACACCATGGGGAAAAGCCATGTCCTTCCTCACTTCCGCTTTCCTACTGCAGAATAAGTTCAAACCAGCTGAAATTGGCTCCCTGCAGCTGGGGCACCCCAAAAGCTGCTCTACACTGGCACCGCAGAGGAAAGACCACCAGCAGCTGCTAGAGCTCCACATGGGTGGCACCCACACACATAGCTCAGCAGGTACAGGAGCACTGTGGAGCTGCTTATCTGGCACTGCTCTTACGTTTCCTTGCATTGGAAAGGAGTTGATTAAATTCAGTAGTGAGCAGCGGGGAGTCATTTTAAATTTAAAGCTCACCAGTCTTCATTGCTGGTGCTTCCCAGGCTTGTGAAGCACACCACCACCATCCTTCTCTAAAATATGCATAATTCATAATCATCCCCCACTTCAACATTACGATCAAAGTAGACAGGTTGATCTAGTTTGGGGACAGCTTTACAGCCTAAAGTTCATTTCAAACCACTTCTCACCTTGGGGCTCTCCTGCCATTTCCATCAGGATAGGTCAAGTTCATGGCCTAGATGACCTCCTTGACTGTCTGGCTTCTGCCTCTGCAAGCCACATCACCTGACTCAGGACATCAGCAGAGGCCCATGAAATCAGCCCCCTGCCAGGATCAACACCTCCAAGCAGCCTCTGTCCTGTTTCATGTAACCACTTCTAGGCAGCCACAAGGTCATCTGGTTGAAGAGGGAAATGTTTGGTTTGTGTTAGCTAAAATTAGTCAGCGGGTGCAAAGTGTTCTTTTACTTTGCTGTTAGAAGCTTGAGAGTAGCTGGATGTTCTAAGTGGAAAAATTATTAATATAACAAGGAAATATCTTCCTTCCAAAAGTGCCATGTCCTCTGTGTGATACAGAGCTCTCAGTTGTCCTAGGTAGACTGGGGTTTTAAGCACAGCGGGAGGAAGACTCTAGTTTTGGATTTCTTTTTTTTTAATTTAATGCATTTTAACAAGCTACTGCATTGGGTTTTGAAACTATTGTCCAGATGAAAATTAACTGGGAAAAGAGCTCTTGGAAAGAAAATGTTAATGGACAAAAATGGATGTATTCTGTGTTTGTTTTTTTCCTATATTTTCCCCAACACTTACTCATCATCTTTACTTCCTTGAAGAATGAAATTATATAATAAACTGTTTGCAGAAGTGAGGAAAAGAAATGCACTTACCATATAACAGAAATAAGTAGCAAGCATTTATTTTCTTTGTGGTATGATGATGTCACTTTGCCATCTGCAGCCAGCTTAAAATCAGGATTTCCACAGAATAACAGCGGAGACAGGACTCGGCACACGCTGTTGCACTGGAGAGTTACTCTCTAGACACATGTGCTCAAAAGTCCCTGAGCAGCTTTTTTCACACTGGCCTCCTGATAGGATGCCTTTCCCTACAAAACATGCCAGTGGGGCTCTCAGCAGAATAGGACTAGTACCCTTATACTCATGTATACTTGATTATGCATTGATGTAAGCATAGGTTTTCAGATTTTCAGCACTCTGCTCCCTAAATGTACATTAAGGACAAAAAACAGTCCATTGCAAGCAAAGTTTGACATTTAAAATAATAATTTCTTTTTATTTTACCCATCACAAAACCAGAACGTAGACAGGCAGACAGGTTTCTATTCCTGCAGCCCACCTTCTCTTTGGGTTGTGCCTTCTCCCACTTCTGTGCAGGCAGTTTCCCTAATCCACAGCAAATCCTAATCCATTCACTTTCCTGCTTAGCTCACTGGAACATACAACAAATTCACACCTATTTCTATGAGTTCTCCTTGGAGATTTCCTGTTCTTCCTTCAGACACAGCTGATTTCCTCACAGTTCTGTCCCAAGGCACTCATATCCCAAATGGAAGACACAAAGGGTAAATAACAATTTACAAGAGAAATTTAACCCTGTTCTGTCAAATATCTAGGGATTATCCTGATGATACTGCAACATCATAGTTCTTAGCAGGGATTGATAACAACCATGTGGTCAGATTTTCTACGTTATAACAGACTCAGGACAGATTTTCCACATGGGAAACAAGGGATGATTTTGTTTTCACTTACTAAAATATGAAGTACAACATTCAGCCCACCTGCAACATGAGTTACTTCATTTCTCTGTGAATTTCATTATTCTCTCTTAGAGATATATTATTTCAATAATTTTGTTCAGGATAATCTAGTATTTGGGATTACTGAAATTTTGAGAGTTAGAAAACCACTTTATTATGAGGCAAGAAATGAAGAAATGCAAAAAAATCACAGTTTGAGAGACTGATATTTGCACTCTGATACATTAGTACACAATGTTGGTTTTGACATAACTTGAAGTCTTGGTGCAACTTACGCAGTATGAGAAATTAAAGACTTCCTGTTTCTATTAATTCCCCTTCACTTCAGAAATGGTTTCATCAAACAGAGAGATACTTGACTTTTCTCTATTTCACCAAACCATACTGACTTAAACAACAAAGAAGTCAAACCAAGTCAATCTATTACCTATTATTTAATCCATTTCAGGAATTTGTTTGATCTTGCATATCACAAATACCCCAAGTATCAAGAGCTCTGGGTGAAGAAACTGCATCCCTCAGTCTTTCAATGTAAACAGAGCAGAAAAGGTAAAGGTAAAGCCTCAAAATAAAAGTTGCTGCAGCATTAACACTACTTCAGCATTACATCAGTAGCACCAGTTTCTATGGCATGGAAAAATCAAGCCCTGGCACATCAGTCCACCTTTATCAGCCAAGTTGTCTCCTCTGCTTTCCTCTTAGAATAAATCTTAAACCTCAAAATACAAAAGTTAAAGGTGCAGTCTTCCTTACAGAATCAACCCAGAATTTGGCAAGACTGGGAAAGCCTTAAATGGTTAATTCCACATCTGCTTTTGTTTGTTGGCATTTTTTCATTCTAATTGGAAAAATGAAAAGCTATAAACTGAATGACAACCACGGACATCAACTATTAATGTTTCTGTTCATTTGCTATGCTAAGCAAGAATTCCCATTTACTACTTTATTTTTAGATACTGCTTGCTCATGAGCAGCCTTGTATCTTCATCTGTCGGTTTTGAGCATGAAAAAAGTTACACTGCAGATTGCATTTACACTTTGCAGCTGCTCTAGGTATAAATGTTTTCATGATCTTTACATTCTACCAGATGTGAAAAAGCAGAAGAATTGTGAAATTTTTAATTTATTTTTTTTTTTTAGAAAGGAGAAATGTGTTAGGATCTTTCTCTACATCACAGTTTTGCTTCGGAAAAAATAAATAGAACAAATCATAACTATTAGAGAAGGGGGAATGGAGAGATGATAGAGAAACACCAAAGTGTAGATTCTACTCTCATCATCTTTGAGGTTGCTAGACGGAGCTATAATGGACAGCTTGACGTATGCTCTTAAATGTCAGCCTGCAGAAAAACAAGGTTCTGAGTTCTTTTTACGTGTTAAGGGAGGTGCACTTGATTTTTCAAGTTCAGCAAAACTGATCTTAAAATACTGTACATACAGGGGAAGATCTCTAACAGGGCAGATTCTTCAAGAATGAACAATGAGGTGAGTGACTACGAACTTTCTTTTTCCACTCTGGGGAGGTATTAAGAATCCAAAATTAAACAAACCACTGAAAAATACAATAAAAATCTACATCTTGATGCTGAAGGAAAAAAAAATGAAGTGAGGGCAAAGATACATTTTTTTCAATAGAAATGGTAGTCTATTGGCATAGTTACCTCTTGGCATCTTCCCACACAAACTATATAACTTTTTTTTATACTAAAGTAGGCAACCTAGAAAGGTATGGAGCTCAATATACACGGAGTGAAGGGTCAGAACATAATGACCTGTAATAGCTAGGAGCTCAAGGAATAGTCTGTTCTCAACTTCCCAGTCTTTGAATAACCTCATCAAGTTCAAAAAATGGAATAAGAAAATGTTAACGACAGCTGCTCCTCTACAAAAATATAACTATGAAGTTTATTTCGCTTTTTATTTAAATGATTTTATCCATAGAACATAAATAAGTCTGGTCCATAGCATCAAGCCATAAATACAATTCCTTGGGGTATAGAAACAAAAAAAGTCAATTAAAAACTGAGAAATAACATCCACACCACACAAAACACAGGCTAGACATCTTCTCTTTAAGAATTTTTATTATTATTATTATTATTTATTACTTAGTCTTATTATAACAACATTCTTTGCTGATTTTTTCTGTGTCAGAATGTTTAATAAATGTGTATTCTCAAGCCATAGGTGCATGGTGCCAATAAACTCCATTGATTGTAACCTTCTCTTCTATCCCAAGTTTCCGAATGACTTTCTAGGGTTCCACTGAACGGGTGAGAAACACACAATCTGACACACAAGTAATGCAGCAATCAGACCCTCCAGCCTAGAATACAGCAGAGACTCAAACATATAAAAGAAGCTATTGTAGCTAGTTAAAATAATCCGTTGAAGATAACTAACATTTTAAAAACATTTCATCTAAGAATGCACCTCATTTCAGCTGTGGGCAGGTTTTGGTTCAGAAGCTGGATTCTAAACTAACAAAGAAAATATATGAGCTAACAGAACAAATAATAAAATGCACCTAATTGAATCCCTCTTTGTTGAAACCAAATTAAATAATCTTAATCATGCTGATACCTATGATAATATCTACTTCAGCAACTTCTGAGTCTAGACTTTTTTGGTTAAATACCAGCAGTCAGCCACAGACAGCTCATCACATTATTAAAAAAAAAAATTAGAATTTAATCAGAAAGCAAATACTCTGCTAGTAGTGTCTCTGTAGAGCAAAATAATACTGAAGGGCCACAGCCTTCTCTCAAAACATACATGAAATTGCCACTGACATCTGTTGGGACTCAGCGTGCAGCAAAAGAGTAGGATGTGGCCGCACAAAGCCAACTGCTTCAGAGTGGGTTACAAACAACACACCAGCTTAGGGGCAAATCCTGCACCTCTTGCTTGTACAGAACCCCCATGAGTCAGCAGGATAGTTTAGTCTATAAAAGGACTTCAGGAGGCATGTTTTTATGTTATTCAAAGACAGATTAAAAGAGATGCAGTTTTGTACTTTCATTTATTTAGATTAATTTGTGTTATGAAAAGTGCTTTCATTAAACAAAATCTGCTAAATGTTATGGTACTAGGCTATGTCTCCTTTTCCTTGTACTTCATACTTATTAAATGCTAAGTAATATGAACCTAACCGTAGCCTTTCCCTTAAAGCTAAAAAATTCTGGATATTCTCTCTATCAGCAAATAAAGATAAGAATAGCATGCTGAAAATGCCAATTTTACTGTGTATTTCAAGAGGTGATAACACATTTTTCATGGCAAATCCTCTTTTCTCTATTCAAAAATCAATAATTTAACCGTGCTCGTTTTCTTGAAAAAACTCTGGAATTTTATGAAAATATCAATTGCAAAGTCATCTTGGTATTCTTATAGATTTACGACATCTCAAGAGGACAAATAAGATGTAATTATGGTATGGTGGGAAATGACTAAATAGCCACCCATTCATGGTGGAAAAGTCTTCAGGAAAACTTTACTTCTGTGAGTACATGTGAAAATGCTGAAAATTAGTTGAAGAATGTGAAACAAGAGTGCTTTTGCACCTATGCTAAGGTTCATATTCAGTCAAGAATTCCACTTGAAGAGAAGCCTACAATGGCTGAACACATGACATTTACAAATAAAAGCAGCTGGCTATGAGAAGTCTCTTAAAACTAATCAATTTTCCAATACATTTTATTATGGTTGTCAAAAATCCAATGATGCAGGTTAGCAGCATGGAGCTATAAAAAAACCCTCACACCATGGCAGTGGCATAATCTTTGCTTATTTGAAAGTCTGACAGTTTCCCTTGATTAAAATAAGGATACTTCATTACAAATATTAAGCATTGCATTATGAGTTATGTAAAGTTTATGCTTTTTCATTTATGCTTTAGAATCTTAACCACATTGTCTCACTTACACATAATCCATCAACCCAGGTGACAAATAGTCTTCTATATTTACACACTAGAAATACACAAGGAGCATACTGTATTAGCAGCTGAAACTACAAACGCCACTGTCAATCAAACTGGCCAGCATAGGACCATATTTCTTGTCACCAAGAGGCTTAAAGCAAAGAATCTGTGCCTAATTCTCTTAAACCTTACAGGTCAAAAGGTTTTAAAATTATTTTTGACACCATTTCTTTGCTTTGTCAACAGGCCTGAGTACTTTTTAACATGTAAAGGATATCAAAAAGCTGCTCATCAGAACAGTCTGGCATTAGCAATTTATGGTTTTAAAGTCTGGAGTGCATAGTAATTCCACTGGTATAACAACATGCCGTTCTGGAATGAGAGGATGGAGATGTGGCTGTAGGACTAACTTTTATTAACGCAAAACCTCTAAACCAATCCCCCACACTCCAGGCAACCAGCAGTTGCTGAGTCAAAGCCACCACACAGCCTAAAGCTGCACTGTGGTGCAAAATACCCTGCTGTCGTGGAGACACTTTCCTGCCCAGTGGTTTTATGCCTGTTTCCAGGTCTTGCTTCCCACACACACACTCCCTAACACTCAAATAAGGTCTCTAAACTGGCAGCAGTGATATCCTTCTCACTTGTTGAAGTACTCTGCAGTTCAATGACAACAACTACCCTTGAAAAATCAGGGCTTTTTAAAATTTTCAAGAGCCCAACTGTTTGAGCCTTTCTTATTAAAGATGCTGCTTTGCAGCAGGCCCAAACCCTAGTTGAAGTTTTGGCCCCATCCTGATACATTGGCAGAAGGTAAAAAGTTCCTTCCCAGTGAAGTTCACAGTACAGAAATTCTGAAAATACTGAATGACTGAAAAACAAACTCCATGTACAAACTGCTGGCTGCAGCTCTCAGGAACTGTAGCCAGCATCTTCCGCTCTCTGTCCAGTGCTTTCAGGACAGCGTCCCTGTGATCTGGCAAGGAGCAGAGGAGACACGCCATGCAGCAGGCAGCACAGCCCACTCAGAGCCAAGAGCTCACAGGGGCAGAGCGCTGACCCACCACCTAGAAATTATTACACAAACCACTTCCCAGTTTGTCCAATAAAGCAAGCCTGCTGCATCCTCCCAGCAGAGCAGAAAGCCTTTTGGCTGAAAACAAAGACAGCACACTGAAGTGGGAGATGCTATAAAGCAAAGAAAATACACGATGAAGAGAAATGGGGTGAAAGCCTAGTAAGAATAAGGGGACCTTGAACTTGGCGAAGCAAATATAGGTTTGAAGAAGAGGAAAAAAGGACAATAAAATAATGTGAAACAGAAAAGGACAATGTGAAGTTAAAAAAGACAAGATATCAAGTAGGGAAAGGATGGGAAGGATTGAGGGGGGAGAATAAGAATAAAGTGAAATGCATTGTATTTACACTGAAGAAATAATCAGGACTAGGGTTCAGTGACCCAAAATTGCATTCAGACATCAGAATGAAAACAAACAGTGAAGGAAGATTAGAAATTCTGGAATAGGCATGCTCATTTGCCTTGCCCAGAAGTAATTATGTAATCGTAGAATCATTTAGATTGAGAAAGACCTTTAAGATTGTTGAGTTCAATCTTTAACCCAACACTGTCAAGGCCACTACTAAACCATGTCCCTAAGCTCCACATCTACAGGTTTTTTAAACATCTCCAGGGGTGGTGACTCCACCACATCCCTGGACAGCCTGTTCCAATGCTTGGCAGCTCTTTCTGTGAAGAAATTTTTCCTAATATCCAGTCTAAAACGTGCCAGGCACAACTTGAGGTCATTTCCTCTCATCCTATTAACTGTTATTTGGGAGAAGAGAACAACTCACACCTCAGTACATCCTCCTTCTAGGCAGTAGGAGAGACTGAGAAGGTTTTCCAAGCCTCCTTTTCTCCAGACCAAACAACCCCTGCTTCCTCAGCCACTCCCCACAGACCCTTCACCAGCTCCACTGGCCTTCTCTGGACATGCTGCAGCACCTCAATGTCTTTCTTGTAGCGTGAGGGCCCAGAATTCAGCGCAGTACCCGAGATGCAACCTCACCAGTGCCAAGTACAGGGGGACAATCACTGCCTTGGTTCTGCTCGCCACACTATTCTTCTTACAAGCCAGGATGCCATTGGTTTTTTTGACACTTCCCAAACTTGTTATCAAATCTCCTTCTCTTTTGTTCAGGGAACAGGTACTGGAGATCCTGTAATGCTGGACATTACAAAACTGTGAACACTATAAGAAAATCAGGTTCTTGCGCAGAACAGAGATGATACCTTGGTGATAGTTAAATCAGTTGTGCTTTAAGTGGTAAAGGACTCAGTGATGATGAGAACAGGTGCTGGCATAAAAGTAAAGCTCTGCTTTATGGCAGAGCTATCATTGCCAAAGATATTCTTCCCCTATTTTCAAAAAACTGTATGACACTAACATGCAGTTGTCCTAGACTTTCCCGAATGTTAAGCTTGAAAATAATTATTATTAACAGCAGCAATAATAATATGCAGCCTGGAAGACCCCAGCCTTGCTGGAGCAGCTTACCTTCACATTCTTTCCCAGTCTCGCAAGAGTTAATTCTCCTGTCTGCCAAACTGCTTAGTTCAGACACTGGAGCAGAGGGAAGAGCAGGGGGAAAGAGGAGTAAAGAGGGGGAGTGTAGCCAAGAGGACAACTCTATGTAGCCCCTAGAAGTGCTCTGGGGCTGAATTTTGGATGACAGCCCAATGCTAGTGACTACCACTGCATTCAACTATATTAGATGAAATATTATCATAAGGTTATATCCATTTTCCTCCCTCCATTGTATGTGTCTGTTTTTTATTTTGGTTAAGGGCAAGGACACTGCATTCAACAACCTAAACCAACACTCCCTATTAAAACAGTGTATTTCATCACAACATATGCACTGGGACGTAAATATCAAATCCGGGCCTATTTAGATAAAAATTGCCATGAACCAAAACGAATGGGAGAGACAGTGAACGACAGAACATTATTGCACACAAGGATCACAGCTCAGCCTTCCTTAACTTTGCCCTGCCAGAGCTTTTCATCAGGACAACAGATTACTTACCCCTGTTACATCTATCTTCTTTTGCCCCAGTGCTTTACTATTTCAGCTCGCTGTGCTGAAATTCAGAAAGCAAAACAGCCACAAGCTTCTCAGATCTCTCTGAAGACAGAGATGGACACAAACCTCACCCCTATGTCTGACCTTTGTAAGGGTTGCAGCCTGTATGTCAGGTTAGGGTAACTGATAGATAACAGCCCATCATAAGGGGTGGGAAGAAAAGAGGGAATAAAATGCATCTTCCATAGTGAGAAGCAAAAGAGATGAAAGCCAGAAATAGAGAATTCCCATCAAGAAGCAAGGTGAAAGACATACATGTATCTTGGAAGCAGAGACTGCAAAGTTTGTGAAAAACAGGAGAAAAAGAGACCCTCAGTGAGAACAGAAACAGCAGAAGAGAGACAGCAGCCATATGAACCCATTCCAACTTCAACAAAAGGAAGTATAGGAATTTGCACTGTTACTGGAGAACCCAAAATATTTTAGATGTTTACAAGGTAAGTAAAACATCACTCTTGGTAGTGGATTACAAAATGTAGTTCAACTCAAATAACTTGTGAGCAATTTGAAGGTTTTACTCTTCTTTCTTCTAATACTTGTTTTCTTTACTATTTTTCTTTTCCTATCCCCATACCAATTACATTTTCCTTTTTCTATAAAATTAAAGATCAGGTTATAGAAAAAGAATTATCTCCCTTTCACTGAAAATGCAAAGGCCTTTACAACCCTTACTTTTCTGTCTTTTTCCCCATTAACAATTCCTGTGAGTTCCAGTGGGCTCCTTTCATCCATATTGGGTGACATTACAGATGGTTCTGCTTTAGTGTAATGAAAGCGTAAGCATTTCTGCTGATTTATAGCTGAATAATACATATATTGCTTACAATACTGCAGTTTTATATGTGACATAGAATTGCTTTTGGTTCCTAAGATATCTCTTCAAAAAAGTGAACTAGAGCACATTTTCTATATTGAAGGAAAGGGTAACACTAATCAGTAGAAGAAAAACCTACAAGCAGTCATGCTTAGAGCTGAGAGAAAACTCAAGGAATTTCCAAGAAACTGGGAATAAGAACAACATGGGTCATGTGATCCCCTAGCTCAGCTTTAAGGAATTACAAGTTCCTTCCTATTGTGTTTGTGTCATGCAATTGAATACATCACACTCAGTTGCTGACTTTAACTCATGCCTTCCAGGTCTTCCCCACCCGGGAAGACCTGGAATTTCTCTTGCTAGGGAGCTCTGACTGCTTTCAGCTCTTTCCATTAAAATAGTTGGAGCCTAAAGTGCAAAATTCTTTGAAAAATATTTCCCTTTGTTAAGAAAGATACTAAAAAGTCTTACTTGCAAGAAAAACAAGTTACAAATTGGCAACATCAGGTTTCAGTAATAATCCCTTTTCCATTCTCGTACTAATTCTGTCTAATTCTCAGGGTTTTTGCTTCAGATATAGATCACGCAGAAGAAACTCCCTAAAACAGAAGACTTTAAGGTAGTAGGCAATGCAGAAAGGCTGTCAGACTTGTTAAGACAGATTCAACATTGATTCAGTGTGTACTCTGAGGAGGGCCCAAGAGCAGGCTTTCATCCAAACCTATTGAATTCTGGTTCAATTTGATGTTTAGGCTGAGGTTTGGACATGTTAATATTTTTTTGGAAGTGATTCATCCAAAGCTTTAAGTTCTCCAGGAAAAAATGTGGGATTAAATTAATCCTAGATGTTAGTATTTAAAAAGGGAAAACCATGTTTAATATGATCTGAATGGCAGTAGAAACCTGAAGCCACAGAAAAATGATACATCCATGGAACAATAGCATGAATTACTAAAATCAGGGCATCTTAAATATCAAAATGTATTCAGAAACAGTGTTGGGGAGAGGAATCCTGTATTGAGCAGAATTGGCTAAGAAAGTAACTCAAATGTTGCCAGCACCAGGACAAAACAAGAGTAAGAGGTGCCTCACCTCTTATATATGCATTAAGGTAAAAAATTAGCCCCCCTAATCCAGCTGGGTGCTCCGTAACAGCTGCTTTTGGTTGCACATGCAATACAGGCAGGCGTGGAAACCCAACTCCATTTTGCTCCTCTACAGCCAGCCCCCAGTAACCCACACAGCAAAAAAACCTGATGCACTTTCTTGCCAAGATCCAAGACTCTGGGATTTTAATCTGGGAGGGAGGGAGGGAGGGAAGGAGGAGAAACAAAATGAAGCCTGCAGCTGCTTTGGGTCTCGGGTGGGAAAAAAATTGAGCAGCCATAAACTATTCTGCTCTTCAAGAGAAGATGGGCTCAGGAGTTTGGAAAGAAATTTCTGATTGCATTGGAATGATTAAAATGGAGATAACAAAATAAGTTTCAGAAATGGAAAATGGTCTGGAAAAGAAGTCTCCATATCTGCATATCTAATCTGCTTTTCTTCAGCTGTCTAACCAAATGGTGATTCTGCACTGCAGGTTCCTATTAGAAAAATCATATCGAAGGATCAGGTGCCATTTATTTGCACAGTGAAAGGCACATTAGGTGTTGAAAAAGCTCAGTTTTGTTGATGTTTACTTTGTGAATAATTAAGCTGTGGTAAAGTCTTAAGTGATCGTTTTTGTCATGAAAAGAAATGACAGGACATTTGTATTTTGAAAGCATATGAGTTTATCAGATTACGATTTTTAGCATATTTGTGGTCTTTCCCTAAAGCATATTGTTTGTATGTGCATGTGGCAGCTCAAGTGTTCCTATCCTGTTAGCCAAAGCGCGTATGGAAGGAAGCACTTTTATTTTTTAACTGGGGCTATCCAGCTGTATATCATGAGCCTTCCTCCCTCTCCCCAGCTGAGCCCCCCAAGCCACAGGACTCCAAGCTGGGAGCAGCTCTTCTCCTGACCCAGATGAGTGATAGAAGGGAGTCTTGAAATCCACCTCACGAGAGATCAAAATCAGCTTGGTTTACATTCACACAGAGCCCTCCCCATCATTTTGTCTGAATACTTGCTTCAACTCACTGGAACTTTCATTGCTTTGAAGACACATAGGTTTAGTAAAAAAAAACAAAAGACCCCTCCGCTGACCATACAAGAGCTTGTGGGAAGCATTCAAGGACTCAGCAAATCAGTGCAGCATAGCCAAATGTGCACTATGGAGTTCTAAGAAGCCCTAAAGCACAAACTCAACATCATCTTTTCTTCCAAATGCTGTCCCTTCCACAGACTTCCTGAAATGGGGGATTGACACTTGCCAGGCTCCAAATCCTGGTCCCATATGAGGCTAAGTCACTTCATGTTGCCATCATGTGTGCATATCTGAGAGAAGGAGGCTGCCATCAGTCACCTGATGGGGCAACCATCTATACCCTACTTCAATTTGTCTCAAATCCCTTTTCCTCTCAAAGTGATACACCACTGTGATATGGGACTTTTACCCAGAAAGACTACTAAGCACTGCATGCTGACAATGCACAGGGACAAAGCCCAGCTGCTGTGCAGATTTCTTGCAAAGGAGTGCACTTCTGTGAACCTTTTTTGTGCACACCCAGCACGTCTTAAAAGCAGAGGGGTAACTAAAACAAGCCCCTTCTTCCAACCTGTCAAGTCACACATATTCAACATGTGATTCTGTGATCTAATTTAGTCTTTGCGCTTCCCCCCTGGTCCCAAATCTTACATGTTTCCAGCCTACTGCCAGAAGTGCTTTCTTCCCCGCTGCAAACACACACATCAATAGAAACTGCCCAACAGATCCCAGAGTGCCCAGTATATCTGGTCACCTAGTAAGAAAGAGGCAAGACCTAAGCAGGATCCCAAATCCATGGGGATCTGGTTTTCTGTTTCCTTGACAAACCAAAGTTGTTTTTCTCCTTTGTAATTGAGGCAGTGTTGTGTTGTATTCACCCCAATAATCAATCAACTGCTTTCTTCCAACTTAACTGATTTTGACTTCTTTGTCCCCATTTATTTAAAGACTGGAGTTAAAATACATTTTCCAAGTGTACTATTTCTATTAACCTAAGTTCCAATTGGCCTGTTTCTTCCTCACGTAGACATACAAAATTCTGAAAAAATTTTGGGTTTTATGTCAAATTCAAGTCATAATCCTGTTGAGACTTTGTATATCTCTGCTAATGACATAATTTTTTTCCATTGCATCTCATCAAATGGAAAAGACTCCATTATGGAATGACACGTTAAAGAACTTCATGGATTATGAACGAGTCGAAGAGGAAAAACTAAGCCAAAATCCTGTCTAAGAAATACTTCCCACTCCCCTACAATGGGGTAAATGGCACAGCTGGTGAAGCTGAAGATTTTGGTAGCCTGGATCTTCACATCACAGTCCTGTTGAAGAGATTATATGAATGGAAAATCCCATTTCTCATGGATTATCTCTGTTGTAAACTCATTGAAGAATGTTAAGGTTGCAAGGCACAGATGCAGAGAAAATGCAGCAGGGATCAGTGAAGAAAGTAAAATATGGAGGAAGAACTAAGAAAAGCACAGTCTTCACACTGAACTTCAAGATAGCCAGTTCCCTGAAACTGAAGGAACCGTGAAATAACCTAATAGAAAGGAAAGATTTAGGCAGAAATTGCAACTGAAAATTGAAATTCCCAGAGACATAGTTTGCAAATGAGTTTAATTGATTATGAGGACAATTACTTTGCCAATTTAAGAAGGGTTGATGGATTTAGAGAGGAAGAAGGGGGGAAAAGGTAGTTTTTTCTGGTTGAAACCAAAGGATTAAAAATACTGCATAAAGATCTGGGATGCAGATTATTTTTAAAATTTGTTGGAAGTTTAAGTGGGTGCTGGAAAGAGCCAAAGAAATATTCTAAGGACTGGAGAAAATGCTCAGACTTTAAGGGCCATATCTGTCTCATTTATGAAGTCAGACTATACTGGTATCTTCACATAAAAACTACTAAATCCTAAAGGACTTCTTTGAACAAATGATAAAAGTTCCAAGTAGTATCTTGCAAGTAAAGCCAGCAAATGCAGATAAAATAAGATAGAATTGTTTTGATTTTTGAACAGTGAAGTTGATTAACCATGGTAGCAACTAAAAATAGAAGTGGAAAAATTTTCATCATTTCAAATCAACCCAGTTTTGGGAAGATATGTTTCAACTAAAAAGCAATTGGGATCAATGCCTGTGTATTGTTTCTGTCAAGTTTTCTGTCCTGATGAACACAGGCAGTTAGACCAGATCATATCATAATCTATCCTGGCCCTTAGTCCTCTACATCTAGCACCTGCAGTTGTGGTTGCACGTCCCATAAGACTCCAAGACAGATATTCCATGTACTCATACTTATGCCTAAGACAACATTTTACCAAACTTTATTCTCCCTTTCTTGTAAGTGGCAAATGATATACCACCATTTTTCACTGTCCACTCAAACATCGCTTTACTCTTTGTATGCAGCTCTTTATTGTGTAAATAGTACTGCCACATGTTTTACATCTTCTCCCTCTGGAAACAAAGATGATGTCAGCACAGAGTTATACCATCATGCACCTATCCTCTGCTTGTATGTGGTTCAAACACTATTAGGAACCTAACATAGATCCAGCTTTTGAAGTTACAGTACACAGAAGCATAAGATCAGGACTGCATTAAATCATCCTGGCAAATGCTTAATACTGAGGCAAGACTAAGTAGACCTAAATTGTTCTGTTTAAACCACTGTTACGACCTACAAAGAGAAGGGACTTCACAGCCGCTAGGTAACCTAGTAAAGAAGAGTATTAAATTACTGTTGGGGGCTAGATTGCTAACTGGTGTAAATGAACATTAATGAACACTAATCAGTACACCAAAATAGTCATCTAACTACATAAAAAGGTCTGACACAGACCTTTTTAAGAAGCCTGCCATCCCAGTAACTTCAGTCCCAGAAGACAATAGCAGCATAAGCTATATTATTGCTGGAACTCTTAGATAGAAGTCTATTGGAGATGTGTTCCCCCACCGAGCAAACAATGAGGATGATGAGCAAGATGAGCAATAAACATCTCATCTGCAAGTCCATCAGCATCTTTCAGGGCTAATATTTGCACAAGCTAACACTGAATTCCAAGCACTATGTGTTAAAATATGCTATTCACAGAATTACCTCATCATTTCCAGTTTTGCATATTAATTTTCTCTAAAACAGCAAGGCTTTAACATTATGTTTTACAGGGTGTGTCATTTCAGTAAGCCTGACTGATGCTCAGCAGCACTTGAGAGAAGGCCAGCTATTCTGATCCAAGTTCATTCGTTAGACTTTAGTGAGAAGGTCAGGCGACTCAAAGGACAGCTATACCACAGGAGTTACTTTTGCAGCTCACAGAGAGGTTTCACCAAGACCCATACTATCGTGTTGCATAATGCCCGTTTTTCTCCCTCTTACTCACCCTGTCAGTTGATACATCATTTCCATGCGACGTTTTCAACTGGTTTAATTTGTACCCCCACAACAAATTAGAAACGCAAATCTGAATGCTCTTGTTCCCAATTATCCTGTCAGCACCAGCAGCCAAAGAATTATGGATTTAGGTGCTCAGATTTATGCCACGGTTGAAAGAAGCAAAACTGAGTGAATTGAATGAAACACCTTAGGAAAGTAGCAAGTACCAAGCTGTGTAAAGTACGACCTGAACCACCGATCTACAGAACTGCAGCAGAACAGCAGAGCCTCCGACATGTGTCAATAAGGGTACACAAATGTCCTTCAGAGGATTTACAATGTATATATTAAGAAGCTACAGGGATTTAACAAAATTGCTGCACTGACAACCTTAAAGCTAACTTCATATGTCTTGACATCATATATGGTATGGGAGGATACTACCACAAAGAGGTGCATTCCAGACAACTCATGCCCATGTTTTGAATAAGATGTGATTTATTTTTACTTTTGTTTTGTATATTTACTAGGGAATAAATAACAAAATAAAACATGTCACATTTTGTTTATTCTTTTTTGGCCTTTCCAGCATGCTCTCAGTCTGCAAACATTTAACATATTCAGCATCAGTGCTTTACCACAGAAGACATCTGAGGGTTATCCTCTTCTCTTTGCTCCAATAAATTATATAACTCAGAGGCTGATCAAAGCGCTCTCTCAACTTGAGCAAACTAATGAAAGAAAAGTTTAAATTAGAATCATTTAAATATCCTCAGTATTGAAAATGTGGCTATGCATGGCAGAGAGAGGAGGGAGTTGGTTTTTTGTCACTGATTATTTTATTTTTTATTTTTAAACAGACATAATCAAATCTTCTTTTAAACTTGCAATTAATTCCTAGCTGGGAGAGGGTGCAACACATATGGAATTAAATTTCTCTTTGAAAATCATGTGTTTGCATTCCTCCTATATGATGATTTTTACCACACCAGAAACTTCCTAATTAATTGCGACCTACTTCACTATGCTGAAGCAGATGCAAAATAAGAATTTTTTCTACTCACAATAAAAATCCTCACCGTGCATGTACATAAAGGAGGGCACTATTGGCTTTGTGCACCTACAGACTAAATTGCATTTCACCACAGGACGATGAACAGATCAAGAGCAGCCCTGCCGAGAAAGGCTTGGGGGTGCTGGTGGATGGGAGGGTGGGCATGACACAGCAATGTGCACTTGCAGCCCAGAAAGCCAGTTGTCTCCTGGGCTGCATTAAAAGCAGCATGGCCAGCAGGTCAAGGGAGGGGATTCTGCCTGTCTGCTCCACTCTGCGGAGACCCCACCTGAAGTACTATCCAGATCTGGAGTCCTCAGCATAGGAAGGACATGAACATGTTGCAGCAAGTTCAGAGGAGGGCCAAAAAGCTGATTAGAAGAATGGAGCACCTCTCCTATGAAGAAAGGTTGAGAGAATTGGGTTTGTTCAGCCTGGAAAAGAAAGACTTCTGGGTGACCTAATTGTGGCCTTCTAGTACATGAAGGGAGCCTACAAGAAAGGTAGAGAGGGACTTTTTACAAGAGTGTGTAGTGACAGGAAAAAGGGGAATGGATTCAAACAGAAAGAGAGTAGGTTTAGATCAGATATAAGGAAGAAATTCTTAACTGTGAGGGTGGTCAGGCACTTGAACAGGTTGCCTTGAGAAGCTGTTGATGCCCCATCCCTGGAAGCATTCAAGGCCAACTTGAATGGACCTCTGAGCAACCTGATTTAGTGGAAAGTGTCCCTGTCCACAACAGGGTTGGAACTAGATGATCTTCAAGGTCCCTTCCAACCCAAGCTTTTCTATGTTTCTGTGATCTCCTGCAGAATATCATCAGCAGCCTTTTCCAGTTGAATGAGGGAGCAAAGTAAAATTTCCATAACATTTCATTCATTCCTGCTCTCATTCTACTCCAAGAAAAGTCAATGCTTAGAGTGAGCTCTTTGAACAACCCACAAGAAACTGACTTGTAACAAAAAGTGATTCTAAAGGATGAAACATAAAACGTGACTTGAAAAAGTCTCCCTCAATGTATTGTGCTTCAGAGACAGGGAGATATTATCATAACCTGGGCATTTGGGAAAATCTGCCAAGCGACTGAGCTTGGTTTTAAGTAGAAAAAGGCTGGCAGAATCACAGGAAAGCTTAAATTATTGGATAACTTAAAAGTGAGAAAAAGCTAAAGCAGTAAAACCCAATGAAAACAAAATAGTGGAGACTGAAACATGCCCAGGAGAGGCAAACATGACCTAATGCCAATCACCATCAGTTCGAAAGATGGTACTTATTAAGGAGAGAGCTTCATTCTCCAGAGACTGTTTTGAAGTAAGCTGTGAAATCAGGAAGAGGGTAGATCAGATGATGGATACAGCCAGTGAAATACTCATAATAGGCTTACTAACAAAGACCTCTGAAAATATTAAAAAACTAAATGGGAATATGCAATATTCTCCCCATCTAGCTCTATTGTGGCATCTGGTTTTTTATTTAGACATCAGCAGTTGTAAACATTGCCTGCACAGGGCTTTCTTTAGGGTTGGAGGCTGAAGGTCTCCATAATGTGGAAGAGCTGGTGTTTTGAAGCCAAACAAGCACTACTTTTGCTGCATAATCACTGAGGTAATTTATACAATACCATAAAAAGTGAACCATAACTTGCAATATCATAGACTTCAATGTAGAGCAACCCCAAAGGGAAAGAAACCTCCTGCTACACAGCCTACAGCACTTCTGAAAGGACAGTTATTAGGTTAGGAAAATTCAGTCAATGGGATTGGTATGAATATCTAATTTTTAGATCACTTAAGGCACTGGATCAGTATTTGGGAAATCTGCATTCAATTTCTATCTATGTCAGAGACTTCCTCTGTGACCTTGGGAAGATCACTTTTTTTGGGCCTCTTTGACTGCTCCTAGGAAAACACAGAGGACAGTTCTTCCCCACTCTGCCATATCTATATCGACTGTAAATTCGTACTGCAGCTGTGTCAGTCACTGCCACAGCACCTCACATTAGGTTGTCTCAGGCTCTGTGGTAAACACTAAAACTTGTTTCAACATCCATTGTTTAAAAAGCATTCTAGCCTTTTGGATCGTCATCGCTTCAGGAAGAGGATGTCTGCCCTACACTGATTCAGTAGCTTGCAAGGGAATGTGTCTCCATGGGTTTTGCATGTTTCAAAAGGACAGGATTGCAGACCAAGGAAAAAAGATCATCTTTCATAACACCAAAGCCACTTCACCATACAATCTTCTCCTACTTCTCTCCCAAAAATTATTTTTGTTTGATCATATGCAGGGGATGTCTGGGAACACGAAGACAAACTAAAACTCCTTTTTATAATCAAACCATAAAATCATGGAAAATAATTTTTTCAGTAGAATATCTTGCTTTGGCTTTTATCCAGTCCTTCTTTCACTAATTATATTCAAGACTCTTTAGGGCTACTCCAGTACCTTGGAATTCACACTCAAGAGGTCACCTTCTCACAATGCAATAGGCTCTCACTTTCAACTGCCAACATATCCCATTCCTCATAATCTGTGTCAGGGACTGTATGAGCCTCACAGCACTGTCTTCAAAAAAACAACAACAAACACACCCCCCCCCCATATTTAAGAATATCCAACTGTTCCACATCTGCACTCTGCTTAGCCAGATTGAAAATATGTTCTGAGTAAGTAATGGAAACAGGTCAGTGTAAATACTTGGCAATAACAACAGACGTGGCAGTGTCCCACGTTTTATTTCAAAAGCTAGCACAGATAGCCTGTATAATGGAGAAAAAAAATAAAATCATCACTGAGGGCCAGGTCATTTGCTCCAGATAGACATTCAGCGTGCCTGTTTTGATGTTCAGCACTAGAAACCTTTTATTATGTAAACACGCCTCCCTGGAGGTAGGATTTATATTTCTTCATTTATTTGATGATCAAAAGGTCAAACATACTTAATTTCTTCAGGTGACATTAGAACGAATGTCCTTTCATTAGCATTTTGAGCCGCTATCGCTGAAGTCAAGCATTCTAAAAGCACAATTATTCCTCTTTTCCCCACCCCTTTTCTTCTAGGATGCTCCCAAAAAATTACATCGAGCAAAGTTATCAGTGTGATTATCTTGAATTATACTTGGAAGGAACTTCAATTATTTTCACACATAAAACCTGCTTAGCTTGTTTAAGCATTCAGGACAGAGAGCAAAAGCAGATAGAGACATTTTGCTTTTGGAAGCAGTCTTAACAATGTATAACTTCATGGTAGTAGGGGGTATGGTTTCAATTCTAGCCTGGATCAGACTCTAAATATTCTGACATGGATCAAGCGGAATTGCCAAAACATATTCTTCCCTTTCAAAACATTCCATTGGCTCCAGCTTCATTAGGCAGTTTAAATGCAATTTCATTTTAAAAAATTAAAAATACAATGTTAAAAGGTTACACTGAAATAGCAAAATTATGTGGAACAGTACGACAGTGGCACTTTAATTATTCTACTTTTGCAAGATTTGAGATACTCTAGTGCTAGCTGTCAGGTTAAGTTTAGGCATTGCCCACATGAATACCCTTTACATTTACTAAGTTCATTTCTACCAGTTATTCTGGAATTACTAAAATTAAAACCATTGTTTTTCTCTTATGTGGCAGGTTAAGCAGCTTGCTATAAGCACAACTATGAGAAATACTTCGAGAACCACAGTTGGCCCTGTTTCAGAGTAGGATTGGATCAGATGACTTTCAGAGATGCCTTTCAACCTAAATTGCTCTACAACACCCTTAAGTGTCCTTTTCCACTTATTTTTCAAATTAATCTCCCAAGCATTTTCTCGCTTGCACTAACAAACAGATTAGATTATATCACACACAGTTTCTACTGGCCACACAAGTTGCTCAGTCACATTTTTGGTCAGCTCATTCAGTATTTAGCATCACCATGGTCTTCCACTGTCACAACTTACCTTTGTATTTGGTTACTAAAGAAAGCAATCTGAGTACTACTAAAAAAAAAAAAAAAACAAACCACCAAAAATAAAACAGAAAACCCAAACAAAACCACAAACAAACACACAAACAAAAAACCCACATTAAAAAAAAAACAAAAACAGAACAAACAAACAAACACAAAAAACTTGTCTATACTTCCTTTAAGCAAAGCTGTCAGACTATTCTGGGATAATAATGCAACTTCTGTAAGTATCATCTTACCCACACTTTCATCCACTTCCCTATAACAATTTTTTAGATTTACCAATTTCACATTTGCCTTTATGCAGAGCAAAAAGGGAAAATGGACCTTAAGGTCAATATCACCATGAACCCATCATATTACTAACACTCCCATGTGAAGGGACATTCAGCACAGTCTTGTCCTGAATATCTTGGTACTCCACAGTTCTTAGGATTAAATCCTAAATTTACCTGTGTTTGCAATTTACCTCAGTGAGGACAGCAATACCACACTGAAGTTATTTAGACTGAAAGATGCAGCTGAAACAGTACAGGTTAATTGAAACAAAAAAACCCCCCCATCAGTGGTGGATTCACCTACTCATACATCTGCAGATAAATTGCTCATAGAATTATATGCCACTCATGTCCCCAATTGTAACATCTCTTAGGAAGCCACATTATTACAGAATTAGAGAGGTCCTCTTACAGTGTGGAACTTTTCACTTCTTTTTTTGAAGAAAATCCGGGTAAATAGATTACTAATCAGCTTTCACTGTGGAATCCTACAAGATTTTATAAAAGATGTTATGCACGTCATATAAGTAAATAGCCCAGAAAACAGTGACAAAATAACATCTACTTCAAGACAAGCTTTACATTCATTATAATAATTCAGAAAGATCTTGGGGCACTTCTAGAACATTTACCCAAACATGAGCTGAACAGTGAGAGCATGAGCTGAACTTGAAAACTATTAGAAAATTACTAGCAAAACGAACAGAAGACCATGGTATGAGCTCAAGGTACAGTTTCTGAGAAAGCAGGTGGGGTACATTTCATATTTATACTGTTTCTTATGATTTTGCTTATCTGCAGCTTAGCAAACTTGATGACATCACAAGGTACCAAATGTATCTTTGCTCTAGGCCACAATGCCTATCCTTGGATTAGCCTAAATACCTGAAGAGTTCAACCACCAGAAGAATGTTTCTCTGACCTACTTCAGCCAGAACTTTTCATGCCACATTTTGGAAACTGGTATGATGACCTTGATACACAGCAGAAATCATGTTTCCTTGCAGTGCTTATAGCCTGACACTTGAAGCTAATCCCATAGCTACATAATATGCAATCACAACAAAAGTCACAGTTGCATGTTGAGAGATAAATGAAGAGATATTAGGTGAACAGACTAAAAGTTGTGACAAAAAAGCCACCAAAATTTCACCCTTTTCATAACAACACTGGTTTAAAAAAAAAAAAAAAAATTCTTAGCTTTGTTATAGTTTAAATGGCTACTACACCAGCTTAAAAAAAAAAAGTACAGTAGCCTAGGCCAGAAGTACCAATTCGTCTAGTTAAATGACACCAAGATATGCCATTCATACAACTAATGAGGATTAACATGCTGATGATATTCTAAAGATAGCATTGTTAAATAAGCCAAATATACCCCAGGAATCAAGCTCAATATATAATGCCAATCTATGTCCATCAATTAGGATGACACAGAGTGCTAAAAATATACAAATCCATAACAACCCTTGGTCCTCTGAACACAGTCCAGCTCTCTAAACCTACAGGCTATGGATACAGGCTGATAGAGGTGGCCTGTAAAGTCCAATAGTATTTGTAATGAGCAGTGGTCAGTTAGCACAGTCTGCCTGGAGCATAATACTCTTTCATTATCTGTATCTCTGTAAGGCACTTTGATCTACTAGACAGCTGTACATAACAAGTGTATTACTAGTTTTTCAAAGGGAATGTTTTTACATAACTTGAAATGCATAATGGCAAAACAAACATATCAACCCTTTAAATCAGCTTTTGCAACAAAAAGAATTTATGGAAAACTAGATTAACAAGCCTCTCCTGAGCAGCGATTTGCAACAGAATGTTTCCTAGAAGGAAACACATCCTGAGCAGCACAGGCAGTGCTGACATAGCTCAGAAGAGCCCACTACAGCCTTGAACTGCACATTAGCAAAACTATCTTTGTAAGGGATGCAACCTGTTGAATTCCCTGTCGAAGACCAGGGAGGCAAAGAAAACTATGGGAAAGGAGCAATTGAGCAAAACAACTTGGAAAAAAAGCACCCCACGTACTACTTTGATGCTTTCTGAAACATCTGATCTTCAGTCATTACAACATGCAGAGTGAGCGTGCATGTGGAGGTGGGGGCAACAAACACAGCAGGCAATTTGTGTTTGTAGAGATCTGGCTGATTTAGTTTGTTAGTACCTGAGTACTGACAGCCAACAGTAAGGATGGAAGCAAGCTGCTAAAAAACTCCCTTGTAACTGCTACCAGTGCTGTTCTTCTCTTCAAAAACCAGCAGAGTGACTGGTTCTACTCAGAATAGCATAAAAGAGACGTAAGCCATGAGACACAGCTGAGTAGGAATACCTGGTGTGTTTCCATTGCTGGCATGGGAGGAATTTCCTTCTGGTTTCCATGAAGCACAATGTTGCAGCCTTGACAACAGCTCATAAGCAACGGCATGTCAGTTTATTCTCCAGATCCTTTTTCACTCTTGCAAGGTTTGAGTAGAGATGCCAGGTCTATCTCTAGGATGTCCACTCTGACAGGCTGCAATAACTAACTTTGATCTGCCACCCTTGTTTACAAAATAGAAGCACCTTTGACAACTGTGCTCTCAGGAAATAAGCAAAAGTCTAAACATCCAAGCGTACATGTTTTCTTCTCCATTGCTAGCCTTGTGAGCAAATATAGCCCCAGCGAAACTGCTCCACAAAGAATAATGTGGTTCAAAGAACCACATTAGTTTAGTTTAGTTTCAGCTAAACAATTGATCACCGTCTTAGATGGGCACACGCTCAATTTCACCACTTTATCATAAGACAGCACCCATCAGTGAAAAAAGAGCACCATGACCATCCTTCCTCAGCAAATCAATAATACAGCTGTACACATATCTATCAGGATTTAAGGTGATCTACAGTTCTAGACATATTTTGGACAGCAATTAGATATGTAAATGTATCTTGTTTTGCTCCTCTTCTGCCTTTTTATCCCCTTATTTTCAGGTTTTTTTTCTCTAACATATCATTGGTTAAACTTTAAGTTTACCTTATGTCCTCAAATATACCATATGTCTTACAATCTCTTGGTACAATAACAATGAAAGAGAAGCAAAAAGACTGATCTTTGTGGCTTCAGCCATCTGTAGAGCCTGCACTAGTCTTTTATCCAAGCCAGTTATAAGCATATCAATACAAGTCTGAGAAACTAAGAGCAGCTAGACCAAACTGAATAATGATCTAGCAAGGCTACTAGTGAAGTGCATGACCAAGTGAAAAAGATGTAATAAAAAGAAAAAGGTTGAGGAGAGCAACCTTTGCCCGTATATACCATTGTCTTCAACGTTTCCAGAAGTACACCACACTTTTCATTCCAGCCACTGCATCTAATAGTTACCCATATCTCTACCTTTTACTGGTGCATCAAATCTCTCTGAAAGCATCCTTTGATATCCTGTGATACAGAACTCCACAACTAAGTCATATACTGCCTTGCAGAACTGATCCCTTCTGTTGGCCTTTCAGCCTGTTGTCCAGTAATTCTACATGTAAACACCTTGAAGATTTTATGGCCAGAACTAGAAGCTTACATGCTAAAGATCATTTTTGGAAAAGAGTAATTGCAAACACAAGGTATAATCTTGCCTTAATACGTCTGTATTTCCAAATCATTGAGGAACTTCTTAGAAGTTATTTTTACATGTGCAGAGCATCAGTAAGTAGAGTTCTCAAAAATCCAAATAATTCCAAATATCTTGTGAAGTGACAGACAGTAGATGTCATATCTGAAACAGTTCTATATTTCCAATTACTGAAAGTCTTTTCTATAACAAGTGTATACTCAACACATTAAGCTTATGCTACCAGGCATGTTTCCTTGCATACAATGCAAAAATGAAATCTTGACCACCTGAGTTTACTTTAACCTAAAAGCAGCACTTCTAGAGAGAGCATGACCCCAGCACCCTACCAGAACAAACTCCTGTTACAGTTATAGTCTGTAAAATCTCCAAAGAACAAGGTGTATTACTCCTTGAGTGTTCTGTAAACACTCTGATACTCAAAAGGCAAGGAGGAAACAGACACCTCATGATGGGGGGGAGGTCACCTGCCTTTTGACATTACTTTGAGAAATAATGTTTTGCATCTGCTTTGTCTTGCAGGAAATTTTTCTTTTTATTTGTTGTCTGCAAGTATTCAAATACACACCATTGCAACTCTGTTGCAGGGATTATGTTTGACATTTAAAAATGGAAGTCTAAAAACAAACCAAGATGCTTTATCTTCAAGGTCTGGAGACAAGCACATGATTAAATAACTTTTCTTCATCTGAAAGAGACTTTTTTTCCTGCTAGGAAGGAATAAGAGATTGCATACACTTTCATTTGACTTAATTCCTCAGATTCTGCTCACTTTTTCTTATGTAAAATATAAATGGTGAAGCTGCCCCACTAGCTAATTTCAGGTTTGCTCACTAATGCTCAGTGGAAAGATCCTCTATGGAGAGCACTTAATACTTCTATGTCAGGCTGCATGAGAGACATGGACACCATGGGAGCTGAGACTGTTTTATTTGGAAAGCCAGAACATCCATTGCCTCAAGACAGCTGGAAAAAATGCTGGAGGAAAAATGCAGAATACTTTCAGCAGTAGAATTTTTACTTCTAAGAAAGGTTATTTTGAAATTAGCAATGAGTTACAATGCTGGATTTTAAGTACTTGAAAATTAACTCAGCTGCATTAGAGAAAGACCTGAGTTTGGAAGAATTAAGTCATTTTCCTCAATGTGCAGATCTGAGAAGTTACATGTGGCAGAACAAATTTTTAAGAACTGCTAGAGATGTTGTGAGAAAAGCCCAAAACCAAGAAAAACCTTAGCTTTATTAGGATACAACCTAGTGTCTAGTAAACAAGCAGAGAAAATTCTTCAACAGTGGTTACAAAGGTAGGATGCCAATTTGCAGCTGTTAAGAGATGGAGAAGTCACACAGTTCTGTAGGACTGTTTAATTAACTTAAAGCCTGAGAAAAAATTAAGATTTGAGACTTTACCATAGGGCTCATGAAACTGTACATTAGAGAAGATACAGTAAAAACACAGAAATAAAGTGCTTTTTGAACATTTGCTGCAAATGTGTATCAGATTTAAAACCAGCAATCCATTCCTGCTCCTTAGTGGTGTATAGCATTGCTGTGGACTGCTGAGTAGCTGTCATGCTATGCAGCCTGGCTGCTTTCCAGTCCTGGGTGAAGCAATCCCCACAGCATTTGCATGAAAGAAATGATGGGTTCCTTTGATGTGAATGATCTTGAGTGAATAAAAGGTAGGTTTGGGTTTTTCTGGCATTTATAAGAATTCTTTGTCAATGTCTCTTGCTCACAAGTAAAAACCTATGCCAGGTGTCCCAGAAAGTCATGTAAATGTTTAAGTATTCTCTCTGAAGCCCCATGTAGAAAATATCCACTCCTCACATCTTATAACTAGCCTTCGCAGATGGGATTGCCTTCAGCTTTTTCAATAGCTGCATATTCAGGAATTGTCAGCTGCAAGTATGCTGTGAAAAAGACAATTCCTTTGAAAGAAACCGAGTGTTTTTTATCAAAATGCATTTGTTGGTTTAACTTTACAGCTTTAGACAGTTTCTGCAAATAATTTTTGATAATTACTTAAATGTTATTTCATATGAAAGTCATTACTACTAAAATCTACAGTGTCCCACAAGCGAGAAAGAAAAAAAAGAAAAAAAAAGAAATGGGCAAAGTTGCAAGCACAGCTCATCTATTGTTTCTGACTCAAGCAGGGTTGCAAATGCTGGAGAGACTCTTGGTATTTTGAAATGTCTGGAGACTCCTGCAGATTTCTAGAATTACATGGTATGGCTCTTGATGCTCTACAAACACCACAACTGATTTACTGAAAAAATTAAAGATGCGTTTCCCAAAAATGTGTGTAGTATGCTCCATGCCTGACTGAAAACAGGAAATTCATATACCCAATGATTTCATAGTCAAGCATGCAGAGCCACATGGTCACAGTGAATTTAGAACAGGTATAAATTTTGCACCATAAACAATATGTCAGAGAGGGTGTGATGCATGATGTGCTCCAAAAATTAATTGGTCTATTCAAGTGCATCTCTACTCTGAAGTTTACTCTTTTGTGACAGAAGTCCACTAGCATTACAGGCTTAGAGAAGGAGAGGAAGTCTGTGTTAGAACAGAATTCAAACCAATAATCTAGGAAATCATTACCTTGATGGGGAAGCACTTCCAGCCTGTCAGTTTGCATCCCCTTACGATTTACTCCTGGCTATAAGCAACACTGGCAAACTCATGCAGAAGTTTTTGGGAACAGAAGGACCTTACAGCATTCTGTGCAAAAGTGGGTTGGCAGGAAATCAGTAAAGACTTTTAGTATCTGCACAAGGCCTTTGACCTTCACCAGTGAGGAACAGGGTAGTGGCATTCTCACCTCTCTTTCATGCTGGCCAATGATTGTATCAGCCTGTCCACATCCTGACACCAGTGGAATTGCTTTGGGATTTGAAGACTCTGTCAAGAACAAGTTAAATATGCTTTCAGCCTCCTCACTCTTCATCTCCTTTTCCACAACTTGGGGTTTTCCTCTGTCCCATTTTTTTGTGCCCTACTTCCATCTGCCCAAGTGGAAGAGATAACAACAACTGAAGTTTGTCGAGAGCTACCTCTACTTCTGTGTAGAGACCAAACAGTCCAAGAGTTACGCAACCTTTAAAAGAAGACCTGGGGTGTCATCATTTTTTCTAAGGTACTTTTCTAATTTGTTCTGCAATGAGGTTGAAAAATACCCAGTCTAACTAGAAAGTGACCATGAACTCAAAATACTAGAAAAGTCTAAAAAAGGTGTTTCTCCCACTTTTGAAGTATGTGATTATTCCCAAGGATGAAAAAAATATGTTAGTTCCAAAGGCTTTCCCAGAAGTTTAAATCCAAATTCAGTGAAATATTTTGTCTAAGAACAAACCACTGCTTTAGTAAAAGGAGTCTTCTGGTAGATGCAGTAATTTCTTAAGGTACAAAAATAAAATATTTTAACAGATCTAATATTTTATGTCTTCCAGTGGCTGAAAGCATACAGGATGGAAACAGATTGCATCTCTTTTTTTTTTTTTTTTACAGTACATAATTGCAAAGGTTAAAAATACTGGAGCTTTATATAAGCATGAAGATTAAGATAACAAACCTTTCTTTAGGGTAGCCACCAAAACCTAGGAAAATTTAGTCTCCCAGCTCTGTAACCAACACAAATATCTATCTCTGCAGCAGGATCTACACAGAAAACAGCACTAGTTACTCAGGCACCATAACAATTTTGGTTCTCACCAAAATTAGTGCCAAGACACTATTCTGGCTTTAACAATCTCATTTTAGTACAGGTTAAATCAATAAAGTTAAACTTAACTGCTGGAAAATTATGAACGGGATGTCCAAGCAGAGCTTGCCTCAACTAATTTGCTTCTAAACCAACTTTAAATTTAACCAGGACACCTTTTTGTTTAGACAAGACATACACACATTTCTGGGATATCTTAAACATTCTCCGGTATGTATATGCATATTCTTCATTTATATTTTCAAAGGCTGTAGTATAAAAAGTCTTCTTAAAATACACTGGGGACGTTAAGTTCCTGTCAAGTGTTTGCAGTATCTTTGCTCTTCCTTATTCAAATTAGAAAAAGCAAAAAATCATTGGGAAGGTTTTTTGAGGGATAGTTTTATTAATTTTTTTTAAATATTTTAAATATATTCTTACGTAGCCTTATACTAGTTTCTCTGAGTCATTTTCTATAATATCTTTAATATTCAGGCACAAAAGAAATTCAAGTGCAGAAAAAAATGACTACATGTAAATGAATTTCTGAAGCAAGCAAATAGAAAAAAATCACAATAAAAATGGTTGTCCAGACTTATTCCTCCACAGTGTTTTGACAGCACTTTGACATTTGAGACATTTAAACTGACTTCTTGTTGACTTGTGGATAAGGAGATCATGACCACAACAAATCTTGAAAAAAAAAATAAGAATAAAACAGTCAGAGCTGAATACCTGCATTACACTTCTGAGGTGCTACTGGGAACACAGAAGTGTTCTTTTAAATGAAAGTTACCTTCAATCTTTCTTGAAGCTCCACAATTTTCCCCTCCAAAACCCTTTCCAAGACTCTTCTCTACCAAAACCATCAAAAAAAAAAAGTCAATTTTGGGGCCACTGGAATTGCAAACTTTACATCTGTGTCTACTGTTGTCATTCACTGTATTTCCCTTGCAACCACTGAGACCTGTTGCACCTTTTTTTAAAATTATTTCCATGAAGAATCTTGTGTAATAGAATCCTAGGCTTCATAAAGTGCCATCATTCAGATGAATAATTTATTTAACCAATGACACTGAAACAAATAGGAAATAATTTAGAAATGGGGAAAATAAAGAGGGCTAGGGGTGAAAATCAGCCAGATACTTCCACAAGAGACTGCAAAGGCTGCAGTTTTTCGTGCAGTGAGTCTTCGTTCTAAGTGCCATTTCATTGCTGAAGTCATCAGAAAGGTTTATCCTAATAAACATGGTTTTAACGGTACCAAGATATACCCTGGTCTTGAAATTAATAAATTCAGTCCAGTTTAATACTTCATACAATGTATTTAATTTAATTGCTGGATAAAGAATGTGCTCTTTTATTATGTACAGAGACAGTCTGGGTTTAACAAAAAATAAAGTGTAATCTAGAAACTGGAAATGGTAGGTGACTTAATAGCATTTACATTTTCAATAATCATGGTCAAGTTTTCTTTGTGTAGAGCTCTAGGATAAACTCAAGAGATGATTACTGTAATTAAGGAACTTACAAATCTCTTTCTTTAGAGACAACCTATTTGACAGAGATTTGCAGTCTCTTGAATAAACTCCTTCCAGTCCTCTGAAGTCACTGTCTTTTGCTCATTAGGTTCACAACTAGCATATGCATGTTGCTGATACTGGTGTCAGCCAGAGCCCTATCCCAACCAAATGGTTCTTGCAAATAGAGATATTTTCCAGCATCTGACTTCTCGGGGCACATGAGGGCATTTCCAGTCCCGGGGGAAGGCAAACTCCAGCAAGCTCCAACCCAACTCCACCAGACACTCACTCTAACAGCACATAGCCAACCACTCCAGTTACAGTCCCAACTATATCCAGGATAATATAACTAATTTCTTTGAGAACAGAGGAGAAAAATCTAGAATTACACAAATGTAACTGAATTCAGACTATTACTTCTCTTCAAGGAAGTTCCATCGCTCCAATCAAAGTCATTACTGGTTTATATGACACAACTGGGTACATCACAGATATGCAAAAGCATGTTATCCCCTGCTAGGAAAGATGGGTTAGAGACAGTACACAAGCCTGCATTGTGTAATATCTTCCTTACCGACAACTACATCTAAGATTTCACCTGGAAATAAGAGCATCTAATCACATGCCATAGACACTGAAGCAACAGGATACATCTTCAGACACAGCCCACTTATCAATCCATGCCTTATCCAAATAAGTAGTGAAAATACCTCTTTTAGACTTGGATGCTGTAATATAGAAGTCACAGGATCAATGGAAGTTCATAAAACAATGATTTGGGGTGCCCAATTTGAAAAACTCAAGAAATGGGATTTTGAGAAGAGAGATGTGAGGGAGGTGCTGAACCTCTCAGATTGAATATATATAAACACTAGTTAGGCTATCACCACAGTTAGGCTACACTCAGTGAGAAAACATGGAGAGAGTAGCTGTCCTCTACATTTTTATTACTCTGTGAAACACCACATTTGCAATACACTTGAGAAGACTGATTCCAGAGGAAAGGGGACATGCAATTACATTTAGAAGATTTTACACTAAGTTTATTACCATTCATGCGGTAGATTCTAAAATTCATTGCTACAAGTTTAAAAAAAAATTAAAACCAAACACTACTACTTCATCCAAAGACAGATCAAATCTGGACACAGATAAGAATATTTAGAGGAGTTAGTGTCACTAGCCTAAGAAGACTGCTGGAAAGGATAAAAGCTCCTGCTTCAATTTTAGTTCAATTTCTCATTAGAAGGGATTAGAATGAAATTTTCATAGAAGCCTCTAATTCCTATGGGGTCTACCATCCTCATCTCAAGCATCTGGTATGGTCATCAGAGAAATGGAAGTACATTAGACAGACCACAAGCACAATCCAATATGGCAATTACTACATGTTTTCTTCTGCTTGATAAAAAGTTAAACAGTGCATCTCATGCTGCTGTCAAAATGCAATCTTGGAACAAAGCACCAAATAAACATTTGTTTATGGACAAAAGAAAGACTGAATATGTTCACTATCAATTTAAATTCAATTCCAGAGATGCAAGATTACCTACCCAGACCACAGCCTATCCCAGTCTATCTAACACCAAACCCTTTGGGTGTACTTTTCTGAAAAGCTGCTATGTGAAATATTTCTTTAGATTGCACAGAAAACAGGTATCATCACTGGGCTGTATAGCTGGGTTAGGAAAAGGCAGAGTTCACTGCTTTATTTTTTAGATCAATGTGGGCATTTCAGTGGGATTTTGCTGTTCAGTGAGAAAGGGCAAAGGAACAAGCAGATGATTTTCTTTTAAATATCTTTTCTGTTCCTTGTGGAGCAGGCAGTGCAGCAATTGTGTCTCAGAACCAAATGAAAGAGAGAACAAGGAATATTTACATCTTGAAGTTCCTGGAAGTATGTTATACTTAAAACTCCCCTTTTAGCCAAATAGAAAAAAAAAAAAGAAAAAAAAAAAAAAAAAGGCGAGAAAGAAACTGCTACTTCTCCCTGCTTTATCCAAAGCAATCACTTTTAGTAATATGCTAAAACATGTGACAAAGACTACTCACATGACCTCTTTAATTTCTCTTCCTGCCAGCACAACTCTGTATGGACTACATATTTTATTACCTGTTGTATTATTTTTATGTAATTTAGAAAAATACAACATAGGTCAAATACATTGCTCTTAGAACTGAAGTATAAATTCGTGCTCAGACCCTCAGAAACATAGCCCAGCATCCTATATCAATCCTCAGCAAATTCTTTCTTAAATGCAGATACTTAAGTATGCCAATCAGTTCTCAAGCACTTCAGCAGGTAAAATGAGTATCACGCGTTAACAAGTGTTAATGCATGGTACTATGTTTTTGCCACAGCAATAGCAATAAACCAATTTCACAAAAAAAAATTTAAAATACACATATCCATTGTATTTCATTCCTGCCACTCTACTTATAGATTGAAGTGAAATCACTTTTATGGAAAAAAGAAAGAATGGGGTAAAATCCTATGTCTCAGACAAGAAGGCATGAGAGAGTTTTCTAGCTCCTTTTCCCCCAAAAAAATGTGTTAAATCATGAACAATGTAATGGCAGGAGGAACAGTGGGAAGACACTATTTCTCAAGCAGACGAAATAGTATTACTTGCTTAAACTGTGCAACTCAGTACTTTCAATGTGAAAAAAGTCTCTCTTGCTTTTGACACATATAGAACAGGGACGATCATGCAGGAAAACATATTTGTAAAGATACTTTAAAACTTCAATCAGTAAAAAGCAATAAAAAAGAAAACAAGAGTGAAATGCAGTCTTTCACAACATCTTCTATGTTCTCTAATCAGAGCTTAGAGAATGGGATTCCATAATGAGAGCACTGAAATTGTCACTTCAGTTTTACTCCTTCACTCTCCAGCCTAGGTGGGAAAATTATAGTTGCCCAATCTTAGGAAGTGCTCTGCAATATACAGGTAGGAGATGACTTTGAAATGTTGTTATACAAACTGCCTTATTAGGTATAATACTTACAGAATTAACAAAAGATGTTGTTTTCTCTCACTTGATTAATGGCTGATTTTCCCTGATTTCTCTCTATCTATTCAGTGACAAAAATATCTCACATCATTTTGCTGTATGTCTTGTTTTCTGTTAGCTGGCAAGAAGAGAGTTTTGTTTTCCTGGCTCTTACCTCTGCTCCTTTCCAAAGTTTCCAGAGTTCAGTGCTTAGTAGAAGGAGACCTCAGCAGTATGACAAAGTCAGCATAAACTAAAGCAGAAACTTCCCCAACCCTGAAGATACTCAAAAAGCACTGTCTGTGCTGTTACCGCCATGCACTTCAGCAGCTGATAACTGATGATAATGAAGGCACTTCAAAACCACTAATCACATAAATGGTCTTACTGTTAAGCAAAATAGGCAGATAAGTTTGAAGACAATCTAGGACTATGAAAAATGTATTCATATTTATTCCAGCCTCTCAGCTAATTTAGAGTAATTGGCTAAATATTGCGGTGTTAGCCTGTATGAAAAACTGAAGAAGGTCTGAAGCATAGTCTAGAGCTGAAAACATGCATAGGCACACTGGCTATTTGCTTATTCTTCTCTACAACAGATTTATTTCTGCATCTGTCTGAAGTACTCTTGGAGGAAAAAACAAATTTAAAAAAGTGTCTGGACAAGTTAGAAAGACATTCCTGCACTCCAGAAAGCATTCAGCTCTGAGAAGGAGAGGAGCCAAGAGAAACTAAAACGGGATAGCCTTTAGGAAGATACAGTGGAGCTGGAAGGGATATGATTAGTTCCATTTCTTGAAGTAAGAATTCAGCTTTCTCACATATGGGGATAAGTGGCTCGTGTCGGGGGAGGGAAAGGAGTAGAAATCGGAGCTTCAGTCAATAATCTGATTCTTGCCCTAAGACTACCTTTTATGTGCATATTCTGTGGTAATCACCTAAAACTTTAATGTAACATAGACTTTACAAACCTAAAATGTAATTTATGTTTTTTATCTAGGATGATCCATAGGAATGAAATTGATGGCTAATACCATTATTTTTGATATCCGTGAAATACTCCAACTGAAAGAAGTGAAAAGGGAGATTTTGTACCCACTAAGCTGATGGAGCTCTCGCTGAGAAATGTGAAATTATGCAAATGTGGACTTTAAGAGCAACAGAGGAACTTTATTCTATTATGCACACACAAGTAGGAACAAAAGGTCACTCAGCGGTTAGCTAAGCTTCACAGCAAACACAGACTACTTAGGAACCATGCATAGGTATAAAAAACTTGGCATAAGTTATCAACAGCTACATCAGTGATGTATATTTGTGACTTCTAGGATGACTGTTAATTTTAGCTGATCTAAACAGGAGCAAGCTGCTGTGTTTCCTGAACTCAGATGAGATAGGAAATACCAGCACACCTTGGGCAAACCAAGTTCACTGTAAAAAGAAGACCGTTTGTTTCTCTAGTCAAAAGCAAGCATAAACATGGCACACCCTAATTAAGGTATCTTTTCCCATACTTAGTCAGTTATACCCATAGCTTTTATTAACGTCTACATATTTTTCTCATTTTTAATCATGTTTTTCTGATGAGCAACACATGCAGCTTCAGGGACATGCATATTGAAATATTTTTTATTAACCATTTACTCACAAGATGAGTTAGAGAACAGTGAAATTCTACTAATTCTAGTCAAAAAAATCTAGGAAGCAAAAAGCTAAAAAAACCCAACCAGTTTATACCACTACAAGATTAGGGCCAGTAGTTTAATGCTCATGAAAAAAAATTGACATTCTTCTTACAGATATCTGAAGCATAGCTTTGCATTTTATTAATATTTATTAACAGAATAAGCCACAAAATGGCTCTCTGCTGATGTCCATCATAATGCTGCATAAAAATATCAGCAGGTAATAGTTTCCAGGGGAATCCATCAAGAAATTTGAAGTTAATATTAATATGACACGCCAATTTCACATCTACCTATATGCACTTCAGATCACTGAAGCTAGTTACAGTTTTGCAAAGGAACTTCTTTAGCATTGTGTTATATCACACTTTTGGCACTGAGGCTTTACGCCACACAGGGTAGATATCTAGAATCACTACATACCTTTTTTTTTTCCTTCTTCTTTTTAAGGATTCACAGAACTTTATGTACTTATAATTGTGGATTTCGTGTGTGTCTAAAGATGCAAACATAGTATCTTATTAAATGTTCCAAGATCACTAGTTCTCATTACTTTCAAACAGTCTAGTGCTGGTAGCGTATTGACCTTTACAAGTGCCTTGAAATCACACAATTTTACTGTATTTAAATTACTACTAAGATGCATTTCATTTGCAAGAAATCCCAGACTTCATGCTGAAGAGTAAAAATAACATGATCCCTAGTAGAGAGATGCTGCCCTTAAAAGTGCTCTGCACCTCACCACACTGGAGTCTATTGTGAGATTTATTCAACCAAGTGATTAAGCATGAGGAAGAATGTTTGAGCCAAATGTACAAAAAATAAAAAAACTGATCAAGTCTAATGGTTATATTTTTCAAAATCTCTGAGCTTTAGCTCCATTAAAAAAAGTTAAAGCCATCTCTGCTAAACAGCTTGCTGTGGTAACCCATCTGAAGAGGAAAAAAAATGCTGCATCTGATGTTCTTTATTTAAACAACATATTTAAAAATATTTTCTTAAACAAATAAAGGATAAATTTTCCAAATCACAGTGACTTTCTAGACTTTCACAAAAGATAGTTGGAGGTTTTTTCTCACAAAGTCATTATCTTCTCTTTGCCACTGCAATAACAACCAAATACGCAGTATTAGGACATAAGGGAGGATGGGAGGACAAAAGGGAAGTTCATTTGCACCACTGGTTCATCACATCTTACATGTCAGTCTACAATATAACATGTACTAGTAACATTTTTACCAATGATAGCTAAATCTGATGGAGCTTTGTGATAATTAAATTTATGCCCTAAATCACAAAGTAGATTAAGTAATTGAGATACTTTACATTATCTTTCATTAATATATACAACAAACTACCACAATAAAGTAAATTAACCAGACTAGTTCTCAGCCATGTAACTCCAGTCATTTGGATAATTCCATTGCCAGTCATGAATATTTCCAAAAAGCTTCCCAAACACACAGAGTTTAAATACTAGAATAACAGATTTATTACTGTTCTCAAAGCACCAGCAGGTAGGTAGAATGCAGAAATAGGAATTACATCAGAAATCCTTAAGCCTTATCACTACCATTGTAGCCTGTCAAGGAGTACAGTGTCTTTCTTGCTTGGTTTCCTTTGAATACTCTTCTGTCTTTCACCAGCACTTTGTAACATCACATGTGTCCCACGGACTTTGCCCACTAACCTGAAGTAATCTGCGGCAAGATGACAGATCGCAGTCATCCCCTACCCTTTCAGAATGGCTGGATTTTATCAATATTGTGCCTTCTAATATGTAAAATGATTCAAGCTAGTTTCCTGCTAGGCAATACATTATCTCCAAACATATAAAGTGATTTAGCACAGGAAATACCAACATGCACAGGCAGCTCCCCTGTGCTATCCACATGCACAACTGTCAGTTTGCTGCGGAAATTACACTTCAGTGCATAGAGCTGGTTACATTTGCTTTGATTTTGACTAACTGCAATTACATCTTCAATTCAGTGAAACTTTATCCACTGTATACAAATCCGGATTTCCCTTTGGGATTGCATCCACACCTAAGCTTTAATGAAAGCTTTTACTAAACCTAAGACTAACTTTTAGGTTCGTCAATGCTTTTAAAAGTTACGAGACCAAATCCTCGTAAATTTACCTCAGTAGTCTGTCTTTTATTTCAGTGGCTGAAGAACTGACTTTTCAATGATCATACACAGATGGGACTCCAGACTGGTTTGCAAAATTGGTGTCATTGGCACTTGTATACCAATACCCAAGTTCCAGTTATAGTTCTAGCATTACACATATACAATGTATCATTTATCACAGAGAACGGACTGCACATTTTTGAGTATTGTCATAAGAGACATCAAGAGGTCATTTCTGTACCTTGCTTCCAGCATGGTATAAACCATGCTTTGATCATTCTTGACAAATACTTATTTAACTTATCCTCGGTGTTCTCCAAGAACAGACCACAGAGTTTTCCAATAGGATATTTCAGTGTTTCATCTCTTTTTTTAAGAGAATGTCACCAAAAACCTACTTCTAACCCATCTTTCTGAAGTTCAAGTCTATTACTACTTTTCTTACTGACCGCAGAGATAAGACTGTTATGCTGCTTTTAGAGCACATTTGCAGACTACTGAGTCACCCCTTCTGGTACTACCTTCGTCAGGTTAAAGAACTCGGTCCATTCAGCCTGTCCTCATTTCTTAACACCTTAGCTTCTACGCTAGGACAACGAGCCGGATAGACAAGGGGAGAGCAGTGAATGTTGTCTACCTGAACTTCCAGAAGGCTTTTGGCACTGTTTCCTACGATATCCTCATAGGCAAGCTCAAGAACTGCAAGCTGGACAAGTAGACAGTGAGGTGGATTAAGAACTGGCTGAATGGCAGGTCTCGGGGTTTTTATTGGCAGCACAAAGTCTAGTTGGAGGCCTGTAACTAGTGATGTTCCCCCAGGACCAATCCTGGACCCAGTATTGTTTAAATTGGATAAAGAGTTAGAGTACCTCATCTGCCAGCCTATTGAGGATACAAAGCTGGGAGGAGGGGCCAATACCCCAGATTGCTGCACAGCCTTTCAGAAGGATCTCACACACTGGGGAACAGGCAGAGTGGAACCTTTTGAAATCCAGCAAAGACCAGTGCAGGGTCCTCTGCCTGGGAAGGAAGAACCTGGTGCACCAGTACAGTATGGGGGCCAACCCGCTGGAAAGCAGGTCTGCGGAGAAGTACCTGGTGGTCCTGGCAGACAACAAGATGTCCATGAGTCAGCAGTGTGCCCTTGTGGCCAAGAAGGGCAGGGGTATCCTGGGGTGCATTAGGAGGTGATCCTGCCCCTCTACTCAGCCCTAGTGAGGTCGTATTCAGAATATCCAGTTCTGGACTCCTCAGTACAGAGATACCTGGAGCTCCTGGAGCTAGACCAGCAGAGACCTACAAAGAGGATTAAGGGACTGGAACAGGTCACTTACAAGGAAAGACTGAGGGAGCTGGGCATGGTCAGCCTCGAGAAGAGACGACTGAGAGGGGACCATGTCAATGTCTATAAGTATCTGAAAACAGGGTGGCAAGAGGATGAAGCCAGGTGGTTCTTGGTGGTGCCAAGCAACAGGACAAGAGGCAACAGGCAGAAACTAATGCACAGAAGTCCCACCTGAATATGAGGAAGAACTTTACTGTGAGGGTGACTGAGCACTGGAACAGGGAACCCTGCTTGAGCAGGGGGGTCTGACTAAATTATCTCCAGTGGTTCTTTCCAGACTTACCAATCTGTGATCCTGTGAAGTCTTCTTGGAATGTAATGCTGAAAATGGGACATATCCCAGCTGCAGTCTTACAGTGACAAGAGAGGACAAAAATAAATTGCGTCCTTACTATCATAGTCCTGTTCAAATCTTTATCAATAAAGCAACAGAGCTAAGTCATGTTTCTCTTGTGCCCTAACACTGGATCTTTTTCCACAGAACCTCTGCTTACCCCATTGCTTCTCACCCATACTTATGCATGCAATTACTACCACCAAGTAATCATTCAACTCCACTGAGTTTCACCCTATGCTTTTCAGATCATTCCACTTCCAATTTACAAAAATATTTTGAATTCTATTTTCACCTTCAAACAACAACTGCAGCTCACCCTATGTTTCATTTATTACAGTCTTTAATAAAACAGCCAAGTCATCAAATGAAATCCTCGAACAGAATAAGGCTCCAAACAGACTTTAGAAAGTCTGTTTTTAAGGTAGATATAAAATAAAAGGTAGAGCCTTTTATTTTAGCCACAAATAACTCCTGTATGGTACAATTGCCCAACTGATTTGGAGCCTACCTTACAATAGTTTCACCTAGCTCACATGTCTTGAATTCATTACAGAAGTGTTGTGTAAGACTGTTTTAAAAGTTTTTTTGAAGCTAGGATACAGAGGGATTTATTGCTTTGCCTCTATCCACAGGTATTTTGACCTGCCATAGAAAGGGGTTATATTAGTCAAATATGATTTCTTCTTGAGATATTCTTGGCTGCTCTTCATCCTCTATTTCCTAGATATTTCTAGACTGTACATTAATTTGTTACAGAATTTTGCCAAAGACTAAAATCAGTCTGACTAGTCTAGAAGGTCCTCTGTTCTTTTCCTTTCACCAACTCCTCACTATTTTAAAATACAAACAAGTACTGTCCCTTTCCTCAGCTTTTTAGTACCTCATCCACTTTCCACAAATTCTGAACAACTGAATAAATCCCTATGGTCAAGGACAGATTCAAATGACATGGAAAAAATCCAAAGCTTACCTTCCTATCCATGCAGAAATATCACCTCTTTTTCAGGGGTATTAACTGCACTTGCCAGCAGCGTGCAATTCTCCCATTGAGTGACATTGGATAAAAAACAGTTAAAAATTTTGCCTTCTCAGCATCCATCCTCAGAGACACAAGACCAACTTTGCGTATTACATCTCAGAAACTTACTTTCCTGAACCAGAGGCAGAACAATTGCATTCAACCAGCAAAATAGAGGAAGAAATCCTTCAAGCTTTCAGACCAGATTGATCACTCAAGAGACATAACTAACTCGGGTAAGTGTCCAAACCCAAGGTTGCTTTTTGAATTGATGCTTTTGAGGTTTGCTCATACCAATCATTAGTCACTACCATTTATTAGCTTGCAGATAAACTGAAATACATCCTGGGAAAGAGAGAAAAATATTCTCCCAGGACCTTGGTTATTGATTTTATTTATTAACTAAACTTAAGCTAAGGCAAAATTAATAACCTTCTACATGTGTAGCAGAAACTTGGAGAAGAGACTGTGTGAAAGCAGGCTTCTCCCATTTGTATACCTCTGAAGAGGTCAGCCTCTATCATAGGCCTCACAAATTCAGGACCATAAAGATGAGTGAGCATTAAACACCAGTAGACAGAAGTGAGGCACGCACCAGGTTGTTCAAGAAGCATACCAAAGGAGTGCACCAGCATAGCCCTCAGAAATGACCCCTGCCACACTGATCCTTACACCCTAAACAAACAGGCATGCACAAAAAGACATTGAATTTCTCATGTCTGACAGATGGGAAATTTGGAGCTGACTAAACACATGCCCAACCCTACATCCTTAGCCCAGATAGCACTTCATTGACCCCTGGCTGATGGAAATGCCAGAAGAGTATCATCTGAATGTGACCCCTTAATGTAGTCCATGTGTGAAAACCTTAAGAAACAGTTCTCTTTCCAGTGGAGGCCAGGAAACAAATGAAAAACGTTCACTGAAGTCAAGGGATTTACACTGGCATAAATCTGACACACAGAAAAATTAGGGATCCAAACACTATAAACCAAACTGAGGCCAAAAGATCCTAGGTAGAGATCTTCTACAGCAGTTTCCATATCCATAGCCACATTATTCTGCCTGGAAAGGTAAAATAGCTAGTGTCATATTCTGTAGAACTAATGAACACAAAATATTGTCCTGAAATAAGAAAAATATTCCTATGAAGAACTTTTTGGTTTTATGTAGACCTAAGAGCCTTTCCAATTTAATTAAGTTTACCAAAAGAGCCTAGGGGCATAAGGTACTGAAATTTTATTGAAATTCAATAGAAAACTGGCCACTAAATCTTATTTCAAAAATCCTAGTGTAAACTAATTATTTGAAAAGAGTGGCTTTTCAGAAACATTTACTTCTCTAAATTGATATTCCTCATATGTATGATCTTTGCCTAAACAAATTTGTATTTCCTTCAGCACAAACATATTTTCACACCAGTATTTATAGATTACACCACTGTGATTCGTTATCAAATAAAGTCCAGTTTCTCTGCACACAGATGCATTAAAGAATATTAAAATTAATTCTAACTTCCTTATTGGTGATGGAAGGGCATCCTTTTATTGACATCTTTATTTTGCAAAAATGCTCTAAGAGATGTATTTGGCAAATAATATTGCTCTTGCAGAGCTCACTGCTTCAGAAACATGACTTCTTTGAGGAAACTCTAGATCTTGTAACAGAAATATCTTTAAATCTTTTAGATAGCCAGTCCACAGGGAAAGGTTTAAGAAAGGATCAAAGCTTGTCCTTTCAGCTTGAATTATTCCATTACAGCTGAATGTGACATAATTACAAAAGATGTTGGATGTGGAATCTCATCAGGATTATCTGACACTCATCTTTGTTGAAAAAGTCTCCCCAGCTGTTGCTCTGATAGCACAAATGTGACAGGAGTGCAGAACACAAAAGTAGTTGCAAGTGACTGCTGCTTTGAGGCTGGTTTAGTCTCCACGCAGCACACTGTGACTTTTCAGCCACCACAAATATTGAGGCTTTTTAGGACTGACTTGCAGGTGAGAGGGAATAGCAAGTACACTATTGAATTCCTAAATAAGAAAATTAATTTGAAGCAGGCCATAGACCGATATGGGCTCTATGTTACATAGCTGACAGACATCAGCAATTAATCTTCTTTCTTATGCAAGGTCAACATAATTCAGTGAGTAGCTGCTCGATTGCCTTCCCCCCCCCTTTAAAAAGCCTGCTATATTGTCTGAGTTTGATTTCACTGAGATCAGAACACAGCACTGCTTACAACATGTAAAATAAAGCACGCTCTCTTTACAATCTAAATTTCTCTCTGCAGTTGATGCATTCTAAATCAGTACATGCAACCTCAAACAGCAGGGAGCACATTTCCTATAGTGCCACTATATTTGTGCGTGTATGTATAATTTTTATTTTTGTTTTTATTCTGTGAAAGGAGCTCAATTGTAAACTATAACATCAAACATCAAATCTTGAATAATTACCCATTCCAGAGGATTTGGTAGCTGTAAAAATACTTTTCTTTCCTTCCTTGTCATGGATTACATTTCCTTCATACATTATTAATGAAGTTAAACTACTAGTAACATGCCAAATGTGCTGCATAGGAGATTTGTGCCTAATCCAGCACAAAACAGGCCCAGTCACATAATGATAGAAAAAAAAAGAACAAATGTCAACAGTTTCACACTGGGACTAGATTAAGCAGACCATACTTACTGATTCCTTACACAAGGATTATCTCACTTTTAGTACTATGAGAAGACAAGCCACACTTCTATATTATTAACACAGAACTGCACCTCAAAAAGAGATACCAGAGTCCCCAAATCTGCTTACAGATACACACAGAGAAACCGCTGTTTATTAAACATCACAAACTCTTTTAAATGACAGATGCCAAACCAAGATATTAATAGTAATATATATTAAAAAAAGAGCCCTCTGGTTGCTTTAGATCTCAATCCAACTTTCAATGGAATTTGTGGATAGCCCTTAAGAGGATATTATATACAATTAGAGTCCAGCTGAATCCCAATTAAATGAAAATAACTGGTGTCTATGGTGTTTACCTTGCTACCATGGAAAACCTCTTTTGGCTTAGGATCCAGGTCATACCAACAGCTAACGTGTATTAGCCTGATAACCAAGGTGCTCACCGAGGGCAATAAAACCGTACTAACCCTTAAGTGTTTACAGGACCAGGCATTTGGCACAAAACTGCCTGACAACTAAGCAATAATAATGTCCAAACAGAATAGAATTTGTGGGGTTTGATCTATCTGTAAGGTATATTCACTAAACTCCCTAGGTCACAGGCAGATGTTTACTGAGATAACATAGATATGGTTTTGCAAGAGGAAGAATATTGCTCTAAGATGCATACTGCTCTATCAGGAATACTGAAGCCTTGACAGAGTGCGCAGCTAGTGAAAACTTGCTTTGTCATTTCAGATTTGTTAAAAATGTTCGAGGAGTAGCTGTCCCAGCAGACTAGGCGAGATCAGGTGTCATCTGTCTACACCACTCTTCACTTTATGCTGGATCAGGTATCGTCTCTGCTACCGCAGCTGGCACTGGGCTGGTAGCAACAGCACAGCTTGTGCCGCGCCTGGCTCAACACAGCACAACTGAGTGCACATGCTGATCCAGACCTAATTAGCATTAGCAGAGGTCTGGCAGGAAGGATTGTTGAATCACAAACTAAATTTGCAGCTCCAAGTTGCTCTTTTACAGGTAAACAGACTTTAAAAACAGTTCTCTCTTCCAACTTTAGCCCTGTTCAGTCAAATCTACCTAATCTCTAGAAGTTACCTTTGTCAAAAGTCAACTTTACAAACATTGCATGCATGCCATATGCAGGTTTTACAACCTGGGTCACTTCAGAAATCTAGACAGGAACCTATAGCTCAGTGACAGCATAAGGGCAAGTTATTACCAATAAAGGCATGCTTTAAGCCAGTTTCAACCGCACTTATGGATAGATATCCTATAACTGACTTGCCATCTACCCAGGGGAAAAAAGTCCAGTCTGCTCAGGGTCCAACAAAATGCATTGGAATATATAGAGCAAATAATTAAAATCAAAAGAGAACTTATTCAGCATACTGTACATTCATTCTGAGCATTTTTTCATAAGCAGGGAAAATCCAGTGAGCAAAAAAGAAACTAGGAGGTTATCATGCATAAGCTCCAAAGCATTAGTAAATCCAAATAATTATATAGTCACTAGCACATAAAAACTAATTTGCTCACTAAAAGCCTGGGCTTATACTCCCTTACCAACAGCATGAATCATTGAAATCATGAGAACCCATGCCTTTAGTTCCTTGAGGCCTTCCACCAAAACCTATGAAGAAAACAACACTTTGTGTCCATCAGACTACCTTCCTGCATTTCTTCTGCACACACACACGCAGCCCCCATGGTAGGAACTGAATGGGAAATGCTGGAGGCAGAAATAACCAAAGTATATGTTCAGAAGAGATGACTGGGATATGTCAATCTCTTCTTTATAAAGAAATAATGCACAAACTGCTAGAAAGTGCAGCAGACGCTATCTCCATGGAGCCCCTCCACTCCATACCAGGCTTAACATTTGTTGTTCTCATAGCACTGTAGACTGTGTAACTGTGGAGCTGTTCTGTTGGAGCTTTCTGCAAATACTCCGTGAAATGCAGTTTCTCACTGCAGAAGGGGGCCCATGAGCAAAATGTTAGTCAGCATCAAATTCTTTACGCAGCCTATGGATGTGTATTAATTCAGCCCTTTTCCTCCCTAGGCTGGGGCCTTGGATTTCCCTAAGCTCCGTTTGGACCCCACAGGCAGCAAATGATGCTTCTGAAGAGGCTGAATGTGAAGGTTAGGGAACATCCTAGCATAAAGGTTTTCTGCTTTGCAAATCACATTGAACTACATGACTGCATGGTACTATCTAAAGAGGACATTAAGTAGAAAATTTAAACTTCAAGTTCACATGACTTTTCTGGCACACTTTCAGTTACTAAAATACTCATTTTTGATCCCATGAAATGTGTTATGTATGAAATGTTGGGCTTCAAAGCAATATAACACCATGAATTGCATGCTCAGCTTCAGTAAATACTAATTCATAATTGCAGCCTATGCTTTACTCAGTTTCAAAGTAGTTATCAAGTCAGAAAACAGTCATTACATTTCATTCGGTAAAAAGAACACATCCCAAATGAGGTGTCTTTAAAGAAAAGAAACAGGACAACTTGCACTGACAACATTTATCCTTTGTACTGTGCAAAGCTCTCCTGATTCATCACCTATTCATCTGCCGCAGCCACATTGCTGCCCTACATCTGTTTGCATCTTAAATCACAGCCTTACTGCAAACTCTCACCAGTTATGTTCCCTTGGTAAAGTACAAATCCCATTCCAAAATGATCTGCTGGAGGGAGATCTAGGAACTACTGGAGGATTAAAGTATAAAAATTCCATAATTATTTTTTCTGGCTTAATTGCTATTTCCCTAATTATAGTTATTTCTTTTAATTTGTTACATTTAACTTTTTGTTTATTTGTTTTAGGTACTTCAGATCAGAAAGGCCCAAGAGCAGTACTCTGTTTTAATGTGGAGAGAGACAATTTCTAGTATTACTCTATTCTGGAAGGAAATAGTTGAAGTTCAGGACACTGGCCTTATTCATACTTATTTTTTTTTAACCCCTGGCTTTCTCCCCCATATACCTAGGCCTGCCCCAGGCATCATGCAAAAATCTTATAAGCAAATACCTGTCAGTCATAGCAGCATATCAATCACTGGCTGTGGTAAAGGTAGAAAATTATGAGTAAAATCTGTTAATTTATTGCAATAAATTATCTGCTAACATTGAAAACAAACCAGATGGCTGTTTATGGAAACACATGGGTCGAGGGAGCTAACAGAACAACAATATCTTCTAAGCTTTGTAGGTTTGTAGAATTTCACAACCATTCAGTTTTTAGGCCTTTAATCAGTAATTTTGGCATGTGCACACAAGGTTTTTGGCAACTCAAACCCTTAAAAAAAAAAATATATATATGTACCTAGTGATGTGCAAATAAATTTTCCCAAGAAGAACAACAGGGAACACATGATTCTAAATCAGAGTACTTAATATTATCAGCCCATAAGGGGGTTTCTGAAGATACAGCCTGTACATTTATGACCCAGAGTTACAACACCTTGACCCAAAAGCTTTCCTGAGGAATTCTCACTGTGCCAAGTATTTGAACTATTCTCTGCTTAAGTAAGTCATTCCAGAAGAAAGAGAGAACTGCCTCATTTTTCCTGGTTCACTCCATTCTCCCCGACATGAATAACAGAGGCAATCTCCACACTTTCCCCAAATGCAACAAGCAGGACCACATGTGCAAGTAGATCGGAAAAGGGAAAAAGCTCTTTCCTTGAAGGGCTGCTAACAGTTCCATGAGGGACCAGAAGAGCCCCATGAGTCTTGCAGGAGGATAGGTTTCACTAGTGTTCCAGGTAACATTTCCATATCAAAAAAGCCTGGAGGTTTGCAACATTGGAGACCTGCAACAAAAGAACATCTATTTGTTGATGTCTGGTTTATGTTATACACAGTACAATAAATTAAGCCAATGAATGTTTTGCAAGTGTGATGTTAGTATTCTGTAAAGGATATTTCTCCATTAGAAAACCCTGATACTTAAAATGGATTCAGAGGGACTCATAAATTGGTCCAGTAGGTGTTAATCAATAATATAAATGAATAACCAATGAAAAACAGCCACTAGTACGCCAAAGGGAAAATCATCCAAGAATAAAATCGGTGTAATAATACAAGTGCATTGTATCCTTCAACAAATACATGTAAAGCATACTGGATAGAGACCAATTCCCCATACAAAGCCCTGTGCTCCTTTGGACAGCTTCAAAACACCTAATTTTATAAGGAATGTTTTCCTAATTGTAAGCACTTATAAGTTGAATTCAAAGATGCACATATGCCGTGGTTGTGCACTAGATATTTTGCTTAAATTTTGTAGGGTTTTTTCCCCCACACACACATTTAATTATTCCTGCAGACAGCTTTTTGCCAGAGCTCTGAACCCTAGAGGAAAATCCCTGGAGATTTACATGAAAAAAGCTGGCATTCCCTCTTATTTGCCTATTGAACACACGCACAGTGACAGATTGTTTGGACGGGCAAAGTCTATCCTGTTTTAACATCTGAAACATCTGTCCAAGATCCTCAAACAGTCTGCATGCATTTACAAAGCTCTGACTTTAGTCAGGTCTATAATACTCATTTTAGCTCTCTGCATCTTACAGTGCTGCCTACAGCCTCTGCAAGAGTTGAGCTTGCTGGTTTTTGCAACTCAAAATTCCTTCTCAGGCATAAGCCACTACTCTCTGAAGTTCATTCAGCTGTCTGTTTCAGACTTCTGGCAAAAACCCACAGAACACCTGGCACAAATTTTTGTTATATTTGAAATCAAACAAGATGCAAAATCTATATATGAAATGCTTGAAGTTGTTTGAATTGCTTCCTTTGATGAAAGAAGTTGAACTACGTCCGTCACTTTCTAAGAGGAAGAGAACAAATGAGCTAACACCTTCTAGGATTATTTTTTTTCTTTGTATTAATCCTTTCCCAGCACCACCACCAAACAATCACTGGTTCATTTGGCTGATTACATCTCCACATTCTTCCATCCAACAATGCTAAAGGGGTGGCTGCCATGAAACTGGTAGCAGGAATTTTGACTCCAAACTGGCAATTCTGATGCTGAATATTTGGATTATCATGAAAAGTCAGGTCAAAAATGCTTGAGATATCCAGGAAAATGTTACACGTTGCAAGAGATGTAGACTGCAATACTTGAAGGTTTTATCTTCCATGAAACCTCAACGGCTACTTTTTGCCAACACTTGGGCAATAAAGTCCACATTCAGCAAAGTTGATCTTTTAAAGCTTCACACAGCAGTGTTATAGCTCAAGTTGTCAAAACCCACTTTCCTTGTCTTGGAAAGCACTGAGAAGCAGCTTGTCTGAAAGGGGACTGCTGGTATGCAAAGCCCCAAGCTAATGTCTAAAGCTGCTAACCTTCTGGTGAGGGACAAATATCTTTCAGAGCAGCACTGTGGTTTTACAGGTACTGATATGCAATGCTCATCTCAGCACCATAAAACCATATCACCACTGAAGTCAGTGAAAATTCAAATCTCAGATGATTTTTTTCAGAGAATTTGTGCCTGTACTGTTCACTCAGCAACTGGCATCACCTCTCTGCATGGTGGATCTGAGAGCTTCTCTGCCTTATACTAACACAGTTCTTTTTAAATCTGATATTCCTTTGGATCAGATAGGTGTGGTAGACTATATAAAACCAGGAAGCAAATAATAAAAGACAAAATAATAGAAAGGAACAAGTACCTTATGTGTCTAAACTAGGTATACCAAGCAGTTGATGTAAACTCCCCCCACCTTACTGTGTCACCCTGTTTTATGTTATTTCCCATTCATCCCCAACACATCAGATCCCCAGTGGAGAGAGCTTGGCCTTAAGTCTAAGCTATCTTTTTATTGTGCCTGCTCAGAGGAGAAAGGTTGTGGCAGCAGCAGTTTTATAGTGTATTCATGTTTGCGCTCTCCTTTATCCCTGGGCTGGTGCCATGTGCAATAGTTCACACCTAGCTTCATATGGACTCAGAGTGCTCCTCTGGCAGCCAGGAGTTCCTAGTGCATTGAAATGTTACAGCCTACTCACTTTTGCTCAGTGCTTACACTGAACAGCAAAGCAGAAGCCTTCTGAGGTAGTAGAAGTGCCATCCTGGTGACCTTCTGTCAACAGAGGGGTCTTCCAGCCATGAGTTAAGCCAACATTACAGCTACTTCACTACTACCAGGTAGCTGAGCTAGAGACATATCTGCCTGTCTTTCCTGCAGTCTAGGAAAAACCCCCAATAATAATAAACAGGAGGACTTTCACAGGCAGCACAAACAGAGTATGTTTTGTCAGTAACGCCATGTAAATCTAGCAACAGATATGATATGTTGACAGATATAATAATGTGCAGCAGGAGCACAAGTGTCTAGCCCTCCCACAGGTATCCAGCAAGCTTTTCATACTCAAATCTGCAGCGACTAGACCCATGTGGCAGGTGCAGGAGGTTTTAAGATTGCTCCTGCATTCCTGCTGCTCACAGTGATTTGCTGGCTTTATTTCAGGCATTTACCAGACTCTCTAAGCCCTTCTAGGCTTGGAATTGATAACTACTAAATTGTACACAAGAAGATGCTCATTAGGGTTGATACTAAGGGAACATTGGCACTCCATGTTTTTAAAACTCTATTCTTTCCCCATCTCTGGATTTAGGAATAAAATTTAAAGCACATATTTCTACAAATATTGGTTATTATGGCTTTTAAACAAAATATGCTATAACAACACACTCACAATGGTAGATAAAATTCTCGAAGTCAGTAAGAGACATTTAAGTATTGCACAGGCTGAGAAAGGTATTCTGTAATACTCCTCTCCAATGCAACTCAAATTTCAGGATTATTTTTTTATCAGCACTACAGAGAACTGCCCCCAGTTCCATAAGAGGTGTTTGCTATAGTTCCCATATCAAAATCTATTTTAACTAAAATTAACTTCTGATGAAGTATACCATAAAGAGTCTCATCAAAGAAAAAAAGTTAGAACATTCTAATCTATATGCACCTGCCAGATGAATACATTTCAATCTGTTACTAAAGTGGTAAATATTATCCACATATGCACCCTATTTCTAATGAAGCTTTATTAATTTTTAATAAAATTCCTCTACATTCAATAAATTGAACATATGATTTCAACCTATTCTTCCATAAATATGTAGAATTTTGTTAAACAAATATGCATTGATTATTTTCTTCAGATATTAGATTCAGATTTTATTTCATGTTAATGTTGGAGGTACAAATCATTATTTCTGTTGGACTTACATTCTTAGCTACTCATCTATCATTATAAAACAAAATCCAGTAATGGTGGCATTTTTAACATCAATTATACAACTGTCCACTCAAAATTCCTGTTCCTACCAGGAGAAGCATGCATAGTCTTGCTTCAACTCCTTTTTAAAAAATCTTTAAGTCCTCTTCAATTCAAATTATTTTGTTCAACCACATACAGTATCTCAGAAAATCGGCATTAGTAAGTTTGATTAGGGTCAACTCTTGCCTTCCTCAAGGTTTTGAGGATTTTGGTGACTTGTGCCTATTCAGAAATGTTTTTAGCTCTTGTTAGAAAATTTACCATGACATCACGGTTTGCAGAATGAGTTTCTGCACTTACTTAGACATGCCTCAATAAGTGATAAGAAATCAGTTTGTATCATTCAGGAAATTAAACGATTCTCAGTTAGAATAAAGCAGTCCTCCCCAGCACCTCTAGGATGGCTGGTCTATATCATCCCCTTACTCATTATTTGAGCCTATAATAGATAAATAACAGACCATGAACTCCAACATCTGCACAATTCAACACATATGTTTTCTAGGATTCCCTTATAAAGATGATTCACATTCTAGGTTTTAAAGACAGTATTTGACATAACACTACCATCACCTCCCTGCTTCCATTTTTACTAATTAACATGACTTCATAAAGGTGATAAATGAAGCACATTCACTATTTGGGATGTGCTCCATGCTTTCTGTATGTGACTCTACATACCTTTCTGAATATATATCTGTCTGAAGTGACCACCTGCACATATATTCTTCAAAAGGCATTCACACGTCTAACTGTCATCTTGATTGCGCTTCCATCACCTTCGCAAGCCTTTACCATCATTTTTATTTGACACTTGCTATTAAGGTTTCCACTTCACCTAAACTGCAATTTGCCCCAAAAAAATGCAAGGGAAAGCCAGTGTGAAACAATCAGCCAAATAGTCAACACAAATCATCTACAGCTGAAGCCTATTAAACTGGTAAAGTCAGCATGAATAAGGAACTTCAAGATTTGAACACCTTTACCTCCTAGCTCTGCCAAGGAGACCTCCAGCAGAGTCTTAAGCAGAATAGACTATCATACCCATTATCTGCAAAAGTACAGTAATAAAGCTACTCCTACCTCTCAGCCTACAAGCAGCTTGGGAGCTCCTACATGAGGCAGTACAACATTCTCAGGGGGCATTTGGGCAAGTTCTGAGAGCAACAAAGCTCCACACATTGTGTGATACAGGAATTCACAGCGCTACAGCACCACCTCAGCATGGTGCTGGACCCACACTGATGTGGTCCCATACCTCGTTGACACAAAGAAGCTGCTCCCAGACAGCTCAGTCAGTTCTTGCTCAAGTCGGACAGTTGGAAAGTTTACTTATTTACAAGAACTGAGCAGACACAAACTTCTAGAAGTTGCATACAATAAATAACTAAATATGCAACTTTTAGGCTTTAAATAAGGGGATTTTCTGAATGAGCTTGAGACAGTATTACAAGATCTAGCAGATTTTTATTGATAGAAAGGGAGAAAAATTAACAAGGAAGTTTTTCGATGCTGTTTTGTTTATATTCAGTGTTAAGAAGCAGTTACACCATCTATTAAGGATGACCAGTTTCTTCCAGTCCTTCTACTCACACACTTACCTCCCATAGACAGGCAAGTAATTCCTTCAGCCACTGCTTATTTGCTTTGCTGGGAGAAGTAGTGATATAACCAAGTCTTCTTACAATTCCTCCCTTAATTTGGTAAGGGATTAATCACCAACAAGAATGATGTCAATGTCCATCTCTTCAGCGGATTCTGTTATCACTACAATACTTTACACAGCTAAATTCATGTGTGGTTCAACTCACACTTCACTTAAATATTCAGCTAATGAGACCTTTCCTTTGGATACTCCTTGCTGTAACAGCAGTCTTTCCAGATCACAGGAAACATCTGTAATCACTATTTAAATCTACAGTAGCCTTACTGATTGAATTTTTTAACCACCTACATCATTCCAACTGTTAGCAGTTACTTCCAAAGCAACTAAAAAGAAGTAAAAATAAGGTGAAATTTGGACATGCATTGAGACCCTTGCAAGATCACCCATATCTCTCTTCCTGCCAAGTCCCCCACTGCACATGTGTTGAACTGAACTTTGCTCAGAAAAGTAAGGTTCAAGCAATGACACTTGTTAATTAAGTCTGTAGTAAGAGCGTCTGTCTGAAAAATTCAGACTATGCCAGCACAGCTAGAAATATTTGGGCCTACACTTGGTATGCAGTCTTTGTCACACTCTGTGGTGGTACAACCACAGCTACCCCACGACACACACCCCTTTCCCTCCCCATCCCCGGCCACATCATGATTCTTTGAGCAACCTAAAATACTCATTCATTACACACTCTTTGAAGATGAAGCACAATGAGATTATTTAGCTGATTCAGTCACATTAAGTTCATGCTCAGAGGCCTTAGCAAGTAACATGCTCTCAATTCTCCATCATTTACAGCAACCAAAGGGAAGCATTTCAATACCTTTTCTGCAAAAGACATTGTCCACATTATTGAGGAACAAGATTATCCCTCAGAAATAGGTCTAGGACTTCTTGAAGTCAAATTTGAAAAAAAAAAGTTTACTGCTCTACATGACAGAACTTTGGTCACTACAAAACATCCAAGCAACATAGAACTGACCCCTAAAAGCCAGCATGACATTCTGACAGTGATGCATTGCTGTTCCTTATGTCAAGGGAGTGCACATCTCAACAGCTGGCTGATGCAGGAATTGGACACACATCCTTTTGCTGGAATACAACCATCTTACAGCCCTTGTCTTCATTCCAGCCTGTCAGGAGAATTTCTTCCACTGCACCCAAACATATTGCAAGTGTTTTGCCTGTTTGGGGAAACAGCAAGTTTTCATTTCCTCACAGAGTGCAAGAGGCAGCCCAGGGAATCTTCCTCACGCATGAAGCATTCATAGACAAAAATGTAATAACAAGCAAAGCTAGAAGACACTCAGTTAATAGATGTGATTTTTAAAAAGCTGACCTAACTTTATGGGACACTTTCCACTTTAAATATTCAGAATCAAGATTCCATGTAGAATTTTTTTCATAAATTTAGTTTGATATGTTTAAAACATAGTTTATGACAAGTCTATTATGAAAATGAAGAAAGCGCTTAAAAGTGTTTTTGAATATTGGAATGTAAATCTCAAAGCTTCTTATCTTAAAAAGTCAGTCTTTTTATGTGCATAAAATATAAAGGTTAAATATTTTCTAGAAAACAGAGGACAAATCCCAGTGTAATCTTTAGACAAAGTTATTTCAGATGTTTAAGGCCTGTAAAATTATAGTTGTGGCTGGTCCTAAACCTGAGGGTCTTTCAACATTTCCATTATAAAAGCAGTTTTTCAGGGGCCTATAACAACCAGAAAAATTTGATTTAAGATGCATCTTGGCATAAGAATGTTCAGACTGAAATGTACCAAAAAGTTGTGCCAACAAATACGGGGAAAATGCATTTTCCTATGGGCGTGGGGTGCAGGATTGATCTCGCTCTACAAAGATGCTATTTGCACTTTAAAAATTCATATCCATATCATTCACATATGTGGGATCAGTTTCAAGAGAATAGCAAACAACCTGCATTTCTACCTACCTGCCCTGTAAGTCTGCACTGGACAACTGAAGAAGAGCCCTTATTTCTACAGTAAAGGCATAGTCATGCAGAAACTCAAAAAATATTTTAACATGTTTAAAAGAATAACAATAAAAATGAACTAAAAAAAAAAAAAAAAAAAAAAAAAACACGCACCTCCTAAAGTCTGTTCCTAAAAGATTTTCCTAATATGTAATACTATTTTAAGGTAAAAAACTACATAAATACTGTACTAAATTCCCTACTACTTTTTGAACCTGGTATGGAAAAGAATAAGAGGACAGGCCACCCTGATGAGGCCTTCCTGCTGGTCTTGGGCAAAGGAATAAGGTAAATTTAGAAGCCGGATCCAGTCCTAAAAACTCTTTTCAACAACATGAGACTTTGGCAAGAGCAAAGGGAGAGGCTGGCTGGTTATTTTAGCCAATGCACATGTGCTACTGCCTGCAGCTCACAGCTGCTGAATTAGGCAGTGGGAGCAAGAAGACGTACAGGCAGGCATCTTTAAGCAGAAAAAGATACAAGCAGCAACGTTTGGATTCATATTTCAAATGCACCAAAGTCCAGCAGCTCTCCAATCCAGTGTTCCAGCAAGCAAGCACCACTCTGCTTTCACTGTGCCCAGCCACAAATTAAACATGAGAAGTGTTTGCCCACTTTGCAGTATGGCACCCTAGGAGACTACCAGCTAGGTTAGGATTAGGGCTACCACTGGCTCTGAAAGTCTAGGGGAAAGAGAAGCAGCTGTAAATACCCGCCTGTAATCTGACTATAGGAACAACTTGAGTACCAACTAAATCATATTAAAATCAGCAGGAGACCAGGACGAGAAGGGAGGGCTCAGCTCAACTATTTCATGCTGTTAAACTTTTGCCAGTTTCAAGCACCCTTTACAAACATCCATCTTTTCTTTCCCAGCAACAGCCCATTTATATTATATTTGTGGGTTCTGCTAAAAAGGAGGAGTGGGTCTGCCAAGAAGATTCCTGATCAGCGCTACGTGCCAAACACAAGTCATAAACAAAATTGTCTTATTCCACTGTTTCTTGACCTGTGCTCTAGTCAGCAACAGTCCCCCTAGCTAATGCTCACACACCTCAACCCTTACCTTGACAACAATCACATATGACATGAGTTTTCTTTCCCTCTGTCTCTGTCAGGAGGTTTCCATGACCTGAGATGTACTTGGGACATTGACAGGTGGCTTACCTCCCACCCCTTTATTTGTAGCCAGCAAAGGTATTTCAATAAAATGTAGAGACTCTGTACTATTCACAATTAGTATTTAGATCTCTGCCTTGTTGAGCTACATATCAATACTGAGGCATCTACTCACCAAGGAGTTCCTAGTCTTTTCCAGAAATTAGTATGTTGTCCCAGAAAGAAAAAAAAATAAGAATGCCTATTTGAAATGGTAACTCTAAATTCATTCATTTAGAATGAGATGCAAATCCAACTCAAAAGAGCAACTGAACTGGCTGAAGTCAAATGAAAACACAGCCCCAGATTTTGCTATGTTGTTTGGAGTTTTGAGGGTTTTCTTGTTGTTTGGGGTTTTTTTAGGGGGTTAAGTATGTGTTAATTTTTAGTAATATAATCAAAATGCCTCTTTTACACTTGTGAACAACTTAAAACCTAGTGGGCAGTCAAGACTCTTTTCACTTCAGTAGATAGCTGTCCAAATTCTGTTTTCCTCTTCCTCTCCCAGGTCCTTTTCACGATCACATTATTATGCTGTATCAGTTAACACAAATAGCACTACAGTAGCTAAGTCTCCAGTTATTTATCATATATCTCACTAACAAGAAAATTAAGATAAAATGTCATATATTTTACTAACAACAAATTTAAAATACCATCTCTGTCATTTTATATACTGAAATGCACATTTTATATGAAAAAGCCTACACCACTGCTGTACAAGTATACTGTAAGAGACCCATATGCCTACAGGAACTTGTAATCATGTACTGCACATAGTCAAGCATGAAGAAAGGCTTATATGCCTAAAAGTTTGTCTATTTTATCCTTCCATCACAACTTAGGTGCCTGACTGGCAGAAAAGGTACATTTGTTTGGGAGAGACAGCATACCACTACTGCATATAATCAAGTATAATTAGCAGCTCCTTGCTTCTCTATACTTTCCTTTAACAGCTGAATTTTTTTAAGGGTTAAGGTTCCTTCTTTAATTGAAAAAATGCCTTTCTGTTGCAAAAACAAACCATCTGGAGGTCTCTATATTTCTTGAAGCATCCTCTACACCTTCCCTATTAACTGACCTCAACTAATCAATACTCAATTTACAATTATTTTTCTTTTTGAGACATGCATGGGTACTATATGTCCACACAGTAGCAGTTGAATAAAACACAGGGGCATACTGAATCTACAAAGTCTTGAATTCTGTGAATCTTCAGAAATACAGGTAGAGTCATGACAAGCCATGCTCAAATAACACGGAACCTGAATATGGATGTATCCTTTGTGTGATTAAATACAGCTGTACTTGTAAAAGTAGCATCCTGAAAATACAATAGAATGAGATCAGAGAAAATATGGAGGAAGAACAGAAAGAGAAAAGGATTAGTAAGTCACAAAGAAAAGAGCATGGGGTCCAAAGAGAGTAAACACCAGCAGCAATATGGTGCCCTTAGACCTCTTAGAGGAATCATTGCATCAACTTCATGTTGAAAACCAAACCTGAAGGCAAACACACACACACCCCCAAGACAGAGTCTGGGAAGAAATGGAACAGGAGGGAGCAAGGAAACCAGTTATTCAGGGTTCACTCCATTTTGAGCAGCAAAATGACTGTTGTTTCTCTGAAACTGTTCATGCATTATAAAAGAAGTTTACATTCTTCTGTGGTAGAGGGCTACAAAGCACTTGTCTTCAAGTGTCAAATTATCAAAGTCTGAAGAAAAAAGTAGCCTCAAAAATCACCATGGACAAAGATGCTTGAGGACAGAACACACATGACGGCCTCACTGATCAAGAAGAGCCTCAGGATGTTCTGTGACAGGAAGTACAGAAGTCCAAGTGTCAAGGTTATCCAAAATGTTCAATTCCATATTTTGCAAGCCACAAACCATAAGGTCTTTACTGTAAATTACACATCCTTTTGGTATATTTTTACTTGAGATGCTGCTACATTCACAACTGATTTCACCATTACAGTTTGTGTGGGTACTCCTTGGGGGACTTTTGGTCAAAAGATGCTAGTCATCTTCTGATTAAAACTGCTCTATCTAAAGCTTTCAGAACATTTACAAATCATTTGCCTTTGACTGTATACACAGTGTGCATGTGCGTGTGTATATATGTATATACACACACACACACTTCCATGTTTTTATTTTGTACCTGGTGTCTGATAGGAATACTGTACTTTGAAACAAGTATTTACATCACAGTGCCTACTCAAAGTAGATAACTGGCTTTTACATAACATTTAGGTAGCATATGATAGTCAAACACTCAGTTTCCCATGCAAGTCCACAAGAAAATTTTGAGAACTCAAATTAGAGGTATACATACCTGTGCTAAAGAAACCTTAAAGGCTTAAGTAAACCATTACCATCATCAAAATTGTAGTATTCCTGAAAAACTTCATCTTTATTCAGAATCATAAGTTTAGTAGAAGATACTTTTAATACAGTCAGTACACATTCACCTAATATGTTAAGATACACAGCTGTATACAACACCACCAAAATTAAAACAGGACAGAATGGAGAGGTACCAAGAAGTTAAACTGTGTTTGACCAATTTTCACTTTAGTTTCCACTAGATTCTAACTATGAGAACAACTGAAAATTCAAAACAAAACCATTTTTCAAGTAAAGCCACAGTAAATTTTTTCAAAATACTTCCAGTATTCTTGGCTGCAAAATCTCTTCTGAGCAAAAGACTGACTAAAAGTGAACCAGAAAAGCAAATTATAAATATACCTGGTAGGATACCAGATTAAAGGAACTGCACTTTCTTTTGCTGGGAATTACCCAGAGTAGCATGCATCCTTGTTTTACTTTTGGCCTGAGTCCCTCCACTAGCCTGCGTTGCAAACCCTTTTTTTCATTCAAAATCTTAACACATTTTAAGCAGATGTATCACCAAATGTATTACATGCCAATCTGTTTATCATTAAAATGAAAAATCAATATGTCCAATTCAAGCGTAAACAGGAGTTGAACGTTCAAGCTGTCATTGAAGATGACATATAATTATAGAATATGATTTGTACTTAGCAAATCATTATTTCCTGAAAAGGACAGCAAACAGTAGCAAAAAAAAACTTTTCACAGCAAGTCAGTATAGTGCCACTTATAGCCAGGGAATTATTTTTATGAATGCAGAAAGATACCAATGCAGCCAAAAGGAGCAATGAGAAAACAATCACTGCTAAATTTAATCATTATGTGTGTTTAGCTGATGAGAGAACATGTAGCTTTATGTTACTGGGCTGAGTCCAGATTTTTATTTAAAACAGGAGTACTGAAAATAAGAACTTCGAAAAATACTACGAGGTTTCTGTTCTGGACCATTAATTTTTCAGTCAAATCAAACTATCATTTAATTGAATCCTGATGCTAGAACTTGGATTCTACATGAAAAATTTGAAACTAAAGCACATAGAATAATTTGTTATGTTGAGCTATTCAGTCCAATATGTCTAGGAAAAAAAAAGTAAGACAAACTCAAAATAAAATAAGTCTACTTTCTGTGATGACACAGAACTAATAACAAAAGGAAACAAAACTTTTTCCTGGCCAAGAAGCTAAATCACTAACTACCATTTCTTTCTAGCAGATGGTTAATTTAAAAACACACTTGTAAAATGACAGAAAATACTCAGGAGGAACACAACGTCTCTCCGTACTACTTGCAAGAAAAGAAGTTTCAAAGGCAGCTAGCAATTTTAGGAATCCTCTTCAAGCCAGTACATAAAAAAGCTTGGCTCTCAGGAGGAGCGGAGAAGAATTTCTGAACAAAGAAAGCTATCTCTAAAACTGTCAAATCAAATATTTAAAAAGTATGAGGATAGAGCAAGGGGCCACTTCACTGCCATATTCTTAATTTGATAGCAAAAAGAGAATTTCACTTCAGAAAAGGAAACAGTAGTTCTTCCCCTCTGGTTTTGAATTACAAGTTACGGAACCCTTCAAACCTGGCACCTTTGGGGCTTCAATTAACATTTTGCTCCTTCTTGTGCATCTCATGATTCTGATTCTTTCCCACTACAGAGTCACTAGTTAGCACCAGCTGCATAACGAAAGAAAAATAGTCCCTCCATGTCATTCAGCTAACCAGCTGTGAACTTTTTCAGACAGACAAGAACATGCTGAAAGTACCTGGCAGGCTTCAGCTGGGGAGCTGAAAGTATCCTGGTTCTGCTGAACAGTTGACAGCTTCTATTTGCACGTGAACCAAAGCATCTCAGTCTTAAAATAGCCTTGGTGCACCAGAAACCATCTAAGATTTCAAGCAACGATAGAGAAGTCAGTATGCTGCTAGGTCATAACCATTAACAAAAACCCCACATCCCCATTTATTCTTCCTAATATCAGTCCTATAGAATAGGAAGAAAGGTAAGGGGATATAAGGTGAGAGAGAAGAAGGAAAAAAAACCCTAGCTTTCTAATTACAGTTTAATCATTTGTATCCTTTTCCAGTTAGAGAGTTCAGAGCTGCAGACTATCCAAAAAAATCAGCATTTTTATTTTGCAAATAGAAGAAAATATCAGGCTCCTTTCCATGTAACAGTCAGGTCGGATAACAAATTAAAAGTAGCATCGTTATCCTAATTAGATGATCACGAAGACTAAGTTTTATAATGGTACCACTCCACACTATCTTTATTTCATTGACACTAATGAGAATATCAAACACCACATCTACAGATTGTACCAGAAATATCACATGTTAAACACCTGAGCACTAATTTTGGCATATCTAAACCTACTCTTGTTATTACATGTCCCTTCTTCCCCTCACGTCAAACTTTTTACAGAATTGAAGGGGGCATTCTAATATCTAAATTAGACGCACATTTAACAAACCCCAATCAAAGATGCAACAGCAGATACTAAATTGATATTCTAGCCTATATGCCAAACAAAATTATTTTCAAATAGTATGTGTTGAATTAGCACAACCAGTTCCTTTTATTTAGCAAGAACACACAGACATGCTTTAACCTGAAAAAGCATTTCTACATATTTGAACAGAAGTTATTGTATAATATAACTGCTCAATCATTTAGAATTCCAAGGTTTGCTAATAATCTTTTAAATGCAAACCTGTGAATACAAATTTAAAATTCCCTAATACACTAAAATTCATATTCACTTTGTCAAAAAATAACATCTCCCATGTTACTGCTAAAACTAGTCCTGTCTAGCCTTTAGGAAGAGAACGGCGAGGAGTTTGATATATTTAAGATAGGAATAAAATAAGAAAGAATAAAAGCTATTTTTTCTGTTACTTCCTTTGTTATAAAAATAGAGCATTATTCTCTTGTGTATGCATTTATACATATTCAACATATTAACACTATTAAGTGGGAAATATAGCAAGCTGAATGCACTCAGTACCACAACAGAAAACCCAATAATAAAGCCAGAAAGGAGGAGTAAAGGAAAGGAAGAAAGAAAACCTAATTTACCTTTCTTTCTTGGGAGGAAAAAGAAAAAAAAAAATCAAGAAGAACAAAGAGTTGTTGTATTAGTGAGCAGAAAAAAAGACACCCTAAAGCCCCCAGGCATCACCTTCCTTTGAAAATTTTGTGCCAAGTAGAGAGCTACAGAAACGGTAGCACAAAACAGGAAACCCAGCATTTCAGATCTCCAAGAAATTGTCAGATCTAAAAGGAGTCATGAGAAGTTTTGCGCTCAGTAGAAATATTTGTTAGATAAGACCAGTCCACAGGCTTTTACCTGGCACATCAGCCTAGTCCACTCCTTAAACACACTTCCTAGCTCCCATTCTTTCATATTAGCCAGTCAGAAAATATAGTTAATATCCCACCAGCAAGGATAGGCTGGTCTCCTCCAGCTTGTACAATGCAGTTTCTAGAAGACATGAACTAGCTTGATCACCTACACAATGAAGCCACCTGAGAGACAGAAAAATAGGCTAAGACATCAACTCTATGGATTTAAGGTATCCACAGCATACCTTCTTGAACTGAGTTACTTATCTTTAAAGACCTTTTCTGGATATGAACTCAAAGCTTAATTCTGCCCATTAATAGGAATTATTTAGAATTGTAAGTAATTAAACATTACCTCAGTGGAAGAGAAAAAATTTCGAGCAAATATCAAACCCATCAGAAGAGACAGGAGTATCAGATTTTTCTAGCAAACATATTACATACCCATACATGTGCGCACTTAGGCTAACCTCAGGGACAGGAAAGAGATAGGGATTGAGGATTGCTAAAACCTCTGCAATATATTTTTGGGATGGAGCAAAGATTCTCTAAGCCTTCAGCTTCCCAAGACGAACAGCCTCTGAATCCCAACAAAAATAGTCCTCCTAGAGCTGGTATTTAAAGTGCCAACACCTGATTGGGGTTAACAGGTGTTAGGAGTTATGGAAATGGTGCTGTTGATTGCTGCTCTGTGTGTTTTCCTCTTGCACTCACACTTTCCTCTCACTGTCTATCATAAGACCAGTATTTTTGGTTACCTGTAACAATGCTAAATTTTACCTGGGAAGGCAGTAGTTTTCGGTGTTGAAGAAGCATTCTAGAAAAAAAGTCAACCTTCAATAAGCCAGTAACTTATCAAAAGAAGAGAAAGAGAAAATGTTTTTCTCTCTTAAAAAAAATTACATGTTAAAAAAAATAAGTCTCTAAGCAGTAACACCTAGCATAAGGGGGAAGGTAAGGTTCTGCATGGGGGTCAGTTTTCTGTATCTCTATGAAAATGCATAAGGCTGAATTCTAATCCTTATGTAAACATCTCCAGAATGGAAACCTGGAGTAAATGTGCAAGACCAAAAATCTGGAAAGCTGGTATAAGAGAGAGAGACCAGAGAAACAAGGAAAGAATCTCAAAAAGTGAGTCCATTGGCAGAGTGATGGGATAGGAAGATCACAATCAACTCTGTAGTTCATTCTTCCAAGGACAAAAAAACCCTTCAGGAATGCCTACAAGATATGAAGATGCCTTCCTCTTGTATTATCATATCACCTGCAAATACAGGATTACTTATTGCTTGTACCTTAGCTCAGCAGGAGTGACAAACAGCCTGAAAGTGGAACGCGTTGTGTTTCATTGTGCTTCAGCAGATTAGGAAAACCCACAAACAGGTTTTCTAAAGAAACAGCCTGTCATTTGATACAGACTGGGCAGCTGCAGCCTCTGCTGCACGTGAATTGACATTGACTGGCCTTTTTGGGTACCAGGCAGGGATGGAGTTTGGTAGGCAGTGATGCTGCCTCCTATCATGCCCATTTCTGTGCCCATTGTTGAAATTTTAGCCTTTCCAGGCACTACAAATATCCCTACCTGCCTGTTCACAGGAAAACTTTTGCCATAGCAGCAGCTGTGAGTCTGCTTTAGTATCTGGAAATCTTTTTCTCTCACCCCCCTGTCTGTGAAGTGCTAAGAAGGAGCCCAGCTGTTCAGTGTTGCATTGCTGATTTCTTTGAAACGGCCTGGAGAAGCAACAAGTGGGCTGCCTTCATTTTCTGTTGGAGAAGAGGAGCCTTCATAACTGAAAAAAAAAAAAAAAAAAGAAAATCAGCTTAAGACTTTTCATTGATCCTCTGCCCTGTGTGAACTGAAGAATCTTAAAATCTTCACACTCACCATATTTTGAGCCTCTCTCTGCTGTCTTGCAGGTCACAGATCTGCAGAGGGTGTGTCTCTGCCTATTACTCATTGCAGGGCTATACATGAGGCAAAGCCCATATTTCAGGCTTCTCATCTTTTTGCAGAGACAGTGCAGTCTGCTACTGAGCACACTCAGAAGAGATCTTATCGTGCCTTTTAAAAAGACTTTTCTCCCAAACCAAGCAAAGTGGGAGTGGCTAATGTCATCTATTTTCATGCCATGTTTTATAGCTCAAACATCAGATCATTCCTGCTGTAATGCAGTGTAAAGTGTGTTTGGAGGGAATGAAAACAAAGCAAAAAATTTGGTGGGTTTTTTTCTGCTTGCATATCAAAAGCCTTACATGCCATACTTTCACCACAAAGCAAATGTTTGTGCTAAGTAAACTCCCAACAATTGAGATTATAATGAAAGCAGAACAGCAATTTTTGTTGACCTACAGCTCACTTATAATCACAGGTATATTCAGTAGCTTTTAAGATCTGAGAAGACAGAAATAACTCCCTGGCTATTCTCATAATGTTGTGTTTTCTGAACCTCCCTTCTTTAATTTGGGCTTTCGTTTCATGGCAAGGTAACTGCCACAAAGTTTTCATGGCCACTTGTGTTCCCACTGCTCTGAGGCAAAAAGAAAATGACTTAAAGACAAATAGGCTGTGTGAAAATGTTTGATCTCAAAAATCAGGAGGGAAAACAATACCCAAAATATGCTATAGCTGCTCAGTAACAGGCAGAGACAGAGAAATCAGCTACAGAAAGATCTGTCTCCAGCAGTTTTTTTGTCTGCCGAATTTAAAAGGTCTTTTTCTTTTCTCCCTAAAGTTTACATGGGGAATACATTCTTTTAAATAGCATGATGCTAAACAGAGAAAGGCAGCGTGATTCTTATCCTCAGAAACAGTGGTATAAGTAAACCTTAGCCAGGATGGCAAAAGCCTCTTGTAGAGGCTTTTCTTCCAGTAGAGAGCAGACGGAAAAAAAGTGAGACAAGCAGGTGTGGAAACAGTTCGGTCGCGAGATCAATGGCTGTAGATACCATGAGCAACTCCATAAACACATGTTCCATGATAGTTCATGGAGCATCACTACTTAGGCTCAACGGTGCAGGGATGACCCAGCTGAACGGAGAACTAGTTTATGTGGCATGCTGTCCTCACAAGTTTGTATCAACACCATCAGCAAAAGCAGCTGGAAAGGAGATTGCCTTTCACTGCACCAAGCTGTCCTTGTGCTCAGCAGGGTGGTATAACACTGGCAGAACCAGCAGGTACATTGCTCTCCTGCAAAGCAAGGTTCCTTAAAGCAAAGAAATGTGGAAGATAAACCTGCTCGCAGGCCCTCCTCTTCTGCTTTCTTGTCTACTGGAGCAGTTTGAACACACTCACTATTCCCAAAATGAAATATTAAGAATATCTTACCTTTTCTTCTCAAGTCTGATCTCAAAGCCAGTGTTTCTTTTACCTGTGTTTCTGTAATTAAGAGACTCCTACAGTGTACCCATAAATTTGTCTTTTAGTTTAAGGTTTGGAGTCTGTGGAGTTTTTTATCCTGGCAATCTTTCCAACTATTCTGCATTTTATTATACCCACATTCTGTTTCCAAACACTTTTTGGTAAGCCGTCCAAACATGCCTGAAAATATGGCTTTAGGTGATTGCCACAATATCATCAAGAGACATTTTATCTAACCTATCCCATTAAGCCAACCATAAATTTGAATAGCAGATCACATCATAAATTCCATTAGGACAAATATTTTTCTGAAAGCATTCAACATCTTCTCTGATGGAATAGTGAAAGGAAAAAAAATATAAAGTAGGGAAGCAGCCCTCAGCTGGTGAAGAAAATTTAGCATTACGTTTCCAAGTGAAATACTTCTTAAATGCAGTGTTTAATAAGGATCCAGCACTTGGACACAGTGTATTACAGTGAGTAAGAGAGCTTGGCCACAGTCCCAGACGGAGAGCGACCCACCGGGTGTTGCCGTCTTTGCCCTTCCTTGAGCGATTTCCCCAAATGCCGCTTAATACTTTAACCTTTCTAAAGCATGGAGACTTTCCAAAGGCTGGGACATGGCCTGACCAGCCATTCCAGCAGCCGCTGTGGGTTGGTGGGAGTGCTGCCAAGGGGCTGGAGCCAGGGCAGCAAGGCCTTCCCAGTGGGTCTGGGAGATTGGGGCTGGAGCATTCCCTCCCTGCCACAGGGGCTACCAGGCTGTCCCAACTAAACAGCTGGGCTGCTATTAAGCTCTGTTTCCCTTGCTTTCAGCCAGCTCCTTGGGCACTGAACCCTGTCTTGACTCTGGTCATATCCCATCTCCTCACACCATAGAGGAAGGCAGCGGCAGGTGTCCCTTCCAACACAGGAGTGGGGCTTCCCTGTACTAGGCAGAATTTTCCCCTCCTTCTCCCCACCCCACTGTTAGCAGGGATGGGGGGTTGTGATACCCTGCAGTCCTGGATGGGTGTGCACATGTCCCAGCGATGGACCAGGAGGCACAGTAGTGGCAACCATGAGCCTCCAGGGCCGTGGGCCTGCTCAAGCCAGCTCCAAAAGCCAGGTAGTGCGACAGTCATGCCACGAGCCATAACCTGACTGTTACATCACAAAATGTGACATCAGAACTTCAAAGCACGCTCAACACACCTTCCCAAATATTCTTACCAAAAAAACCTGGCAGCCAGGATGGAAAATATGCTCCAGGGGCATCCATGGTGAGGGGGGAGCAAGTGCCCCGAGGGACCACAGCCATGGATGACTTGCACCAGGGCAGCGACAGCCCAGAGAAAGCAGAAAGGAGATAGAATGGTTTGCTGTAAGGAATGATATGAGATCAGACACAGGCAGATACTTTCAGTGTTCATCTACCTTTCCAGTTCAGCAAAGATACCAAAACCCAGGAATGGATCAGTTGTAAGTCATCACACCAAATGACCATGAAATTATGTGTGAGAGGAGAGGAAAGCCCAAGTAATAATGCATGTTTACCTCATCTACTTCAATAATCTTCACCACAACTACGTCGTGCCCAAAGTAAGAAAAAGTACTGTTTTGTAACAAAACCCACAATATACAGATAAATTAGGGTCAACATTTCTCCCCTTTCTCCTTCAGAAACATTCAAAGGCCACAGCCAGAGACCATGCACCTTAAGTGGAGCATTTTGGAGCTTGAGGAATGGACTGGCAGCAACAAAGGCAAGTGAGACACGGGAGAAGCAGTCGCTTGATGAGCATGACAGAGGCTCCCTGAAGAGGGTGAGCGCAAACACTGCCAGTAGTCATGGCATGAGGGGTGGGTCCCTCCATGCTGTGACGGACAGGAGGTGTGACACCTTGCCTGCTTTCCAGATGAAAGTGGCAGGGAGGCTGTGACACACTAACACTGGCAGCACTGTTGTGCTGCAGTACCTGTTTTTTGAAAAATGTGACATCCCCTTCAGCCTACACCTGCAGCATTTACCAGAAGGTCTAATTTTACCAAGTATGAATGAAAACGAATTAGGCAGCTACACAAAGATCCTGGGTTTCCATAAGCTTTGGAAAAGGTTTCCAAAACAACATAGAGAGCTGTGTCAAAAAACCTCCAAGCGGCTCCTCTTCTAGGATTTCTCTACTAAACTCCTAATCTTCCGAATTTGATTCCAGCTCCTGTAAGATAACAAGGGGTGGTTTCATTCATTCCCTCTGCTACAACATGACACTTCTGAGAAGGAAGTTCAATGACAGTTTTGCAAAGTGTCAGACATGTAGGGAGAAGATAGACATGTTAAGTATACTGTACTGGACATGGGATGTGAGCAAGCTGTGGGTGGAAAAGTTCTGTCACAAATGACTGAAGCCATACAATGAGGCTTGAAAATGAATGCTAGGCTGTCTAATCCACATTGATAGGTGGTGCCACCCTACAAAACAGACTTGTGAGGAACTGAGGCTCAACAGAGGGTATAGGACTCAGGTATAACTAGACAGTCCTGGTTGCCATAGCTGAGCAGCTGACCCACTGGAAATAGGAAAGGGATGGCACACACAGAAAAGAGGGACATCATCAGCCCTGCTTTATGGGGAGATGTGATCTGGTAGAACTGGCATTTACTTGGAAAGGAGAATGCCCCTTCAAAGATAACAAGGGTACAAAATACTAAGTGAAAGCCTGCTGAGCTTTCACAGCCTGGATCCAGCCACTGCTGGGAGGCGGACAGAATAAGAGATGCCAAAATAACTGCTAATCCTATCCCTCAGCTTTCTGATACTAAAATAAAGAGCAACTACACATGGGAGGGGTGGTGTATGCGTGTAAAAAAAAAAACGAGAAAGAAAAAAGTGTGGTGGGGAAGATGATGTTTATAAAAGATGGGGTTTGCTTTGTCCTGCAGAAACAGAAGCCAGAGCAGGAAGAAGGAATGTGCATGTGTGTGCACACCATGTGGGACAAAGGCAGTGTATTTCTCTTCAGCCAAGTGCACTGCTGTCATCTGTCAGCATTGTATGCCTGTGTACAAGCAACACCAAACACTATTTGCCTTTCAGTGCCTTCGACAATACGTCTTTCATGTTGATTTCATCATCTGAATTTTCCTTTTGGTTCCCCTGCTCAACGTGTATACATCTAGTTTTGATGACACACAAACAGCTGGCTGCAGACAAGTCACAGGCTTGCATGTCTGGCCGAGTGTAACACACGCACATGCACACACACACACCCCTTGTCCTGACCTCCTTCCCCTTCTCCTCTGAGATCTGCTGCATTTGAAGCGTTTTCTTTAGCAACTCCCCTCCCAGGCTCGTCTCACCGACCCGCGGAGGGCTGCTCCCCAGAATTGCTTTCGGTCCGGGTGAAGGAAAGGGGGGCTTCGAGGGGCTTCGGCTCAGACTTGGCCGCCGGGCGGGAGCGTGGTTTCACGGCGCTGGCCCCTGAGGCTGCTCCACGCCCGCGGGCTCGCCGGGTCGCTGCGCCGGGGGACCGAAAGCTCGGGACTGCGGGGAGCGGAGGCTTGGGCGTGCGGGGATGGAGGGGTCTAGATGCGGGGCTGCGGTTACAGTGGTAGGAGAGTTTCTGAGTGGTTAAAAAAGTTCGGATAAGCAAACTCTGTTGCTGTTAAATATTCCCGCTCCCTCCCCTTTTCTTGCCCCCCTAACCTTCCCATCTTCCCCCTCCCTCCTTTTTTTTTTTTTTTTTTAAATTTTATTTTATTTTATTTTTAAGGCAGTTGATGTGGTAATTAAGAATTTGGTGAGAGCCCGGTCAGGTCACCTCGTATCTCAGATCAGAGCCCCATCAGAAATTCTTTCAAGTGTCCTTCTGCGTCGCCAAAGATGACAACAGCAAATCAATAAGTGCTTGAAATGAAAGGGGTTGCTGGCTAGCCCCCGAGGCTACAGATTTTCGCACCGCCGGTCTTTTTTTTCCCTCTTTCTTTCTTTCTTTTTTTTTTTTTTCCCCCTGCACTTCTCGCATTCCTTTGCACTGCCTCTCCTAAGAAGAGCTACCTTTTTATCCCTAGTCTCATGACGAAGGTAAGTGCCCTGTTAGCATCTCTTTGGCAGGACGGGCTTCGCCGGCTCTGGCTGCGCTTCCCTGCTCCCAGAAGCCGGTCGGTGCCGGGAAGGTGGGAGCCGAGAGCGGCCCCGGCCGCGAGCATCCCACCCGCCCGGGGAGCGGCGACCGCAGACTCGGAGCAAAGCGACAGATATTTGCGCTGCTTCTTCTTTTTATTTCCTTTAAAAATAAATTAAAAAGAGAAAGAGGGAGAGAGAGAAAGAAAGAGACAGAGAAAGAGAGACAGAAAATTTTAAAAAAGTAATAGAAAAGGGGTAAGGAATCAAAGCAAAGGAAAATAAATATGGGAATCACTGTGTGAAGCTTATGTTATTCTGTGTTAACAGAGAGCGCTTCGCTCCGTTTCGCACCGTCATCCCTACACCTAGTATGTCCCGATTAACAATCTTCCTAACGAACGATGTACTCGGGACGTTTTAATTAGGCAATTCATTAGTAAATCAATACAGACATTTATATTTTCTTTCAGATCAAGTGGTTAAGCGCTAATTTCTAAATGATTATAAAACACTGGAATTCGCGAGGCATAATAATTTTAATTTATATGCAAATCAAATGGCCCGTTTGAAATGCTTATTTTTTTTTAACAATTACTGTATTGTAGCATCGGGGACGAACCGCCTGAATGAGCAATTTGAAACCAGATCTGGACAGGAAGAAAATATTCGAGCAGCCCAACAAATCAATAATGTTTGAGTGTGTTAAACATAGCCAGCTATAGGTATTTACATACTCGTTTGCTGACAGATAAGGAGCTCAGAGAGGTGGGAGGAGAAGCTGGGGGGAGACGAGAGGGTTTGCTTGCGAGGGCTGAGATCATAATCCGGGAATGAAGAAAGTAAATGATCGTGAATTGCCCCACCGCGCACTTTGCAGGATAACTCCCGTTTCCGCCGGTCCCCCAACGCTGGCGGCCTGTGCCAGACGCTGAGGGCTGCCCGGAACACGGCTGGGCTCTGCATTGGGTCATCGCTACATACGCTTTGAGGATTTTTTGTCGGTTTTTTCTCTTCCCCCGTCCCTGGGCAAAACCCTCCCCGGCCGGCAGCGGGGAAGCAGCCCGGGCCCTCCTTCTCCTCACCCACGCTGTGACCCGGGATCACCTAGTGAGAAGCCCCGCGGCTCCCGCCGCCATCGGGAGCACCGCTGGCTGCGCCAGGTGCCTGCAAACGGATAGTCGCGATAAGCTTTTAATAAAGCAGCTTTTCTGTCCGTCAGGGCGACGAATAACCCCGACCCTCCTTCCAAGTGGTTCGGAAAGCCGGCGTGCCTGCCGGGGGCCGGGACGGAGAGCTCTTCTCACAGCTCCTCGCGTCCCAGCCGGGCCACGGGTCAGCTGCGAGCCCCCTGCCACTCGCTCCTCAGCCAGCCGAGGAAGGGCTACCGAGCCTCCTCGGGAGGTTTAAAGCTGTTGTCACTGCGCTGGCGGAAGGGGGGAGATAGACTATTAATGCAGCCGCCGCGGCCTTTCCTTGCCCTGGAATCTATTATTACATTTATTGCTTTGACAGAAGGGGAAAAAAAAATTGAAATCCGCGTATTAAGTCGGCTCCACAGTTTCCAGACACCCTGGAACCCCTCTTCCACGGCAGCATGTCTAATGTATTCCCTGGTGATTCTAGGCATTAATTAGTTGTTTAATAGGAGTATGACTAAAAATGTAAAAGAAGGATTAGGAGCGTGAAACGTATGTCCAGCTCCTTCCACACACTCGAGGAGGGAATGAAAATCATCCAGTATCTTATGTTTCTCCAGGAGCCATTTGCATTTCCCACCAGCTGCTCACTTTAGCCGCTCCGGCGCGGACGGAGCCCGCTGCCGCCCGGCGCGGAGGCGGGCTATGAGCCGCGGGCGGTCCCGCTCCCCGGCCGCGCTGCCAAGGCGGGCGCCCCAGCCTGCCTTGCCTTCCCTGCCCAAAACACAACGGGGCTGGGCATGTGGGGAAGATGCACACCGGCGCAAACAGTTTGCTTTTCCCGGGTAGACACAACTGAGAGGTGGGAGCTGGGAGTCCCTCTCACCCCCGCTCTTTCTTCGGATGCGAGGAGAAATTGGATTTCACCTGGCAGAGCGCTCCCAGGGACAAAAACGCAGGTAGCCAAGGAATCAATTAATTAATTTATTTCTCCCTAGATTTTCCCACATGATTTAATTTCTTGCGAGAGGAAGCCACCCCCTCCGCTTGGCGCGGCAGCCGCTGCGGCGTCGCATTCAAAGGGCTTTTCTGAGCACGCCGGGGAGCGGTGGTACTGCCGGGTGCATCTGGATTTCCGCAGGAGCCGCTGACTTAACGACCCGTGGAAAACTTGGCCTCTTCCAAGAGTTCGCTTTTCCCTCCAGCAATAATTGCCTATTCCCCTGCCCACAACTATAAATAACTAAAATTCACTCCAGGCTGAAATAACTTAAAAATAGCCACAAAGAGATCAGGTGTAGCCTCCGAGTAAGGAAAGTGCCTATTTTATTTTCGCGTGGTTCCTCTATAAACAAAACCGCGGAAATACTGCGAGATTTAGTCGCTTTAGTTTGATACGAATAAAGAAATCCGACTTCGATATTTTCTTAAACACGGAAAACACCGCAAAATCGAAAACAAATTTCCCCTTCGAGCCAGTTCGGTGTCGTTTGGGGAAAGGGGAGAGATTGTAGCGTTTTCTCGCTATCGTGAATAGATGATGCAGGGCGAGCAACAGAGAGGCACGGTAGGATTTCGGCTACCCCAGCACTGCGCTACCGATACGGGCACGAACAAGAGCACTCCGAATATATATATATATAAAAAAAAAAAAAAAAAAAAAAAAAAAAAAAAAAAAAAAAGAGTAAAAAAAAATTGGAAAAAAAATAGTGGGTTAAAAAAGGAAAGCGAGACCTCTCCCAATAGGTTGACGATCCCTCTTCACACCTGGTGCAAGGACAGCCGCCAGCCCGGCCCGGGAAACTTCGGCCACAGTTACTTGTGTCCCCCCTCCCCCGCCGGGCGGAGCGGGGCGCGCCCTACGCGGGCGCGGAGAGGCCACGGCCGTCCTCGCTCACCTCGGTTTTCCTCTGGCTACCTATCCCGGCGCCGCGGTGCCGCCGCCGACTTTTGTCCTCCGTCCTGCCCCCTGTCCCCTCGGCGGCCGGGGGCTGCCACCGCCGCCGCTGAGCCCGTGCCCGCGGAGAGCCGCGGAGCTGCCCGGCCCGGCCCGGCCCTACGGCGGCGGGGAGCGCTCGGCGGAGCCTGCGTGACGTCAGGGCCCGGGGAGGCGGGCGGGGCGGGGCGGGGGCGCGGGAGGGCCGGGGAAGGAGGGAGCCAGCGGCGGCTCCGCGGCCCCGCAGCCAGCGCAGGAGCCCGGCGCGGCCCCGCCGCCCCCTCCAGCACAGGCACCAGCAGCGAGAGCAGCGGGGCGGACAGCGCGACCGGCCTCGGTGAGTGCGGTAGGCGCGGGAGGTGTCGGCGGGACAGGAGCGGGGCTGCGGACCCCGCCGGTCCCGGTTCTGCCCACCCCGGGACGGGCGGCGGGGCCGTGGGCCGGCTGGACGGGGTCCCGTGGACCTGAGTCTCTGATGTCCTTCCGAGCGGCTGCGGCCCGTCCCGCGGGGCTGTCAGCGAGGGGAACAAGCGCTGCCCCCGCGTTGCTTGTCTGCAGTGCCGGTCCCCGCCTCCCTCGGTGGGGCGGGCGCCGGGGAAGCGGCCGCGCAGGCAGCGCCTTCCCGCCGCGGAGCCGCGCACCCGGGCGGGGGGCGGCAGCGGCGCCGGCCCGCGCTCAGGCCTCCCAAAAGCGATGCGGCGGGTCTGCCGCGCCGGCTGCAGGGTCTGTGGTCGGGACCCCACAGTACGCCCCGCGGGAGGACGACGGGGCACGGCTGCCCTGCGGGCACCGGGAAAGGGTAGGCCCCGCACGGAACCCCCTTTCGTTTGAGAGCCAGCGGCCGCGGACCTCTGCCGAAAAGCCTCCCGCCAAAATCACGGACCACAGTATTTCGGGCGGTGCTGAGATCCTTACCAGGCGACTCTCGTTATTTCTGGGGGATGGTGGATTTTTTTTTTCTCCCGAAAGAATAGTGATAAATACCAATAAGGGTAAAAATAATAATGTAGTTTGACAGTGCTTTCCTGTCTGTGCCCTGCAGTTGCTCCGAGCAGGTTGCTGCTGAGCGGGCCCGGCCGCGGAGAAAGGGGAGGTCGCACAGCTGGTGTGTTTTCTGGGGCTGTGGGTGCGTGGAGGTGCAGAGATATTTAATTCTAAGTGCTCAGAGAAATGGAAATGGAAAAGCAAGTGGAGTTGCTTTCGTTTGAGTCGCCGGGCTGGAGACAATAGGGGGAAACGCTTCTCACTCCCCTTGGCCCCGTACTGCGATGTGCCTTGCAACAAAAATTAAAAGAGGATACGGAGAGGAGAAAAGGAAGGAGAAATACGGGCAACTGAGAGCAAGGAAAAGGCACTTTTCTCGGAGGAGACCGGCACTTGAGTAGAGAGGAAAAACTTCCCCTCCGTGGCAGTGCGTGTGTGTTGGGGGAGCCGTGTGTCTCCGCTCGTGAGATAAATCAGTCATAGAGGCAGGCCGCGGGGGAGGGCAGCTGAATTTGTCACGCAGGACTGATCTTGACAGAGACCTATGTCGAAATAAGGACCATCGGCAAAGACTTAAGGTTCTCTCGATTGCCTTCTCGATTAATTTAGGCACTGCTCGTATGCTAGGCCCGGCTGCTGGAGGGAGTTCCTCTCTGGCGTCCTTCAGCTTGGAATATAAACCGCCATGTCACGACATGACCCCGAGGAGTCTCGATAACCGCACCTTCCCATTTCCCCCTCTTTTTACTTTTTCTTTTTTTTTTTTTTTCCTTTTTTTCCCCCCTGCCTTTCCTTCCCTTTTTCCACGGCCTTATCCCGCCTGCCCGGCAGAGGGTGGCAGGGTCGGGGCCACGGGGCCCTGCACGGCGAGTGCTGCGGCTGGCACTGCTCATCCCAAACGTGCCTCGGTTCCAGGCTACCGCATTTCTAAGCACCAGCTAATAATGCGCCCGGTCCAGACATTAAAAAAGAAGCGATGAAGAAGAAGAAAGATTACCGAAATGATGGTGACATGCAAATTTCCCCCGAAATTATCATAAGTAAACATTTGAAGCCTGGACTAATAAAATCCCATCTGTGTTACTTCATATCGAGTTAGTAGAGAGCTGTGATAATGAATTTTGTAATATATCACGAACAGACATCTCAATCAGGCACTAATCCTGTGATTTTACTGCCTGACGTCTCAGACAAGGAGGCGGCAGTGGCGGCCGGGGAGCGCGGAGGCGCAGCCGCTGCCGCGCAACTTCCGCCGTGGTGGGGTAGCGGCTGCTGGTACCCGCTGCCCTACACCTCCCCTGCGACCGGGGCCGGGGTGTCCCGCGTACGGCCACGAGGTCAGGGGACTCTCCTCCTCGTCCCCAAGTACCGAGGGATAGAGGGAGGCCGAGCGGTCCAACGGGCTGGGAAACCGCCACGGGTGTTTGCGCCTGTCCCGTGGTGTAAGTCGGGGGGGACCCGAGGCTGAGGCAGGGAGAGGGGACATTGAGCGTATCTCTGGAGAAAAGTGCTTGTTCCAGCCCCCATCGTTGAGACTTACTCCTGAGGCGGCGGCGTTTCGGTTTTTTTGCATGTACTTTTCAATTCCAAAATAATCGTTTTAAAACTCCGGTGCCTTCATCTTTTTCAGATATCGGGTAATGGAGTCCAACTGCCGCAAACTTGTCTCCGCCTGTGTTCAGCTAGGTAAGAGACACTATCGCCCGTCGGGCCGGAGGCACAGCGGCCCCGCTGCCGTGCGGAGCGGTGCGCGGGTGTGGAGCCAGGCGGAGCCGCCCCCGGGGAAGCGTCGGGCGCTGACCACCCACACACCTCTCCCCTGTCCCCCCCCGCCCCGTGTCCCCGTGCCCAGGGGTGCAGCCCGCCGCCGTCGAGTGTCTTTTTCCCAAGGAGGTGGACATCAGTAAGAGGGACGGAGGAGCCGGAGGGCCACAAGGAGCCCGCCGGCAGCGCGGTCTCCGGGCGGCCGCCCCCCGGCACCGGCGGGGCGCGGCGGCCCCTCCGCGCCGCTCCGCGGGGCGCGCTGCGGGGCGGCGGGGGCAGCCCCGCGCCGGGACCGCCTGCGCGGCGCCAGCGCGCCCTCTGCTGCCCGCCGGGCGCCGCTTGCGCCTGGAGCTGCGCGCCCGCGGGACAGGGAAGAAGGGGAAGGGGAAAGGGAAAGGGAGTGCGCGCACCCCCGCGGCCGCAGCAGCGCACCAGCCCTCGCCGCCAGCGCCTCCCCCCAAAAAAGTATCGGTGTCAGTGCGCCGTTCAGACACCCGCAGCGTCGCTCTTGTATTTATATTTATTTTCTATTTTTTGACACCACTCACCCCCTCACCCGTAAACAAGCCGTCAGCCCTCTCCTGCTCTCAGAGGTAGGCACCCCCACAGCGCCCCGTCTACAGGCAGAGAGAGTTCCTGCCTGCTCTTCCCCTGCCCGCTTCAGGGGGTCTGATAGGCGAGCCCGAGGGGTGGTAAAGAAAAACAGCAATGCAAACATATTACAAAGAAGAAAACAAGCGCTCTGTATTTTGAGAGACTGTTTAATCCAAGATAAACGTAATTTTGTTTAAATAAAATACATTAACCTGAATTAATAATACAGGAAACTAGAGTGAATTAATAATGCACGTATTCCTGGTCCCGTGGTTAAACACTTCCTTGTAAGAATACTGTATTAACCCTGTTTGGCCAAACAGCTCGCTATTTCTCAAATAACATCCAGTGATTTCAGGAGAGGCCACATCCCTTTCCCGAGTCCACTCTCCCCAGGAGACTTTAAACAGGATTTGTTAGCTGGACATCAAAACCCCTAGAAAAAGAAATGCTTAGACTAAAGGAAGGTTAGCGAACAAAATCCGGGGTAAATCCAAACGAGAAGGCATTACGAGCCGATAATTTTTAATCCCGGAAACATACACGGTATTCGATTGTGCACAAATATGCTTTACCAGGGTATGACACTTTTCCCCTCGGCCAGTAATAAGTGTCAAATAATGTGGAAAGGAAGGGTGACATTGCTTTATATATGGTTTGCAAATAAGAAAGGCCTTTTTACCCTCCCCTGCCTTTTCCTCCCGATGAACAGGTGGTCTTAATCAAAGCCCTTAGCACGATCTAATGGGAAAGTGGGGACCTTTCTGATATAATAAATTTATGAGCCCTTCCAAGTCAGCTTTATTCGACTAAGTATTTATAAAAGTAATATCCACATATGTTCCCTGACACGGTAACTTTTACTTCCTCTGCCGAGAAACAAATGGTTATTTTCTTAAACATCAATTATGAACCTGGATTATTGTAGTACACGCAAAATTTCCTGCCTCGTTACCGTACCAAACGGTCTGTTTTTGACTCGCCGGGCTGCAGGGGAAATTGCTATCTAAACACCTTTAATGCCGTTAATTAAAATATACGTCCGAGTCCAAGAAGCAACGCGGAGTTGCCTGATCATTAAACCATTCCCTTTTACGGGGAAGGGAAGCGCGACGACCACGGATACAGATATATCGTTGCAGATATGGAAATATATCGCTGCAGACGTGGGGACAATACTTACGTGCAGCCGCAGCCCCTGCCTCTGTGCAACGAAAAATGGCAAGTCCCGAGACGCCCAGGGCTGCTCGTGAGACTTGCTGTAAAGAGTAGAAATCATGAGAGTTTTCTCGTGATACTGGAGGATTTTGTTGAGTCTTGGCTTTGATTTGCTTAAAACGGCGCGGTGCTCGTTGATTTTTATCTTACCTGGCCGTCAGTATGCCATGCTTTATGGGATTGACTTCGCAAATGGTCTAATCTTTGGGGATGGCTGGGTGGGAGTTGGGGAAGGGAGTATTGGCGACTGGGGACACCCCCACACACACCGTCACAGTTCAGCTCTTGAAACTACGAGGGCAGTCAGGTAATTTCGTGAGTTAGGCACCGTCGGTGGCCAGGAGGAGAATAATCGCTAACTAGAACCACTGGCAATAATAGCAAAACATAAGACTGTTTGGTCAAATCGATACTTCTGCGAAAGGAGGAAACGAAATTCAGTAGGAGACCCTCCAAAACGACACTGGCATGCCCAGTTCCCGTGGGGAATGGGGCGCAGGGAGGGAGGGTTATTCCAGAAAAAACGAGTCCGTGGCCACGCCGAGGAAAGGAAAATGGGAAAGTATGAAAATATTATCGCAGCCTTGAGTGTCAAACGCAGTCTGGCGGGTGTCAGGTTTCTCCAGAGAGACGGGAAAATTGCTGCTGCGTGACCAGTCCCACAAAATTAGGAAAACTTCAGCACATGCTTCGGCAGCCCCACAGCACACGTAAATGCTTGTTAGTGGGTTTGTTCGAATAATTTTTATACAGGGTGAAAGGATGCTTAAGATATTTGTGTGTACATGTATATATATATATATATATATATATATAATCTATGCAATTTGTTAGCTCTGTGAATTCTACTTAAGAATCCTTCCCTCTAATCGATAATCTAGGTATTGCTGAAACAGCAGCCTCCAGCATAAAACGTTGAAATTACCTTCCGCCCTATATCGTCACTCAGCATCACAAATCGATTGTTTCAACTCTCTCGCTCAAAAAAGAAAAAAAAAATTGGTCTGAGTCTTTTGTAACTGAACATTTCTTTCTCAAAAACAAAAACTTAAAACCTAATGCTGATTCAGCTTTCCGTCCAGGCCGGCTAAAGGCACGGCAGCGTGCAAAGCAAAGGTCCCCGGTGCCTTTTTTGAGCCTCGGGACGAGGTGGGCGCGCAGCCTCTGCCTCCGCGGGAGGGAGCCAGGGCGGGGGGGCCGAGGCGGAGCCGGAGCGGGGCGTCGCTGCCGCCTGTGGGCCGCCAGGCAGAGCCGAGCTTCACCCTCCTCCTCACAAAGCGTGGCCAAATTTGTCCCCGGAATTGTGACCCGCGCCGTGGAGCAGGAATGTCCCCTAGCCAGGGCACAGGCACTCCACGGGTGCGCTGCCCCTGTGCGGCGCCGCGGAAGGTGAGCTCCCTGTCCCGCACCCCCCGCCAAGCGCAAATTAGAAGTTATTTATTGCGTTTCGGTTATAGAATTTTTTCTCTCCCTGGTTGTCGTCTGAGAATAATATATGCAGCAGTTGTTAGCCTCACTCCAGGGAAAACTAAATGTATAACGAAAGCTTATTCGTGAGTAGGAATATACTAACGGAACAATCTGATGTCTTCTTAATCCTATGTAAAAAGCTCTGTAGTCTTCCTAATATTGACTGAATGGGTAATTAATGGCTCTTCATCGAGGAGAATACCCGGTAATCCGAGATAGGCGAAAGACAACAAGCCAAAGGTAAAAGACAACAGGACTAGCTGGAGACTCTACATAAGAACCAATTTATCCATTTAGGGGACTATTACGCCTAAAAACAAAGTTCTCGTGAGAAGATAAAGGAAAAGTGGGAAACTAAATACCCGCAGTAGGTCTGGCCACCCTGCAGCACCCCCAACCGAGCTTCTCAGCTCCCGGCCCCGCTCCCGAATCTACCGCACCGGGACCGGCACCGGGCATCCTGGGTCGCCAGCTCTGCCGATGGCAGCGTGAGGTCAAAAAACACCTCAGAGGGGGGAAAAAAAAGCCAAAAAAAAGCCACCAAAAAAAAAAAAAAACCACCAAAAAAACCCCAAACACAAACAACCAACCAAAAAAAACCCATCACCTAAACCAAAAAACAATCCCCCCCACCGTCAAAACTCCACGAAATTAAAAAGAAGGTGGAGTGGAGTGGGGAGCAGCCCCGATTCTCCATTTTTGGCAGCGGGCGGATGCCCTCCAGCCCACAGGCGCGCGTCCCCGACGGGCGCTGCAGCGCCGCGCGAAAGGGGAAGGGAAGAATTCCCCCAATTGTTTGGAGTTTTTTCGGTGGTGGTAGCTACACGCAGCAGGCGCGGACAGTCGGTAGGCGGGTGAGACTGCTTTGCGGGCAGGACCCGAACCGGAGAGGTGATGGGAGTTTCTAGCAGAAAAAAAAATGAAGAAAAAAATTTAAAAACACTTGACATTTTAATTGAAACCTTTACCGCTAATATATTACCTGGGTGACTACAATTAGGTTGTTTTTCGGTTGGCTGACAGCTTTTAAAATATTATTTCACTTGGGAAATAAAAGCTTCATCTCAGATTATAGGTGGGTATTTTTGGATTTACGTGATTTATGGTCACCATGACAACTAATGCTGTGTGGTAGCTCCCCTCCTGCCTAGGGTGGGGGAGTTTTAATCAAAGGCACGTTAGGAAATGCCGACAGCCTCTCTCTTTGGGCTACCAGGGCCCGGGCCAGTGCTGTGCCCCGCTTTTAGGGGCGCGGGGACGGCGGGAGGGTCTGTCCCGCCCGGGTCTAGGAGACGCGAGGCTGGTGCTAGGGAGGGTGTGGGAGGGTGGCGCAGTGGCCGGGCCCTGCTCCTACTCTCCTCGTTCCCTGGGGAAGCGCGCCAGGAACCGCTTGCTCATGCCAGCTGTCCCAGGACAGAGAGGGCTACCGCGGACGGATACAGGGGCTGCGCCCTGCGAGGACACAAAGCGCGTAACAAGCATTCTGATCCGAGCAGGCGGGAGGGGCTTTTCGTTTCGAGCCGCGACGGAAGAAGCCAGCATTGCCCCCGAATGACTAAAAATAAATCAATGTAAAAAAAAAAGAAAAGTGGTGATGGGTGTCATCTGCGACAGGGTTGCGTTGCCCCGTTTGGAAACGCAAAAAAAAAAAAGATGGGAGGAGATACCAATGTATCCCTTCTCCCTCTGGCTCCCCCTCCCCAGGGCTTTGTAGACTTGTTGGAACTCCGATTTGGGGGCTGGAGAAGGGCAGCGCCCCCTCCCAAGTGCCCCTCGCAGCGAGGCCGAGGCCGTGGCAGCCCCCTGCCCGCGGTCTTGGCACAGCCCCGCCGTGGGCAAATGCTAGAGGGCGGGATTCTGGGTGCGGGACCACGGAGGCAGCGAGAGGTTAAGAAGAATCTGGGATAAGATTGGTAAACAAAATGTGCAGAATGGAGCTGGATTCATATTGACTTAGTTATAGGTCATCTACTGCCGGTGCAAAGGGAGGAAATATTTACTTTACACATATACTTTATGATCTTCGGGGAATTAGCGGAAATTCAATAAGAAAACGGCTAGAATCATTTTAAACCCCCTATTTAAAAGACTTAAGCAAATTAGAGTCTTATCAGATTAAAATCCACTACAAATGTAAGAGCATTGTCTCCATCGAAACGCTGTGGGGTCTGAGGAAAGAGATTCTTTGCCAAATCTCAGGGATAAAAACACGTCATTTAAACACCAGATAATGAGCAGAATGTAAATTAATTTAACCTTCTTTACTAACAGGCTGCGAAAGTAATATGTATAATTTAGCGATAACTAAGATTGCAATGGATGATACATACCTTGAACAAGAATCAGCGACTAAGGAAGACCCTTGCGGGGAGGCGGGGGTGGGGTGTGGCAAACGGGACGTGAACGGGACACAGAAAAGTTTGGGCTTTGGGATGTGGGTGTAAAGGGCTACATCAAAGGGAAGCTTTCTGTAACTTTTCGATACCAGTGACCGGCCAGACAAATTGAAGATAGAGACTCAAACCTGCATTTCCCGCGCCTGGGCTCCTTCGGGCTCCTATCCCTGCCACAGCCACGACTCTCCCGGGGCAGTGTCGGCTTTGCGGGCTAGGGCTCGGGGACAGACTCCTCTGCCCCAGGAGGAACTGGCCAGCACTGGAGGGCAACCTACCACCGCCTTAGACGCGCGTGAAATAGCCCCGCTCCTCCTTCCTCCTGCGAGACCCAGGTCCACAGCAGCCTCGCCCCTGCGCTATGAAGCGGCCCTGTAAGCGGGAACGGCGGGACAGCACAGCCCGTCCTCTACTGCCGCTGCCCGGACGAGGGGTCAAATCCTGCCCCCAAGTCTCGGAGAGGGGTATGAGAAGGTTGTGTGCCGGCTCCCGGCCCTGTGTGGGACTTGGCCGAACTCTGTGAACGGCTTGCGTGGGCGTGGGTTCGGGGACTACTGCGGGGGCGCGGGACGGTCCCTGCGGATCCACGTCGAGAGGGAGGAATCATCCCGCGGGTAACTACGCGGGTAAGTTGTAAAACCAGGGTGGAAAAGCCTCCTTGGGAGCTAGCTTTTGGGAGCCGGTTGCAGGGAAGGGGCGGGAACGGCAAAGCCAAGGAGGAGATTTCCCCCCCGTGTTCTCTGTCTTCCGTGCGGGCAGAGGAAGACCAGAACGCGAGCGAGGGGAAGTTTTTGTTGCTTATGTTTAGTTATTGCTGTCATCAGCCCAAGATCCACCGTCTAACCGGCGGCGTCCCCGTCCCGTTTATTTTCCACCCTCTCCATAAGAAGGGAATCGGGCTCGGGGCTTCCCCGCTTTCTTCCTCCTGCTGCAGCTCCTCTGCCAGTGCTGAGCGTTCCACTCCTTACCCCCGCGGGTCCGCGAGTGCGGCGGGGCGCGGAACGGACGTGCACGGACCGCCCCGACGGGGTGCCCCGTGAGGGGCGGCCGGAGGCCGGGCTCTCCGGGCGCGGGTACCACCCGCGGGGCAAACAGGGCGGGGGTTTTGAGATGGGGGGTGGGTGTGCCCATCGCCGGGAGAGCGCGGGGGGTGGTGCGGGGCGCGCAGGGCCGCGCGGGCGGGGCGGGGCGCGGGCGGGGCGGGGCGGGCGGTGGAGGGGCGGTGCGGGGGCGGTGCGGGGCGGGGTGGGTGACGTGCGGCGCGGGGAAGGCCGCCGCCGGTTTAAGATGTCAGGCCAAGAGGGAAGCGGCTGAGCTGATGCTGTGCGGGGCCGGCCGCGGCGCGGGTCCATGCGCGGGCAGCGGAGAGGAGCGCCCCGCGGAGCGCTGCCGCGCCTCGCCGCCCCCGCCCCGCGGAGACCCGCGGCGGGCCGGGGGCTGCCGGCCGGGGAGCAGCCGTGTCGCCGTGACGGCTCTTACAGGACCGGACTCGCCCTCTCGCCTGTCGCCGCCGCCGCGGCCCCCCGGGCGGCGGGGGCTCCGAGGCTCGCCGTGCCACCTGGGCGCTAGTCGAACGTCGCCCGCCCCGCCGCGGCTCCCCGTCTGGCAACCCTGACCCCCCGCAGCCGCGGGGCTGCTCCGCGCCCGCGGAGGGGGCGCCTCGCGGACGCTCCTACACGTACCGACACCTACAGACACACGCATACCTTCTCCTATCGACCCCCCAGGCGCGCACGTAGACTTCGGCGTCCTTCTGCCGATGAACTGCATGAAGGACCCGTTAAACCTGGAGCGCCTGGGAGCCGGGAATAAGCTGTGCTCCTCCTCACCTTCCTCCTCCTCCTCCTCCTCCTCTTCATCATCTTGCCACCACCATCAGCCCGCGCTGGCCATGGCGACGGCGCTGGCGCCGGGGCAGGGGCGCTCCTCCCTGGAGTCCGCCAAGCACCGGCTGGAGGTGCACACCATCTCCGACACCTCCAGCCCCGAGGCCGCAGGTAAGAGGGGGCGAGCGGCAGAGACCCCAGCCGAAGGGCGCCCCGCCGCCCTGTCCTGCTTCGACCCGGTCGGGCAGGCGGCCCCGGCAGCCCTGCGGACCGCGATGCGCCGCCGCCCCTCTGCCCGGGAGCGCCCCGCACCCGCGCCGAGATACGTTTCGTGGTTTTTCGCGTGCGGTATCTGTGTGCCGACTATAGGAGAGACAATGACATGTGTAAGGGTAGACGAATAGCACGTATACCGGTGGGAGAACCGTATGGATACAGACTGGCAAATAATGTGGGAATTGATGGGCGAGTAATATGGATACAGATGGACAAAGGATATGGATATATACGGACAAAGAATATTGTTATAGGCGGGCAAATAATACTAATACAGGCAGGTGAATAATACTGGTGCAGATAGGCAAATAATGTATACAGATGGGAGAATAGTGTGGATGCAGATAGGTGGAACGCTTGCCTACGGAGAGGCGGCTCAGTCCCGCTGTCTCGGCGGCGGCGGTTCCACCGGGAGGAGCCGCTCGTGAGTGCCCGCGGGCGCGGAGGGGCCGCGGCGGCGGGAGGCCGGCGTTGGTTAATCATTAGAGCGCCGAGTCGCGTTCGGGGCAATCTGCGGGATACAGCAGTGCTGGGGACAAGCCCTTCCCCAGCCGCTGGCGAGGAGGCTGAGGAGGCTGAGGCGCCCTCGTTTTTCGCCTTGTTTTTTTTTTTGTTCCCCCTCCCCCCCAGAGAAAGATAAGAGTCAACAGAGCAAGAACGAGGATGCGGGGCCCGAGGACCCCTCCAAAAAGAAGAGGCAGCGACGGCAACGGACTCACTTCACCAGCCAGCAGTTGCAGGAGCTGGAGGCCACCTTCCAGCGGAATCGCTACCCGGACATGTCCACCCGGGAGGAGATCGCCGTTTGGACCAACCTTACCGAGGCCAGGGTTAGGGTAAGTCCCAACACAGCACTCCAGCTCGGAGCAGCGGGGGTCAGGGAGGGTGGGAAAAGGGAAGGAGGGCTGAAATGTTTGCAGCTGCTTTCGATTTTGGCTTGTATGTAAACTTCTGAGCCTTTGCACAAAAGCAGGGCAGAGCAGGACATTGCTGTCAGAGCGAGACAGATTGGGATCCTTCTCTGTGTCTCCGAAATATGGTTTGCTGCACGTTTCGCCTTCACCGTGCGATGCGTCCCGCTCCTTTTGATCGAAAAGCTAATGAAAACATTAGCTAAGAAAGCAACTTGGAACAGGCTGCAACCTGCGCTCTCTCTAATGAGAAAAAGATGTAAAATACACAAGAGCTTTTGCTTCACTCCGAGGCACTCCCAAACGTGCCCTTCCTTGCATTTTCTATTTCTTTTGGTTTCACAATTCGACGAGCGTCTCTCTCCGCCCTTTCCCCCCCTCTGAGATTTATGGGACCATCGCGGCGCTGCAGAGATGCCGCGGCCGGATCCTGCTCGCCTGCAAACGCCGCGCTGGGGGAAAAAAAGAAAAACAACAAACCCCAACACGCGCATGCAAAAAGAAGCCTGTAAATGGGCCGAACCTTCAGATTTTCGGAAATCCCACATAAATCCTTTCCCTGATGTCGACTGAGGAAAGCGAGACAGTGAGAACTGGGGTCAGCAGCGAGTGGGGCCGGCTCTCTGCCCCGAGCTGGAGGTGTTGGCGACGGGGCAGCCCCACGGCGGGAGCGGGACGCGGCCGGGTCGGTGTCCTGCACGGAGCGCTGTCGGTCGCAACGCGGCTTTTGCGGGAGTTTTTGTTTCGGTCTGCGCGATGCCTCCAGACCGGGCCCGACCCCGTGGTGTACGGCCAGCTCCCGCCCTGCTCGACTAGGGTGGGGGTTACCACAAACACCCCGAGGTCGGGGTGGTTTCAATACACACGGTGAGGCTGCTGCTGGCGGCTGCCCGACGGGTCAGACACTCAGATGTGGATTGGGAAAGGGGACGTTTTCCCCATTGTCTGCGGGGAGGGTCCCTTAGATCTCGTTTAGCACGTTGTTAAATGGCGATTTTTTTTTTCTTTTTCCTTTTTTTAAATTCCTTTTTCTTTTCTCCCCCCCCTTCTCCCCTCCCTCCCGCCAAAGGCAGTCGAACGAGTTTGTTTAGAAAGTAGTTTTCGGCACTGGAAGCTTTCACGCAGGAGGAACTTGTAGCTTTAGCAAACTGCAGCAAGGATTTATTAGTTGCTGGCTTCCCCCTCCTTCCCTGTACCACTGCCTTAAATATTACGCGGATTTCCAGGAGCTTTGCCCTCGCTTTTGCACTTTTGTATTTCCCCTGGATGGCTTCAGGGAGGAAAAAGCCAAGGGAGAAGGGGGAAAAAAAGAGAGAAATGAAGGGGCGGGGTAGGGGGGGAGAGGGAAGAGAGAGAATAAGAAGGAAGCGTTGGCCTCTGTGGCGTGAACTAGAGCATCACAAATTATGCGGGGGGGCTACAGGGCGGGGGGGGGAACAGGGGACTGGGGGTGGGGAATGGAAGGGTGGGGGTGGACGAGGGTGGAATGACGCGGCCACGAATCTACCTTGCTAAACCCGGGTGGCCTCGGGGGTGCTCGGCGGTCCCGGCAGCACATCGCTGCCCTAGCCCAGCGCGGGGCTCCACAGCGGAGAAGGCGAATCTATATATGGATGTGTATATATATATGTTCGTACACATTTTTATATATAACTTAGATACGAACATGCTCGGCTGTTGCCCCGAGAACCTGCAAAGGTGGTTATAGTGGTTCCTGACTAACTCGCCTCTCACATCTCCCTCCCTTCCTCTCCCCCCTTTCCAAAGGTTTGGTTCAAGAACCGCAGAGCCAAATGGAGAAAGAGAGAAAGGAACCAGCAAGCCGAGCTATGCAAAAACGGCTTTGGTCCACAGTTTAACGGCCTCATGCAGCCCTATGATGACATGTACCCTGGCTACTCGTACAACAACTGGGCGGCTAAGGGCCTGACCTCCGCTTCCCTCTCCACCAAAAGCTTTCCTTTCTTCAACTCCATGAATGTCAACCCTCTGTCTTCTCAGAGCATGTTCTCCCCTCCAAACTCCATCTCCTCCATGAGCATGTCTTCAAGCATGGTACCCTCTGCAGTCACCGGGGTCCCTGGCTCCAGCCTCAACAGCCTGAATAACTTGAACAACTTGAGCAATCCCTCCCTGAATTCTGCAGTGCCAACGCCAGCCTGTCCTTATGCTCCTCCAACGCCTCCGTATGTTTATAGGGACACATGTAACTCGAGCTTGGCGAGTCTGAGACTTAAAGCCAAGCAGCACTCCAGTTTTGGCTATGCCAGTGTGCAGAACCCCGCTTCCAACCTGAGTGCTTGCCAGTACGCGGTGGACAGACCCGTGTGAAACATTCAAGTAGGAAACACTGCATGGGAATCCCTTCCCATTTCCCGCAGAGACTGAGAATTTCACTAGAAAGTAATGGGCACTAGAGAGAAAGAGAAAGGAAGAAAAATCAGACAGAGTCAGAGAGAGAGGAAGAGACAGAGAAAGAGAGGAAAAAAAGAGGAAACCACTGAAATAAGATAGTTCCTTTGTTTTCAAAGGACCTCCTACAGATTCTGAGATCTTTCTTTCACTAAGAGTATTTCAACAGTTACAAGGACATATATATATATATATGGACAAATGTTTGACTGGATATGATATGACATTTTAATGTTACTATAAGCTTGTTATTTTTTAAGTTTAGCATTGTTAACATAAAAATGACTGAAAGGATGTATATATATCGAAATGTCAAATTAATTTTATAAAAGCAGTTGTTAGTAATATCACAACAGTGTTTTTAAAAGGTTAGGCTTTAAAATAAAGCATGTTACACAGAAGCGATTAGGATTTTTTCGCTTGCAAGCAAGGGAATGTATATACTAAATGCGACACTGTATGTTTCTAACATATAATTATTAAAAAAATTGTGTGAATATCAGTTTTAGAATAGTACCTCTGGTGGATGCAATGATGTTTCTGATATTGCAATGTAAAACATGCCCTGTGTATAACATTTCGTACAATATTATTGTTTTACTTTTCAGCAAACATGAAAAAAATGTGTTTTATTTCATGGGAGTAAAATATACAGCATACACTTCTGTCTGGATTTTTTTATTTACTGAGCCAAGCTGTGCAGTGGTAACTAGTCTGCAGTGATTGACTGATCGTTGATACTGGATCTCCTTCTCTGAAAACTCGTGGCAGTACTTTTGCAATGTAAATAAATGCTGGCATTTTTTGTTCCACACACAAAAAAATATCCCTCTTGCCAACGTTGCATACTAGAGAAACTCGGGGCTTGGACCCTATGGATCCTTTTATTCCCTTGCGCAGCCCTGAGAAAATGGATTATTTGACATCGTTGGCCTCGAGAATTACCAGCCACAAAATTGCTATATCTGGAGCATAAATTTATCCTGCTGTGAAGGAAGCTTTTATTACATTAAAGAACAAGGAGTGGGAAAAAAAAAAAAAAAAAAAAAAAAAAAGAAAAAAAAAGGCAGCTAATTTGCAAACAAACTGCTCCTGTTCAAAATAATCCATCCCCTTTGCCGCCCCTTGCACTCACCTTCTTCCTTCAGCGGGGAGATCCTTCATGTAATATTACATTTCTATTTCCAAATCCCCCTTTCAGACATGAAGAGAAACAAAGAGCAGCCCAAATAACCGCAACCCCGCGGAGCGCGGGGGGTGAGAGGTTAGCCCCGAGTTTCCTGCAACTTCGTGCTGCAACACGTCGTTGAAGGGAAAGGTCGTGCTCTCGTGTGTTTTGTTTTAAATAATATTGACCCATTCATTCTCAACCTGCTTGTTCGTGAAATTATACAGGATTATAACTTTGCCATCGCTGGACAATTGAAACAAATCAAGATGAATTGCTGCTCGGCCCTCCCATCGGCTCACACCCCGGGCGGGCGAGGAGGGGCTGCCGGGAGGGTGGGCAGCCGCAGGACCCGGCGGGAATATCGACACACTATGAAATTCTGCAGGCGCGTAAACTGGCGAGGGGAGCAGGGGACGGCAAGAAAGAAACTCACCGCGGTGAGGGCGAGCTTCCTTCTTGAGCGGCCTTTGCGCGCTCGTTGCGCGCTTTTGTGAGGTCGGGAGGAGCCGCTGAGGTAGCCCAGGGGTGGGCGGACACGGTGGAGGGGGTTCCTTCCCCCCTCAGCGGTTAGAGGGGGAGAGGAGCAAAAGGGGGAGAGAAGAGGTCAGCGCCCTGCGCTTTCCTACGAGGAAAATGCTTCCCCCACAAGAAATCAGGGTATTCACCCGCGGGACCATTTGCAGCGTGGGCAGACCCCAGACTCCACTTTTTTTCCCCCCTCATTTTTTATTTTCACTTAACCCCTTTAATTTTTATTTTCCTCCCCCCCTTTTTTCCTTCTTCAAAAATTTTTTATTAGATTTTTTTTTTTGTCTACCTTATTTTGTTGTGTGGTTGGGGTTTTTAAAATTATTTTAGTATTTTACACCTTTCTGTTTTCTTTTCCTCTGTGTGTTCTTGCCAGGGAGTCATAGGAGAGAAAGAATCTCCGTGCTTGGGGTGTGGGGAGGGAAGGTGGGAGGCCCCCCCCGGCTTGTCCGGCCTTGCCGCCGCCCTGACCCAGCGCCGCTCCCCTCGGTTTTTCCGCACCGTGTCAACACCTCACCCGGGTGAGTGCCAGGGGCTTCCAAAAATGTCCCCTTCCTCCTCTTTCTTCTCCTCCTCCTCCTGGCTGGGCTGTGGGCAAAAGGTCTGAGGGTGACGGCGGCGAAGTGCTGGCAGCCTGGAAGCCCCCGTCGGGGGTCAGGGAAGCTGGAGAAACGAGGGAGCTTTTCTGCCCAAATCCTCTCGGCGGGACGGGCTTGGAAATCAGCGAGTGGATCGCTGCGGGTATCGGCACGGTATTCTACAAGCTCTTTTCGGCTCTCGTTTCTTCTCCGTGTCATTGGTTATTTATAGTCCTCTCTTATAAATATATATATAAAATGTCGCTATATATATATTTAGAATATGTGTGTGTGTAGTAATATTAAATATATGATATATAGTATACGCATATACGTTTAGAAGAATAACATATACCGATACTGGACCAGAAAAATATTGGATCAGAGTTTTCCACTCTACTGTGTAATGGCTCAAACGATGAAAAATCAACGTGACCGCTCAGAGAGGACATAAATCACTCCGAGAGTAATCTGAATTTCTCTTTCTCCCCCTAGCTGAAGCTTTGAGGGTCATCATTTTTCTGCGCCACTTGACCAAAGATATAATGTTTTGATTAGGTCGTAAATCAAAATGTTGGGTAGTGGAGGTTTTTTTATTTTGGTGGTTTTTTTTTTTTTTTTTTGGGGGGTGGGGAGTTGGTGGGTATTTTTTGTTTGGTTTCTTTTTTTTTTAATTGGTTTGGTTTGGTTCATTGGGGTTTTTGGGGGGTTTTTTTGTTTTTTTGGTTTTTTGTTTTTTTCGGGGTCTTTCTTTCCCCTTATCGGCGGTGGCGGTGTGAACCTGGAACAATGGAGGCCGCAGAGAGGGAGAGAAAAAGCCACAACGAAATGGGGAATTTGCAAAATATCTGTTTGGACAAGCGGGCGGGGAGAGTGGTTAAACAACGGGCTCGCACCCCCTCGCCCACCTCTCGGCTCTCGGGAAGGCCTATCCGGGCCGCCTGCTGCGCAGCCCCCCGCGCCGGGCGTGCGAGCGGGCAGCGCCGTCTGCCTCCTAATCCACATCCCAATCCACATCCCAATCCACAGTCCCGCTGGTCCGCGGAGCCCCCACCGCCCCCCGGTCGGAGCTGCGGCCGCGGAGCGGTGCCGGGAGCGCGCCCCTTCCAGCTTCTTGCCGGGGGGCGAGGGGTCCCCGCCGCTGGCGCCCCGGGGCCGTGTCCTAGCTCGGCTCCCTTCTTTTGTTTCCGGACGGTGCCTTCCCGCACTTGGAACCCCGGCGGCGTGCGAGAGTCCCTGGCCGTCGGATCGGCGTGCCTCGCCTCGCAAAGGTCAAAATAAAGCGCAGACACGGATATATATCTCCTTTGGGTTATTTTCTGTGCTTCCCGCTCCCCTCTCCTTGCTTTGTTTTTAGTACGTGCACGCTCATCCGCGTGTGCCTTCACAAACCAGCGAGATACCGATCTTTACATACCTGTACAGTTGTTTGTACCTATAAAATAAAAGAACCTTTTTTTATCTGACGAGGTTCATTAGCATTTTTGGAGGGAAATAAATTCCTTGTGAAAATAGTTGACATCTGAGCCCAGGGAAGGGTTTGTTGTTGGTTTGGGGGTTTTTTCCTATAAGCCGCGTTGCGGGAACTTTTGTTTGTTTGTTTGTTTCAATAATGCTCCGTTGCGGAGCGGGGGCGGTGGCAGAGGCCGGCGGGGCGCGGGGCAGGTTCGCAGACCGTCTTTCCCCGCCGCCGCGGACGGGGTTGCGGGGGGTGTGGAGTGTGATGGGGGGGCTTTCACACCGCCGTTTAAGACAAGGAGGGAGGACAGGGGACCAGCTCACGGCGCACTGGCGCTAATACGCTTTTTCGGGGCGTATAATTTACCTTGCTAAATGCCTGCTTTGGTACGCGTATTACGCATCTGTAGGTCTGGATATTAGGCACCCGATAGAGCGTAACAGTCAATAATCCAGAAACTTGGAAGGATTTACACCTTCGGAACTCCATACAATGCCGGACTAATTGATTGCTAAATCCGAAGTTTTCTAAATGCAAACCCCTTTTGGAGTTAATTTCTCCGGGCGCCCACATCTACTTCTCAGAAAAGAAAAGAGAGGAAATAAAATAAACTTTCTCTTGCAAATTTTTAGCGGCAAGGGAATCTTTTATGCTGTTTTTTTGTTTGTGTGTGTATTTCGGTTTTGGTATTTTTTAACTAAAAACGCTTTTGAGGCCGCTTTTCTCAAGCTCGACTCCGCTTGTGCCGGGCAGATCCGCGGGGCTGGAAAGGGCAGAGCTGAGCTGATGCTCCGCGCCCCTGTGCGGGGAGCCAGAAGACTGGTGATACTCGACAAATGTTCCTCTGGTCGATCAGGGTCGAGGGTAGCTTGTTTGGTCGCTTTATCCTTTGCTGTGACCACTCTAACCCCGCCTGCCCCGAAGTGCAGGGGGCAGTGCGGATCGCTCCCGCCGCCGCGGAGCCAGGCGGGGCCAGGCAACCGCTGTCGCCGCCAGAGTGGGATCCGCGCCGGCTCTGCCTTCTTGGAGGGCGGGCTGTGACTGCCCGAGGGGTGCCATCGGTCCGACCCCGGCCCCACGACTCCGCACGGTCGCCACCAGCCCGTGAGCGGCACCTCCAGCTCGGCGGTGGCAGCGTGTGAGCGGGGCCTCACGGGCTTCAGCCCCACGGGAGGGAGGCAGCGTGACCGAGGTGGGGACAGGTATCCATCCTCCCGCGGCACCACCTCGGCAAGAGACCCCCACGCCGGGAGGAGGGCGGCCGGGCCATTGGGTAGGTAAAGCCCTGCGCGGCTGCCACTCTGCAAAGCCGTGTCCCCGGGGGGCTCTGGGTGAGTGACGCGATTTGCGCGCCTGGAGCCCGCCGCCGAGAGCGGGCGCGACTGACGGCCAGCCCAAAACCAGGAAAACAGGAAAAAAAAAAAAGAACGAAAAGAAAAAAAATAAAGCCAGAAAGACCCCAATAGCCCACCGGGCAGCAGGAGGCCGCGAGTACCTCGCTCCGGCAGTGAGGAAGACCCGGGAGCGCTTCGGCCTCAGCGCCCTGCCCTGGCGGCGATGGACGGCGCTGGGGAAGAAGCCGTGTGAGCCTTGTGTGTGCCTGTGTGCGAGTACACAAGAGCGTGGGAGACACCCGTCTCCAGCCCAGCGTGGCTCCCCACCGACCTGGAATGCAGTGGGGAAGCGTCTCAGATTTACGCGCGCATGCATATGCACACATACACATATGGCTATACACACACATATATATGTTGCACACACATACATACATATTTTAATACACACACACACACGTATGCGCATACACACACAGAGTGCTGTGTGGGCTGTGCTTTGTAGCCGCTGACAGCAGATGAGAGGGATGCTCCCGCACGGCCACGCAGGGGCTGGCCATGCACAGACTGCCTCGGTGAAACCCACGCCTGACAGGAGCGGGGGGTGTGATCGTCTTCCAGTCTCTCCTTCCGTTTGACCTTTTTTTGAGGTTTCCCCCCACCACCCCAAGGTCTGCAGGGTCGTGGTGGGGCCCGGAGTGGAGCGAGGCCGACGGTCGCAGACCCTTCCCTGGCCAGGGGCTTGCACCCACCTCCAAGCCCGGCCTGCGTTGAACATTAACCGGCTGGAGCGGCTCCGCGGTGAAACAGGCTATGTGTAAAAATGAATCATCTCCCAGGTTGTAGTAAAATGTCCCGTAAAGTCCACCTATAAATCCTGGTATGCACTTAGTGATCTCAACTTCACGTCTTACTGTTGCTACGTAGTATTTGCCATTTCCTCCTCTCCCCCCTTTTCTCTCCCCCAAAATCCCGCTGGCTTTCTGTGGTCCTAACCCTCGACCCACATGCCCTGGGATGCAGTCTTTCCCCCAGTGAAGAGAGTGAGCGCTGCGGGGGGGATCACCAGGGTGCTGCTGGTCGCAGCCGTCGGGGCACTGGGGCCGCCTCATTCCCTCCAAACTACGGGAAGGGAAAAAAACAAGCGGGAGAGGCAGGGCCCTTAACCCTTCAGGGCGGCTGGAGCTCCCACCCCTCAGGGCCAGCCTAGGTGGGGCGGCTCGCAGCTGTCCCTCCTGCTCCCGCCCTTCGAGGGGTCTGTGTCTCTGTGCCTATGATAAGAGCTATTCAGTTCCATAAAACTCAGTTAGGCTCCCCCCTTCAAATTCGCTATGTATTTTTCTCAGTATTAAAGAAAAAACGGAAGAATATATAGTCTAAAGGGAGCACAGTGCTGCACAGTCTTGGTGGGCAAGCACGGGCAAGGATCAATGAGCGTGCAGCCAGCAATGCAGCCCACAGTTCAAATCTGCCCCTGAGATTTATGCAATTGGAAAGGAACCCAAGGAACAAGCCCCCTGGCCTGTTGGGTCTGTATGGGGAGAAATGGCAGCACTCGGGAAAACACGAGGGTGGAGCCGAGCTCATCACTTGATGTGTATATTTAGTGTGGTGGTTGTCCCACTGCCTCACGGGGGACTACTTCCATGCTTAAAGTTATTCACATGCTTGAGTGATTTGCTGGATTGTGGCCATATGTAAAGCAATAAATGTAAGTAGCTACTTCTGTGCAAGTAAGAGATCCAGAGGTCTCACAAGTAATTTTCCAGCAGATCCAGACCTCATACTTTTAAGATAAAAGTGAAGAGAACCCTTTTCTTTCATTCAATTAGAAAAACCAACCCCATCAACAATCAAGGTCGCTGGGACAATACAAGCATAAAGGAGCATAAAGCCTTCCCTTTATGAAAAGCCTTGCTGGGCATTTTCAAGGCTGCATTATCTGGAGAGGAGTAGGAATCTACAAGCCCTGTACCAATGCAGTTGTTTTCAACCCTCTGAGCCACAAAACTCTTGCATTTTCTTTGGTGGATGCAGAACTAAGGAATGAAGCAATTTCTTGCAAGTCTGGAGGACGATGTGTTGGTGTGAGCGGATCCCAGACAGTTTGATGCTTCTTTGAAGTTTGCAGAGCCTGAGCTGGCAGCGCTCAGTGCAAGGGCAGTTCCCAAGCAAGCAGAAACTCTCCCTATGAGGTTCAGAGCGGTTGAATTCCCGTGATTTCTACAGGGAAGGTCATGCATGCTTCCCACTCCTCAGCTGGGATAGGAAGAGCAGTGGAAACAGAGGTGGCTCTTCTGCCCTTTCTCTTCTATATGCAGAGCCAAAGTCTCTGGCAATTCTCATTTTTTTTTCATGCAAAGTAAAACAGGGTTTGAGTAAAATAATAGTATCCAGCTTTTGGCAATACTTCCTATAAATTCATGGCTTTAGCCTGGACTGTCTCATGGCCAGACTGTAAATTTTCACGTACTAACTCCCCGTGACAAATCTCTAGCCCCAGTCATTGTTATTTCCTTCAGCTTTCACATCCTTCTGGCAAAAACCTCCAACTCTGGTATTCTTCCCCCAAAACAGAAATTCCTACCACAAGGGCCATCACCCTGAGAACATTTTTTAATAAACATGTTTGGAAAATGAAAAGAAGACACATAAAATATATGAATATGACTAACATCAAATGAAGACTTGGAAGGGGTTTCAAGTAGTATTACAAATAGGAAATAGCTTTCCAGAGATAAAAATACTCCATGTGTTTTGTTAACACCAACAGGCAGTCGGGCTTTATTCTCATGGTTTATTTGGATGTTAAGGGACACCTTTGTCCTACTTGATGTACTTGTAACTGCTGGCTGAGCCAGGAGGTCAGAGACTTTCGCTTGTAATCAGTGGGTGACCGGCAACATCCCTGACAAATACTGTTGGTGTGACACGATCAGGGCGACAGCCATTCTCACATGTCAACAGCTATGGCACAGTGAGTTTGAGTAAAGGACATAGGGAGGGATGTACAGGTCAATTTTTCAGTCCTGGACCGTGTACCTAGGTGCTGGTTTAAACTTCAGCCCCAATACAGAGCAGGAAAAATGGCTACCACTGATAAGGGTGAGTTTGTTTTATTTTGACTTGGGTTTTTTTTGCAAGAAAAAGGGGTATTAACTACCTTGAAAAACGGTCTCATCACTCATTTAGTGACAGTTGTAGGTTCTCAGAAATTTATAGGGTGTTTCCTTTGAATTGTCTAGGGTGCAGGATAAGTTACATTTTTCTGTCTTCAGAACAAAAAGGCTTCTGAAACTGGAGTACAGCTCTAACAATTCTTTCCATGACAATGGAGTACTTAATTCTTGTGATGGCCAGGCACTGCCATTTGAGACCACTCAAATTCCCTCGGGTAGAGCTGGCAATTCTGGAGACATAAATAACAGAGCTCGGGCACCCAAGTGAGCATTGTTTACATGGAAATATTATGGGCCTACACTAGTCAGTGTAATGTTTTCCTCCTTGCACTGGAAGGAGCAGAAGCTGTGACATGCTTGTCAATCCAATGGGGCATGTATGCATATACTTAAATCCCATGGGCTTCCAATGGCATTTGAACAGGATGAGTACAATTCATCTCATCCTGGAAGACAGAGCAGGAATGGAGCGTGTGCCCACAGAGTGTGCTGAATCAGGACCAGTCTCCAAGGCTGGAGAGAAGGGACTGGGAACAGCTTCCCTTCTTATGGCCTTAAACAGGCTCATTTAATCTTGCATGGCTGGGCAAGGAGAATAACTGGGAAGTTCTGCAGTGCTTAGATTAAAAAAATTCCCAGCCAGAAAATACTTAATCTCTGGCCACAGAAATCGATCAGCTGTTTGGGACCCGGGTATGTCTCATGTATATGCATTAAAATTGGAGAAAACCCTCTAAAGGAGGTCTGTGAAGGCTTTTCATGGGGTAAGGAAGAGACCATGCTGCCCAGGCTATGAAGACCATGTTGATCCTGTCCTTTGGCTGAGTAAGAAGAGAAGATGAAACAGTTTGAGAAGAAGAAAAGAAATCTTCTTTCTGATTCCTGTTAGGTGTCTTGTGCAGTGACTATCACAAGAAGAAACCTTTGTCTAATACAATGCCACTGAAACCAATGTGTTATCTTATTAAGAAAAGTCTGTGTGCTCTGTAGATCAGCTCAGGGGTGGTATGTTATAGGAGTAATAATTCTGAATCTAATTCTTTGGTGATATAACCCAAGCAATTTTGTTTTACTGATTTATTTTAATGTCACCGTGTCACTTTCTTAAAAGAAATCTAGTTGAAATAAGCTTGCAGAAGGAAAATGGGACAGCTAATTTGGTGATATTAATGTAGTTTCTATAAAGGTAATGAAGATACTCATAATTTATTCTTTGTTATTCTTCATAACATCTGATTAATTTCACTGTAAAATTCAGTTTACATGTATATACAAGCAGTGTATGGAGTGCTGTGGGCAGAATGCCCATCCTGACTATCCCAGAGGATTAGGAATGTCAGGCTGTTACAAAGAGAAATGCAGAGCCTAGAACAGGCCTTAAGAAGTAATGCTCTGGTCCTGTCCTGTCACCTTTTCCATTGGAGGTAACTGTAGGATGCTTGAGAAGTTACCTGCTCAAGGATTTGTCACTCAGTGCACTGAGGTCTCCCAGACATACAAAGATAAGCCTTGCTCTGTCCACCAGGAGGTGTGTGATTTGAGGCTAGAAACATGGACTTTAGCCAAATGAGTGAAAAGGATAAAATCGCAAAAAGCACTCATTGATATCTTGGCAAGAAATTCAGTAGGGTATCTGACACTCATCTATGCATAATGCTATGGTTCAACACTACTTAACTCTTAAAGGCATGACATTAGATATGTAATCCTGGCTCCGTGGCCTCTGTGATTACAATGCTGTCATGCAATCCAGCTTAGTAACTGGTGTTGGACACACTTACAGTACCCCAAGGGGCTCTTGATGTTTTAGACCGTAGCCAAAAGATTCCTGCGACAGTTTCTATGGGCTGGAGACACAGTAGTAACCTGTCTTTCAGCTGCTTCCCACTGTCCCATATTGCCCTGTGAAATGGGACCTCTCTCCTCTGAAAGTGAGCCCTCCTTGCCAGCTCCCTCTGTGAGCAAACAGTAAACCCCCAAGAGAGCCTGTGGCTGAGTTGGGATCTGGCCCCCAGCACCAAGAGGATGAGACAGTTTCTGGATGCTATGTGTGTGAGTGCAGAATGACCCTATGTCTCTAGCACAGAGGGCTAGACCATCAAGTCAGGTCTCCTGGACCCTTCTACATGCAGAGCCTGTGGCCATGGTGTAACTGGCCCATCCTGAAAAATGGCATGTCCTAAAGCTTAGCCTAGCTAACTAGGTTGTAAATAGGCTGTGCATATGCCGAGCTCAAGCCACTACGGTGGTGTTTAAACGGAAGAATCTGAGATGCTTCCAGACCTTTAGATCCAAGTGCATATCCTGGCCATCTAGATTGGTGTAATGCTTTAAGCAGTCAAAAACATGCTGAATAATCCTATGTATCCAAGCATGAGAGGGAAACCAGGCATGCAAATTAGCAAAGAGGAAACCACAGTGTGTTCTCATCAGGTCCTCGGTGTGTGCCAAAGGAGACGGGCACCTGGAAGGTCCCATGTAGTTCGTATGCCATGCAGGCTTGGTTCAGACATTCTTTTTCAGATGCTCTTATCTGAACTAGAGCAAAAATTGTCTCCCATGTGATGTAAAGATAAAAGTGCATTGGTGGTTGCAAAATGCTCAGCTAACTCGGTAAGGAAGAGCATTTCAATATGTGGACAGAAAATTAAATCCCTAATTTCTACCTAGAAATGGATACTTACTGTGCATAATGCACACTTCATTTTTTATGTTGTGTCTCTTGGTTTCATTGGATTGTGTGTTTTTATTTGTTTGTTTGTTTTTAATGCATTATACTAGCAGTTTCAACTCTAGACCTTCTGTTCAGGTGATAATCATTATCTTCTTAAAAGTGTCTAGCTTGTTTGCAAACAAGCAAAGTGGCTTGTTTGCCTATAAACTGGAAATTGGGTACCTTCACTAAACACCACAAAAGGTTTCAATCAAAAAGACAGGCATCGCTACAGGAAAAACTGACTTAAAATGAAGCAGGCATCTCACTGCAATATCATTAAGGAAAGACCTTAATAGGCTGGGACAGATTTATAATAATTAGTACAACTTGCTCATTATCTGAGACAAGGCATGTACAGCCTATAGCATGTCGCTCTGTGAAATTGTAGACAAGTGTAAGCTGATTACATTACACGCAAGTAGCCGGGTGAAGCAGGACATTTGGTCCAAATACATGTAAATAGAGTACCTAATAGTTTAGGTACTATGCCATGAGTGATTTATACCTCCCTACTTTGTCAAATCATATTGATCAGGTTAGACCTTTTCATTTGGTCTCCCCAGGGAAAAAAACCACAGCATTTTAGGGACTCATCTCCAGCAAAAGTGCCACGGTGGTAGAGATGCCAGCTTTTCATTTTCCCAGTGGGTGGTCTGCTGCAAAATTCCCAAAAGGCAAAGGATCTAGAGCTAGACAGGGCCTCCCTTAATCTGAAGCATTTAAGAGATTTTTTTTGTGTAATTTAAGATGTTTGCTGAGAAATAGAGACTCTGATTTAACTATTTGCAGCTTATGATTTTTCCATTAGAAAATCTTAAGGAACCATCAGCACATTCCATATTTGACTGACCACAAAATCACAATTTTTTCCCTCAAATCTATTGCCTCACAGCAGTGTCCTTTGTTCTTCTCCTTTCTCATTAGGCCTGTGCTTATTTGGAAATTGTCAGAGAAGACACTCAACTGCTGTCATTCACACTAAGCAATACGAACATCTAAAAAGATTGCCACTAGCTCCTTTTGGGGCAATTTGCAAAGCAAGGATTTCATCTGGAGATCTGGGCCGACTGACATCTCTGCTTAATGTTTAACACAATTCCCCCAAACACCCAGAAGTTTCTTTCATCCCTTTCTATGCAGAGCTCTCTCTTTAACAGCCCGAAAGTTCAAACTGAAGAGGAGCAAGCTGCATGCAGCATTCTTGCATGTATAAACCTCCGAGTCATCCCAAGTCATCCCAAACATGTTGGAGCTGCGTTGCAATAGGAAAATGCAACCACATCTAATTGTCTCCCTTATTTAAGTATTATATTTTTTGTATGAAATATATAACTTTTGTTTGACAGTGCAACAGGGTGGTCCTCTTCAAGTAGCCAAAAGGACCTGGGGCCAGTTTTCCCTCCTGCTCCCCCCCCCCCCCCCCATCCCCCGTAAGCTCTTTTTAAGGAAGTAGATGTGTGAAGGAACAGCAGACAAGATAGAGACTGGAGCCAGATGTTCCTCTGGGAGCTGCCTCCTTACTGGGATAGAAACCCAGCTGTTTGCTGACTCAGGGAGATTCCAGGCAGAAAGCTCTGTGATTTGCCATGTGTGCGCAAGAGAAAGGCACAGCCTACACTCCCCTATGCTTACTCTCTCCAGCCTTTAGATAGAGGGGGAAAGAGTCTGCTTGGCTGGGAAAAGGATGCTGCAAGGACAGTGAACGGGTGCCATACAACCCTTTCGGGAGAAAGCCTCAGCACCCCATATTGTGCCAGTGAGATAGGTAGGCACATTTCTCCTGGGACCTGTGTTAAGAAATCCTGTTCTGTGAAGTGAACTGTTGCCTTAAATAGTCTGGGCATTTGCCTAATTTATAGAAAGAACGCTGAGGAAATGGCTGTGCTATGGATGTGCTGCAGGCTGACAGCTTGCACCTGGCTTGTAAAATATATTACATATTTCTGGACAAATTTACAAACAAATCCTAGTTAGGATAATAAGCTGCTTGGCCAAAGTCAACATAAGCTGTAGCACACATTTTATCACCAACCAAAAAATTCCATCCAAAAATCATGGTTCAGCCCCAGAAAACCTCTCTACTCCAACTTGTGTTTAATGCTGTTGATTCTGTGGGAACACAAAGTTTCCCTGCATTATTGGTCCATAGGTCACAGTCTCTTACCAAGAGTCCGGTGGGATGCGGCTCCACAGGCTGTACAGATTGCTTGTTCAGAGATGTCTACAGATAATATGCCACAAAAAAGGAGGAAAAGTCCATTTAGGGTGGGTTTTATTTTATAATGTTTCCAACCTTCAGAAACAGGTTAAATGGCTAAATTGCTAAATGGCTAGATGAGGCTCTGGAGAGGTGCACCATTACCCAGGACTCTGAAAGCAGGCATAGCAAGCCTTTGTACTCTGTACTTGTTCTTATTCACAGTGTATTTCATTATGAGACACTGCCAGTGACAATTATCCACACTGGAAACACTAGGGCTGGCTGTGGCTTCTTGCTGATGAGCAGGCATGTCTTTCAGCTCTATCTAAAATATCTCCTCAGGCACAAAGGTCTTGGTGGCGGGTGAGCCACCTGCGTTATCTGTCCTCTGTTGCTTTGAGCTGTGTGTGCAGGTTAAAGGGAGAGAGCTTTGCGCACAGGAATGCCTGTGGCTTTGGTCTCTCTGGCTCAGAAGGGCTGTGTTGCCTGTAAGCCTCATCCTCCTTGGAGCTGGCCATCATCAGAGGTACCCAGCCCCTGGGATGATGTATACTGCCAACACCAAGCTGTGAGCATGGATGTCTGAGATCCAGCACTGCAGTCAGAGGAAAACCTTGGCAGCTCTGCAAGTTCACTTTCACTCACGGCCAGGATTAGAAGCACCTCTCATCCTCCTTGATAAAATGCAGCATGGGAGTGGATTTGACCTGCTCCTAAGCCAAGTGCAGCTCAGCAGCAACAGCTTGGCCAGCTCTGCTTCACATTGCTGCACCCCACATCTTCATGGTTTTGAGGCTTGCCTCCAAAAACCTTGACCATAAAGTGGCAACATTGTGATGCTATGTCACTGCTTCAGCTTCTAGACAGGAAGAGCAGAAGTGAAGTACTGGAGAAGAAGGCATTACTGTTCTTCTGACTCCACTGACATTCCCTCTGGAAAAATATCTTATTAGTATTTTATACTAGTGCTTTTAATTGGTAGTTACTTGCTGGCTTTGCAATACAATAATCTCAAGGAAGACGGGTTCACATTCAGCTAAGCACTGCTAGCTAGCACAAGGTGAGAAATTCCCTGCTCAGAAAGGCTGCCATTTAGATAGATAAGGCAAACTGTAGGAAGAGAGACAGAGCTAGAGGAAAGTGAAAAGACTTGCTCAAGGTCACATGGCAGATCAGTGGCAGATCAGCAAAACAGTCTGGTTGTCTGAACTGCCAGTCTTCTGTCTTGCAAAATCTTTGGAAAAAGGTCTCTAATAGCTGTAGATATCCTCATGCCCACAGTGTCTCTCTGCAGATGATATAACATAACTCAAATTCTGACATCCCAGAAATAAGAATTCTGTATTTTATGCACTTGGAGTATGATCTCCTAGGGCGACTAATTTGAAAGTGAAACAATTTGTTGGATTGGTCATTTATTTTTAAATATTAACTTTTGGAAAGCATGGATGAACTGAAGTCTTTTTTTTTCTGTGGTGAGAGGAACATGCTGGTGACCATAATGTTGGCTAAAATATAGGATAAGAAACTCTTTGTCCTTCCCCCTCATGTGCTATTTTGAGTTGGCATGTGTTTACAGAGATAACATTTGATGTCATAGTTGCCACATTTGACAGAGAAAAGCTGAGAGAACCATTAACTATAGGACAAGTCAGCAATCTAAGGCATCTTTGTCCTTTGCTAAATGATTAGCTCAAAGCAATACTCCTTCTGAAGTGTCCAGCCCAAGAAAATCCCACAAACAAACATTCCAATAGCTATTATAAAGTAAAGAATCCTTTATACATAACAGAATTTTACAATTGTGCAAAATCAACTCATCTTTATTGCCCACAAGAAAAAATAGTTATTTGTATTCATTTCTAAATACATTACAGCAATGTTAACTGCAGATTTGAAAGCATCAGTAAATGACAGAATAGAAACCAGAGACAAATAAGAGTCAGGATGCCAGATGTCTATTTCTGCTCTACCACTTGGCTGCTTTGCTGCCCTGGGTATGTCCCTTAACTTCCCCATCCCAATGAATCTATATGCAAAAGGCAGCGATACTTCATTATTCGCAAAAATATTCTACATCTTCTGGCGTAGATCCAGACCCTTGACCCTTCTAGGGATCTGCTTGTGAAGATTTTGAGAGAAGTTTTTTCCTCCCTAATGGGTGTGAATTCTACAGGATCATATCCAGTAGACTAGATGTTGCCATCAAAAAGAATTGCATGGAAATTACACTGCTAAGATGGTGCTTTCAAGACCCATGAGGTCTTGAGGAGGAGGACAATACTGGTCCATGATGAAGGCCCAGATCACACTTTATTCTTAGACACCTCCAACCAAGCAGAGGAGCCACTGGTATTTTCACCTGCAACTCATTTGGTTTCTCAAAGCCGTAGCTGTGAGAAGGCGAAGATGGGAATGGGATAGGGACAGCTTTATTTGCCTGTGCAGGAAAGAGGAAGACAGCACACAAGGAAGTTCTTTGGATAATGGGATCTGAGCACTGGGGGGAAGATCCCACTCTGAAGCATATTTAAGTTCACTGCTAATGGGTTAAGAAAAATTAGATCATTTTTAACATACTGCTTGTGAAACAAGTTTCCTGTTCCTTGAAGAAATGCTTTAGCAAAAGGTGTGACACAGATGCCTGTATTAGTAAATGCTGTTACCGGGAAACATGGCACTACATTGCATCCATAAGAATGTAAATGACTATGTAAATGAGTATTTTAGGCACTTAAAATTTTTCCATGCTTTCCTTCATACTAAAAAAACCCATGAAGGATGTCTATCTTAAGTTGTTGATTTATTTATCTTTTGGTTAAAGATTCAACACAAATGGCTCATCCAGTGTTTCCAGGGATAATGAAATTAATCTATTGTTTGGCTCATTTTCCAAAGGGAGAAAAACACCTTCATCCTGCTGCAAAGCACTGGCTTGTGTGTGCTTAGGAGCAGGGATGTGAATTTGCTTAAAGGGTTACTCTGGTGTCAGAACATGCCCTTTCCTTTCCTAAATATTATCAGCCAAATTTGTGAAATTCTAGTTTGGACGTATTCTAGAGAGACTTCTTAGAGTTGGGCAGCTAAATTATCTGAAGGTTACGTGTGCGGTAGCCCTCACCAGCTCACATCAAACTACGGCTGCTTTAAGAAACGTGTTACAAGTCAAACTATTGCAGTATGTCCCAGCCGTACTGCGCTTATGGCGAGACAGGGGCTGCTGCTTGCTTCACTTCTCAAAACCACCTAGGCATCTGTCAAACAGACCTGCAGGCTGTCCTGAACCTCAGCTACCCAGCCCAGGCTCCACTGGGCTGGGTAGGCTTTTCCTTGGCCAGCTTGGAGGATCTTAAGGAGACTTTGTGGCCAAGTGATGGCTGGAATCACCACTTTTTGTAAAGCAGAACTTGCAAAAAAAAAAATAAATAATCCAAGCCAGGCTAAAATTTAGGGAGGGCTGAGTGCTTTCTCCATAGAGATGGTGGGGAACTAAACAATGTTTGAATTAGAACACTCACAGCCAGAGACCATGAGAGACAGCACAGACAAGGGCACCATGGCATTAGGAAGAACTGTGATGGATCATATTCCCTCTGGAGTTTGTAAGTGTGAGTAGTAGGCAGTCAGCATGGCTAAGGAAGGTGACAACAGTGGTTTTGGTAAGATAAGATTTTCCATTGTCATGGTGAAGAACATGCTGGTGAAAGAGCTCAGCCTGAGTAACCCCCACTGCCTGCATCACCTCTGCTACAGCCATGCAAAGTTGGGTGGCTGCTGTTTCCACTCAGGAAGGGCTCAGGGCTGAGGTGGGAGCAGCTGTGGCTGGCAAGGAAACAGGGCTGTCACTATCAGCTGGTCTGGGAGTGACATGCCTCTGTCCCCAGGATTTTGCACACAGGAACCCAGTTTCAGTTCATCACATTTTTTATTCCCTCTATATGGCAAGATGGGCTGCCTCAGTCTTTGTCTTCTTATCCCAGGAGAAGAAAACGGTGTTTTGGTACACAGCTGAGAAGCCTCAAGAGCAGTATTAGTGTGCAGCCTTCAGCTCCAAGGATGGTGCCTATATGTTCAGAACTGACAGCACTTTAGACTCACACAGTGGATGTATGTGTCCCAGCGACGTCCCCAGACCATGTTGGGTCAAGACCTTGCTGTGCAATACTTCCCATGCCTGGCATGGAGCTGCAATAGGCCTGGGGATGGAGACCTGAGGGCACACAATGGCTCTGCCAGAAGTCAGCACTGGCAGTTCTATACCTATGCATGGAGATTATTACTTGTTATTACAATGGCTAGAGAGGGAGATGTGGGGAGCTGGTGACAAGGTTTGTAATTAGTGCCACCCGGATCCTCATATGACAGAATAGGAGGCTATCAGAAGTGGTGGCCCTAAGCTAACACTGAGCAACACAGTTTTCTGCAAAATCCTTCTTCAAACCCTATTTCATCCAGATATGTTACTGGTGAATACTGCCAGTGGAATTTGTACCATGTTATGGAGAGTATCTGAAGAATACAGTGCCACCTCTCAGGTATCCCAGTTGTGTGAAAACTTCTTGACTTTAGCTTCTCTGTGCTTACTTCACCATGACAAAACCAAAGACAATGCTTTTCCTTTTTGTCTTCCCTAGGAAAATTTTATTTGCCTGCTAGACTCAGGAAAATAGAGACAGGAACAAGGAAAAAAAAGGAAAAGGAAAATAAGCAAACAGAATTAGATTGGTTTTTTCCTTAAAAATGTTGAACATTTTAAAACACAAATATTTTTCACCAAAAAAAGGCTTACATCTGTTATTTATAAAATTCCATTTTTATGTGATTTTTTTTTACTGTCTTCCATTCAGATGACAAAAACCCAAATCAGATACAAGAATTACATGTTGTACCAGTAAGTATTAGATTCCCTGAAAGAATATAGCAATGATTAGTTTTTTCCTAAAGATTTGGCAACAGAGGTGTGTTTGGAAGAGGGATAGAAGGACCAGAGGCAGCTCGAGAACAAAGAGAAGGGTGATTAATAAAATACAACCCTCTTTATCTTCTTTGCCTCCAGATACCAAAAATATTCAGGTGAGCAATGAAAATGGCAAGTACGCGTTACATCCCTGATGAGAGCCTCAGTCAGATGAAACAGACTTTCAGATAAATCCATTCTCTTCTTCAGATGAATATATTCAAAAAGGCACAGGCTTGTCAGCTTGGGCACTAGATTTATTTTTAAACATTTATCTAGTCAGCATGCCAAGCTCCTAGATATGCTCACAAGCAAAATTCTTAAGCCCAGTGCTTTATAACGGCAGAATGGCACTGTTGTCTTCTTGGGAAATGCATTATTTGGGCTGTGTCTGCACACAGAAGCTGTGTGGCTTCAACCACTCGGGCATAAGAGCACAAACACAACCATTCCCCTCTCCCCCACATCGCGACTGCCATTATACCAACATAAAGACCCCATACCGATGTTGTTATTCCTCATCAGGAAAAGGAATGAATTGCAAGCACCTTCCTGTCACTGTAAGTGAATTGATACCAGGAGCTGTAGATGTAGTTAAAAGACCCCTGTTGTGCTTCCCCCGCACCAGGTCTCTCACACAACCGACACAGTTACACTTGTACAAAATCTAGCTATAGAGCAGCCTTTCATGGACCAGGAGTCTTTACCCTTATTTAATCCACTTAGACTAACAGCAGTGCGCTGCTAATTCACATGGCAAAGGGCAAAGGGCTTTTTGCAAAGAAAAACTTTTTCTTGTAACAAAAATAGATGAACCCACTTTCCTACAAAGAATTGATTACTGAATGCCTTTGTGGATTTTGTACAGCAATCTGGTCGTGTGAACTAGGTGTAGTTTGGTGGATGCAAAGGCTTAACCTCCTCTTCCTCCAACTATATATGGGAAAGGAAGGAATTTGTACTTAAGTTTAGGATTGCAAAAAAATACAACAGCTCTCTATTTTTTTTTTTACACATAACCTACTTGGTTTTACATGTAATACCAAACATTTTAAAATAGTAGCAATACAGAACCCTCTGAAGTTTTCCTAAAACGTTTGTCGTGCTAAGAATCTCAATCTCCATTAAGCTGGCAATACATTTTAATGGGAAACATATAAAATCATAAATTTGTTATGTTAAGTGCTAACTTTGTCCTGTCAACATTACTGCTAATCTGAAGGAACCTTGGTCCACAAAGAAGTTTCTTAAAAGATGGACAACTAAATATTATGGCTTTATTAAATATTAAAGGATTATATACACTTTATGCACATACTTGCTTAAATTGTGTTTTAGGCCACTTATGATTTTCACTAATCAAAATCAAGCATTTTTGAATCCAGTCTATTGTTGCTGTCTCAGTTGTGTTAAGCTGCAAAAGGAATTTTTAGGTATGACATGTTCTCCTATGTGCTACTTACAATTCAATTACATTGAATTTGACCAAATGCAAAAAAGAGCCAATGCAATAGAGATAGGTGCTGCAATAATTCTAAGACAACAGAAATATACATATATACACACAATGGCAGGTGCCACTAGAAATTATAGTAAGCTGAAGGGGAGGTAAGTGAAGGCAATTTGTACCCATGTTTGTTTAATTTTTTTAAATCTCCTTTAGTATTCAGAATTTTCTTTCAGCAGTGGCAGATCCTTCAGCAATTAAATGAATATGCAAATATTTTAAAGTTTCTAACACTAGGTATACATATGAGCTCAGTGACATTCACATAGTTAAAGTTAGGTTTGTGCTTCATTGCTATGCTGAAAGAAACAAACAGATTTTTCCCTGCTCTCTTAGCAAGGACATTACATCAATATTAACAAAAAGACTTTCTGTATGAACTGGTTATTAGTCATGTTCTGTCAGTCTGTCAGATTTCGCTTCCTCCTTGCCTGACACCGCATCCACTAAATCTCTATTCACCTGTAGACTGAGGCAAGTAGAATAAACCAGGACTTGATTTCTTTGTATAAAGTACTACCAGAAAATCTCAGTCTGCAAAAAACCACAAAAAACAACCACACAAAAAACCCCAAACTTGTGGATTAGTGGAGATTAAAACTATGGAAAGTTATTTTCTTCCACTATTCAATCACTCTTGAAGGTAGTCTTAAATCTGCACTCACACCATCCTTTTCAAATTTTCCAGTGAAAATTGAGATTTGATTTTCTTGACAGTAAAATATCAGTGGCAGCAAAAACAAGGCTTTTCTTCCAGGCTGTGATAGAGATGAAAATGGTACAGCCCTTCTTTTCCTCTTCCCTTTCTTGGGCTCAGTTTCTCACCCTGTGATAAATGGCACTTAGGTCCAGGAAGATCCAGCTGTATCGCAAGCACAGCTTCCTTAAGCATAACACCGTGCTCTCTGTACCAGTGCGTGGCCAGAGCCTGGGGTAGTGTGGAGCCTCCTGAAATTCAGCAAGGATATGGGCATAAGCCATTCTTATTGTGTGTATGTCAGATCTGGAAAATAACAACTGATTTTTGTTTCAGTTAGACATAGAGTCAACATCATGTCCAAAACTGTGGGGTTTATAATTTCTGCTCATAACAATAATTTCAGTCTAATACATATTGGAGGGGTTGGGAGGTGGTAGTGATGTTATCTCACCTACTAACACATAGAACTTTTCAGCTCTCATCCTGCAAATTATATCGCGCAGTTGGTGCTCCATAGAAAGAAAGCTCCTCTTTAGCAGACTAGATGGCAAATTTAGGGCTTTTAATGGTTGTATCCAAAACCCACCAGACCAAACAAACTCAGTGATTTTGTATCCAGAGACTCTTTGCTGAGCACATGAAAAAAAGACCTAGCTTCTGCACTCACATAGATGCACAGATCATTTTGCCTTTGTGAGAAGGGATTAATTCCTGGTGGCTGTGTCTTGCCTGTGGGCCAGGGGTGCTCCGTATTACTGCCCCTCAGGGAAGTTGTTCTGGTTCCCTCCTAGTCCACAGACTCCCTTTCCTCCCTCCAGACTGGGCAGGGGGCAAAGCAGAGGGATCATATTCCCACATTTCACCCCAACACAGAGTCAAGACGTAGCTGAGCCAGATAGCAGGACCCAGGAGCTAAGCAGTACTCAGGGTCAGACTGCATAAACACAGTCAGTATTAAATCTGTATTATTTGCTTTTGCTGCAGTGCCTCAGGTCTCTGAGAACCTTACTGTGCCAGGCACTGTATGAGTCCAGAACAAACTTACCCCGATATAGAATTTGAATAAGGACAGTATTGAACCATGACAGATTTAGAACACAGCTTTTAAAGATATCATTAAAAATATTTTAAACCCCTGTTTTTTTTGAACAACACCATCCCCACTGCTTTAGAGGGGAGACCTTGTCAGGCGCTAAATAAGTATTTACAGAAAGGTGTTTATGACCCAACATTAAATAATAGTTTAAGATGGAAATGTTGACAGAGCCTGAGTGCTAGCAATGCTTCGCAGAATCTCGATGCATCTGGGAATTTATTTCCTTTTACAGCCTATGAAAAAAAGAGAATAGCTCTATCCATGTTTCAAAATTTCACATCAAGGGCCAACCAAAATTATCTATAATCCCTGAAAACTTGAATCTCTACTGGAAATGGGAACAAAACCTCTAGTGTAAATGTTTTAGCAGGAAAAACAATATAAAAATCATCTCCATATGTTGCATAGATTCCTTTTTCTGTTTACAGCTCATTGTTTCAGAAGCTGGGTTTTTTAACTAGCACTGTCTTTTCATTTTTCTATTCCCCTTGTTTGTCTTTTTATCTTAAAATGTGTATTTGCTTCAGAAAAGTCTTCTTAATTTTGACCCACTGGTGGCCCGGCTAAGCACTGAGCTAATATTGACTAATATTTCAAAATAAATTGCTCCCTCTAGTGAGATCAGGGCAGTACTGATGTCTAGCAGATGTGTGACTGAAAACTGCTTGAATGTGTTTCTCTGTACCACTCGATTAAGCAGCTGGGTTATTATAGATTTGAGTCTGTGCTTCTTACCCCACAAAACTCCAGATGATCTCAAAAGGAGACTTGCCTGAGCAGGGAGTGCATGATAAGGCTTTTTGCATTTAAGATAATAATATTTACAATGGCTTATGCCTCCTACACCATTAATTCTTCCCTTAAAGAATGCAACAATTAACTAGCAGACCTTTGGAGGAGCATTGCTTGGAGAATGCTAAAGTCTTTTCTATGAATAAGTTTCATACAAACAATACTGTTATCACTATCTCCTTAATTTCTTTCAGCTCCAAGTTGTTTAAAAAAAATCCGATTAAAGGTAGACTTCATGCCAAACACAAGCCACATGCTTCAGTTTGCTCCCCTACATCCAGCAGCTTTAAAAGTAAAAAAAAAAAAAGGCATATTTTATGGCATCTTCAAAAGTCTTCTGAGAAAAAAAGACATTTTAAAGGAACAGTATTAGCATTGTTTTCATCACCTTCTAGCACGATGGCATGGTAGTATCAGAAGTGAAGCATTTTATAAGGAAATGGATGCCCTTTCTCTTTTCAACTTCTAGATTACACAAGGAACGCTTGGGAATAAGGTCCAGAGAGGCCAGAACCAGGGTGCTGGGATGCTCCTCTCTAATTTGTGTGAGCTGTTCATTAGCAGCATTATCCCAAAGCTGTCTATGCAGTCACTGAGTGCTGCAGATGCCAGGTCCCTCCCTGAGCGTCTCTACTGCATGGTCCTAGTAGGCCATCACCTGTGGAGGGCTCAGCCCAGGTGGCCTCTCTTCTCTGCACACAGGGGCACCATCTCCAAGAGCTGGTTTTTCAGAGAACTGGAAAACCAGCAACTGACACCTCATTATCAGCCCATCCTGCTCTCTGCTCCCTTCTGCTTGCTGGCAGGGCAGGGCTGGCAGAAGCCTTGGGAACGTGCTGCCGGAGTGGCTGGCTGTGGACATTCTGCCTGTCCCCCCACCTGCGGGAGTAGGTCTGGGAGCTCTCAGCAGAAGTTACCCACCAACAGGAGCAGGTCTGAGGGGCTCTCGGCAGAGATTACCCACGGGCAGGCTGACTCGATGCTGAGAGTGGCAGCGTGATTTCATTAGCAGCTCAGCCTGATTTCATTACCAGGATGATTGGATTAGTGTCCGAGGAGTGGCTGTAACGGGAGCGGCCTGGCCACCCACCCCTGCCCTCCCTGGTGCACCAGCAGCGTGGGGGGCTTGACCTGTGGGAGGTTTGGGTGCTGCCCAACCTCGTGCAGGGGGGTTTGGACACTGCAGAGCATGCAGGATGGCAATTAGGGCCTTTTATTCTCCCTCCCATGGCTCTGCCTGCTACATGGAGAAGATGCAAATGCTTAGTAGGCTCCTGGCTCCCTAAGAGAGGTCTCCCTCACAGTGGTGACCTTGGGACAGCCAGGGACAGGAGGTGAAGCCAGAGCCACTGTGGGTGCTGGAGGGGTCCAGCCACAGGGGACGCTGTACTGCACAAACCAACTGGGCTGCAGCCCAGAGCCCAGCAGCAGGGCCAAGCCTCCACCTGTGCTCTCAGGGAGAGGCTTTATACTTTAAAACAGTAAACCAGCAGCTTGACTCGTGTGAGATGAGTATGTGGAAGAGACCTCAGACTGTGTAAGAGCAAGGCCACCCCATCAGAGGAGGTAGGTATGAGCGGAGGCAGGAGACATGCCTGAATAGAGGGACCTGGTGTTCCAAAACTTTGTTCCCGTCAGGGCAAACACTGCCTCAGCACTGGGATCAAGGCTTTGTTCTCCATAGCCTGTGGAAAGTCAGTCATGTGAGGGCGCCCATCCCTCTGGCAGCTTCTCCTAGCCTGGCTGCCTGAGGGAGAGGGTCTGTACCGTGTGTGCCAGGTGCTGAGAGGACAGGTGCCCAATGCCTCATTGCTGTCCTGCCTGAGGCACCATTCCTGGACTCACCCTGGCTCTCCAGCCTCCCGTTGTAATGCTGCAAAAGTGTCACGGAGCTGCTGACACTGCAGACACTATCGTGACTGTGAACCTGGGTTCATCTTCTATAAGCAGAGCTTGACTGGTTGGAGCAGTTCTCCAGAGGTCTGTGCAGAGCCATGTCTGCAGGAGGGTAACCACCATAGGCAGTGGTAGATGAGTCCTTCTTCTGTACACAAGGTAATGACTTAAAGGCAGGTGCTCAGGCTTCTTAAACAAATATTTCCCAACTTCTTTTCAGTGAGGAATAAAAGAACATGTGACTCCTCAGAGCAATGGATTAAAAAAAAAAACAAACATAAGCCTGTTTTGGAAATGTTGAGGACTTTGTTGTGGGCTACTGGCAGGGCTGTGGGGGGACATTCTCTCTGGGGTAAACTGGCTGTGCCATTCCCCACCACACCTCTGGTAGCCAGAGCTTGTTCCCAACTGCAGTGTGGGTCCTTCCATGGCCCCTCAGCGTTTTGCTGAGCACAGTGAGTTACACAGCATGATCACAGGCAGACACTTGGTTTCCACAATCTCTCAAAGCACGAGTGTGTGTGTGTGTCCATAAAGAAAGTCAAGTTTGCAAGGAGATGTAATATCTTCTTAATGACTCAGTTGCTATAGGTGAAATAAGTTAAAAAATACTTGGCTCAGGGTGACGTAAGGGAGTTTATGGGCATTTATGATTGCTGTAAATTACACGTGACTGTTTTTGCTAGGAAGCTTGTTTTAGTTGCAAACAACTTCTTGAAGTAAAATAGCATGCCAGAATCCAGCACACCTGCTGTATACAGACATCTATGTGAGCTTGCTGTGACTGTCTTCAGTTCTGAATATTTGGCTTTTTGGTTCTTCATGGCAGTGCCCACTGCTTTTTGAAACTTAATGTGCATTTCTCCATTTCTGATGGCAAGTGGTGTTCTCCAGTGGTCAGTACTGGGACTAGTGCCATTTAACATCTTTGTCAGCAACATGGACAGTGGGATTGAGTGCACTCAGACAGTTTGCCAATAACACCAGGCTGTGTGGTGCAGTCGGAACGCTGGAGGGAAGGGATGCTATCCAGAGGGACCTTGACAGTCTTGAGAGGTGGTCTTGAGTGAACCTCATGAAGTTCAGAAAGGAAAAGTGCCAAGGTCCTGCGCCTGGGTTGGAGCAATCCCAAGCATAAATACAGGATGGACAGAGAACGGACTGAGAGCAGCCCTGAGGGGTGTTTTTTGAAAAGAAGCTCAACATGACCAGCAATGTGTGCTTGCAGCCCAGAAGGCCAACCGTGTCCTGGGCTGCATCAAAAGAAATATGGCCAGCAGGTCTAGAGATGTGATTCTGTCTTTCTACTCCACTTGCATGATACCCCACCAGGAATACTGCATCCAGCTTTGGGACCTCCAGTATAAGAAGGACTTGGACCTGTTGGAGTGAAATTGGAGGAGGGTCACAAAGATGATCAGAGGGCTGGAGCACCTTTCCTATGAAGACAGACTGAGAGAGTTGGGGTTGTTCAGCCTGGAGAAGAGAAGGCTTCAGGGAGACCTTATAGCAAACTTCCAGTACCTAAGGGAGGCTACATGAGAGCTGGCGATGGACTTTTTACAAGAACAAGTAGGGATAGGAAAGGGGGAATGGTTTTAAGCTGAAGAAAGGTAGGTTTATATTGGATATTAGGAAGAAATTCTTTATTGTAAGGTACTGAGACAGGTTGCTCAGAGAAGTTGTGGCTGCCCCATACCTGGAAGTGTTCAAGGCCAGGTTGGATGGGCCTGGTCTATTGGAGGGTGTCCCTGCCCACGGCAGGGGGGTTAAACTAGATGATCTTTAGGATCCTTTCCAACCCAGGCCATTCTGTGATTAAAATGGCCACATGTAATCTTAAAAAGTGATGTAGAAATTTGTTTTGTGGGTTGATTCTTTTTTTTTCATACCTATAATTTTTAGAATGATTGCAATTTATTCTAGATTAAGTAGTTTTATGTGATGTTACTTAGAAGACTCTATGTGCCTAATGACTGGTGCTGTTCATAAGGTCTCTAAGGCAAGTTTGGAGCTATTTTGTTTATTTTTTGAAGATGTATTATAAATAGCTAAGGAACTGTTTCTGTAACCATGCACGCTGTGTTTAGTTATAATTAAATGCAATGGCTACCAACTGTCACTAGGGGCTGCTCTTAATACGCTGTGACGAAGTAAAAATAGGGAAAAATTTACTGCACTTCTCCTGTCTCTTATAAAGTAGATTTTTTTTCCTTTCTTTAATGAGAGGGAAAAAAAATTAATCACCATGCTGCATCTGCATGGTTATCCTATTTATTTCCATTGCTAAATATTCGTTTAACCATGAAATCATCCTAGCTATTACAATCCAATACAAGGACAAACCATATTTCCCAGACCACCAATACTCATTGTTTTTCTAGTGCACACAGAAAATAGATCAAAATTTTTGTATTGCATTTTAAGAAGTATTTGAGCAATTTCTCCTAATTATAGAAGGAAATTTTTGGTTTTGGAATAATATATTTCACATAGTAAAAAATTAATGATACTTCATTAATATGTTTTCTGGTGCTTGCTTTTTTCTGTTCCTAATCTTCCTCATCTGATTTGTCCTTGAAAGATTGCATTCATCTCCTATGCGAGGAGTCCTAGCTAAAAGATAAAAATAACTTCAATATTTTGCAAAGAACTCAAATATTTTCTACAGAACTGTTAACCTCTAAGCCAAGTGTGTTTAAATAAACAAAACACAAGCTGTTTGTGTCACTAGGACATGGGGGTCAACCTGCTTTGGTAATTTAACTGTCTCTCTGTTCCCCTGTCCCATTGTTTCCATGTTCATTTGGACAGCCTAGAAGGTACCCCAAAAATGTCTTTTTCCTTAGTAAACCCACCCATCCATTAGACCAGAATAAGCAGTTTTGGCCAAATGAGTTGTTCTCCATTCATTGAAAATTCAAAGATGTTCAAACATTTCTTGCCCTGCTCTGTTGTCTTCCAGCTGTGCGTCTGTGGACATGAGTAGGGGACATAGGGAGAGGTCGGTTCAGGGTGAGCAGAGGGTGCTGTATGGGTGTGTTAGTGTAGCACCACGCTTGAATGAATAGTGCCAGCTAAGACATGCTCTTTGGTGTTGTACCTGATTTCCCGCTCCTGCAACCTGATTTTAGCCACAGCTGACCTTCCCCTTGGTTGTGGTGTTTTGATGTTAACTTTGTGTTATTGGCTCTGTTGGCTGTTCTGTTTTTGTAATACTTAGTGTCTGACTCAATGTTCATTAAAGCCAGCCCCGTTTGCATCAGCCCTTCTGAAATTGCTCAGTTGTGTGCTTCTGTTTTGTGGCTAAGGTGATACCTGAGGGGGTAGTTTGCTCTGGTTTGCCTCCCAGTTTGCACTGGTTGACTTTCACGCCTGGAGCTTGTCTTTCCTCTGTTGCAGTCTGGCTGGGGAGCTGAGCAACTTGTCTGTGAAGCCAACAGTCGTGTTATTTTGGGGCATTCACTGGAGGAGTACAGTTCTGTTTGTTTGTTTTTCTCCTGAATTAGGGAGGAGGGGAGTGAGTCTGTACAGCTTGAATGAAGCTTTGTTTTCTGCTGAGGAAATGAAAAGCTGAAGTCTTGTCTCACCTGACACAGAAATATTCCCTTTTGCAGGAGTGAGCCCTTTGGTTTGGAGTCCTTGAGGTGGTAGAGTAAAAGAAGGGATGTATTTACAAGAGCACTGGAGAGAGGAGTGCCCCTTACATGCGGTTGTTGGAGACCTTGTGTGGGAAGTGGAAGACTTGGTGAATTATTGTTTCTGCTGGAAAGAATTTTAAACCACATGTCTGCCCTTTTAGGCTATTACTCAAACCACTGTACTGTTGAGTGGTGCTCCCCTACACTTCTAAATACTTAGGGCCTATTGATTCAGATCTCAGCTTATTAGCAGCCTCTGTTGAAGATATCCATCTTTACTTAAAGTAATAATAAAATATTCTGTTATAAAGTGTTAATAAAATAGTCTGGCTATCCTGTGTTTTCAGATGCTCATGTGAAGCACCAAACTAGGAAGTTACTAATTTGCTTTTGATTGTGGCTGTTGTTTAAGTACCACGAGAGAATGTGAAAGACCAGTCCCAGTATAGTCATGTGGAAGAGTTCATGTGCATTTCTGTGGGGGAGGCAGAGCTGAGCCTTGATCTGTTTGCTTTCTTTGCAAGTGTTTCAGCCCAAGAAAAAGCGGGGATGATGACTTTTCCTCAGGGTTTATGTAACTTCAGGTCCGTAGAGTTTTCTCCGACTGAATTTGCTTAAGGAACCTGGGTGGGCCATAATTTCAGTTTGCTGAAAGTGACTGTTTGCTAAAATAAATGAATCCAATCAGGTTTTGGCTAACTACTCACCAGACACCTGGAAAATCTGCCTCTCAGACTGCCACAGCAACGCCTTTGGCTTATGAAAGCTTGACCTACAGCTTAACACCTTTTTTTGCCATGATGTTCCGCAGCTTTTGCTCTGGCTACTAACTACGTTAGCTACCCTCCAGAGAGCATCCTGCAGTTGTTTGGTTTCAGGCTCCCTCTTAGAGAAAGACATGAAAAATAGCCCCAAGTTGCAGAGCTACAACAGGTATGAGCTCTGTAGCTCAGTGGTATGCAGTTCCTGCTTGGAGAGGCTTCTTTGCTGACCTGTGGTGCACAAATGGATTTGACAGCAGGCAAAACAGAATGGGAAATCTGGAATGGCAGAACCTCATCATCCACGCTTCACCTTGCACTTCTTGGAAGAAATCATAGAGATGACCAGTCCCTTGTCCATTGCAAACTGTTGAAAAAAAATTCAGAAGTGCTGGAAAGGATATTTAGAAGTCACCTGGCCATTTCATTAATGTCCAAAAGGAAATTAATGTTGATGGTTTAAGCTGGATGAAGGTTATATGGTGGATATCACATATATAACTGTAACATCTATTTCAAATTTTGATTCTTACTAAGAATAATGACCCTGTATCCCCAGCCTTCCTTTTGAAGAGTTAGGCTTCAGTCCTGTCTCATGCCTGGATCTCTTCCTTTCCCTGATTTCCTGGTTCTTGAGACCATCCATACACATTGTTTCAGCATTGTTAAACCACTAGCAAGCAGATACCAGCTTGGTATCTGGTCATCTCTTTGTGAAGAGAATATGGAAAGGTTTTCTGCAGGTGAGGGATTACTGAAAGAACTAGTGATTGCTACTTACAAATGGTGTCTCTCAGATACCGTGTCATGGTCAAATTTCTCAGAATTTGCTCTTCCCTTGTGACTCTTTAGAATAGAGGGAAGCCAGAAACTCTCAGACTTATCTGAACCATATATGTTTTAGATGCTTTTATAAATATATTTGGGCGGGGGGGGGTTCTGAAATGCATCCCAGAAAAGCTCAGATATTTGGGCAGCCTTATGAACCACTGTAGTCCCTGTGAGCTGGAGAACATTTCCTTAGTCTCATGTAGCTATATCTTTCTGTACCAGTTTTCTACATACAGGCCTACATCCAGCTGCCATAGGTGTGGATGTGAAAGCAAAATACCTCCAGGTCAACTCGCTTCTGTCTAAACACTTGGGAAAGCAAACACTACCTAATTTGACTAATTTTCATAATTGGATACATATAGCACAAAACAAATTTTTCATCTGGCAGTATGGTATTGCTGCTGCTAGCAACAGGATAAGGTCCTATCCTTTAGACTCTGTTTAAAACACATAGGCTTTCCTGTGCCCATCACAGGTTAGCTTTTTCCCTTTCACCTTGAGTCCCAAAAGCTGCTAGAAGATGCCATCCAAAATGTCAAGAAATGGCACTGGTTATTGTGGGGTACTTAGTCATGTCTTATTTCAACAGACATACCATATGTATAAGGTAGGAGTCATTTCTTATGTCTGCATACTGTGTAGGGATCTTAGCTGCTGTTTTAGGAACTGAGTTAGTTGGCAAGTTGTAGATGCCTTGGTGCTATTAATTTTTTTCTCTATGCAGTAATACAATGTTTTCAGTTGTTTCTTTACCTGGATTATCAAGATAAAGCATTTTCATGTGCCTATCAGGCTTACAGCCTCCTGAGGCCCATGGGCTCAGGCTCTATAGGACGCACAGCTGTGGCTGATATGAGAAGGATTTACAGAGCTGGCGTAAGGCAACACTGCTACAGTTAGAAGTGGCCCCTCTAACTTCACCACATCGCACTTCAATTACTCAAAGTGTTTCTCTGCCTCACTGTGTGCAATAGCTTTTGCTGTGGTACAATAGGAACAGCAGAGCCTCAAAAAGCTGTGGGGATCTAAGGGGCCAGCTGGTTCTGCACTCCCTCACTTGGCTTTATCAGTAGAAATTCCTTCCTTGCTGATCGAATGACCGAGGGAAAATTATCTCTTTTTAAAACAGTTCACATTTCTTTGGATTCAGTTTCAAATTGGCATTCTTAAGCTTATCACAGACCATTTGTAAAAGCACTAGTTCCTGACCGAAAGATTTAGCATGTACCAGATTTGTTATCCGTCTAGGACAAACAGTCTGAAAGAGGCACATGCCATACAGTACATTCTCCATGAGCCATTTAAAGGTAGCGAGAGCACTGCATAATCTAGAGAATATTATTTAAAATTGACAGAACCTTTACCCTACCATAAAAGCAGCTGCCTTCTGGGGCTTTTGGACTTAATTCCACGTTCACCTACCCACTTAAGATCAGTGTGGAAATCCAGCTAACCTTTCTGTAACACCGAAAGTATCCAAGAACTAGTCAAAAGTCTCTCTGATCCAGTGTGGCTCATGCACAAAGACTGCCCTTGGTCCCACTTTCCTTAATAGAATGAAAATCAAATGACAAGTGGCAATTGCTTGGTTCAGCATTTAAATCCCTTTCTCTCCCTCATTTACCCAGGATCATGAGTCCTGTAGTTGTTCAGGCTTGCCCTCTGCTTCTCATTCTCTCTTTGCCTCAGTGGTATGTTTCTGTTCCCTCTCTCTGGTCGACCTTTTTTCTACTACAGCGATGCACAGTGCTACCAAGATGTATCTTGTCTGAAACAGTGGTATGTCCAATCACAGCGTGATTTGGATGAAGGCTGTTTTAGCTATAGCTTTCCAGCATCATAGAAAACCTTTATTACTTGCTCTGTTTCTTTGACGGAAGCCTACTATTGTAGCCAACAATATTGGCCAGCCAGGGCCCGCTCAGTGGTAGTAGGGACTACATGTAACAAATGATACAAATCTGTTAAGGTAACTACCTAATCTCGTATCACTCCCATACTAGTCATACTTTTCTTTCTACAACAAATTATGGCAGATGTGTATGAATAATTAAAATATCAGTTCTTTTTGCCAAATTTCATTAAATCATCTCTGAAAGGGAAAACAACTGAGCTATGTGCCTGGATATTTTCATATTGGTTTTGCATTGTTGCACATCATGGCCACCTGGAGTTAAAAACTTTCAATCAAAACATACTGACAGTGCACAGAAAATTTTTTGACATGATTGTACTATTGTATAGTCAAAGTGATACAGTGTGTTGATAGTATTACGGTGTGATGCTACCAAACCAGTTTGTGACCTTGAAACCAAGTTGTTATTTGACTTCTACACCTTCAATTCACTCATTGAAACTGTAAAGTGGTGAAGGTGAGTTGTCATATGTTGTATTGAGTAGGCAGCTGCCTGAGGACAGTCTGCTCCCTGTGTGCTGACAGTAGTTTGGATGTGGTCAGCTGCTTCATTTTCACTGTCCTCTGTGTGTGAATCTGAGCAACAAGAAAAACTGGAAGAAATTGCCTGACCCTTTGCCACTTCCTCACCTTAAAAAGCAGCTGGTATCTCTAGCAAGTTGTAACCACTATTAGTCAAAATCCTACCATATTTTGTTTGTAGAAGGCAAATGACTGACATTTTCCTTTGACAGGCCTTGTGTTTTAACCCCAGTTGGCAACTCAGCCCCACACAGCCACTTGCTCGCTACCCCTCAGTGGGATGGGGGAGAGAATTGAAAAAGCAAAATTGAGAAAACTTGTGGGTTGAAATAAAAGCACTTTAATAACTAAAGCAAAAACCACACATGCAAGCAAAGCAAAACAAGGAATTCCTTCACCACTTCCCATGGGCCAGCAGGTATTCAGCCATCCCCCGGAAAGCAGGGCTCCATCGCATATAATGGTTACTTGGGAACACAAACGCCATCTCTCTGAAAGTCCCTCCCTTCCTTCTTGTCCCCTGCATCTCCATATGCTGAGCATGATGCCATATGGACTATCCCTTGGATGTGTTCAGGTCAGCTGTTCCAGCTGTGCCCCCTCCTAGCTTGTGCACCCCTAGCTTCCTCACGGGTGGAGTGGGATGAGAGGCAGAAAAGGCCTTAACTTTGTGTAAGCACTGCTAAGCAATAAGGAAAACATCCCTGTTTTATCAATGCTGTTTCTAGAACAAACCCAAAAAATAGCCCATACCAGCAACTGTGAAGAAACTTGAATCTATCCCAGCCAAAACCAGCACAACAGGACTACTGACTTGGTCATCAGATTTGTCTGGGCTTGTCTGGGCAGCTAATTGGGTGTCTAGGGACAGGGCCAAAACAGTACCAGCCCTGAATCTCCTGTGGGAGTGGGATAAAGTGTTTCCATCTGGGACTGTATAAGCTCCTCTGGAGCCTTCTGTGCTGTACCATGGCCCAGAGGTAGGCAGAGTCTGTACCCTGGAATTTCTGTACCTTAGGGCTATCTCCTCTGCCCCTTGAATAGCACTGCAGGATGAAGAGAAGTGTTTTTCACCACTTCTGTCCTCCCATCCAACTACAGAGTTTCCTGACAGCTGTGCCTAGTCTCTCCCAGGGCTACCTACTGTGAGATGCTCTGTGGTCCTGCTCCCAGGACATCCAGGCACTGGCTGTAGCTGGTTATGTTCCACTCAGGAGACCAGGGAGAAGGCAAGGAGGCGCTCACTTTTGCTGCCCATACAATGGAAATCTGGGAACTCCCAAGCGCCCCAGCTTCCGGCTTGGGAGGGACAGACAGAGCAGCCCCACGCCCTTCTCCAGCACCACAACAGTACAGGGTTTTGGGACTGAGAGTTGTTTCTTTGTGTCTGTACTTCTGCAATCGATTGAATCGCAGCAGTGGGACTCATCTGCTCCCTCTGACTGCATTTACCATTTTTTCTGTTTTCTCAGAGGAGATAATAGATTTTTCCCCTCAAAAGTTCCTAAAGCTATCTGTACAGCATAGCTGGGTTATGTAACAGCCGCTTTTCTATATGTCAGGCCATTTTATCACTTCATTAGAAAAAGACTGAGACTTCAGGTAGATTTTTTAATTTTATTTTTCCATAAGAAAAGAGACAGTGAGTAAAGTATATCTTGTTTGCAGTATTGGCTACCCCATATCCTTTTTTTTTTTTTGAGAAGATTTAGAAATAAGACAAAAATAACCAAGACAACCCTTACACTAAGCTACAGAAACCCAACTAATAACATTGAAAAAGAAGCTGGTAGTATTGATCCTTTGTGTACTGATAGTTAAACTTAAAAAATCAATGGAGAGGAAAGCTTAACTGGCCTTTCTGAAGTGTCAGAAAGCAAGTCTAAATCCCAAATGTAAAATTTTTACAGCTATAAATATAGGGGATGATTTTCAGACAATGTTAAAATTACAGCTTAATTCCCTTTCCTTCAGGAGAAAGCTCTTATGAGGTGCACTTGGAAAGGAATCCCTGAGAGTACTAGATATACTTCTGTGTGAACCAAGAGTAGCTTTTCAGAGTGGTATGTGTAAGGAGTGAGATCAGAGTGATCAGCAAGGACCTCAGTTCTGCCATCACTTCTGCCTTGAGTAACTTTAAACGTTTGTCCTATTTGTTCAGGCAAATTCAGCTTTCAGAATCTAAAGCTATTCCTGCTAAGCAACTACACAAATATTGTTCTGGCAATGGTCTGCTGAGTGTTTGGAGAAAAAAATATTAGGCCTTGGTCCTCTGAGGTACCTAGGTGAGAAATCCACATTGCTAAACATCTTTGAAGATCCGACTGCCTGGTCTTTTTGACAAAGTAAGACATTGAAGTCTTACTGTGCTTCTAGCCACATTCGTATTTCCTCCTTGTTTTCTTTTAGCCATTCAATATTGCTCTTCACCTGCTCAAGTGACTGACTCCTGGGCAACTCTCCTGCCCCAGCATTAGGATATTTTTCAAAGAAATTTTCCATCTGGAAAAGAGAAAAAGTATTGATGTGAAGTAAATAATTCTGTTATTGGACAAGTGACTCTTTACAAGGACATGGTCAAGGGCAATTTTGGCTGGGAGAGATATTTAAGCTCATGTTAGTAGCACTGAAATAGTTTTACAGTAACTCCTGCTGCTTTACACAGTGAGAGGATAAAAAGCTAAGTTTCTGGGCCAGAAGAATATTAAAGATATTGACTTAAAGCCAAGAAAAGTGCTGTCACCATACCTGCCAAAGCTGGAGCTCGGTGTTGAAGGTTTGGGTAATAGTTACTATTCGACCGAGGGTTCTGTCATTGATAGTGAATCTAGAAAAATAATTTAGTAAATGATACTTCATGCAAAACTATTGAAAGAGAAAAGACACAAGTAATTATCTGAAGCTTAAACTCATAATTGTGCTGCAATAAAACAGATACATTGAAATTTCAGTATTTTTTGAAATTCTTGAAAAATAGTACTCCTATAAAATATCTGTGCTGTTCTTTAATACGTTTACTAATGGAGTGATCTCTTATGGCGATTTGTTTCCTTTTTAAATAATGACTTATTGCCTCAAGCTGGAAATTAGGTATATTGCTGCCCAGCAATACAAATACAGTTCACAGCTCTAGACTTGCCAGTATGTGCTGTTTCCGTGCCCCCACCAAGCACTTAGAAAGGAAACCTAAAGAGAGTGAAGTCACTCAAATAGGGAGGAGCAAAGCTAAAGGGTTTGCTATTACTTCTACTGCTGATCTGTATGTCTGCTGCCTGCTATTACCATTAGATGAAAATTTTTTAAAAAATTCTGTACGCTGTCATCTTGTTATGAAATCAGCATCAAGAGTGGAGACAAGACTGACTAATTTCCATGCAATAACCAGATTTCTACGGCCTTGGTAGAACTTTCTATATTTCATCACGATTTACTGGTAGCGATCATTTAGGGAAAGAATGGTTTTCAAGTTAGCAACAAAGTACTTTTTCACAGCAGATGGATATAATTGTGTTGAATACGCTTTCAGTTTTCATTTTGCAAAGGCCAGTGATTATAGCTGTATAGTAAAACACAGCTATAAAAAACATGCCTGTAACAAGATTTATAGATGGATGTAGTTTCCAGTGAGTTCATTAGAGTACCTGTCGACTAAGTATTGCCAGTTCAGTCGTATCCAGTCCCAGGCCATTGTTTTCCCATAGGTGTTATATGAGATGTATCTCAGGACTGTGAACACATCTTGGCTTTTGATGAGGTTAGTGTCATAAATATATTTCAGATACCTAAGGGAAACACCATAAGAATTGATGAGAGCCATTTCCAAACAGGAATATTAGGTTTTTTTCTACAGCATTTTAAAGGTGAAGTACATGGATCTAAAACATTACTGTGTCAAGAGATAATTGTATTGAAAGAAATCTAGGCAGTTAGGAGTCTCTTTAGAAAGTAGGTACGGTTTATGTTTCTACTTGCAAATAGTCAAATGCCATTATTATTCCTATATTTTAATCAAGTAGGGAAAACAAGATTGGATCAGTCAGTAGTTCAGCCTGTTTGGGCAGCAAAGAGCCAAAAAAGTAGTAGTCCAGGCTATAATGATCTTACAGGACCATGAGTACACAAACAAGTGGCTTGCTCACACTGACATCCGTGCTGTTTGTTTGGATACTTTTATCCATACAAAATTAAAATTCATTCAGGCAGAGCATGCCTGCAAGTGCTGAAATTATAATTCCAATTATAGCATAAATGTTTTTGACTGACAAAATGGAGGGATTCCCCCAGCATGCACGTTTGCAGGAATAACCTGATCATGGCTTCACAGCAGCAGCTGCAGAAGAACACCACCGTTTTAAAGTGTCATGTGCTGGGATTAAGGATTGTCTTCCTTTTTCCTATGCATAAGGGGCAATTTTGTTCAATCTGTTTGCTCTTTTCTCCTTACTTGTTATTTCAGTATTAAATTGACAAATTTTCCCTGGTTTAGGGGGGATTTTTTATTTTCTGCAAATACAGGCTGATCTAGCTAATTAATTCATGTCTTAATCATGTCAGTTATTATTTATTGAATGGCTTAGATTATGGCTGTTGTGGTCAAAAGAATTTAGGAATACACCTGCTTCCTATCACTATTTTAATTACTCTAACTCTTATATTTACTCTTCGTGAACCTCCTACACTTCCTGATTTCATCTCATTTAAACTTGGAACTCTTTTAGGCAAAGATTGCTCCATCTTATGATATTTAGACAGGGCTCTAACACAATGGTGAATGGCCCTGGTGAAGATGTTTGCCTGCATCTCAGCTATGTTATACAACTACATGCATAGTTATCAGATAAGCTGAAAGTAGCAGGTGTGTCTATGCAGAGCAACAGCCTGGTGAGATGCTTGCCCTGTCTGACAGCTGGACTGGCCTGGAGCAGTATCCAGACTCCAGACTCCTCATCAGTGCCACGGCAGCATGAATATGATATTTTTGTTTCTAGCTCAAGTACCTCTGCACAGCACCTCAGGGAGCATTGCAGGTTCACACAGGACAGTTAGTAACAACAACTCAAGGTTGTTTGCTTAATTTTGCCTACTGAGAAGGTAGAGATCTAGGCTAAGTAAACTCCCTCTGGAGTCAATGGAGGGTGACTGAGAACACCCAAAGGCAATTCTTCCCATTGATTTTAAGCACCTTTCCTGGTCTGGGATAAGCAGTGCTCTGGAGGTCCTTCCTCCCTTCACTGATTATAGAGGAAACAGATGACTAATTTTCTCCTGATGCTTTACTATTAGGCAGCTAAAATTGCGCACAGTGAAGGTGGACAAGCTGAAGTCTGTTGACTGGTTGCAGGAACTACCATATGTTCAATATCTTTCCACTAAATGAAAAAAGCTTTTTTTCTGCTATAGTACAGTCTCAGAGGAGGGTGTTAGATAACTGGTCTTGAAAATGTGTTGCATTTCCTCATGCTGTAATCTGACAAAAATGACAGGACAGAGGAGAGGAGAAGGGAATGAACAAACCAGTTGCTTCTGCGGGAAAAGAGAAATCTTTGTATGCTTAAATCACCTGTCCAAAAGGGTAATGTTCTTCACTGATGCCAGGCCATATAGCAGCTTTTCTTTTTCTTGGGCTAATGTTGTTTCTTGGTATTTGTTGAACATGTAAGTCCACGATGACTCATTGCCTGAGTTCTGCATCCCATAGCGATATACTATGAGTCGGAGATTTGCAGCAATACTAAAATAAAGAAACAGTGCTTAAATATTCTTCTCCCTTTCCTGCTTGAAATCAGTGACAAAGTCACATGCTGTGTTCTTCACCACGATAAAAGCTGTGAGCACTCACGGTTCTCCTTGTAACCATCTATCGAAGAGTTGAGAAGCATTGTTCAAAGAGTCTGTGTCACCCATACTGCAGGCAAAGTCTAGAACAGAAGCACGAAGAAGCCTTGAAAAGAGAGAGAGAGGGAGAAAGAGACATTTTCCTACTGCTTACCATTGTTTGAATCCATCAGTAATATGAGAAGGAAAAAATAAGATTGTTCCACCTCTGCAAATGGCTTCCAGAATCATTCCAGCTCAGTTCATCCACAATGGGTTTTACCAGAGAGCGAAAATAACGCTGAGGTAGAAAAAGGGGGTTGGTTACTTTTGTAGATTTCTTTAAAGAATAATATATTTGTGTTCACAGTTTATTCTCCTGGGGTACAGCAAGGACACACTGCCACAACTGTTTTCCACAGATGATGCCGAGTTCAGGACATAACTGGTTTAGTGACCATTAAATCATGTTCAGTATGTTAGGTCAATTAACAAACCTGCTCCCTGCCATACTGAGGTATAGCCATACTTTGTGCTGAGGACAGATGTCAGAGATTTTGCGGCCCTATACATGCTTCTTTATCGAATGCAGGACAGCTTTGACTAATAAATGTCTGTACTCTGGATTATTATGTATTATGGTGGTGGATTATAGAAATAATTAGCCATAAATTCTTTTATTCAGGTTCATAGTCCTGAATGCAAAATCCAGATGATTCAGATATCACTACTGAGCAGTTTTTAGCTTTCTTTTTTTTTTTTTTTAAGATTACAAAAAGTAAATACTGATAATTCAGCACCACTGAAAATCACTTGAACTTCAACATTATTCTTGTTACAAATCCTGAACTGTCAGATGCAGTGGTCCCATGCAGGAATGGTTTTTTTTATTGTTTCATCACCTGAAAGAGGGGATAGATATTTGTATCATCTTCAAACATGTTTGCAAGGTAGGTTACAGCTGATATAGCTCTATTCCAAGGCAAATACTCTGTTTCATTTCTCAGGTATTTTGTGAGGTTCAGGGGAACAGAGTAATCCACGAGTCCAGGTCTGTGGAAAGAAAAAACATAACGTCTGTTATTTTAATGAATTTGAAGAACTTGCTTCTTCAAAGATATTAGATTTACTATTTACTCTAGAAGGCCTGAAATAGTAAAGTCTGTGAGGGGAAAAGTAGTCTAGAATGTAACTTGGAAGGTTTTCCAAAGAGATACTGAGGATCAGTGTTGATCAATGCCAAACTGTAGGAACTGTCACTGTTATAAGACTGCTCACATTGTGCAGCAGCCCAGTGTGCCCAGAAGTGGGTGGCTCTTAACTGACTACATTAACACCACACAAAAAGGAATTGATAACTGTAGACATCCTGAAAGGCTGAGGAGACTTAGACTTAGAGGCTGCTGCAGAATGTCGCTTAAAATTTATCTGTGTCAGCATGGCTGCGTACAAGAGCTAGAAGTTTCTGATCAAGTTTCTGAATAAGATAGCTGAGGTGGTAGATACCTAATGCCTTGGTATGCATTGTGGGCATGCCTCTGGCTTTCTGAATACCTAACTTCTTCTGGAGTGCTCCTATTATTGTTATTTACATGATAAAAACACCCCCTTCTAAGACCTGTGCAATTAAAGCCTGCTTTTTTCTTACCATGTAACTGAAAGGGAGCATTTCTCTTGATTGCATTGGTAATGCAAGCTGGCAATGTATACTTAAGGTCACTCCTTTTGGAGGACAAGGTAAAGCAACAAAGAAATAAGGCTCGTAACAAATTCAGAAAACTTCTTTCAACCACCTGTGTTGAGTTAATTCTAATTATTAGCAATGGAAGGTGAAAAATTTGTGTTGAAATCTCTGCAGGGAGTTAGTTTACCTTGCTAAAGAAAAGGCATCATCCAAAATCCCTGCACGATCAGAAGTTGAAAAGTTCTGTATGAAAAGAGGAAAAGAGGCATCAAGAGTATATAGATTATTTGCAGGATAAAAACAGCCTTTACAGATCTCTTCTAAGAGATCCACCAGACAGGTTAACATTATGATACTCACTTTGTGGTCTAGGAACAGAAGAGAGCTTAGCTTGGCCCAGTTTTGACCATCATAATTCACCCGATAGAATCCAATGTGGTCTGGATTGATGTTTAAAAAAGTATCAGGAGAAGCTGATATTGTAATTCCTGCAAAACAAACCAACAAACAGGGATCAGTTTGTGCATCTTGTATGACACAGAACTCATTGGAAATTCCTTGACTCCAAGAGTATTATTTGGTTTTAATGAATATCAAAATAAGATCCAAACATTAATTTTATTTATTTACTTATTTTTAAATGGCTGTGAGGAAAGATGAGTTATTATAGACTTTAATGAATACCAGCATCTGTATTAGAACAAGGAATTGTGGTAATTACTTGGGCCAGCTAGTTTGTTAAATTTAAAATGGAGATCATTGTGACTAGGGTGAGGACAGTGAGATTTAGTGTCATTGTAAGAAGTAAAAAATTGCAAAGAAACAGTTCTTGCAAATGTATTTTTAAAAAGTTTTTCATCCTCATGTTTACTGTTAGTTTCAAAGTTATCATATTTTATCCTCCATTAGTTTAATTTTTAAGTTTGCTTCAACTAACTTTTTAAGGGTTTTCTTCTCTGTATTCTTTACTAATTAATTTTTTGCAGTTATATAGACAAAGGAATTACAAATTAGTTGAGACTTTCCTCAAGCACTCATGTTTAGGGATTTTCCTGTTTAAAATGAATACTTGAAAAATGTTCCTTTCTCAGAATCTTGGGCTGGTCCAGTTGATGATGGTAGTTATGAAAGTTTTTCTATTGCTCATTGAAAACAGTGGTCTTCAATCTGCAGTTTGAGCGTGGCTGTAGTTAAAAGCACATTTCTATTTGGGTGACCCGAAACAAGTGTTTCTAAAGGCATTTTTTCCTTACAGTTGCTGTTTGCCTTACTAGCCAAGAATTTGATGGATGTAGAAGTAAGCACGTAATCATGCCTTTGCAGGCTTTTTCAAGTCAATAGCTCCTTGCAGTCCACTGTAATGTCATGTGGAAATTGGAGAAAGAAAATTCCTTTGTGTAAACTTCTGACTTGTATCATGACATAAAACTTTTTTTTGTTTGCTTTTGCATGTATAATAAAAGCAACTAGGCAAAAAAAATAACGACCCCCCAAAAAAAACAGAACAAAAGACAAATTACATTTTAAATAGGTAACATTCAAAAAAATTGAAGAAAAGATGAGCTGATTGTAATATTTCTGAAATTCCAACATGTGATGTTACTGAAAAACTAAACAAAGTTTCCCCCCCGTTTTTGTCCGCTACAGCTACAGAATGGGAAATTCAGATATGACTGCATAATAGAACAATGATCAAAATTACCCACACAGGTATTTTCTCAGTCCTGAAATCAGCATTAGAAAAGATGTTTAATAATTTGTAGATCTTTGACTGAATTAAAATTTCCAGTTTACCATGCCACAGATGCATTCATCAGTGTTCCACTTCACCTCTTTTCCCAGACTCAACAAAGGGCATGTCTAAGTCCAATTGATTTTAGCACATTATAATTAAGAGTATGCTTAGATGCTTCTGTGAATAGGACTGTATTTAAACAGATGCTTAAGAACCACACTGTACTGTGGCTAAATTGACATAATGTGTGTACAAGAGGAATAGTAATCTTATCACAGAAATTACTACCAACTTCAGCCCAACCAAGCTGTGTGCTGGTTCCTGGATCTGAAAAGTGAAAAGTATGAAAGTAATTCTGTGTTATATTTCTTGTAAAGGACACTTAAAAGAGAATATGAAGTTTACCTGTAGAATCTGATGCATTGTACAAAGTATAATTTGTTGAACTCCCAAGTCTCCATTTCACTGGTATATTCCATTTGTAACTGAAATTATTTAAAGGGAAAGAAAATCAAATGACATTTGAAACCAAATGGTGAAAAACCCTCTCCAGTATGTCCAGTATGTGGGATGGAGCCACAGCACAGCCTGACCAAGACTGTGGCCTGGCAGTCAGGAAAGTGGGACAGCAGAGTCAGGGAAGTAGAACAGCAGAGCATGCTTTGAGCACACCTGCACAGCCATCTGCCTAGGCCTGCTAAAATTACTGAGCCCTTTTGAGCAGTCAGCTGCTGTTCCATGTTAACATATTATAGTTCATCCCAGGGAGATTTTTCTTCCGCCTTAAATCCCTTGGTGACAAGTGCTATGGGAAAATCTAAGTCATCTTAACAACCCTGGGTTAAGTGAATGGTCATTAACTCCCAGAAAATAAAAAAATGAAAGTTATGGTATCTCCTCTTGATAGAAAGATCTATTGTTTTGTATCTGCTAAACAAAATATGTTAACAGATTTAATACACTTCTGGGTTTTACTAGTTCTCTTATGGAGCTTACTGCAATGGAATTTAGAGTTGTCATTGTTTGGCCAGAAGCTCCAGTACTGTGTTTCCCCAAGAGAAAGCCCATATATGATTTTTTTTAATACAAACTCGATTTTTGTAAATGCATTTAATGAGGGTGTGTGATGACCCACCCTTTACAGGAAGGATTTTATTTAGTTTTCATGTTCTTGAGATTACGTACGTAAGTACTTTTGATATATTAGCTGTGTCCTTATGTGTTCCTAACACGCTGTGCTGAAGCTATCCATTTGCCCAGCAGCACTGCTTTGAGAGTACTAGTTTTTGAACTTCCATTTCTTTGGAGTGCCAACATGCAGGAGAGGACTTTTTCAAGCCAAACAAGCTTGGAACAAGCCAGCAGCTCGGACTTTTATTCCTGCAGAGATCAGAGAATAAAGCATACACAAGACCTGGAGTCTTCTCTGCTTAAATGAAACTCTGCACCTGCACATGAAACAGGCCAGTTCCACCTGGGGTAGGATCTCTTCAGGAGCCTCTCATCCCCATCTGTGATGGTGGAAGGAAGAGGTTTTGATTTTTTGGTGAATTGACCTTAGGCGAGGGAGTCAGTTGTCACAGCATAGGTAATATCAGCATTATAATATATATTATGGGGAGTTTTTAAAATTAATTTATAAAAACAACATATTCAGAAAAAATCTTCCCCTTTCACTTTGGGGGTAGCAGGGACAATACACATCTCAGCTTCTTAACAGATTAAGGTAGAAACAGGGCTAGGATTTCTACTTTAGAAATGGCAAATCGTAATGTACTGTAAACACTGAAGTCAAGCAAAAGTAGGATTCTAGAGTCTGCTACTTCAGAGCATAGTGCAGTAAGTCAAATTTTTTAATACAAAGAAGTATTTTTGCCTGAATAGTCTGTAACACCACCCTTCGGATGGCACAGTGCTGTACTTTGAGTCTATGAAATCTTCTGCTTAGGTTGGGAGAAATGTAATGTTGCAAATGCACAGGTAGTTAGTTATCTCATTCCAACTCTTTTGATACCTATCCAAAACTGCCAATAGCATGGGCCTTCTCATTGCTCAAGTTTTTTTCTTTTTAATCAGAAGGAAATAGAGTGGTCACAACCGTTTCTTCTGTTTCTTCATTTTCTCCTTCACAGAATCACAGAATATTCTGAGTTGGAAGGGACCCACAAGGATCATCAAGTCCAACTCTTAAATGAATGGCCCATAGGGGAATCAAATCCAGAGCCTTGGTGTTATTAGCACCATGCTCTAACCAGCTGAGCTAATCTCAGGGTCCTTGTTCTTGTCCTTTGAATTAAAAGAGCTAGTAGAAGTTAATGGAAAAAATGCATTTGGGTATATTTAGTCCTGCTTCATACTGGCAAGTTTTACTGATTTAATTGATTGGTCCAGGATCCAGTTCAAGGAACAAAACCTTCCTAACATGGATTAATTTGAATCTCTTTCACTCAAAGGTTAATGAAGTTGTACTGCCTCAGAACTGGGGCTGGCTATGAAATTACACAATGTCAGATCTGAAAAATTATTCATCTGCTTAATGCCATGGTGCAGCCATGCCATTGTCCTGTACAGGTCCATCAACCCACAGAGAGAGTTCATTTCCCTTCAGGTCCATCGCCTGTTATTAAAAAAATATGCTCCAATACAGTATCCCACCTGTCTTGAACAGGTAGATGAACGTCTGCAGATGTCTGTCTGGTCACATAAGAGCCCAAGATGGCTAACTTTGACTAGACAACTACATTTTAAATGAGTAAAATTAAGCAATACATCCTAAGGAAAATATAAAAAAAATAGCTCCTGATTAGGATTAATGAAATTTATACATGATCAGCTACTTCACATTAAATCATGTTTTTAAGACATGCAGAGAAGACCCTGTATTGCATGTGAAGATCCTGTGATATATTATAGATCCTACACCATATAGGAAAGGCAATAAACTACTGTCATGTAAAATATTTGGGTCATAGTATCTGATTTCTGAACAGAGACAATTTTGTATTAGTTTTCTTAGACTGAGAGATTATAATTTGCAGTGATTCAACAGACAATTTGCAATAATCTGAGCTGTCTGTGTGGAAATAAGGTTTTCTGAGAGATCTTGACCAATTTTATCCTGCTGCATTTGAGAAAGAAAAACCCTGAGACAAAGGGCTGATGTTGTCCTAAATTTGAAATATTTGTATCTAACTTCCTCCTGTCTTCCTTTTAAAATAAATGCTGAGAGTAAGTTTAGCAAGAATGAGCAAAACACAACCTACATATAAGTCAGATGAAAAGGGTATATGCACAGTATTTCTACCTGTTTTGAACAGACATTTACAGCAGGAACTTACCCAAGATCAGATGGAGGATAAGAAGCATTCGCCCCGGGATCCAAGAGAAAACGTTTCTGTGTGAATACTGAATTATCCCCCATTTCCAAAACAGGGTAGCCCATCTGTCTAGTCCATGTGTCCATGACTTCCTTCACAGGTTTATTACTTGCCTATGAATGATGGAAGAAGGTTGCGGTGAAAATGCAAATTCAGTACAAAGAGGAAAAAAAATTAAATATCTCTGGTATTGAGAAAAAGAAGAGCAGAAAGGGGCAGAGGAAAGAACAGGTTCAGCACAAAAAATGCTCCATTAAATCCTTTTTGGGTGTCATTGAAAGAGTGAGTTGGAAACTTAAACACAGACAAGAAATGAGAAGTGCGTGGACGGAAGACTGGTCAATAACATGGACAAGAAATACTGAGGAACCTTTGAGGCCCCTTGCTTGCTCTAAGATCTCTCCATTTTTTCTGAGGGAATAACTGAACAGGACAAAAAAGACACAGTGAGATTTTTCCAAGCCAGAAGTCTCTTTGCAGTGTGTCCTGTTTTCAGTGTGAAGGAACAGCCAGTATTAACCACCACCAGCTGCACTTATGTAAAATTTGATCCATTTGATTCATTATGTGGACTGTGAACGTCTGTCCTAGGAGCTGGAGAAAGCTGCCACTGCTTCCCTTGGATGCCACCTGTGAGGAAAGGGAGCTATGGTCACTGTTTCCTTCTCAAAATGAGGTAGATGATATGGAGATGCAGAGCACCAGAGAGAAAGTAGGAAGAAGTCCTGCCGAGCAGGAAGAAGTCTGGGACTAAGGAGAAGATGGGAGCTAGAAAAGAGACACAAAAGCATGACTTGGGCAGTGTGAGTGTCTACAGTGGTGGAAAGAAAGGAAATAATATCAAGGAAGAACTTGGTAGTATGTAGGTGGGGTTTGGGGGTAATGAGATAGATGGAAAGAAATAGCCCAGTCTCAAAGAAAAGCAAAGATCAGAAAATGGTGGCACTGACAATGACCCAGATGGGACTCAAAAGCTAGAGAGGCAGATAAGCACCAAAATTACTTGGGAATTGATACTACTGAGAGCTTTCAAACAGCTGAATCTGGTTAGAGAAAAGGGAGAGTATGGGGTGCACGTGTCTGGTGGATGAGTGGTGTTTTCACAAAATGAAATGAGTTCAAGTTGTGGGGGAAATGTTTCAGTTGCAGACTGTTTGTAAACAAAGCCTCCTTTCTTGTTTCTTATTCCACTCCCACGATCTTATGCAAAAAAAAAAAAAAAAAAGACAAAATTATATATATTTGGTGGAACTAAGATATACTGGAATACACTAGGAGACTGCCTCTATTGTGATCTCTTAGTGACAGGAGAGGTACAGAATACAAAAAGTTTGGGAAACTGAAATCAGTGGGTGTGATTTTTATTTCTTATTTATTTATTTATTTTTATTTATTAGCAAGGGTTTGGATTGATGCAAAACATACCTCTTCCAGAGCTTCCCAAAATTGTTGTGTCTTGGCATTCTGGAAATGGTAGGTCTTCAAATATGCCTAGAGAGAAGTAGAAGGCTGTGAAAGTACTACCAGGTCTTTCTTTTTTGCCTATGAAAACAGTACACATATTCAGTTGTACAGAGAGTTCCAATCAGTTGTATAGAGTACCCATGGGTGGTAGTATAGTGAGTAGAAGGTTAAATGGATTAATATTCAGCCGATGAAGATCCTTTGCTCTGCAATGCATCTCATAACGTTAAAAGTCAGCCTTTTCCGGTGTGACTTGTTAATACAAAATAAATTTGTAATTGAAGAGCTGTTTGTATTTTGTTTGAAGGGACACGAACATACCCTGTTTCAAATTTCTGTCTAATGTAAGATGTTGTTTAGCAGAAGGAAGCTAATTCAGGAGATTTCCCTAGCTGTGCACTTGGAGTGGAAGTACGAAAGTCACCTTAAAGATCACCTTTAAGTTGTGATCGAAACAACTATTACAAGGAACAATTGTATCCAGCGAAGTGTTTGCACCTCCTAAACTCTGTTCCTGTCCTATGTCTTACCTGGCTGCTTAGTGTTTTCCTACGCTGTTACCCGACCCTGGCGAAGTTCAGTCAGTAGATGGTGCTGTTAGTTTCGCTGTTAGCCACAACTGCCTACGTTAATGCTTGTGAAGGTAGAAGGGGAAGTGTTAGGTTCTTGGGGACAAGGTGGCTGTATTTTCCTATCCCGTGTAACTGTCCCGATTGAATATATAAAAGCGGAAATAAAGCAAAATACAGCTGTCTTGTAGCACCCTATAAATGTGCTGTCCTGAAAGGACGGAAGTAAGAACGAATGTGGTAAACCTGCAAAACTCTGTAGAGACAACGGATGCTGGTTGGGAGGAAAGGACAGATAAACTTCCTCCTTCTGGGAGGGCTCCTTTCTCCCATTTCTTCTTTCCCTAATTTTGTAGCAACACATTTTGACTCCAAAAGAAAGGACTATGAAGTGTGCAACCCTTTTCTACTCCCTGTTACCTTGGCTTTCTAGGGCTGGTAGTGTCCCTGCATCAGGGCACAGATGAGCCTGTTGTGTCCCTACATAGCAGGCTTGTGTGGGTTGGAGGATACCGGCCATATGAAGCTGCAGACGTGCTTTACAGCTGAATGAGAGGATCCGAGCTGACAACAGGGTAACAGTGGGGTGGAGTAGATTTCTCCACTAAAAGCTGTCATGAATTTAGGTCCTTGCTGGCAGGCTACCAAATCTTAATGCAGTTCACATTCCTGCTTCTGTGGGAGCATGGAACTTCTTCCCCTCCATGTACTCAGTACTGAAATGCATTAAATACTTTTGCTACTAATACCAGGATCTCTGATACTCAGCTTTTGAATAATGGCTTTGGTGGTGAGGATGGGCTGTATGTCCAGCAGGTTTTGGTGACAGCCTTACCTGACAGCCTTTCCGGAAGACCTCTGGTGTAATCCAGTCTTGAAGCATTCTGAGGATAGATGCACCCTATGGACAAAGGGAAAGGGGTGAAGGTTATTCCACACTGCTCTAACACTGGATTTCCGTTCACCTAAAAAGCAACATGTGAATGAGTATTCTATAAGGCAAAAATAGAAACCATCCATGACACTAAAGAAGTGTGTTTTCTACTTCCTTTGAGGCATGGCATGTGCCTGCCTGGTGGAGTTTAATTCTGGATGTGGAAATTGGTCTTCAGTTTTGATCAGATACTTGTTTCTAAGTTCAGCTGTGTTTGGTGGAAGGGCTACTAAGCCCTTCTGCTGGGGGTTACAGTCCTGCCACTCTGCCAGTTTCTGTGAGCAGGGCTCCCTGTTTTATTTTGAACAGGACAGGGGTGAGGGCAGCTGGGGAAGTAGCCCTGTCAGGGGAACAGCCTGATAGAGGCAGACACTTCTGCTGAACATCCAACAAGTAGGAAACTCCAAAAATGCTGCAAGTCTGGGGCTTTACATGTTGGGGATGCCATTTCAAGATTAAGAAGGAGATTTTTCTGAGGACTGGTGCGAGAGCTTTGGCCTCTTAAACAGGGTAGAATTGTGAACAGGGAAGTTACTTGGATGTCACAGAAAAACCCTGAAAAATTAGGGTTTTGAAAGAAGAGAGAAACAAAAGGAAGACAGGAGAGGGAAGTAGAAGACTCATGTAGAACAAAGAACAGAGTAGGCACAAAATGACGGAAAAAAAAAAGCAGTGCAAACCCAGTCTAAAATGCAAAATATGATTTGAGGATTAGCATGTTTTCATTTTCTGAACAAAATTAAAGGGCAGCTGAGACCCTAGTGCTACAAATAGTTTAAAAATCTAGTTGTCCCATGAAAACAAGAATGTTATATGAATTCTCAGTAAATCCTGTTTCCTCTCTTTACGTGTCTGAGAATAACTACTGCACGAGACATGGCAGAGGGACTGTTTGAACAGATATGCCTCAAACTGCTTTCCAGGCTATTGTTGCAGAGTCAAGGTGGTCAGCAGAGGACTGTTTTCTGATATAGAAATTTAATGTGTTTGCCATGGAACATGTTCAAAAACAATTCAGTAAAATTTAGAACGGATATCCATTAATGGTAATTATAAGGCTGCTTATGATTAATGGTGATCATAAGGCCACGTGTATGTACTAGGGTACCTCAGTTCCTCAGCTTTGTCTGTCAGTCACTTCTCATCTGAAATCACCTCTCATAAACCATCCCCTCCCATTTATATTAAAAGTCACAGTAGAAATACACACTTATTTGTGCATTTGGAAACACTGGAGATTTCCTTTGCTTCAAATTGTAATGTATAGTTAGTTCCTTGCATTTTCTACTACTGTCATTCCTTTCTTTCTTTCCATCGTGTCTTTCCCCTACTCTTGTCATTCCTCTGTAGTCCATGATGGAGTGTGTTTGAGAAAAACTCATCCTAACAAAATCACTGATTATAGGAACTCCAGTGTTTTAATAACTTTCCTTTCTTTCACCTATTTGGGGAGGCTCCGGAAAGTGACCTACTCTGACGGGGATGTAAGGGGCAGTCTTTATCAACACCCACAGAACTTCTAGAGAGTCATAGTAATTGCCAAGTATATGACAAGATTTGTTTTTGGCAGAAATATGGAACATGAATCCTAAACTTCTTTAGCTGGGAGACTCAGAAAATATGGAGGTCCAAGAGCAAATTTCTAGCACAACTTACTTAAGTATCTGTTTGCTGAAAAGATTTGCAAAGTTTGAACTCCAAAGACAGAAATTCTCATTGTTACTTCAATAAAATCTTTCAAACTAAAGGAGAAGATTAGACTGGAAAAAAGGTGAGATGCAATTACTTTTTAAGACCAGATTAAAAAAATTATGTACATTAATTGTTTAGTCACGAGCTCTACTCTAGTAGAGATTTCCTAGGCATACAATGCTCTATGGATCATACAGCAGTTAGAGGCTCCGTTACAGAATACACTGCAATGGCTCCATAGACCCTTAGGCAATTCATTAGAGTTTTAGGATTGTATAAGCCTTGTAATTGTTCTGGTAAGACTAACAGAGAGCATTCCAAATTATTCTTTATTTGTTTAGTGATGAATATTATCAAAAGAAGATTGTTTTTATAAGAAAAATGTGAAAGAGAAGCCAAAATAAAGCTAAAAAGAAACAAGTTAATTTTGTCACGCATTTATATATAAATACCAACAGTAATTTGAGCTAAATCTACGCAAATACTTTCTCTTTCAAGCCAAATTATATCCCAAGCCAAATTATATCCCAAGCAAACTGTTCCCAAACAATGCACAAGTCCTCAAGTGTTTTCGCTTAAAAAAAAATGAGTTAATGTAGCAATTCTCTAGGCACAAAGAGATGAGTAAAAGCTAGGATTTTTTTTTTCTTCAATTGTTTTTTCAGACCCTGCAAAAGTGTATGTCTTGCTTAGCTCGACACTGAAATACATTTTGGTTCAGAGTATTTGATTTAGCTCTGTATGTTTCATGACTTTTGCTAGTTTGATTTAAAAACAGTGTTACACAATGCAGGTTTTCACATGGTTTATGGTTTGACTGTGAAGCATTTATGATGCAATAAATACTGGTTGTATTGTTGGATAGAGGATTTAACAACTGAGAACACAAAACTGATGGAAATGGATGGATCAAATCTAGTTAATAAAAGTAGTAACTGCATTTACAGACTGCAGCACAGCTAAAGCGAAAGTCAATGCAATATATACTCTATGTTTAGCTGATAATGGGAGCTTGGAGGGAAAGCAGCAAGCTGGTTTAGTTTCATTTTAAAACCAACAACTCTAGTGGCAGAAGCTGCAGATATTGTGATTTTCTTGCAGCTCTGCATGCTGTGGGCAGGTCTGCATGGTGCACAGTGGCTGACCAAGGCTCTGGCTGCGCTGCTTCTCTCAACAGTTGCTTTTAACTGCATCAACACCGACAACAGAGGGAATGTCCCAGAAGAAAGGTTTGCACAGACACAGCTCAAGTGAATCAGGAGTCATGATTACAAGCACCCCTGACTTTTATCTCCTCTGCAAAGCCTCCACTTTCTTTTACATCCAAAGTCACAATAGGAGGATTTCCTACCTTGCTGTAGGATATCCCATCAAACACAGAGGTGATTTCAGCTGGAGATGACACATCAACCACAATTGCGTGGGAAGACAGCAAAGAGTCATCCTTCAGTACAGGAAGCACATCGTCAATTAAAACCTGTTCAGGCTGAGAAAGAGAAGACATTAGAATAGAAACAAAGGCGGGAATATATGTCTAACTTCTCAAATAGGTAGCTTGAACTGCAACTTTTCTAGGGAGAGGCATTTGGAAATAGAATGAGATTTCATGCCCTCTAAAGAGGGACTTGCAAACTCCTGCTTTACATCTGAGTGGGGAGGGATAAAGTTTTTCCCTAGCTAAGATAAACTGCCTTTTGGAAATCCTGTTTTCTTGTGTGTATCGACACAGGGAACACACACAACACAAACACACCCAGCCCACTCTCCCTCCACTCCCAATAAGCAAAAAAAGTAGGCTGTGTTACCAATTTCAGCAGTGTGACAATATTTGTAAAGCATTATGGGCTTCTCTTGCAAAAATAGAGCTAGGTAGGAAGGAAAGAGGAAAGAAGAAGGCAGGGTTCCCCATCCCAAAGCTTATAATTATTTTTAAAGTGATTTTCCTTTTTTTTAATATTAGGTGGTCAGCAGTCAAAATACCTGTACTATCTAATAAATATTGACCAAAAAAGGCTAAATTTCAGTTTGGTTTTCCTCTTCTAATACTCATGAGGATGATAACATTGAAATGTCTCTAGATCTTAAATTAATATGTTATCCAGATACAAAAAAGGGCTTTTAAATTTTAAACTCAGTAATAAAAATGTTTCTCATGTAGTTAGGATAACAGATCCTCTACTTCAAAGTATAAAAGTGACCCAGGAATGATTTTTTTCTCAGCCTCGTATAACATGGATCACAAGAGATATTTATGAGGAGGAGCAAGGGGGGTAGGGAAAGCACCAAGTAGGCACTGCCTGCTTCTGAAGTCACTAGGCTAAGGGGATAGTAGATTACAAAACAGACTCAAGCTATGCAAAATCTTCCCTGCTTCCTTCCACTGGCATATGGTGTATATTTCTTAGTAGCCAGAATCTCATTACACCTGGATACCTGGGGGAACTATGCATGCTATGTGCCATCACATCTGTTTGGGAGGGGAGGAAGGAAAGAGCAAGAAGCCTCCCTTTATTCACACACTTCTATCGTTCCTCAGAATCTGATGGATGCTTAAGGCTACTCTCTTTGCAACCCCCTTAAAGTGTCTGGAGTTGGTTCTGCTGCACAGTGTGACTGTAGGCCATCTCACTAACTATTTTTGCACTGCACAGAATAAAGATTGTCTGAGTTGGAGCATTTGAAATGACACTTAAAATGCTGGCAGAAGCTGAATGGGAGTCTGATATTTTCCTTGACAAGTAGCCCAAGCTGTGGAGACAGGCCCAGGTTCTCAACCCTGACCAGATCAGATAACAGTTATAAGTCCCATGAAGAACTAAATCTCCTTCTTTCAGAGTTAAACCTTTAAACAATCTTGCAAAGTTGCTAAGGCTCCAGAATCCATCTAGGTGTTATTTGCCGTAATCATAACTAAACGCTTGACTCGCTTATTAAAAAATAATTACTCTTCCCTGCAGACTAAAACTTTACTAAGTTTACTTTGACTAGGTAAGAGAAAAGGCTTAAACCAATGTTTTCTTTATGTTGCACTGCACTGTGTTAATTTTCTACAAATACACTTTGTGTCTTCCTTAACCTTGTCTCATTTTTATTCCCTTCCAAAATACTCCTCCCAGTCCTGCCAACCCTCTACAAGACAGAAATAATTACCATTTGCCAATCTGGTTCTGTTTCATTTGCTCCCAGGAACTCAAAATAACTGGCAAATCCTTCATTTAACCACAAGTCATCCCACCAGTCCATGGTTACGATATTTCCAAACCACTACAATTATAAACATAAAGATGTAGTGTTAGCTAAATAGTAAATGTACATTTCAGTATCTCACATCTCTACACAGAATAGTCATTTGCTTACTTTTTTCCGGTTCCAGATGAAAATTATCATAACTCTGAGGCTTAAATAGGAATTCCTTAAATAAGAATTAACACACTTGCCTTGTGTTAAAACATCACTTTTATTATAAAATTGCATATTACTGGGAAGATTGCTAATGATTCATGTGCCACTGAAAATATTTTTAGGTTTTGCCTCTTGATTTGATGATTTGTGCTTGTAAGGATATGTTTTCAGACAGCCTCCACAGTATATAGTTGTCCCTATTTGCTTGCCCAAAAGAGACATCTGCACATGTAAATGAGTTCCTTTAAGATATTTCAAACAGATTTTCATAAGCTGGCTGACAGGCTGGGCCCAAGCATCTAACTTCCTGAGAAAAATTCCAAGGCAGTAGTCGTATTTTAAAGCTCTAATGGGGATCTGTTTTAACATGATATTTTGCAAGCAGACTGTGAGCACACATAAAAGATCCTGAGATGGAGTTAAAAACAGTATTTTCAAGATTAAATATTGTGACTACGTATTTGAAACACTTTAAAAATTAATCATGTCCTAAAATGTACCTGATGAACGAGCTCATGGGCTATCACAGCAGCTACTCTCTGTTGGTTGGAAGAGGCTGACTCCTCAGGATCATACAGCAGGTTTGTTTCTCTGTATGTGATCAGCCCCCAGTTCTCCATAGCACCTGTCCCAAAATCTGGAATAGCTATTTTATCTGCATTGAAAGAAAGATAACATGATTACCACTGTACCCTTAAGCCACTTAGCTCGTCCTCTCTCTGTGTATTTACAGCCTGTGTTGCTTACCATTTGTGATTCTGGCTTACTACTATGGACTGCAGGCTACAGTCTGTGTTTCAGAAGCAGGGAACTGGCCTACAGGAGCTGATAGCAAGTGCCCTGGCTCTGCTGAGATTAATAGAGCTGGGATCAGTTGCCCTAGCTGAGAATCTGTCCTGTGAGGTGATGCTATGCCAACTTCTGTGAACGTGTGCATCACTCATTACTTACTTTTGGCTCCAGAAATCATACTAGTGTCTGGGGATGTGCTGCAGGCAGTAAACCTCCTAAAACTATTTGTAGCATAATGAGGCAGGACATTGTTTGTCACATTGTTGTATTAAAAGTATTTATTGACATTTTAACCGAAGTAAATCCCCCATGTTGTGAACAGCATCTGTTTCTCTGCCTGGTAATTTGTAGGGGTCACTCATTTATGGTCAGTAATCAATAGCGATTTAAATGAGAATTGCAGACTCAACTGGACTGGTATTTTCTTCTACAAATAATGACCAGAGCCTTTCTATGTGGGTTGGTGAAAAAGTACATATGAATTTAAAACTGAATAGAATGAACAACTCTCACCCCACCATAAGAGAAGGCAGGAATTACTTACTATAAATTAAACAACTTGATTACACAGCCAAAGCTGATAGTCTGGTAAGGGCTTCAGTGATAGTCAAAATGAGGATCACAAGGAGACTGGCAATGCCAGAAGCCATAAATCAATGTGAAACACAATATTTAAATAAAACATTATGCAGAAACATATTTGATTCATCAATTTTGACCCAGATGACTTCTAATAATGAGCAAATGGCATGGTAAGTCAAGATTTGTGATCCAACAGATAGACACTGAGGAAAACAGTACAAAGGTATCTATCTTCTGATACTTCTGATACTGCTGACCTGGGGATACCAGTCCACCCTGTAGTGCAGACAGGCCCTTATACATATGTTGCCTGGCAAAGTCATCAGGCTTTCATGGAAATGAAAGTTTGAATATGAAGCATAGGTGAGATATAGACCCCATAATTATTGGGGACCAGTGTGTGAAAGAACAATATGTTGTATGGTTTCCCTATTCAGTTGTCATTGAAATGCAAAAAGATATTTACAGTAAACTCATAATGTTTTGAAAGGAAGAGGTAAAAATCTTTTGTTAAAGTAATATAGGTTAGCCTGATAGGTACAAACACGAGTAGCCAATAAAAAGTTTGCATAGCACTATTACTTGTCTTCAAAGTTTTGGGTATTTTTTTCCCCATTACATTCGCTTGACTTGTTTGCAGTTAGTATTTTTCCATCCTTTAAAGTTCATGAACCTAACTAAATTACCTCTTTGAAGGTCTTAGGAAGGGGCATTTCCAAAATGCTGATTACATTCCCAACTTTATTAGTTCAAATTGCACAAATCAGATCCATACTCCAGATATTCCAAGCTAAAGGATGCCCAAATGCACTACTTTCTCTCTGCTTATTTTGTAACCATGGGCAAAATCTGAGAGTGTGCCTGGTCTTGTTTATTTCTGGGTCTTTATTTAGCCCAGCAGTAGAAGCTACAAATTAAATGCTGGACCACATTCATCTTTCTAAGAGGTTGATACACACCCACTTTGCACTAAGGTTAATAAATAATATGACATACTCTCTGGCAGTTTACATCTTCACTTATCTCACAGCTGAGTTTTGTCCAGAAGTTCCCATGGAAGTGGTACATATTTTTATGAAATTTCTGGCTCTGTTTTAACTCATGATGTTCCTTTGCTGATGACACCAATGCTTGCCCTGTCTTTCCACAAGACACTTTAAAATAACCATGCCAAGACCAGTGCTTCAGTTCAGTAAACTGAGCAACTCTTCCATCATGACATTTAGGAGCATCTTGAACTACATTGCTACAGTTTTAAAATATCCTGACATAATATAAGCAGTTAGCAACCAAATGCTTTCATGCTGTTTTCCACTAAAAGCACAGAGTCCTGTAGGAGCAACATAACCATGACACTGAATTAACAGAATGAAAAATATAAATATTAATAATTACCTAGTTTTGGAAGAGAATAGCTCAAATTAAAGTACTCTTCAAAGAAGTCAAATACAACTTTTGTTACATTTGCTGCATATTGTGCCGTGTGTAGTTGCTGTGGCTGGGCATAAACTCTCAGCTGTAAAATAGAGACAATTAGAGCAGCTTTCAGTTAAAAGAAACCAGAAGGTGTCAATTGAAAAGGCATTTAGCGTACATACCTATAACACAGGAGGTTTTCTCTAAAAGACTGGCCTGAATGCTGAATTCTGTTCCCTAACACGTTTATTCAACAGTTTTTCAAATGTTGTACAGAAGAGAGACCAAGCCAACATAATCTGTGCACGCTTTCCACAGTATACCTAAATTGTAAAACTGTCAAGACTCATGTCCAGAAGCTCAGAGTGGCCTAGCTTGGAGCAGGGCCTGGATGCATACCAACCCCTACTCCCCCAAGGGCTGGTTTTCTCCAGAAGGAAACCTGGGCAAGCACAGTAAAAAGGGATCCACTTTTTCTGAGCAGTTAATTCATCTTCACCGATCCCATCAGACCAATCTTTAGGAGCACATTTGTATTGAAATGTGTCTGAAGCCCATAACACCTTATTTTCTTCAACTTCTTTCTATCTTTTCTACCTACTATCATCATAGTTTCCTCTTGGCCTTGTATGTTTGAAGATCTCAAATCCTCTGAAGATAGTGTGTTTACCAGACCTGTCACTCTTCCCAGATTCTGGCCCATGCAGGACCTTGGGCCATACGGCCCCCCAGTCACAGCTGTGGTGCTCGCTGAGTTGCTGTGCCCCAGGAAAACATAGCCAAAAATCAGCTCTTTCTTTTCCCAACAGGCAAATCCAGGAAAACTGGCATGTTTGGTAGCCCTGTGTGTGATGAGTGACCATTTCTGTTCTCCTCTTGCATATCTGAATGCAAAAAAATGGTGTGTTGTATGTTGACCTTTCAATCCCTGAGGCTTGGTGCCTGGGACTACTTTGGCTATTGCTGTCAAGCAATAGAAAACCTCAAACTCTGTAGAACTAGAGACCTTATGGCACCCATATCCATGATGAGGAGGCCTACCTACGGCTTGAAAAAACCTTTAGGGACGTTACCTCCACATTTTGAAGACAAAGTTTGAATTCAGAATTACGGAATTTCTTGAGGGTCTTTCCCTCAATCTCTTTGTCCCAAAGCTTGCAGGAGCTCTAGGCTGTTCTCTTCACTGGCCCTAAATATTTCCACTGTGGAAAGTAAGAGATCTCTATATGGAGCGAAGTTTCTGGTTTTAGGAAAAATGATCCATCTCATTTTGCCAGCTCTGTGACTCTTATGAATGGGCCACATTCATCTGGCTATGTCGGTGTGGCTTGTTTACTCCTCAGTGCTGTCTTACAGCCAGGCATTTAGGGCCCAAGCTGAGCAAAGGAGCTGGTCTATTTTAAGAGCTCTCTTGGAGCCTGACTACACATTGATTTCAATACCATGAAATTACATTTCCTCCAATGAGAGGGGAGGGTGGCAAAGTGGTCAGAAATAAAGCTGGAATGAAAAAAAACGAAACCAAAAAAAGCTTATGGGATTCAATTGGGAATCCATTCTAGGCAGGGGATTTCCCCCAGGGTCAGTTTGCAATTACAATTTACAATTTGCAATTTCCACTTCTGTAAGCTCTTTACCCAATTTAGCAGCCTTCAGTCCCCTAGCTGATCCATATTAATGGTTTCCAAAACCTTCAGCATGCACTAGAAGTGACTCTGGGTTTATTTGTATAACCTCCTCTGTGATTTTCCAAACCAGACATTTGGTACCTGACAGGTAATCAGCTCAGGAGTACTGTTTCCAGCTATAGGCACATTTCCCACCATTGATTCCATTAACGTCTTCATTAGAGCTTTCAGAGTGAACAGCAGAGTTTTTAAATAATTTACCATTTAAATAATTTACCATGAGCTGTATGTTCTTGCTGTTGTTTATGAAAGCAATTTAAGGATCATGATGATACTTTTTGTTGGACTTTTCTATTGCTAGAAATTGACATAGCAAACTATGGAATTTTCTTTTCAGCTGCTGATGAATCTAAATTCCTCATTGTTCAGCTGGGCTTCAAAGTTCTTGGACACCTTGGAAAGGTGTCTAGGAAACCTTGGAAAGGTTAGAAGAATGACTCTCTAAATATCTAATTTAAAACTCTAAAGATAGTCTGGTTTTCCTAGGTAAAAGGTAATTTTTCTTGATAGAGCTTATGATTCCCTTTATTAAAAACAATCTTACACATGTACTTTTTATTGGTAAAACTATGTCCATGTTAAGAGAAAGGAAACAGTTGTGATATTAACCTCGCTTAAACCCCAAGTTTTCTAGTGCAGGCAAGTCCTCAAACATTGTTTAGTGAGCAACATTAATAAAATATGTAGTAACCGAGGCCTGAATTAGAAGATGTTTCTTCAGGCAACCTCTGTACTGACACGAATACCCCTGCTTCTACACACACACAGTTTAATTACCATGTTTCAGTGAGCACTCCCTTCTATTTAGAAAAGCTACAACCAGTCAGGAACATTGTGGGCTTTACTGTTTTGCTTGGGGAAAAAAAACAAATATTGACCTCAGAGCCGTACTCTGGAGCGTGGCATGGACAAGCAGAGAATATTAACTTTCGCAACTAGAAAATAGTGTAAAACACTTCTTTTCTTTACCCTACCACATTATTTTCTGCACAAAAAGCTACACAAATTCTGCTTCTTAAAATAACTAAACTCTAGAGAACATCTATTGAGGCCAAATAGTTAAACTCCTGTCCCTGATAGTAAGTGGATCAGCTGCATTGAAGAGCAACTGGTTAACAAAATTGTGTGACTGGGTGGCTTAAAAATGTGCTCCTGTTTTGCAAATTATTTAGCCAAACAGCAGGGAACTAAGCATATTACATCTCTATCTCAAACCAAGCTCCATTTGCTTGTCAAAGTGTAATTTAACCTTAGCTATTTATCAAGAAACAATATAAGCATACAGCATGATAATAGTTAGGGCACAGAGGAGAGAGGCCTCAGCACAGCACTATGCCGGGAAGTCTTTGCTAAGAACTGAATCTGAACCTTGGAGATTTCTACAAGACAGATTTTCACATCAGTGAACAGCCTTAAGTAGGCAAGGATTTGCTGAGCTTTTTTGGATAGGGAAACTCAGGAAGAGCTAACTTGCTAGGTTAATGGTGGCCCAGCTGGGGCTTTGTTATAGATTCCCTGTTCATTTGTGTCACTATCTCCAGAAAAGGAGGGAAGCACTGCTGGCTCAGGTGAACCACAAGACCACATTTCACATAAGGGGAAAGGAAGGGGAAGCAGCAATAGCATACAGCCCTGGGATCATCCTCTGTGTCAGATGAAGAAAAAATGTAATCCAATAACTAATTTACAGCAGGTTGAGCATCCCAGTCTAGGTTTAGGCTAAATGAGGAGTTTATGTTGAGGGGCAAATTATATTTAGGATTCCAGTTTGTGAATCAATGTAGTGTCTTGTTATTTCTTTATCTCTAATCAGCTGTACCTTCAGGAGATTTGAATCTAAGCAAGAACTGGATGGGACTGCCTACTGCATCTAAACAAAGGAGCTATTTTAACTTTATGGATTCAGATTCAAACCCATGCACTTCATTAGGGCACCTACCAAATAGCTAGCTCTTTAGGCAGACACTATCACTTCTATACTTATTTGTAAAGAACTTACACTGGGCACTTGCCTGCAGCAGCTGTTGTAAAATAAAGAATATTAAGGCCAACACATAATGGTACATAGCACTGTAGTCCTATGTCTCCATGGCTGTGATAATATCAAATGCATGGATTCATATCTTTTAACCCACAGAAAACTATAACGTATTTGTATCCATGACCTGCGACTCTCCTGCACCCCTTGACTTGTACAATCCTTCAGACACTGAGCTTCAAGTCAGGGACAAGGTTAGAGAAATAGTGCTTCTTCCTCACCTGTGTGCCCATATGGGAGGTACTGACTGAGATCTCACAAAGATGGGAGACAGGGAAGGACTGCAAAACACTATATGTAGTTAAGGTCAGAGGGACCACTGTGAACACCTAATCTGATAAAATAGGCTGCATATAATAGGCTATGGGAAATGGAAAAATATGTTCCTGTTTTTATGAATTGAGATTTTTTTTTTTTTAAATGCAAATCAAGGTACATCTGTCATCTGAAGCATGTTCAGGTTGCAGCAGGACTTACAGGTTTTCCACTACGGGATATTCTCTCTTCATAGGAAAACTGGTGCACTGCAAAGCATACCAAGTAAGTGCTCATGGGAACTGACTTCTCAAAAGTTGTTCGATTCCAGCCATCGCCGAGTTGTACAGTTTGCTGCAGAAATGGAAAAATAATCAGTTTGATTTTTGGAATTGCAAACACATGCAGAAGAGGGTACAATATTTATATGAAGGCTGCAACTACACAGGAATGATAAACCACCTCTTCAGGTTCACCGCTTCTGGCATCTCATTGCTGGAGGCATGAGAACAGACATGGATTCTTCTGCGATACTGCACTACATGAAATGGGACTTTGTTTTTCTGCACTTAGTAAGTTTACTTAATTGTAATTTTCATCAGAGATTTGAAATCATTCACATGCGCAGGAATTTTTCCAGTGTATGCTACTGTGTTTTGTTCTTGCAATACTTGCATAAAATAACATCACTTTGGACAGATCAGAGAAGAGACTGAATTCTCTCCTCTCTTAAATATATGCATCATGGATGAGTCAGGCATTGTAGAGACGCTACTTGGGATAAAGACCAATGTAATGAATCTATCCTGAATTCATTCAAATATAAATGAACACTGCTAACTGGTGGGTTGCTTCAGTTTACATAAAATGTAGTGCTTTCTTGATTTTCCCAAATGTCCTTAACTCTCAAATGAACCATATGACCAAACTTTCTTCCTGTTGTATGTGATTTATCCCATAAATATTTATTTCTGTTACTCATTTTGTGCTATTGTCTGATAATCTTTTGTGCTTCTGACTGGATGACTAATTTAAAGAGGAAAAAAGTAAAAAGAATATAAAAGACATTAGCTTTCTAGAGATACAATACTTCATGAGATTTTTTTGTTATAAACACAATACAAATAAAGCTCAGACAGTGAATGTTACAGGTAATATGATTCCATGAGAAAAAACCCTTTTCACAGATATTCATAACCCACTTTCGACAGAGATATTCACAGTCTACTTTTACATTATTTGACTTATCTTAACATCTCTTTTTCTTTCAACAAACTCAGGACTTAAGCAGAAAAAAATTCTTTAAAAAATCAAATCCAGTGAAAAATGCAAATGAAATGCACAAGTTTCAGTTCTGTTGATCTGATTTTGCCATGCTGATTATATAGCTCCACATCACGAAAACTGCTACAAGACACGTAACACACAACATGCCTTGCATTTACAAACTACTACATTTCCATCTGTTGAAAGGATGTTTCCCAAAGATCTTTCACTACTAAGACCAGAGCTACTCACCTTGTGAGCATATCAGATATAAAAGTGCCCTACTATAATCCCTCCATCAAATTTGAGTATGAACTCAGCATAATCTGCATTTTCTTATCTGTACTTGTTTTTTAGTAAATTAATTAAGAAGCTGTAGCTAGCCTTTAAAAACCTTATTTTTGTATGTCCATTCTAGAGGCAAGGTCCACATGGTGTAAAGTAAATCTCAAAACCCACTAAATCTTCATACTATCTAGTCTTATCCCCTTACCTTCCTTGCTGGTACCCTCCCTTATCTGAGGTCTGTGAGGAAAGGTACAGCACTCTCCTTTCATGTGTTATTCATCAAAGTGCTTGGTCTCTTTTAGGTATCACAGAAATGTCTTTAATAACAATGGGTCAGATCTTTAAATTTGCAGAAGGTATGGAAGGCATCTGTACTAGAATGGTAATAGTTTTCTCCACTGCATTGCTAGGGGAAAAAGTTTAGGGGACTCTAAATAAAACAGTACACAGTAAAGTAGACCTTTGTTTTCTGGGTGGGGGAGCAATTTGGGAAGATGAAAATGCCAAAAGCCTGGAGGCTTTTTTCTTTTTTTCTTTCTTTTTTTTTTTTTTTTTTTTTAACTTGGCACTTTATCTCCCACTACAGAACATTATTAGAAATTACACAATGGACTACACATTCAGTTGAGCTATTCATTAGAAAGTCTCTTATCTGAAAGTCATTCAATCTTCTTCCAGAAAGCCCAGAGGTAGATAATTGATGCTGTTGAATTTCATACAAAACTTGGATTTTGACACACTTGGTCCAGAAATGGATTATTTACGAAATTATAGACATGATGGAATGACAAGTGCCCACACCCATGAATTGACAGATGGGATTTCAGATCCGGTATTATTAAAAATAATAATCCTAGACTTCCTTGCTAGAAGGATTCTTTGCCATTAGGTTGTGATCAGCAGACCCTTGCTTTGGACCTTATTTAGTTTTAGTGATTATTTTAGGCTTTCCACCTAGGAATAAGCTGTCTTCCAGAGTATTCCTTCTCAGAGTCCACCCAGTTTGGCTGAAGAACCTGCCATTATCTGTTTATAGTTACTAGAGGACACTCATCTAGAATATCTGAATACAGGATCAGCTAGCTAAAGACAGGAAATACATTTCGTTTCTGCTTTGGATTTGATTTTGTATTGCCATGTTGTGTCCTGGCGGACCACCATGAGTCCTAACAACCAACTAGTCCTGTTCTATGGAATATTTATTAACCATTAGTTTTACAGTGTCCAGGTGCTGGAGTCTGTGAACACACAAGGACCTTGCAATCCACACTACTATTCCAGTGGCTTTATAGAACCATTTCACTTAGACAGCAGAGCTGGGAAATACATACCTGTACAGGCATGTTTGAAAGTGCTTGATATGTATCTTGATGGATGATAGATATGTTGTAAGTTGCCTTTTTGTTTGGCTCGTCAAAGCAGGGAAACGACTTCCGTGCATCTGTTGGCTCATGATCAGTAGCTGCGATGCTCCTTAAACAAACAACACATTGGCAAGCCTTCATTATAGAGCTTTGAAATCTTGTCTGTAATTTCTAAACATTTTTTGTAGCAATTTCACAAACTAAATTCGACTACAAGTATTTGTGTGTACTTGTCCATTCATAAAACCAAGTGACAGCAGAAATGCACAAGCTGACATCACATAGGTATATGTAGCATATAAATCAAAGTCTGTCATCGGCATCCTCTAGGTTTCAGAGCAAAAGCTAAAGCAAATTGCTTATCATCAAATATTTTTAGGAGCCAGGCAGTAAGATAGGCATGACCCCTCATGGATGGTAAAAATTTTGCTTACCTTCCTAATGAGCTTTTCCACTGATTTATACACCTAAAATAAAATACTGATGATATCACCTGAAAGGAAATCAAGTCACTCCATGCATCATTTACCCACTACAGCATATCTTGGGATCGGAGTTTTGAACATATCCTGAGACACCACCTTGAAATTGTGTAAATGCCACTAAAATCTCATCCTGCCTATGTGTTTCTTTTTTTGCATTTACCACATACAGCTTTCTGTTGGTGCTGTTATGCTTCCCTGACTCCATTAGTGAAACTGCTGGAGAAAACATGGAAAGTTCAGATGAATATCCTAGTATATAACTGATGCTATGCAAGCTGTATTGGGGGTTTAGAAAGCCATCTCAGTTGTGCAAAAACAGCTGGAAGTGCTGAACAATAGGGGTCACGTAAAAACATAAGGTGAAGGTTGTGAGTGTTCATATCATGTGCTTGCTTCTTGCAGTGACATTGGGCTTTCCCATTAATGAACCATACAGTGGCAGGGTGTATTCTCAAGTGATTGATGGTGAAAGGGATCACAGATGCTTCTTCAATTAATCTGGAATGTCGAGCATTTTCTGATAGGACTTCTACAGCTGCTCCAACTATATTGAGGTAGTTTTTCTTTCCAAAAAGTAATTAAAAGTGTACACCATAAATTACAAATCTGCAGCAATCCTACAAGCTCACTTGACAATCAATTTTTCAATGTTTCTGTTGCCCTTGGCATTTCCCTGTGACGGTTAAATACTAAACTGGTCATTAGGAACTTGTAGCAGCAAGAGTCATTTACCAGTCTGACGGAGGTAATATATCTGGGTTCTCTCCATTCATGTTCTTTGGAATAGTAACTCAAAAGTTCATGGGCAGAAAGCATAATGAACATTCACCTTAACATAATTTCAAACTCAATAGAGTTTCTTTTGCTTGGTGCATTGTTTGCTGTCACTCTCTATTTTTGTAGGATTTGAAAGCTATTTCACAATTAAATTAACTGCAAGCCTCCAGGGCAATGCTTCACAGCTATTGCTTAAAAAATTGGCTATATATTTTGACACATTTATGTCTTGTTCCTACAGACTGATAACACTGTGATATCTCTGTTGATTTATGAGATGATAATCCATCTATCCTCATATGCTTGTAGAGGCATACAGACATTACGAGTGCAAAACCTTAGTGCTACTATTTCTATAGGCTAGACAATGACAGCTCCAGACTATGGCATGCATAAAAGTGGCATCAGAAACTCAAAATGTTGTAATTTCCTTTCAAGCTTCATAATGTAGTTTTTAGCTAAGATTTTCTTCAGTCTTTGGTGGCTTCTGCTCTTCTACTTGCTGTTGATGTCCAGATCTTTAAATGTGAACTAGAGGTGACAGTTGTAAATCATACCTAATAAGAAGTGAAAATGTGACTGAGACTGCATCCAGCTGTTCTCAAAATAAAATAGTGATGCATTTAAGAACCATGATGGATTTTCCTCCCCACCCCCCCACAAAGTACATGGCGTTAGTGAAAAACCTCTCTTCCCCTTAAGCCATTTAAAGCATTTTTCTCTTAGTCTTTCCTAAAATTCAGATTCATTGTTTCTTCTGAGGAAACTTTCTCCTTGAGGAAGAAAACTAGGAGTGTTACTTCTGTACACTAAAGAAAATTTTGTCTTTCACTGTTTAACAAAATCCTAAATGCAAGTGTCCCTGTTAGCCATGTGCCAAACCTCTTGCTCTTTTCTTATAGAAAACAGAAAGAATTCCTATAAAAGGGAAGCCATACCTTATCACTAATAGTCGTGCAAAATCCAAGCCAGCTGCTGTGACATTTGTATTATTTGTAATATTAAGGAGAAAATACAAGAGGGCTTTAGCACATTTCTTGTAAGAAATTAGTGAGTTGAAATAACCCATTACACCATGCAAGGACTCTTCTTATATTTCTTTCCCTAATATCTGAAAATAACACAGTTGTAAGGTAGTTATGCTCACTGCATCATGCAAAATAAGGAAGAACTGTTAATCACTTTTCATCAATGGGGAAATGGAATACACGAGGAATAGTTTCACCAAAGGACTTATGCGCTTACTGCTGGATTCAGGAACCCACAGGACGATCTAGGCAGGTCTATGTCCAAAACCTACATTCTTAAAGTTTCTACTTTCCTGTTCCCTACCTGCATGTGCACACCAATTTAAATAGTTGTGTTCCAAAGTATCTCAAGATCTGCTTTAGGGCATGTCCAAAAGCACCTTTGCCCTGATGGGAATTGTGTGATCTGTCTTAACAGGATTCCCAAATGAGGTGTTCTTCTCCTAAGCCTCTCAAGGATCCCAGACTTATAGGCATGTTCAGCACATGTCTACCTGTTTTCCACAAAATGTAGTGGGAGATTTGAATCTAAGCAACAGCAGAGCCTGGATATGTGCCCAGTTTGTAAACAAAAGGCGTTATAGAAATGTTTTGGCAAACTTTTGCCTTCACAGATAGATAGCTGGGGAGCAGCTCAGTTCTGGGAGCTGACTTTCCAGTTGTTCTTAATTCTCTCAAAAGGTCCTATTGCTTCTAACACTGCACAGAAGGGAAGGTTGAATAGGTTAATTACATGTTGGATTGCATTTTCACCTCAGCCCTCTTCAATTTAACACTCCCTATTAATAGACTTGATCATTGTTCTTACCTAATCTGATTTGTATTTACTTGCAACATGATAAGAATGGAACTATTTGGGTCAAAATTTTTCAAGAGTGATGTCTACCTCAGGCAAAGACAAAAAAGCCAATTCCAGTCAGCATTGCTCTGAATGGAAAGCCAGGGGAAAATGCAGTTTTACTAAATAATAAAACTCTTCTCTTGTCATCCTTTCTCACTCCATCCTATCATCTCCCCTTATGCCACAGAGCAGCAGCTTGGCTGGTGGTTGTTTTAATTTCAAAGCCGTACTTATCGCTATGATGTACATCACCTATTCCACCCCCCCAAACAATCTGCCCAAACATGCAAAACATTTCAGAAGTCACCATTCGCTCATTCTTATTAAAGCCCTCCTCAGGTCTAACAAACAAACTCCCATGCTCGAGTTCCTTTCTGTATTGAGAGTTTTCAGACTGCTGGCTAGGATCATCCCTGCCACTGTAGCTTCCAGCCAAGAAGTAGGAACAGTCAAAGTGAGCCCACATTTCATATTTTCTTCAGTTTTTGAAGTTCCCCTTTTCTCCTGACATCAGATGCTTGGCCCTTGTCTACCTCTACTGTCTGGATCTGAGGGAAAGGCACTCACCTCTCCTGCTCTGCAACTCAGGAGACCTGTATTCTGATCCAGCTGTTCTGGTATTGTGACAGATCTGGAGCTATTACTTTAATATCTAGGTATCCTTCACCAATAAAAAGGAAGTAACACACCTCAACTCGGATGTATCATAAGAGGTTGCACTTTAAAACTGTTGTGGAGATGTCAGATACTCAAAGTATAAAATCAAAGCACCTTTCAAGTCAGAACAATACTGAGGTCAGAGATGGAGGAAAACAAGGGGGAAAGAGCCGTCTGGTGTTCGAGCTGTTCACTGCATAGATTCTTCACAGATCAGATAACTGTGTTTAACTAGGAAAAATCAATGCTTGCTTTATCCTCTGCCTCTTGGATTTGCTGGTGTCAGTGCCAGTCACTGCTGCTACTCCTGGCATTTTCTGTCAGTGGTTGAATGGAACTGATGTGATTCTCAATCATGACACCATTGTCCCAGGAGGGCAAACAAGTGACATGACAACACATCGGTGCTTGTCTTCATGTTCCTGCTACAGGGCCTTGTAAAAGTCTAGCTAAGTTTATCTTTTGGCTGTAAAGGCTGGAATGAGTCACTTCAGAAATGTAAATATTGGAAAATGGATGAGTGTCCTCTCCATACATTAACTGTGAAGAAAAGCCTTTGAATGGTGGGCAATGGCTTTTTCAAGCTTTCACTGTAGTGCAAATCTGGCAAATGGAATGGGTTAGCTGAACTGGCAGAGGCTTTCAATAACTATTGATATATTAATAAGGAAGAGATGGAGCACAAAAAACCCAAGTCAAATATAACCTTAATTGTTTGGATTTTCCTATATAATTTAAACCATCTGCAGGAGGGACAGAGAAGTTCTGGTCTGAATATTCCTCAGGCTTACAACATCAAGGAGGCATCATATCAGGAAACATATCAGAAGAGTATTTTACACCAAAACTGTTACCTTGGGAAGTGACAGGAAGAGGGTGGTAATAGTTTATGCTATTTATTGTACTACAGAGATAAAAACAGGCCTCAATCCTTTCAGCTCTCCGACAGAGCAATTCATAAAGTTCAAAGGTAATCTGGGACCAGTAGAATTTGAAAAGGTTTTTCAGAAAAATAATAACAAACCCTCGTCTCTCCAGCCCAGATTCACTAGTCAGCAGCCAAAGGGTTTTGAATACAGGATCTTCCTTAGGGGGATGAGAAAACTAAAGAACAGCCCAGAAATGTCAGCAAGTTGGTGAGAAGCAAGACTGAAAAGCTGAAACAGGAATAGAGGAGGCCTGAACAAGTAGAAATAAAGAAAGTTTAATAAATAAAAGAAAAACTGCTTTACTTGATCTCTCCGTTCTCAGTATAGGTGGTCCTATAAAACCCAACCAGCGAACCATTCAGCCAGCCTTGAAACTTCAGGGTGAGCACATAGGGATCACTTTCATCAGTGACAGAGAGCTCTGCTGCTGCCTTCATCACTATGTATTCCTGTGGGTTGTACGCAAAGCAATCATTCAGAGCAATCTGCTGTCCTGAAGATTTCTGGAGTGTGGGCATTTCTGTAATCTTGGTCTCTCGCAGGTGAAGCCACAGGGAGCTGGTAGGTTTTTCCAAAATAATAGAAATATTGACTGTCCCACTGTAAATGTCTGCCTCCATTTCAGGCTTGATTTCCAGATCATAGTGGACAGGCTTGACATAAGTGGGCAGCCTAAATTCTGTCCACTCTCCAGTCTCATCTTTGGGAGGACAGGATCCCAAATCCACTGGAGGACGAGGCTGATCTGTCGTTGGTTGATCTGTTGTTGGTTGATCTGTTCCCTCTGGAGTTTTCTGAGATTTAGGTCTGCTCAGTCCCACACCAAGCCCCACGGCAAGACCTACAATAACCACAACACCACAGATGATAGCCACATGCTTTGTCTTCATGCAGTACCTCTTGGACTTCTCATCCTCAAAATCCATGCCCTCCATCTCTGCTCCTGGGTCCGCTTTCAGAGCAAAACATTAACTACAAAAAAGGTTATTAGTCACTCCAACACTTGCATTCAGTAAACTCAGCAGTCTTGGTTTGTATTTTAATTGTGTAGCTATAGCTGTTCTCTGCCTGTCTCCTGCACCTCGCTTTCCACGAGACACTCAATTAATTAAAGACAACATGCTCTTGGAGGAAATGTTAGTGATCAAAAGAAGTGCAGCTGGGCTGAGAGAAGGAGGGAACTGACACAGAAGAACATTGTTCCTGCCGTGCTACCCTTATAAGCAGTGCAACCCCACCCCCAGCCCCTCCTGTTCTGGCCTGAGTTAAATATAAAACAGTGCTATGTTAATCAGCAGTCAGGACATGATCAGATGCCAAAGCTCTGTCAGCAGCTTTCAGAAAGAGTTTGCAGATAGAGGTGTAACTGCTCCAAATCCTCAACCTTCACCACTACCTCTTCCTTTTTCTGTCTGCTATGTCTTGTTTAGGTTTTTGAGGTTTGGGCTGTTTTTTTTTTTCCCTCTTATTAATAAAGGTTTCCTTGAACTTCCACCCTATATGTTGTGAAATGACATCTCCAAACTCTCAAAAATCCAGGAAAAATCACATACATCTTTCAATTGTTTCCCCTCTTTTCTAGGCTCATTTACCTTTGCCAAGTAATTCAAGGCAGTCACGGACAGATGAATGCTCAGTGGAATGATAAATTTTGATCACTGACTTCAAATTTTAAAAGATGTCTAATTCCTCTTCCCCTCATAGGGCCAGTTTTCCAGGAGATTGATCATAACCATGCATGCAAGCTGGTAGCCTCAGATAGCATTGCTTTGTGGGTCAGCACAATTACAGTGCTGCCTGTGAACCCTTGCTGTGAGGGACACTTCTAAATATGCTATTATATGATTTGAGCACTGAGGATCTAATTTAGCGTTTATTGCTTGTCATCACAATGTGGCACTTCACTGAAACAAATTAAGTGAATAGAGCCTGATTCTGCTCGAGGGAACTTATTGTAAGTAAGGCCTTACTAAGCCTGCAAGCAAGATGTTGCTAATGCAGTATGAAACTGAGCACAGCAGTAGTCTTGGCCTTGTTGTTACTGGGCTAAAGGAAGATAGTATAGAATATAAACCTTAGTCCCTGGATCTCTCAACCCTTTTACTCCACTTATGTAGCCCACTTGAGTAGATTTTTAATCAGGCACATCAGTTTGGCTTCATGCCTCCTGTTTTGGTTTATAAGGAGACAGATTATTATCACCCTTTACATTAGTTACAACTCTGACTAATTAGTCTTGACATTTTTAATTTTTTTTTTTTTTTTTTGAGATAGATGAAGTTTCACCTGGATGGATTAATTTAGGCCTTAGAATCAGTTAACGCATACTCCGAGTGAGATGCACTGAATTGGGGAAGGAACTTTTCTAGAAAAGACTTCACCCAGTCTGTTTAGATCTTCTCATAAGTCTCACTCTGAAATATTGTCAGCCACCACAGGGCACTTAAGTCACCCAGTTTGCATCAGCATTCTTCCAGCACACTGTTATTTATATAGCATCTTGTTTTAAAGGCAAGGATTTTCTACAGGAACTGAGAAAAGAAAAGTTTTGGAGTTTTTTTGCAGAGCATCAAGTTAACTCTTACTCAGATATTTTCAAAAGTGAGAAACTAATGTAAAAAAAAAATCAAGCAGAAAGCTAAAAATCTGTTTCACATTACATCTGTTTTTATTGTTTCCCATTTCTCTGCTGTGATCAAAACTAGATATGACATGGGAAACCAGTGCCCTTTAATGGATTGGGTAAGAATTCAACTTCTAGCAACAGAGCCAGCACTAAAAATCATGGTCTTAACATTAAAAACCACTTCATCTTTTCTTTTGTTCCGATTGGACAGGACAAGGAAAAAGAGCTACAATAGATTTTAAATAGGACATCTTTAGCCAGCACAGACCATAAGTGATGAGACAGTAAATATGTCTTGATTTCAGACATGCTTTTTGCATCACTTCCATTTGCACTCTTCTTAGCCATGAGCTTTTCTGTTACATTTTTAACCTGAAGATGAAAAATGCTGTTTCAGTTGAGAGACTGAAGAGCAGGTTATTTACTGTAGTTTTGAAAAGACTTGCAGATTTTTTCATCGGTAACAATTACTTCCTTCAGGAAGATCTAAAAAACATATGTAGATGAGCTGGTCCTAAAAGCAAATATCTATGTATCCTAAGCCTTGAAAACAACACTAGCAGAAAAATCCATTACAAAGTGTCAGTCAAGGGAGTAGTGTGCACAAGCTTTAGCATTGACCTCTGTATAACCAAAGTTCAAACCTAGTTGCAGCCAAAACTAGGTATAGTTCTAACAGTGGTACCTATGAGCAGACTTACTTCTCCCAAATCAGAAATGTGCTTTGTTGCTAGCTGACACTAATGGAGTCAGTGCTAAGCAGTGCTAAGAAGCGGCCCAGCTGCCAATGACCCGATATAGATGTCCAAGGGCAAGCAGGCATCAAACTATTACTTCCTCTACACAGGAGCAATGAAGGAGGGCAGAGCTCCCAAATGCAATGCCAGTGTTCTCTCTGCTTGGCCCTCTCCAGGCAGAAAGGGGCAGGGAACAGGATCTACCTCTCCAGAGAAGACAGCACCATGGCCTTCATCAACAAGATATAGATACTTTGTTTCCCTTTCCCCTCAAGAATAAGATGATGAATCTCCAGAAGGAAGGGAAATGGAAAAAAGCCCACCCCAAGCTGCTCCAGCACAAACCACAACTGTGACTGCAGGCAAGTGCTGGCCAAGCTTGGACAGGTTTAGATTGCTTTAGTTTGATTTCGAAAACTGAAAAGAGATTTAAACACTTCTAGCAGTCATCTGGCCAATGCTAACACCTGATATTATTTGTTTGGTGTTGATTTTTAACTGAAGCAAATTTCATCTGAAGTTAGGATTTAGTTTTCAGTCTGCACCAAGTTACCGTACTGGCTTAACCCTTCCCCTTCAGCTAACTAAAAAGGAGGGGGGGTGTGGAGTCACCCCGCTCTGTCATGACATTGCTGGTGGGGACATGTACATACCTGTAGAAGCAATACAGGTATCCTTTCAGATAACAACCAGGAGTGTAATGAATCCTAATTTTTATTCACAAATTGCCAGTCATTCATTTCTGATATAATTTCCAACTCTGATATAATTCCAACTTTAAGTATGCAAAACAGAATAAAATTTCTGCAGCCAGGATCAACATTAGCAAAGGCCTGCTCTAGGCATGCAGGAAGATGTCACATACTCCCAGGATATCCTCAATTAAAGATGACAATGAGAAAAGAGCTGCTCTGGAAAGCATCAAAGACATGAAAATAAATGAAGTATATTAAAAAAAAAAAAGAGAGAGAGAAGAAAAGAAAAAACTCTGCTGCAACTCACAACAAATGAAACTCCTATGAGCCAAGTCATCTTTGGAATAACATGAAACGCTTACCAAGCTTATGCCAAGGAGGTCTTTGTCTCACTGTGTCCAGGGACTTTAAGGCAACATGAGGGCAGCAGAATCTGAGGACATCTGATTCCCTTCTACTCTCTGAGCTGCCCTTGCAACAAGACCTAGGGATAATAAATGGATCCCCTCTGCCTCCATCAGGAGGAATTTGTCTCTCTTTATGCTAAAATAACACTCCTTGCTAGATTTTTCATTGCAAGAAATAAAAAAAAGAAGGCATGAAGCAATCTGTTGTAGTGACTGCTTTCTGGCAGAGCTGCACTTGCAGATTTCTCCCTTGTGGCTCCCTGATAAAAAAAAATCTTTAGGACATTAATTTGAGAAACAGGAAACTGGTTAGGCTGTTGTTCCACCAGGTCACAAATGAACAGTGTCAGAACAAATTCCCTTGTCCAGTGTTTTCCTATGTCAGAACAAATTCTCTTGTCCAGTGTTTTCCTATGTCAGAACAAATTCTCTTGTCCAGTGTTTTCCTATGTCTGTAATGACTGATTTTGTCTCCATCTTTTGGCTTTGATCATCCTCTAGGAATCATTAATCCCCTGGAGTTCACAAGTCTTAGTAATTACTGACTTTCAGTGGTACTTGTTCCACTCACAATCTTTTCTATGACAGCTTTTATCTCCAAAAGAAGTTCTTTTGGGTTTGTCTTTTTTGGAAGTGCAAATGTTTTGAACCGATTTGAGAAAGACAGTCAGGACTTCTTCAGTCATAATTGTTTACCCATTTAGATCTTTAAAATCTGGACTCAGCTGTGGGATACCGTTGGCTGCAGTGCCTTGGGAGGACTGTGTTATTTCCTGCTGCAGACTAACAGGCTCCGTCTGTAACACACTAGTAGAAGTGCAGTGCAGTCCCACCACTTATTGTGGGTTCTGCTGTGTTCCCAGCAGGTCAGTGCTAGATGTTTTATTTATCACTAGGGTCGAGGCTGAAGGGAGTTACCTCAAAGCCTGATCTCAAAGAAGTATTGTGAGTTACCTGTAGTAGAGGCATTATTTCTTTCCTTTTTTTCCTGTTTTAAGTTCCTGGATGTAGATTCTGTACTTTGAAATGTGAATGTCATCTCTTGTACTATTTATGTAAACAAAGCAAGACAAACTGTATTCATTTGTTTTACTGTATTATATCATGTCCATGATATGATATGATATCATATATCATATCAAATGAACTCTTATAATAAAATCATAATATGGTTTGAGTTGGAAGGATAATCTAGTCATAACCCTCTTGTTATGATAAGGGACATAACAGACCAGGTTGCTCAAAGGCCCTTACAACCTGGCTTTGAACAGTTCCAGGAATAGGGCATGTCTTACCACCCTCATAGTGAAGAACTTCTTCTAAATATCTAATCTAAACCTATCCTGTCAGTTTAAAACCATTACCACTTGCCCTATCCCTACAGGCCCTTGTAAGAAGTTCCTTTGCAGCTTAATCATGATAATATGGTTTGATGTCATATCATATCATATCATATATCATATCATTTCATCTTCCACTGCAGTGCTATCAAGATATTTGTGTTCTTTCATTCTAATCATTAACCTTTAATAAAAAACCAGAATAGTCTGAATCCTGGTGAACAGAGTTCCAACTTTCCAGTTCTATCATGCTTTATTATTTTTATGTTTTCATATCCTTTTTCTTGTCAACAGAGGTCATTAAAATAATTACAGTTTATGGCTCTGCACTCTTCAGCTTCCAGTGTGAAATTTCCCTTTTGTCTTTAAAAACATGCCTGAGGAGAGTTCTACTGTATTGACCAAACACAATTTTACTTATACAGACACTTCTTTCAAACTCACTCAGCATAAATCATATTTAACAACTTCCTCAATGAAAGTGAGAAAAGCAACAAGCTCTTACAGTGTAACTTCCAGGATATGTTGGAACACCAGCTGGCCCACAGGAAAACCAAATACTGCAGTTGAGAAATTCCACATGAAATTCCTTGGTGAACTTTTGGAGGCATTTTATCCTCTTAAAATGAAAAAACTTGCTTTCCACTCTCTTCACTTTGTTTTGTGAGCGAGGGTGATATCTTACAAGACCTCCTCTCTCCACTTGCAACTCAGGGCACAACTTTTAATCTACCTGATATGAGTTGCAGATCCCTGAGGTGCCACCTCTGCCCTTGAGCACTGCTGTGTCATTTGGTATGCAGTTATATTGATCCATTTCTATGTCTAGATAGCAGAGCAAAAGAAGAAAGGCATTTTGATGGAGGAGAGGTGTAAAATTTCCTTCCTACCTTAACTAGCACCTGCCTGAAACTTAACTTTCAGGGCAGGCTTTTTTGTATTTGCTTTCTGCTTTAGAAGCAGGGGGAAGTTCAGAAGCCAAGCGAGTGAAAACGAATCATTAGTCAGTCCAGTAATGGTGTCTGCTCAACATGCAGCAGATAGTACTAAATCCAAGCATGATAGTACCTTCATTGAGCAGGTAACGGAGATTACCATGGAAAACAGTATTTTCAGTTGATGTTTTCACTTACAGCAAAATTTGGGTTTCTCATACTACTCAAAAAGATGCAGTGGAAATAAAAAGGTCATCAAACTAACTGGCAAGGCAAACAATGGTAGGATCAATCATCCTTTTAATCACTAAAAGAGATTAAGACACTGGATCTCGCACTCTTAAAATTGTGTGTACTGGGAGCAATTTCACAGGAGTCAATAGTAAAGTGCTTGAAAATCTGAAAAAAGAGCAATAGCATATGATAACAGAGTAAAAATAATGACTGGTTTAGGTTAAGATAGTTTGCCTATGTCATAATGTAATACCAAGGAAACTCATTGGACTTTCAAAGGCAGTAAATTTGGCACAGATTAAAAAACCTTTCACCTTAGTTTCACATATATTTCATTCATAGTGAGAGGCCATTGATTCTGTTCATGAAGCATCTAATGCAAGCCACTGAGATGCAAAACAGTGGACCAAGAAGATTTCTGATCTGTTCTGCTGTATAAATTCTTGTGGTCCTTTGCTGTTGAAGGTGAATCAGAAATCATTCCAAGTCACAGAAAAATAATTGTTGGTGTGATTTCCAGCACTAAAAAAGTCTCTTAAATGAAATCAAGTTAATGGAAGAGGATACAACAGTTAAATATTTTTGCTTGATTAGAGACGAAATCTCAGGGCAATTTTCTGTGAATGTGTATTTAGGTTACTTCCAAGTCTGTTATCTCTTTAATTTTCTTGACCAGGGTGATGAAGCTGAAAAAACGAAAACAATTGCAGTTGCATAAACTCTTTCATTTACTATTACATATATATAAAAAATCCTCTTTCCCCCCCTTTGCAAACAGGATTGTAGTTATATTAAAACATTTCAAAATTAATCAAGAGACTGGGGAATGAATGAAAATCAAAAATTATAGGTCTGTCTTCTTTCCCTTCCACCCTCCCAATTGAATCTCTTTGGCTACAAAACAGGAATAGAACAAGCTATGTCTTTGGGAATTCCACCACATTTACTTCATCTGTTTTACCCTTCATGCAACATGTGTCTCTTTTGAGGACTAGCTCTGCTTTCATCAGTCCTTACCTCCCCACACCCTCTGCCAGCAGGTGCTGCAGTGGTTGGGTAGAGCAGGAGATAGACAGAGAGGAGTGGACTGATTCCCAGGCAAGTTCCTAAATTGCTCATCGCACACACTTTCATAAACAGGTGTGTATGTCAGGGGTGGCAAGGTATATACACTGGAGTACCAGTTAGCAAGTTTGCCTGAAAGAGGTGTTGCATTAGGAAGAGGGCTCTGAAATGAGCAATATATATTTGATGTTATTTGGGATTCACGTCCTTCACTGAATGCTGAGCAGACACCGTTACTGGGTGACTAATACTTAATTTTCATTTTTGACCTCCGAACTACCCCCTGCTTTTAAAGGAGAAAGCAGTCCTTCAGAGCCAAATGTTTTCACACAGAGATAATACTATAAAATATTTTTTCCTATTTTAGCAAGCCTAAGCTGATCTGGGAGTAGGATTTTTTGGCCCATAGTCAGTCCTCATATCTAAATTAATTTTTATTATGACCAGCAGCAACCAAAATAATAGGTGTTTGCACGCCACACAAGGATGAGGACATCTTTATTCTTCAGGTATATAACATGTTATTTTGAGCTTGTGTGCAGCAGTACAGGCTGCCAAGGACATAAATAAATAGCAAAATTTAGCACTGAAGAAAAAGCAGCGTAGGCAAAATCAAAGAAACACAGGAATTTCAGACCTTACAGATGATCAAAGCAATATTTCATCTTCCTTCTAAAACCAACTGAGTCACATCCTTTATATTCAACACCAAATGGAGCCAAAGAAGCTTACAGTTAGGGAAATAATCAAATAGCATCTTGGGCTATCTGGATCAAGTTCAAGGTTTTAACTCCTTGTCCAAAACCTTCTCCACTGATAATCAGATGTCAAATGAGATTGAATCTTATGCACCAATTCACTTTTAATTTTGTAGGATCACTGCCTCTGCTATGCCTGGAGAAGTTTAAGTACAGATGTTTTACAGGATAAGCTACAGGATGGGATACTGTACAGCCAGGTATTTCCTGCAGAGCCTTCTTTCCTTTCTCAATTTAATTCACTTTTTTATTTTCCTTTTCCCTAAACCTCAATGATAGACTTTAACAGGAAACTTCCTTTACTAAAAACAACTTTATTCCAAGAACTTCTGGCAATACAAGCCACAGATATACATCTGTGATATATATCCTTGATATATATGAATATAAAAGACATTCTTTTCAGCCTCTATCCTGGTGTCTTTTAGAAACAGACACAACAACTTGTATATGGTGTTCTCAGGCTATTTCTGGTTCCTTCTGAAGTCAATAATACCACTTCTATTCATTGCAGAGAGACCAAGAAGTGCAGGCTTACATTTATTACTGCATCTGAGGGCTGTGTTTAGACATAGGATGTCTGATGCTTCTTCCTCACAGAACTTTTTTTTCTATTTGTCTACATACATTCGAAAGCAGCCTGATGGTTTTAGACAGAGTAGAGGCTTGATCCTTGCCCAGAGACTGTATCTACTAGTACTGAATGCAAGAAAAAAGTTGGTCACTAAAAAATGGAAGGGGAGTATGAAATTAAGTGATAGGACCATTATGCTATTCATCTTGATTGTTTGCAATCCAACACATGTAATTTGTATTATGTGTAATTCGCATTACGTGTAATTCATATTACATGACAGGCTCTCATTCTGTCATCTTCCTTCTCATAATGACATGACTTTAAATGAAGTTCTTTTAAATTAAATAATTCCATTAAAATATCTGCTCAGCAGAGAAGAGCACTTCTTGAACTCTCAGACAAAGCAATTGCCAACTGAATTACCAGAACTCATATCTATGGTGCAGTCAACAATGTTTTTCAATTCTGATGAGTTAGCCTAAAGATTAAAAAGTCAAAGGACAAACTGCTCAGCATAGTTTTACAATAGTCATACCTTACTTTTCCAAGATTAGAAAGTTGTTTCTGAGTCATATACTTAGGATAACAACAAAACAAAGTGCAATGTATTGAACTCCTTTTCGTACCTTTAAGTTCAATGTGACTTTTATAATGGAAATAACAATTTTTTGGAGGACAACACATTCCTAAAGGGATACATGTCAACAAAAAGCTATCTCAGAGCCAGAAATTTGATAATTTTCTTAAGCTAATGTAAAAATTTGTACATCAAGTTGACTATGATATAAGGGCATCTCTGTACAAGATCTGAGGCTGTCTACTCCAGCTGGAGGGTCATCTGTTTTTTTTTTTTTAAAAGCTTTGCTACCCTCTTCCTTCCATGTAGTTTGGTCTGTAATACTTCTGTTATTGATGGAGATGTTCAACTATTCAGATATGGACTGTAGGAGGAAAAAAATGGGAAAAGGAACTAAAGCTAATCACAAGTTATGGAGTGACTCAAAATGATACTGTCTTTGTAACAAAGTTGTTAATGTAAAAGGACACTGAAATCTATTTCCATCCCGCAGTCCTTCCTTTCTTACTTTTCTGATTGTCAATTGTCCCAGTCCAGGACAGATATCCAAACTGCTTCTGATTATATGGAATATTTTAACAGTGCTGTTTTACCTACCAGGTGAACCCCCCTAAATGTTCTAATTACAGAAATAGGCCTTTTTCTGCTTGGTTTTCTTACTTCTCCTCCTCTAAGAGAAAGCTGCACATTAGTACTGGAAAGAAGAGTTCAGAGCCTTATCTTTGGACAGACTCACTATAGTTTAACTTGCTGCACAAGCTGTTCCCTACTGTCCTGTGGCAATATTTTGGCACACACTCAGCTGAGGCACCCAGATTCACATGAAACATTTTAACAAGCAGCCCAGTTTTTCACATGCTTCCTAGTGAACTCAAGCATCTAATTTAAAGCTGAATCTCCAGAAAAAAATTGAATAACTAAAAAATACCAAACCAAACAAACCACAAAACCAATACACCAGAATTAAAATTTAATTTAATATTTTTGCGAAGAAAAAGCAATAAAATGTAAGCAGTGAAAAGTCAGCACCTGCTTTTCATAGTTATCCTGAAAGCTTCTATTATTACATGTTGCAGTTCTGCACTCCTGAAATCCTATCAAAACCAGTATCATACCCCTGACTATATCTAGGCTTGCAGACAGAAACACAGCCTCATTTTAACAGAAAGATTCTGGTTATGCTTCCCTGATCATTTGGATCATTGCCACTGCCACATTGTGCTGGTTGTCTGCACTGCCCTTGTGCCAGCCCTTCCCTACAGTATATAGCAAGACTCAGGACTTTCTGTCTCCTGCAATATACTGAAAAAGTCCTGCTGACAGGAAAGTTGTTATGTTGCTTCAGGTCTTGCACATGATCAGTAGTGGTGTCCAAGCAAATTATCTCTATGGACTATTAGTGCCTTTTATTTGATAACTGTACGTGTAGGGCTCAGAGGATGACTCTGATATCTGACTCCGTCATTCCTCTGGAAAATAAAATTCAGCACTAATCCCACAGCCTCATCCAGGCCAGAGCACCAGCGATTCTCCCAAGCGGTGTATCCCACATTCAGGCCTGTATCATAGCCCCTCTGAGTAGCTAAATTGAGTACCGTCTGTCCCAATAAGGGATGCTGTCTGTCAATACTGTCTGCTAAACAAGTCCTTGGGAATTAGCTTAATTCAGACAGACCATCGTTTCTACTGTCCCTGATTCATTTCTGCAATGCTAAATATAATGTCTCCTCAAAGCCTTTACACTCTTCTTTTGGGGTCAGTAAAGACCCTCACACATCAGTGCCTTCTTCCAGGGGGAAAACTATAAAATTCAGCTTCTCGGGTGTTTTCCAGCACACATCCACAGTTTTAGGAGTGTTAGAAACAGTTGTAACAAGGGAAAGAAAGTGCTTTTATTCAGCAAATCACTAAAGCTGCCTTCCCCTGGGAACAGCATGAACTAGTCTCTTAAATACAGTTCTAAATCCTTTGATCTGCTGGGATTTACGACCTCACCCAGAAAGCAAGAGGTGAAGCCAGGCAATGACCAGGGAGCAGAGGAAATGGCCTCAACTGCTCTGAATAAAAGCACTGGGAAGAGAGTGGTCAAAGGAGGTGATGGCTAAAGGAACTCGATGACTGAGATTTCTATGTATGTGCTGTGGAGGTTGGATATATGTAAAAATATTTCCCTGACTGGGCAGTTAATGAGGCAACCTGGTTGGTTTTGGTTGGTCTGTTTTTGGCACCTGTGTGACTCCATGAAAAATATGTAACACTTCAGATTCAATTTCCTCTTACATGTTCAGCCTCTCATGTGCATCTCCCGTCAATGTAAGAGCAGCCACAGGACCAGACCTGTGTTTATGCCTGTCCCCAAAGCTGTGTGATTATTTCTACACTCTGTACAATCAAATTCCAAAAGTTGTGAGCTAAAGTTACCCAGCAGCATTGGAAATGTGGTGCCGCGGAACTTTAGTATCAGATTATGATTTACCTTCCTGTTCTAGAATATGGAATCCCATGCTGCTTTCCTGAATTGCCTATCTTGAAAAGATACTTTTGCTATTCTCACGAGGACAAGCTTCCATTGTCTTACTCTGTGACAACTTCATTGCCCATTCAAAAATAGGAACAGATGTTTCACTTATATAAGAAAGAACAGGTGTGGAGAATAAAATTATTTCCTCCTAATTTGGTATTGTTTCCCTTTCTTCACACTAGCTTCTCTGAGAAGATAATCCACTCCACTGTTGGCCAGTCACTCAGACTGGAGTGAAAAAGCCAGGCTGTGCTCCCTCCCACCCATATTGCCCTGAAAACATCTGGATTTAACACTCCTTTTCTCTTCATTGCCTAGAAGCATAAAACAGATGATTTTGCAGCTGTATGAAGGTGGCAGTGAGCAAGCCATAATCAATGTGCCTGGCTATGCAAACTGTCCTGTTTTAGACTTGTGCTGATAGATTTGCAGTATTTTGAGTACAGGTAGTCACAGCTGTTGGTTCTAAGTGCAGCATATTGCTGAAGTGGAAACTGAGTACTCATTTTCAAGGGGATTCCTGTACTATAGTATTGCAATTAGTCTTCCAGTTAAACGTGTTAATAGTTTACTCAGGACTCACCAGTACATTTTGAAATGCTAGAAATGGTTCTATCTTATTACATGTAGCTGGACTTCATTCTTTCACCAGGAGTGGCTCTAATAGTTGTCAAATTGCACAGAAATAGTATTAGTGTTCTCACATATGAAAAGTGGAGCTGGCATAAAAAATAGACTGATATGAATCCTTATTACCACAGAAAGATTTTGAAAAGAGACCTTCAGCTAAATAACCTCAAAGTTGTATAAACAAGGCCCTAAGTTTCAAATGCTGTTTTGTTGGGGAGATTGTTCAGCATTGTGACTGTTAAATTCTGTGCTTTAGGTACATCCTTCAGTGGTGGTTTTTGCTAAAAAAGCACCAAAAGACTAAAAGGACAAGCTCTTACTCTTATGACCTCTTATGTAACTCACGTTGCTCATGTAAGCAGCAGAATGATATTTCTCTGCCATCCTGTTCTGAAGCTAGATGTGTAATCTTACTAATACTTAAGGTGCACTCAATCATTCCAGTTCCCAAATGTACTTTTTATGAACTGTGGTACTTCTTTTTACCTAGTCATTTTTAGAGCTAGACTGTGTTTCATTACTGCATAACTTAAACTGTTCCATTGCTTGTGCCTGATAGCTATTGAGTTACTTCTCTGTAATGAAAAAAGAACCTACTCCATTAAAATGCTGAAAAGGACTGGCAGGTTTTTCCTCAAACCCTAATAACTTCCTTGGCTACAATTTTGGACTTCATAGTAGGCTGGTTTTGATGTCAAGGAAGAAGCTACCATTCCTCAGAGAGAAAGCCATAGACTTCCTTGTTATAGCCCCCAAAACTTAACCACCCCTTGAGGAAAGTCCCCACCCTTAAAAGGGAGATTTCTAACAGAGCACCAGGACACCAAATGGATGCTAACAGTGGTGAGGCAGGGCTCAGGTCTAGTGGAAAAGTCAGTCCACAGTGTGAGAGTCCTTGACCAGGTACAGGCTGTGACAGAGTTTGAAGAAGGGAGTAAAAGCCCACCCTGACCCTATATAATATCCAACAGGTAGGGATGTGGGTGGGGGTACCAGGTGAGCCTAGTCAGGGCCATAAAGACCAGTTAGTGCACTCAAGGCTTCACACAAAGGTGAAAAAATGGCTTGTGTTTATTGAAAAGTATTGAAATGGCTACTGTGTGTTGAGGTAGGGGAGGGTAGGTGAGATTCCACATTTCTAACGCTGCCAAGAGATCTTAAATGAGGACTTTGAGGAGGAATAGAAAGAGAAACTTTGCCAAAGTGCTGATTACCATGATCAGCAGCAATGATTTCAAAACAATGAAGGGAAAAGTCAAGTTGCAAATAGGAATGTGCTTAGCAAGAGATTCCCTTAAGAAATGTAAAGTACCTCTAGCCATGCGACAGCTGCCAAGATCTAAATTACAGATGGAACATGCACCAGAGATAAGAAAATGCAAGGGCAGGAAAAAGTATGATATGCAAATTACTTTGATAGTTATTTGAAAAATGTATGATTGTTATAGCAAATTCTGCATGGCTATTGTGTATGTGGAATATATATGAATCAGAAAAGGATTCAACTCCTTAACAAAGTGTGGATCGGGAACCTTGCATTCCAACTTGAGTGATAATTTGTGGTGGATTGGCCTATACAGCACTGCACACAGCTGCATAGGGACACTCAAGATGGTTCTGAACAACCTGGTAGGCAGAGTCACCTGCCTAATATGCTGTATTGTCCTGTTTCTAATGAACTACCTTGATTATTCACCTGTGTGGGACAACAGTGGAGAAATGTGTCAGTGGCAATAAGAATTCAGGATTCCTTCAGTGCAGCCTTGCCACCTTTGTAGATCTAGAAACTAGAACTCTTGAACACTGCCCTCTGTCTTATACTAGACTAGCTGAGGTATGTGTTAACCCTGAATCCAAACATAAGGGTAGCAAGAAAATCTTCTGGAGGCAGAACTATGAATTTGTACAGTTGTTGTCATACTAAAGCTTATTGTTAGATTCTTTAGACACTCTTACAGCACAACAAATACAGATATTTGCAAATGCAGAAGGATATTTCCTATATGTTACAAAGTAAGATATATACTCATAGCATCAAGTCAGTTTTTCTGTACTGTCTAAACCAAGTAATATTCATATAGTACATATTTATATCAGAAAATTCCATTTATTTCTTTCATACTTTGAAGACATATAGTCTAGGTTGAAAGGATGCAATGATGTTTAATTTAGTCAGAGTATGTCCTGTTTCTTAGATATTCTTGTGTTAAAGATCAGTATTATTGCTAATACAGGTCAGTCTTACAAAATTTAACACAGACACAAAAACTTTAACAGAAGCGCTGGAAATTCATCTCAGGAATAGCCTCTACTATTGCAATACTGAAATATGGAGGGAATGGTGAGATGAGATCAGAGATTAGAGATTCCGTCTGTACTGTAATTTGGTGCTGACATCAGTTGGCAGGGAGAGAATCATTAACAGGATTAGTAAAGATTATACCATTTTTATGATATTTTATTACTCTTCCCCTCATGTGCAGTAAATATTACATCATGTATATGGTACTTATTACTCTTCCTCCCTAATGTGACAACCTTGAACTAACTTCTCCTGGTGAAGACCAATTTAAATAAAAGAGGAAGATTGCATGAAACTTTCTGAGGCAAGGGTCTATTTCTTTGTCAATCCACTTTCTTCTTTCCAATCTCTGATTTTGCAGTGTCAGGGCTCACACAAGTTTAGTTCACATCACTCTCAGTATACAGCCACTTTCTTTGTGGTAATGGCCTGGTGTAGAGGCCAGGCTTCTGATCATCAATCGTGGGTTAATCTAAAAACCTGGAATCCTGATCACAGGGGTATGAAAAGGACAGAGAATAAATTACAGGTAAATATTCTTGTTTCCAGGGACCTCAGTGAAAAACACTCTCCTTATTTTTAGAGGGGTTATTAGTACTTGCTAGACTTCCACATCTTTAGTGGGTGTTCCAGATGGACTCATAGTGAGATCTTATTGAAACAGCACTGACACCTTGCTAAGAAACAACCAGGTCCTCTAAACAACGAAGAGGAGCCAAAAACTGATGGTGCATTGTTGCTGATTTTTTTTAACAAGATTGCCAAAAATTCAGCGACAACAGTCACATTGACTCGAAGAGAAAGAATCAAGAAACTCTTGTTCAGAGAGGTCTGTATCCCAAGAACAAAAGCTGTTTCAGTGATGTTTCAGACCTGTATGTCTGAAATCTGCAAACATACAAATGATATGAGAATTTTCCCAAGAACTCTGAAAGGCTCAGAAAATGCAAGATACTTTTATCATGGATAATGCCTTTTCCTTCAGATTAAGCTTGTCCTCAAGCAACCCTCTATGGCATACAGTAGTGGTGACACATATATAGTAACATTCTGGAAGTCTATGTGGCAATACATATTTAGCTGTTGGAGCTCATGGGAATGGACTACACAGCCGTACCTCTGGAGACTGATTAACAATAATTATTTGTAATAATTATTGTGACCACAAGTATGAAGGATGGCACTGAGTATTCCTAACTGTTCATGCAGAATAGAGCTGTCATAGACATTTTATGGTCAGTATACTTTGAATATTATGTATCTTGCTATAATTGTAACATAAACGTTTCCACATGAATATTTAAGAAACTGCTTTTCTTTGGTTTTGCATGACATTTGCATAATTATCACTGAAATTCATGGCAGATTCAAACTGTCAAGTGTATTTACATTGCAGTGGAAAAGTATTTACTGATCCATACAAATGTTGCATTTGCATCTGCAACAGAAAATGCATACCTCTTCAGTTTACTGATGAGAAAAACTATACATTTCAAAGGCAGAGCTGGCATTTTCCATATCCCATTAATGTATGGGAAACTCTTCTTTCCCCCCTGGAATTTCAGTCAACTCTGAGAACATGTTGTTGAGGAAATTGAGTGGTGCCAGAATTTATATGACGTATTAAACCCCAGGCTTCCAAGCCATTGACTTATAATAGTCACAGTCTTATTTGGCTGGCCAAGTAACAAGTACAGCATTAATACAGGATTTAAAACAAGAAAAACAAAATAAATGGGACATTGTCCTGTTCTTTAAAGGGTTGGACATTTGGGGCCTCAAAAACTGTCTGAGAGAGGAGGTGCTGAGTACCTGACTAGATTTAGTACCAGGACACTCATCTCTCCATTGTAGCTGTTAAACCATTGACTGAAAAACTGGAAACCTGTGCAGAGCAGTTAAGGTCCCATTGGGCTTATTAGCTTAGCCTCAATAGAGATCAAATGAAGCATCACTGGCCCAAAGCTGGCTTTGAGGGACCATAATCTCAAACCTGGGGAAAGATGGTGGAGCTATAGCCAAAGAGCTCTGCAGAAGCCAGGACAAGTCCAGATTGATTTAATATGTCTAGGTTGGAGCCGGCCATGTTGGCATGATTGGAGCTCTCAGCTGTTCCTTCAGAGAGATTCAGTGTCTTTGGCCTGTGCTCTTGTGTTAACTGCACAGGAGAAAAAGTCAGAGGACTTGGCTCCCTGACAGTCCAAAAAGTGAAGCAGTGGGGCACCTTCTGCAACTCAGTCTTGCTGAGTCCTGCTGGATGCAGAAGGAAAGTGACTCTTTATGTAACTGCAAAAAGAAACTGAATTTGAAGGATTAGCCTGAAGAGGCAAATGTTCAAATATCAGGGTTCAGACTAGTGTTTTGAGATATGTTAGGTTCTCTTTGTCTTTGGAAACTTCCAGGTGTACTTGATGAAATTCCAGACTAGGAAGGCTACGGGTTTCCTTGTCATGCAAACAAACTTGATGTTCTGTTACCAGGAACTGGGGTGCTAAGTAATGCATCAGTATCTATGAGACTTGGAATCAAACTAGCACCACACACTTCTGAACTGATAGGCCTGCATAAACCCAGACTGCATGCTCTACTGGTTGTCTTGAAACATTTATAAGACACCTTTAACTAGATAGGTCAAAGATAGTTATCAAAATACCTTGCTCTATTAATACAGGAGGTGTGATATAATCAGAAATGCTTCTTTGTCATTAAACTACTTCAGAAAAACATTCTTATTTCGGGGGTTTATTTGTACCAGCCTCTATGCTAAACTGAGATGATTGATCATTTCACCTTCACCCTCTAACATTTAAAATTACATTGTTAAGTATTCTTCCCCATTCAGAATAGTGACCTTAAAAGTAACAATGAACTCAAAATGTCCTAGAAGTGGATAACTGAACTGTGAAAAATGTCTTTGTATTAAATACATAGAAGAATAAAGCTGCTTCTTGGCCCCAAACACTTAAAAAATTCCTTTCTTTCATGATTTTTTTTTTAATAAATTAAGCTAAGTCATTCTAGCCACTCTAGCCAAGTCCAAGTGAAGCATTAGTTCTTTTCTATACAAGAATATATTATATTTGTCTTAAACTATTCTGTTACCTATGAAACATCCTAAAATTTTATTCTTCCTTTCTTGGCTGATAGGGCTTTTAAGTGCTCTTGACAGTTGCACCCTACACCACTATATTTTTATCTTTAAATGGTGCCTATGAAATTGCATATAATTCATAAGAATTAGAATCATAGAATCATAGCATGTTTGGGGTTGGATGGGACCTTAAAGACTGTCTAATTCCAACCATCCTACCATGGGCAGGGAACCTTCCACTAGACCAGGTTACTCAGAGTGACATCCAGCCTGGTCTTGAACACCCCCAGCCACGGGGAATCCACAGCTTCTCTGGGCAACCTGTTCCAGTGCCTCACCACCCTCACAGTAAAGGATTTCTTCATAATATCCAATCTAAACCTACCTTCCTTCAGCTTAAGGCCATTCCTCCTTGTCCTAGCCCTACACACCCTTGTAAAAAGTCCCTCTCCTGCTTTCTCAGGCCCTCTTTAGGTACTGGAAGGTCCTATAAAGTCTCCCCGAAGCCTTCTCTCTCCAGGCTGAACAACCGCAAGTCTGCCAGTCTGTCTTCATAGGAGAAGTGTTCCAGCCCTCTGAAACAACTTAGTGGCCTCCTCTGAACTTGCTCCAACAGGTCAGTATCTTTCTTTTGTTGGGACCCCCAGACATGGATGCAACACTCCAGGTGGGGTCTTACTAGAGCAGAGTAGAGGGGGAAAATCATGACCCTCAACCTGCTGGTCACCCCTTTTTTGATGCAGCCCAGAACGTGGTTGGAATTCTGGGCTGTGAGCATTCATTGCCAAGTCATATTGAGCTTTTTGTCCACAAACAAAACCCCCAAGTCCATCTTCCCAGGGCTAGTCTTGATCCATTCTCCATCTAGCCTGTATTAGGGGATGAGACTGCCCTCACCCAGGTGCAGCACCTTGCACCTGGCCTTGTTGAACTTCATGAGATTATTGATTATTAGGTTATGAGTTTACTGAACCTCCTGAGGTTATTATAATTGCCTCTTAAACACTTCTCTGGCCTTAAGGCATTTCTCATTTGTTGCCATATTCACACTGTGAGCCTGTCTTATTGTTGTTTTTAAATCTTCCTTCGGAACCAAATTAGTTTTCCTAATACAGATGCAGTGGCCTAGGGTTTGAACATACATTTAAGCTGGAAAATTGGCATAACCTTTAAAATCTTAGTCTGAGTTTATGAAATACAATATTTTGGTTTGTGTCCTCTATAGCTCAAACTGAAACTTCATGGTCTTCTCTGAGTTTCCTCCATTAAAAAAAAAAAAATCGACTTTTACTAATCTGTGTAAAAACTCAGAATGATTTCTCAGTTCTGAACTGGGGCCAGCTACAATCTCCATAGGGGAGGAAAAGATGTAATTGCAGAAATTTGGCACCTGAAAGCAGGTGCATTCTGCAACAGGGGTCGTGCAATAGGGTGGGAATTTTTTCTGTTCTTTCTGCGAAGTGTCCAACTTTCAACTTTAATTTCTTCTTTTGCTGTAAGCCCTCAGACATCTTTTCTACAAAACCTTCTCCTCTCCAGATGTAATTGACAGCTTCCAGCTTCCTCTGTGATGGAGGAATCCTGGGTCCAACTTTTCACCTCTTTCACATCCCAGACAAGCATCTTGATCATCTGGGACTTGTTTCTATAATCCAGTATTTCTATAATCCTCCAAAGGAGGCTATGTGACAGCTTTGACTTGAAAATGGATAAAGAAATATCAATACTTCTGGGGGTTCAGCTTATTTTTACAGCATTGTGTCTTAGGGCTTCAGAGAAAACTTCTGCCAAAATCTGTCCAATTACTTTGTGCAGAGCACATTTACTTCAGATTGTTTAGTCAGTAGCAGGTTCTCCCCTCATGGCACAAAAATTCTGTGAAATTTAACTTCACAGAAAGAATCTCTGGCCTCTTTGGTTCACAGTGTTGGACCACTGAAGCCAAATATTTGCATATATAATGCAGCATACTAAGCTACAGATGAAGAATGAATGGCATGAAAGGAGAAGGAAGTGTGAGGATGAGCTCTGCACAGTGGACCCTGATGTGTCCATGGAGGTTAACAATTGACTCTTTGTGGGGGCGGGCAGCTGAGAGCATGATCTGAACATGTATGAAATGGGACAGGGCCCAGACTTAGATGTACACAGTACATTTTTAAAAAACATGTGGTAACTGCTGTCCAAAACCAGAAGGTAGCCTGCTCTGATTCAATTGTTCTTTGTTTGTGTTAGTAACCTAAGAACCTGACAGAAGAATTCCAGGTGCTCAGGGCTTCTCTCTTATTATCCTAGATTTCCTTATTAGCTTTTCTTTGTAGGGGGTCAAAGTCCTTGTTTTGTTTTGGTTTGGTTTTTTACTTGGAAAGTTTTTCTTTTGTTTCATTTGTAGGGTCAGTATTAGTGCCATCTAATATGTAGACCCCAAAACAGAAGATATGGGAAGGAGCTAAATTGTAACATGAGGAAAGTGGAAAGCAATTTCATCAGATGTAGGTTCTAGAGAATTGAATGGCTCAGCCATGCTCTGGGAAGCAAATTTATGCTGAGGTTACAGAGCAAGGTTTTGTTTAATTGACTGTTGTTATTTTCCCACACCCTTTGGTCACAGAAATCTGACGCAGTTCTCTGATGCCTGCAGCATCAAACCAGACGTGGTCTGAGGTATCTGAGAGCAATCGAAGCTCACTAATGGAACTTTGTGGTGTGCAGAACAAATATGTTTATGTTGTTTGTGTCCCTCTTAACCAGAGAGTTACAAACAGCCAGGCAATGTACAGCACTTCAGGAAAGATTGTGAGGATGTGGTTTATCTTTCCATTAATTGCTTGAGTGACAGGTGTCTATACCTTTGAGTAGCTGACTAATATGGAAGTAGAAATGAGGCCTAGCTTGAAAAACATAAAAATTCAAATATAATTTTCATCCACTCTTGCAAGACTTTAAAAAAACCCAATAATTTAATACATTTATTCCATTTAAATATCAAGATTGTAAGTATTTTTTCTGGAAAGGCTAATGGTAGAAAATGATGAAAAGCCCAATACACTGTTTTTTTACCTAAGGTGCTGTTGTACTTGTACTAATATAGACTTGCCAAAATTCTTTGAAATTTAAATACTGTACTACAGTCATAATAAATAAACAAAATAAATCTGGAGCTACACAATGCTTTGAGTCTTCAAATTAATGTTGTATGGTTGTACATACAACATATTTTCTTTTTTTAATAATTTAATTTCAGACCTTTTCAGCAGAATTTTAAATCATGTTACAAATGAGCAAATTTCTACCAAAGGGAGAATCCTATCAAATGTAAACCATTTATAACTACTCTAAAATGCTTAAGACAAAATACTTAATTACAAAGATTGCAAGAATGAAATGATCTGAAAATACTGAGTAGTGACATTGAGCTTAAGTTGTATGATTATTATCTCTCTGTCAATGAGTGAAATGTGTATAATCTACTACTAAAATGGAGAAATTAAGTTTTACATCAAGTAGTATGTTCTGTTAATTCCACAGAATTTTTCTTACTTCTACTTATTTTAGTGAATACCATTATTTAAGCTTCCTTGCTTCTCATCTACTTGAAATACTTCGGGGAAACAGTTCAATAAGCTCACCTTGCACTTAAAAACCAAAGCCAAGAAGGTTCAGTCACCTTTTCAACAAGACAAAAAATTCTCTTTCCCACTTGTCCGAGCAGGTCAGAGTACAGCAGCACATGTGCCAGGGCACAGATCCCAGGTTGTCTTCTCTCACTGAAGTGGTACAGTGCTCAATCACCCTACTAACTGGAAAGAAATTAATATTTTCATAATCTCATACTTCTTACTACTTTTACTTTTTACGTCAGCCCAAATTATGGCTAGGATGATACTGTGATGTAATCATGCAGACATAATATGGATGTGCCAGAATATCTTATTTATGGAGAAATTGAGGTCACATTGACAAGTTATTAATTTTAAACATCAGCAGGAATGCATCCTGCTGTGAGATGGGGGCCACCTCTTACATATGTGTTGAACTCATTTTTCTTCTCTCCCTGCCTCCTCCAAACTCAGTAGAAAGTCTGTGAATTCCCTTCAAATATAAATTGTGATGTAGACCCAGAGGCCAACATTGCTGTATTTTGTTTCTCAAGCCCAGGAGAGCACAGGGGCCTTTCTGGGCTTTCAAATGCAACCAGCAGCTTCAAAGTGCCACCTGAGATGGAACTCTGCTGGACCTCAGCCTCGGGAGCATGCCAAGTGGGACACACTGAACTAGTGTCACCCTGGCTCTGCAGCCTCCCAGCCCATCTGCCTGCTTCTGAGGCACCACGGTGGGCAGGGAATGGCAGGCCTACTGTCCTCCTTCCCCTCCTGACCGCTGGTCCTCTCTTATTTCCTCTGTACATCATGCCTGGAGAAACCCATAGCCTGAACTGCTGCTTTTTCTCCTGGTGAGGAGTCAAGCCCTTGGCATGAGCAGCCTCACAGACACCTTTTTTACGGAAAAGTAGCCCAGAGCAGAAACCTAAATGGTCAAATCTACACTTCTCCCTCAGCGAAGGGGAAGAACAGGGCACAACACCAAGGCAGCAGAGCCACCCCACAGGAAATGCTGCTGTTAGTGCAGTGTGGACCTGTCCCAAGGCAGCATGGACTGACACCAAGAGTCAGAGAGGCCCTGAGGAGAGACTGAGATGGTTTAAAAGCACATTGTCTTTCCCCAAGCCCAGGACTCACCCTGGTGCAGTCCCAAGCTGACAACATGCTGTGTCCAAGAGCATTTTCTCAACATGCTAATGTTTCCATGCACTTGTGCCTGTGTTGTGGAAACCAGGATATCCTGCTGTGCCACCAGTCACCTGAACATACAATCCCAGTTACTCTAAGAGATATGACTGCTGCTAGGCACTTCCTTCTTGGTGACAAAGCTAGCTTTGTTCGAACTTGCTCTCTCTCGAGGATGTCAATTAAATTCTTCCAGGTGCCTCTAAGAAATTTCTCTGAAACCCTGCATTACATGGCTATGAATTTGTGTGTTTCCATCCTTGCCTTATTTAGCTGTCATGGACTTCTTTTGACCTGCAAGTGGCAGTATGTGGCTTAAAATGCTTCCTTCTTCTATTGGCTCTTTCTCGCCCAGCTCGATGACATTTGAAGGGAAGGATAATTGGAGGACTGACTGAATTCCCCTGATTAGGAGTTTACTTTAAACAACCTGTTTGTCTGAATGATGTCACATAGCTTTCTATTATTCCTGATGCTGCTCAAGCATAGGAAAAGATTTTTAATTGCTTTCTTTTCTCGAGTTTTTAGAGCTGTTTTTTGTAGTAGTCAAAAGATTTCTTTCCCGGCATATTTTGAAAGTTTTTATTTCCTACGTGAATTTTAGAGTAGGGCTGCATAGCTAATTTCTACATAATGCTTGGGTATCATCATAAATATACATAGAGAAATAAGTACATTCAGTCCGCAAAAGAAACTTAATTTGTGCACATGATTTTATTGGCAAAGCTGGTGTTAAAATTCTCAGCAGGGTCTAATATTTGTGTGATAGATTCTGCTAAAGGTTTCCCGGGTTTTATATCAAAAAACTGGTTCAAGTTGACCTGTGAATGGTCAAGGACAGAAGAATAGTCTCCTCTGCTTTCTTCCAAGAGACTTTACCCTGATTTGTTTATTTTTTGGTTGTCACCCTAAGTTTGAAAATAGCTTGAGTGACACCCTACAAACTTCTGTTTTACAGGCGGAGTAAGAAGGCAGAGTTTATACATATTGGAGGTTATTCTGCTGTCTCACCCGTGAGTCAGCCCTCCTGAGGACTGTGTGGTAATCATAAGTGATATTCTTCTCTCTGTTTCCCATCCTCCCTCTGCTTTATGTGTTAAGGTGCAATGCTTCTGCCTTGTCAGCTGCAAGTCTGGTGCTCTTTCACAGGCTTTAAAAATAAATCTTTAAAGAAACTATTCTGTTCTGTTTGGCTATAAAGGACACTGAAAGTTTCATATACAGCATATCATGCATAAAAATAATTGCTGCAACTGCAATGTACAAGTACTTATCGTTCTGAGGTAAAATCAAGAAGTGTCACAAGTAAAAAATATTACTCTGAATAAAAAGGTCCTTGCTTTAAGAAGTAGAGAAAAACAGCTATATCAGTGGAAAAGCAGAACACAGAGAGAGTTTTATTTGTAAGTCAGCCTTTTTATGGTACTCATCAGAATCCCTTTAGTACCTCATAAATATGAATTAATTTATGCCCATAACTCTTCTATGAAGTATGGAAAAATTATTTTCTTCAGTTTAGCAAAGAGAAAATGGGCCAAGACAAGATCAAATGAATTGCCAAACATCATAAGGATCACCTGTAGTAAAGCAGAATACAAAAGCAGATTTTCAGAGTCCTGGGCCACACTTTTAACCACAAAACAATCTTTCTCTCGAAGATAATTGTTAGTATCTATCACATAGGGAAAAATGTCAACCTCACTTCCAGGAAAATAAAATACTCCATAAACAATAGGAATTACAGATGAAGAGGCAAATAATGAGCTTAGAGGTTTTTTTGTTTTTCAAATACATGTTAATATCCTATTTTTAACACCAGGGATCTCCCTCTCCTGTCAGTTTCATAATCCTCAATTTCAGAGATGATGTAAAACATTCTCTTCAGTCAGTGTGCTGCTAGTTTCATTCCCGTGCTAGATCTGCCTAAATCCCACAGTTCTGAAACCAGGAAAACCAGCCCTGAAGCCTGGAGATTTTTAGAATTATAAATATTTCCGGTTCAATTTTCTCCAGGAGTACCAGGAGTTCTCAAGTAAGAGATGGCCTACACTGTGTTAGATAGAGAGCAGCTGATGAGAGACAAAGTCCTGGATCATCGTTTTTGTCAACAGTCTCCAACTGCAGTTAGACCAAAGGTACAGTGAGGAGTCAGTGACACTGTGACAACTGCAAAGCCAGCAGAACAGCCCAGAACCCTGCCTCATTTAATAGATCATGACTGTATTGCATTGCAAATACTGTTAATGTATTTTGTCTTTAATGATAAGTAACGAGCTAGCAACAGGATGCTAAGAGTCTGGAAGGAGCTAGGTGTGCATCCAGCTGCATGACACTATATTAAGTAACATATATTTCAGTATGCTTAAGATGGGAATGGCTTTAAAATAAGTATATGTGTTTTCTGGCCTGTGCCCTGAGCTCTTCTTCCACTTTTAACTTTTCCTACATTTTCCCACCACAATAATGTTGTCAAATCCTGGTCTTTTGCACAGTTTCCTATTAAACTGAAAATTTGGGTTGAGATGCTACATAGGACTTTTGGACTGGTTTCTTTCATCTCAGCCTGATCACTTCAGTGGTTTAATCTTGTATACGACAAAGTTTTAGCTCTAAGACTTCTTCTGGACCTGGAATATATGTGCCTATGAACAGAAAGTCTCCAGGTTGATATTAGTGGGGAAATTAAGTAGAATGCAAGGTGGGAGAGAACATGTATCTCTCTGTAAACACATCCAGTGATGTCTGTGATTGGAGTAGATGGGGAGCATGTTACACCAAAAAGGAGCTGCACTATCACTGTAACAAAATGCTTCTTTGCTATGAATTGCACAAGATGTGGTGTCTGTCCCTTGGTGAGAAGTGCTGCAGGAATTTGCCTGACTGGCCAGTCACAGGGGTCACAATTAATCTCTGGCAGCTACATCCAACAGCACTACTCTGCTGATCTCTCTGCTCCACCACTTCAGCTGAAACAAACGCAATAGCAAAATGCTTATTGCTCTGAACTTCTCTCAGGCATGTGTGTGGTGTCACATTGCATAAAACACTGTTCAACAGTCGATGCATAAATACATTTGCCTTGTGTTACTAGGAGTGATGTTAGCCTACAGGTATTTCTCATGTGTGTCTGTGTGTGGCAAGAGAGACTAATAGATTAGGAAGTCTGTTTGAAAAAAGCTGTTCTTCCACAACAGTGCAGTACAAAGCCACTCAATGTCTGCTTGTTTTGCTTGTTTCTGCACCTACCTCTGCAAAATGCTGTTACCTGACAGCAGGCAGAAGGTAGACTTTTAAAGTACTTCTTTTCCACTGAAACCTGACAATTCAGACTCCTGCTTGAAGATGGAGTTGTGCTCAGCACCCAAGCGGAAACTCTTTTGAAAGCAAGAGGCAAGAGGTCATATGGCTGATTTCTTGCAGTACCAACTGCTCAAATCTTAAAATAATTAAGTCAGAAGCAGTAGATTTAATCCCACTGTGTTTTGTTTTTTTTCCTCTGACCATCTGTGAACAGAAGTATTTCTTCCCTCAGTGCTGAAGTGAGGGAAGATTTACTAGGCAGTAGAGACCACAAGAGAAATGACGAAGACTTGGGGCTACTGGAGCCACTGCAGAAGAAACCCAAAAGGTACCTGTTAGCTCTCTCACTCTATCTTTCTCAAAAAACAAAACAAAACAAAAAACCAAAAAAAAACCAACACAAAACAACAACAACAACAACAACAACAACAAAAGAAACACCACTCTGTTTTGCTCCTTCTCTGAAGGGGAATAAGAAAAGGCCCACTATGTTCTGCATCTGTGGGGAAATTGGGAGGATGAGGATAAGAAAAGGAAAGCCGTCTTCTCTCAGACAAGGATGATCACAGGCACACTGAACTGTCAGGTCTTACTTTTCAGGGTGTGAGCAGCCTGGAAGAATAACCCTCAAGGAGTCTTAAAGACACATAAAAATGCAAAGAGAAGGTGAAAATAAAAGAAGAAAAACTAAGTGACTAATAAGGGGAAAGTATGTCAAATAATATGGAGCTTAGCAGTAAACAAAATGATGGAAAAAGCTACTTACTGAAAGACATGCAAATAAGTAAGAAAGAAAAGAGTCATGATAATCCTTGAAAGAAGAGTAGAAACAGAAAGTCAGTGTCTCCCACAAATATTTTTGGAAGCTTTTTTTTTTCTGTTCCATATGCTAAGAGCTGATCCCATCTTTAGAGTTGATGGCTTATGCCTTTCTATCAAGCATTTTTTTCTCAGCTGTGTTAACAGGTTTTTGGGCAGGAATGCAGTTCTGTGTTTAAGATGTAAAATAGAAATTCCTGCTTTAAAAGCTTTTCAAGCTTCCTGAAGCTCCTGCTTTTTGAAAAGCAATTTGTTCCAAGATACAATCTGTTGAAGAACAATAAACTAAGGCCAACTGCTTGCTGTTCATGGCTGTTTTTATAGTCAGGACTGGTGTATGGGCCTATTTGCTGAGAAGTGTTAACTATTGCTCAGGCTCTTTTTTGACAAAAATAGGATTCTGTGCAGATTGTGACATAGCACTTCCATGCCAAAAGCATAAAGAAAAACCAAGCAGTAATAATATATATACACACATATGTTTTGAAGTAATAATCTTAGATTTTGCTTTAAAGCACATCTGAAAACCCATTATCACAAAGGAGATTTCTCAAAATTGATACCACTCTCACCATAAGTAATATTCTTTAATAAGGTCTTCAGCAAGTTATTCACAGTGTATTTGCAATAGAGAATTTTCAGTTTACTGCTGCTCAGAGAACTTTTAGGGCATGAGGTGTAAAGCGATGATAAGCAGCATTAGCCGTCACCGGAAAACCGACTAAAAGAAGCCCAACATTTCAGCCTTATCATGGATATAGATGTGAATATTTTTGCAAGTGATAGGATGGATATTGCATCATTGTGGTGAGTTTTGTTCCCATTTAGCAGGTGTTGAAGCTGACAGCGTGTGCCTTGCTCACTCGCATGCTCAGGGAGCAGGATCTCTGCCAGCTGCAGTATCCTGCCAGCTCTCCAGATCACAGCCTGCAGGGACTGGAGGGATGGCACAACACAGGAACTCGTCTACAAATGCCTGAATTTCCACATTTCCCAGATGAGGAATCAAGAATTTCTCTTCTCAACATATTTCAGGGTCTTTTCTGAACTAGGGACTCAGATAACCTTTGCAAGTACAAGGGAAGCATTTTAATTGCAGTAGACTAAAGTGATCTACAACTAGGGGTGACATCAGATTTCCAGAAAGTCAAGTTGGTCCCTTCTAACTCAGGATATTATATGATTCTAAAATACGTGTTTACCATGTGTGCATATCTACTGTTAATTTTACAAGTACTGATGTATTTTTTTCTGACTTTTCCTTTCTTCTTATGAGCTCACAGGTATTTCTCCTCCACATTGCAAATGACAACTTCAACAAACACAAAGGATTCTGTCTGTGCTCCTCAGCATGAAAGTCCTATTTCATAGGACATAGGAAATATCATGGAATATCCTGAGTGGGAAGGGTCATCAAGTCAACTACTGGCTCTGCACAGGACAACCTCAAAAATCACACCATGTGTCTGAGAGTGTTGACAAAATGCTTGAATTCCATCAGGGTTTGTTCTGTGACCACTTCCCTGGGGAACCTGTTCCAGTGCCCAACTACCCCCGGGTGAAGAACTTTTTCCTAATATCCAACTTAAACCTCCCCTGACACAGCTTCATGCCATTCCCTTGGGTCCTGTCACTGGTCACCAGAGAGAAGACATCAGTGCCTGCCACTTCAGTACCTCTCAAAATAATCTTCTCCATAATTTTACCAGTCACTGAGGTGAGAATGTCAGGCCCATAATTTCCAGGGTCATCCCTCTTGGCCTTCTTGAAAACTGGGACAATATTTGCCAGCTTCCAGTCCACTGGGACATGTCCAGATTCCCAAGACTGTTCAAAAATCATTGAGAGAGGTCTTGCAATGACATCAGCCAGCTCTTTGCATACCCTTGGATGAATCTGATGAGGCCTTATAGACTTACAGAGTTCGAACTGGAGCAGCAAATCCCACACAAGTTCAGAGTTGACCAGGAGTTTATCATTCTGGCATTGTATTTCTTATCATTGCTAAATTCAGTGGGATGTATTTCACAAGAGGATAGCTCTCCTAGCTGCAGCCTGCAATCTGACTCCATGAAAAGCTTTGGCATCAAACCTGATCTCAGTGAACTATGAGCCACCTGAGTACCTGAGTTACCCAGTAAATTTGGCTCTCAAAGTGCAGGGTGAGATTATTGGCTGGTTGGCTATAAACATGTGAGTTTCCAAAGCAGCAGATGGAAATGCAGTGAAAAGAGAGAAAACAGTTTGGAAGCTCAGTTATTCTGCAGTGTTTAGGGTTAAATCCTCCTGTCCTTGCTTCTGCTGAATAGCACTAATTAGCTTCCCTAATATGCCTTCACGAGTATTTGGGTAGAAGGAGAAAATAAGGATGTTAAAATCACTTCTCTACATTGTCTTGCACCAGAGTGCTGGTTCAGCACCAAAGCTAGTAGCAAGGTATAAAATCTTGTGTCCCTTCTGATGCTGGGAACCTCAAGATAGGTGTGGCATCAGACTGACCTATGGTCAGGGCATGACATGCTGCTCAGACTTCCTGTCAAAGGTGAGATTCACTGGCATTGAGGTCTTCAAAGTTTTTATAGGACTTTCTTAGAAATAAAATAAGCTGCTTCCTTTCAAGGTAAAGACAAGGACATCCTGGTGGCATCATCGCTGGTGCCAGGTGAGAGCGATCATCAGGCTTTTCCATTATGATTAACCAGTTGAGTTTAGGTTTAAGGGATATATAGAGCACAGCATGGTCTTGAAGGCTAAGAAATATGTGCAGCACAGCATGTGCCTGTGCCTGCCACTAACCAGCGCATGGATCACAAGCTCCTAGAGGTACAATAGTCCAGTTAAAACAACTACATATGTTCTGTAGTCTTAAGTGGATGTGAGAGACTCCATGAGGAAAAGTTCTGGACAAAATTTGTGGTTTAGCTTTCATGGCTGACTTTTGCTCAGAAAATTTCTAGGTAAAACCAGCTTTTCCAGTGCTTTCTGCGTAGAAGTGCTTGTATCACAGTGATTAAAATGGCTGTGATGGCATGGGGAGGAGCATTTCCACATCATTTATGCTATTCGTGTGTTGGTGAGAAGTCACAAATTGGCACAGGACTCAGGCAGCTGTGTTGGTAATTCCCAGATGAAAGCACATGGTATCCAACTTCTCTGCATTGCTTAACCCATAGCACTGCAGAAACTGCTTTCAAGGAGGAGAGGGCTGTTTTCCCTGTTTGCTTCAGTGATCTTAATCAGTATGGACACTGCCAAGGAACAACATCCAGTTGGTGCCAAATCTGGGCTGTGAGAAACAGACCTCAGTCTGCTTGGAAAACACCACAGCCAGCCACTTCCAGGCCTGCAGATGCCTGAGGCTGGTCTGGCAATGCCTCCCTTCTCCCTCTTTTTGTAGGATGGGCCGAGCTCTTCACAGCCTGAAGGAGCCCTTGCAGCAGCTGCTCCCAAGACAGTAACACTTTTCCTATGCTGCTGGAGCTTTCCCGGGCCACAGAGGACCTCCCTCTGTAGCCACAATTGCAGAGGACCAAACTAGACCTCCTGACCAAATTTAAAAACTAGCAGTGTCAAATAGAGACTCCTTCTTCCAGCTCTGACCATTTCAGCCAAGAGTATGAAACTGAAAAAATCCTATTGATCTCTTTTTTGTTTCTTTCCCTCTGCTGTGCAAGCCCATATCATAAGGATGAAATCTGGGCTGTCCTGAAGCAGGTGGTAAAATTCCTATTGACTTCAACAGAGCCTGGGTTTTACTTCAGAAATCAACTGCAGAGCTATGCAATAAATTAAGTCAGCATTCCAGATGCAAACTCGTACACTTTACTGGTTTAAATTGCACTACTCTGGGTGTATAGTAATGCTATGGAAGTGTAAATTATTCTAGTGTTTCCTACATGTTACTGAAAATCAGATGCCAAACTTAATCTGCCTAAACTCCCAAACTAGTGACACGTAATTCAACTATAAATTGTGTGCAAAAATGTGCAAGCTGCGGAAAGTAGCTTCGGACAAATATGTGCCTGGGGGTTATGTGCTCAGTAGTGGATACAACATTACACTTGCCCATTTACTGCTGTCTGTGCTTCCTTTGGGCATACATCCTTGACTTACATTTTTACCTAACTGTAGGCTCCTTTTTTTCTTCCTAAAATACTTAGTAGGGAACTGAAATGAAAAATTAAGATCATTGTCTAATTTTGTATGAACAGAAGGTTCTTTGGCATAGATATGCAGTGAAATAGGCATTACTGACAGCTTTGTCAAGCTTCCCATATGGACAGTTTATGCTGATTTCCAGGCAGTTACAAATAATTGAAGTTAAAGATCTCTGTAGCTTGTCTGACAAGGCTGAAACAAGAATCATGTATATGTCTGACCTCAGAAAACTTATAATTTCTAGTGCTGCTGGTTTGCTTCTCCAAGGAACTGGCATGTTGTCTTCCAGCACCAAACAGCAGAAACTAATTTGGGACTACCAGAAATGATCGCAAAGTGACTTGCATGAATGATCACATTATGCAGCCTGAGGAAAGCTGCTAATGTCAGGAAAAATGGAGCAAACCCTTATGTTTGGTTCAGCAAGAGTCCATTTCACCTCATTTTCATGTCCTATGATCTCTTTTTCGATACCCAATAAAAACAGTTCTAAGGAAAGGGAAGCTTGCCAGCCTGACTAAACATCTGTTTTATGGTGAAGATGGCTGTGGGAGAAAAAAATCTGTTTATTAAAGTCTCTGAATATGTGTAATTATAGGGTGCTCTGCGATGAATAAAGATGATGTTAGGCAAGAAATAAATGGTAGACACTTGCAGTAGTTGTTAGATACCTTGAAAGTGTCCTAGCTCCAAATGGTAATGTATGAACAGAATGGAATTTCCTTGATGGCAAAAATGGGCAAAATTACAGATTAGCAAATCCAATAAGCAGAATCACCACAGTGATTATTCCTATTTTTGTGTGTATGTCAAGATCTGCATCGTGTATTTTATGTTTGCACTTCTCTTCTAAGAAAGTCAATAGGGGCAGGACCAAGAATCCACTGATAACTGATGCGTGTTGTAATTTTGTTGGGTCTGGTTTATGTCTAATGATAAGATTCCTGTGTTTATATAATTTAGACACCTGAAAAGAAAAATGGGAGTTCGGAGCCTCAAGAACTGAGATTTGTATAAGAAGGGAGTTTCTCTTTCTGCTGATTCATGGAAAATAATAGGGCTGAGGGTTGAGAGGTTATCTAATCCATCCTCCTAAATCTGTGTAAGCTCAGTGCCTTTTGTGCAGCTTCTGAGGAACTGGGAGCAGATGAGGACCATTTACATACTCAGAGGCTACTCTCATGCTCATTCTTCAGTGCTCTTTTTTCAGTCTGCTGCAGTAGCCTTTTCTACACCAGTGCTCCTGACCTTTATTAGGTTTATTAGGGGAGAAAGAAAACTCCAGAAATGCCTACTGCTCTTGAAAAAAAAAAACCCGTGGTTGATCTTTTCAGTGAAAATGGATGCAAAATCTTCGTTTTCTGCACCTTCAATCAACAGTTTTACCCCCTCATGTCAGAATGGTGCATTTATGGAATGCCACAACTTGTCGCCCTGGTTAAAAGGTTAGCTGGTTTTCTACAAGAAATAGGAACTTTTTATCTTCATTGACATATAAGCATTCAGTGAAGCTCAGGCTCATGCCTCACTAGGAAATTTTAATGGGAATCCATACTAAAAAAGTCCACCTTCCAGTTACACCAGTATGGTGCATTTGCTGGGAATGTTCCATCTGAGAGAAAATCTTTGAAGTATCTATGTTTGCTGCTTAACTCCAGGAAGGTTTAGCACAGTACGTAGGTCAGGTATAGACAAATATGTTGAGATATTCTCCTGAAATTCTGTCTGGCTAGGGACTCTTTACCTTTTGTTTGTTCTGATAGAAACATTGAAAATCATGAAACTGAGAAAAATGTTATCTCATTTGCCAGATCTCTGTTTCCCTTCTCAACCCACTACAATTATATTGACTCAGTTGAGCTGATGTAATTAGGAAGTTGAAATTACCTCTGAGTTTTGATACTGCTCTGTTCTTTGCTTCATCTTACAAAAAATGGTGGAGTTTAATACATGCCTTACAAATGTATGGTGCCTTCAGAAGCAATTGCTTCAACTAGAGCCATGCATGATTCATTTTGAACAGGAAATTCTGGGAGATTCTATAAAATCTAGGAAAAAAAACCCTTGTACTGGAGCATTTCTTCCAGTAAATTTTGACCATGACTTACTGGAACCAGTGCGAATTTTTTTCATTGACATATGAAGGATGTGGTATAATTATCTTTTGACTACTCTTGTTTTATATCTCCTCATTGTTGTGCTTAACCTTCCCAGCATCACCTCTTAAGCTTATCTAGAGTTCCCTGTTGGCAATAAAAGTGCTGGCTTCCACTAGGCTTCCCAGGGATGAATTTGGAACATAACCTCAGTGTGCTCTCAGAGTGCATTTGATTTCTTTATGAAGTCACTTTGACTATCTTAAAAAATCTTATTCAAATATCTAAAAACCTAATTGCCAGACTCTTAAAAGTCAAGCAGTGATGTAGATCTCCAGAGTTCATCCACTGGTTGCTGCCAGAGTTCAACACCCAAATATCCTGATTAGCTGTATCAGATAGAAGTTTTTATATGGAACTAGTGAACATCTATGGCACCAGCACAAAAAACATCACACTGCAACTTTTCATATTCCTCATAAGTACAAATAGTTAAGAATTGTGAACCATATCTTAAAAGTCATTAAAGATACAGAGAACTAACAAACCTAGTTTTAATTTAAAAGATAATGTTTTTTAAAAAAGTCACCTTTGTGAATCTATTAGATCAAATCCACCTGTCTCATACTCCCTCATTGCAACATTTCACCTTAGTGGCTTATCACTTTCTACATCAATAGCAACCTCCACGTGTGTAATCCTTAATGGAGACTTTCTCCCTTTCTGAGTTTGAACTTTATTTGTGAGGAGCTGGAATTAAATTTTCTTCTAGTCAGTGTTCTGTCTCTTAAAATAGCTAAGTTTTCATTTACCCTAAGATTAATTCCTCAGGAGTATCATCCTCAGGCCAGATAAGGCTTTGATGTCAAAGAAGTAAGTCCTGAATCTCTCTTACAAAGTCAGTGTGGATTTCCAGAACTCTTTCGGGTTTCCTCTATTTCTATCAGTTTATGTGTGCATTTTACATTTAATCTGTCCTCTTTTTTTTTCCTCTTCCCTAAAACTTTGTGCATCTTTGTCTCCTGATTGTTATTTCTTTCTCGTTTTTTCTTCACTTTTTGCTTCTTCGAGGAAATCAATTCTCATTAATTATCCTAGCATTGTCATTATAATTGGCATGATCTTTGAGATTTTACCGTTTGGGCTGATCTAACTGGCCAAATGACACATGCTCCTCATGTTTACTGAATTCCTCTCCTGCCTGTAGAACCCAATTTGTTTTGTCTTGGTGACATCGTTCTCTCAACTGCAATCCTTGAAATTGTTTCAGAAGAGCTTTTTCTTTCTTATCACTCTCTTCTTTCTTTCAAAATAAATTGTATTAATTAGTTTTTAAATCATAAGTTTGAGCATTTCTGTGTAGTCTCATTCTTATCTCTCAGTTCTTTACACTGAGGCTGTCCTCAATTAGGTTGTGATGGCTATTTATATCACTCCTAAATGTTCATCTCTAATTAAAATCTGTACAAAAGGCCAAGTCTGAATTTACATGGAACATACTTCAGCAGTTCTCATAATATAAATGACTGAAATGTGATTAAAGAAACTAAGAGAGAATTGTGAAGGCAGTTTAAGGTTCTGTTGAAGTCATTTAAGTTACTGAAGCTCTTTTAAAGTGGTGAAATCAGAATTTGGTGCCAGAATTAGAATTTTATGTTAGATTTAGAATCCTATTTGTCAGGCTGTGAATTTTTTTCTATTATATGAAGAAGAAACAAGAACAAATCTCTTATCACTGCAACTAGTTTACAAAAATGTTTTTGTTCATCTGTACAAACATAAATTTTAATATTTGACTTGGGAAAGTTTTTTTTTCAGCTACTTAAGCTGAAAAAAAACCCCATCTCTATTGTTTCTCCCAGGTGAGTGCTCATTAACCTCAGGTGAACTTCATATGCCCAGTGTTTGTCATAAAACATTTATTTTTAATTGTAAAACTTGTTGTTAAATACAGTGAAGATGAATGGCATGATATATGTGATGCAATAATCCTCTAGATAAAAGGTAGAGGCAATCAATGGATTGAACACAAGTGAAATCAAGGTAAAGATACAAATGTGAATGGAGAGCACTAAATGTATACTTGGATTTAATGCCTGTTTTGTATGAAGGATTTATATGGTAGCCACTATTTGGATTGTATAAATAACATATATTTACATGTTGGTGTAACTCCCAAAAATGTCTCTACACATAATATTTTCTCTCCTCCATATATAACCTGAAGATTGTCCATAGGTGTTCAAACTTTATCATTCATCTATATGACTAAACCACAGATATTTTTTCTTGCTGTTTTAATGGGACAGAATATAGATATGTTCTTCAGTCAGATTCTGTTATGGAGGCTGATTTCAGGATTTCTGTGTCAATCTAGAAATATCTACTGCACTGAATTTTAGCAAAAAACTGCTTACTTCTGGACCCTGGTTCCACTTGGGCACTGTCTAGAGCTGTTCTGCTCAGCTATGTCAAGAGGGGAGGGACACTGAAGTATCTATGGACAAAAAGTGCCTCCAACATTAATACCTAACTGCAAATTCGGGACTTTATTTTGGTGTAGACATCTAAATGACACTTCTCTCTTCACTCAATTTTATCTGATTTTTTCCCTCTTTGAGACCTGTGTCTGTGTGCTTTCTTGATTTGTCTCAGGGAGAGGAAATTAGTCTAACTGAGGTTGTATAGCCTCAACCAATGGTTGATTCCTGTGCCTAATGTCATTGGGATTACACCAGTGATGAATTTAATGCAAGTTTAACAAACATAGTCCAACCATAAAAATGTCTTGTATAAAGCTGAAAATCCCTTCGCCCAGTTCATTAAACAACCTCCATATTGAAGAGTAGTTCAGTGACACTTTTTTCCCATCTGTAAACATTTGCTTCTTGTTTTAAAAATTCTCATTTATAATGTATCCAACTGTAGATCTTATCTACAGTCTAGGGTGAACTGTACAATAACACCCTTTAAATACTGCAGTGTCTTCCCTCTAAGCACTACTGCTCTGGATTGTTTGTATTATGAGAGCTTCTGCAAAGATGGGGACTGTTTCCTTTAATACTTTTCCCTAGGTTACAGAATCTCTCTCCTGCTTTCCTGCTAAACAGGATCGTGTCTGGTCTAGCACTGGTACTGAAGATAACTGTTTTCTGCCAATGAAGCACCATAAATTTGTGTAGAATTGTCTGGGAGTTCAGGTTTGTTCATTGTAGTCTCAGATATATTTGACTTTCTCATGGGTTATAGTTATGGTTTACATCTTCTTTATAGCTATTTTGAAATGACAGACTTCATGTGGAAAATATTGTTCTATGAATGGCAGAAAAAAACAGCAGCTGCACTAATAACCCTCTTATTTCTTATATTCGGAGTCAATGTGTCTCAGACAGTGTGTTGTGGTCATGGGGGATCAAAGAGGAGGAGTCTGAATTGAGTCTAGTATCCACCTTGGTGTGACTGATGTACTGTCAGCAGTTAAAAGTAGCTCTTATCCTGGCCTGTAAACACTTAGAAAGGAAGGCACTGCAAAAGGAGATGCATCTGCAAAAGGTTTAAGGAATACTGCTTTAGAGTTTGTATAGAAAATGACACTCAGTTTCCTGAAAACTGGTAAAGTGTTTGCAGTCTAAACTTGAAGTCTCAGACAAGACTGAGAGATGAAGAATCTGATGTTAATTGTAAATTTATTGAAGGAGAATAAAAAGTAAATCCTCAGGATATATCTGAAATATCTTCATTGTAAATGTCTATTTTGAAGGCACTAATCATATATTTTCTTTTGCTCTTTGAAGATCTACAATTGTTTTGATTTAGTATAGTTGACTAGACCAACACACTCTTCTTGAAAATTCTCTTGCAAGCTTTTCATGACTTTTTATCCTTTCGCTAGTTTACAAATCAAGAGGGAAACTTTCATTAATAGTTGCCAACATTTTAATTCTGATTCCCAAAACTAATCAATTTCCTTTATCAGTCTACCCACACCCTGTCATCAGATAGCACAACAGAGATGAGGGAAAGAAACTCAGTGTTAGTAATTGTTGTCTTTCTTTCCATTACCCTTGTTTCTGTTCTTAGCATGGAAAAGCAAAAAGGTTGGGACACTGAGAAGAACTGAGAAGAAAAGCTATCCCTTTTTGCTTGGTGGAGGACAGAGAAGCAGGTGGGAAGCAATGTGTATCTAGCCTACTGCTAACAGTTCCCATTTAACAGCACACTTTAGCTTGGAAGCCACTGTGTTCATTTTGTACTTACATCTGCAAATGATGTACAGCTCCTATAGAGCACTGTCTTGAGAAAATAAATCCTCTTCCAGTTCTCTAATGGTTCATTTGATTTCCTTTATCTGGGCTCAGTTTATTTAAAGCTTTCCGAGCACTGAATCTCTAGCATGTGAATAACCTCAGGCAGTCCTATCTATTGGGAAGAACATCTCCAGTTATTTATCATGTTTCTAAAATGGCATATATGCAAAAGCAGACAGTGAAAAATATCACTGCATAATAATGTTATATAATTGTGTTTATCATAAGGAGGGCAATGTGCTACCTACTCTTAATTGCCACTTGTCACTATAGTATCTTGAGGCACAGATCTCTCCTTTCAGCAGTAGACTTGTTTATGGGCAGAGTAACTCGCTGCCAGATAAATGGCGCTGCCACCTTTATTACAACCATATAGTCATTTCATATGTGCAGTTTTGGGGTAGGATTTCAAACTACTTTGTTCAGCCACTTGTGTTTCCCCTGTTGTGGATAGATGTGTTTCTGGGAATAGCTAATACAGAGTGCTTGGCAGTATTTTGTTGATGTTTTTTTGCATTAACCTCTCTTCAGTTTTGTGGGGGTCTGCCTACAGGTAGCTCACTGCAAAGCAAAAGCTGACCATAGGGGTTAAGTATTCCTTACTGTATGTTTTCAGTAGTATCTGCATAGTGTGAGCATCTGTCTGGAACAGGCAAAAGAAAAAGGAATTCTAAGGAAAAGTAAGTGCAGAGCAAACTGTGCCATGTGGGAGTCCATTCCAAACCAATTTCCTTTAAAAACAAACACAACAAATTTCCTCTTTTTCTATTTGCCTGAAATAGCTGAGCCTGCACACTGCTGAGCTTTTTGCTCTTCCACATCCAACTCCCTATTGGCATTCGTAGTCTAAGTGCTTAGTGCAGTGGGCTAAGCTCTATCAGTACCTCTTTATAGATTCATAGAATCATTAAGGTTGGGAAAGACTTCTAGGATCATCAAGCACCACCATGTTCACAACTAAACCATATCCCCAAGTGCCACATAGAGCCAAGTTGCCCTGTCCCAAAGACAACAAACTTCAAGCACATCTAGAGCTTCAAGGAGTTCCAAGGAGTGCTGATCCTGTGTTACCTTTCCTCCACAGACATTACCTTTGGCAGGGAAGTTTGGCCTTCTTTACCTACTTACCTCCTTTGGGGCACCTAGTGCAATGTATTGGGAGGCCAAAACAAAACCTCAGAAATAAAACATTCTTTGAGCTGATCTCCCTAGTTCTGTTGAGAAGGGAAAGATGCTTTGAGTGAAGATTTCCTACATAAGACAGATCAGAAGCAGAGAAGATAGAAGATCAGATAGAATCTGAAGAATGGGCAGCTATAGCCTTGAACACTGACATATTAGTTTTGGATGACCTGTCTTCCATTTAAAGAAGTTGTGAGGGATTTCTGAGGTCTTAGCTGCTCTTGTCCATGGGGACAACTGAGAGAGGGAGGAGGTCACTTTTGTTGTGCAGAAGGATGTTGGCAGGGGTAGTTCCTGATTTGGTGGGAACATGTCTCTGCTCCAACTCTCTCAGCCCGTCTTCATAGAAAAGGTACTCTAGCCCTCTGATGACTTTCATGGCCCTCCTCAGGACTCACTCCTAAAGGTCAATGTCCTTCCTGTGCTGAGGACCCCAGAGCTGGGTGCAGTACTCCAGGTGGGGTCTCACCAGAGCAGAAGAGAGGGGAAGGATTACCTCCCCCGACCTCCTGGCCACACTGCTTTTGATGTAGCCCAGGACACCACTGGCTTTCTGGGCTGTGAGGGCACATTGGTGGCTCGTGTCCAGCCTCTTATCCATCAATGTCTCCAAGTCCTTCTCCCTGAAGCTGCTCTCAATCCCTTCATCTCCCAACCTGTATTGATTCCAGGGGTCATCCCAACCCAGGTGCAGCATCTTGCACTTGGCCCTGTTGAACCTCACGAGGTTCATCTGGGTCCAGGTCCCTCTGCATGACATCTCATTCTTCAGGCATGTCAACCATACCACCCGGTGTTGTGAATTTTAATTTAATTCAATCTCTTAAATCTTTATTCAGCTGAGACCAGATTTCATTAAAATACCTAAAACATATTGACTGTACTTTTGTCCATAAAGAACCATTCCCTTTCTCTTAAAATATGATAGTACAGTGTATTTTTACAACTGGAACTTAAGCTCCATTCTAAGATGGATTCTTTTGGACAGACAGAGGGAGATTTGGTATTTCTGCAAATAGAATAAAACTGTTCCTGAAAACATAGTTTAGTGCTAGAACATAAGCTGAGTTAGAAAAATAGTATTTTTTACAACTAGTGAGAATTAAACTTTAATTAAATGAAACAGAGAAGGAATTGCCAAGTGTAATATACAACATTAAATTAGCAACACATCTGGCAAGGATATTCTGAACTATCTTTGCAATTTACAGCTATCTAAATTGTTATTTCATTATCAAGAGGGCTCAGCGAGACAGAGAGGAGTGACATATGACAAGAAAGCTGAAGGAAAAAAGAGTAAAGGTGAAAAGAGATAGGAAAGAAAAGTGAGTTACGCAGCAGCAAAAGGAGGGAAGGAGGCCTCCACCCATTCGGCTGACTACACAGCAGCTTGAGAAAATATGTTCAAGCTGTGAAAGGCAGCCTGCTATTGGCATCAGCAGTGGCCTTTAAGATACGAGGGAGAAAGCAGAAAAGCTGTTGTGCATCATCCCTTGCTGTACCAATTCATATCTGCTGCTGGGGACAGCCCAGCTGGCAGTGGCAGCTGCCTCCATGTCAAAGAGTTGCTGTTGTGTTTCCTGCCTCTGCCCTTCAAGGGTGGCAAAAGGAACTGTGCAGCAGTGTGTGACCCTGGGTGTGCTGGAATGAGTGACTTCCCTTCCACTGAGTGCAAAGTTACTTTCTCCTACGTTTTACCAGGCTCATGCAAGTGGAGTTTGTTTGAAGCTTACAGTAAAAATAGGTCATTGTAGGAAATAGCTATAATGTCAACTCCGAGATACTATTTTTGGATACTAAAATTCTCAGAGTTTTCAAAAAGTAGATGAGAGAAGGAGAGAATCCTGGTGCTGCATGATGTGATCAACTTTGTCATCACAGAATTTTCTTCTTATCAACGTCTTTGATAATCTTATTTACAAGATAGTAGTAAAAGTGAATGTTCAGTGTATGGTTTGAATTTCAGCACTGCCAAAGCATTACTTTTTTTAGCAGACCTGCAGCTACTTTTCAAGTGTTAGCATCAAAAGTTCAAGGCAAGTGCCAGAAAGCAGATATTCAAAACACATATTGGGGTCTTTTGCAGGCTCTGCAAAGGCAGATGTAGCAGAATCAGATACTGATGTCTGCAGAGCTGACCGTAGCAGCTCCTGCTGCCCTGCTCTGGGGCCTTCCTTGAGCACGTCTGCCAAGGAAGGCCCCATCCACCCTGTCCTGCCTGCTTTGGGGCAATGGCTCACGCACTGTGGCTGTCCTGCGCTATGGGACTGTTAGAGACACAACTGTGACACATCTGGAGTTTTGGAGGAAGTCAGGGTAGGTAAGCAAACTTCAACTCTAGCACTTTCATTTAGGGGCATTATCACCTCTTATCTCTAAGCTATATTAAATCTAAGGGCCTCTCTGCCTTATCTGCTGCCAAATAAAAAGGGAGTCCAGATATTCTGGCAAGGTTTATAGGCAGGGTGTAGGATAAAATCTGAAGAAATACAGGCAAAAAAAGACTACAGACATCATATTACTAGCCCCTTTTTTATTAAGTTGCTTTACTGGAGAAAATGGTTTATTTTAGGTAATTCCATCTTTTCTCTGTCTCATGGACAGCAGAAATGCAGGCAGACAGTGGTAGTTGTAAATGCCATCCTCTTCCTTCCACTGATTTAGCGGCAGGTCTGTCAGGCAAATACAATAGAAGGAATTGCTAAGATGGCTTTGAAACATTCATTAAAATTGCAGAAACTGGAAGGGATTGCTTCTGCAGGTCCTTTAGCACTATTTTACTGCTTCACCCAAATAAATTCATACATTTTATTCTGCATCTTGTGCCCAGTGATTGTACCAGAAGGTCTTTGCTACCGTCTATGTCCATTTTTAGCAGCTGAGCAGTACCTTTCTATTTTGAGTTGGGTTTTCAAATGGGAAACAGTCTCATGAGAAACTTCAGCAATCTGAAAGAGCAATAAGTTAGTTGGTAGTCATGAGATGCTGCTGGGAAGAAAAGTAACCCCCACAATTTCAATATTCAAAACACAGCCCTGCAGTTTTGATCAGAAAACAATCTTTAAATTTTGATTGTGCTTCCATCCAGACAGTGGCATGATTTTGGTCACAAGGGAGGGCTGCAGTTTTGTGTTAGAAGAAGGCAGGATGAAACAATGCCAAATATTTTACCACACTATTTCCCATTGCTTTTTTAACAGGTTTGATATAGTGTGGTTGCTGAAATCACCCATGCATTTAGCCAGTCCTATAAACCTGTTCAAGGAAACAGTAGACCAGATGTAACTTTTCATACCTTTTGCACTTAGTTGTCTAATAGTAAATAGAATTTGCCACCTATTTTTGTCTGATTATATAAACCAAGCTTGGTAGTACTGCTAGGCACTGATTTAAAGCTGAGATAGTCAAGGTCACAAATCCACCCTTTGCTTGTGCAGTCTGTCAAGGGTTGAGGCATATTTATGGGAAAGTGTGGGAGGAAGTTTGTACATTTCCAGTGACTTGCACAGACTGTCAGTCAAGGTGCTTTGAACACAAAATTAGTTTCATGTTACTTTTAATCCCATTCATTTCTGCCATGGCAGAAGTGTCTGTTTCTCAGATAAGCTTTAGAAACAAGCAGTTATACAGAGGGGAAGACATGAGGTACTTGCAGTTTTTTGAGACCATTGACCTTCCAGGTTCTCTGTCAGTCATACCGATGGAAGTGTGCAAGGAATTAACCTTGGTTCAAATTTCCATCATACTTTGCAGACTTTTTTTAAAATGAAACCTGGAAGTTGCTTAGCCCCAAATATCTGTGACCTGGAAAAAGCAAATGTACCTTCTAACTGATTATGGATAAAATGTTATGATAATCATCTCTGAAGTTTTTTTTAAAGAATAGGATTGATAGTCAACTTTTAAATGGAAAGAGCTGGCTGAGTCACACCAGCTTTGATGCCAAGTTCCATAATGGAAAGAGAAGATACTATTAGTTCCAAAGTATTACGACTTTATTCCTTAATTTACAATACTATGCACATGGGAAAAATCCATGTTCCCCACTGGGACTATACAATAAGAGTCAAGACATGGTTTTGTCAGGACAGTGGAGTAGGAATTGTATGAGCAAAAGAGCCCCTCACATACTTGAAGCAAGTTGAAAATATCCAAATGACCTAAAGCAAAGAAGGTATTCCCTCATACCACAGAGCATGTTCATTCTGGGAAAAGAAGAAAACTGTCACTGATTTAATTTCAACTAAAAAACTTTAACTGACCAATAGCTAACAGTTAATTACAGTACACTTAAAACACTATAGGAGACATTGGAATGAAACACCATTTAGCTGTGCCTAGTATACAGTGATCTAATATGATATTCTTCAGCTGTATACAGTGTCCAGCTGTAAACTTGGAATTTTTAAATATAAGTGTTCAATTTGGGAGAGGAAAAGTGGTCAAAAATTCCAGCAATGTAATTTCCCTTTCATTACTGAATCTTGTAATATATTTTAAATTCAGTTAGTATCATATTCTGTCTTTAAAACACAAGCAAATATTTGGATCGGCTCCAAAATGCCCATCTGTAATCAGCAGCAATGTTGAGTTCCAGACACCATTTATTTGGTATTACCCAGGGATAATCAGCACTCTCAGGGACAGCTATAGGCACTGTCCTACAAGAGCAGCTAATTCAATGGCAGCCCTAATTCTGACTGTTAAATTCAGCTGTCTGCATTAACTGTGAGGAAAAATACCCAGATTTTGAGTGCAAGTTGGAGTACAATATCTGCCCTGTGATATTCACTTTAAATTTTTTTATGGAAATGGAGCAAATAACAACAAAAGTCAGCTTTTTGTGTAAGAAATTGCTATAAATGGAGGTGTAAAGTGCTGGGCATATATATTTCTAAATTGCTAAGGAAGTGTGCTTGAAAGAGCATGTAAGAAGGGGCTGGGATTGCCCTTGGCATACTGCTCTTGGCAAGGCACAGATGGAGCTCCATGACTCAGCTTCCTTGTTCTGCTGGAAAGATAGGACAAGTCCTTGGTAAATCCAAAGTGTTATTCTTGCTGTGCCTAGACAGCTCCAAAGACAAATTCAGTTCGGTGGTACATGCAGTCTTCTGCCCAGAGCACAGTCCTCTCTCCCTACCTACTCACACAGGAGATACAGTGCTGTCAGCATTATGTTGTGTAACTATCACCATGTTTTTCCCATATAGCTACTGCCAAGGCAAAATCGCTACTTATCCATAGACTAAAACTGTAACTCGGGGATCTTCATGCCCCTTAGACTCCTTAAACGGTTTGCTGAAAATGAAATATGTACTCTGTATGGACACAGGCATTTATGACTGACTGGTGATACCAAGTCTTCAGAGAGAAACATTATGCAAGCAGATGGCAGCTGTTTTCAGTTGCCTTTAACTAGGAGACGAAAGGGACCAGCTGGAGTCTTACTAGTGCTTGAATAGAAAAGGCAGCCACTCATTGACATTTCCCTGTGCCACCCAGTTTCCAGAAAAATGATTTTTAATGTCTGTTCCGCAGTGCAGAGTCCCAGCCAGGAGCTACAGCCCAGCATGTAGAAAGGGAAGAAGAGGTTTTGTCGGCAGGGACTGATACTGATGTCTTCGCTGGCTGTGAGTAGAGAAGTTGACTGCCATATATTCATACGAAAGGGAGCATCTAAATCAGGGATTAATTCTTAGCCAGGCATCCCACTGACAATGGTAAAGTACTGATGGGGCTTCTACACTGAAATGTGCAGTAGTTCAAAAGTAGCCAGTACATGCTCCATGAAAACTGAACGGCAGCCTATTTTTTTATATGTTATTCTGGAGTCTCAGTTTTTTTCTGATGTTTTAGTGCTGTTTGCAAACTGTTATGGCTGGTTACAATATGAAAAAGTGCATGGAAACTGGGATTAGTTGGAATTCAAGTACACAGGTTATTTCAATTCTATTCTGTTTTTTTTTTTTTTAAAGAGGTTTTCTCCTTTGAATTTGGACAGCCCTCTCTCTTCCCCAAGCATCATGTATGCCAGGGCCAGCCTAAAAGCAAATCCCAAGCCCTTTCCTTTCTGCTTGCAGTCCTTCTAATGACTGCAGGCAGTATTTTGGTCCCCACTGAAATACAAATTTTAAAGTAATAGAACAGATAATTTTGGAAAATGACTGACAGAATTTCACATATATGCGTGCAAGAAAATATTGTCAATGTCCACTTTACTGCTGTCTGGGGAGTAGACTTCTGCTCTACTCTATCAGAAGCTGTGAAGCAGGGCTGGAGTGCTGTGCTCTTCTCTAAAGCCTCTCTGTAGTGTGTGCACATCATCACTTGCATAGCCAATGCCCAATTGACCACCAGATGGCCTTTGCAGAAGCAAGAAGTTAAGGTCAAGATTTTTATTTCTGATTTGAAGGTAGACACCCTTTCCAGTCCTACATAATCAGATTCTCTGTGCACCAGCTGATTTCCTAAGGCATAACGTATTTAGATGTGCAGAAAATTGCTTATGCTATCCTCAAAGCACTACAAAGGTAAGCAACAATCCTCAGTATCCTTCATGTAGATGAACGGAATAAAGACATGAATTGTTAATCACACAGGTTCTCCATTCATTCCCAACAGGCATTGCAGGGTAGTGATGCTTCCAGCTGGCTCAGGACAGCTTAGTTTGCAGAAGAGCAGATAACATCTGTCTGTTGTACACACAACATCAGGGACTGCAGAAAGTGCTGCAAAATGGGTTGGAGAAGCTGAATGAGCAACAGAGTGGTTACTTCCACACTGAGTTTTAGTGCTGCAGCAGTAGCTAACCTAAAGAGTTTCTAACTTAGGTACATCTGTACTATTCTGTCATTGCGGCCATGGTGCCTGCTCAAATGGCAGGGGTGGGAGTAAAAATCAGCTCTTCTGAGTCACTGTCAGGAAGCTAAAAACTGAGCTGTGCATTGGTAATGATAATGATGCTACACCTCAACCTTTACCTCTGCTGTATGTGGAAAATAGGAGTGTATACAGGACTACACTGGAAGGAGTCACACACATAGCATCATGGAATCATTAGAGTTGGAAAAGATCTCCAAGATCATTGAATCCAACCTTTGACCGAACAGCACCATATCAACCAGACTTAGTGTAGTTTGCGAACTTACTGAGGGAGCACACAATCTCCTTGTCCACCTCATCAGTAAAGATTTTAAACAGATCTGACCCCAACACTGAGCCTAGTGACTGGCTGCCAGCTAGATGTAACTCCACTCACCACCACTCTCTGAGCCCAGCCACACAGCCAGTTTTTAACCCAGCAAAGAGTGCACCTGTCCAAGTTGTGTGCTGCCAGCTTTTCCGGGAGAATGCTGTGGGAGGCAGTATCAAAGGCTTTACTGAAGTCCAGGTAAACAACATCCAAAGCCTTTCCCTCATCTACTCGTGACTAGGTCACCTGGTCATAAAAGGAGATCAGGTTGGCCAAGCACGACCTGCCTTTCTTGAACCCATGCTGATCCCCTGGTTGTCCTGTACATGCTGCATGATCCCACTCAAGATGATCTGTTCCATAACAGAAGACATTGGAGAAGCTGCCAGTGGTCTCCTGCAGAACCAGGAAGAGTGCAAGAAGTCCTTCTCCCAGAATACCACCATTCCAGCAAAGGAGAGGGTTGTGGCACGTTATAAGAGGAAGTGTTTTTACAGTATTCCTTACCACACAAGTTGAGATGTCAAACCAAAATCATGACTATTAAATGGATAAGAGTGGGAGTCCTGAGCAGGAGCTATTGCAATGGCTGAATTCACAGGCCAAGTCTGCTGAATTCTGTGCCATCACTAATTGTTGCCTCATAGGGTGCAATCAAGCTTTGGATGAATAAAGCCAAGAACAGGGATTTTACTTATACAAAGCAATCACGCGCTTTTTGCTAGGTGACAGATCGAAACCATGGGAGGTGTTTATGTTTTTTCCCAGCTCAACTTGGAGCCCTGTTTTGGCACAAAATTAGAACATACCTAATTCAAATCTTTGGCCAGCCTGGAAATTCACCTTTGGTTTCTGACCCAGCCAAAATTCTCATTTTGTTTCCTTCTCGAAGCCAAGTTTCAATTAGCGCATTATGGGCAGAGACTCGGGCCCCACATGACAGCATTTAGCTCAGTGTGAAACCATGGGGGATTGTTGAGCAACCAGGACTGATAAATAGTCCTTGGGAACTAGTGCAGAAAGAATAATTGAGGAGCAAATGAGGAGTTTGTGTGGCGTTCACACAGGCACACACAAGCCTGTTCTCAGTTGTAGTAGCTGAAGTTGTTCCTACTAACAAGTCTCAGCAGAAACCATCTGGTTCTCTAGTGGACAAAGACTGTGCAATGTCAAATAGTTGAAATGTAACATGTTTGGGTAATTTTTTTCCCTCATTTTCAGTGTACTATAGGTTATGTGAAAGCAATCCCTTATAAATCTCCATTACATGATGCTGTTTTAAAACATTCTTAAGTTCCATGAAAAAAAATCTCTTCAAATTATGTGATCAATTTCTTCCTTTAGTGTGCTTTTTTGCATACTACATACCTTTCTACCCCATTATCTTCATGGGAGAATAAAGAATAGCACTATTTACTGTTCTAGGGTTACAGTTTCATAAATAAAACATATAGTGAGAATCACCATGTCTAAATAGGATTAGCATTATTTTTCTACTTATTTTTTATGTGGATTATTTTTATATAATTTATTCTCACCCATCTTTTCTGTAGCAGCAAAACAGCTTTAAGCTCCTAACCCTCTTCTCCTCTTCCTTGGCCTGCTGAACATTTTCTTAACACAGAAGCTGCTGAATAAAGCCAGAGGCCAGGTCAGGTATGAAACAGGATCTGAACCTTTTTTTTTTTTTTTTTAACTGGAGCCATAAACTTAAAAATCTATATCTTTCTTTCATCCTTTGGTTGTGCATTCCACCAGGAAATATGCACTAAATGAGGCAGTTCAAGTGTGGAAAAGTGCCCTCTCCAAGGCTGAATTTCTAGGATGTGTTTTACAGGCTCTGCCTAGAGCAGGCTGATGCAGGGCTCCACACATCCTTGGCTGCAAGGAGAGCTGGGCCATAAGCAGCTGGAAGAGGGTCCCTGCTGGGATAGATGAGGGTCCTTCCTAGGCCTTGGCCCTAGCTGCGTAGATGAATGCTTTAGGGAGCACAGCTTGAAGCCTTCACCTCATTTTAAATCCAGGCTGGTGGTAAACCATTTGACACACTCCAAGCAGGAATATCCTCTGAAGATAACGGCCACAACTACCTCCCATCTCACCAAATCCCCAAGGAGTGGGTGCCTCTGCCTTTCACACTGCAGGTCCCCTCTTGGAAAGGGCGTATGGGGACTCAGACTCGCCACTGAATTTTGTGCAAGAACCAGGCTTAAGGGGCTGCTGGTAGCTGCTTTTGCAAGTATGATAAACAAGCAAAAGTACCAGTTTGATTGTTTCAGAGGGGATTAGTTCCAGAAAGAGAAATACAGATGCAATTGGGATACTACTGCTTCCAGGGCTAGGTGGCAGCCGAGAGAAATCTTGAGGGCATCTACCTGAAACAGGAGGTCATTACTGTCAGTTTTGTTAGACAACCTCACTGTGTTCACAAACAAGTCTGAGACACTTTATACAAAAGCTTTGTTAAAAATATCCATTAAAATGAGAGAAACAAGCTATTTTGCTTCCTCAACAACAACAGTTTTAAATGAGCTGGCTGAGGACCTCAGTATTTGTCGGATGAATTTTAAATAACTCTTTAGAGACAGAGGCCTCTCCCATGCTATGCCAATGTTTACAATCAGAAGATGGCATGACTCACATGCTTTCGACTGCTATTTCTCATTCTGACATTCATTCTCGGTAAAATATTTTAAATGGGATATAATAAGAAAAGAGAGGAGAAAAATCAATGGGCTTATAATTATTATTTCTTACTCTTTATTAAAGAGCTTAAATGGATGCTTTCATATAGATTGCTAGATAAAGATGGGATAAATTTGGCTAGCATTAAGGATATAATGTGCTCAGACATCTGGTAAGAATTTGATTAGATCTTATGTGATATTTTTAAGTAAATAAGATTGCAACAAAATTACCATAGCCATCTAAAAAAATAAGATGGGTACCAGGTCTTCAGTACACATAAGCAGGTAACCATGAGCAAGCATATGTGCTTTTAGAGTGGTCAGCTGGTAACTGCTTCTTGGTCATTAAGTGCCAGAAACCAAAGAGGTTTACAGTGACAGCAACACTGGGCTTAAAAGCCATACAGAACAACGTGGTTCTCTGAACAAACTGAGAATAAGCTAAACAATGTAGGTCTTAAACTGAAGTTTATTACATGATCTGGGTGCAATTTATAATAAAAGTGAGGTAAGGAAATCTTCCTGTGCCCCAGAAAGCAGCATCTCTGTAAAGGATTTGAAGGGTAATTTGAGCTGGTGGGGTAATAAGCTTCTCCCTGACAGGGTAGTGTCTAATGCAGTTCTTGGATGTATAAACAGAGGTAGCTCAAATAGCAATGGAGAGATGATATTTGTGTTTGGCACTGGAGAGAGCACTAATGGAATCCTGTGTCCAGTTCTGTCATCTGCAATTTGAGAAGGATATTGGTAAACTGAAATGGCTTCAGAAAAGAGTTAAGAGAACAGTTAAGAAGCTGGGAAATATTTATTATGGGCAGAAAATCCACGATTTAGGAGCTAGTATGTATTTTATAAAAAGAACGTTAAAGGGTAACTTACTTGCAATCCATAAGAGCTTACAAGGGAGGAAAGCTTTGGTGATGGCTTTCTGCAGTCTTGAAGCCAGAGAAATGGGACTAGAAATAAGGCACAGGATTGAACAGCGAGGCTTTCATTAAAATTCATGGTAGCAATTTGTAAAACTATTTTTTTCATTTTTTTTTCTTACAGTAAGTACATGTAAACATGGGGGAGTGCTGCTCAAGAGCCACAAATCTGAGAAAACTACTGAGAGTATCTCAAACAATAAGTGAGTTAAAATTGCATGATCATCTACACTGACACAAATACAAGCATGAGGTCAGGGTCTTACCTAAAATCAAATCTTTACACTGCTTTGAATATTGAGATAATTGTTCCAGACTGCTCATATGTACATAGAAAACAGCCACCTTACAGAACACTGGCTGACTAGAGAGATGTAAGACAGTTCCAGTGTTTGAGGCTGACATGAAAAAGGAATCCAATATTGCAAGTGAAAAGGTTTGGTTGGGCAAATAACGTGTGTAGGGCATGGAGAAATGAGAGTAGCAGAGAACCCAAGTAACTCCCTGCCAGGCAGGGAGGCCTGAGAAGAGTGGAGTTTTACACAAACACATGAGGGAGAAATGAATACTAAAAGGAAAATGGATGAGGTAGGGATTTGTGCTAGGCTTGTTTCTTATGCAGGTGTTCGCATTTATGTGAGAGTAAGGAAAACTGCAGATGATGTGAAAGTAGGAAAACTGCAGATGATGTGAAAATATAAGTAACTGCCCTGGAGGAAATGGAAAATAAGAGACAAAGGCTGTAAAGGATAACAACATGGGCACAGAATAACAGCATGAGATTCAGGGTAAAAATATATAAACTAACTCATTGAGGCAGAGGAAATGATGGAAATAATCCGAACAAAGGAAGAATCATACAGAGCAGCTACGCTGAAAGATAAGAAATGTGTAAAGATGGGAGTACAGAGCCAGTGAAATGAGTCTGCAGTGTGACGTGGTAGCTTAGAAGATGACATTAGTTCTGGATTTCAGATGTAAAAACACAAGTTTGGAGTCTAAACTCTACCTGTAGGAAGGTCTGCTGCCAGTTTCCAAGCACAGCATCAGGTGAAGATGCCCTGCTAAGGTTCAGCTCTCCTGAAAGAAAAATACCATGCTGCAAGTTGAAATATCAATAATACAAGGCAATTTGGGAGTCATTGAAATTAGTTCAAGAAGGATCCAGATGTGGGTCAAAGTATGTTTGGATCAGAGTTTAGCTGAGGTATTTTGACACCTGTCAGGCTTCAGCCAAACTCCTGTTTGCATATTGAAAAGTGATGCAGATTGGATTGAGGCACATTGCTCAGGAAGTTATGGGCTGAAACTTGGAGAAAATTAATCTGAAGCTGATCTGGAAATCTGGGTCTTCCTTGGTTGTCAGACTGGGGATTTCCCTAGAAACCTTCTAACAACATTTTCACCAGCTTAGATACAGCACTAGCACAACTGTAGCATAAAGAAAAATGTTTCAAAGGCAAGGAGATGGATTAGATGGCCCACTAGGCATTTTCCATCTTTAACTTGTGATGACTTTATGAAAGCACTTTGTCAGCCCTTCACTAACTACTGTGTACTTAGGTCTGATCTGTCTTGTCAGACTATGGTTTGGGAAGTTAGATTTCGCTATAAATTCCAATCTGAGCCTCTCTGAAATCTAAAAATAGAATAGTTGAGAATGTACAGGCTGAATTATGGATCAAATGTGTCACTGCTGAAACCAAGGACAAAATGTGTGACATTAAACTGATGTAAAAGAAAAACTACTTGACTATTTCTGTACTCACAGAGTGCATTTTTCATACACAGAGCTCTGTGAAGACGTTAGCTAATTAATCATCACAGGATGTCAGGGGATCATTACTCACACCTCCATTTTTTAGATGAAAGAGAAGGTTTAGAGAATCTTTCCATGCTACAACTGGAGTCAGGAATATGAATATCTTGCCCATTGCCCCATGCTGAAGTCTCCAGTCCATACTGCCACCTAATGCCTGTCTAATACATGCGAGAAAATGCAGCAGGTGCTTTGAAAAACAAATTAACTAGACATTTTCAAACTATTCACAAAGTTTAATAGTTGAAAAAATATATGATACATAGACTGATTTCAGGAAGGGAAAAGCAGGAGAATGTGTGATTTGAGGTTGTGGTAATTGCACGTAGGAGCATTGTTTCCTTCTGTGAGAGGCTGCAGGCAGCCTTCCTGTGCTGGTTTGGTACAAATGTGACTCCTAGCAGCACAATGCACTGCTCGGGTTCCCCCTAGCCTTTCTGAACATTACTAATGTGTCACCCTGGTTGGGGTAAGCAGTGCTTGAGAGGAGTTTCCTCATCACTTAGGGGCTTGAGGATTGATATTCCCCACCATTGCTGAGGCAAGCATTGGCATATGAGGCTCCATCCTTCTGGTAGAGGGGGAAACTAGGCCAGCCTGTGAATTGGAAGTCTTCTCAGAGACCTCAGGAGCCCAGGAACTCCAAGCCGTCATTTGTGATTACAGCAGCTGCTTTGCCCTACATACTGATGAGGCCACAAACTTGTCATGGGACCACAAGGCCAAATTGCTGCTCCCTCCATAGCGGTAACTTCTATCGCATCATCAGTCACAATTTCATCAGTTTTCAGATCTGCCACAAACAGTTACGGGAGCTATTATTCACAGATTCAGCCACAGCACGATAATATTCATAGCTACACAGGCCTCTGTGTGCTGCCCCTGGATTGTTTGCAGCTGCTGAAGCAGACAGACACATCTACACTGGCTCTGGACCAGTAGCAGACAGTTTACACAGCCATTGACTGCAAGATGCAAGTGTCCTTAAAATCAAAAGATGCGGTGTACTGGTTGTGCTGAATTAACATTCCTGATGTACCTGCGCTCGGGACTAGCTAAGGAAACATGCTTGTAACTACAGCATGCAATTAGCCATTGCCCAGAGGCAGCATAAAGCAATTCTACCTCTTTTCTAAAAAAATTGTCTAACAGTTAGAAAATTCCATTAACAGTAATATTTGCATGGTCTTGCTACTCATTGAGCAATTTTCCTGTAACTATTAGGGTTTTTTAAAGTACTAGTTTAATAAATCCTGATATTTTATTGTCCTGACAGTGCTAACAGCATTGCTACTTGAAGAAAATAATAAGGGAAAATGAACTGATTTTTTCATCTTGTTGTCATTGTTATGGAGGTGAAAGTCTCTTTTGCTGTGGTTGAATAACCTTTAAATGGGGGTGGGGGAGAAATCAGGCCTATACAAGCACTCTGTGTTTTCATATGCAATGTGCTGAATGTAGGGGATTGCTGACAAGCAAAGGAAGCTTTCATAGTGAAAGCCAAGCTTTTACCATTGGAAAATATTTCTAATTGTCTTTCTGACGGTCATTCAGAAATCCCTTATTAATGTAATGAGTGACTTGTCCAAAACTACAAATCTATGTATAGAAACACATTTCTATGCCTTTGAGGATTTGGAGATTACAGAGTTTGGTTTTGCCCTAATTCAAGTGGAAAAAACAATTTGAGTCCCTCATGTCAGCACTCGAAGGCATCTTTACTCTTGACTAATGTTGTCTGCATAGCAAACATTGCTAGAGCCTTCAGTCCTAGAAGTATACAAAATTTTTGCCTCCCAGAGATCTGTATGCCAGGCAGACTAGCTTACCTGGCATCTTTTCCCCAGGGAAGAGAGCTGCCAAGTGGCTGGGAAGTGGGACAGGCAAGAAACCTGCTGAAGAGATCTTGTTTGTTTTCTTTCTGTCTTTCTAAATTTCACTGGCACAGATATATTTGCAAAGCACTTCAGGTTCAGTTAATTCAGTAACTTGTAGTGAAAAAATAATTTTCTCTGTTCTGCCTTCCTGCAGTGGTTCTAATCTCACCAGAAGATGGCTAAAATTACTGGATATTAACTCTCATTAGAAAATGTCGAAGAGAAAAATTCTTAGCCTAATTTTTAAAAGGTAATGACTGCAAACTCTCCCTCTGGAGTGCACATTCTTAAAGAAATTAGGTTATTTTCCTGTTTCAGTATCTTCCAAAATAGGCCAAATTCAGCTTGGGAAGAAGTAATTGTATTTATTGCAGGAGAATTCAGGTTTCTGGGAGGTCAGTGGTTTTTTCCCAGGAAAGCTTGTAGTATTATTATTATTATTGTTGTTGTTGTTGTTGTTGTTGTTGTTGCTGCAGGTCAGTGGTTTTTTTTCCAGGAAATCTTGTATCATCATTGTTGTTATTTTCCTTAATTCTCTATGGCAGTCCCACTATGCTGTGTAATGCAAAAGTACTTAAGAAAAAATATCCCCTGCCTCAAAGAAGGTATATCCTAAGCAGACAAGAGCAAAGCAAGGAAAGGAAGGGAAAGGAGATGAGGGAAATTGAAGTTCTTGCATAGAATCATGGGTATAGGCCTTATCATTTCTTATCGGTCATCTAACTTTCCTCCACTGCCACTCGAGTTTAAAAAGCAAATGTTTTTGATGGCACCCACCCACATCTCAGAGCAGCACAGTGAAGGAGACAGTGTGTCAGCACTCTGTGTCAGGTTTCCAAGTGCATTCCCAAGCAGCCAATTAAAGCAGACAAGATAGGTACCAAAGGAAAAAATAAATATTCGTCAGCTGCCACCTCATTATGGAATCCAAGTGCTTGTCTCCTGTCAGGATCACTGAAAGGTTTTTGCAAATGCATAAAGTGCATAAATTGTGTCTGTGAGATTGCAGCTACCATTGCTCCTAGGGAAGCACTGTGCACCTTGCTAGCTTGCTCTCTAGGTGTAATAATTAAAGCCACAAGTAAGGATTGTGCAAAATTCAGAGATACTCAATCTAGAACATGGACTCTTACAATATTAAAGGTGCTGCTGCTCTCCACATTTCTTGGCAGATATCCTCCTTTACCAACTGTTTCCATTCAGCTTTTACTAGGTATGGGACGGGCTGAATTCAAAAAGAAGCAAAATCCTGGTTTTGCCTAAGAGCACAGACACAATTTCTTGCCTGCACAATCAGGTAGATTTAGTAGTCACCCAGATGCTGAGACTTAGGTATGTTAAAAACCACATAATTCTCCCTCAGAAGAATAATATCCTATGCCTAGCCATCAGACTTCAACTTAAATTATTTATTAGGGATCATCCATAATTAGCATAAGGGTACATGCTAGGCTTTATCACCAAAGTTATGTGGATAATGTATTTGTATAATAGAAGTACTGCACTTTTTTGTTGTTGCTGCTGTTGCTAAAACCAGTACATAACAGCGTTATCTGTACTGAAATAGGGACTGTGGTGAGTAGACCTCCCCTCTCCCCACTGAGCAGATGATGGGACAGAGGACATCTTGGACTGCAATTTCTACCTTTAATTGCTATTGTTTTGTTCTAAGAGGCAGGTTAGAAAGGATATGTATTTCCAAGTCTGATAAAAGAGGCTGATATCAAAGGGTTGATCTTTTGCTTCTTAGTGGCGTTGCTGTAAATAAATTACCTGGGAATGCAAAGATAACAGATACAGAAAATGGATTAGAAATGTTACCAGAATACCTTAAAGAAATTAAAATTTTAAAAAAGCATTTCAGCAACACACTGATTGTCCCTTACAAAGTCACACAGAACAGTTAGTGCACAGTGCAAAGTACAGGAGGAGGGAGGGCTTACCACAGTGACCAGCTTCTATCGAGTAATAAAATCTAACGACTGAAGGTGTTTGCCTCAATTTCACCTTTGATAAGCTTTGATAATGTCAGTAAAGTCTCTTACTAAACTTCAAGTTTCTCAGGTTATTTTAGGGGACAATAGAAGGGAAAATCTTGCCATTGTAAGTTGTTGGTTTAAATATAATCCCAGTTGCTAGTGACCATCACTGTGTGACAGCTGCTTGGTGATAACGAATGTCCAGATACCAAAGATCACCATAACTGGCTTTGCTTGCATTTGCAAGGAAGGGCTGTAGCTGATTTCCACTTCTGGAGGCCAATATGATCATGCACACGGCTTTTGATATTTCTTATCTGGAGGCTCTCAAAGACACCTTAGTGCCTAGCTGAAGGGGAATTGCTGGTGCAATAGAAAAGCATGTTTTCCCACACACTCTTTTAACTCTGACTCCTTATAACCATAACCTTTACAGACTGAGTATCCCAAAATAATGAAGTAGGAATAGAAGACTATCTAAACTCTGTCAGTTCCCAGGTGTTTTCATGTCGCTTTTAAAAGCCTGGCACCTTCAGCAGCAAACCCCTGTTCCGTAAAATCTGAGCTGCTGTTTTTCAGTCAGAGCTGAGAGAGTTGTTGGTATCCAAGCTGCACAGGAGAACACCTTATTACTCTGCTTGTCAACTGCAATGCTGAGATCATTGCCTGCATGCTTCAGTGCACATCTCACAAATTATAGCTGTACCTGTATGCAGGTTCAATTAGGTACGTTCGTGTACAGGGGAGCTGAGCCATTTCAGTGCTGGCTCTGGCAGTATCTATTCCCAGCACTCTGACGTGGAAAGAAAGAGTAAAAGGACTCACAAGAGAAAGCAGAACAGCCAGAAAGGAAACCTACAGTAAATGTAGTCAGTGCTTCCCACTGTATTATCTACAGCACAGGCTGAAAGATCCAGGCTAGTACCAGGGGCCTGAGATGTGCACAGGCAAATGGGAAAGCAGAACAGGAGTGCCAGTGGCATCATGAGGAACTCAGGCCAGACCTGTAAGGCCAGAGAGAAGTTGGTAACAGAAGCAACGAGCTTGAAGTTGGTCTTTAATCATCTGTTTGTTGTTTTTTTTTTCCCTTTTTCCCACCCCCCAAATCAAATGGAACAATAAATTAATATTTCTCTAGTTTTCTGGTAACTGAAGCCTTTAATTTTACTCTTGAGCTGAAAAAAGCAATTAAAAAAAACCTTTTCAGAATGAAAATTTGAACCTTTAGGTTTCAAAGGCATTGAGATGAAATTTTGGCTTATCCTAAAATATGTTATCAGGGGCAGAGAGGAGCACGGGATCCAACCTAATTCAGCTGAATGCACGTGAGCACACCTGAGACTGAATTCTTTATTATACTTAAATGCATTTGCTAACAAAATTTAATCAGGACTTGTTCTTTTCTTTTTTGTTTAATAATTAGAGTTTATGGTACAATTGTGCTCATGCTGTGGCCTGGGTAGTTATCACATGTCTATGCCTGCTATAATGTTATTTCTAATAAATTTGCACTCTTTTTCATTTTTTATTTCTTACTATTTAAATGAAAATTGTTTCTGATCTGAAATACTTCTGGATGATGAAGAAAAGGTGTTATAAAAATGATATATTGCATGTTTGAAGATTCGATTTCAGTAGGTACACATGGGTTTGGACAAATTAAACAAATCTTGTCAGAAGATCCCTGAAATATTTTTATCTAGGCTGTGAGAGATGCTTATAATCTATAGAGCAGGATTTGCCCTTAAAATGTTTTCCGCAGTTAAGGTCCTTATGCCACTTGTATTTATGAATTATTTGAATAAAGGAGATATCAACCAGTTCCTTAACATCTGACTTAGGTATTTGTCAGTATTTGTCAGCCAGGCTCTGAAAATGTGAACATAGTGAAGAAACAGATGTAGGAGTAAGAAGGTGATTGTTACAGCCAGCAGGAGGACAGGGGCTACAGATGTGCTATAAAAGTCTGAATCCTACATTTTCATCATCACAGTCCTCTGTACTTTGACTCAGTCTTCCCTGCATCTTGAGCTACAGCACAGCTTTTTGTAGAGGGTTTCTCCTGTTAGAAAAGGAGGGTAGTGACTTTCCAGGCTGGAACTGCAGGCCTTTGGAAAGGCAGGAGGAAAACTGTCCTTAGTTTCAGCTGTCAAAAATGAAAAGCCTGTCTATGCCAGTCATGATATATGTAGGTATATACAGTGCTGAATTATCTCTGATCCTACTTCATTTCAGTGTTACAAACAGGTTACAATATACAAAATGCTATTTTGTTGTGCATTACATTGCATTTTACAAAATACCTAGGAGATATTTTACATTGAAGGCTAATGTTGTTTACCTTTAATAAGGTATATGGTAAAGTAAGTTGCATAGTTGTTTAAAACACAGGCATAGAAAAGCAATTTACTTTTTCATTAAGTATTTCTATACACAAAACCAGTGGTGACAAAGTTGAATGAATATAATTTTTTAACACTCTCCTGAGAATAATTCCCCCTTTACTTCAGTTTCCTTTCTCGCCTCTCTTCATAGATCTCAGTAGTTTTTGTCCCTGGTATTTGTCTTCTAGTTCAGAGCATGGCTTCCCTGCAGAGAAAACACAGATGACAAGAGTTTTGCCATTGATTTTAAAAGGGACTTGATTTGACTCAAGATCGACTTCCTGGCCATCACAACAGAAGAGTAAGGTCTGAAACACAAAGTCTGGGAGCTTTTATGGAAATCCAGGGCTTTATTCTAAGTGCATTCAGGTGTAGCGTTTCACAGGAAATTTCCAAAGGCTAAACCAGATGATAAAAATCAAAAGTACAGTCTCACAGCCAGTCTGACCACTTTGCCTGTGACTGAAAATGATGAGGATTTCCTTTGAGCAGTGCTGATCCCAGCAAGTGCACCAGGCCTTTGAGGTTAAAGGTAGCCCATGTGAAAGCCAGTCATTAATATCACTGGAGTTATAGCAAGGATGTATTTATGCCAATGTGCTTAGAAAAATCTGTGGTGTAGAAGTACAAAATGCCAAGTGCAATTGAAAGGTTTTGGGGCATGTGTGTGCAGATGGGTAGAAAGATGTGATTTCTTTCTGCTCTGCTTGGTATTTGTTTTTTATTCAATTAAATTTTTGGAGTAGCAATTTATTCTATGCAGTGTGTAGTGCTGTTTGTCATCTTTATTCCCTCAACTATTCCAAAATCGAGGTTTACTGGTTTTGGGTGAATTGAGAGGTGACAAGTTTCAGGTCAATAGATCAGGGAATTAAATTAAACTGGAAAGCCTGTAGAAGTAAACCACCAGGAAAAACTCCTAAAGGAGTGCTATTATCAGAGGATTTAAGAACAAATATGGAAAAAATTTGCCATTTATCTGAGCAAAACAGTGACTGTGACCTACATAAGCTGTGAACAGGACAAGATATGTTTGTCTAGACACCAACCATGGTACGGACACATACAGCACTTTCTTCAGGGCTCCCGAGGGAACATTTTAGGTGGTCCACAGCAAGTCAGTGTGGAAGCTTTTGTTTATAGATGCCAGAATGCTAATAATATGGGAGGATTTTCCAGTATTGCTCTGCAATTGGATTGAAATCTCTCCCATCTCTATGCGTAGACCATAGTAATTGTGTGTGTGCATGAATATTAACTTTGTTGGAGCACAATTTCCCAGCCTAGGAGTCTCCCCTCAAAAATGCTTAGCTATTCTAAGGTAAAATCAAGGTGATCCCATAACTCTTCTTGTATGCAAGAGAAGAAATTATCCCCAAAATGCAGATCACGTCTGTCAGTGAAGGCATCTCAGAAAGAATAAGTCAGTAGCACATGTTTTAGTATTCATTTTGGTCTCTAGGGGGTCTTTGCAAAAGCATTTAATGAAAACATGATTTGGGATGTTTGCACTGTGAAGGTGAAATAGAGTCCTTCCCTACGTTGCTGTCGGCAGAGGAAAAAGCTGTGATGGAGTTCATAGCAGACTTGAACCAGCTGAGGTCAACTGCCCTACCTCTGCTGACTTCCACCCAGCTAAAGTGGTTGACCCTCAGTAAAAATCTGCCCCAGTAATTCTGGTCTTTCCCCAGATCTGTGTCTTATTAGCAAATGAGTTTCATGAAATCCCTTCATCCATCTTGTGCCTATCTTCCTACCTAACCATTCTCCAGAGTAGGACATCCTTCAGTAGAACACATTTCACTAGGTTAATTCCCCTAAGGTTTATAAATAATAAGTAGCATAAGCAGAGCATCTTATTTGCTGTATCTGCTTCATATAACTCCATATGAGTTCGATTTCCCCGCACAGAAGAAAATAGCTTGGAAGTACCTAACAATATTCAGGACAGTACAAAAGATGGTACTGAGTAATGAACTCAGCATAGCTCAAACATCCAGGGAAGCTGTGACAAAAGCCTTCCACAGACCACAGCTTACAGACCCAACCTCCAAATTACCTCTTGGTGCAACAGTCTTGATTCTCCCTGCCAAACAGAGGAGGAAGCAACACTAGAAGCTAGGTCAGCAGCTAGACCCACTTATCAGGGTTTCCCAGTCCCAAGACTGGAATCCCTCTATATTCAGTGCAGGAGAGAGATGGAGTGGGCATTGGGGAAGAAAGCCTGTTAACAGGCTAGAAATTCCTGTATAGACCACAGGAATTAATTAAAGTCCCACTGGAGCAGAGAGGAACCAACAGTGAGATTTCCTGCGCCCTGCACCTAAAATTTACCTGGGAGCACAACACCAGAGCTCAGGTGCCTGACCCTAGGGTTTTTTCAGCGTCCATCCAACATCCAATGGTGACACCTTTGCAACCAACGGGGCCTTAAAACCTGCATGGGAGAGCCCCATCCCTGAGACAGCAGACTGGAGAATCACAGCCTACCAGGGCACAGCCTACCCTCAAGGGCACACATTAGTGGGAGGGTGCCTGTGGATGGCTTACTTGGATTTTAGCACTGTCTGGCCCCTTTGCCAAAGCCTGGTTTTGGGTCTGGTCCTTACCCAGCAGTGTCCAAAACGCAGGCTCCAGCAGAGGGCACAGCCACCCAGCAGAAGCAGGGAGTTGGGGCAGCGGCAGAGACAGCATCAGTCAGAGGATGTTCCTGGGAGAAAAGATGCCCCAGCACTCAGCAGGGCTAGTTCCTGCCAACCCCAGCTGCATCCTAAAAGAAGCTGGGGTCCTTTAAAAACACCCTGGTCCCTGCCACTTACAAGAGAGGTGCAGCGTCCACTTTTGGCACCAGAGCATATTAGTGTCTAGTCTGGGCAAGTGAAAGGAAGCTAGCACAGCCAGAATGTTGCTTTTTTTGCAATATTATGTTTAATGATCTTATATTGGATATATGCATCAGGCAGGCTTCCTAAGCTAGCAGCTAGCTAGCTTCCTACTGATATGGTACTGGATTTAGAGGTAACAGATGCAAGGTCAGAATTTATGACTGAGATGAGAATTTGGCCCTCGTTCTCTATTTGCAAAAAACCTTCCACTATTTTGGGGGTTATCTGGTGAGCAGTGTGCTTGCTTTGCAAGAAACAGGAAACCCATTGGCTCTCACCCATAAGCTGATAATTTTTGTCTAGCTTTTGTGCCTAGTTCAACAGCGAGCCATGGGGCAGAGGCGGAGACGGGGGCATGGAGATCTTTCTTCTGGGCTGGGACAGCTCAGGTCCCTTTCCCCTCACTTAGCCTGTGCAGCATTTCAAAGGGGCCAAGCAAAGGAAGGGCATTCCTCCTTTTGAGCCAACACATGCAGAGAAGCTGATATAGATCCTTCAGGGAGTTAAAAATCAGGAGATGTGCCTTCCTTATGCGAGGGAGAGTTCAGGGACCCCTTCTTCCTATGAAGCCTCCCAATGTTCATTTTAGCTCTGTGTTCTCCCTAGTCAGGGCTCTCCCTCTGTGGCATGACTAAAAGCACACTTGAGTTTTCTGTTTGTCTCAGTAGATCATCATGGCAAGTGCAATTCTCATATTATACAACATGAAAGCAATTAACACCTAGTTACAGCACTATGGCATCTAAGTCTTTCTTCACACACAAATCACAGACAAGCATTTATACTGTGAACAGTATGGATATGGCACATTTTAATTTTGTGGACTATGTATATAACAGACAAGCAACATAACAATTATGCTTTGTACATAAAATAACACTTTTCTTCTAAGGCTCTCCTAACTTTTAACACTAAGTGATGAATTCAGCCTCGCTGTATCTGCTGTGATGGGAGAGTTGTTAGTTTTGCTCTTCAGAGAGAAAATGAAGCAGAGAAGTGACTAGTCAGAAGCATGTTGGAAACTCTGTCATTGACCCATTTAAGCTCAATGAATAAAAACCTCTAAGTTCACAGTTTTGGTGAAGTCCAAATATTCTGTTGATTTCTGTAATTAAGAATCAGCACTCGAACTTCTGGAGCCTATGCCATGAATTTCTGGTGACACACATTATACGCATGGGAAGTAAGTGATGAAATTTCCTGTCTTCTAAGTGCTGGTTTGAACAGATGAGGTGATCAGATAAGAAATGCACCGATTCACTGTCCTTCCTAAGGAAGCTCCTGAAGAGCAAAGAATTTTCTTCTGGTCAGTTCCCCATGGGGATCAGTGGTCATACCTGACCTATGTGTATTTAAACCTTCATATCATATGAGCATGCTGGAAAAACTGATCTTTCTTTTTTGGATTATCCTGGAAAAGGGAGAGGGAAATGACTGGGAAAAGAAGTATGAGATCGAAGACAGTGGTATATTTCTGTATCTTCCTGTGGGAAGGCAATTCTTATCCCTGGAAAGAACTTTCCCAATATCTGTACATTTAAAAAGGCTGAAAAAAAAATTATAGTTCTAGATTTTATCACCCTTTTTTTTTTGATAGTCAATAATACTTACACAGATATATTCCCATCCTACCTTATGTCCATATGACAACTTACGTGTGGCCCTAATACCAGAAATATGAAACCTCTCATTTCCAAACCAGGAGCCAAACTTCACTTCAAGCAGAGCCCTCTTCCACATCGAGCACGAGTCATCCAACCGGAGGAAACCTGAACTTGTCCCTTTCTGGTCAGAATAGCTGGCCATACAATAACCTATTTCATGCACTCTGCTTCTATTAGTGAGAAGTTGTTTCTGCTGTAAGCTTACACTGCCATGGGTTTACCCTCGGACAACACCTGGCTGTAACAATATGCATTTCCCGGGTTACAGATTTTGGTAGATAGATGACTACTGAAGCAGTAAAGCAAGAAAAAAACAAGCAGGTAGCTGAAACCAAGAAGCAACCTGTCTGCTCAAGAATATATAAAACCCAAAGAGAACTAACACTTCACACTTTAGCACCCTTGCCATACTCAGCAGGTGGTCTTTCTTCCCCTGGGGCAAATGCACCATTTAAAGAGTTGGCCACTACAACCCGCTGGCTTGCTTGGCCCCTTTGAGAAAGTGGAAGGGAGCATCCCAGCTCCAGCTCCAACACCAGCCACGCTACTCACCCTCTCTATGAGCCAGACCTGACCCTTCAGGGAGCCAACACAATTCACTACACAACCTATTTACCTTTTATTTTTTTGATGACTTACACATCCACTGTAGTGAGCTGAATCAGTTGATGGAGGGACCAGGGGAATGCCAGTGGTGCAGAGGCAGGGCGAGTGCATGACCAACTGGAGAGCAGGGAGCAGAAACTCCCTTTCTGTGGCAACTAGGCTGGTACAGCCCTTCCACCCAGGAAGTCTCTCCCTGTTAGTGTGGCAATCAGTTGGAGTGCAGAGAGCAGGAAGACCAGTTATTTTGGAACACTCCCCAGATAGCATTCATCCTCCAAACAACTGGCATTCCTGTGGCTCTTCTGTTGGAATGCAAACCGCTTGTGGCACACAGGCATGGTTATGTACCCAATTGCAGGTGTCTGCTTCCACCAGTTGGTGGGCTAGGGTATCCCCCATTCCTGGGGCTGGTAGAGGGGACATGGGATTTAGGGGAACAGCTGCTGGAGGCCAGGAAGAGTATTGGAGGACATCTGAAATAGCAGTACCACACATCCATCTCTGAAAATGAGTTGAGACTGAACTGACTAATGTTAGAATCCTTATCAGTGACACAACACAGCTCCAACTACACTGATAAAACTGTCTGGGAAATGGGGTGCTCCAAAGCTTGAGTAGCAGTGGTAGAGCCTGCTCACAGACTTCCCCATACCTCTGAAATAGTGATAGCAGATTTTACATACAGCTGGGTAGAAAAGTTTCCTGTTGACCCCACTGAGTTCCTACAAAAATCCAGGTAGTTTTATTATCATCTTAATTTGTTCCTCTTTCTTCATGTATTCAACCTAATGCTATCATAGACCACTTTTTATGCCAACAAAAAGCACTTATGAAGCCAAAAAATACCTGTGCAGATGATGTTCAAAGATGTATTTAAAAATTAAAGGTAGCTCTTTAAAAACAGATCCTCTGTGCAACTGTGAAACTAATTTTCTATAAAACATTTCTTTCTTGTACTCTAAAGTGCATGCATCTCTAAATTGCAAAGTAAAGTTCTTTTATATACTATTTTTGCACAGATTCCAGATGGTACAGAGCAAGTGATTTTGCCATGCAGAGCTAAAGATTTTAGGGGAGGTGACTATAAAGATTTACTCAGCTTTTGTTTCCCCTTCCTCAGTGACTGCAGGATTTAGTCTCACTGATAAAGTGAATGAACAAGAGAAAAGCTCAGCAATCATTTCCCATTTTCAGTCTTGAAGAATCAGCCTAGGCATCATTTGAGGGGTTTATTTTTTTGATAAATCCCTAAAAGAGAATACAGTCATTATTTCTATGGTTAAATGCCCCATTGTTACATGGAAGAGTAAGATCTTCTTTTTCCCCTTTCTAATCAGTGAGCCTCTGCGCATATCTGTATGATCTCGTCAGCAGCAGGAAGATTATGAAACATAACTGATGACTGAGTCCTGTCCTTCATTTTTCTGCATGGCATTTGTGTAACACATTCACATTCGATTTAATAACCGCAGAAAGTAATAGTAACTTTAACTGAATAGTTAAGCAATAATTAACAGAAATAAATCCTGTTATTGCCTTCCTGCTGTGAAGGAAGTGCCCAAGTGATGGTTTACATCTTCAAATGGGCAGCAAGTGGGCTGAGCACTCTTTAAAAATCCTATCACTGACTCCATCACCTCAGACAGCAAGTGTGCCACCACATCTAGTCCCTGCTGAGGTCAGCAGGACTTTCCAGAGCCACTGCAAGATACAGCACAAAATCCTGTGACAGAATCACTGCCTGTATGTAGTGCAAGCTGAAAAAGTTGGGATAGAGCCCATAAGCCATTTGGCAATACCACTGTTGCATTACCAGGGTTTTTTTTAAGAAGGGAGTGAACTGATTCGTTCAGGAGAGATAGCAGTATTAGTTGTGTTGGCTCTGGAAGCAGCTAAACCTGCACAGAGCAGAAGCAGGTGAAGAGTCCAGGCCTGCTTGATGACACTTTCCTAATCACAGTTGGCAGGCAATCTCACTGCTAGAGGGTGAAATCGAGAAGAGAAAAACCCAACTACATGATTTTCAGGGTGCCCAGTACTTGGCTCTACAGCCACTTTACCAAAGCACCTGTCAGCTTTTTGCCCACTTTCCAAGATCATGGAATATGCAGAAACAGGCTTTCAAGAAATCTAAAGTATAAAAAGCATGTAAAGTTAAGGTTGAAGTACACACACTTGTTGCTATGTTTATATCTTTCCACTCATCACCCAAAATATACACATACCCACGCATAATAGACACCTGTAATAACAGCACTAAACACATGAAGCTTTCTGCTTCTGTAGCTCTTTTGTACTGTAATGTAAAATTAAAATAGTCTCTAGAACGTGATTGCACAAACCCCATTATTTCAGCCACCTTTTCAATTTTTAACTTAATTCAATTAAAGAATAATACATAGGAACATCATGAAAATATATGGATTAGCACCAAATACCATGTCAGTTCCTATTCCAATCTCTACTACAGACCTTTAGCATGACCTCAGCATGCAAACTCAGATAGTTCAGCACAGGCATCCAGTTCCAAAATGATGTGCCTGTACGTGAACTATTCTGCCTTTCACTTCTGCATCTCACCTCCTTGTCTTACAAAACAAATTATTTTTGTTGAGCTCTGAGCAATGAAAGTCAATTTATTTTCTCTCGCATTTACTGATATCATACTCAAGGTGGTAGGGAAGGAAGGATACTGTTGGTGTCGTGCTCTCCCCAGCTTCTAGGGATGAAGTGCTCCACAGGTCTGCAGATGTGCTGGCAGACAAAGTAGAAAAAGACTAGTGTCTTTTGCCTATGAATGAATACCATCTGGGATATGCTTCGAACTGCTACTAGTGTGTGCAAACATAGCAAATACAAACTCTGTGATTTATATGAAAATGGCTATAATGAGGGAGTTCTTGCTGTTGGATAGCACTTTATACACAAGACTTCATTTGCTCCAAAACCATAGATATTTTCTGCTTCTTGCCAAAATCCATGACCTAGAGCTTCTGCACCAATTGAAGAATGCTTCTGCTTCTTATGGCTGTGAAGGAAATACTGAGAGGGGTTGAGGAGGTGAACCATATGAAGACAAGGAAAGAATTACCCCACTTACAACAGTGAGCTTTTATCAAGCCAATCTAAACCATAGCCCTGACAATGAGGAGGAGCAGATTTCCATCTCAGCTACCCACAAGGACTGCACCCTGGAGCTGCTGCCTGGCCCTGGTAGTGCACTCTGCAGTTTGTTCCTGTCCATTGTCTTTTCTGCTATAACTGGCATGAGCTGCACTAAAAATATTTCAGAAGAGCTTAGATCTAGGTGGTTTCAGAGCACACAGGTGATTTCTAGGTGCATGATCAAGCTGAAGTCCCTGGGTAATGTAGCACAACAGAACAAGAGTACATTGAGACATGGATTATTTTATAGAGCTGAAAGATGACAGAATAATTCTACTTTAAATTTCCTTATAACATTTTATTTTGGATTAGTGTTTACTATTGATTATAAGCTGACACTTGATGAGAACAACAACTTCTTCATAGGGTTTGTTTAGACTTACCACAGCATCCACTCAAGTAGCTTTCCAGCTACCCGTGGTTGAGTCTGGGTTCTATGCAATGGCACAGATGATTTGCAGGCCTGAGCTACCACATGGACTTGGGCTGCCAATAACCATCCCTTGGCTATTTTTTGTTTATTGCCTGTTTATTGATGAAACCTCTCTCTTTGTTAGGACCAGTCAGGACCGGCTAGTAGTCCTAGGGAGTCTACTATTCATTCTTGATATAACTCCCATTATCTTATCCAAGATCATCACCTAATTGCTTCTAGATTATAGAGTATATCAGAGAACCCAGTTTTCCATGCCTTCCATTACCTGTATGTTAGTTTGCTTTCAAGTATGGCAAAATCACAGAGAGAGATATTAAATCCTTTAATCCATTAATTGTTACAGCTGGAAATAAGGTTTTGAGCACACCGGCCTCCTTCAAGTCCTTGTGTATTTTTAGTAATTGTTGTTATGTTTAAATCACAATGTCAACTCTCATTGCCACTTACTATACCTTATGTTGACTTGTCAGCAGTATAGCATCTCATTTTCCAGCAGCTGCTAAGAGTTTAGCTGAGACTCAGCTATACATCAGTACAACAAACTATTCAAAATTACTTCTTACAGCAATAGAAGCCTAATGGTTTTTGCAATAAATTAACACTATGACAGGGAGGGAAAAGTATTAGCTTCGTAGCAGAAATGATAATGGTAAGGTGACCAACCTGGTTAGAGAGTTATTTGTAAATCCTGAATGAACCTGCTTGCATTATTCAACCAAAGGGCTTTTGGTAAATGGAAACAGCACTAACATATATCTGGTAGAAAATGTACCATTTAGCTGCTATGCTTTTTACAGAGCCTTAGGAGAGATGCTAAATAAAGAGAATAAAAAGTAATGCTCAATAACTATCCACTTACTGAATTAGATGGAGATGGGCACCCCATAAAAACCTACAACAATATACAGGTATGCTCATGAATGTGCACAGAGGGACTAAGATTGTCTCTTGAAAATGTATCATTCTCCCCACATGCTTTCTCCTGAGAGGTATTCACTACTTCAAGTTCGTGCTTTTATGTGAGAATTAACTAAAATACTTCAAAAATGGTTACATAAAAGTTATTTCCCCTTAAAATAGGCCATAAATTTTTGTTTATTGTTCTGGACTGCAATTGATATAATCAACTAGAAGCACAGCTTACAAACTCCTCAAGGCCAACAAGGTTTTATATGTTCTTCCATTGTTCATGCAGATTTTGACAGTAACCCCAAGCTTAGGCATTAGCTTGCAGATAGTCACATGTTAGGGGAAATTTTCAGATAGACACCATAAGACCAGGATGGGCAGGGAGGTAGGATTCATTAGAGATTGTTTAACCTATGTAGAAGTCCTGTGAGCTACAGAATACCTGGAAAAGTCCCTGGTGAGCTTTTGAGACTCACATGAATCCCAGTAGGGTTTAGCGTTTCCAGGTTATAATTGTATTTCTTGAAAATGTTACAGTTGATTTTCAAGTGTCGCTGTGACTTAACCTCTACTTCATGTCTTGCACAGTCAGCACTCCAGAATGAACACTGAATGCCACATGGATGATTTGTGAGTCTGGATGGCAGCTGAACTCCTAGGTAGACAGAAACCCTGGGGGCAATCGTCAAACTCATCTGAAACCCTATAGCCATCCTAACCCTAAAGGAGCCCTTGCCATAGCATTTTATAACGTTCAGCTTCATCCTGTAAACCTCACCAGCTCTGGCACCAACTTTATGAAGCCACTAGTGTAAGAGAGCTGGTCTCCGACCTTCCGGCTAATGTGCTGAAAAACATGACTCAGAAGAGCATTGTAGCAAAAATGCAAGCAGGATCACCAGACTGGTTACCTGCTGATGTCCTACAGCTTTAGGGCCCTCTTTTTTTTTTTTTTTATTTTCTGAATGCTTGGCTTTAATATTAAAGACTTCTATGTCAATGAGAACTAAAATCCAGGAGAGTAAAGAGCATGCTGACCTGTGCCAGATCTGCTCAATTACAGCTGGCTTTTCTGACACGAAAGCATTTCACCTTCTGTCTTCAGACTGCAAGCTCAGTGGAGGTTGGGACCACTATTTTAGGTCAGCTCGTACTGTAACACACATCCAGGGTGCTGCTGAAGTCGGAAGAACTCAGCTGGAGACATCAGCAAGTGGCAAACGAGACAGGAAGGCAAAGTAAAGGCTACATAAACATGTGACCCAGCTGTGAGATGAGCTCAGCAGGTGATAGTTAGACTAGGGGTCTCTGCCTCATGTTCCACCAGCTCCATGCATACTGTAACATCCAAAAGTGTCTGTGCACAGCAGGGAGCTCGAGGTAGCTTGTCTGCGGGACAGTGCCCCCCGCATGGGGACACCCAGCCGCAAACCCTTCCCCTGCAGCATGCCGGGCCCGGGGCAGAGGGCCCAGTCCCGCGGGGTGGCAGCAGCCACAGCAGGTGCACTGGGATCTAAATGCAAAAAGGACGTGTAGGGGGTGTGTGTAGGCTTCTTCTGGGGGAGTATATGCGTCTGCCCTTCTGCCCAAATCTTAACTCGTCCTTCTTTAGTTCCCGGGTGGCCAGGGAGGGCGCGCAGGTCGTTGCGGCATGGATTCAGCCCGGGGATGGGGGCTTCCTATTTTTGTAGTTATTTTTGACGGCTTGGGGTGGCACGGGGGGGCTCCCTCCCCGCCAGGAGTGCAGCCCCGCAGCGGATGCCCCGAGGAGCGCTGCGAGATGTGCGCGGGGCGGAGGGGGGCGGGTGTCCCGGGCGGCGGCGGCAGCGGCGGCGGCGGCGGCGGGCGGGCACTAAGACCGCACCGCCCCCGGGCGCTGCGCGGCGGCCGCAGAAGAGGAGGAGACCGGCGGGCCCGGGAGGAGAGGCGCGGAGGGGAGCGGAGCTATGTTAAACCTGGGGTACCGCTGAGGCGGGGCGGGCCAGGCCAGAGGCGGGGGCTCTCCGGCGGCGGGCGCGCAGGGGCCCGGCTCCCGAGGCGGCGGCAGGCAGCATCTCGGCGCGGGGAGCGGCTCCGCAGCCACCGGGCCAATGAACATGTCAGTGTTGACTTTGCAGGAATACGAATTCGAGAAGCAGTTCAACGAGCATGCGGCCATCCAGTGGATGCAGGAAAACTGGTGAGTGCCGCCCTCGGGCCCCGCCGCCCGCCCGGATCGGGAAGGCGCTGAGCCCATCCGGGTGCGCGGGTTGCGCCCGGCCGGCGCGGCGCGGCTGGGCTCGGCAGGGCTCGGCTCTGCGCCGCCGTGCGCGGGCACACGGGTGCTGCCGCCGGCGCTACCTGCGCGCCCGGGCGGAGACTGACCCGCCGGGTTACACAAGGCCGGGGCATCCCGCCGCCGGCGCGGTGCGATGCGGGCCCTGAGCCCCGCCGCCGCCCCGGCCCGGCGGCGCAGAGCCGCACACGTGCCCCGGCTCTGCCCTCGGCCTCCCCTGCCTCCATCCCTGCCTCCATCCCTGCCCGTCCCTCCCGCTCCCCGCACTACGCCCCCGTTCAAACAAGTTGCGCGTTTGCCCGCGTTCCCCGTGGAGCCCCTTTCTCTTTCCCTTCCCCTCCCCCAGCTCCTAATAAAACTTCATTTGCAGCCATGCGGCTATTAACTTTCCCGGCGTGTGCCTGTGGCTGGGGAGCCGGGGCGAGCCGAGCCGAGCCGCGGCGGGACCGGGGGTGCGCAGAGACCTGTCGGGGCTTCCCGGGTCGCGGCGAGCCGGAGCCTGACGGACCCGCAAAGGGACACACGCACGCTCACAGCCCGGTCCGCCGAAGGGGAGTGGCTGTACCGGGAGCCTGTTTTCTGCCCGGCACTGCCGCGGGAGCATCCCTGGGCCCTGGCCGGCAGCATGGAGACAGGGATGGAGGGAGTGCCCCAGCTGCTCCTGCCCCCTCCGCGGGATCCACTGGCCTGTCCTCGGGAGAGGATTCCCCTCTCCATCACACCTACCCACACTGTGCCCCAGTCCTCGCCCTAGCTTTGTCCACTTGCATTGGCCTTGTGTTCAAGGCTTGCCCAGGCTCACCTGCGCCCTGCTGCTGCGCCATCACTGACCACCCTCGCCTGGTGCCCAGTCTTGCCCTTTCTGCTGCTCCTGTGGTCTGTCTCCCGAGCTAGCCCCCAACTTTCTCATTGCTGGCATGCCCTCCCTTGGCAGTGCTGCCTGCCCTTTTGGGCTTTCAAGTGAGGACCCTACCCATACCACCCTGATGTGACAATGGCAGGATAAGACTGTCTCTGGGCCCAGGCTTTGGTGTCTGTGTTTTCAGGGCAGAATGGTCCCAGATTGTAGATGGATGTCAGCCAGGGATTTGCTAGAATACTCTAGTGACTGATCTGGGAACTTTTAAGGGCAGTATAATTAAAATGACCATTTAAGTGCATGTATGTCTCCCTCTGTTCTCCTCCAGGTGAGCTCATTAGCTCTTGAAGAGTGCTTAGCGTCACTCATGTTTCAGGAAAAAGGAGACCACGTAGATATTCTTGGGCTGGGAGTGTTGGATGCTTCCCATTCTGTCCATGTTCCAGAAGAAAATTGGCATCAGAATAGGACAAGCTGGTAAAAGAGGATGGAGAGGGTGATACATGAGTGTATATAATAGCCAAATAACCCAGGAGAGATGCAGTTTAGAATAAAGAACGTGACTAGGAACCACCACTCCTGCATCTTCTTCTTGGCTCTCCTGTGCTTCATGATATGACCTTGGGAACGTTACATAACTTCTGCCAGGCCTCAGTTTCCCCAGCAGGGAAAGACCAGGGGAGTTGGGGATAATAATGCTGAAATGCCCATATGAGGTGCTTTAATGACTTACATAATGTTTGCCGAGTGCCTTGAAGATGTCAGGTACTATATAAATGCTAAGCAGTGTTATTAAAATATCCCTGGCAGTTTCATGTGCTGCAGAAGTCACCAGCTGGACTCTGTAATGCTGGGCTCCCACTTCCCAGGTTCAGAGGAAGAGACCATCAGTATTACGCTGCTGCTGTACAGCTAAAGAGACATGATCATCCATGTGCACGAGCTTTCTGATCTAGTTTCCCCTTCTCTAAGGGAACTGATGAATTAATACCTTTGATTCACATGAAAGTAAAGGAGAGTGATCTGCTTGGGGGCCTGGGAATGTTACTGGAAATGAAATGGAGCTGTACCCTCTGAGGTCTCTGTCGTGGCAGGCTTTTCCTGAAAATGCTGAGGATGACTTCTGAGTTTCAGGTTAAATTGTGCATTTTTATCTTCAAGAAATGCACTTGCTTAGGGATACAGGTCCTGTTCAAGCACTTGAGTTTTGCAGGGAGCTTAACTGGTGAAATACAGCAGCTAAGGGCTACACAAGAAGGCTTTTTTACTTATCAGGGTGACTCAATAGGTTTGTGTATGCAGACATCAATGGCAGTATATGGCTTCTACACTTCGTAGGAGTAGCCTTAATGTACACATCATTAATGTAAGAACGTTCTAAGGTGAGGTTGTTAAGTAGTAGTTTGCAGGGATAAACATGTTTTTTCATTCTTTGGGCAGCAAGACAGACTAAGGAAACACTATGGCGGGATTTTAAACTGTAATCACTATTTAAATTAGGATGCAATACTATTACAATGTCCAGCATGGAGGGAAATAAATTCTTTAGGTGTGGCATTTGTTATTTTACTTAATCTCAAAAATATTTCCTGATACCTTATAAAACAAAAAAAAAAAAGGCTGTGAGGTGTTAGGGGGGATGAACTGGTTCTAAGGAGTTGACCCTGACTTTTGGATTATTAGATGCATCTTTGGAGTCTGACTATGTTGCATATGAAAACGTAGCCTAGTTTGAGGATGGACATGAATTCTTTTACATACCTTCTGACTTCTGAGCTGGTTAAAGCACCAACAAGCCCTTTTAATTAAAACTGTGTAAGGCTAAAGCTGGAAAAGCTTGAATGCAAAGCCTGGGGTAGTGGCATACCCCTAGGTACTGGTATGGTTGGTTGGGAAGGATCATGGTGCAAAGAATGAAGTGTCTGGGTCAGCCAAGGCTTGCCCCTCCTTTTCCTCAGTCCTCTGAGTCTACTTCAAGCTCCATCACTGCCTGGGGAAAGTGCATGTCCTCTGCCCTCTCTAGTCGCTGGCACCCAGGGTTTTCTTCAGCACACCCGCATCCTAGGGCTTGTTTCCTCACTGCCATCTGCCCCTGGAAATCATCCCTCTGAGTCTGACATGAATGGAGCCCATCTGATGGCATATTGGTCTAATGGCAGCGAATGAGGACCTCCTTGCTTTATTCCAGATGTTTCTGTTTCACTGTATGGAGGACCCCATCCTGCAACATGCATCACTCTGAGACCTCTTTAAACCTTGGGCCTGAATTAGCAGAGCTGTAAAGAGGGTACTATTTTGACACAGAGGAAAAATGAATAGTCTGTTTCCTGATACTTATAAGCTGATGCATTTCATGCCTCCCTGAGTGCTTGGCTTTATGTTTATGCACATCGTAACGGTATAGCCCCCAGACTGCCTGGTTCTTTTGCATGGAGGCAGGAGAGGCTGAGCAAAGTTGGAGGTTGCAAAGACAGACCTCCAGCCTGCTGGTCTCTGATGGTAAGAGCTGCCAATTAGTTGTCTTCCCTAAACAAGCAATGGCAGGTTTTCAGGAGGTTAAAGAACTAACAGGTCCATTTACTGTCATGAAACTTCTTAGACTTTATGTTGTGGGAAAGCTGTTGTTCATATAAGTTTAAGTATAGTGCCATCATGTAGCTTTGAATGTAAAATACAGTATCACTTTAAGATACACTATCATATTGTGCTGAAACCATGGGAGGTTTGATTTAAGCACGACCAGGATTAAGTCAAATGTTTATTAAAGTAATTGCTTAAAATGATTTCTCAAATCAAACTCTCCCAGCACCTCCTCCCAAGCTTCTTCAAACAGGGAAGTGGTATGAAGTAAGTACTCTGCAGAGGATTTTTTTCCCCTTAAACTGCTGTATGAGAATTAATGCAGTTCTAGTTCTTTATCTCTCATAGGTAAGTATATTATTATTTTTGAAAATTCACAGTTCTGTCAGACATGCAGCAAAGAGGGTTGTAGTGCCAAGATCCTGATTCCCAGCTGCAGCCAGTGAGGCAGCAAAAACTGTCTGGTGCTTAGGAAAGCCGAAATGACAGAAATGCCTGGATGGAGTGGTGACTGCTGGAGTCCTTCTCCATCCTGCTGCAGAGCACCAGGTTCGGGCATCGGCACGAAGTGACAGTCGTTCCTGTTATAATTGTCTGGCCAATAATAATTATCTTCAGATGTCTGCTGACGAGGGGCTCGCCAATGGGGAGCCAGGAGGCCTGTGCTGACTGCGCCGAGATTATCTGGGCGAGGTGACGTCACGCTGGGGCTTGCCTAAAATCACAGAAACTTTTCCTCTGCTGCTCCGCCGGCTGCTGCAGCGGTTGGGCCATCCCTGCCCTGGCACCGATGCCCTCCAGCCAGCTGCTGCCCTGGGCAGGCTCTCCTCGCTCCTCTGTCTTCTGCCTCTCCTGTTTTTCTCCCTGAAAAGCCACGGTTTAACCCTTGGCAGCCAGCAGCGTGCTTGCAGATAGTAGCAGGAGCTGAGTAGGAGTGGAGGAGGATGAGCAGGATGAAAGTGAAACTGGTTGTTCCTTAGAGATGCTGTGGGGCTCTGCTGCAGAAACAGGCTGGTTTTGTTATCATTAACAAAAGTAATTATTCAATAAGGAGAGAAGCACTGCATTAGGACTGCTGGACATGTTTTGCTTTTTAAAGGGCTCTAGCAACTCAAACTTGATTCTGAAATTAACTTTGTGAACCTTAGGTGAGTATAAACATTTGTGTATTTGAAAGAAAACATCCGTGCAGGAGGTTATTTTTAACGTTTTGTTACCAAAACTTTTATGTGGTAGAGGCAGAAAGTGCAGCCAGTGCTGAGAGAAATTTATCCTTTGGTGTGATTCTCTTTCAAGTCAAAACTGCAGATAGATGTGGAAGGGCAGATGGTCAGCTAATTTGGATTTGTAAATGCAGTTGCCTTTTAATAATTCACACAAGCACCATCGTCCTAGGCAGGTTTGTTTCCTAAATGCAGAACAAGCTCTCCTCATCCACTTAAGCTGCTCTTACTTCATGCAGAAATCAAGAGTGAGAGGCTGTGAGCATATCTCTTCAGGCATATGTGTGTAGCGGCCAAAAACTGATGTAAATTACTTTTTTTTTTTTTTTTTCCTGAGCTCTTGCTAGATGCCAAGTGAAGGATGTGGAGAGGGATGCTGCAGTCACCCTGTCCTTTTCTCTGTGCTGCAGCAAGGACTCAAAGGGAAGATGTATGAGTTGCTCTTTTCAACAGAGAGACTTATTTGAGCAGAATTCAGTTGACCCAAGAATTTAGCTTGCCTCCACATGTCATTCTCCAGAGGGGATTTTTGCTGCTCTCTTGTGCAAACTGGCCATAGAACTGACAGGGCCACCAGTGCATGGCAGCTTTGGTGCTGCAGAGATTACCCACCTCTTTGCCTTCATCCCACAGGCCTGTCTGAGCAAAAGACTGATGGAGTATTGCAGGGCTTTGGCTCCTTGAAAGTACAAGGATGGAGTCTGTGTGGAATAACAGTAGGTGTCCTTTCAGAGTTCAGGTATTTTCAGTCTATGTGTGGGCCTGGGGAGAAAAAAAAATATGGTGGGCACCAAAATGTCATCCTGAAGATAAGTACATCAATGTCTTTTGGATTCAGCCTACTACTAAAGCATAGGCCTTGGCCTTTTGCTTACTCTTTCCCTAGGGTATGAACACATCTGTCATCATGTAGCTTCAGTAACTGTAAGCCTCTGAGAGTGAAGACATCTCTTCTACTACGTGAAACACCATGTGCTTCTGGGAATAATAATTTTGTAAGAATGGAGCAAGGACTAATCTAGGAGCTTGTCATAATTTTCAGAAGTAAATATGGACATTCGGGAACATTTTAGTTTAGGATGAGATGTAGGATTCTGATTTATTTTAGCTCTTTTGAAAAAGTAGCTCATATCCTCAACTAAGCGTACACTGTGAAAACAGAAGGGTGTTTGTAATAAGCATGGGCTGAGTAGCAAGTGGTGGTGTGAACCCTTGGAAGCAGTGTGCTTTTTGTGAGTGGGCAGAGGAGCGATGAGAAGAAACTGATTTCCCCTAGAGATTGGAGTGCAGAGTGCCCAGCTCTCTCCTTCCTCCTCTGAACGCCCTGGCCCTTTTCAATCTGAAGAGAGTTTTTTGCCTCACCTTGAGGAAACAGCAGTTTATGTGCCAGCACATGAGTTGCTGTTGGCTGTTCTGCTCTCAGGTTGCATATGCTTCTAAGCCCTTCCTGAGCACCACAGCAGCATTCCTGTCCCAATTACCGAGTTTTAGTCATATCTTGATGATGAGCCACTGTTATTAAGTTGATGTTTTTTTCCTCCTGCTAGTTACATGTTCGTTGTCCCTTGCAACTTAGAGACATTTAAAAAATGTCTCCTTTAAAAGCAGTGAATAAAATCTACATGGCTACAGCTTCCATGTTCTTCTCCTCCCCCAAATGGGCACAGTCTGGTTGTCTGTAGTCTGGTAAAAGAAGTGCTGTAGACAGGCTACAATAACTTGTTAGATGCTGTTCTTTTAATGGAGTCCATGCTGGTAGTTGCTGCCTTTAAATGGGCTTAGGGAAAGCAGGAGATTGCTACTTGTAACTCATAGTGTGATCTGCAACGCCTTATGTAGCTGGCCTTTTCCCTGACCCCCCTGTAAAAATGCAATGAGCATTCATGTCCAGTACATCTACTGCTCCTTTAAAAAGTCAAATGTGGTCGCATTCCCACTGGTCTCAGCAGAGAAAGGTCTGTCAGACTATTTAACTCTCAAGTTTATGCACTATGTTTTGCTGTCGATCTCTTCTCCACAGCTGCCTATAGTGGTACTCTGAATAAAAGGATGGTTTGTACTTTTTTCTTCCATCATGTCTCTGCCCCTTGCTGAAGAGTCTATCCCAAGCCCTTTTCAGCTGACTTTGATGTCCTGACTCTTAGGAATAAACATGGAGATAAAAAAGGGGAAAAAATTTTAAGGGAAAGGCTTACAGAGCTGGAAGTGTTGGAGGGTACAGAACTGGGGTTTCTTTTTTTGCATTGAGAGTGAACTTTTGTTGGTGTTCATGGAACTTTTCACAGATTTGAGAATGATAGCACGGGGTCCACTGGGACTGCACAAGGCAAGATGATGTAAAACACTTTTTGGAAAGCTTAATTAAGAATTTAGATACTTCTTTTTTATTGAAAATGGGCAGAGGTTAAAAGATATTATTATTTTTAAATGTAAATTAGCATAATCTAAAATATAAAATAAACTTCACTGACTCAGACTATATCAACATGTGAGATGTTTGTGTAACCACATTACCCACATACTGCTACCCAGTACCTTTTTTCTTGCCAACCATTTTGTCAGCCCACTTGAGCCCTGTCCTGGGTTGGAGTAGAAGGGGTTTGCCTTCTGCTGTGCCGCCCCGTCCCTGACCAAAGCACCCTAGCCTGCTCCTACTACAAGCCACGCTGTTCCTGTTCATGTCACAGCATCACATCCCCTGGGGCTCCCTTGGTTTGCTGGGTAAGGCTGGTGCAGCCTGGTGGGGGGCTCTGCAGGGACACCCAGGTTAGCGTTTTGCAAACTGGTGTGGTCAGTTTGCAAACCAGGCTGTGGTCAGACCAGGCTAATAAAAGGAGAAAATTGCATCAGTTCTCGTGGGTGGTTATTAAGGCTTTCAGATCCAAAGTAGCAATGGTACATGATACTGCCCTTCATGGTGTGCCCTGTACTATGTGCTTCATTGCAAACCGTCCATTGCAAATCTTGTTGACTTTTGTGAGGAGGTCTTACCCTTTGATTGCTGAGAGTTCTAATTACAGGAACTAGGAGCAAGGTGGAAGGATTCCAAAAGCAACATAACCTCAGTTTGGCTAGAGAAGGGACCCAGGTCCTACAGAGCGGACATGGCATGAAGTGGTGGGCAGATCTTACATGCTGAGCAGTCCTTGACCTCCTGTGGGGACGAGCTGATATTTGGAGTAGGGAAGAAAAGGGGCAGATGCAAGTCAGTTGTTTGCCTCATGCCAGTGGACTTGCGACTTTGCAGAGCATGCGTAATGGTTTATTCAGCGCGTGGGATGCAGGGGACAGATACACCTTTGAGGATGTGGGGAGTCTGACTTCAAACTGAATGCAGCTATAGCCACCTTGTAGAAGTTGGGCATCAGTCAGGTGCTTGAGTCCCATGATTTCAATGGAAATCAAGGACCTGTGTCATCTCTGAAAAGGTCTCTTTGTTCCTCAGTTCCTCAGCTGTAACATAGGTAAAATTCCTCTCGGGGGATATTCAGAATTGGTTTTCTACCATGTCAAAAAAGTGATCCTGATGTGGTAAGACCCATATGAATAAGTACATTAAAACAATACAGAAAACATAACTGTCTTACACTATTACTATGAGGCTTGTACTAGCACTGAAGAATACTTTATTCTTGCTAAGGATGTAGGACAAAGTTTGTCTCCTTCATTGGGGTAACTGAGGACTGAGAAGAGCTGCTGTAATATTAGAGGCAAGGCAGTTTAGTGTTGGTACCATGTGGTTAAACTGCAAAAGTTTTAATTGCAAATTTATGAAAGGAATTGTCCTTCAAATAGTCCAAGAAAACTTCAGACTATTCAACATTCAATAATAACTTTTAAATAGAATTTTTAAAATTTGTTGGTAATTAGTTTCAGTATATGAAGTCTGCAGAAAGAGTGAAAAATGAATTTGACATCATCCAGGTTGTGAGCTCCTCAAATTGAATGTGTTGATTTTGATGTCTGATGGCCTCGGTTACCCCTGGACATAGAACTTGAGGTCAGTCAAGAGTGTTATTAAGGACAAATGTCTGTCCTATATGTCTTGAACCATCAGTAGTATACATACGCCTGGAAAGAGCAATCCCAACGAGTGCCAATTAATATTTTAAGGGGAAGAAACAATGGACCAAGCTAATTTCAGAAAAAGTACCAGAATGCTATTATTGAGGAATCTGATCTTAGAATCATAGAATCATAGAATAGGTTAGGTTGGAAAAGACCTCCAAGATCATCAAGTCCAACCCCTTGATCCAACTCCAATTACTATATCATGGCACTAAGGGCCACGTCCAATCTCTTTTTAAAAACCTCCAGGGATGGTGAATCCACCACCTCTCTGGGTAGGCCGTTCCAATGCCTGATAACCCTCTCTGTAAAGAATTTCTTCCTAACATCTAACCTAAACCTCCCCTGGTAGAGCTTGAGCCCATGTCCCCTTGTCCTATTGTTGGTTGCCTGGGAGAAGAGACCAACCCCCGCCTGGCTATAACCTCCCTTCAGGTAGTTGAAGAGAGTGATGATGTCGCCTCTAAGCCTTCTGACTAGATCTTCTTGTCTACCTCCATTTTCACAAGGAATTTTCCTCTGTTGACATGGTAGCTCTGGGGCTGCCGGCTGCCCCAGCCCATGTTACATCTCTGCCCCTCTCCTGGGTGTACAGGGATCCTGCCCGTGTGCTCAGGCATCTTCTGTGCTCGGGCAACTGACCCAAACCCAGCAAAACCTGCTGGTGATTTCACTGCCTTTCCTAGGCAAAAGCAGAAGCTGTGAGGATGTGCTAAGTGGAACTGCTGATGAGCGTGTGCAGCATTGATTGCAGACTCATGATGAAACAGGTTATTTAACAGGTAGGAGTATTTCAAGGTGCATAATGTTGTCTTTATATTATTTTGTGAGGGCATTTCCCAATCATGGTTTTTCATAAGATATTGCTGTTGGCCACTGTCTGAAACAAGATACTGGCCTAATTCAACCTTTGATCTGATCTGATCTCTCCTCCGTACTTAAATATCCTTTTTTGATTATATGCCTGATGAAGTGACATTCACTCTTGCAATGGCAGTGTACACAGACAATCAGTTTATTTTGTTACATCATTATTTGTTATTTTAGAACTCTGTAAATACTGTGGAGTTAAATATGTTATTTTTAAATCTTGCTTGGGAGCCTAATGCTTGGCAGGATTCCTTCTGGGCAAGGCACTGTCTGTGGACACAGTAAAAAACTCTTCTCTTGCCCCTAACAGCTTGTGGGTTTAGTTTAAGACTAGTAGCCCAGGCAGACAAAACTTACTACTTTCGAGAAGGTTTAGATAAATTATTGCATGTACTATGAGAGCCAGATCTGTGCAGCTACATTGCCACCATCTCTGTGACCCAATTGGGAGTTTTGCTTCTGTCCCAGCAGAGAGAGGATGGCTCTAGACAGCCAAACACCATGAAGAAAAGTAATGGTATAGCACTGGAAGGAATCCTCAGCTAATGTGTCCTTGTTCACTGACTTCTGGTATTGTGTCTGAAATGCATGTTTTTTATTTTTAACAAATTCACTTGAGCTTTCCAGCATTTTCCAAGAACTTCCCTCCTATATCAGCACTTGGACCATGGACAAATTTAAATTTGAAAGATAGGATCAACACCAGATATTCCTGTTGTAACACTTGGAGCCAGACTGTCACAAGGCTGTTGTACTCAGGATGCTTACCCTTGTTAGAAATGGAAGAAAACTGCTGAAAGAAACATTTTGAAAACCTGTCCCTCGATGTTCATGAGAGGTGGTCCTTGTGTATGTTTCCCCTGCAGGAAGATGGTAGTTACAGTGGATGCCCTTTCCCAGATTCCTTCATGTATGTGTTTTGATCCTGCTCAGGATGTTTGCGTGTCTGAGATCCTGGTATTTGGTGATTGTGGGCAGTTTATGTTAGTGTTCACTCATCCGGTCCTTGGAGCACCTTGCAGGCATGGTGATGGGATTTGTTTGACCATGGATGCCTGCTGTGTAAGGTGTCTTGAGTCATCTCATATGGAAATAGGGAGCTGAGAGAAATAAGTTGTGTTCTAAAACCACTCCCTTCTCTTTAACAAATGTAGAGAGACTCCAGGGAGCTAACTGAACCATAGCTATTTCTCACAATCCTTCTTCCGTCCTTCCCCACCATGCTTTTTCTTCTTTTTTCAGATACCTATTTGATTTTTACTTGTTATCACCCTTTGCTCCTCCCTCTTTTGTTTTCTGTATATCTTCTTCCCATTTAGGATCAGTCAGGTCAGCAGCACGGGTGGCTGTATGCTTCTGTAAAACAACTTGCAGGGTGGGACACAGCTGGCACATGTTTTGGTGTTGGGCTGGTGGAGCTGGGCAGTACAGACCAGGCCCTGAGCTGTCTCTGGATGAACAGAAAGAGGACTGCACCTTTTGATTAAGTCACTTCGTCCTTGATTTCTGGAAAAGGACAATAATAACCGAAGAAGAGTGCTTGTTTGTAGCTTTCCACAGCGCCCATCGTATCCTGATATAAAAGGGCCATCTATGGAAAAATCCTGAATAAAGTCTACAGTAAAAATTCTGTTGCCTTCAATGTAAGAGATTTTGTTCCTAAACTTGTATGTGTTGGCTAAATGTAATGTAGCATCTGGTATGTAAAATTATTATGACAATTCACATATTTTGAAATGGCCATTACTGTAAATGGAATAATTAGGAAAGATGCTAGAAGAAAATTAAGAGAAAAGAAATTGTGTCTGCATTTTGGAGAAATACACACCAGTCTGATAATATGGGCAATCTAGAGATTAGAGAGAAATTGTAAGAGCTACCACAGGTTTTCATTGTGGGGTGAACAAGCAGAGCTCTTCCCTGTGCTTTCCGTCGTAGCATGCCCTTGACTGAGAAGAAAAATGGACTAGGGTAACAAAAAAGATCTGTTAGAATCTATCATGTGTCAGCATTAAAGCTGGAAATGCAGATTTTGACCTCAGGCTTTCCAAATACTCTTCTTGGCTTGGCAGTCCCCATGACTTCAGCTGTTGTGGTGTCATGGAGCATCTTCCCTAATGAAATGCTGGTGGCTTCAGGGTGGGCATGCTAAGTATGTAAGATACTGGTGAACCTCAGTGAACTGTTGCAAGTACTGTGAGCAGTTTTCAACTGCTTCCCTTAAAATGGCATATAGGATTGAGGGAGGCTTTTGACAGACCACAGGTATCTTGCCTACGATTATGTTCCAGCATTTTGTCTTCATAGGCTGTGTCCTGATGACCTTAGTTACTATCCATATTTATTGCTGACAGCTCTTCTATTGTTAAAATAGCTGTACATCTTGAAAGAGGGACACTTGTATTCACTGTATTACCATGGAGAGTTACAGTATTTTAGTATCTTTTTTCACTTTGCTAAGGTCCAGACAGAATTCCACAGTCACATTCTTGGTGAGTTAGATGCTTTAATGACAGAAGCTCTATAATGTAACATTTCTAAGAACAGGAGGGATGCCTTGAAAGTGGTGAATCTGCACTACCAGGGCTGCTCTGAGAGCTGCCTGAAGTAATTTCAAATGGAAGTCTTGCCGAATGAAAATGGCCAATTTCTCTGACTTTCAGCTGAGGTCTCTCTTCTTAGCGCCCAGGTCCTATATGACATTTAAAGAAAGCAAGACTTTGGTTCCTAACACTGTTGAGAGTCTCTCATTGCATATACAGACATAAACTTGGTACCATCATACATTTTTCCAAGCTGCTGGATCAATGCTACATCTTGAATGTCAGCCAGCGTATGAGGCAAGAGGAGCAGCCTCCCTGTCACCCAGGTTGCACAAGAGGGTGATGTCAGGGTGGGTTGCCTTGGGTTTGCTGGCACTGGAGGAGCTTCCCAGGGCTGAACTTTTGCCCCATGCCACGCAGATGCAACCACTGCTACAGCTGGGTAAACTGAGCTGCCTGTCATGGCTTCTCCTGGGACCATGATCTCCTGCAGTGGAGCAGAAGGGACCAGCAGAGGCAGAAAATTGTCACACTGCTCCACCTGCCTTGCCTGGAGATTCCTGAGAGCAGTCCCAGACACAGAACAGCATGGAGGTGATGTGTCCTAAATAGTACCCATGATGGCTTATATACAGAAGTATTCATGGCTCATGTGCCCAAAATGTTGCACCCATGCAGTCAGAGCTGTTTCCTTCTAGCTGCATGAGTAGGGATTCTTAAGTTGTGAATTGGACAAACATCCCTCTCTAACTGGATCTCGCAGTCTGCTATGATAACAACCTGTGGTGTGGTCCTTAGACTATCCTGCTCGACCTGCACCCATCTGGAGAACTATAGACTTTTAAGGACCTTCATTATTAAAATTGGGGTCTGGATTCTTCCAATTCAGTAGGAGACATCTGTGATGTAAATGGGAAGTGGATGTGAGTTTTTGTGCCTGAGTACGAGATGGCTCTACCATTACCTGTAGCTTTGGTTTGGACAGAGATGTGAGTGCTGCTGAAGTTGGAATAAGCCAGCATTCTGCAGGCTTCCCACAGAAATACTGGTGAAGAGGATGTAAAAGCAAGATTTGGCTGTGGAGTAAATGGGGGGGTCACTTCTTCAGCATGAAGATTAAACTGAAAAGGACTTGTTTCCCAGAGACTGGCTTACATGCAATCCTTTCTGTGCAAGTGCTCCTCTTCCAGAATAAAACTACCCATTATCCAGTGTTGAACCAGTTAATGTTAGCAGTGGGTAAGCCTTCTCTGCTCTGAGGTAGTGGCTGCACATTTCAGAAAGCCTTACAGAGCAGGAGGGAGAAAGATGTCATTTTAAGTCAGGCTATGTTGACTCATAGGAGACATTCTGAAGGTTATGGATATATGTTAAGCAGGTATTAAATAGCCCTTGCTTTATAAATATCATTTACAAAAGCAAGTATCCTTCAGGGCACCAGAGTGTATAAGAATATGAGTTAATTAGAGTCTGCATTTTCAAAGCAGCGGAACAACTGGATTTAGATCAGAGGAACTGCAAATAAGTTTGCTAGTGACTTGAAATCCGGTGATTTTTGCAAAACTTCCTGGCCTCATCCCTTGCTTTTTCTTCTCCCTCGCTGCTTTCTGCAGCTGTGTCCATTGGAGTTGGTGTAGTGGTTTGTGATCTGTGTGACTCCAGAGAGGAGTGGTGCAGCCCCACTGTGCAGTGGCTGTTTGCAGAGGGGCAGGTTCACCCGCTGGTGGGATGTCACAGCACTGCTCAGAGGCACTCAGTGACTTGTTTTGCAGAGAAATGCGGGCTGGCAGGAGGAAGAGCTAGAACACAGGCTAATTTGTAAAGAGGCTCGGTGGAGCGTTTCATGGCCTGCAAAGTGACCAGGTTAATCCTGGAAACCTGCAGCCTTTATCATGACACCTGACACAGCAGCACAGCCGGCTGGCTCTGATTTACCAGATTTCCATGGTCACGTCTCCGTCTTTCTAAACATGGCACAGATTTTTTCCTTTCTCAGGCTTAAGGTGGGGAGCAGGGAGGGGGGGAGCTGGGCAGCAGTGGAAGAAATCGACATTAAGCCTTCCCAAAACCAGTATGAAAATGCAGGGGTCTCATTGTTAAAGGAAGGGACCTAACACCAGGGTGGTGCGTCGTTCAGGTTACTGAGGCTGTGACTTTGTCTGCAGCATGAGCAGCTTTGTGGTGCATTCAGAAATGCTTGCCTGACTAACATATTGCTTACATTTGCTGACTCACTCTTGCACTGCCTTTTTCTTTCTTGTTCCCTGGATGTGTTGATTTTTATCTCTGTTACTAGGGCTGTGCCCCAGACACTGTATAATCAGCGTGTTTGTGTTTGGCTCCCATGTGGGTGGGAGGTATCTACATTTGGATACAAATGTTAATATAATTCACCCGCAAGTGAATAATAGGAACAAAATACAGAGGTCTGAACCCCCCTGGCGTGGGAGGGAGGTTAGTGACACACTGCTTTTGGGGCAGGGCCATCCCCAGAATCATTGCCTGGCATTTTGCACCACCACCTGTGTTCAGTCTTGTTGTGTCTTCAGGTTCTGCTCCCCAGTACGGTTTTGACTGATTAATTTAAATTCAGACTCTTAAAATATTCTGAATTGGAAGGGACCCACAAAGATCATCAAATCCAACTCTTAAGTGAATGGCTGGTGGGCAGCTTAGTGCTTTCACCTGTAGAAGATACTAACATGAGCAGCCTGTGTCTGGAAGAGCTTTCAAAGTGGAAGCCAATACCCGGCCATGGCTGAGAACCACAGCAGAGCTGCTGGGTCCCCTCTGTCCTGATGTCCTAGGGGAAGTGTGGGTGTTTAAAGGTCCTGCTTTCCAATTGCACTGGTTGTAGGGTGCTCCTGAAAGGGTTTCTTTGGCAGCTCCTCTATGGCTGTGCTGCAGCAGCTCTCCGTCCTCACAGCCCAGCTTGCTTTCCCACTTTGATCTTTCACCCGGAGCCATTAAGTATCTTGCCACTTCAGAGAATGCCTGTTCTTGATGTGCAGTGCTCGTGTACTTCTGGAGGCACAGCTCATTTCAGACATATCTTTTCAAATACTAGTGATCCTAAGCGATGGTCCTAAAATGTTTGAAGATCCAGGTTGGTATACAAGGACAATTATGTCTTCAGGTTTTTTTCCCTTTACAGCCCAGGCTCCTAAACTTTGTGTATGAGTATGGTTGCATCTATCTTGTGTTTTGAACAGACCACCATTTATTTTTCTTGTCTGGCTTGTTTAGGTCTAGTTTGAAGCCCATCTCGTTAAGTTGCTATCACATAACACTCCTGTCTCCTGTTTTAATCAGATGATGTCCAGTATTTTCACAGTAGTCTTCATGTGAGGAATAACACTGTATGGCTAACTACCAGGGAACTAATTAGCAGACAGTTCCTTCCCTCATGGTTCAAAGAGCATTATGTATGCATTCCCAGGAAATCATACCACACAGAATCACCTTGTAGCAGCATTGCTGTAAACGAAATACGCTTTTTCCCCTCTGTGCCTTTTCATACTTATTACCATTGTGTTAGATGGGGAGCAGACAGACAGCGCTCCCCGACATCACCAAGCAGAATCCAGCTTCGATGGTGCCTTCAAAACCCTCCCTGTGCTAGTTCTGCACAGCAGCAGCTGAATAGAGGCAATCTTCTGAGTGCCTGGACACTTCAGGGAACTTCAGCCTGGAAAAGGCTGCCTTTATGGTTCTTTTCAGGCATCATTGCTTTTTTTCAAGTTAAACAGTATTTATAGGATTTCTTATTGCAGGTTTCAGTATTCCACATTCAGTGAGATCAGTGATATTTAGCATTTGCAAACAGAAATTTCAGAAAAATCTTGGCATTTTTGACTGTGACTTTTGTAAGTGCTGGAAGGCATTAAACATGCAGCTTCTCTTGTGTCTTCTGTTAGCTGTTTCTTCATAGTAGAGATAACTGTCAGCTTCTTGAATCAAGCTCTGGAAGCCCTCCAGGCATTTCAGTGGCAATGCTAAGGACTTGCGACCAGCTTTACTCACTTTAGGGTTTACATTTTTGTTATTGATTCTGAATAGATAATGGACCAAATATATATTCAACCAATATCAGGACTATGTGTGCTTGTACACACATTTTTGTACATTTGTTAATGTATTTTTATCAATCCCTTTGGCAGCAGAGTGCTGGCTACAATTTGCTTTCACTTGGAGGGGCATGCAGTACACCTGGAATCGACTGCCCCAGTGGTAGAAATACAGCCCTACCCTCTGCCATGGACTTACCTAGACTGCACTGGAGCAGGATGAATCTCTGGAAGACCTGCAGTACATTGATGATATTGTGGGGGCCAATACAGCTGAAGAAGTTTTGGAGAGAGGGAAGAAAATTGTCCAAATCCTTCTGAAAGCCACTAATTGTTATTGTCTCTTAAAAGCAGTGCCTGGCACCTTGATCCCATGCAGTGAGAACTTACTGATTTATTTTACCCAAGTGAACAGGAATCAGTCACATAACTGACAATAATAAGAGAACTTTAATAAAGAGGCCTGATCTTTATCAGTGGTAGCATGTATTCTGTTGAGATATCCTCTACTGAAATATTTTTTCATTCCTGTTGAAATGAAGGTGAGCAATAAGCTTTTTCTTCAGCATGATACACTCTCACAGGACTGGGTGAGCACTGATACTGGAACAGATGAACTCCTCTCCACCTCCAGACTGCAGCACCTGCTCCCAGTAACATTTTTATGTCCCTTGTGCAGCTGGATAATGAATTTCTGTGATGAAAAGCTGCTTTAGTGCAGATTTTAAACTAGAAACCAGGACTTTGCCACCCAGCTTTCAAATGTCCTTTATCAGAGAGTTGAGGAGAAGGCTTCACTGCCTTGCCAGAGTACCCTGTAGGCTGGAAACCCTAAGCCTACTCCCACCGTGGTTGGCCCTCAAACTGCTGACACTTCAGCTTTGAGCCATATCCTCTCCCCAGCCCAAAGCTGGCCACTTGACTTTTTCTGTAAGGTACAGAAAGAGGTTTATATCCGCTGGAAGATGCTTTGGGCTGCAGGCAGTCAAGGAAATACCATATATTAGTTATATGGATAGTTGGATCAGAATTTTCCAGCTGTTTATTTTATAAGCATGTTGAGACATCTCAATGCAGTTAGAGGTTATTAAGTCCAAGTTGTTAAGTTAATTTTAATTACTGTAGTAGACCTTTAGCATTAATGTTTAATCCAATGCTACTTATTGGCCTACACAGTATGTTGATACTTTTTAAAGCTTCAGATTTGGCAGGACTCTGAAAGAGTACTTGTATTTCCCAGATACTTGGAGGGTTTTCTTTCTGCTGCTGTTAAACAGCATAGACTTAATGTCTGCATTTGAACTGAAATTTAAAGCCATCTGCAGAAAGGAGCCTGATGCTGTCATTGTAAGCAGCATCACTGACTGATTTTGAAAATTGTGCCTATTTGCGTCTGCCAGGCAGAGGCATTGGGTGGAAGGCTGATGGAGGGAGAAAGAAACAGATTTGGTTTGGTTCAAATGAGGCATAAAACATTGCACCAGCCAAGGAGGTCTGAGAAGCTGCCCAACAGACCATGCGACCTTGTTCACTGAAGTGAAGCCTAGCACAGGATGCTTTCAACCCCTTCAGATTCCCTGGGAAAAACATCCTGCTGGCTACAGCACAATAGAATAAGTATCAGCCACCACGTTTTTCTGTGTTGTTTGAACATCTTTTCTTTTGTCGTAAAAGTGCTTCTCCAGCAATTCAATTTTAAATTTCAGAGTTTCTTGCCTACATTAGTGTTTAATCTGCCTTCTACTAGCTGGCAATTTCTATCCTGATTTGCAGTGATTAAAAAGTAATTTAGCTAGGATTTGGTGGTAGTCCAGGATTCAGGCATTTTTATCTTGTAAGTCAGGTTTTAAACTAAACGCACATTATATGTATACCTGCTTTATTTTAAAAAAGTTTCATTCAGTGTTTCATTTTTAATGTAAAGACTACTGATGATTTCCTGGTTTATTCAGAATTGAAGATGTATAACTGTAGCTACACAATGAGAGAGCATCTTCCAATTGACTATTCATCTCTTCAAAGGGGCACCTTTTGTGGCCAATATCAAAAATGCACTTAAGCAGTTTCTGAGTCTCTACCTGTGGCTGCTGTGTTTTTGCTGTTGTGTTTCAGGCAGCAAACCCAGCCCTGCCATGTTTTGCTGAGGCAAAGCTTCCACTAATGCCATAGGACAAGTTTTTTCCTATATCATGAACAGCTGTAAAAGAATGCTAACGTAAAAAGATAGGAGATTCAAAGGTATATAAATACTTGATTCTCTTACAGAGATTGTCCTTATGCAATTTTCTTAAATATTTGGTCAAGCTTTTCTGTCTGTTGTTTTCTTTGGTGTATGTTGTCACCAAATGTCTGCTGACCTTTCTTGCATCAGCCTTCACTGTTTAATAACTCAAGATAATGTGTGCAAATACTGGAATTTATATATTTGACTGATTTATGAGTAAATCCATCTCAATATCTGTTTAAATCTGCCTCAGCCTAAAGCAATGCTGATGTTGATACCCTACAGATGTGTTGCAGTTATATTGCAGGTACTTGGACATGACAAATTTTATTTATTAACTCTTCTCCAATTATGACAAAGTACCAAGTAGGAGCACTGATTTGAGTACATGAGAAGGACATGGACCTGTTGGAGTGAGTCCAGACGAGACCGCAAAGATGATCAGAATGCTGGAGCACCTCTCCTGTGAAGAGAGGCTGAGAGAGTTAGGGTTGTTCAGCCTAGAGAAGAGAAGGCTCTGGCCACACTTAATAGCACCTTCCAGTACCTAAAGGGGGCCTCTAAGAAAGATGGAGAGGAACTTTTTACAAGGGCCTATAGTGATAGGACAAGATGGAATGACTTCAAACTGAGTGTAGATTTAGATTGGATATAAGAAAGACATTCTTCACTCTGAGAGTGGTGAGGCACTGGAACAGGTTGCCCAGAGAAGTTGTGGATGCCCCATCCCTGGAATTGTTCAAGGCCATATTGGATGGGACTCTGAGCCACACAGTCTAGTAGAACATGTCCCTGCCCATGGCAGGGGGTTTGGAAATAGATGATTTTTAATGTTCCTTCCCACCCAAACCATTCTGTGATGCTATGATTTTCCATCAGGTAAGTGCACTTTTTGCAGAAGTTGTACTTAACCTGCAAATATTCACACAATTTTGTTGTGGTGGGTTTCTGGGTTTTTTTACAAGTAATTAGCATTCCTCTAAATTCTTCTTGGCTGCTTATCAGTTCATGAAGGGCTACACAGCACTTTCACTGTTTAAATTCAGTGGTTAAGCATGTATGATGAAACCCATATTACCAAAGCTGTAGTCTTTGGTTCCTGGTTTCAGTGCTCTGTCCATACGGCTTTCATGGCTTGCCTCTCACTTTTTCATGTTGTGATCTGTTTAGCTTAAGACATCTTTTGATCTTTGGCTTGTAAACAAAGGTAATAAACACTTCTGTAAGGTGTCTTGGGCTTTGTAAAGAGAGTTGTCCTGTTGTGTCATTAGGCACTGTTAAGTGAAATAGCGTATCCCAGTAGACGTTGCAATGGGAATTTTATTTCTAATCCAGGTTAGACAAATAACTATATTTGGACTCCACCAAATGTTTATCCAGTAGGCTTCAGTCACACTAATGTCAAACATCATTTTGTCATCCATGAGAAGAAAACAGTGGTATCCTTGAGTAGCATCACACAGTGTCTCAGTTTTATGGCACTGCTCAAAAGCAAATGCAATGAATGTTGATTTGTAAAGACTTACTGCACCCTCTGTCACTGACACATGGGGATAAACCCCTGTTCCCATTTCACTATGCAAAGTGAAAGATTCAGGCCCAGGTTTCAACTATACTAGAGTTTTTGAATATTGAAAATCTTTGATTTTGATCCTTATTTATTTCCTACAGTGAGTGTGAACTAGGTCTAAAATTCCAACAGGCTGTACATTTTAAAGTTCAGATGAGTTCATTTCAGTGAATTCAGAGAAGGTTTCAAACCTTCCAGGGTTACTTTTTCCAAATATAGAACAACCACTCTTACTATTCTTTTATGTATAATTCTGTTCTATAACTTTTTCAGTTATGTACAATACATTTTTGGTGTTGCTTGGGTAGCCATCCTAAGTCTGATAAGAGGTTAATTTGGGAGACCTAATTCTTAAACTTCTGTCATTTTAGCAGTGTGGTCTGGAATATAGTAGCAGAGTTTTCAGCATTATACTTTAGTCCTTTTCTGCCAGTGGATTCGTTAAGTCAGGACCAAGTTTTAAGTTAAGTAAGTAGGAAAAAAAGTAGCAAGTACAGACTTCTAGAATCAAAAAGCCAAGGCCATTTCATGTTTTAATGAGATGTGAAATGTTCTCACCTTGCAGAAAAAGCTCTCCAAAGAAAGATCACTTTTGTCTTTAGGTTATTCTGTGGGTAGAGTCATATTTTTTCTACTAACAGCTAATGTCTAATACAGTTACTGTTCAGTTATAAAATAATAATTTTGCTTGAGAGGCCAAGGCTTTCTTCTCTTGTTTAGTATCTCTTCTTTTTGCTCTCCATGGGTGAGACCATAACAACTGTTCTACTATACAATAGATGCCGCAGACCAAATACAGGCACGGTAGTCCTTTCCCAAAATAAAGGTTTTCCTACAGGCAAAATCAGGTAGCCAAGTTCCTGAGAACATTGAAACTTCAACATGTAATGTGTGTGAATCTGCTCAGCATGGGACTTCACATCAGAATTAACTGCAGGGACAGGTTCCATATTTCAATGGTAACCTTTTAGAAGGTGATAAAATAATATCTGAAGTTTAACATAAGCTATTCCTCAGTAACAAAAGGTGATGAAGTAATCTGCACAGATTAGCGTGACCAGACTAGAGTATCCGATACAGCATTACAATAATGCTGTTTCTTACTACCTATTATCAATAGAAGAATAGTGGACAGCCCCAACTGCAAACTCATGTAGACCCTGCATGCTCTTTCCCCAGTTCTGTGCTTGCAGAACTGTGCAGAGATCCATCTGTTCTCTGTGCACTTCAGTGTCTGTGTGGAGAGAGAAAAATCACAGGTTTACAGTGTTTTTAGGCTCAGTCACAGTCCTCCCAGAAGGCATATTTTGAAGTCATTTTAGAAGATCATAATCAATGAATCAGCCTGCCCTGTACTTTTAGTTGTTCTTAGGATGATCACATAATTTTGTATTAGATTTAGTTCAATCAGTATAGTTTAGGTAGTTAAAATAGCTGGGAAATAAGCAAAAAGACTGGAGAATGAGTCCAGGAGAAAAAAAAAAATCATTGAAACTTCCTCATCAACATCTCAAAGGCTTAGAAAATTAGCTTCTTTGCAAGGAACTTCAAGCTGCCATTTCCTGTAAGGCCAAAAGGAATTTGCTGTATTCTTTGCTGATCTTTCTGGATCATTCCTCATAGCTCCCAAGTGTAAAGGTGGCTAAACCTAAATTTGTTTAATGCTCAGTAGAAAAGGGCCTTGTATTTTTAAACTTCTTCCTTGGAGTCCAGGATGGAGAAAATTTGAAAGAGAACAGCATGGTCTGGACCTTTCTTTGCAGACCTGATTAACCTGGGGAGCTCTTAGCAATTATAGGGTTTGCCTTTATAGGGTCCTTTCAGTGCTGGGTTTCATGTAAACAGGAAACAATTGGAGAAGAAATATCATGCTCTATTTTCATTGCATTTCCTGTGCAAAACTGTGGGCCGAGCCATTTGGGAATTTCCCTCTTAATTACACCCTTGGTTGTAAGAGGTGTGTTGATTGAGGTTCAAGGAGACCAAGCACTGGATCCTACACTTCAGCCACAACAACCCCATGCAGCACTACAGGCTGGGGGGGACGATTGGTTGGAAAGTGGCCCAGTGAAAAATGACCTGTGGGTGCTGGTTGACAGCAGCTGAACATGAGCCAGCAGTGTGCCCAGGTGGCCAAGAAGGCCATTGGCTTCCTGACTTGGATCAGCAATAGTGTGGCCAGCAGGACCAAGGCAGTGATTGTCCCTCTGTGCTCGGCACTGGTGAGGTCACACCTCAAGTGCTGCGTCCTGTTCTGGGCCCCCTCACTAAAAGAAAGACATTGAGGTGCTGGAGCGAGTCCAGAGAAAGGCAACAGAACTGGTGACAGGTCTAGAGTAAGTCACATGAGGAGTGGCTGAGGGAGCTGGGGTTGTTTAGCCTGCGGAAAAGGAGGTTCAGGAGTGACCTTATTGCTCTCTACAACCACCTGAACAGAGGTCATAGCCTGGTGGGGGGTTGGCCTCTTCTCACAGGCAGCCAGTGACAGGATGAGAGGAAATGGCCTCAAGCTGCATCAGGGAAGGTTCAGGTTGGAAATCAGGAGGAATTTCTTCACAGAAAGGGTTGTCAAGCATTGGAACAGGCTGCACAGAGAGGTGGTGGAGTCACCATCCCTGTAAGTGTTTAAGAAAAGACTGTACGTGGCACTTTATCCCATGGTCTAGTTGACATGGTGGTGTTTGGTCAAAGGTTGGACTCAATGGTCTCAGAGGTCTTTTCCAACCTAATTGATTTTGTAATCCCATGATAGACTTTACCTGATGCCCGCACACACGCACCTGCCAGGAACTGATTCAGGCAAATTGCCTTGTGTAATTAAAGGTGTTTCAACTCAGTTTGCTCAAAAAACCCCTGAGGGCTGAATTCAGTCCTCAGTTATGCAAGAGGAGTTGCAGAGATTGTACCCCTCTTGCTAACTGTGGGAGGAAGATGGCATGGTATGAGCTTGGCACCATCCTCCTTTCAGGCATTCCCAGGGTAGTATCGTCATGATTATGGCTTTTCCTGGTTGCAGGTAGCCACACTGTGTGGTTGGGGAATGCAAGCTGTCCGCCCCTGCCCTTTGGTCACACATGAAGTTATGTATGTTGCACAAATAAACATTACCATGTATAATCCTCTGAGCTCTGTGGGATGAGCTGCACTGCTTGCCTTGGGGCTTCCTGTTTGTTGCCATGTCACTGTAGTAATGATGTACCATCAAGTCAGAAGAGGAAAAGACCACTTGAGGCAGGCAAGTCCTTTGAAAGTTTAATAAGTGCCAACAAAATGAAACCAGAACATCGGGGTATCCATAAACCCTTGAAAGTTCAATGAATTTGTGCATAATTAATGGCAGTAACCAAAGCAGAGCAGCAGGTGAACATTGGTCTTGACTTTCTTTTGGCAAATATATGTCCCTTCTCTTGACTGAGAAGAAGTGAGACCAGATGCAGGTTTCAGTGCTATCAAACTCTACTCAAGATGCCACTGCTAAGTTTTATTACTGGTGAAGGTCCCAAAATTGTATCGTACTTTCATTTGGCCTCAGAGATGCGTTACCTCTAAGGCATCCAGTGGAAGACTTTGCATATACAGAAACCTGAATGCTTCTGGAATTGCCCAAGATGACCAAGATCTTTCCAGAACTGTGTAGTGCTAGTTGAGAACAAGGCATAGGCAATTGTTCTCAAAGTACCCCTGTAAGTCTGCAATTAAAAACTATAGGTCTTTGTGATACTTGCTGGATTATTTGTCTGGATTATCCAGAATATGTGGCTGTGCTGTATGAATGGATGCATGCCTACATGAAAACTTTTGAAAAGCAATTTTTATGGAGAAACAATGAAAAGACACAATAGGGGGATGACTGCCGAAACATTCTTGATAAGCCACAGAAAGTTAAATAAGAAATAAATACATGTTGTAACTTAAAATCAGGGGTTTTGTGTTTGTTTGTTTGGCTGGTGATACATGTACTCTTTGGTAAGATGATTTTTCTTGGTATGATTGATACGTGCATGAAGATACAGGGATTGGGCTTAGAAGTTTCTGTGTGAAGTGCTAATTTACTTCTGCCCCATAAATTTTCATTTAAAAGAATTTTATGATCATCCAACATGAAACATAATATATCGATAGCTATAGGAAAGAATGCCTTTTGAATCTATGCACATGGTACAGATTCATGTTTTTACAAAGTTATATTGGAGGGATGGTACTTAAATTGCAGCCTAGAGTAATTACAGGAAACCAGACAATTACATTTATGCATCTAGTATTTTAGAAGTTCAGTTTCTGAAATATATTTGCTGCATAAATGTCACCTCGGTGGAACTTGTGCAACCAGGTGATTTGTTCACTTGCACAATCAAGAGCAATTCAAACACACAAGAGGACAATGATAAACTTGGTTTTGTAATGATAACGCCAAAGGCCTTCACTTTTGTGCAATTAAAATTTCACCTCAAAACTGCGTAGTGAGTTGTTTGCATAGCACTTTCTTTGATTCTTCAGCCATCTTATCCCAAGAAGGACATGTAAAACATGTGTTAAGCAGGTGCTGAGCTGCAGTTTGTTTGGAGCACTTCTGGGCTAATACTTCTGATGAGGCAGTGGTTAAGGTCTTAGGTGGTGCTTTTAGTTGTAGCCATCCTAAGTTTTTTCTCTTTGATATTTCTTCCCAACGGCTGGGAATGACCTCCAGTCAAACCTTTGTGGGGAGCCTAACCATTTTGCAGTTTGTCTTGTGCTGCTCAGCCTCTGAGTGCTTTGGTATTTGTTTTTTATAGCCAAGAAGGAGGAAATTCCAGCTTCTCTTGATCATTTCTAATCTTTGGAAAAGTGCCTTGTAGAGAAATCAAGTGCACACAGCCAGTGTTTAATGGTACATCCAGTGTGTTTGGAGGTCTAATGATTTCAAACAGCTCTTTTGGAGAATGTGCTGGTGCATCCGCTGTTACTGTTATAGACAGGTCAGGTATTTCCTTGCACAGAACATGTCCAAAGAGACATGAGTGCATGTCCAAAGAGACAAATGTGGAATAAAGGCAAAAAATTATTTTGAATATTGAAAAAAATTTTATACGTGTATCCAGCACAGACAGTGTTATTGTGAAGATCGGAAAAGTTGTGAAAGAACTTGAAGACAATGCAAGGCCCGCAGAAGATGCCCTCTGAGGAAAACTTCAAACACTTATCTGGTGATTTAATCCAAAATCATGATGTTAGCACCAGAAAGGAAAGGAAATAACTGAGCACTGAAAAGTTCTTCCATCTTGTAAAGGGAGGATGAACAAGGGTCTGTGCCTGAGAGGTGAAGCCCTGTGCACAGCAATTGTGGGTAGTAATAAGTCTGATTCTGCATTAGAGCAAATTAGTAACCTACATAATGAGACTACTGTAAAACCTTTTGGCACCTAAGAAGATTTTGCTCTTTTCTTAAATATTTTCTGTTAGTTCTTCTTGAGATAGTTACATCTTTAGAAAAAAAAGCATATATTGTTATTAGTCCCTAGGTAGAAGCTTCAATGTAGAGTTTCTGGAATTTCAGTAGTGAAACAAGGCTAAAACCTTGTATTACTCTAACTGCCATATTTAGTTCTTCATTTGTACCACTTCATATGTTACCAGTGTTGATAGGGGCATCTCTGGGAGGTAAGGCTCTTTGTCACATACACAGCTCCTGAAGACAAGGTGTATCCTTTTCTTTACTTTTGCTCCCGAGCTCACAGGATCAGCTTAAATGTATGTTCAGTCTCTTACCTGCATAGTTTTATTACATGCTGTGGATGTAACAATACTTATAAATACCATTGCCTTTTATTTCCCACTGGATTATTATGTTCATTTACTTATACCTTTGACCAAATTAATCACCCAGAAAGTGGAGCTCTGAAAATGAGGAATCCAAAAATACTGGGGGCATTGAGCTTTGGTTATGGGTAGCAAACCAATTTTTTTTCTGAAAGCAAAAGGTGCTGGCAGTGAGTAAAGACAGAGGATGACAGAATATTTGATCAAATACTGCTGCTCAGAGTTGCCACTTGGATTTCAGAAACCAAATTTTCAGATAAGATAGAACTAAGTACTTGAAAAGAAAATGATTAAGCACTTGCAAACTAAGTTTGCGTCAACATGTAATTTTCTGCCCGATAGCTTAAACTGAATTGAGTGCTGCCTAGTTTCTTTTCCATAAGGCACCAACTCTGAGAGTTTAATCATAGCAATTTAAACGCATAATTTGCTGATTCCTTTGTGGGCAAACACAAAAGAAGTACACTGGGGTCATCACAACTGAATGCTGTCTGCCATCAAAGGTGCGATAGGCTGAGTCTGAGAAAACAGTTTTTGAGTTTGTTACAACTAAATGCCCTCTCCTCCCAGAACTTCCCAATACCAGTATGCACACAGTGTGTATATAGAATGTAGGTATTGTTTTTGCACAGTGCAAGAGACATAGATGATCTGGATAGTAAATTTTGCGAGCTTGTCTTTCCTAAATGCATGTGTTATTAGAAAGCGCATTATTGGCTTCTTCTGGAGTAGAGGCAGAACAGTTCATGTTGGGCAGAGGAGAGGAGCCTGCCTCTTATGTAAAAGACATTGCCATAGTCCGGCTCAGCTCCGGGCCATCCCTGCGGGTGCTCTGATCTAGCAGCAAGTGACCTCATGCTCTCTGCAGGGACACAGTGACTCAGTAGCAGACAGATCCCATATAAACACCACAGCGCTGATTGGCGAGCGCTCAAACACAGCAGCCAACAGGGATTTGAACATAGTGTCTGCACTTGAGAAAAGGAATCAGAGGCAACGAAAAAAACTACCCTGAAGTGCTGGAAACTAAAAAGAAAACCGAACAACCAGCAACCAAAACCAAATCCCACACAACAACCTTAGCACTACATTGATTTGCTTAGAGATGTCTGTGTGTGTCTCTCTGTCTCTCTTTCTAGTAATCTCCTCCACTGATACTTGGTATGTCTGATTTTTTAAAGACTAGGATTGCTTTTTTAATAAGAAACTAACAAAATCACTATGTTAATTAGTCAATTGTTGTGGAAGCAGGCTGCTTATTTTAGTTTATTGTAGGAGTAAAATGTGCCGTTAGGTCAGCAGAGACTAGCTAAGCCTTGTAAAGCTGCTTACATTGTATTAGAGAACCTGTAAAGTAAGGGGAGGCTCATTATTTCTTCTTCTAAGTTATTTCAGGAATGTCACTGTGAAATGCACAAGATCCCACTTCAGAAGAATCACAAATACTTGAAAAAAAAAAAAAAGAAATTATTGCAACCAGTAAAAAGATCTGTCAATGGTACAACAGTGCCATAGCTTGCTGTTTGAGGGAGACTATAAATACAGAATAAAGTGCCCCATTTCTAGCAAATCAAAGCTTTGTATTCAAGCAGTGTTATTAGAAGGGCACCTGTTTCCTGTCGAGTCTCTGAATTCAGACAGAATTGGTTTTGCTACATTGAGGTAATCCTTCTGTTGCCTTTGCCTTGTAATATCAATAGCTACCATCCAATCTGTTTAGATTAAGTATTAAAGCCAATAAACGAGTAATTTGAATGTGATTGTAGTTAAGAAGACAAAACTGATGGTGTGGCTTCCTAGATAAAAGTACTAGCCACATCAAGAAACTGCAGTTTGTCAAAGGTTTTTTTGGTTGGAACCTTTTTTAGTGTTGAGGGTTTTACTGAGAGAGGTTGTCCATGTGCAGTCAGTTTACACAAGGACCGCAGGGGTGACTCCATATCCCAGCTGGAGAAGAACAAGTGAAAGCACAAAGCAGCTGAAGGTTGCACGTGTAACTTGGGCAAAAGCTCTGTTTGTTTATGTGGTGTGGGTTTTGGAGGGTTCTTAACTAGTTAATTAATTATTTGTTTGAATCTTATGCATGACATTCATTACTCTGCTGCACGTATTTTTATGAAAACTGGAAACGTTGGGAAAAGAGTATTTGTGAGCGGGCCAGTAACTATGGAGTTAAGGCTACAGGATACAATGTGAAAGTTTTCCTTTGAAACATGCATGAAGTGAGATGATTAACCTTGGATAACTACTGCATCTGGAGTTTTTCAAAGTGACTAATGGTTATATCTCCCCAGTAGGTTCCTAGTCAGAAACACCATATGAGAGCCTGCAGAAGGTACTGAGCAGCTCCACTCTAAAAGCCAGACTGACTGCCAAGATCTTGGCATCTGAAAGCTGCAGGCAGGTATAGTCACTGTCCCCTGTGTCATCTAAGACAACACTACTCAATAAATTGTTCTTGGCTGTTTCATGTATTGTCAATTGCTGATGCCCAGTCATATATGTATGTAAATGTAAATATGTGACAGCTGCCCAGTTAGACTGATTTTTACCGAAGCTGCAATCCTTTAAAAAAAGCGTAAGCTAGAATTACTATCTTATATGATATGACTGAAAGCTAAGTCTTGATCATTATTTTTAAAAATTAAAGGAATAACAGGTCCCTGCAAGCATTTCATTTATCCTACATTTGCACATATGGACATTTGAAGACCATAGCCCATAACTACAACTGAACGAGTGCACCCATCGTAGTGTCAAGTCCACAGAGGCCTGGGTGCCACAGAACAGTTTTAATTTCATTTTCCATGGCCAAAAAATGGTGAGGGTTTGTGAGATCTCCCACCAGTAATCTCTTGCAGAAAATAATCTACTCCAAATAAAACTATATTCTTAGGAGACTAAAAAAGGAGAAAGCTAAGGTAAGCTAGGGAATTGCTTTTATTGCATACATTGCCTATTTTTTTCAAAATCAGTGCTTTAGGAGGGTGCTTTTTCAGAATTCATTATGGATCTGTGTTGTGACTCAACGTAAAGGCATGAGGTAGATGGCAATGCGAGAGAATGTGGTTCTGAAGGTGTCATCCTGTTAGTGAGACACATAACCTCAGTTGAGCCCATGTGCAGTCATAAGAGAAGGGTTGCCAGCTTGAGTGCAGTGATTGAATTTCTGTTTGAGTAATTATGTTGTGCCTACCCTTCCTAAAGTTCCCTGTGAAAACTTAATAAGTCCTAGTTCTTTGAAGTCCTTGAGTAAATAATTTTATTGCATGTGCATGTCACATTATTTACTGTCTGTGAAGAGGTAGCAATATTTTTTTAGGCTTGCACTGGTGTGCTGTCAGGATGAATTTATTAATTTTGGATGTGCTTATGTATGGGCTGAATTATATCTGTGCCCAATTATATCAATGCATAATTTTTTAAAAGAGTGGATGCAATGTGTTGGCCACTACTGAAGGTCATGTTTAACCTTTTGGTTTGCTGGGCTGGCAAGAGGGAACGATATACCAGGAATAACATGGTTCACCTTTGAAATGCTTTTCTGAACCTAATGAATGGCTGGCTAAAACCTAGAAAGACCAAGTATGATCTTTTATGGGTTTAGTATTTATTTATTTTTCCTGTTCTCTTTACGAGTGTGCTAAAAGCAAACAATCTGTGACAATGAGTCAGAGAGGCTAATTGTATCTTGCACAGAAAATCCCCAAGCTTTTTCAACTCTAATTATTTCTCATCTACCTTCATTGAATTCATTGCTGGCAAAAGATGATGGGTGAACAGTTCTAACAACTGGAATTTTCTGACTGCAGCTGTGTAAAAGTAGCATACTGCAGTGACCTTTCCCTGCTTTGCTTTTCTGCTGAGAGCAAATTATAAGGCTGTTTCTTGCTAAGCGTGGGCTTAATGCTACCAGCTCGTCTCACGCAGATTATCAAATAGTCTTCAGGTAGTAATGACCTTTGGTCATGGTGGACATGGGCCAGATCTGAACTAACAAACTGTAAAAGGATCTATATCCCATTACCGAACCACTATCTGGTCTTACTCATTAACATTTTAGTGGCAAAAGTTCAAATGAGTTATTTCATTAATAGTCATGAAACTAATTACATTGAAGTGCATCTGTCAGTGGTAAAGGCAACTGACTTCTGTGCTTCTGAATAAATTCAGTCTGTGTTAGGAAATGTTATTCTGCTTCTAAATGAGAGAAATACATTGCAAATCATGAAGAGGTATTAAAAAGGAGAATGCAGATGTGTCCTAAATGTGATGTGCTTGATGCTGCAGTTCCCTAATACAATCAATTAATGAAATGAATAATCAGAAGTGTGTTTGAGTAGAGAAAGGGTCTTGCGTGATATTTTGTGCCTTTTTTCTTCCCTCAGGCACCAAAAACTCTGCAAGATAAGAAAGGTTGTAGGAAAGGAGGGTTGTCATTGACTTGGGTAAAATCAAACACAATTCAGTATCAAGACTAGCTTGGTTATGTAGAGATGAGACCTGAGCATACCAAGGAATTCTGACCAGAACCCACAAGGTTCAAGTGATTTCAGTAGGAATTTGGCATCTGATTGTGACTAAGGACATGGTCAGTTTTTCTTTGCTCAAGATCACAGGAAAGTTTGTGACTGAGCAGCTCTAGTTTCCCGAGTTCTAACCTAGCAGCCCAACACTGCAACGATTCCAGTTTGCTCAGAGTATGTGAATTTGTCTACTGCATAATTCCAGTATAGGAATAATTCCATAATTCCATATATACCCAGTATAGTATGTCAGGTCAGGTCCTTTCCCATGTCTGCCTGAACCTGAATGTGCTCCACAGACAGCATGGAGGTGTGAAGGTCCAAGCACACACTTGGAGGTATCTGCTACCTTCAAGAATGAAAAACAAAGTTGTCCTTATCATGTGGTCATTTATGGTTCCCCTACAGTCACAGAATGGGAACTGGCTGTTTTGACCCCAAAAAGAGAGTTCTTTGCTAAGGATCATCCAAGAGCACTGTATTTACAATCCTAGACCCTATGAGAAGTCCAAGATATGTTTTTCTCTTTCCTAGAGTGAGCAAGTTGAGGAGGGGAGAGAAAAGGGAAGAAACCTTAAATCTGTTTCTGCTAATTCTTGCCACTGGACAGCATTCCCTCATAGAAGCGACTCAAAAGAAAGGACAGGAATATGGCCAAGTCTATTTTGAAGCACAGTCTTCTGTCTGTAAAATGGCCCTGGCCTGTTCTGGAGTGAAGTAAAAGAGTGTGAGAAGGGTGTGAGCAGTAACAAGGTTACACAGGCATTTAAGGTAGATGAACCACTTTATATAGTAATTTATGGCCTGAAGTCAGCTGCATTTACCAGCAGTCCACTGTTAGGAAATATACTGTATATGGGTGGTTATTACTGTGAATCTATGCATATTAACATGTCTTTATGAGACTCATAATGCTGTGGTATTTTTCACAGGTATAAGAAGTTAGGGAAAAAGGATAGTTTTCCGTCTTGGCTTTATTATCTCTGATTTTTGTGTTGTTCTAGGCTCTAGCAAACACAGTTGTGTTACAGATGCATTGCAGGAGGTGGGAGTCTCCAAAGTTTAAGACAACGATGCAGACATAGAAAATATATATTTATTTTATTTATAATTATATATTTATTTTATATCTGAACAACTAAACTGAGATACTTCAAATTACCTAAAATGAAGTTCATGAGGTGGTACTTTCATATGTAACATACATGCTGTATCCAATGAGCTATTATAAACCAAAGATGAAGCTCAGTTACCTTTGCTCCAGTAAGTTCTGGTTTTATTTCTGTTCTTCAGACATACTCAGAGAAACCTGCACTAGAGTAAGTGTAACGGAGTTGTACAATGCAGATTCACAATGCAAACAACCTGGCACCAGTGCAAATACCGTCGTGTAGTATTGCCACAAATGCCAATGAAATGACCTGTAATGGGCTCAGATGGGTTGGACAGGCCAAAAATTAATAGAAGGAGACAACTTGGGTTTTTTATTTAGTAGAGTGCAACTTACTCTTACTTTATATGGAATGTTCCTCAGCAGCTTGCAGACTTCTCAGTTTGTCTTGAGGAGAAGTGAAGCTGCAGAGGGACCAGGGATGTCACCACCTGTGTTCAGTGAGTGGTAATCACAAAAGGATAATCCCCAGGAAGCAGGAAGGCAAGCCTGCAGTGACATCTATCCCCCTCTGACTCCCAGCTAATGTCTGTTGTGAGGATGCAGAGGTTGTAAATGTCTCGAATTGACTCCTGCGGTTGGCCACAGCAGGAACACAGTTAGACATGTAGTTCCGCTCTTGAGATGCCTTTGTTTAACTCACTCTTGGAAGCTGGGCCACGTGAATTTTTTAGATGAGGAATAGCTTTTTGAAATGTTTCTTTTTCACTTAGTAAGCAATAGTGATATAGTCAACACATCCATATGGGAAGTGGTACTCTTGCCAACCGAGTCAGAAAAAGGCAGAGTTGAACACCTTGGAGGTACTGCAGGGAACCCCAGGGAAGGGGAGCAGACATTCAGTGCACCTGTGCCTGTGAAGAGGTCGCAGAGAAGGAGAGATCACTGAAAGCTGATCTGTCTCTTAAGAAAGGTTGCTTAATCAAGAAAAAATATTGGATGAGGGCCTTAGGGGAGCAAGAAATAAAGTAACATTATTAAAGCTGTTGAGTTTTGCTATTTGACTTAGGGGTGGAAAATGACAAAAACAAGAGTTCACCAATTAATATGCAACCTCTCCAAAGTGCTCTGAAATTTAGGGAATTTTCCATTAATGCCTTTGAGCTCTGGCTGAGACCTAGGTGTTTCTCTGGCAGTAAGAGAGAAGTGCAGTCTCTCCTTGCATCTATGCAGCTTCACCACATATTTTGGCAGTGTTTGGCCTCCTCACTCTGTTATTTCCCACTGGGCCTGTGCAGATAAAGAGGACAGGATACAACTATGTTTGTTATTTTACAGGCAGTAGAGCAGCTTTGCCTGCAGAATTTATGTTTGGCTTGGAGTTGCTGAGCTGTATTTCTCAGCTGTACAAATAGATGCTTTCTGCCAGCTTATGCCCTAAACAAGGGTTGTTCCCTGCTCTCACTGCCCAGTAAGTTGCACTAACTTAAGAGTGTGTCCAAAGAAGGGTAGTGAAGCTGGTGATGGGTCTAGAGCACGAGTCCTGTGAGGAAGGTTGAGGGAGATGAGGTTGTTTAGCCTAGAGAAAAAGAGGTTCAGGAATGGATCTTCTCACTCTCTACAACTACGTGAAAGAAGGTTGTAGTGAAGTGTGGGGTGGTCTTTTTTCACAGAATCACAGAATGCATTGCATTGGAAGGAACCCTGGGAAATCATCTAGTCCGACCTCTGTGCTCAAGCAGGGTCCCCTGGCACACATTACTGAGGGCTGTATCCAGATGGCTTTTGAGTATCTCCAGAGGAGACTCCACAACCTCTCTGGCCAACCTGTTCCAGTGTTCAGTCACTCTCTAAAGAAGTTCTTTCTCATGTTCAGATGGAACATGTGTTCCAGTTTCTGCCCACTGTCTCTCATCCTATTGCTTGACACCACCAAGAGGAGTCTGGCTCTATCCACTTGATATCCTTTCCAAGTAACAATTGATAGGACAAAACAAAATGGCCTCAAGTTGTGCCAGGGGAGATTTAGATTGGATATAAGGAAAAATTTCTTCATGGAAAGGGTTGTCAGGCACTGGAGCAGGCTGCCCAGGGGAGTGGTTGAGTCACTGTCCTTAGTGGCTTTTAAAAGATGTGTAGATGTGGCACTTAAAGATACAGTTTAGTGGTGAACTTGGCAGTGCTGGGTCAATTTGATGGTCTTAAAGGTCTTTTCTGACCTAAAAGGTTCTATGATTCTGTTTTTTCTTGATGCATGCATGGCCACAGCTAGAGAATTATGTGGAAAAGCATATTTACAATTGGGAGCAAACACTAGCTTGGCAGCCCTTGCACATTTACAACTGGGAGCAAACACCAGCGTGGCAGCCCTTTGTCCACCCTTAAAGGTTGATTAGTGCAGGTCTCTCCACGTCACCTCAGCTGTGACCTGGGCTGACTTGACTTGGAGTGGGAGAGTGACTCAGTTAATTCCCCTTCAGCCCTTTTGGCGTCTGCTGCAACAGTAGCTGAGCTGCCAAGTGCAGTCAGTGCAGTGCAGTGCTGTCCTTCAGGAGGTCTCTTGGAAAGGGGATTGAAACTACAAAAGACTTGTCAGCATCAGCTGGTAAAAACTTCTCATTACCAGGACTTAAGCTCAGATAAATATTGTTATCTCTAAGAGCCAGGCTCCCTTTCTCTCTCCTTTCTGCACACACAGTGTAGGGCCAAATCCTGAAATCTTTATCCTCGTCTTATTCTGTAGTGATACCACTACAGAATAATGCCACTGATCCAAACCAAGCCAGGAAAAAACATGCTCTTATTATAAGTGACATATTTACTGGAAATGGGCTAGCAAATAGTTTACTTTTTAGTTCCCAGGAACACACTATTGTCAGCCAAATCAACACACTGATGCAGCAAAGCATTTCAGTAAAACAGATGAAAAGAAGGAAGAGGAATCTGTGCATGGGTGCTGCTTGGTGAGCTTTTTTGAGTGAGGTGTTTAAACATTTGGCTCTGAGTTGCCTTCTGAACTGGAGACCTTTAAACTGTGTAACTACAGGGACGTGGAGCGCTGAGTAAAGCTGGGCTTGGCTTGGGGAGGTGTGGGAGCCTGGTAAACTGCAGTTCTTCATCGTTCTGCTGCAAGGGAGGCAAGCACATGGGGGAAGGGAAGCACAGGCCAGTAAAAGACTACACCGTCTGCTATGAGTCAGCCCCAAAGGAATCTTAATTTTAATTTATTTGTTTTGGGTTGAGCTGCCAGCTTTTATCGGTGCAGCCAAAACCCCTGGGTTTACAGAGCACTGTGCTGGAGGAAGGCTGGATACCTTGACAGGGACCACTTTGGGATCCCTACTGATCCCACTGCCAGAGCAGCTACAGCCACTCCAGCCCATCTCAGGGTCCAGAATAATGAGACATTTCCCAAGCCACCTCACAGCTCCTGGTCACTGAGTCGGAGGGGTTTAGACAGGCCTGGTCTTCAGGGGCCCTGGGGCAGAGACCATCCTTTGCCACTGGGCTGCAAGGATGCAGAAGTGATGCAAAAGAGGATATAGCAGCTGGGCTGGGTTGACTCTCACTATATGGCTGTGCAAGAGCAAATCTCTCTGCCTCTTAATGCTTGCAAACTTACTTTTCCTTCATTCCTTCTCTGAATTTCCCTTCCTTGCTGATAACTCTGCAGCTCTCCTAAGGAGGTGGTTTGTAGAAAGTTGCCAGTTCAGAGGATGGCTGTATATTGTTGTTTCGTTGCTGTGGTGCTGAGCAGGAGGCTCAGTCAGAGTTTCATTGTGTACATCTTGCTCAACACCTCCCAGCCTTGCAGCCTGGGGGGGTTTGCACTGGCACTGCAACATGCTCTTATTGTAAGTGACATACTTATTGGAAAGGCAAGGGAGAAGCTTTTGCAAATTAAAGGTGCCAGGTTTGTGAGCTTCTGTTTGCATCTCATCTGTTGTAGGGTAGAGGTGAAACTTGTCTACCACCTTCATGTGTCACACCCTCCTGTACCAAGCACCACTGAGCTTTTCCTCTCCTGGATCTGTGTTCTCAGGGATCGCTTTCAGTACAGTCATCCAGGAAGTGATGGGCTGCAGGCAGGAGTGCCTAAGCCCGGTTTTATTTTGTAAGGGACCTGAAAGGTCATGTAGCCCCTCACCTAGTCTTTAATTATTTTTTCCCCAAACTTGCCAAGCCCCATCTTTGAAGCAGGCAAATGTTTTTGCACTCAGAAAGCAGAGTCTCACAGAGTTTGGATGTCCTAATGACTGGGAATCATCTTCCTGCCTACACTTAGGGCTGGCGTCTGTGGGTTTGTTCTGGTGCCAAGAAAAGTGGAGCAATTTTATACCTTCCTCACCTTCCCCCTTACATGAGAGCAAACTCATCCTGCCAGGTTCTTCTAATACACATGTAGCAGGGCAGAGTTGTGTGAGCCTATGTAAGGTATCAAAAGATCTTTAAAAAAAAATAAAAATTAATGCATGTGTGGTTAGCACAGGCTGAGGATCAAGATAGTCTTTCCGACCTTGTGAGATCAGCCACCCACTGTGTTTGTTGTGATAAATTTGCCCCAGCCTGCATGCTAAGAGACTGTTTCTCACTGTTATTTTGTTAGTGTTTATCATTTAATATGAATGCAGAAATCCTGAATCGTTTAAGACACTTGCTTGTTCACCTTCTCCCTCCCAAATTAAAGATGGCTGAAAAGTAAGACTACTTAAGCAGAGAAGGCAAAGCCTTTTCCCAGTATTAAAAATGAAAATGAATTGCAAAAGGCAGCTGCGTTTTGTTTTGGGGGTTTTGTTGTTTTGTTTTTTTTTAATGCAGGGAAGCATATTTCCTTTTCATTTGTTAATTATAACGGAAAATTCACTAAAGGGAGTCTTGTTAAGCAAGTCTGGCATTGAGGAGAGAAAGAAAGAAAAGGACCTACCTTCTTTCTGTATTTATATCTGAATTTAGTTTACTTCAGTTTTTTGTTGCCACGTTTTTCCTCCATTTTTTTTTGGTCCAGTACTGACAGCTTCAGAAGGGACAGCAGAGCCTTTTATTTTGCCCCCAGGCACACCATAGAAACAACAATTTAGAAAGTTCACAAGGTTTGCTGGGAAACCAACTAAACAGTGAAGGAGCCTTCCTTGTGTGAAGGAGCCCTAGTCCTGGTGGGTTCATGGAACCTTGGCTGTCAAGAGTTTTCCAGGACTGCTCATGCTGTCCAAAATGGATTAGCATACAAGAATAAGCCATGCCAGGACATGAAGACAGTATTCTGTCACTTTTCAGTTATATTGGCTGCAGGATGATTAAGTTTAGTACCAGAAATTTCACATTTTCATTTTGGCTGCAGGATATATGCCAGGCGGCTTTTCAGTGTGCCACCCCTATAGTTTAAACGACTGCATGGTTTAAAATGCTTCAGAATACCATAGTGAGGAAGAGAAGGAGTTGCTTGAGAACATTTTTTCATTGCTCTTTTGGATAACTGCAGCCACTAAATTCACATAGGCCCATCATTAGCAGCTTTTTCTTGGTCTCAAGGAGCTCCCAAACTCTTGCTTATTGATATATACTGTCATTAGTAGGTTTTAGGAGGTCTAATAGAACCAATTCATGAGCTTTCTCAGAAAGTCTGTGAGCAACAAATTTCCTCAAATAATTTGAATGTAGTTTTACTCAAAGTTTATGGTATTTCTGTAAATGCAAATGCAGCACTGTGGTTGGGTTAAATTTAAATTACGTGGTGCCACATTATCACCTGTTTTCTTTAATTATTATTTAAGAGGATCATTTGCATGTTACCAGTAGTGGTATTATCAGTAGTATTTGGTTGTTATCTGTAGTGCTGGTATTATTTAACAGGAGTGAGTGGGGAGTAGGAGAGGGATTTATTCTTCTGCCATCTAAGCAAACGAGCACATCTGAGACATGAATAAAGTGTGTTACAGTGCTATAGGAAGTTTGGTGTATATCAACACAATGTTTAAATAGAAGAAGAAAGAAGCACAAGCCAATTTAAATAATAGCAACTGGTACTGTTGTGACTAAAGTCTAGTTAGGTCCATGGTCTGCTTTGTAGCCATGTTAATATCCTTGTTTTATTCAGGGTAAAAGCTGCCAGGGGAGGGGCAGGATGGGTGGAGTGGCAGCTGTAACACAGAACCAGCATTTTTCAGAAGTGTAGATGAGAAGTGCAAAGCCGTATTTATAAGAATTCAGTACCCCAAAAGAACGAACTTCTGCAACTGCAGGTTTGATAAATCTTTGAACAAGTCACCAGTGTCCCGTGAGATTGCTAAACATCTAAGGTGGGGAAATGCTGATTCTTTTGGCTGATAGAGTAGACGGGTAGAGGAACAAAAACATAAACTGTAGGCTGAATTGAATAATTTGCAATGAATCACAAACCGAATGTGTTTTTGTTTGGCCAAGGCTGTTGTACCAATGGGACTGAAACTTCTGAGCTGAAATGTGTTTTGAACATGGACGTTGTGCCTTCTTGGCAAAAGACAGAGGACTGGACTATTTTTCTTCAGAGGTTTCTCTGCCACTCATCTCTCTGCCACCTCTGTGATTCAGGCTAGTGGGAAGGACCAAAATGAAGTGCTGCACTGGACATCCACGTGAGCTGGTGCACCCTTGCACTGTGCTGACCACGTGGAGATAGAAGCTCGGAGAGCCAAAGGAGCAAAGTAGAGGTCATGCCCAAGACCATTGCCCTGGCTCTCAGTGCAGGGACAAATTGACCTCAACACAGCAATACTGCAGCCAGGATGCAGGCAAACACAGGGGCTGTGTTTGTCAGTTGTTGGTGCAGGTCAAGGTCTCTAAACATTTTTGTTTTCAGTGGGCAGGACTCCCAGTGAGCTGGGGAAATCAAATAAAGTACTAAATCCCTTGCAGTGGGACAGGAGAGGAATCACTGGCGTAGGTCCCTAAAACATAAGTAAACTGTTGTCCCTTGATGTTTTCAATTCCAAGACTGTTTGCCGTTTGGAAAACATGCTGGAGTGAAATGTTGGTCCAGATGCAGAGTAATTCTTGAAGTCTCTGATATGCATTTATAGTGTGCTTACACTCATTAATCTCAAAGCAGGCTACAGCTAAAGAAGAAACAAAACTAAAAGCAGTAAACATTAGTAAACTGCCATTTGCTCTAGGGTGTCATGGAAATGGAAGAACTTGTTGAATACACAGCATTACAACTTTTTCTCTGGGCACTTAGGTTAACTGGGTGGCAAATATGCCATTGCGTTTATCATTACCAACCTCAAAGAGACAGCATTTACCTTCCCCCAGGAGAGAGGCTTGTAAAAGCAAGCTATTGTTAGTATGTACTTAATGCCCAGAACTGGAGTGCTCCGCCTGTGCAGACTGTGGTAGGCACTTGGATCATGTGAGCTTAGCAAGAAGCCATCAAAGATGCACAGTCCTGGTATGCGTGAGTTGTGTGATGGAGCCACCAGGTGCAGTGAGACTGCCCAGTGTGTCAGCATTCTTTTGGTTTAGCTGCTGGCAGGGGCTTTGGTGGGAGAGTTGCAAAGCACCGCAGCACCTCAGCGCATTCTCTGAGAAAACAGTATCTTTGGGAAGATCACTTTCTTCCCCCCTCTCTTGCCTACCAGATCCTGCACACAGGGGCCAAAGGACTCTTGTATTCCCTTTGCAAAGGGAATAGAGCATCCTTGAACCAGATACTGATGTAAACAGGTTCGTGTGTCATCTGATCATAACACGGCAGAAATAGTGGGCAGATACTGCTGATCTTACAACAGCCACAGGAAAAAAAAGCTGCTGAGCATAGGTCATGAGGATAGAGGGTATTCTACTATATTAACTATGTGATACAGAAATTAATTTAGGAGTAGCCTGGCTTTGTGCTAGAACAGATTTTATTCTTTTTTACCTCTTTATAGGCCAACTATAAGTTAGTAAATCTGCCATGGAGAGAAATTTGAGCAAAATCCACAAGTTACAGAGGTAATCAATGGCGGACAATCCAATTAAGAAAAAGAATAGCAAATGGAATATGTTTGGAGATGTAAAACAGATTTTGGTTGTGTGACCTTTGGGAACAAACAAAGGTCAGGTAACTTGCTTGATTTCTCTGCCTTCATGAGAGGCTGCGTCCTGTTTGAAAAGAATCTGAAACAGTATCAGTGACATGCTAACAGGCTTTCTTATTCGTTTGAGATAATATTTTTCTCCTTTTTGACCCTTAATGATCATAGCTATTAAGTTCTGACTGTTGATATATGTGAATTTTTTAAAAATGTGTTCCTGGTAATGCTCCTTTTCCTTCTCATGAGGTCGTGTGTGCAGCCACTTCCACCATAGTCAAGATTCATCACCTTGTTTGTCTGTGATTTCTTTCCTTTTGGCATCTCCTATCTTTTAACAGGTCCCCTGTGACCAAGATTTAGCAGAGACTAGGACAGGCAACTCTCTTGTATATATAACACTTTAATGTTATACTTGCTAATCCTTTAGTAACCTGGTCTTCTTATACTGCGATGGAAAGTGAAATACTGCTAAGCAGTTTAGGATCCCATCTGATTAGGTGAGGGGGTGCCTGAGGGCAGAATGCAGTCAGGCAAACCTTCAGAGCTGGAAGCAAAAGGACCAAAACTCTTTAGTTTGGAGAGCTGGCAGGTCCTGCCACCTCGAGAGACGAAGGGGCCTATGCCAAGCATGAAGCTGTAGGCAGATGTGGAAAGCCAGGACAAGCTGTCACAAACATATTGCTGACAGGATAGAGATAAGCTACTTTAATGCCATGTACTTTGTACTGCTTTGTGCCACTCCTGATGGTTTATTCTGATTGTTTCAGGCTGGTTCAGGACTGCAAGTGGGATGTCTGCAGGAAACAGCCAGGCTGTGATATTTAGCTGAGGAATGGGTGTTGGTGATTGTATAGTTTTTGCTATGTTCCTTGCTCTCATTTTTTCTACTACAGGTTTAGGAATGTCATCCTGCCTCTTACATTTTGTCTATGTCAGATCCTGAAAATTCTGACAGTAATTAGAAAATTACTCGTACTAGTTTATTGCTTGCAGAATTTCTCATTGTGTTTAATGTACTCCTCAAAGAATTTTAGTCGGATTCAGGCCAGTTTGCCTCTTCCTTCACCTTTGAAAGGGTCTGCTTTAAAGGTACTGCCATGACTGATTTCAAGTGAGACAATTCTGGATTTAATGGAGAAGCTGTAGATTATGATCAATGACATGGGAATTGCGACAGGTTGAAAGTACTGGGAAATTTATTAGTAGATTATTCTGGGGACGGAAGCCTCCTGGGAATGAAAAGCAAAAAATTCTTAACGTAAGCAGTGGTAAGGTTTAGTTCATGAAATTGCCATTTGTTAATGATAACTTAGTCAGCATATGCTACCTTCTCTGCCAGTGGACTTATTGGACAAGTGGCAAAGCATCATGTTGAAAGGAGGTAGTAGAACATAAACCTGCCTCCTAGCTACTCTGAACTGCTTCCTGTTGCAAGTTTAGAGCTCCACTGAAACACCTTTGTATCTGTTCTTACCTGATTCCCAGTTGATTAAGAAGGAAAATGGCTGTTGGGTAGAGCTCTTTGTTTTAGAGAGGTAGTTGAAAAGATTATGACAAGATTGCCCTATTTTTTTCTGGTTTCCTATCAGTCAAGAGTTAGGTCCAGGTTCACTACAGCATTTCCATTAGCATCCTTTGTCACTTGCTCTCTCAGCAATTGACAAAGGTCAGATGTCCTTGAAGATTTTATTGGATACATCAAGCAGTGCTTGACATCATGCATCAAAACGTACTGTGGGACCAATCAGAGCAGTTGTTCTCCAGATGACCTGATTTTTCTTCAGTAAGGGATGCCAGAAGATATTCTTTCATTTGCTTCTCTACCAAAATGTCTTTTTCTATAAGTTCAATTTGCTCCCTTCTCTTCCACAGGGCACCTGAGCGTTCACAGGGTTTGAAAGCAAGACATTTGATTCCACAGCTCCATTACTGCAATGTCACTAGTACCAGCATCCCCTTTTAATCAAATAGGCCACCAATTGTATTCCTGGCTTGCTCTTATCTGTCTATATGGTTTTAGGTCTTTAGATGGGTAAGAGAAGGGTGGTAGGTATATATTGTAAATTATTATGCTTTTCAGGCACTCCCTCAGTTTGTTTTCCTCCAGGATAATTTAATTGTTTTCCAGCACTGAAAGTGTTATGGAGTGATGTTTTCCAGGTGGTCACCAAGCCCTAGCTGTAAGGGCTTATTTATACATTACTTTTAGATGCCCTGTTTCTAAAATTGTGCTCTGCTCCACAGGAAAATCATGCATGTCTATTTTGGCTGTGAACGCTCCCAGGAAAATCAGAACAGTTTTTATTTGTTTGTGTTTTGCAAGCCACTGACAGTTGTAGCAACATCGTTTTCTGAGGTTGTATTGCAGAAGGCTGGAAAGAAGCAATGTCTGCTGGAATGCCTTTTAGGGCAGACAGGTGGAAGAATAACACATTGGTTGCAATCCCTGCATTTTCCATGTTTCATTTTGAATGACTACTTTTTTTTTTTACTTAAATGTTTTTTGAGATCCGACAGACATTATTTCCAAGGCAGTTTACAAGTTGCATTTGCAATAGTAGAGAGACCTGAGCATGCCACTGTGATGGATAGGCTTTCTGTAAGTGCAAAGGTAACTTCAGTAAAGTATTCTTATTGATCTGTTACTTTTGTTGTGTTGTGTCCTCTTAAACAAACAAATACATATCTGCTAAGTGGTTTAAAAAAGCAGCACTTGTCTATATAAATAACACTTATGAGTTTCTTCAGGGAGCTTCCTGGAGCTGAAGGACTTATGTTGATGTACTCCCTTAAGTGTAAAGTTATTAAATGTTGCAATCATTGATTGATTTGATCAGATAAAGCAGATCAAAGGACTAAGGTGGTTGGAGATGAGTTATTTTCGTGCTATGTCTGTATGACATACTTACACTAGCATCTTCATTAACTGCTTTCAAATGAGATGTAGGAACAAACAGAATGACTTCAACTTGGAGAGATGTAGGTTAGTAGTCCCTAAGTTCACTTGCAGTTGTGTTTACTAGTTTCTACTGTGGAGGCCAGAGGTTTACATTTACACTGATGAAATTAGAAGTGAAAGTACTGTAGCTTTTCATCAGACCTCCAGTGCCCATGACCTACATTAGCTTCTCTGCTTTCTGCCATCTCTCCACTGACTGCCTGAAACCCTCAGCAAAGCCTGGAAAAACCCATGGTGGGTCCAAGGGGACGTTGGGACATCCTACTTTGTCACTGTTATAATCCCAAGCCTTTGTCTTTAGAAGTAGATCTGTTGTCAGAGTGATATGAATGGATTTAGAAGAGTTTTTTTTAAGAGTTTTTTAAGAATTTTAAGAGTTTCTCAGACTACACTGACCTGCTGTAAAGGCTATTAACAGGGACAGGAATGGTCATAATTTTCCCAGTAGGCTCCTATGACTCTTCTCGGGCTAGATTCAACTCCTAGCTCTGGCAATATAAATCTTGGGAGGGTTGTGCAAAAGTGCTTGTTACATATGATCAGTGTCAGGAACAGTGAGGTCAGATACTGGCCCATCCCTGGGGATGAGTGGGGGCATTGAAGGTGGGGTGACGTAGGCTTTGACTCAGGCTGAACCGTGTCATCTGGGATGCCAACTGGGTAGGAGGGTATGGTAGGGCTCATCCCAGCAATCCAACCCACTGCTGTCTGTGCAAGGTGAAAACTCAGGGGTGGCTGTTGTCACTGCAAGCACACTATCATCTGCTATCTCCACTGGGTGTATCTCCATTCAAAGCATAATTTAAAAGTGGAGGAAATGTGGGGCAGAGCCAGAGATGAAGCTGATTTTCCTTCTAGTGATAACAAAATTTTGGCAACTTGGTTTCAAAACCCAAAGTTCTGGAGCTTGTTTTGTTTTGTTTTGTTTTCTGAAGTGCTTTCTATTTAAGAGATTCTTTTGTCTTGTGATGTTTTTTACATTTGGGATTGTAGCTTATGAGGTTTTTATGGGTTTATGGTTTGTTCCATCAAGCCTATATAAGGCTTATAAAGAACGAGGGACTTCATGTGCTTCAGAGCTGAGTTTGCCTCTGAAAAAAAAAGTTCCTGAATTTTAACTTTCTTTTCTCACCCTTATGCTTCTCTTACATTTTCCTACTCACAGAAAAAGCAAGAAAAATTTGCTGCTGTTTTTGTCCCTAGCTGCACACATTTTAAGTATATGGCTAGTACTCTGTAACAGGTATATTCTATGAACAATGAGTGTTACAAACTACTGGCAAACGTATTTCAACAAAACAAAGTCAACCATCAGGGAGGTGCAGGACATGAGCCACCTTCTCCCGTGCCTCCACTCTGCCGTGCCCTTGTTTCTCCTCTGTAATTTTAGGGTTGTTTCCTGCCCTGCCAACGCAAGACTGCTTCTCTGCTCCTGGATCTGATTCAATGCAATGTGGGCAGAGGTTCAGGTGGGCACAGCTGCTTGTTTCCCTGGGAGGGCAGCAAGGTGACTGGAGGGGAACTGATGCTACCTCCACTGGACCAGAGCGGGCTATGATCTGGTGATATACCACAAAAAAAATAGTTACTCTGCTCTTCAGAGGTCGTTGTCCCTGCAGCTCTCATCCTTCCCTCTCAGACCTGGGCAATGAGGGACCTGGAATTTAGGCTGTGCCTCAGCTCAGCTGTTAGCCCTTATGGAGCAAGGAGTGCACACACAAGTCTTGCTCATCCTCCATCCTTTTCAGCCAAGTTGAGCTTGGGACAGTTCCCACAGCAGTCATTCTGGCAGCCTAACAGCACCGTGTTGCTTTCTTTTCTGTGGGTTAAGGAGTTGGGGCAATGACACAAGAACCGTCTGTCAGTTATGACATGACTTGGGTGAGAGGAACAGGATTTTAGAGAGAAGGCAGATGTGGGGGAATAACAGTCCCTGATAGGTATGTCTTCCAAGGGCCCTGACTCCTCTTCCCTTGCTCCCAGCAGGGAGAGAGGTGCCTGGAGAGCTGCTCTGGCACTGGGGGAAGCACAGACCTGCGCATCCAACAGTACCTGCCATGAGGAGGCTGAAATGGTCTTTTGAGAGGCAGTCTTTAGAAATCAAGAGATCAGATGATCGGTATGAGATACATCCCTGTTTACTCTCTGATGGCTTGTTACGTCAAAGACCATCATCAGTGAGTCACCTACACGTGTGTGTGTGACTGTCATCATTGCTGTGCTAAATATAAATGTCAAAGGATATTGGGCTGTAGGAATAAATCAGTAGGCATGTGTATATCCTCTTCTGTGTGTCCTTCTCTCTCCATTATTAAGGCTGGTATGGTCAATGGGAAATAGCTGCAGACACTCAAATCAAAACCGGGAGTACAGATTATATTTTCATATGCAGATCTGACATATCCACACATTGGATCTCTTTTTGCTGGTTCTGTCAAAATTATGTAGTGTAGAGAGAGAGAAAGGTTTGTTTTGACAGCATTTCTGAGGTAGAAACACCGAGAGACTGAGAAGCATTTTCACACCCTTTTTTTTATACAGAATGTGTTATTTTTAAATAAGTACCAGAGAGAAAGTAACTTTGCAAGGCTACCAGCCGTGCCTGTGATCTGCGGACATGGATATGCTGTGTGATTCACATGGGTTCAGGTTAAAGCACTTTAGTTATAGGCTCTCAAGTTAGCAGTTTCAATTATAAACACAAGTGATTGTTCTTGTTTTCTCTTGAAAGCTGGGAGAAACCGGTAGGAAAATTCCCTTATATTTCATAGAACCAAACATTCCTTTTTCTTCTTTTTTTTCAGTAAACCTATTTTTTTACATCAATAAAATGGTGATGGAGAAGGCCAAAAGAACATCAGGAACCTGAAATTGCGCGATTACTTGCCAGAAGCACTCTGGTCTGGCAATTGCAGAGAATTTTTTTTTCCCTCTTGTTCTCCCTTTACAGCATATGGAGAAGTTGTAGTGAATTTAAAAAATGAGCTTTGCATGTGCATTCTTGATTAAAAAAAAGTTTAAAAAATCCTATAAAATGTAAAAAGAGGGGGCTAATACTGCTTCATTTGACTACTCCTCTACTAAATGTAGATTATCTCTTACACAGATAATCCTATATTACATGAGAGAAGATAGTTAAAAGATCTGTGATAAGGTTATCCTTTGGGCATTTCTATAAGGATTTTTTCCTTAACTGTTAAGGAAAAACCTATGGAAATAGTCAGTTTTATAACATATACATTTGTCTGTTTCAGTTTACTCATTAACATCAGAGAACTCTACAATAATGACTCAGTCTGTGATTTTCATGGGGAAAATGGCAACAGTGCATCTGGGCTGAAACCACCTCCTTCAACAGCACTGCAATATTCAGTGCTATTTCACTTTGCATCAGAGGCATGGGGATGCCTCACACTGCTGCACATGACGCTCACCCTCAGGCCTCTTATTTTAGGATTCTGTAGTAATTTTTGTATTTTCAGTATTTTATAAATAACGTACTGCTGGGGCAGTCAGAATTTCTTACTCCTGAGCTATTTGTTTTCCTCTTTGGATTATTACCAGTGTTGTGTTTTCCTGCCTGAGGCTTGGGTGGCTGACCTGCCCCTGTCACTCCTTTGTGCCTGACTGGGCTTTCATGGGTGGGACTCCCTGTCTGGAAATGAGGAGAAGCTTTGTTCCTGGTGGGTTGTGTTTCCTCTGTCTTACTTTATCAGCCCCAGTTTCTGCCTTCTTCTTCTCAGTTATACTTCTTTTCTTTTTCTTCTTTCCTGTCTCAATTCCTCTGCCATAGGTGTGCCCATGGACACAGGAAGCATCCTCCCAGGGGCTTCAGGAGAGAAAGGACTTCAAGCCTCCTTCCCTCCATGCTGTCCCAGCTTCACATCTATGTCATGGCTGCCATCTGCCCTCATTTGCTGCCATGCTTGCCATTTGTCCTTCCTCTTCTTTCTCCCATCATGTCAACTGCTTCTGCCTGTCCCTTTGTCTCATGATATAGCCACCTTTGTGCTGCTGACCTGGAAGATCTGTCTCTTATCTTCAGCCTGTAGGCCCAGGCTCTTGCCTCCCTTTCTAGTAGTAACCTGCAGCCCAAGTAGAGCCTTCTATAAGTTCTCCAGAAACCTATAAAGGGGGAAAGAGCTGGCAACTTTCATCAGGGAAACACAGAGTTGTATTCAGTAGAGATAGTACTTAGTCCCTGAAGTCTGAAAATGTAGGAAGGTGGGAGACAACTGTGAGAAGCAGAAATGCCAGAAAAATGTGGAGGATTTGGCAGCCCTGTCTTTATGTCTACTGTGTTACCCTACAGAACAGAATTGAAGACAAACATATGAATGTGCTAACATTGAAGTTACTGGATGCGAGTCTGCTACTGAATTACTTTGGGGGATTTTATTCTTTTAGTCTCAAGGTTAATTTTTTTGTCATTGTTCTGCTCTATTTAGTTTCTCTTCAAATAATAGAAATGAAAATTTACAGTGCTCGAGAACAACTACAAACCTCTGTCTTTCAAAATGCTTGTTTGACATTACTCTCCTTTGGCTAAAATCTTATCAGATATAATTCAGTGCTGCCAGATCACCATTGCTTTGTGTCATCAGCTCAAGAACCACAGTCATGAACTTTTGGGAAAATCAATCATAAAAACTCTGGTAGGAAACTGGTTAATACCAATCTAATGCAGTTAATCAGATATCTTGAGAGTACATACCTTTGCAACCCCTTTGTAACTCTATTATCTGTCCTGCCCAGTTCTTTCAACCATTTTTATGCTGCAAAGAGGTGAAAATTCAAAGTCCTTTGAATGCAAAAAGTTAGCAAAAGTTATCAACAGGTGTCAAAACAGAGTGATGGAGATAATACTACTGTGTCCCTCCTTGTCTGAAACTGCTTACTCTGCAGCTGCTCTCAGTGGTTCAGATCATGCATGCATTCAAATGTTCTCGTCTGCCACTGCTGATACAAAGCTGTATACTGGGGGAATACAATTTACCATCATTGTTAATAATGCTGAACTCATTACAAAACTGTTAAAAGTGATCTAAAATTCATCTGTTCGAATTAGTGTAATGTAACTATTGACCTCAACAAACTGACTGAACTCACAAAAAATAGTTTCAGTAATAAGAAGCAAAAAGAAATGTTACTTGCTGTAAATATATAGATTATCTGACTGACTCAGGAAGAAGGAAGTCAAACAGAACACAGACCTGAGCTACTAACTCAATCAAACTGATCTTTTTTTCTTGAACTAGAACGGAAATCAAACCATTACTTTGAAGTCTTGGCTGTATATGGTCCAGAAATTAATTGCTTCTTGCCTGCCTTCCTGCAAAGTTATCTCTAGCTACTCCTCTTGAAGCCTGATGCCCTCCCATGCCAGCCTGTGTAGCCTGTTCCCTGTTGGCAGTTGCATGGCAGCACTGTATTGCAGTCTTTTCCCCTGCTCTACTCGAGATGTCATCCTGCACTAACAGGGATGTCATCCTGCACTACTCGAGCTGGCATCCTTCACTGCTCTTGGTTGCTTTGGAGCTCCATGCATGAGTCATGCGTCTGGCATGAGGTTCTCCCACTGCAGTGTTGTGAGGTGGGGGGTTTACACCTCCCTCATGGCATGGGGCTGCAGGGTCCCTCCTGTGGAGCCCCTGCTTGTGACTTGGCTCAAGTGGCTGTACATGTGTATGCATATCTCCATACCTTGTCATGTGCATTGCTGTCTGTCTGCACTGACTGTAAGCCCAGCCTTTTGGGGGATTTAAGGGGCAGAAGCATGCAGAGCAGACATCTCTCCTGATGCCCAGGGGCAGCCAGGACAGGACTGCAGACTGCGTGTACAGCCCATCAGACTCCCTTTGCCTTCCCTCGCCCGTGCCCAGGTTGACAATGGGCTGCTCTCCACACTTCTGCTGATAAAATTGCAGAGGGAAGGAGCTGAGAATGCAGTCCATCCTCACACTGACAGCCTGCTTCTATCTTGTAACCCATAAATATTATCTAAACAGTTAGGCGGTTTGATACCAGCAGGTTTGAGGTGGTTCGTCATTACCCAGACTAGTTAACAAATATTTACTGATGTCCAGACAAGCTAAACTGCAATCATACGATCAAATGTGGTGATTCTGCCCCTTCCCTGACTGCGAAATTCAAGCCCAGAGAAGTGAAAATGAATGGGTTTTTTCTGTATTATGAGATGAATAAGGGCTTTGTGGTTTTCAGAATCTGGTTGTAATAACCATTGCCATAGCAATTAGACTCTCTCAGTGTGCAAGGTGAGAGGTTGCTGGACCTTTGGTTGTCCTGGTCTTTCTGGGGGTTTTGCCAGTGTGAATGGTAAAGCTCACCCAGGAAGCCACAGGCACCAGGTCCTCCCTTCTCAGTGCAGAGAACTGGGTGGATTTTCATGCAGTTACCTTTGTCTTGCAACACAGAGCTATAAACACATCAGCAGAAACTGAGGAGTTTCGAACTGGGCAGAAAATGGCATGCTGCTGAATCCATACTGGTATGCCTTCGTCTCCTTGGACTTAGTTTTCACTTAGCTTTCAAACTTATATAAAATTCATTTCTCTCAAGTGAAGGCTCGTGTGCTTTCTTTGTATTTCCAAAGAGATGTGTTTTTCTGGACCTGGCAGGAAGACCCATGTCCATCGAGGGTCTTGTGTTCCATGTACCAGTTCCCTTGAGCAGGTGCAGGCACACGCTGTGCTGTGCCACACTGTGCTGCACATATTGCTTGGCCTTCAGGACTGTGCTGTACTGTATGTATTACTGGCTGTGGGGTACCCTCAGCTGGCTAATCATAATGGAAGAGGCTGGAGGTGGCACCTACTTGGTACCAGTAGTGACACCACAGCATGTACTTGTCTTTGTCTTGAGGTGAAGCAACACACTTTCATTTAAACATCCAGTTGAAAATCCTATAAAAATTCTCAAGACCACAATGTGGGTGAGCCTCGCTACCAACAGGAAGCATGGGCAGCATGCCATGACCTGATCACAGGTCTGTCTGCTACTCCTGTATCTTGGGGTTCCAGCATCAGAAGGAACAAAAGGTCTTGTACCTTGCTGATGCCTTTTCTGGGATGTTAATGAAGTAGTTACTTTTCTTGAGAGTGTTTGTCATTTTCTTTTTGGGGTCCAGAAAGAACCAGAACCTCCTGGTGCAAAATCGTAGTCCATTGATATTTGTGAATGTAATTATAGATTTTGTGGAGAAAATTCTATGCTTGAATAGATGCCCATCCAGTTAGGCTACCATTAATGCTGTACATAAATTAAGTCTTAGTCAGTGTAATACTGTGCTGTGTGGGAAGGAATCCCAGGCCGAATCTATTTTTGACCTCTACTGGTTGATTTACAATGAGTTATAGCAGCAGAGTTCAAATGTTTGGTGATTATTGCTGAGCTGGACTACTCTCAGGCAGTTTTAAAAATAAAACTTGCAATTTGAATAGTATCATTGGAGTTCCTTAACAAAACCCTGCCTGACCTTTCATCAAGTGCACTGGATTTCCTGAACTGGCACTCACAGGCAGGGCTTTTTGCCGCAGGTTACTGCTGCTTTATGGAGCTATTGACCTCTCCTTGTTGGTTCTCTGCTTTTCATGAGGCTCATCATGTTGTGTTGCAGTGCTCATGATCTTTAAGTGTCTTCTTGGAGGGAACAATGTGTAACTAAATTGCCAGGTAGCAAGGATCCTGCAGGAAACAAGAATTTATATGAAAAGATAAATGAGGCACAAAATGTGATCAGGTGGTTCAAGTTATCAGCCATGTTGGACTTGCAGAAGGGTGTCTGGGCTCTGCAATATCTGTTCTATTCCTCAAAGAAGTTCAGTCTTTAGAAACTGGGGAAGAATGGAAACCAAATTTGGGTGTTCTTTTTCAGAACTTCCCCAGGGTCAATTTTGCCTGCACCTGGCCCTAACTCTATGTGTAGGGATGTAGATTCATACAGAAATTATAAACTCAGCTAGGATGCAGGAACATCTTCAAAAGAGTTTTCTTTTGAGGAAATACACAAGCCCTTAGTGGTGATGTCCATAGGTGATTCTGCTCTTGACAGGTGTTTTTTGGTTTTGTTTTGCAGGAAGAAATCGTTCCTGTTTTCAGCTCTGTATGCTGCCTTTATATTTGGTGGTCGGCACCTAATGAACAAACGAGCAAAATTTGAACTGAGGAAACCGCTAGTGCTCTGGTCTCTCAGCCTCGCCGTCTTCAGGTAGGCACTTCTTCACACCAACTGCCTTTGACATCACTCCACAAAGGGGCTTTGGGGTTCTTTACATACATGAGCACTGCTGGTGCAACAGGCTCACCCAAAAATGGCATTTCTTTAGTTCTGCTGTTCAGGGTTGTATCCTGATCCACTCCTCACCGGTGAAATGGTTCCCCGTTGACTTGCCAGATCATACAGCATTTGAAGAGGAGAGAAATCAATAACCCTCCTGAAGAACAAAGGTGAAAATAAAGGAGTGCACGAGAAAAAAACGCTTATCATTGCAATATACCATGCAAGCTACAAGTGGAAATAAGCACATTAAGATGTTAGTCTTGTTCTCACTTACTAGTCGTATTACAATTTTATGTGTGCATATATGGAATATTTAGTCAAGACTCTGCTCTCCATTACAGTGAGGTAAACCTAAAGTCACTGCTTTGATGACAGGTAAATTAGGCCACTGTAATTGAAATCAGGATCTGGCTTCTGGTTATTCCATCACAAATTGCTTGTGAGTGCAGCAAAAAGGTGGCTCCACAGGGAAAGGCTGGTTTTTAGTGATGCACATCTCTCTGGCTGTGTCACTCTGTCTGGCTGTGATACCGTATCATTGAGTCTGGGCAATGTCAGGTTCAGATTCTGGATAGTTGTTGAAGTCAGGAATACAACTGACCAACCTTAATTCCATTTTAGCTGCTGAATATGCTAATTTTTAATGAGGCTGAAGATAAATGAATGAAAAAAACAAATGCTTATAAAAATAGCCCTTGCAAACAAATGAACTTTTGGTACAATTTACTAGTAACAGTACACAGATGACCCAAGGATTATCCTCCATTTCAGTGCCTATTGGGACTGTAAATTGTAGATCGCTCAACAGCATAGAGACCATTTACAAACCATTGTCAAACACCTGTATCTTTTTCTAATTTCAATATAATAATTACTGCTTGTATTAATTCACAAGTACATAAAACAGGTTTGCTTACTGAGCAGCTGTGAATGGTGCATGATTTTTCACAGCATGGGAACAGTTTTAGCTGAGAGGTTTTACAAAGTGAAATAAAGCAGGAATGGAGAAGTTTGGCTTTTTTCATGGCTTTTCCTTTTTGTCTCCAAAATTATATCACCTTGAGACTTCCCAAAACTCTGGCAGGGGAAAATAAGTTGTATTTCTAACAGCTAGGGCATGCTAACAGAAGAATTTTATTTTGGCTTGGTTTTAATTGTTCCTCAACACCTTAAAAATATCTCAGAGCAGACAAAATATTTAGCAGTCTAGATAACTTTGAGAGCAAGTTCTAACACTGTGAAAATTTACAATTTTCATCTGGTTGCATTTGGTGCTGTACTTCTGGCTGTGTTTAACATCATTTTACGTTAAGGTCCTGTAAGCAACTGTCATCCTTCGTTACAGTAATGGCTGAATTTCAACAGCTGTTGAATTGGTTCCTAGATAGCTTTCATTTGAGGATCAGTTTTTGAAGTGGTTTGTAGCCAGCAGGATCCCAGAATGCACATTCTCATTGCACTTTCTTATTGCACGTAGACACTAGAAACTAGCTGGCTTGCACTGGCTTTGTAGTTTAGCTCCCAATCTGGGGGGGGTGAAGCATGATTTCAGAACTGTCCTTTGTGTAAGATGTATAGAGCAAACTTAAAAATCACATTATTTTGAAGTGGGTCTGTGGCTGACATTTGCATGTTGGGGTTTTTAAAGCAATTTCACTAGTTAATTTCATCCCAAAATCATAAGTGATCAATGCAGCAATCAAGGAATAGCATGAATTTACACTACACTGTTTAGATGACTTTGAAATCAACATATTCATTACTTTCTAATTGTAGGTTCCCATCATAATCATATGAGATAGCTAACTCATGGTCAGCCTAAGCTGCTGAGTGATGCTGGGTGATATAAAAACTGTGGACTTCAGGTTTTAAAGCTACAAGTTGCCAGGATGAATCTGCCACAGAGACCACCTCAGTGCAGGCACTCGAGTTAAGCTCTGCTTGTGCAGATGAGAAGAACTGGCCAGAAGGGCACAGTTAGAGAAGATTCAACACGGCAGGGTTCACTTCCTCCATCAGCTCAAATAACACAATTTGGGGACAAACGTTCCCCAAGCACTGCAGAACTTACACTTTCCTCTGTGTCAGGAAATGAGACAGCAGAGTGGAGAGGGAAGAGCTGAACAGGAGTGTGAGATGTTTGGCCTACACAGAAGCACTGTGCATTTAACCTGTTGAATTTGCTAGTGGACATCAGTTGATTACAACTATGCTTTGCTCTTTTGAGGCGCTGAGTAGAGTGTGAAGAAGAGTGAAATAGGGAAGGGGGAAAAACAACTCCAAATGCTTGCAGTAAGACAGAGGCTGAAACCTTTGTAACTTCATTGCAACATGCAGTCCCATACAAATCCCCTTGACTTTTGGCCTAGAAAACAGAGGAAATGCCAAAGAAATCATTAAAACCTGAGATGAAGACTTCTTGTAAGTGTTCACTGGAAGATCCATTACCTGGTGCTTCAGCACCACTGTGCTTTCTAGGACCATTTGTCACTCCCAGCCTTACAGACTCTCTTAGGAAGAAGGACTTTGAATGCTGTAAACTTTCCAGGTAACTTGGATCTGGTTTTTTTCTGGCTCCTTGCATAACTAGGTGTTTCATTTATATATGCTTGGCTTGAAAGACATTCCTGCTTCCTCCAAAGGTCAATTCAGATAAATTTAGATGCCAATGTTCTGCCTGTAGACTTACTATGGATCCAGGAAAATGCTCCTTAACTCTAAAAAGACTTCCTCTTTGGCTTTCTGGGATGCTAAAATAGTAAGACTTTTAAAATACCTTGCAGAAATTCTAAGTAATTTATTTATTTGCCATAAGTGATTGTACTGAGGAAAGAAAAACCTGCCTGGAGAGCCCTCAATATTCTGCCTCAAGGTCAGTATGAGGCTTTTTTCTGGACTACTTGTTTGTTTCCCTTCTAGCACTCCTACCATTTTACCTGCTTCAAATGTCCTCAGAAATAGTAACACTTAGCAGAGGCTGAAAAGATGTGTTTTGGTCTTGAAAAAAAAAGAGGAAATTGCCTGCCAGGCAATCACATGGTCCTTCTTCAGAACATATCCTGTATGCTTTGCTCTTGCCAAGATCATTTAAATATGGTAGCAGCTACAGTAGGAAACTTGCCACGCTTATAAATAAACAAAACAACTACACCACCCTGCTGAGGTTGCTGAGCATTCAGGAGCCCAGTCAAGAGTGATTTTTGTGTCAACACTGGCAACCAGCAGGACTTCTGAGGAAAAAAAAAAGCAGCTTTATTTCCCTTTGAAAGTGTTGACTAGTTTTGAACATTTTGTCTCTGGAATAGGTTACCACTTCTCAGTGAAAACTTCTGCAGGAGCAATGACAGGAAATTTTATTTTTGACTTGGAAACCACTGTGAAAACATGATCTTCTGGGATCTTTTGCTGAGAAATTAGTTTCATATATTTCTCTTGGGTTGTGGGGTTGGTTTGGTTTTTTATTCCCTAGCAGGTTTTTTGACTTGTTTCAGGCATTGACGATTTGTTATCTGAAATGTTTCCAGTCTTTCGTTTTGTTCGGTTTCATTTTGTTTTCTACACTTTATTTGAGTGATTTTGCCCAGCCTGGTTATGTACCAAGGTTGTGGGGGAGCAGTCCTGTGCTGCTCTGTGTCAATGGGAATCTCCTGTTAGAAAGCTGACACAAAAGATCTCTCTTCAGTCCCATAAAACCCCAAGGAAACCATTGCTGATTCACCTACATAATCAAAGTGGCAGTCAGTCCTGTATTTCTGAATATTTCCTGGGGTTAAAAATCTGCAAAACACATGAAACCTGAATTGCCAGTTTTATATTCATGCCATTTTGAACATAAAGTTAAGGCCATTCGTTGAATGTTTTACTTGGAGTGTATCAAAAGTGTCATTCTGACATCTGTAGAAATCAGCAAAGCTGAGGCCAGGATTCATGGAAGGATATAGAATTATTCATGTTTTCATTACATTACATCTCAGATGGATTTTTGTAATTCCTTTTATAGACCATGGAGTCTGTGTGTGTAGCATCTCTGTCAAGGAGCTTAAACATGTTTGATCGCCTCATCGTCACACAAGACCAGCAGCATGGCAGCATTTTCATGTGCTCTCCATCCTTAAGGGGCTGACAACAGAAGTTTCAGGGTCAAGGCACTAACTAATAATAGTAAAAGGTTGTTTTCCCTCAGGAGTACTGTCATATCAATAGGGGAGGCAAAGAAGCTAAAACATCTAATGTGATGCAATAATTTGTAGGCAGAGGCTAAGCCTGACCATGGCTGGTGGGTGTAGTGAGAGGAGGAATATCTCTTCATCTAGCCAAACTACACTACCACAAAGCAATTATCATCACCTGAGATCGCTGAGATTCTAATTGAAACCCAGCTATGCTTTGTAGCAGTGGTTGAAATGAGTTGGTGTCAATACAGAGTTTCCAAATGTCTGTCTTCCTGGTAAACACCTTTTAGCTACATTTGATATAATTTCTACAACTTTGAAAGGGTTTGCCTGCCTGCCACAAAGCTAACCAGAGCCCCAAAAGCAAAGTTTTCCCACAGCAACAGGTCTTATATTTGAAAGACATAAACCAAAGAGTGTCACTAAAAGAAGGTGACTCACTTTGCTTTTATGGGACTGATATTAACTATTTCGTTACTGGAAGCACAAAAGCATTCTGTAAAGGGTTTGCCTTGTTTCACAGAGGGCTCCTGACAAGGCAGTCTGAGACACGTGTGAGGAATTCAGTTCTGAGCTGAATTGAATGGAAAAGACTACACATATGCTTAAAGAAACTATTTCAGTTGCTTGGATTTGTGACTCCTCAAATACATTCTAGTTATCATGCTTATAACTAGGAAAAGTGATGAAAGATGATTGAGATTTATGTCCTGTTGCAAGAGCTGCTGTTCACAGATACTTGCCATCGAGATTAAACACAACTTAATTTCATGTGTTGCTGAGCAACTCATCAAAATCTTAAAATACTCTGAAATTTTATAAGGTCTTGACAGTACATTCAAAGATAAATTACTGAAAAGAGGAATGTTTACCAAATAACATTAAAATAAGCAGCATTTCAGGTGAATTAATAATCTTCTCGCTTATAAATTTAAAAGCAAATGAACTCCAAGTGAAACATTCCCTATATTTGTGAAGCATTAATGTATATGCTCAGTAGGACATTTCTCAGAACCCAAATCAGCTTTTATTGCTGTGGACTCTGTTGTGTCCATCAAAGTAATTTTTAACGTAAACTGGTTTTACTGTTTTTACCTAATCAGACCTAACTGAAAGTGAGCCAAGGAGTCACCGTGAGCCCTGGCTGATTCCAGTTTACAGGAGATATGGATAGCACTGGCTAAAAATTATTATGAAAATCTCTTTTTTTCAGTGCTAAGCTGGGCTTCCTTTCTTTAAAACTTTCTTTTCTCTGACTTAGCTTGCTTATCTTTATTGCTGGAAAACGAACATCTTAGCAAAGTTAATTCAGTACATTATTTGGAAAACCACTGTGCTCGTTTTGCCCCTGTTCCTTCCCCTCTCTTACATCAGTGGGTGTGTTGACACTCAGTGTTGTCACCTTGAATTACACCTTCCTCATGAGATCATCCTGTCCCAGCCCACAGGAGCCCTTGCAGGCCACCACTTAGTATGAATGGTACTCAAAGCAGAGCCCCTGGGAGTGAGATTTGTCTCTCAATTTTAAATGGGGAGCAGACTGAAAAGTGTATTTGAGGAACAAAGAACATCTGTCTGGTGGCTTAAGAGTGGAACTGCACTAGAGATAAAGTAGTTAATTAATTCAAAAGGAATCAAACTTTCCTGCTGTCTCCCTGTGGCAGCACTTCTGCATTTTACTCAGCCTCAATACTCGGTTCGTGAGCAACCAAGGACCTCCTCCGTGCAGAAATCCCCAGGGAACTGAAATCCCTGTGTGTTTTTCTTCTGAGTAAGTCCCCAACAGCTTGTGCTTGTTGGAGACAGTGGGAATAAAACACTGAGAGGTGTTAACTTGCATGACCTATCAAATCCAACACTTCATGTGCGGACGAGCTGTTAATAAACACTGCCAAACCCAACAGTGCTTGCGTGCAGGGCTTGGCTGCATACGGGTGTCGAGTTGTGGTTAAGGAGAGTCACTGTTTTCTGACAAGTTTGACTTCTTCTAAACAAATGTGTGTCCTCGTGTCTGTACCATTTAGCATCTTCCTTAGGTTGCTGAATAAGAAAACTATATTTATTATTTACCAACTGTAGGCAGATCCCTGAGATCTGAACCTCTCTAGGTGCTTGCAGGAGTACTGCCCTGGAGAGTGAAAAAGGTCAGTGGCTCCAGGCCTGCAATTGGTATTAAATTTGTGGATCTGAGCAGCTCATTACAGTTATAACTTTTAGCTTCTTCAAGCCTTCTTTATTCTGTCAAATGCTAGTCTTTTCTTGTAACTTAGATTTTGCTTACTCTGTTATCTGCCAGTTTTATAGCTTTACTGATGGCTGGCTCCACTGGTTGGCTTGATTCTCTGCTAAATCTTTCACTTTATTACTGTTTGGCTTTATTTGCATAGGATAATTTCAAACTCCTGAATACATACATTTCAGTGCAATACATGACAGTTACTCTGCCAACTTGATACATTTGATCCCATAAGTATCTTTAATTTATCCTGCAGAACTAGATAATGCCACTTTTTTCGGATTATCATTTAAATCTCTGCAATACTACACTTATTCTAAAATTGCCTTGAGATAATGTTGGATGCTGAGAATAATTTCAGTAGCGGCCCAGGAACAAGTGCAAATGCCCCTGAAGCATTCATTAAGGATTGCTTAAGAGGTACAATGTGCTTATGAATCCTCATGGGCTACTTTAGAAATCCTCAGATGGATTCCTTAATTCATATGAGATTTTGCACCACATACAAGGCTTAAGTTGAAAATTGATTTTTTTTCCTTTTTAGTCATTTAGCCACAGTCCAAACTTGCTGAAATAAATATCTAAGAACTAGAAAATGTTTCTTGACAGAAAATCACCTCACCAGGTATACAGCCTTCACAGGGTTCTCGGGAACTTCGCTACAACAAAAGTCCAATAATTATTATTTTGTGATGGAATAGTGACTTATTGCTCAAGAAGTAACAGCTTTCATCAAGAAACTGTTCCTGCAAGTTCCTAACCTCCATGAACCAGATAATCAGGGCGCAGTGTCAGGTAGCAGCACACTGGCAAGACCAGATGATAGGTGATAACTATTGATTAACTTGTAAGTGACTCTTTGGAAGTCAGAGGAGATGCAGGGATACATGGGTAGAACCGAAAAATTGTTTTTCATTCACTTAAGAAAACAGTTATATGTTTTTCAGCAGTGTATGATTACAAGGGTGTCCCTGTAAGCAGCTTATGCTATTCTCTTATGTTCCTAGGGTAATGATTGAGTGCAGCTGCCCTTCAGCATGACCATTGCTCCTTGCTTATCTCTAGCAAAACCCAACGGGCCTTGTGTAGCTACCAAGTAGTCTATAAGACTCTCTATGCAAGTATAATTCCTATTACCTTCACCAATTATATTCTCCTCTGTTACACAGACTACTGATAGAGAACTAGCCCTGGCATTTGTTCTTCTACTATGCTTTGTAAGCAGTGCATGTTCTTCCACCAGCTCACAAAACTTCACTTTATTGACTTTTTTTGTACTCTGCTCTCAGGATTGTCTGAATATAGCTATTTCCAGTCATAGGGAAGGCAGGTCTAGGGGATCAAATTGCATTTCCTGGAGAGGGAATTCAGGCTCTGTGAGAAGGGACTGGAAGGCGGTGGCTGTGGTAGATTGATTTTTATCCACACATATAAATAAGCCTTACGAGTAGTAGTTGCAGCAACTGGCAGAATTTGTTGAGCTTGCCACTTTAGCAAGGGAATATCAGATGGATTTTCTTCTACTGTGGTGTTATTGTGATTAAAATCTCCAGATGACAGTGTCCATTGATCAAGGGCCCTGCAGAGATGTCACTGTTTGAGTATGCTTAAAGAGGTCCCTGGGGAAAGGAGGAAATAAGTCTAGTTTTCTTTCCACTTTTGTCAATAAAACGGACAAAGAAATGGTTTTGGGAGCCAGGTGAGTTGTGACTAAGAAATCTGCCAGTGAGAGGGAAGGGCTGAAGGGAGTGGACCCACATGGAAGGATTTATTGCTGAGGAGAAAAAAAAGGCTGATGCAAGGCACACAGTATGTGGCCTCACTCAGAAACCACAGAGCAAACTGTCACTTTGATGGACCTCGTTACCCTCCCCAAAATTTATCGCATAGGATACTAAACACCACCCAGGCATTTATGCATATGCTTATGGGTATATAAACCTGCACAAATGGTATATTATTTCTTAGAGCCATGTAAAATATTTGCACAATTTTTAAATCACTCTAAGCTGGCCTGACATCAGGTTTTGGTCCCAACTGAAAACTCAAATTATTTGCATTGAAAAAGTTGCTAGAAAGGCATCTGGGTCAGATATGGTAGAGGTCTGAAAAGTAAGGCTTGTGTGCTTGGTTCAGTGATGGGAGTCTTTTTTAGAGATGGAAGGGGAATTCTCTCAAATTTTACTTTGGGATTTTGATAGGACTGAACCCAAACCTCAAAGTATGCATGAATTTATGCAAAGAAAAGTCTTCTACCAAAAAGAGTAATAAAAACTGCAAAGATCAGCATGAATTCTGCTCACATTCATGGTACTGAGAGCCAGAGCACCTCATTATAAAACACATCCACTACTGCTAACTATCAGATTTAGGATAAGCAAGAACCACACTGAAAAGAACATATTATTGCTCATCTTCCCCTTTTCTTACCTTTTTTTTGACAATGCTGTGGCTTAGACTCCACCTTGAACGAGTCTCCATCACCTTCAAGGAGGGCAAAGGAGGACTGTGTGGGTGAGCTGCAATATCCATCTGTTTTCCTTCCCAGTTAGGAAATGGGCAGGGGAAGAGGCTGAGGAGCAGCTGGGCAGTAAGGCATCAGAAGGATGGGACTTGTTAAATTCTTGGTGTTCTCGTGCCCTTGCAGAGATGGTAACTATTTGTGTAAGTATGTTTTGGAGGAACCCAGTTTTGTTATTCAGAGCAGTGGATTATAGAGACAGAATTTGTAGTAAAAATAATGGTACTTAATACAGCATTGGTATGGTTCCTGCTGCATTCTTGACTGTAGCATAAGGGTATTTCCAAGATTTTTAGTCAGTCCTGAAATTTTCTGTCACTCTGTAAAGGAACCATGTTTGAAACAAGATCCAGCAGAGATGCAAACCACTGTCTTAAATGCCTTTTCAATGGTTCCCAGAGCAGAGTAGCTGCTCAGAGCATGTGCCACATTTTGAACTTTCTAGTGCCAAGACTGGCTGGAAAAGTTCCTGCCTTCCGTGGTCTTCGTTTTCCCCACTGTGACTAAGAGCAAAGAAATAATGTTATAAAAAAAAAAGTAGAGGAGAGACTATTTTATCTGCATCATTCACCAGTCTAGTTAAACGGCATGGCCATGCAACCAGCCAGAGCAGCACAGCTGGGCAGGCAGCAGGGCAGTGGAGGCAGCACCCTGCCTGCAGGGTGAGTGGTGAAGTAGCTCCAGTGCAAGAGGGCCAGCAGAGCTCACTGTGGGATGCATGGGTACAGGAGCTCAGAGAGAGAGAAGTGCCACAGAGGGTGCTCATTGCTAGTTACACCTCCTCAAAGAAAGTGACCATTTTCAAATAATGCATCCCGTCTCCTTTCTCAGCTGGAGAGGTAAAATTGCAAGTGGGAACAAAGGTGTTAGTCATTACAAGCTTTAAGGGAGTTTGGAAAGTTAGAAACATTTCCTAGTCTAAAACATTTGTGAAAATTGTGTTCTTAATTACAATGGTTTAGGCATTATGAAGAATATGCCTTTCAGACACATGGACTGAAGAGGATGAGTTCTGTATTCTTTTTAAAGAATGAGATTAACATAAGTGCTCTTAAATGACTGTTAATTTTTGAAAACGTGCTTTTAAAGGTGTTCAGTTACCATAGGAAAAAAGTATATCATGAGACCAAGGTGCTTTTTCCATAATTTTTTCGTGTCCCTGCCCATTGCAAGAGAATAAATAATGGTCCCAAATAAGTTCATATATATACTAAACTGGGGAGGACACAGGGAGTTCTTTCAAATATCTGCTAGCAACTGAATTGTAGTAACTGAGCACGTGGTTGTCTAAACACAGTTAACAAGGGGTAAAATATGTTAGTACAAACCTCCTTCTCTGCTTTTGCAGTTTTACACTAAAATTGCTAAATATAGAATGAGCATGTAAATAGTTACCATAGTTTAGCAGCACCAGAGAAGACTCAATAATGTTTCCACATCTGTGCCTGAAATTAGTTTTCTAAAAGGAAAAGATGAGAAAATTATAGCCAGTGTGATTTTTTTTTTCCCAGTGAAATGCAAACAGTATAGAGCAGAAAGAAGTTCAGCTTAGGTTCTCAGTAATGTTATGATAGTCCTAAATCCGTATAAAAACAATCATTGCAGTCCTCTGCAAGACTGACTTAGAAATCGTTAGATTTTTTCATTTTACAGTGAGAATTTAGGGTTTTGTTTTTGTCCACGGTTGACTCACTGGTTATGTCTTCAGGCTTTTCCTTCAAACACTTGGATGGATAGAAGCCTTTCAAAATAAGTTTCCCACAGAATCAATTGCTGTATTAAAAGTGCATTTTTGTAGTTTTATCAACTGAAGGCATTAGTAAAAGAGAACAGGAGTTTTTCAGAGTATTGGCATTGAATTTTTCACCTCACTAGCATGGCTTTTGTACCTGTTCATATTGCAAGGAGTTAGGAACCCCCCCCATCATGGATTCCGGTCTGTGCCTGCTTTTCTTCTGTAGTCCACTGGTGCGAGTAGGGGGATTGGCAAGGAGCATTAATGCAAGCAATTACAATGCTTAGAACAACTGCAAAAATTCCACAAGGGAGAAAATCCAAATATTTTCTCCTGCAGTTAGGGTCAGTTGCTGTGGTCTGGTCCTGCGCAAACTCAAGAGGTGTGACAGTTGAGGGGAGATACAAGCAGGGATGCTCTTAAAACTAACTCCATAGGTTCACATTCTCTGTGGCTTTTGTCCAGCTGTATCAGGCCAAATCCACACTGGTATTTGCCTAACATATCAAGGGAAAAGAGTGGGAAAGCAAGGATCTGAGTGAGTGTTAGGACTGGTGTTCTGGTTAGGTCAAAAACTTTTCGAACTCTTAGTGTTTCTAGGACAGTACAAGTTTGTAAACTTGTCTGTATGTCTCTGCCTATCAACGTGTATTTTTAGGTCTTGAAAGTGTGCTGCCAAATTATCAAATGTGCAGACAATGAAGTCTGTTGTTAAGAAGTGTACCAATAGCTTTTAAGCCTATAAACTATTTATCTTGAAAGATATAGGTGTACCCCAGGTAATTTGGGACTTGAAGGTTCAGAAAGCAACTTTAAAAAGTGAAAAGAAAATCTGTAGTAGGTCAAAGAACTATTCCTCTTGAAGAAAATTCCTCCTATTGGAGCGTATTTACTGTTAATTCAGTAATACTATTTTCACTGATGAGGCCAGACCTCTTTCTGCTTACCTCAAACAGACCTCATGGTAGGGCACTGAACCACAGCTCATGACATTGCACATCATTTCTCATCATGACTCAGACACAGATTTTTGACAGGACAATTAAATTTCAGTTTACCTTGCCTCTCTGTCTTTGAAATGGCTCTTATGCTTAACCACCTTATGAGGCTGTCACAAGTAAAAAGGCCCTTAGGTTCTATGAGGTATTCACAAATACAATGCTAAGGGCCTTGAAGATGTCAACACAGACAGAAGTGTGAAGGAAGTTAGGTCTGAACCTGAAGAGAACCCCATCTTATGAACAGCTTTGTACTTAGCAGTTCTTCACACAGGAACATCTGGCCTAAACCAGTTGCTGGCCTGAATATTATTAAGACGTTGGTAACTCTGGGACAGCCCAAGCTGGAGGTGGTAGGTCACTTGACTGTTGGAAAGCAGAGGAGACCAAAATTTTGGTGTGGCAACAAGGTCTGCTATGGGGAGAGAATGGAGATGACCTTTTCATCTTAGGTGGATTCAATGAGGAGACAGAGTCTTCTGGGGAGGTCCCTGAATTGGTTCTAGGAGGTAAAACAGAGAAGTGTCTTGTAACAACAGTCTTTCTGCAGGAAGAGGTCTCCCTTTCCATCACTAACCTTGTCGTTGCTTGAAAGCACTTCAGAAATGTTGAAAGATGATGAAACAACAGCCTAATTACATTAATTTTCTTTGCCGTGTCTTATGAAAATAACAGTTGGGTTGAGTTCATCAGCTGTAATTTGAACAAGTGTCTCTCTAGGATTTCAAGGTACCTCACTGTTAAGAAGTCCTTTCTTTAAATGCTTATATAATAATTAAAAAATATTACATTTAGATTTAAAAGGGACCAAATCCATAGTCAGTACTATTCTTTTTCAGACTTCATCACTTACAGGAATACTGTATCGCTGTGTATCCTTCACTCACCAAGAGACTGCTTAATTTAATTTGGGAAATGAAACCCTCTTCCACAAACCTAGCAAAATATTCTTAATAACCAGGTGCAGACTTACAAAGCTGGTTCTTCTAGTCAGTTATTAATGCAAATGAATATTTCATATAGACTGTCCTTGTGTCACACTGACCATTTAGGATGCTGGGTGCCAGATCCTTTCCCAGGTTGCTTTTCTGTGAGATCAGAGGACATGTCATATTGCATGACATGTCATATTGCATGACATGTAGCCACAGGTCTCATTAACTCTGTGAAATCAAAATAAGAGCCATTAATTCCATGTAGATCACTGAACAACAGCCAAATGATAGCTTTCAGTCATTACCCACATTTCATTTATACTTAATGATTGGCTTCTTAGTGTATGGTTTCTCACCGTACAGTGCAAATATTATGATTTAGCAATCAAAGATAAGCCTAAAGCAACTTCATAGTTTCTACATCTACCTAAGTACAAGAAGATGCAGGATTTTATGGTAATTCATGGAACTTACATAACTTCAATTTCAACTCTTGAATATCATCAAGGAAAACTAAGACAGGAGTCACGTCTAAGATAATGTTTAAGTAGTCTGACAACCTTTTTAGTGAAACTATATATTAAGATTTTCATAGACTTAATTGATTCCTCCTTTCTTTCACAAAATTTATTCCATCTGGAAAATACAACTTTTTTTTTAATACTGTATCATCATGTATTGCACATTACCCAGTGAAGGTGGTGCTGCTCCTCCCCTCCCCCCGCAGAGCTGGCTAAGTGTGGATGAAAGCGTACATCACTGGAAAAAAATCACAAGAAGAGTTAAGAGGTGATTCCTTTAAAAAAAAAAGAAAGAAGGAGTGGAACAGCTGCAATTAAATCTAGCCACTCCACAAATACCTCCCAGAGCAGCTTAGGTATCAGAAAGCAGATCAAAACAATTCCAAATGCTGGTGGGTTGTGCTGCTCCTTCACTACATTCCTTCTCATGTCAAAACCCCCAGAAAGTGGGGCCCGGAGGACCCACATTCGCTGTCTGTGATACCCTGTAAACATGTGCCTGTAAACGTGCAAGTTTAAGGAAACTTAATTAGGCAGGAAACATATTTATCACTCGCCCTTTGCTTCAGTGTTCTGGAAGGTTGGTGTGTGACCAGGTTTCACCAGTCCTCTGCCTGCGGTGGAAGGAGTGCTGTCTCTGTCAGGCAGGCTCTTAAGGAGGCTACTCTCATGGTTTTAATTCACTTCCCAGCCTCAAAACAGTCTGGCATGTCTACCCACAAAAGGTTTTGGAACAAGAAGCTTTGAATAAGCACCAGGAAAAGTTAATTCTGGTCAGCAGAAACCAGACTCTAATATTCTTTTCTCATTTGATACCACCCAGATAAACACTTTAACCTGGACATTCCCTTCTGGTTTGGCTCAACTTTAAAAAGAAACTACCCTCTCTATAACCATATCCTGGGAGAACTGGAAAAAATGCAGTTTCATCTCTTTTTTTACAGATGATGAGGGCAGACTCCCTTAAACCTTCTGTTTAGCTGCTAAAGTTTTGTTTGACAGTCTTTCTTTTTGCCATAAAGGTTAGCGGTTTCCCAGAGTACTCTGCTCCTAGGGGACCTGAAACCACCACAAAATGTAAGGACAGATTCTAGATTGGGAGCAGGCCAATGGTTCATTAAATCTTCCATCTTTCCCACTGGTTTGATAATCACTGCAGAAATAGCAACGCAGCAAGCACACTGATCCGACTACCTCACCTGTCTACACAGATAATAGTTTAGGTATCTCTTCCTATAATACAGTGGTATTATATGTATGTATTCATATGTATTTAGTGTGTGGTCACCATACAAATGCATGTTCCCAGAACTACTCTGTTTGCTAGGTAGGACCTATTCTTGTATGCTTCCTCCCTGGAACGGGCCATTTCCCAACACTGGTCTGCCAACTTTATCTGAAGTCACCTACAAGAAAGTCATACTGTGGCAAGCATGGAAAAAACCATTCCCTGTGCTGGTTTGCAAGGCAAGTGGCCCCTCAAATGCCTGCATCCTCCAGAGGTGCCTTGGTATCTGTTGAGTCAGCCAAAAACTATCATTCCTTCTCATGTGGCCAAAGCAGGGTTTTATGGGAGACAGATAGAAATCTCCCACAAACAACTTAATTTGCAGCAACAAAATACATCAATTTCTAAAGAAATTGGTCATCTAGCCCTGTCCCTGCTATGTTATCTGCGTGCTGCACATCAATGATGGGCTGGTCCTCTGGGTCCAGGTAAGAGTGAGTGGCAAGAAGCTTACTTGTACCAGGTAGAGAGGAAAACCTCTATAAATACTTCTAGAGAACTGCAAACAAACCTACCACTCATGTTGAAAAATTGCTTTGTTACAAACTTATTTTTAGGAATGAGTTGAAAAGAACAGCAAGGGAATGGTTGAAGGATGTGATATGCTTCTTTCACATTAGTACATGCTGCTTTGTAATACTGGGGTTTCTGAGTTTCTTTGCTCATGGGAGTTTCTTTACAGGTTTGACAACTGTCTTGTTGGAAAGTTCAGTGATGTTTGATGAAGCTGCATTTCTTTTCAAGAAACTTAGTTCTGAGAGTTGTTTGTCTTACATGTGCTTCCTCCCTGCATTTCCTCAGTATCAGTTCATATTTTACATGTTTTCTGTTGCCTGGCTGAGCACAGAAATATTCTGCTGCCCCTTTTTACAGTAACTGCTGTCTCTAGGTGTGCTCTTGGACTACGCTGCCGCTCGGGCCTGTCAGACCAAGGGGTTGCTGTTCTTCCTGTGCTCCTGTGCCTCAGCGTTAGCAGCCTAACTCATTCCTCTTTCCTGAGGACTGTGGGTTTTAAATCAGAAGGGCACAGGAAGGTCATTTTATTACGTTAAGAGACCAGCTCTTCAGCGGCAGAAGGGAAACTTGGTATGTCCACCAAAACACTTCTGCTGAACAGAACGAGAAGTTGAATGTGGTTTGATTTGTCATGAAGGAAGGTTGTAGGAAGCTCCACTTTCTTCACCTGTTGCTCTTTAGAAGTTTCTTTTGAACTCAGAGTGCTTCCTCTGTAAATATTTCACATGCTAAAATGAAAAAAAAAGAAGAGTCAACAAAAACTAAAGAACCTGCTTCCTTATTGCCATTCCAGTATAAGCTGGATGCAGTCAGAGGGCTGTGACTTGCATGTGTGGTCATCTCAGCTGCTCAATGTGGCTTTCACAGAGGAGGACCATGTTTTTGCCACCTCCTTGTGCTCCCAGGGCACAGACTCACCTGCTGGGACTCCTGTGAGTCGCCATGTAAGTAGGTTGGGACAGAATTAAGATTTCTTCTCTTTTGTAGATGGACACCAGGCTGGGAGCTGGAGCCAGACCTGTGGGAGCTCTGGCTGGGTGTATGGCCAGCTGACTGCTGGACTAGCCTAGCACGCCCAAGGCAGAGGACAGTCAGACACCTCAGAGACTAGTTAAACAGCTGAGTGCCAGTGGTTTGGGCCATGTTGAACAGCCTGTGGGCCTGGATTAGGAGGGCTCTGCTTGAAGTCCCAACTAGCCCTTAATTTTGTGCAGCTCAGCTGGGTCTTGCTGTCTGCAGACTCCCTGCTGCTCTCTGCTGGTGATGGGTACCCAGGATGGCATGCTTTTGAATAGATACTCCACTTCTGATCTATAGCTTGTAGCTAACATGTTTTTCATTCACCATAGCTCTAGTCAAGACTTTTATCCCCTTCAATGCAATCTTTATCTAGTTCTGCATATACAGATTGCATGGTTTGTTTGGTTAAGTTCTTTTAAAAGATGCAAACCAGAGCAGAGACTTCCCACTGTGATTAGCCTTTAGGACATGTTACTATATTCTGTGCTGAACTTTTAAATTTGTTTTTATGTGGAAGTCCCATTCTCTGCACAGTTCCACAGTGTTGATCCTGGACTGGGATGTCCAGAGGTGTCAGGAGCCAAGTGCAGAGATGGGTCTGCATAGAAAGCAGCTCTAGCAAAAATGGGCAGTGACCTCCACTGTGAGGAGGAGCTGAGCCTGCTACAATGGCAGCTGGGGTTGGACTGAGGTCTTGAGCTACCTGCTGCCCTCTTGGGCTTTTGAGAAACACGTACTTCATTCCCTCCTGACAATTACGATGGAGACAGCAGAAAGCAGCTTCAGCATTCAACGCCTGCATTGTCTTCCATCAGCCACTCCCCAGCCCTCAGTTTCCCTCCTTAATGCTGTGCCTAACCTGTGCATGGAATGTGTTTTGAGGTCCTCTGTTTTGTGTTTGTATGGCCAGGTTTTGGTAGTAGGACAACAGGGGTGTCTTCTGTGAGAAATTGCTAAAAGCTTCCTCAGTGAATGCCAGCCAGCTCCAAGACATACCCAGGGCTGGCCAAGGCCAACTATCGGCAATGGTGGTAGCACCTCTGGGATAACATATTTAAGAACCACAAAAGTTACTGCTTGAGAGTGGTTGCAGATGGAGAGAGGAGTGAGAATATGTGGGAGAAACAGCCCTGCAGACACCAAGGTCAATGCAGGAGCAGGAGGAGGTGCTCCAGGCGCTGGAGCAGAGATTACCCTGTAGCCTGTGGTAAGGCAGCTGTGCCCCCTCCACCATGGAGGGCCATGGTGGAGCAGAAATCCACTTGTAACCCGTGGAAGACCCCAGCAGAGCAGGGGGAAGCCCAAAGGAGGCTATAACCCTGTGGGAAGCCTGTGCTGGAGCAAACTCCCAGCTGGACCTGTAGACCTGTGGAGAGAGGAGCCCACACTGGAGCAGGTTTGCTGTCAGGACTTAGGACCACACAGGGGAACCACACTGGAGCAGTGTGTTCCTGAAGGACTGCACCCCACAGAAAGGACCCACACTGGAGCAGTTCATGAAGAGCTGCAGCTCCCAGGAAGGACTCACGTTGGAGAAGTTTGTGGAGGATTGTCACCTGTGGGAAGGATCCCATACTGGAACAGGGGAAGTGGCAGCACATCTCATATCAGGAAGAAGCAGCAGTGACAACGCATGAAAAAACTGACCACAACCCCTGTTCCTCATCCCCTGCTCCCTGAGCCTCTGGGGAGAGGAGGTAGAGAATTCAGGAGTAAAGTTACACCCAGGAAGAAGAGAAGAGAGGGTGTGTTTTTAAGGTTTAGTTTTTATTTCTCATTACCCTACCCTGATTTGTTTGGTAATAAAATCATTTCCCCAAGTCAACTCTCTTTTACCCGTGATGGTAACTGGTGAGTGATCCCTCCCTGCCCTTATCCTGACCCAGGAGCCTTTTGAGACTAATAGAGCATCTTTGGTGGGCACCTGGCATCCAGCTACAGTCAAGCCACCAACCCTTGCTTGAAAATAAGTTTGAGAGGGAAAAGTATTAGTTTTTATTTTACTCATGGATATATTTTGATCATACTATGGACACTAAAAATATCAATTGGACATTTGTTAATCTACAAGAGAAGTCACTGCCTGAAGGGAGGACAATGTAGGACATTTTGAGTCTGAATAGATGAGAACGCTGCATTAGCTGGTGCAGTTCGTTTCTGATCGGTCTCTCTAGTTGCAAAAGACTGTAATTGTACAGTAAATCACTGCTACCTTATTTCTAAAATCCCTGCAGATGATTCCCACCAGACAGACTGCTTTGGTAAGCAGTTCATTTCAGTGCTTCACAAAAGCTACAGCAGAGACCAGGGCGAGGACAGAATGAAGCAGAAGTGATTTACTGAGCAAGCAGTGTCATCACTCTGCTGCACATCATGTCTTTGCAAGATAGAAATTCGTTGGTTGATCTTACCTTACAGAAAAAACAAGATTAAGTGGTAGAGGCACAAAAAGCAGTCCTGGCTCTCTGGGTCCAAGACACGTTTGCAGTTGTGCATTAGACCTTTTTCTGTCTCCGATGGTGCGCACTTGTTCTCAAGGTAGTGTTTTGGCATGCAGCACATCTCGTATCAGCTACCTGCTCACAGTGTCTATTAACTGATTCAATGACTTAACTAGTTAGGTAATTGAATCTGTTACTTCTAGTTTGCTATCCTCCTTACTCATAAGACCTTCCCTTGTGAGTTACACGAAAATGTAACTTGGTTTCTACTGATGAAAATTCAGATTAGTCTGACTCACACTGTGTAGAGCAGTAACTGGAGTCACTTCTAGAGTCATAGAACTAGAGGAAGCCACCATCCTCTGGAATTATAGAAAAGTAAGTGTGTGAGTGTGAACGAATGTGTGTGTGCAAGTGCACTCCAGGGAGAACTCTGCAGTACTTGCTAAACAGACAGACAGGAAGAACTACATCAGTATAATCTCAAACACAGCAAAGGGAGACTGTAATCCAAAGGCCTGAAACGGTCAGTGTGTGACCATCAATATAATCTTAAGCACAGCAAAGGGAGACTCTTTGGCTCTGTTATCAGTCCAGATTAGATCTCTGGGTGTCCATACTCAATCACAGTTAAAGCAATGTTTGCCTGTTGCTTGAACAAGCGCTCTTCTCATCTGGGATTGTGTTCAAGGCACAGAATTCTCTTTGGGTTTAAAACTTTATTAATAAATTATTTTTTAAAAAGGCAGTGTAGCTTCTTTACAAGAAAAGGCATATTGCTTGCAGCTATTTGATTTTTATAATTTAAAATTTCCTTTTTTTCCACATTTTAATGTCAGCAGTGAGGTATTTGCTAATGGGAGAATCATCGTATCATTAGGTATTCTGTCTGATCTTCCTCCACCCAGTTTTGCCACCACCCAAAACATAGTAGCAAGCAGCAGCATGCCCTGGCTAGCCTGAGGAGTTCACTGCCTCAGGGGTGATCAGATCACATCTCTGTCAGGATCTCCTGTCTTCTTGAGAATGAGAAATGCAACTCCTGAAAAAAAAAGTGCATGTGTTAAATGCCAAAGAGACGACACAGAATGAGTTGCACCTCATTTCAAAACTCCTCCTGCAGGTTTTGGCAGTCTGCTGACTTAAAAGGACTGATGCTTGAAAGACATAAGTGTGCTGAGAGAGCATTTCTGGGAGGAAACAACCTTTCATGGAGAGGATACGCTATGGGCTGCATAGATGCTAAGAATACTGTGCTGTCTTTTCTGCACACAGGAGTGGATGAACACAAGAGACTGCAGTAGCTGTCCTGCCTAAGCCTGGGAATGCAGGCATTGCTTTGGGCAGTGCTAATGGGAAACCCAGGCTCAGCTGAACTTCTTTAGCATACCTGTACCACAGCAGGAGGGTTGTTTATTCACACATAGCTCGAGAGGACTCATCTGGCAATAGAGCCCATGAGCAAATACCACTATGCAAATAGCAAATAATAATAGTAGCTTCATAAGTGCTCACATTTGTATGAATTTCCTGACGGCACAGTGAAACCACACGCAGTGGTTGCCTCAGAAGATAATGGTGGGAGAGCCAAGATGTAGCATTTCTCCCTGGGCATGACCCAGCTGTAGAGCCCCATCTGTGATGCCACTGACATGCTGAGGAGCACCAGACAGTGTGGTACTCCACTTGGTTGCAGTGGACAGGGGAGAGCAAGTTGCACTGTTGCTTAGCAGCAGACAGATTTGACTGGGTATGTCAATGCTGCAGATTTGAAAATTTAAATACTTTATGCAAATCATATAAAAGTTTAAGTAAGCAGTATTTGTGTTTAGCAGGGCTTACTAGAACCATCTGGTCAGACCAAGTGCCATAAGGACTACCATAGAACTCAACTTTTGAGGCTGCCTTGGTGATTTTAATACGTTTTTTAAATACTGACTTCACAAGACAAGGACAAATAACAGAGAATCTATAACTTCAGAGGAACTGTTCCTTATTTCACATACTTTGCATAAATGGTTAGCGTGCATTGTCCACATGTGTTTATACTTCAGTTTTAGGTGGCTTGTTTTGCCTGCTGCCAGGCTATAGTCATGAAAGACAACAAGGCAGAGCAGGAACCAGGGTATGTCAAGGTCACAAAGAAGTTAGAGGGGAGATAAGATGGAGCTGGGTAGAGGGACGAGAACATACGATATAGGCATAAAGTAAGATATACTCAACCTCAAATGAGATTGGGTCTGTTTTTCTTCCTTTTTCTTGAAAGCTACTTCCTTCACCTAGTATTCATCAACACTTATAAAGGGCCAACAACTACAATGGTAGACAAGGGGCAAGCATGTTCTTGCTGTAAAAGTGAGTCGATTTCTTCTGCAGAGCTCCTTGAGGCTGCGAAAGAAGTCTTTGTTCCTTATATCAGCTGGATGTCAACCTATCCCCTCTGTAATTGCACTAAATTAATATAGTTGCAAATCTCTCAATGTTTCTAATTTACAGAACTCTGTTACCTTGCATCTCACTTTGATGAGGTGAGGGTGAATCTGCTGTTTACAGCTTGATTCAACTGGTGGTTCCCTCTGTTAACAGTGACCCATTAAGAGATGAAGTCAAACGTGTGCACCAAAACACCAGCCCTGACTGAGACACTCCATCAAAATCTGTGTGTCCTGCCTGGGTTTGCCTGTGGGTATAACAAACACAGGGAGAGACAAGAGAAAACTCTGAGAAAACCAGAAGAGGGAATTTGTCCTGATTATCATGATGATACAGCTCTTTATCATAAACTCATTTTGTCTAGTTTCCCGACCATCAGCAGCAAAACTCTGCTGAAGTAGATGTTTCCCTGCTCCTGAAAACTGAAGGATCATTCCTGTAGTAATGAAATAAAAACCATTGATGTTACCATTCCAGACTTTCACCAGGGGGTACGGCTGCAGTCCAGTTTACAAGTCTGAGTTCAAAATAAATTCCTAGAAGCCACCAGAGTTGCTTCAGCTTTTAGGCTGTCTCAAACTTATTATTTCAGCACATTTATGGCCTTTTTCCCTTAATAATTTGAAGTGATGGCACATAGATTTCAAATGTCCACTTAATTGTCTTATTTTCTCTTTTTGTTTTAAAGTATATTCGGTGCTGTTCGAACTGGTGCTTATATGCTGTACATTTTGATGACCAAAGGCCTGAAACAGTCAGTGTGTGACCAGAGTTTTTACATTGGACCTGTCAGCAAATTCTGGGCATATGCATTTGTGCTAAGCAAAGCACCCGAACTAGGTGAGTACCCTCTCTCTCTTTCTCTCACTGTGCATATTTAGAGCAGAAATGTCCATGCAGGAAGTACAAGAAGGATCTCAGTGCTGTCAAAATCTCGTTTAAGTGTTAGAAAAACTGAGTAAACATAAACGAAGCCCAAACTGCATGTTTTAGTCTCTAGAGATTAATTCCAGCCTGGCTAAGTTAGAGCAATGTGCAGTTGAATAAGACCATTCCCAGCCCAGGAATAAACTGCAGTGATTATACATAGCAGGGCAGTCAAGAGGTAAAAGCAACCTGGTACATACTTCTTCCTGAGCTGCTTGTAGGTAAATAAGAGTAGCATAATCGTCAGTCACTGACACCACGGGTACAGAAATGAAGGCTGGGCTATAGCAGCTATGTCAGCAAGAAGCTTTGAGTCAGGTTCTGCCTCCATTCTGTAGCATTCATCCTTTAATACACATCTAAGTATACAATTAGGAACAGTAAGGTGCTTCCTCCCTAAGCATTGAAAGCTGTGGCTGTCTGCTTCCTCTGAGTAGAAACAAATTTTCCATAATATCTCTAGCTTTTCCAGTCCTGATTCTTATGAACTTCTATCTTTCCAACAGCTTTTCTGGTAAGGATATTTATGATAAACATGCCAAAGGCAACTTAATAGTCTTAATGTGTTCTTATTCACAGCTTATTAGTGTAAGAAAGGATTGCTTTAATGGAAAGGAGGAGGCAATGATTTACCAGCCCTCCAGCTTTCATTTTGGAGGATGTTCTCACTAAATCTCAAAGGGCTGCAGCTATCACTTTGTTCATGTGTACAGCAAAAATAAGACTTTACCTTTCAGTGGATAATTTGATTCAGAAAATTAGAGCAAAGAAATTCATCAGCATGAAAACTAGAAAGAGACAGACACCAGTTGCCTTGCTGTGTCAGAATCCCTTGTTTTCCTGCTGCTTAAATTACTGCAAACCCAAAGAAATGTAGTTGTTAAAACTGGGAGACATCAGCTAGAACTGCACAGCAACAATAAATTGAACATATGATTACTTATTAAAATGTGAATCAACATCTTCAAGCTAATGAAGTAAACAGTAGCATTATGGCTCATTATAGACCTTGTGCAGATGGTGCAGTTTTGCTTCCACCCATGACTAATATTCATGATATAGATTTCCTTAAATCTATCCTATATAAATCTATTCCATATAAATCAAAATAAGTCCCCAGATTCAAATCTCAGGGATCTTTTTGGAAACACTGTGCCTATAACAATGGAAAACAAGTAACATACATATATATATATATCTACATATATCTAATTGAGATGCTCATTGCAATCACAAAAAGCAGAAGGAAGAAAAAAAGCAGGAAAGAGGAATAAAATTTACTTTTCTACGATAGTAAGATAAATTTGCCTGAAGAGGATGTGCATTTCAACAAAACCCAAATTTCTTTCTATAAGAAATTTATGTTATTGTCTGCCTCACAATAACATACCTTTCAGTATTGTGGGTTGTGTATGCAATAGTCTTTTGCATATTAGCTCAAAAGGCTCTACTGATTTTAACTAGGTTAAGTTTCCACGTAGACATTTGAATCAGAGGACAGTGTGCTGCTTCCTCTTCAGATTTTCTGCTCTCTATTGAACTGCATTTCTCTTCCAATGACTGTATTTAATGGACAGTCTCACAGTCGGAGATGATACACATACATCAGCCTACCTCACCTCAGATTTTCATGGATTACGTTTGCAGAAAAGGGCTGCCATGTAAACCTATGGAGTTTTCAAATGGGGATTATTCACACAGGAAAATGTAGGTACTCTGGTTTTCTAAAGATTGCATAGAGATTAGGAGCCAAACTGGCTCTCGGATCAGACAAGCTCTCAGATCTAGAGCTGAGGTGTTTTTTCTTGCTCCAAGGTAGTATATACTACAGCAACAGCAAAGGGAAGAGAGCACTGCATTAATTATGGAATTGTTTAATATGTTTTTCCATTCTTCCCCCCCCCCTTTTTTTTTTTTTTTTTGTTACAGGTGATACTATATTCATTATTCTTAGGAAACAGAAGCTCATCTTCTTACACTGGTACCATCACATTACTGTGTTACTTTATTCTTGGTATTCCTACAAGGACATGGTGGCTGGCGGCGGCTGGTTCATGACCATGAACTATGGAGTACACGCTGTTATGTACTCTTACTATGCCTTGCGGGCTGCTGGCTTCAGAGTCTCACGCAAGTTTGCCATGTTCATCACCTTGTCGCAGATCACTCAGATGTTGATCGGTTGCGTGATCAATTACCTGGTCTTCTCCTGGATGCAGCAGGGCCAGTGCCATTCCCACGTGCAGAACATCATCTGGTCCTCTCTCATGTACCTCAGCTACTTTGTGCTCTTCTGCCATTTTTTCTTTGAGGCCTATATTGGCAAAACCAGAAAAGAAAGGAAGGTTGACTAGTGGTAGAAACGAGAAGCCATAGCTCAGGGTCATCAAGAAAAAAAAAATTATAAGAAAAAAAAAGGCACAAGGAAACATATATGTATGGTGCAGCTAAAACTTGGCAGCTTAGGGAAAGTTAGCTTGGTTTAACCCAGTAAGTTTATGATCCTATCATGGTGAGGACTCACTGAATTCTACTCTATCTCAAAGGACTGCTGATGAAAGACAACTTCCTTCTTGTACCTGTCTGCTCTAGAAAAGAAAGGTGGAAAGAAAGAAGGGGGAAAAAAAGAAAAGAAAAAAGGAAAGAAGAAAGAAAAGAAAAGAGAAGAAAAGAGAAATGGAATAATGTTGAGGGGGGGGAAGTATGTTAAATAAGCAGTGTGTTTCCCCAGGGTGGAGGAGAGACTTTTATTTTTAAAAGAAAAAGATTTCTAAATCCTTTCTAATAATTTCTCAGCATTAAACTTGAACAAAACAAAGCAGAAGTGACAAAAAAAATCTGTCTATGATAGCAGTAAGATTGCAGAATTAAAATCTTTTCCATAGAAGGTTGATACCTTTAGCCAAAATGAAGCTGAAAAGGATGTTTCCTGCATGGAAACTTGCTGAACTCCACACTGTGGTCATGAATGAAAAAGAGAAGAGATTGATTTCTCTGCTATGTACTCTGTCAGGAGAGCAGATCTGGGACACAGAGTCACCTCCCTCAGAAGGTAGAAAGGAGCAGTACTTTTACAAGAGTTTAATGTGAAAAGATGCACTGTTGCAATACATATCTCAGAGAGTGCATTTTCCAAGTGCATTTTTCAGTTAAAGGCAAGGAATTTCTACAGCAGGATAAGTCATAGAGGGTTAAATCAATCAATCAATATTTGCTAAATTAACAGGGGCTAATAGCAGAGGGATGTTCAGGAAGGAGAGGGAGACAACTCCCCTAATGTGATTTTTAGGAATTATCCGTTACTCTTAATTTAGCCTGCAGCAACACTGAATTAAATGGGGGAAATCGGAAGAAATCCTAGTTAGTGAGAAGAGAGTGATATATCTGCCCACTGTTTTCAGAACAGAGCCCTGTGGTACAACATGGATTCCGTGTTTTTGTGGACGCAAGGGTGCCTGCCTGGGTTGGAAGAGGTGGCAGGACTGCACGACATTGGGTATCACTGTGCTTCTGCATCTGCCTCCTGGGCAGTGCAAAGATGTTTAAAGTGCCCTCCTCTGGTCATGTGGAGATACTACTACAAAACATACTTGGAATAGGTTTTTCTTGAGATTTGTATAGGAAAAATTAGTCTAAACGAAGTAATTTTGCTGCAACAGCTTGACTCTAAAGTCCAGAGAGAATTATCTTCATTAAATATATATGTATCTCTGCAGAATCTGTACTGTAACTGACCACTTAAGAGGACATTCTTTCTTCTATGAAGTCAGCTACAGATATAAGGAGAAACATATTTCACTCTGAACCTTAGAGAGTTAGTTGAGAACAGCCATATTCTTTCAAAGACAAGTAGGTTGCATTATCTGTGATATTTCAGTCCTTACAAAGCCAAATAAAATGTGTAAAAGTTCCTAGTATTTCAAAGACGCAAGTATGTAAACTTGATGTTAAATGTGTTAATGTAGTATTCTAAATTGTAACAGCTAGGTAGTTTAACTAAAAAATTAGAAGAACTAGATCAACAAAATAGGGACTGCTGTTCTGCATAGGATATACACACACCTATAACTACACCCATATACACATTCTGTGAATTGTCAACAAGAAAAAGCAGCCCAGTGGCAGAGAATCACGTTTCCTGGCTAATGCATAAGATTGTCATTATCTTTCTTGCTTTAATTTGAGATTGTACAGTACAAAAGGGTTTTCTTAATTATGATTTTTAGCTTTAATTGTGCTGTCATTCATGAAACAGAGCTGCTTTAGTATCCTGTTAAGAGATGACAAGGGCTTTCGGTGTCTCATTATATACAAAAGAAAAACAAATAAAGTTACATTCCATATTATGTGAATGGTCTTACAAATCAAAAGCCTATTCAGGCTAAAATCATAATTATAACAAGCAGAAAATGAGTTTACATTTGTGTTATTTAAGTTATTGATGTGCTGACGTTATTTTATCGTACAAAACATAGCAAAATGTGATATGCAGTAATGAAGCTATGATATTCATTAATAGGACTACTGTATACGTGGAAATATTAGACAAAACCAATTAAATGTGTAAACCAATTTTGTTATACAGCTTGGGAGTAGATAATTGTAATGCTAAATAAGCCTTTTTCCTCATGTTTAATTTTGCCCTGGCTAAAAAGCAGGTTAAAAAGACCGATTAAGAGTGGAAAAGGCAAAATTAAAGTCAAGCTGCAATTAGCTGATAAGCATTGGTAGAAGTCCACCATGGTGCCATTTAGACCCTCAGTCCTGTGTGTCTTGAGTTCTTCAAATAGAGCAAGAGGGGGTGGAAGTGGTCCAATGTCTGGAGCTGAAGCTGGAGCAGAAGTCTTGGACTCTGTGAAGTCAGTGGAGGCTTTGCTTTGCTTTGAACAGAGCTGGCGTGCCTGACTGCCTTTTGTCTGAGCAGAGGGGAAGGAACTGTGCACATCTGCTGCTACTTTGAGGCTTATGACTCATGACTTAAAAACCCCATAAACTTTATCTATAAGAAGTGATATCGCAGCATGGCAGGGACTTGTGGCCTCAGTGTAACAAAGGCAGAAAACAGGATGGGTTGCAAACAACCACCTACCATGTTTCATACTCTGTTTTCCTTAATGGTATAAAAAAACCCCACACCTCTCTGTGCTGGATGGCAATGCTGGCAATGCTGACACTGACTTCAGTGGAGCAAGAATTTCACCTGCTCCTTCCCCATCCTCCCAAAGCCCTCGTAGGTACCTCTGCACCATTCCCAGCACCTGCTCCTCGATGTGTCCACTACCCTACTAGCCAAGGCTGGGCGGGCAAGGGCCAGCTTCCTTGCTGCCTGGGAAGTGGCTCCAGCGCAGACACCACCCCAAGTGACCTCCTCAACAGACAGTGCACATGTACCCCTGGTGTGCAGGGGTTACTCAGCACAAATTCAGTGAGCACCCTGGCGGAGGACTAGGCTGCAGACAAGCGTACATCTAGGGAAGGGGCAGCAAGATCAGACACGTAAGGTACAGTGGTAAATTAGGGTACATTTATTGTCACTCTGGGAATTGGCTGTCACAATGCCATTTGCTTCAGGAGATGACATCACACATGCATTTACACAGGTCCTATGGCCTTACTATTCCATTAGACTTTTCCTCTGAGGTTTTCCACTGAAGTCAAAGGTGTAACTGGCATTAAAGAATTTGAGGATAAGACAAAAGCAAGTTACATTGTTTTTCTTACTTCCCCCCAAAAAAACATACATGCATAATATTTAGACATCACATTTAACCCACTCACATGTACCAACACTGAGCCAGTCAACCCTAATGTAGTGACACCTCAGCAATACTCCAGCTGTTCCAACCTATGAGCCACAAGATAATTGGGTCTTATTTATTTCTGCTGATTTGAGCCTTGGAGTCACGCTTTCAAGGTTTTTTGCCCAGTACCAGAACCCTTTTTTCTCTAATTGTTTTAAAGAAAGTTGTAATTCTGTTGCTTGCACACATGCCACGGGGAACTCAAACTTTATATAAATTTACCAAGCATTATGGGACCTGTGACAGCCACAAGAGACACTGGAAATTCTGTTATGGGATCCACTATTGAAGTCAGGAAAGTTACACTGGTGATAAGGTCACTCTGCCAGTGTCGAAGTCTGTGTTTTATGTTTTGATGCATTAATCTAACGTACTGAAATAAAACCAGAAAGGTCGGTATGGATTTATGCTTAGGCAGCTGCCAGCTGAATTTGGCCCTTCCTTAACACTGCTTCTCTGTAGTGAACACTTTAAGGAAAATATTTTCAGCTAGTTAGCAAAAGAACAAAAACTTGGGTAATTCTGCGGCCTCTTTAGATTGTGCCTGTGATGAGAAGGAAACCCCTTGTTCTTGCAGACCTTCTGTAACTCAGTCAAAAATTATTTATGTCTGGGCTCACTGATAACACACAACTAGGAACAGCTGGCTCCAAAAGAGACCTCTCACCAGAATCTCACATTAAAATAATACAAGATAAGGGCCAAAGTGTGCAAAAGGAATCACTCGAAACAGCCAAGCATCGGTAGTAGGCATAAAATATTGAGCACAAGTTGCAGGAGAGGCAAGGAGGGAGACATTCCATATGCCAGGACAAAGTATTTCCAGGCTGAATGCTCACTCCTTTCTGAGATGAGGAAAGGCAACATGGAAAAAGAGTGGGCTGCATAGCACCAGGTGCCCCAGATGAGGTGGCTGGAGGAATAAGGCTTGTGTGTAGGGGTTCCTACTGCAGAAGTTAATTAGGAAGTGGCTCCTTCAGTGCAAACATGGGTCTATGGATTTGTTTGTAGGAACATCCATCATCTAATAATTTTTTCAAGTCCTGAGTGTATTTTATTTTTCTCTCCTGAAAGTAAAAATCTGTGACATTTTAGTTGAAAGCAGTGGTACCTCAGGGATCAATATTCAGGTGGCTTCAGGCAACAAAGAGCATAAGAGACCAGTTATTATGACCACGAAAGAGCATTGTAAGCAGTGCGAGATATACTGCATTAATGCTGTAATATCTTTAGTAGTTTGAGTCTATCCTGTGCTTCAGAACCAGTAGCAGAAGTATAACAGCTTTATATACAAATCATATACACACTCATACTTCAAGTAATAAAGATGGCTTTGACTGAGGAATAAATCAAAGCAGATTTCAGACTATACCACCTAAGCTCAGGACTTGTTCCAGTGCCTACTGAAAGTGAGATTGTTGGTGAGATGTCCAGTGACTTCAGGGAGCTTTACTTCAGCCCACTGGAGACCACTTGCAGACAGTGATGCAAGACCTAAATTCCCTTGTTTGCTTAGTTGTGACATGAACCACCCGGGGCATTACTCAGGCGCTGACATGGGTCTTCAGTCATATTTTCCAGCCTAGCATCAATGAACCCTCTAAAACGGAAGAATTACAACTCAGAATTGTTGGTGGGTTTTCACTGTTTTATTTCAATACATTTTCCATTCCATTTATTTTATTAAAAGCAAGCAAAAGACAAGTCCCTGATCCTGCAATCGTCAACGCTCCATTGCAGTCCATGCAGCAATACATGGGCACAGAAACCTTTTGCTTACAGGGGTAAAGGCAGGACCAGGATCTTATTACTGACTTAATATCTAGCAGAGCAAACATCACAGGGTAGCATTTGATTTCTTAAATTAAATCAACTGTACCAACACAAATAACATTTGATCTGCACATTATTTTGACAGCTAAGGGGAACCAGGGCCCTCCCCAGGACATCATAATGTAAAATGCTGCATGAAGAGGGGTTAGAGTGTATTTCCCAATGGGTACAAAGTAATACTCCCCTGAAAGAGTGACCTTCCTGAGAAATCTCACATCTGTCCAATCCTGGACAGCTTCAAAAAGGCCTGTCTGCTGAAAAAACCCAGCTCTGATTGACTTATCTGCTTTCTCAAAAGGGCCACTACATGCTTGAGGCTTTTTGGAGCCTTAAAGCTTAAGCTAGATTTATATTCAGAAAAAAAAAACCTTAAATATGTGTACAATAACTAGAAGAAATAGTATGATAAATATCTTTATTTTACCATTTTCAAATGGCTATTTCATTACATAAAAGGAAATTTTTATTTTTATTTTTTTGGGGTATATTGATATTCCAAATAAAATTTTAACTTTTGGTTCAAATAAAATGTCTCTGTGTTTTATTAATCCATAACATCCATTTCATTCTCTATATTGCTACCAAGTCAGCTATTGAAAAAGAGAAGCGGTTCTCCAGGTATGAGACTACAGTGTGACACATCACTTCCCAGCAAATCTCTACCAAAATTCATATTTTTGTGTACCACACAGAAGCATCACATGGTTTTTTCTTTATGTGTATGTCACAGACACCTGTATAATAGAGGAGGAACCCAAAGTGTAAATGTTTGGACTGCAGCGTATCCCTGCTGAAACCCCACCACTCTCCCCAGGGACAGGCTTACAGCCCCACAGCAAATAACAGGTTTCTGAGCAAAGAGAGCACAAGCTGGAGGCAGAGGGAAGAGGGTAAAGCAGAGTGGGAAGCCCACAGTGGGGATGCATGGGGCTGTGAGAGACCCTGGTGACCTTCCTGAGGCCTGGTTTGGGAACTGGGTCAAGGAGCAGCCTCGAAGTGGAGAAGCAAGAAGAGGAAATTGGATATACATCCCAGGAAGTGCTGCCTACCATCTTCGGTATTATCCCAGGGAGAGTGGAAGAGGGGGATTTCCAAGAGAGTGTAGCTGAGCAGAGGGGGATTTCCAAGGTAGGTACAGCTCTGCTGTTGGGGAGAATTCCAGTAACTAGGGAGAAAAAAAAAGTAGAATGTGGGGAGTACAGGATTTTTTCAGGCTTACGGCAGAAACTATATTTCCTTGGCTCCACTACACACCTCTCTATGCTTCTGGCAGCTACCTGTGACCCAGGCTAGCTTACAGCTATAGTTGAGGTAGGAGTGGAGATTAAGCATGTAAATAAATCCTTATTTTATAAAGATTCTGTGGAAAGCAAAGGAGTAGAGGTTTTGTGGATGTACTGCTAGTAACTTTGGCAAGCTTGTGAGTAGGGAGAGTCACTGTCTGTGCCTCAAGCAGAGAAATTAACTCTCCTTTCTAGTTTCCTTTGCCAAGCTGCCATGACTTGCAATGACCTTGTGCTAGAAGTCCCCAGCAGAATTGATCATCCTGACATCCCACAGAGCGTGGGCTGCTGCTTACCCAGAAAGATGATATCAGATGAAAGAAATTGTGTCATGCTTGTCCTTTAGCACTATGTGGCCAGGTACATATCCATCACCACGTCACTCCAGCAACAGTCTGTTGCTATCCCTGCAAGAAGAAACATTTTGAGTCCAGAGAAGATGCTAGGCATGAATGACCTAAGTTGACCCCATGCAGGAACACAGCCACAGTGGTGGGGAGCAGCAGAGCCATAGCTTACACTCTCCTGCCAGCTTGTCCAGGGAGTACAGTACAGCCTTACCTTCAGCTACACTTTGTCCCTCATGCATAGCAATTGCCTCAAACACAAAGCTGAAATGTTTGACAAAGCTGACAATAAGTCCGTGCAAGCAAACACAGATTCTATAGTGATGCTGGACTTGGCCAAGAAGTTTCTTGAGTGTTTGCCACATTGCCTAATGTGAAACTGCTGAATAAACATTCTTTATCCATTCTCTTCCAAGCAGCTTGGTGACCTCTGTGCTCCCTCTGGGTGATGTGCCCACAAAATCACTGGCAGAAAAACTCACATAAATGCCTTCAGCTGTACCTGCTCTGCCACTTTCCAGCCCTTCAGAAGCCTAAGAGCTCGGTAGGGAGCAAACCCTTGCTTCAGCACAAGCAGCACCTCCACAGCCCAGATGACAAATTAAAAAATGGCACTAAGCTTTCCACACCCAGTTTTGCACCTCTAGCAGGAATGAAATTGCAGAGTGTAGTGCCACCTATTCAGATCAGGCTGGTTTAGGAATGTTAATGCGACTCACCATTAATAGAAATACTGCACTTCCAAGTAAAAATATTAATGAAGTGCTAACACTTAACTGTGTCAGCTGCAGTATCAAATGATGCAGAAATTTAGTTTTACCTGTTAAAAATGAGCCATGAGGCTTCTTTTGTATTTTGCATCTAACTCATCTAACCATAGAAATGCTAGTAACTCAAGTTATAATGAAGGAATCAGTAATAGAAAATATCAATTTTGGAATGTTATATAGAATAATTTACTTTTGCTAAAAGGGCCTTAAAGGTCACACATAAACCATTTTTTTTTGTCAGTATTTTTTCCTTTAAAATTTTTCTAGAAATACCAGGGATCCCAAGTTTGTTCAGTACGATGATGGCACTTGCATACAAATGGTGTCACTAGAACTGTTAAGAGCATTTAAATGTTTTTTCCTAAGTATTCATTAGACAGCGAAATACAGTTGGCAAAGGCTTTGCTGTTCACCTCCTCTGCTTTTTTCTTTCAACATGGCTTTATAAGATAAACTGAGCTCACAAAGGCTGATGATCATTCAAGGCCTCTATCTGTAAGATAGGTAAGATCACAGCTGTTTGGGGGCATGCTGTCTGCTTGGGAACATTATTGCTGTTTTATAATGGAGTCCCTGTCGAGGGAGATAAAAGCAGTTCAGGCCTGTTATCACTTCAAAGAGCTATGCATTTCATAAAGGCAACTCCGTGCCATTTCAGAATTTAACTCACAACTATTGGCATGCAAGAGTTTTAGGCTGGAAGTACGTTAAATAACTTCCAGCATAGCTCATGAAACTGTTGCTTCAGGTAGAGCTTTTGCAAGCCCCAAGCAAATATCACCTCCTTTGTCCCATATCACCCAGCATGACTGTGCCCATATGCAAAAGCTAGAGAGTGAGCATCTGCAGATGTGCTGGGCCTGGCATCCTGCAGAAGAAATACTCGACCCAGGGGCCCCTGGCCCTGTCTGTGGGCAACGAGTCTCCCTCAGAGGGGAAGCCAGTGCTCCCAGGGAGCTTGGAGAAGACCTAGTCAGCCTTGGCCAGTGGTCTGACCGCAAAATGCAGTCTGGGGGCAAATCTTTATGGGCCTTCTGCCCCTTGACTTACCCCATGCAGCTGGTTTTTTAGATTGGCAGAAGAGAACCTTGACCCACCCATGCAGAGTACCTGAAGCTACTACATGCAATTTGAATGGGTGGCTGCTAATGCTTGTATGATGTTGAGCGTAGGATAGATAGTCATATTCTTCACAGGGCTAATTTAAAACAGAAAAGGATGGTATATACAGGCAACTTGGCTTCTGTTCTGGTGCTTTTAACTGATGGGACATTCAAGAGAAAACTCAGAAAATCTCAGAGACTCCAGCCTAAAGTCTTGGTCCTAGCTGAAGTCCCACCCCATTTTCACAGCCAGCCTTGTCAGTAGAAAACAATCTAGTGCAATAAATCATGGGGGCCAGGAGAAAAATTTGCATGAGTTAAACATTTTTAAGTATGCACTGCACCCAGGGAACAAACTTCCAGAATATCTGGTCCTATGCAATATATGTCTCTTTGAGAGGACAGCTTTGAGCTTTGAGCTGCTTGATCCTAGACTTGTTTGAATTAAATCAGGTAAAACCTGTTCCTTCAAGCAAAAGAAGAACACAAGAAATTAGATGTGGCAGCTGTCCAGGAGCACTCCACGCAGCATATAATGTTGGTGGCTTGTTCAGATTTGCATACAGAGGCTGGGAACCTCTGGCTTGCTCAGTGTGAGGAAGTCAGATAGAAATCCCTGGCAGACAACTACCAAGGTCTTACACAGCTTTAGCATTGGGTTGCTTTCTTCCATGCAGCTGTAAGCAGTTTTGACCTTCCTTTGCTAAATTACCCATCCCTGCTGCTGTAGGAGCACTCTGCACCCAGGGACTGCTCACTTCTTGCACTGCCTTGACAAAATATTACTTACTCCCTACTCTGCAACCCCAGGGTGTGGCGTCTCTGTGCATCAGCGAGTGAGACTAAGGGCTTTGTTCTGAGCAGAGGAAATGATTCATTTGTAGCAGGCAAGGAGGTAGCTGCTGTGTTAAAGCTGTGTGCTGCCCTGCAGGGCAGCAGGAATGCTAGTAGCAGGTCCTCTAAGCTACCTGTGGCACTGTTTTAGGCTCCAGGACATATGCACAAAATGGCATGGCTCACAGAAAGCAAACTTGACAAGACAATACTGCATGGGAGCCTCAGAAACAAAGACATCTCTGTCTCCTAACGTCATATAACACCATGGGGAGGATTAAGTGAAGGAGCCAGCAAAGACTGGGCAAGAAAAAGGCTCCTTTCCTTTCCTTTCAACCTCCCTCAACAGAGTCAGGATAACAAGCTTGAGGGTCTTATGCTGGGAAATAAAAGCACTAAACTTCTAAAAAATTAAACAACTTGAGATGTAATACAGAAAGAAAAGGTTGCTGGTATTTGGAGAGGACAAATTGGTTGTCACATTACCCAGAAAGACTTTCCTAAGCCTGCCTTTGTATAACTGCAGATACTGCACTTGTGACCAAAAGTCTCTGCCACAGCTTGGAAAACCAGCACATGCTCTGGTGTCTCTAGTACCCTACATTGCTGCAGCCAGAGCCATCTGCTCACCTGCAAACCCCAGAGGGGCTGACCAGCACCTGTCCTATCTCCCTGGCTGCCCAGAGCTGCTGGACGTGCATCGCTCCTTGGCATCTCATCTTTCAAAGGAGTGAACTTCAATTGTGTGCAGCTTCAATAAGTCCAAACTGTACAAGGGTCTCTAGAAAACTTTTTTTTTCCTAATTTTCTCTCCTTTTTTTTTTCACTTTCTCATGCTCCTCTGTGTATGATAGTGATAGTACGAGGCACCAGGAGCTAACTTGGCTACTTAAATTCTGTCGAAATCTAGAAAACTCATCAAAAGTATGTGTGCATTTATATATATAAAATACCAATATTTTAAATGCAGAGGTCTCATAGGTGAATATTTGATGTATAGAACTTCTTGAAGTTATTTTCTTATGAGGTAGCAACTGAATTTCTTTTTAAAATCAGAGATTTTTAAAAGAACATATAATTTTCATTTTGAATAACAGCTCACTGCTTGAAGTATCCTATGCAAACTTTGAACTTGCAGTGTTGTGAAATGGCAACCAACTATAAAGTAAGTTTACAGAATATGGTTTTATTCCTGATGCTGCCTTCAAAAAGGGCTGGTATGATTCCATATGCAGCATGCATTTGTCAGTCCTTCCTGAATTCATTCTTCTAGTGGGAAAGTTCTCAGTAGTTAAAAAGCCACAGCGCTGGTCAGATGCCTGCAGAGCGAAGTGTGGTATCAGACATCAATGAGTTGGTAATTTTGCAGCTGTCACTTTTTAGTTTTGAAGTTAAGCAATAATGCTGGAAGCAAACTGTTCTTTACTCCTACTGATAAGCTTAATGCTACAGTATGGCAGACACTCCAGGTATCTACAAGATACCTCCTCGTTTCATCATTTGTTGCTCCTTTTCTTGTCATGGTTCCAAAGAGTAAAATAATATTATCCACTTTCATAATTCTTTACAAGAGCTGCAAGCGTGAAACATCCAGTCCTGCTTGCTGTTTTGTTGAGCTATTCCAAGTTACGCTTCCCTGCCTGTGCCTACTGATGGCAGTAGTCATAAATTGTGCAAGAGTAGTACAAATAGTCCTTCTTTATTTCACAGAGACTGTTTATACTGTTAAGTAATATATACCTTACAGGGATTGCAACTCGGTAGAGAGAGGAATAGTTAGAATAAAAAAGTTAAGTTAAACTATAAAACTTTAACTGTAGAAAGAAGCAATCATTAAAGAGTGACTTATCAGTTCTTTAAGTATCTTCTACATTTACAGCTTGAGTACTGTTATAATTATTATTAACTGGGAATGCCTCCAAAACAAATATAAAGAAATCCATAAGAAAATATTTTTGTATTTTAACTGAAGCTAGTCTCTACAGTGGTCATGTCAATGATCATGAATGGGAGCCAATGTTTTTCTTAGAAATAGATATTTCACCAGCAGGACTGTCACAAATCCTAAATTTGGAATAATTATTGCATCAAGGCTTCTTGAAGTTGTTTTCAAAGACAGAAAATTAAAATCTGTTGTAATTACAGGGTAGTACATAATTATGAGATTTGTGTGACCTACTCTCTAGGCATGAACCATCTTCTAACAAAGTTCTTGCCACTCATTACTTTACTCATGTTTCACTTGAATATGGATGTCCTCACTTAGCCTGGTAGCTCTCCATTTGGAGACAAGATAGATGGCACAAGGCACAAGAAATGCCTTGAAGGACCTCTCTTGGTTTAAGAGAGACCATGCTGGTATTATCAGGTTCTACTCTGCAGTACAAAATTACCACAAATGCACAGTCCATGTGCAGATTACCTACTGACCTGCCTTTCTCTGTTTCTTCCAGTCCTTCAAAAAATGGGATTTGAGAGGCAAAGGCACTGTGTATGTTGCCATCTGCATTTTCACACACTGAGCAAAGGGGAGAGTGGGCTCTGCAATGGCCTGCAATCCTACATCTGGATTGCACCTGGCTGACCAGTGACTGTTGCTCTTCACAAGTTCCTTCTCTCTGAAGATGGTGTTTTGGAGAATGAGGGGGTATTTGACTTCCTTCTGTTATTTGGTCCTGGAAATGGTAAAAGCATTTTTTTCTCCTTAAAACTTTCTGGAATCTACCTTTTCAGGAAAAATACTTCAGAGCTTTTATCACAAGCTTGGATCCTAAGATACCAGGTTTTCAACTTTCTGGGCTTGAACTTAAAGGGAAGCTTAATTTTGTTCTTGTGTTAACTCCTCTTCCCATTCCTCTGGTACCAGGATTTAAAGGAAACTTTGAAAAAATAATCTTTGTTTAAAATTGAAGGGAAAATGGTCTCTACTCCTGCTTGGAAGAAACTTTATTCCCATGCAGGGAGCCATCAAGTAGTTGCTGCCTTGCCAAGAGAGAGCATGACTGGGTGAGAAGGTAATGAGTAGGATGACAGATCTGTAGACAAAGGCACTGACTTCAAATGCAAAGTGTGTGGAAGAAGTTGGCCTCCGGCACTTTTTTTTCTGAGTTGCTTTCCAACTAAGAAATGCCATGCCCTTTCCAGCGTCAACTTCCTTTTTGCCACACAGCATGAAGGTGAAACCTCCATGCCAGCCTCCCATCACCTGTGGATTGTATTGACCTGGGTGAGCAGGACATACATTTGGAAAGCCTTGCTTCTTGCTGCCAAGGCAATGTGTGCTGGGGGACTGTCCATTGCCCACAAGCAGAACCCATGTCCCAGAGTCTCTGAGTGAAGAGGAGCAGGAGCAGCAGCAGCTGGGCCCCTGACGGCCATGAGGGCGGCTGCAGGCTGGAATAGCAGCCCTCAGGTTTAATAGCCAGTACCTTTTCTTCCTAGAAATACATTTGTTATTAAACTCTTGGCTAAAAGCAGAGAGCGCCAACCCTAAAATCACAATGTGCCTAGAGTTTTGCTGTTGCAGCTCAGGAGAGGAAGAAGCAAGTGCTCCAGCCAAACTCGGGAGTTAGTTATTTCAGAGGAGACAGGAGGCTGGGAAGTGCATCTAGAGGGGGAAATTAGTAGCTTGAGCAGGCCAGCCTGCAAAGGGAGATCAACCAAGCCAGTGCACAAGCCTCTGGAGTAGGTAACAAATGGGCTTTAATTTGCCTGCCCTGATGTAATTTCTTACTCTCCCTCATGATAGTCGGATACATACAAGATTTCCTCATTCTCTGGAAGGGGATTGTCGTATGTTTGTGTTTGTACAAACTTTCAAGTACATAAAGGGATATTCACGTGAAAAGTTAACCCTGGTGGAAGGAAACATGCAGATACTCACTGGGAACACAACAGGGAGGAAGGGGTGTTTTGTCTTTCATATTGTTTTTCTTCCTTCACATGTAAGCCTATTTGAGGTTTTCTGGAATTTGAAGGAAAAGAAAAAAAAACAAGTTTCCATCAGGAGGACTGTGTGGTGATGAACCTGTACTATGGAGGGTGTGGGCAAGATGTAACTCTGAGCATGTGTCCACCATGGATCACTCTGTGATCCATGAGCAAAGCCTACAGTTAGGTATGTGCAAAACCTGCGAGAGAAAATGACTGGGAGAGTACCTGACTTCTTAAAGCTGCATAGCTTCCAGAGGAAAAATACCTGTTTGACAACCTTCTCATTCAATCTAATAAGGCAAAAAAGCACACAGTCCCAAAAATTTCTGCTTTCTAGACAAGAGAGCTGAAACCAGGCAGGAATTAGAAAGTGACTGCAAATGAGTGACTAACAAATATATATGCCAACACATATATCATTGGAAGAAAGTGAATGTCTCTGGGGTGTTCTTCAGTCATCCTTTAATGTACCCCTTAAGAGGAGCACAGCAGATATTTTGAGAGGGAAGGAATCTTTATTTTATCTTGCCATGAAAATTAAAAACAAGAACCAGCTGATAGGCTTCCTTTCTTTCCTAGTGAGATAAGGGTTAGGCAAGCAGTGATAGAAAAAGTTACATGGGGCAGCTGAAGGCTCTCCCCAGGGAAGGTGGGAAGCACTTATCTAAGCTGCATCTCTCTGTTTCAACACGGACTCTCACAAGTGGTGCAGACACAGCCCTGCATCAGAAGCAGGACCTGCTGTGGAGTCAGGCTGCACAGCATTCTTAGAACCTGCCCAGCTGATTGCTGGACAAAGCTGGGCCACAGCCCTGCTCTGTTACAGAGGCTGTGCCATGTCGTATTGCTAAATGCAAAAGAAATCACAACAGCAATTTGAATACTCCATGGGACACCAACCTGAGTGCAGAGATCCTGCTAAAAGTAATGTGGGTCTGGAAAGCGACTGCTGGTCTGTTTTGTTTTGCACAGATGAAAAACTCCTGAACTTGTTAATCAGGCTGCTTCATTACCTAGTAAAACATCAGTCCCTTGAATAAAAATTTACAGTCCTCAAATTAAAAAAAAAAAAGGTCACATTCCTCCTGCCTGCAGACTTTTATTAATGGAGTTCTCAGACATTCTGCTGAATAAAAAGGTTAACTAAACTGATTTTCCCCTCTAAATGCTCATGTAGCAGAACAAGGTGACAGACACCGAACGTGACAAATCCAGAGAAAGGGAATCACCTAAGTGCTGGCTCAGTGCCACTTTTCCTACAGTTTCCCTAGCACTTTTGATTTCAATTTTTTTACACACACTTCCTGCTGGATAGTTAAAATTTGTTTCTTGGAAAACCAGAGAGAATTTGCAATGGAGCGACTCACTCAATGGTCTGGATTGAGGATCTGTTTTTCCTGCATAAATGACCACAGTTCACATTCCTGCTTCCATAATAATATTTTGTATATAAAAGGGAAGGACTGTGCATGCAGAAGCTGTGACGAAAACCCGCTCTGCCCACTGTCTCTTCAATTAGTAGACTGGGGGTTTGTCTGACTGATGAGAAAAGCCTTCTCTTACCAATCCTGATATGAATCAAGTAGAACAGGATCTGGAAGCAGCATTTCCCACACCTCTGGGAAAGCCCTGCCCAACAGCCGTGCTGTCTCGCTCCTGCTCTCGCCCTGTGTGGTTGCATCTAGCAGCCCTGTGTTGCCTTTCTTTGACAGAGGGAGCAGACAGGTGGGAGTATGATGAATTTCTCTCTGCTGGTGCCTCTGAGAAGCTGGATCACCTGGCATAGCCCTAGCAGTAGGAAGCATCTCTAGTGCATCCTTGGCCCATTAAGGAAGAGGGCAGTATGATATGGATGCAAGCATGGGCTACTTGCCCGTAATGGAATGGACAAAACCATTCTCCAGAGACAATAATGGCTCTATGATTTCTTTGGCAGCATTCAGAGCACCAGAGGGACAGCTGCAAGCCAAGGTAACCTGTATCAGCTTAGAGCTGGCAGCATGGAATGACAACATTCTCTCAGCTGATCTGCAGGTGTGTCAGAGTCAGTCCCTCCATGACTCCTACTAATACTGTGTATTTCAGATGCACATCCTCACTTCCACCTGTTGTCCCTTTCATCCTAACTTCTTTCTCACTCCTCTTGTCCATTGTCCCAGGAATGCAGACCAGGAGGTGATTGCACATACGTGGTAGATGGGTCAACTCACTGGTTCTCATCTTTCATCTGATGCACAAAACATTTCAGACATGACTTGTGCTTTTGAGTTAATCCTCTACATCTACAAAATATGAGCTAGCCCCAGGGTTCTCTCTACATTAAATGTGGTGTTTATGTGATTTGGGGGAGCGTGTAATGGAGTAGGAAGTACTCAAATAAATAATGGAGGACAGCCAGCAAGTTAGTGGGGAACTACTCACACATTGCAAACTGGCAAAGATGGCAGCATCCCCTTGAGAAGATTCAGAAAATTACATTGAGGCAAAAAGCTGATTTTCTTTCAGTTCACTAAGGACTAAGTGCTCCAGTGTCACTTTTTCTCTTGGAAATTTTATAAAGCAAAACTTTTTGATATTCCATAGATCAATATTACATACTGCTGTTAATAAGGTCTTATGAAACTTTGTCCTTGAAGGAGCTATCCAGAAAGTCAGCAGCCCAAAGGGACGGATTAGCCCTTAAGAAATGGTAAAGCCAGAAGTGGCCTAAAACTCCGAGACTGTAACCCTGCTCATGCAGAGGCAAGACAGATGCACCAAGACTAGAATGAATAATGCACCAAAACTAGAATGAATATGGAGATGGTTGTGTGAGGAGCAAACAGAGGCTCTAACTAGAACTTGGTCTTCAAGTGAGCATGAGTTCATCTCACAGCAGGGAACCAACTAGCACAAATTGCTACCCCGTGCTTCGCATTGCTTTCCATGGCAGAGCAGAGCAAAGCATCATTCCAATGATGTAAGGAATTTTAGCAGGATTAAGTAATTTTTTTCTGAATCGAGAGAGTGATCTTTGATCCTTCCCTCTGCAGAAATGATCAGCAAAAGCACGGTAATGTGTCTGCAGAGTAGCATGAATGGCTTGCATTGCTATTAGGCAATACATCAACCAAGAGACCAACCTCCTGAGAAGTTAAACACTTGATTTCTGCAGGTCTGTGCTTTGACACTAAAAGAACTGTCATAATCAATTTTTTTTGCTTCAACTCACAGTGCCAGGAGACCTTTCAGCATTTTCTTTCCTTCTCATTTTCCTTCTTCTCCTTTCTGAGGAGTCTTTGTTTGTCTCACACAGCTTGCAAAGTTGTTAAGGCCAGAACAAAGTAGAGCAAATCAATCATTTCTCCATTTTTAATGAGGTGATCAAAGAAAGAATGAACATACGCAATCAAAGTGAAGTGGATGGTTGGAGGTTTCAACAAGGCAGACTCTTGTTTGGGAAAAGAAACCACTCTTTTTCTTTCTTATGATGCAGTTATTAATTTTCCATGAATCTGACATAAAGAATATTGAGGCAAATATGTCTTTCCTAATAGCCTGACTACCACATGGAATTTCAGCACCTACTTTAAAAAAAAAAAAAAAGGCTATATTATTGATCCAAAAAATAGCTTAAAATGATAATGCTAAAAATGATGAAAGAATCCTTATTCTAAGACTATTCACTCAATTATTGTTTACACTGTAAAGATCTTGCCATGGAGCAAGACCAAAGATCATCACTAGAATTAAATTAATTGCATTAGCTACAATATCTATGTGTAAAACACTGCAAATTAGATGTGCTTTGTTACAATTTTGTTTTTAATCCAGAGACAAATAGTGAAGAAGAGGAGGAGATCTGACTCCTAGGCCTATCCACTATCCTGCTAATACCCCTAGCATGTGGGTTTTGCAGTACACTGGAGTAGGAGCTCAGTGGATAATCTGGGACAGTGGCAGTGGGAGCTTCTCCTTGGTTTTAATCCAGCCAGGATAACACGCGCAGAAATGCTACACAGCAGCGCTGCACCAGCTCAGCCAGGTTCTGAGCAAGTGTTGAGCAGCTGAAGTTCTTCCTCCATCAGTTTCTTTGCTCTCAGTGCCAGGCTGGTGGAGTTTTAGTCAGTAGGGACTGTCTGGCCCTAGGCACAGTCTGCCTTGAAAACCTTGAGGTGCTGAAGATGCCTTGTGCGTGCCTGCATAGTAAATATCTGCATTGAACTAACATTTGCAAGCCTCACCTAAGCTGTAGAGCTGGTTGGGCTTTGCTTTGAGATGGTCAGGTCTTTAGTTGCCCACTGCCTAACTATAGGCTGTCTGGTTTTCCATCAAATTTTGAGGGTAGGCTATTCTCATAGTCATATAGCAGGTATGCTTTGAACATATTTTTACCCCTTGTCAGCGTACCAAGCTGTAACACAACCTGAGCTCTTCTGTTAATTCACTGTGGTATAATTTTTCCCTTAGAGTATCAAACCACAAAAACAGCTTATAGGAAATCTTGGCAAAGTTATTCCCATTTGTCCAAACACAGCAACTATTCAATGTGATAAAGAGCAAACAAGGGTCAGTGTTTTGCTGCTCTTCCCAAGTTACAAATTAGTTCTGTACGATTAGCTATTTATGTATCAGCTGAGATTTTAATTCTTTTTCATAGTGATCTCCTTCTTTTAATTCTTTATAAACTTGTTCTGGGGATAGGCAGAAATTTTGCAGAGGCAGCAATAATTTTTATTATATTCCAGTGACTTTCAGTCAAAATGACTTGGCACAGTGGGACATGTTCCATGCTATTAATTAATTTCAAAACTTCATGAAATATCATTCACAGAGCTTCTTCTGAATTATGTAAACCACAGAGCATCTCCTTTTCTGGAGATGAATAGGAAATTAATCCTGTTTTAAAAACACACATATATATGCAAGTTGCAATGTTGTTTTTCATCTCATGCCATGTACAAAGGCTTTTCTTTAGGGGACATTTTTCACTACTCACACTCATGTCATGTTTCTTGATCATAGTCCTGATTATTCATAAACCAGAAAGCCCTGACCGTTTCAGTGATGCTGGTTTTGCAAAACTGCCGTTTTGAGGAAGGTCATTCAGAAAGTTTTGTTCTGAAACAGACATGTGGTTTGACCTTTTTGGGCTCATCTATTATATTTCAAAGCTTTCACAGAATGAGTGAAGAATTTATAATAGTACACACTGTTTCAAGGTTAGAAATAGGGTAGTGGTAAGTGGTAGGGCAGTGTACTGCAGGCAAGGCTGTGATGTGGTGTTTCCACAAGTATTGAAGAATGTATTAGGGAGATATGATAACAGAATACAACATTAGTATAAAGGTAGTTGTTCTTATCCTGGAACAGAAAGAACCAAACAAGCTACTAGATTGCCTTTCAACCCTCTGCTTCCATGATTTTTATTGCAACCCTCAATGGGTTTTCCTCAATTACTTTTACCAAGCTAGAGTTGTACAAAGTACAACTAGGAAACATAAAACTCATGACTACCAATTTGTATGGTCAGTAATAAAGCTGTAAAAGTTCACTTTCTAAAAATGAACAGATGGGGTTTATTCCAGAGGATTAGATACGATCAAGTAAGTGAACTCAACTTGCAGAAAACAGCCAAAAGAAGTTCTCAAGCAGTTACTAGGCAAAATGGTATTAAAAGCACAATCAATCTTTCTGTCATATATAGGAAATTATAATAGAAAAACTGTAACTCTATAAAAATCAACTGGTATTTTTTCAGAGGTCACACTTGGCCAGTGATGGTGGCACAATTTATGTGGATTTTCAACAACAAGTGTTAAAGTATAGGATTAGGTGTCTTTATTTTTTTAGCATAATGGGGTATCTTTTGTCTTCCCACTGAGATTTAGCCTAGAGACAAAGGATTAAACCACTACCATAATTTAGATAGCATGGGACTATGCTTGAAGAATAGGTTCCAATATTCAATTACCATGCATGGTCTTTGTGCATCACTGAAAATTCACTGTATTAAAAAAGCATACTTAATGAATAAAGCTCATTTACTTAGTCACACAGGACGTTTTGGAGTTATGCTACTTGTTATTGGACATGCCTGAGAAGGTAGGAAAAATTCGAGTCAGAAAAAAGAAGTTGAGAGAAGCACTGTCAGATTTTAATTACTTGAACCAACTATGCTATGCTAACTTGTTATTCTTTGTGGCTGGGCTTTAATTCATACAAATATGGATTCCACTCTGCCACGGGAAGTCAAATCCTTAAAAGGATGCCAAAGAATTCAAATTGCTCAAGTGTTTTTCCCAAGCAAGCACATTATCTCTTCATTCAGACATCATATCCTTTCTCTACCATGAAAGCAGATCACAAACTCAAACTGTATCACCTGCGTTGCCTTGCATAAATCCCTCTGCCCTGCAGAGTCCTGGGTCCAAAGTCTCAGATAGTTTCCTGGATTTTTCCATTAGTATATGGACCTCGTGATGAAAATTTTTGCCAAACTGATAATAAATCCAATTTGCAGAAACGTTCAGGAAAAAATGGTCACTCTGAAAGAGAGTTGCCAGGAGACATTCTCATGAAATGCAGATTTCACCTTCCTATCAACTCTTAAACATCGCAGCAGCCATGTCCTTCCTACGGTGCTCTTCCCACACCTTTCTCCTTCTTTTCCTCCTACTTGGTTGCTAAAATACATTTTTCTTAACCCTTGTCTGTTACATTATACTTTATTCTTCTTGAATATTATTTGACAATATTCTATTTGAGGATGCAGTGCAGGTTGCAAACCAGTTCAAATTAAAAGGCTGCATTTACAGAGAAAAAAACCTGCAAAACCAAACCAGCAAGTACAAAAAAATTAACACAATTAAGATGTTGAGATGAGTCTGCCAGAGTGCTTACTGTTGTATATGCAGTAGCATATAGAAATCTTAGAAGATGAATAGCTTACAAACAGTAGCAGATTAAAATATACATTGCACAGGGACATACAAAGCCAGTGGAAGTCACATCTGGATTTCAACAGCTAGGGTTGCTCCACAGTAGAAGCCACCTTAACAGAACTTTCATTTCTCATTCTACACCTAAGATTATTTATATCAAGCCTTCAACCATGCTGGAAATAACTGAAAATACATTATTTAATATTTTTGGTCACAACTCAGATATGCCTCTGCATGAAAGAAAATAGCAACACTATCTGACTAGAGACGGAGCCAGGAGCTGCTGTAAAGCATGATTTTGGGATGTATAAATGAAATCTGAGAAAGGTAATGTACCCACAGTGTGGCTGGCTGCAAGGAGTGGGGCTTAGTGGTCAAAAATAAGGTCCTAAGCTTCTCTTATTCATTGAGGCCCTGCTTGCACAAATTACCAAGTTTTATTTTATGGAGTTTTAATTTTCCATGTGTAGGGAACTAGCTTAACAATCAAACAAGACATTTCAGAGCCACAAATAGAGCGTTTTCTATGTTATAGAGGGTCAATTCTAGGTGCTGCATAAATGTAGTTCTAAAATATTTTGAGGTTTTATATCATTGTTTCTTCAAAGATCATATAGCTGCTGCTATGTTTCATCAGCATGAGCACATTTTATAGCAATTATTGAAAGATCCTGTGATTGGGAAGGTGGAGTGACAACAAGGGAACATTTTTTTAATGGACAATAACAATACTGCACCAGCTGTCTTCAGTCCACTGGTCCAGGCACAAATAAAATATGAAATGTCTCCTGCATCACAAATTTAATCTAATAAACCCTTCACTGTGTTTACATCCTAAATGCTATAATTGGATTCTGGTCAGACTGCTGTTTCCTGCTGCAGGAGCATTTGCACCTGGGTGTTGGTAACTGCGCACACAAAGCTGTCTCTCGTCTGTGTAAAAGCCCCCTCTGCTGGACCAGCCTAACACATAAAACTAGCAGATCGTCCCACTTCCTCCCCAGAAAATGGACAAGTCAGTGAAGCAACTCTCCGTCAGCTGCCCCTTTTGTAGGGAGCCCTTTTCCCGACTGATGCAAAATGAGTCACAGAAGTGGTTTTCTAAAACACATCATGATTTGATGAACACATACTTTATCTATCCCACACACGAGGTGGACAGAAGGCCTTTTCTCCAAAGTGCGGAGGAGTCCCAAGTTTCAGGCTGTTTCCTGATACCCTGCTGCATGCCAAGGAAGTTCTTATCTGGTGAAGGAAGATGCCAGCCCCCAAGAGATATCTTGTATTGCCAGTCTTTGTGTAGATGATCCTCCTAATACTGAGGAATGTCTAAACTGGGCAAGATGTCGGAAAGGTGGAGAATAAAACCGAAGTGTCCCAGTGAGTTGAGCAGGCCACTCTGACAACTTAAAATCACTCAGCATCAGAGAAGTCCTAGAGTAAAAGTAAAGATTATTATTTTCCTAAACATGATGTTGAAGAGTTAGTTACTCCATTCTGAGAGAGCTACAGAGAAATAAATCCATAGTTTCCTTTCTCTGATTTAGCTATGTTGTGTATGTTCCCTTCATTCAAGAGCCACTGTAGACAAAGCAACTCCACAGTTATATTTGATGTGTTCTCATGGGTATCTGATTCTTTAGACAAGCTTCATCATTATGAGCTGCCTTCTTCCAGGTTGATCTTGACTCCCAGGAAAGCTTCCCAATTGCCCCTTCTCCTCACTGGTGTCACACCCAGCATAAAAGCTGCACCTAGAGATAACTCCTCTCCAGGTGCTCATTAAAGGATTAAGACATCAGTTATTATGGCTTTTTTCAATGAGCTGCTGCCTACAGCAAGAGTAACTTTTAACATGCAAGAAGTGGAATAGCTGTAGATGCTTACTGGAGAAAACTGGATGCTGACTTCATAGTAAACCAAGTTATGCTATACTGTCAGTGTGAATTTTCCTGTCAGCACTTCCACTTAAGCAGGTAATGACAGCAAAAATCTATGAGTTCAGTATCTAGCCTGGCCATAACAAAGTCATTTATACAACCTATGTGAGGTTCTTTCTGGTGGCTGGTGAGAGGAGTTTTGTGTTTCAGAACTAACAAAATGGATTATCTTCACCATGCAGTGTTTTACAACATGTGCTGAAAGTGGCATTTAAAAAAACCTGTAAGTGAGAGGTAGTGATGCAGCCACTCACTGCACCTTGATGGAGACTAAACATGACAGCAGCTCAAATAAACACAGGGGCTATCATTAGTTTGCAATAAATCTCTCCTACACGTGGCTTGCTGGAGCTATGTGACAGCATCTCACAAAGACAAAAGAGGAAGCATCTCCAGTGAGCAAAGGGAAGAACTGGAAAGAAAAGATCCACAAACCACTGAAGAGTGAGAGTAAAAAGCTGCTGAAATGCATGATTAAGGAGAAAGAAGACTTGTAATTTTGTGAGGAATTAAGTGAAAAGCATGTAAGGCAAGGTACTCAAGGAAAGGCTTACAACTGTATTTTTGTAAATGGAGTAATTAGTATAACAATAAATTTAACTAACATTTTCAGTGCAGGTAAAAATGGCAGAGGGGCATCAAGATGTGGGAGAAGGGAAAGACATTGGTATAGAAGAGGTGGCACAGTTTCAAGGAAGAGCATCACAGGGTTGGAGGAGGAGCAGTCCATACTATTTGCTGTGAACCATTACACCTGAAAAGCAATAAAAATAAATAACATTCCTTTATTTTGGAAAACAGTAATCAGTATATTAATCTGAGTCCTCAAATGACTTATTTTCTGGAATTTGCGTTCCACTGTGAGTAAACTGTGAGATACTGAGACTCATTTTTCTGCTTCAAATATGCTTCTGTCACAGTGGGCAAAAGTTACATTCTCTTCCTGATTTCACAACCTGAAAAATGAGAATAATATTATTATCTTGCTTTATCAGACCTTCTCAAGGATAAATGCTCTGAGATTGCGAGAGCACAGGTACAGTGATAACCTGAAAGAGAGGAACACAGGGCACTCTTTTCAGGCCTTGTGCTCTAAACATGAACATCCTACCCCTCTGAGACAAAGGAAGCAGCACTGTTTGCTGCTCTGCTGTTGTAGTCACTGCCTCTTCCTGATGGTCAGTCTTCGAATCCACATGGAAATCAAACAGACCAGTAAAACCTGCTTCAAAGTGTACTTTTAAAGCTCACCGACTTTTTAACCAAAAAAACCCCACAAGTCTTGGTCAGTAGTGTTAGCTAACAAAACATTTCCCAAGTTTCCTCTTTAAATTCCTTGAAACAGGAGGCAAAAGAAAAATCAGGCAGAAGAGGGTATGACCAAAGCTTTCACAAAAAATTTCCTTGACATCCAGAGGATTTGCTGAGGTCTGAAACAGTGAAGTTAATTTTATCCTGTTGTCTTCTCCTTCTCCCTATGCACTCTATAAATTTGGGTCTTTCTTCCCCTCCAGACCATTTCTTCCTTGAAGCAAAACTGCGTCAAAAGGATCTCATCCCAAGTCACTATCTCAATTCAACCATGGGGAAATAGCTCTTTCCCATTTCCTACTTGAATTTTAAATCTCACACTTACTGCTCTGTGTAATTTTTGATCACTTTAAATTTTGTCTTTCATCCACAACTGGAGCTGGAACAACAGTTTCTCAATAAATAACACATCCCATGATGTAAGAGTCTCTTTCCATCTGCAGAATACCTAAAACCAGTTGTAATTTCCTCAAATGCATTTTGCTTTCTACCATTGTCAAATGAATTATTTTGTTCTGTAGAACTCTAGTTGCAAACACCATCCTGCAAACATCTGCAACTGCTTAATTTACCAATTATTTCAATAAGCACATATATAATTATCTACCAAGTCAGTTTGTAAAGAAATACTTAATGTTCCAGACTGAGCTTTGCTCAGCTATTATTGGTCATGACTGGGACTGGTTCCAGCCCTTGGCTGAGAGAGCAAAAATAACTGTGTAGCTTATATACATTTCTGTATCACTGAATACTTTTGCATTTAGAGTCTGAATGTAACTCCTCTCAGATATTTTCCAGATAAAGTTTTTTACCAGAGAACAGACAAAACCAGACATAAAAGTAGCTGCCAAAATTCACTCAAATGTTAATTCATAGCAAACGTATTTTTGGAATACCAACTTTCAAACATAGTCCTATACAAGCTAAACCAGCAACAAGGCCTCCCATTGATAGTGCTAAGGTCAAAAGCTTTATGATTAAATTACAGTGTTTATAGCACTCTCCTTCTGAGAGAATAGGAAGGCTTGTTAACAGGTTCATAAATCAAGGTGCAAAGATTAACCCAGTCATCCAGGCATATATGTCATTCCTGAAAATATATGTTTTTAGAACATGATAAATAACAAGATTAGTGTTTACTGTTGTGTGCTGAATACAGACTGGAGTATTCTTTCCCCTATATACTATGAGATATATAATAGATCCTGAAAACCTATCAGCATTCTGCTTCAATATAGCTTTTATTCTTCTGAGTCAGGTTAAACAGTTCCTGGATTCCTGATTATATCAAGTAGTGAACAAAACTAACACATGAAGAAACCAGCTCTCCATGTTAGCATGCTACAGAACTTGCAGTCGTACTTATCTAAAGTGACAGCCCCTCTGGGTATACACTCCTTACTGTCCTTTACTTAAATGCTACAGCTTCTTTTCTTTAAATGTACTTACTTTTGAATGGAAGACTAAACAATGACTGTTATATCCTAATTTAATCCGTGTAAAGCCCCACATCTAAAGGGTTTGAACAATAAAATTAAATGAAAGAAGATGTTAACACTGAGTACAAATGCCCAAAACCAAACTCCAGCACACAATTCTCTTACAAATAAAAACTACATGACATGACTCCAATGGAGTTTAGAGCCCAATTCCTGATCTGTCTGCAAGATACTCTGAAATCCAGGGACACTGAACCCCTTGGCAATTTAAAAAGTTAGTTTAATCAGAGTTACATTTAACTCCTGTTTGTCTGTGGACAAATTATACAGGTTGTAGCTCAGTGGCGTCCTGCTTTCCCAAAAAAGCCTTTGGCCACCACACAGAGCCCAGCACGAACCTTCGAATTTTCCTGCAGAAGAAAAGAACTTCTTTCTAAACCAAACTCCCCCAATTCCCTTTTTTCTTCAGTTACACATTTCTGTATAGAAATTAAATCAGTTCTCTATCTCTTCATCTTCATACCTGTCACATCAAAACAATAGTTCTAGTTTCTATTCCTCTTGTGCACATTTTATCAAATCTCTTCCCAATTGATAGTTTAGGGAGAATATAATGCAAAACAATTTGCTGTAAATAACTCCTTTCCCAAAAAGGAAAAAAATACGCACAAATTCCCTAACATATTCAAGGCTGTTGCTGTGCATTTTCTCAAACATGTAGCCATCATTGTCAAATCCTCCCAACACGCCCCCAGAAGCCTTGATATGAGCTTTGGGAGAAACACTGCATAGGTTTTTAACTGCAAACAAATTATTTCACACCTCTTTTTAATGGCACTGTCTGGCAACAGTACAGCTTGGGCTTTTAATAATACCTTATTTTACAGCTCCAAAAGAAAAGTGAGTTCCCTGGGTTTGCAACTTGCATTTCTGGATTTCAACATGATAGTTGTCAATCCCAGGAATACTTATTGGGAAAAATGAAAGAGAAAACAAGGGAGGAAACAATGTGTAGTGTAAAGCCAATGGGAAACTCACCTGGGATGCCACTACCTTTATAGTGGTTCATCCATCTGCTGTCTTGGAACAATGCTTCTCATGCTTGAGCTGTGTACCAGATGCAAAAATTAGAGAGGTAACCCAGGAACCAGCAACAGGATCTAGAAAATAAATAGATACCTTCTCAATAACAGGGGTTTACAAATTATTTTCTTTCTGATTCACCAAGCTCATAGAAAACCACCTGCTGGAAGACAGCCTGTACAATTCCCTTGCCAAACAGTCCCCCACAGGCTGTGATTCTGCCATTCCACCCCATCAGCTTCTTCAGATATGCTTCAAGGAGCTGAAAGGAGTTGGCGGCTTGGAGAACCCCGCTCAGATTCAGTGAGGTGCTGCTGAACTCTGTATCTTTGCTCATGCTCTCTGGCACACGTGCTGCTTGAGTGGTCTGGGTATCATGTTGCCCTGATGATTCATGCAGGGTGCTGGTGGAGGCTGTCACAGCTCCTTTTTTCCTGTGCACCTAGGTTTCCATCACTCAGATACCAGGTGCCAGCAGAAGAGATACGTGCAGGTGTCGTTCAGCAATGATGACACGTTTGGCCAAGGCAAGGAGATAACCTGGGATCTGGGAAGTGATCCCAGTTCAGACACAAATCCCAGTATCATGAGTTACTTTTTTTCTACTGTGTCAATTTGTGGAAGCTCCAGCCCAACCAGAAACCACTGAAAGCAGTGAAAACGTGCACCGGGAAATCTGCAGAATCAGCAAGATCTTTGAAAGTGTTTGGCATTTTAACTCTAGGTGTGAGAACACTAAGGGCAATGAGAGAAAGACAGAGGTGGGTTAATGCTGACACCATCCATGAGGGTGAGCCACAGGTGTCAGCATCCGCCCAGCTTTAGTAAATGCAGCCACAGAGATCACGTTGCACAGGTGGATGTAAGTGCCTTTCTCACTCATGAAACTTAGTCTCTCCATGCCTCAGGTGCCCTATTCAGAAATACAAATAATGTTTATCTCCAGCCAGGATTCATTAATGTCAGCGAAGCACTTAAGAGTTCGGATGAAAGTGTTTTCTCTATAGATATGACCAATATTATTACACACTGAGCTACCATTCCTTCAAGAAACACAACTGAAATACATTTAGTCATGTAGAAAGGCTTCTGGGGGATCTGTATACATTAGAGAGCGAAGGCTATGAGCTGGCTCTGCTCCCTTTCTGTAAGTCCTGCTCCCTTAATTTTGGTCTCACTTTAGTTGGACAAGTTATATAATTTTTCCAAGACAGCGCTGGACATGTGACCCAAAATTTTACTTTCTGAACTTTAACAATAACAGTCCCTTTTGCCAAAAGCCCTTTATAAGTGCACACTAAAGAAAACAGCAACTAGTAAATTAAAAAGGGCTGTTAGACACCTCATAATAATAATTAGCATTTTATACCTTTTCATATGTTCAAAGCAACATGCACAAGTTACCCAATTAATCACAGCTCCCTGGGATTCTCTTGTTCCATTGCACTGGCTAGGTCCATGCCCACCTGCACGGCTCAGCAGCCCATGCCTGGAGGAAGATGGATGATACAGCCTTGTGTATGCTGGCTGGCTGCCTTGACCCCACCTGGCCGCCCATGGTATTCCATCGAGCCACAGACCACCTTTCCTAGCAAGTTTTTCCAGTCACAGGCACCTACCAGAACCTGCCCCTCTCGGGGCTGCAAAGCAGCACTGCAGCTAAGCTCAACAGCAGCTTGCAGGACCCAGACCAGAGAAAGGTTTGCCCAGAGAAAGGGTAAACCTTTGTCCAAGCCTCAGGCTCAGCAAGCAGGGCAGGATGGGGCTGTGTGTCTCCCAGTGCCCAGTTTACAGGTGAAGATGCCTCTGAGACCCAAAACTGCAAGGGGCCCCCATGTGCTCGAAGCAGTGGAGGAACGCCTGGTTCCCTCCAAGTTGCCCAGGGCCTCGCTGGAGTATGGAAGACCCTTGAATCTCCAGCAAAGCATGATTTGAAATTCAGACTTTATGAGACCACCCACAGTCTCCCAGAGGCTTTTGCCACTCTCATCTATCACTAAACACAAAGTTTCTTTCCCTAATGCAAGTACAATCACAAAGAGCCTAAGCCAAACAAAGCTCAAGTGTCCCCTCCTCTCCTCTGTGGAGAGGGTAAGAGTGAGGGTTTCTCCCTTCTCTCAATAGACACTTTTGGGCAGCTAAGTGGGTTAATGCACATGACTGAACCACAGGGACTGTCCCCATGGGAGAAGTGAAAGCAAAATATTTCAGCCTAAATCTTGGCAAAGGAGATTTGTCCTGCCAATGAAAACTTTGACAAATGTGTCCTATTGTCTTTCCTCAGTTTGCCATTTTCCTGCCAAATGGGCATCAGTTTGAAGCATTGCAAAAATATTGGTGCAAGTCACTGATCTCTGGTTGGGTCCCTGCATCAAATACACACATAGAGCTACAGATATTTTTTTTTTCTTTTAAATAGAAATTGTTTCAATAATTGAATTGAAAGCCCATCAACATCAAGGGCCAAATTACCTTTGCTATTCACAGGATCAGGCCTTCATGACATGATATGTGTTAATCCAAGATAACGGTGCATGTTTTAATGAAAGAAATCAACTAAAGTAGGAACAGCATATCTGAGATCTCTAAAGATTCCTTAAATATGGGTCCCCAGGTTCCTGTTTTGTGTGTTCTCACATTTAGAACACTGTGATATTTCACCTCCCTCTGCTTTAATCTTCTGACAGTCAGTATAGTGTAGTACTGTGAGGTTTTGGGGTGGACAATTGTCAGCGTTTGGGCTTTTTAATTATACCTAAATAAATTTTAACTGTATTACAATCTAGGAATGTCTAGAAAAGATATTTAAATATCCTCACTCATAAACAATTCAAGCTGCACTAAATTCAGACCTTCAAATTAAACCCTGAATGATTCCAGGGACAATTTCAGTTTTGGCTGGCTCCATGACCTATCCTGCAGAGCAGATCCCAAATGCAGAGGTAGAATTTCTACATACCTGAGTACATCACTTGCTAGCAGCACCCCAAATACCTTGCACACACTATTTCAGGAGTGAGCTCAAATCCTCATGTAGATTTGATGATGCAGTGCCGCAATCACAGAAGGATCAAAATGGTCCATCTCCAGAAGAAATGACATTAGGTGAGTTACACCAATGGGTCTTGAACAGGTAGATTGAAGAAGATAAATGTGCACATAATTGAAATATTTTAACTGATTTTTACTCTTTTACCCACTAAAAACTTATTTTTAAATTAGTGTTTATGCAAGTGATTTTACACCTGGTTCTGTCTTTTTTTCCAAACCAGCAGGACAAAATTTGATTTAAAATGCAAGGGCCTCTTTTCTCTTGCTTATGGCAGAGCTACACTGTTGTACTCTTCTTCCAAGGCAGTCTTCATATTTTCATTTCTTGAGAGTGACTTTTTCTGAATATACAAATATGTAGCCTAGCTGTTTAGAAAAATGAAATCACAGAATCATAAAATATACTGAGTTGGAATCAACTTTTGCCTTTCTCTCTCTTTTTCCCATTCTGTCTTCTCAATAGACCAACCGAAACCCCTCAGATTAAGACTCTGAACCTGCCTGCAGCACCACTGAAGGAACTCTGACAGCCCAGAGAGTTGAACACCCACATAAACCTCTCCAGGGCTGGGGACTGAGCTCTCTGCAGCTCCTGTCTTCTACAGCTCAGCCTGGCAGTGACAGTAAGAGGCAAGGCGAGTGATTAATGGAGGCTGACAAGAGCATCTCTCCATCACTTTGCTGGGGGCTGTGCACTGGTTTCAGCAGGATGCTCAGCCACTACTGTGCAGAAGGCCCTTGGAGAGCTGTTTCTGCTGGCCGGGAGTCTCCCTGCTGAATGACACTCTGTTCTTAACAGGGCCTCACATGTAACACTAGAAAGTGCTTGTCAGCCCTTGCCTTGCTCAAAGTGTTTCATGCCTCACACTTTCCTTCAGGATGTTTCTTACTCCTTGTCACTGGTGGTAGGTGCAGCCCCACCACTTCAAGAGACTGTTTACCAGACACCATGGGGCAGTCTAGAGGAAAATCATGAAAAATTGATTTTTGTAGCTCAAAAGTGGGTCTGTCCAACTAAAGCCTGACAGTAGATTTGCCTACTAGAGAGTGCAAGAGCTCTTCATTGCAAATGTATGTGCAATGTGACACTGTTCTCACCTGTGTTTTTCCTCCGATACACTCTTTTCAGTTGTCACAGATATTTGCAAAGCCGAAAGAGACAGGGACCAAACCTGCAGGTACCGTCCTGGTGTAATGGGTCCAGATCTGGTTAACAGGACTTATCCATTTACAGCAAGTCTACAAAAACACAGGGAAGTTCAGCCTGCCTCTGGCTGCTCTTCATATGATCTATAGATACACGTTGTAAGTAGTTAATCGCGCTTACAAGAGCTTCATATTCATTACTCAGTGATATACAAAATATTTTTTTATCTATTAAATCTTCACTATCTGCAATTATTCCCCAGGGCACAATAGATAGTGAGTCAGCAGGCACAGATTTAATTATCAGCTTTTACTGTAAGATGATGATGTTTATTGATATCACTATCAGACAGACACTGAAATGAAGCAGATGTTAATCTGAGGTTAAGCTCCAGTAGGCGCCTAGCAGTCTGACCAAAGGGACTGATGTTCATCAGATAATAAAAGAGGAGACCTCCCTGCCTTCCTCCCTCTGTTTCTCCAGAGGCCTGCACAGATGTACAGCCTTGTTTTGCAAATTCCTCCTTGCACCATTTCCAACCCCCTCTAACAAGCAGCTTGCCCCTTATTGCAGAGCTTTCAGTCAGATCTAGCAGACAGTTTAATCCAGCATTTTATTTTGCTTATACAGGAACTTTATAGTTGGGTTTGGTTTATTTTTCTCCATCATGCCCTAAAGGGTGATGCCAGAGAAGCTGAAAACAGAAGTGAAGTGGTCACAAAGTTGATGTGACATCACAATTGTGAGCAGAAAGTCTGTTACAGATTTCCATCACACCAATATTTGCCTTAAGTAAATCTATAGAAAGGTAAAACACTGCTCTCAAATTCAAATGATACAATGCAATGGAGAGGGACCTTCTGTGGGGAAGGAGAGGATGACAAAGTTAACAGCAGCTTTCTATGTTTCTCAGAATGCCATCACTTTCTACTGCTGAGAGCAATGATGTGACAGCCTATATACTAATAAAAAATATGTTGGCAGCTGACACTCACTGAAATATATTAATATTTAACATTAGAATTTGCAAAATGACTACTCAGCTGGTGCAAATGATCATTCAGAAAAGTAATTTTCATGGGTCTTTCAGTGGTACACTTTTTTCCTAACAAGAACGTATCTGCCAGTTGCAGTGCAAGATGAGTGGAAAAAAACCCCACATGTTCTACTTCTACATAGACAATAGTGCTGCATCCTACAGCAGTACCATAATTTGTATTTTTATTATTACCATTTGTGGATCATTGTGAGCATTATTAAGCCACATCATGTTGCAGCAGCATCCAGACTTTTCTGTTCTGCTTCCAGCCCAGCAATGGCATCGTCCAGCCTCATGCTCAGCCTGCCAGACTAAATGGGTGATCTTGCTCTGGCCTTGACTTGAGTAGATGTGGGCAAGTCTCTGGGCACAGGACTGCAGGACATGGCATAAGCACTCTTTGCACAGTAGAGATGTCTCATGTGTCCAAAGAGCTGATTGTCTGTCTCAAGAGGTACAAAGTAGAGACACAGAAATAAAGCACCACATTGACCAACCTCAAAGAGCAGTTAAGTGGTGAACCTGGAACCAGAACAGAAAGTTGATACATTGCATTGATTCATGAAGTCCCTCAGGTCATATTTGATCTGCAAAGGTCAAAGTGAGAAGGAGTCTGATCGAACATGAAGATCCTCTCCTTGAGGTCCTTCTCTTACCAGCACCCCAGCTTGATACCTGGATGCAGGACCCTCAAAGAGCTGACAGTGGCACATGTTTAAGATAATGTACAAGGGCTGCTTTAAGTTACTTTGAAGAGAGATTCAATACCCCTGGAGACTTGGCAAAATTAATGAGATGGGGGAGCAATGATCTTTTTTTTTTCAATTAAAAAGAGAAAAAGAAGGAGCGAGACCAACCTTTGGAATTTCAACATGCGAGAACAGATCATTTGCAAGAGTCACACTCAATCTCTGTGCCTAGCTGAAGGGAATTTGTGGTTTCATTTCAGGTCCTTTAAGACTGTTTTTCATGTCAAAATTACATATTTGCTATATTTTGTCGCTCTTCCAGGATTTACTGAAACAAAGGAAACATTTGAATGAGATTTGAGACAACTTCTTTCTCACCCGTCAGGAAGGTAATCCCCAACCTTCAGATAAATGCAGGCATGTGGTTTCCAGTATTCTCACTCCATATGTCTTCACAAACACCAAATAGATCTAAAGTAAAAGGACGTGTTTTTCCCTCATAGATCAAAAAGTTATAGTGATGGACCTTGCCCAGTATGATCCAGACTTTCATCCATATAATGCCTTCATTTGTACTCCCTATGGAAATACAGACACCCTGGCACAGAAATCAGGAGACAGATTGAAGATACCAACCCATTCCAGCACTACTGATCTCAGCCATGCCAGCAGTAACTGGAACAAAAGCATAATGCCTTATTTAGGAATTGATCTTTACAGGTGAACCACTGCAACAATTTGACCACTGTAACTCTGAAATGAGGTAACCACTTGTCATGGTTTGAGATAGTCCCAAAATCCAATTCCCTAGCTCCATCCCCCCTCCCACATGGTAGTGTTTTGTCCTGACTCACGTTCCTAAAGAAAAATTATGTTTAATGTTTTGTGACAGCTCTTTTCCTCCAATATTTCGGAGTGAACACTATAGAAGAAACACTATAGCTCTAATATCTGCTACTTAATGAAACCTTGTGCATATGAAATCTGCCTTCATGGGTTCATGTTCATACTGGATTTGGGGAAATATCAATGAAAGCAGAGGAAGTGACTACAGCAAAACAGAAAAAAAAACAAAGGTGGACATATAAAGCCAGCACCACACCACACCTCCAACCCTAATCAAAGGAAAATTTAATCTGTGTATATCCATTCACATGAGGAATTTTTGTCAGTACAGCTGTTTCAGTCACAAATCACACCTCAGTACTCTGGACACTGTCTGTACAGTAAGTCCAACCCTTACCTTACTCCAGAGGCAAGTTTCCTCTGCTATAAAATGTAATATAGGGTGAAAACTTGGGGCACCAAGCTTGAGTAGCCTTGACACAACCAAAGCCTCCTTATTTCCTGTATGAACTATTGGGTCTGGCACTGGCATGAATGGGTCTGTGGCACTGGCACTAACAGGTCAGGCAGGGGAAACAGCAACTGGAATGACAGCTGCCCACTTGGCTCCACCCCTTACTGGCCCAAGTATACATCTCTCAATACTTCTGCTTTTCTTTCTACATGGCTGGATACCTTTCCAGAGCAAGGAAGCGGGGGGGGGGGGGGGGGGGAGGGGGAAAGGGGGGGGCAGGAATGCTTTACATTGGATTTTTCCATTGGAGAAGGATGTAGATATGCAATTAATTTTTTCCAGGAAGGCAAACATTGAGCTAGACAAGATTGTCTTCAAAATCCCATTGACACACCAATACATTTAGTATGTAATATAGGAAAGTCTGTATGACACACTGTGATGTTTCTTTCTGACATAAATGGACAGAAGTTATGCATAATGCAAAGCCCTAAATGCTGACAGACATTTGCAAGAATGTTTACATTTATTTTTCATAACCTCAAGAAATCGATCTATAAAGACCTCCCATGAGAGACTGCATTTGGCCCTGAAATATTGTCCTGAGAGACTGTGTTTCTATCTTCCATCTGACACATTTTACAGAGGGTATCAGCATATGGATTTGCACCTCAGCTGTGTCATGAGCAAAGAATTGCTATGGTTTTAATATACTATGCTGGGACATTTAAACATTGATATTGTGAGGTACTACTTTACAATTCCCATTAGATTTGTTGTAAAGCACACATTTATGAAACAAAATATTGCTGTATTCACCCATAAAACTCTGTGTTATAACAGTACTGAGCATCTGGTTTTAATCAGAAGTCAGGAAATTCACTGTTCTAGCTGGAACTCCATCCTTTCCTAAACTCACTGAGTTTAACTTCTGCATGCATCTCAGATGTGAACAGGTTTCATAAAAGTCTTGCTGCCCCTACTGAAAGATAAGCACAACAGGCATATGGGTTTGGATTAAGTGACATTATCAGGGACATTTCTACTTTTTGAGTATTTCTGATGGAGCAGCGATAGTGAAGTAGGACAAAGGGACAACACAGAACATCATTGCTAATAGTCTACATAATGGTGTTAGTGCTGTGAACCAGGCACGTTTGAACTCAACTTTTGAATTTAAGCTCTATCTGAAAATGGTTCAATACTTTTGGGATTCTGTTTAAATGAATTTAGTGCTTCCTTTCTCTAAAACTACATTAGGGATTTTGCCAACAAACTACAATCAGGATTGAGCACCAAAATTAATTTTTTTAGTGTAAATCTTTTCTAAATCATTTTGTTCTTGATTAAGACAAAAATCCATAGGAGGAAAGAAAATAAATTAGTGTAATGCACATAAACAAAGTGGTTGAATTAATGTTGTACAAACAGTTTTGAATGTACTATTTAATAATTTTCAATTGATCAGCTTTGCTAGTAAATAAATGGATTTTCATTTATGGGGGGTTTGTAAGAGTTCTACAATATATCTAGTATTCTCTTGATCATTTCAATCTTTGTTTTTGAGGCTTTTCTCCATTCCTACAGCTAAGTCATGCCCTCAGCTATAAGTTTGATTAAAAATTGGGCCCCAAAGCCCTTCCCAAGAAAATAAGTGGAGTTATCAAAGTATAGGAAGAAAGCTGAATGAATGCAAACACTCTTAAAATCTAAAAACAAATTGAGAGTTCTACAAAACCAGATGCTCCAGCAGCATTCACCAAATCGGTGAAAGGTTCTTTTCACCTCTGATCCTATACATTCACATGACTCCTCTGAAGCTTAGCCAAACTCTTGTGATCTGCAAAGTTCTGCAAGAAAATACCAGAAAGGCTTGAAGGGGGAAAAAAAACAAAAAACAAAAAACAAAACAAACCCAACCCACTACACAAAAAAAACCCTAAACATCTCATGACCTGCAGGATTCAAGCTGACTGGAAATCTTGCAGAGAATTAGCCAGCCTCTCAATTTTCTCAACAGTGATCATAGATGTACCTCAGTAGGGACATGCTACCTCAAGCTCACAATCTCTTTTTTATCCAGCAGCCAACAAGGCAAATCATACACTCACAATTATATTTAGCTCTTAGAGTTTTAAAGATAAATATATCATCCTGCTCAGAGTACCAGTAGATGGATGTCACTTTCATCTAACATCTGAAACACTGAAGCAATTCACTGTTGTGTCCCTTTCACCTGATAGGATGGAAAATTTTAAGCTACACATTTCCAGGAATATCTAAATTCCTTTTTGACAAAGTGTCAATGGACATTGCTTCTTAGCTGTGGTGGTGAAGTAGATGAATGGTCTGCCTGCACAAATCTGTGTGTTTCAATGGGGCTAGGTGGTCACTCAGTAAGACAGAGAGTGTGTGATAAGTCAATACAGTTCAGTCAGGTAATCAACAAGATGATGTTGGTATTTGATCCAGATTCCCTATTGGCTTGAGTGCAACAGTGGGCATGTGTGTAAAGCACAACCCAGTGTGAATACATGTTGCAGATTGGCTCTATCATCTCTCTGCCCAGAAGTACTGAACAGAACCTCACCCACAGAGGTAGCTCAGACCTCATTCATCCATGGACTGGGGCAAAAGTGAGGCTCTGTGCCCTTGGAAAGAGTTTTGTTCCTCTGAACAAACCAGCTTTGTAGTATTTTTTGTATATATTCGTTGTTCATTAGTTTAATAACATAATCTATTCTATTTAATCTTTAATTCTTTAATTCAAAATATGCTACTGTAAAGGTGGAAACACACAAACATGCATCCGGAAGAGCCTCAAAACACTGCATTAGAAATAGTAGTTTCACACGTGGAAGTAATAGGAGGAGAAATCTGTAAGGAAGAACTTACATTAATTTATGTCATATGAGCTATGATCTAAATTTATCTTCAGGAAAGGCTATTCTGATGAACCATTGCCTTTAACCACTGTTTCTTCATTCCCTCTGTCTCTTCTAGACCATTAACAGGATAAATAAACTCCCATTTCATCTTTATGATGAGGAGATTCAAAATGTGCCAGCTGTTTCTTAAATCATCATTTAAGATGCTTCCTGTCCTCGTGGGCATTTATTTGGCTTTTATGTATTTGAAGAAGCAGACTATGGATGCTTGTTAGCTATGCACAGCATGCAGGATAAATGCAAATGCTTGATGGTGTACCAAATATGACCCTTTGTTTTTGCAGATGGGAAGCAGAGGGATACTACCCAGGTTACAAAGCCATCTAAATGTAAGGCTGAATGAACTGTAATAGAACAATAGATGGTGGGAAAAAATGTAGCCAAAAAGAAACCAGAAGAAAAAATACACATTAAACTGGAAAAAGGTGAAGTGTGAAATCTATCCCTTTTCTATAAACACATGTGGAAAGAATAACACCTAGGCTTTTTATTGTTGGCTTCCCCCCCACACCTCCTTTACATTCCAAGAGAACATCTGCCAACTTTTGGCCGTATCCGTTTCTCTTCTGTTGTTTGCCAGTATTAGTGCACTCTAGCACACATTCTTTCCTAAGACTTCAAAACGAGTCATTTGTTAGGTCTAACTGTTTAAAGAACCCAGCCACCCTTCCCTCCCTTGCTTAGAGCAAGCTGGGTGGTACACAGCGCATTCGCACACCCCGGCTTACACACCACGAGCTTGGCTGAAACCTTTAATTGCAAAGGCTCTTGAACCAGACTTCACACTGCACGCCCTGTGTTATTGTAGATCAGAAGACCCCTCACCAATACATTCTAGTGCTTCTAATGCTCCCTTTGTCCTAAAATACACAGTGAAGCAAACATACCTGTGTTTTGCTTATTGAAGCTGCTGATGCAGAGCTTCAGTACTTCTGCTCTGTAAAGCATTTCTAAAATCTTAGATCTGGATCTGCTTATCGTTACACATATAAACAGAGGGTGACTTCACCTCTGCACAAAAAGATTAGCACAGTTTAACTGTTAAAGATGGACTCTATGGTGAACAGGCTCCAGACAAAGGGCTGAGTTTTACCAAAAAAAAAGATTATTTGACACCATTAAAAAATTAAATATTGAATAAGTTAGGGTGTACAATACTCACTCTTCTCATATAATAATGTGACAATGGGGTAAGATTCAGATTTGATGTAAAATATGCCAACACATTGCTAAAGCTTCACCCACTTCAAACAGGTCTGTGTCTGGAGCAGAAAGAAATATAAATCTCAGTCAGCTTGATTCCAAGTCCACTGATTTTAATGTTAGCTTTGTTTGTAAGACTAGCCCTTCTGTCACACCAAGAGCTATTAGAATATATGTAACAATTCTTATGCCCTGCTCACTCTCTCTCTGTCTCTCTATCTTTCTTTCCTTCTCTTTTTTTCTTCTAGTGGAGAGAGTGGAAAAGCTTGCAAGGACCTGTTATGTGCCTTATGTCATCCCATGAGTAGTGGAGTGAAGAAAAGAATCAAGAGCTCCTGAGTGCTCACTACCACTCTCTAAGGTAGCAGCATCCTCAGCCACAAAGCCCTGAATTTGCATTTTGAGTAAATGATATATGGGACGCAGAAGAGTAGTGAGCCACTGTCTGGATGAAGATTTTAAGTTTGGTTTATTATTACATTAAGCCTCAAGGTAGGTCAGATACAGATCCAACTGCCTTAACATTTGATAGTGTTCAGTTCTGGGGTCACGGTCACCCCTCTATTACAAAATTGGGCTCATAGTGTGTTTTGATGTACTTCCTTCATAGAGATTATTAGGTATAGAAAAGAGAAAAGGACTATTGTAATTACAACATACAGTAAGCAGTAGAGAGTGCAATACATCTGTCTTCTGAAGGTGGTGCTAAGCATATTTCTGCATTTAGACAAACAAAACTCTCTTAGAGGTCAAAAATCATAGTACAGTGATTAAAGATACAGACAAAGCCAAAAAATGGGCATTTAATAGCATGTTTAGGCTCTCATTTAGGAGATTTTGTGGAGAAGAGTGTTACTTAAAACTAACTGCTGTTGACCATTGGAGAAATGAGGAAAGATAATATAATCTTATGCAATCCTAGTTTTGGTCTGTTCCCTTGACCTGGATTAACCTTTTTCCTTTTATCTGTATTTTAATTCCAAACACCTCACTTGAATGCGACTGTATCCAGGTCTCTGCTAAAAGCTTTAATGAGCAACACTAAGGTCAGCGGAAATGTTTGAACTTTATTATTATTTCATACAAATGCTGTAGGGATTCTTCAATCTCCCATAATTATTAGTGGTTTTGGTCTCCAGTGAGATGTTCAGCATCTGGCTGTATTAGTTTATTGATTTCTTTTTTAAATGGTTGTCTTTCAAGAGCCATTTAAAACACGTTTCTTCTTCTTAACCTACTGTGTACAGGCACACACACTGAACAAAGGCTGCACAGAGCTGGGTCCAACTTTCTTTTGCAAACAAGAAGTAAACAGCAAAATGGCCTTTATAATCTTAATGTAAATATTTCTATTTCTTTCTTGAGTGAAAAAATTATAAATTTATACATAACACACTTTCACTACTCTTACTATATTATGATTAACTACTGTTAATGGACCAATGAAATATCAGCTGGACATTCTTTCTGTTTATTACATCACAATCAAATGTATTGTTTTGTGCAATCAATATTAACAAAGATCATGTCTATTTAAATATGCACACTGTTGTGTAGACTGAATAGAGCACATAAAACTTGTTGGCTTTAATAAATGGAAAGCCCAGAGAAGCTAATTATTTTATAAATTATTAAGTGTTCTTTTCATTGTTTGCATCCTATTAATACCTAGGGAACTTATTAATGGACCAGGACTTCAGCTGTTCTGTTTCCAGTAGCTGCTCACATAAAAGTGAGTAATTCCCTTACATAATGTCTTTGACTTAGTTGCAAAACCAATCCAAATTGGTTTGGAAAAAGACCACATGGGTGAGGCCAATATTGCTCCATGGACTGAAAATTGACAGGATCCCAAAACCTGTAATGAGCATACGGTGGGGGTCAGACTGACAAGGACAGATTAGGGGTAACATGGACAAGACTATCTGTGAACTGAAGCTCCTGGAATGTATGTGATATAATACTGGATACTGGAAAGGTAATAGTGTCACGCAGCAGTGAGTGCAAGCAAAAACATGGCTCTAGGACTCAGATGTGCTTAAAATTAAAATTGAGATTGTATCCTAACTTCTTACCTGGAAAATAGACAGCTGCCAGACTACGGGTTCTTGATCTATGAAGTGTAGAAGTTCCTTGACAGCCTTGGTTTAGCTTCAGCTTGCGTCTTATAGAATGGGAGAGCCATAACCATCCCCTCCAGAAAGAAAGTAGGCAGGGAGAAGACATTTTGGTTGTAACACCTAGGCTTGAGGAGGAAGACATGATAGTGGCCAGGGTCCCAGTACAAAAGGGCTTCTGCATCTTTATACATGACTATTGCAGCAGTTGCCTCAGAAGTCAAGTTCCAAAGTCTTGAAATTGCAGGATATTAAGGATGCCTAAGGCTGGTAAAAAGGGACTAAGGCTTTTCACTGGTCTGAATCCAGTCCACCTTAGTACTGAGGAGTGCCTGAAAGTTAATCCCATGATGAATGGTCTTCACAAAGTTGGCTGGTTCTGGTCCACATCAAAATTGGCATTAAACAGCAGTCTCAATAAAAGATCAGAGCCAACTTAGGCTATCGCCCTTGCAGATTGTGTTTGGGGTGCATTCCTGAGGCTCTGGGGGAGGCTTCTAGTGCCACTAGCTTCTTTCCTTTTCACATGCACAGAGATAAAGATGGCAAGTTATCAGAGAATGAAGCAATAACACCAAGTGTGTCCTGAAGACTAATGGAACAGTGTAGGCATCACCCTGAAATAACGAGATAAAATTACTCTCAATAAGACAAAAACACAATATATGTTAAGAAGGCATAGGCTTCCCCTAATTAATCCCATTCTGAATAACTTTTTTTTTTCCATAATTTTTTTAAATGTTTTCATTCTGAAAGAGTGAAAAATTTTTGCCTGAAAGATAAACCTCTGCAAAGCTGCAACTTTCTGCAAAAGGGACTTAAAATTAGATGTGTCATGCAGTTCTATGACTGGAGAACATTGCATCGCCTGTGTCCATTATGAATTAAAATGAATCATTCCTCACTTGCTTACAATAAAAATATGGCTTTAGAGAATTGAAATGTAAACTTCAATAAAGTCAGGATTTACTGAACTAAACAAATTCATTTTCTCCCTTGATCTTTAAAATTGCCCATAGTTTTCTTACTTTGGACTTGTCAAGCTTTTCTCCCACTATGTTTCTAAGTTCCTCTTTTACAGTTTAATATATCACAAGTTAATTTCATTTTTAAAAGTCAGAGTACACCAATTTAAGGTCAATACTAAGTTTGCTACATACCCAGAAATTCTAATAATTTTAAAAGTTTTTTTGGTAAGGAAAGTTTAGCCTAAAAAACCTCAAGGATTCAACTACTTTAGTTCAACACACCTGCATGTAAAGCCTGAGAATAACATCTTGGCAACCAATTTTAAAACATAGTGAAGCCATGGTTAATATTTCTATACAAACAAGCAGCAACCTTCATAACAGTCATTTAAATGTGCACAAAAAGGAGAACATGGCTTTTACTGGTTTGTGGGAACGTATAACTAAAACAATACATAAAAACTTACTGTATTCAAGGTTGGATCTACCTGTGAGCTACAGCAGATAATCTTCATTAGAACAGATTCTCTGAGTGGAGAACAAGAACCCCATATCTGCAATGCTGAGCCAACACATTATGCACTGTGACTTCATGAAACCAGTGGATCTATCAACATACATGATATCAGTTAACTGAAACCAGAACTGTGCGTTCTCTTCTCTTAAAGAAAGAGGGACATCAGGGATTTTGTTCATTTGTTTGTTTTATTTTATAAATCAATAGCTTTATAAACATACAAATAAACCAAATATATTATATTTGTGTTGAAATATCATTTCAAGGTTCTACATTAAAGATTATTTTCAATTTAGAGATGAATTTAGGAAACATTTAAAAGTCCAAACAGTATAATTACAAAAAATAGGTTTCCCAATCTTATTCTTTAAAGAATACAATCAACTTAAAATTAGATCCTTGGACTGAAGGAAAGCAAAGTAAACAAAAACCCAGGATAGAACAGTAAACTAATTTTTAAGGAGTCTGAGACATCTTTATTTAGTCAGGTTTCAAAGTTACAAATCTTTATTTCCTTTGATTGGGGAAACTTCCAACTAAATGTTGACTGTCATTCAACACACTACTTGGATTTTAAGCTCACAAACATACTTCACCAGAGAAACTCAAAGTGCATGGATCAAAGTCTTGTTACTGTGTAACTTTTATGGAAACAAAATGCTTTTCTGAACTGGGGCCTTTACAGCTGGACTCTCTTCCCGTCAAAATACACAAGATCAATGAACTGAAGGACGGGAATCCAAACTAGATTCTTTTAACAATGTTAATTAAATTAAACTATACTGAACTTAAAATCAAATCTACCAGATACTAATGATTCAACACGGTGGTTTCCTGCTCCTGAACACAGTTTAGTGTGCCAACACTTCTAAACCATTTCTCTTTCCGTGGAAATACCCTTGTTGCCATTCACACAGGAGAACGAGTCTTCATAGCTGCTAGTTCCAACTAACCTCTGGAAATGCCTATTTTACAAGTTTATTCTGAATTCAGAACGAATGTGATTAGAAAACAGATTCAACAATTCAAAACTACCTGCAAAAATCACTTTAGAAGACAAATGACAACCATCTACACAACAGAGCATTATAATTTTTGTAATTCTGACACCTTGGACTCAATGTTCTTACTGTTTACTTACCAACATAAATCAGAACTAACTTCACAAAGTTACTCAAGTGTGTAACTGTTTTAGATAAGAGGTAAGAGCCTTTCAATACTCCTTCTCATGTTGGCCTACAGAGCTGGTAGAAAAATTACAACATCCCAAACCTTTCTGGCAGGATTCAAAAAACCCCAGAAAAGCAGGATAGCAAACACAAAAATTAATAACATTTGCCACTATTAACCAGCTAATGAATTACAAGGAACACTAGTGGTAGGCACTGTAGCAGAGTTTAAAGGAGGTGTCCAATAGTTACAGTAGTAGGCTTCAAAGACAGAGGACTGAGAGGTACCATACAAATAATAAAAACATTATTAGTAATTTAGCTGATTTCCAGATGTCTTCCAAAATGCTCTGAAAATGGCACAGGAATTCAAGGTAAGTGCTGAAAATCACTTAACATCACAGAATATTCTGAGTTGGAAAGGACCCACAATGATCATAGAGTCCAACTCTTACGTGAATGGCCCGTACGGGGATCAAAACCACAGCCTTGGCATTCTTAGCACCATGCTCTGACCAGCTGAGCTAATCTTATGTTAAACAGTTAAGCTACAACTCTGTATACAACAGAGCTTTATAAGAGAGTTAGTTCTTAGTAAATAACTGGAAGGGAACAGTAGCTGTTAGAAAGACAGTTACAAGAAAAATTGGTTTAGTTTTCCAGTTGTTCCCTTGAATTTAACAGGTAGCAAAAATCAGCTGTGTGGAAGTCAGTCCAAACTGAGGTGGCTTTTTTGGGTTTTTGACCCACTCCTCCTGTTGTTTTGGAACAGCAACTGGCTGCACTTCTGTCCTCGCACTGTCCTACATAATGGACCAGGTTTTGGTGCCAGACACACTTCTGTGAGGCCAGGACAGCTCCAGCACATTCCTCTTCACAGGGCTGAAAGCAGACACAGACCCACCTCCTCGGTCCAGAGACAATCCTGTTACGCTCTGAGGGACCAGCGTATACTGGGAAATAAAATGGAAGAATCACCTTTTCCGTCAAATGTCACCCACCATTAATAACATATGCCCACAAATCATCCTACAGCACACCAAACCTGAGAAATGCAAGATCCCATTTGGTGCTTGCTCACGGAAGCAGATACAAGAACATCTGAGATGAAGTCCAAGAAGTTACACTGGCCTGTCAGCAGCACTGGGGAGAGGAATATAGTGTCCATGAACAGTATTTTAATAAAAACATTCATTTTGAACTAATTTTTCTGCATCATCTTCCATTCCTGTTTCTCTGCAGCTGTCCTTGTGACCCATTTTCTAGGCAGTTTCTAGACTCTGTGTGTGTGTGAAGACCACTACTCACAACAAGCTCCATAAAGAAAATATTTATCACTCATAAATCACCCATTTGTCTATTTTCCCCTCAGTGTCCTTGTAGCAGGCAGTTAATGAAGTTAGCAGCAGTGATATTTATAGAGTACTCATTGCCAACACGTTGCTCATAGTAACTCTTCCAAGCAGAGATGACAGGGAAGGAGTGGCAAGGACTTCTCTAGTTGGTTTTGATTTGTAGGGTTTTTTCAAAAGCAAATTTTAGTGAAAAAATGAGTATTGTTTCAGTGTTTTGTGAGTTCCCATTCTCTGCTGACTTCCTTCTTTTCCCACTCAAACCCAGGCTGCTTCTAGTCTGGCTGCATCAGCAGGCTGGCTGGGGCAAGAGTGCAGGGCTCCCTTTCCAGCAGGGGCTTGGGATGGATGCTCCAGGGAACCTGGGGAGGGCCCTTCGCCACTCCCGGGGGCTGGCATGATTTCTCACCAACAGGAACCTCTTTCTGATGTCCTTGTTCTCTCTTCTCTTCAGTCAAAGTCTCTGCTGCTTTGTCGTATGTTATAGGCTGTTCTTCCGCTGGAGAAAAGATGGATATGTATTACTGAAAGCCATTTGAGAAGATTCACCACAATTAAGCTAAAAGAAAAGTAATGACAGCTTTGAGAGAAGAAAGCTACGAAAGAAAGCACAGGATCAGGTCCAGAAAATTGCAATACCAACTCATGTCAAAGAACATAAAAACAGGCAAAGTCAAGAACTTGCTTCTGATTTTAAGAAATTACTTTTCGTGGTTTTCCCTTTTAATTCGTAACAGGGAAAGGCATGCCCATAACAGGAAGACTACCCACCTGGCACAATTAAAGTCCCCGCTTCAAAGTCAAAAGATCTCAGAATTATTCTCTGGCGTGGTATAAGAACTTCCTTTAACATGTTAGAAAAAAATCCAGATTATTCACCAGTCTTTTTGTCTAAGGTGGTTGAACCACTTTTGCTAAAATTTTCAGGGAAAAATCAGACACCTATCATGGGAAATTTCTGTTCCAATAGCTGCATCTGATAGAACTATAAATGAAAACAGTCTCCTAACAGTCTTCCAGTGCTGGGCGGTACAGTTCTAAACATGTTCACAATATTAGTCCAACTAAGTAAATGTGAGGCATATTTTCTACTGATGAATAAAGGGACTACCCAATGTTTAAGGACAGGACTGGGAATTTTGAAAATCTTGCAAGATGTCTGCCCATTCAAGTATCCTCAAACATTTGTCTTTGTGTATTTCTAAGTGACTGAGGCAAACTGGCTTCTCTAGTAACTTCTGCACTTAGGAGATATATATGGTAAATAAGATAAAGGGTTAAGGATATCAGTCTTTCTCCATCAGTTCTCACCATTTGAGCATTAAGTGATTCAGTTGCCACCTATAAGACAATATTTCCTAAAATTCAGAATGGTCCACCTGGTAACTTGTGGGCCATGGAAGCCTGTTGTGTGCTTCATGCTACCTGCTGTCTCTGGATGAGGGATGGGAGGCACATCTTGTTCATTCATCTCATCTTTGTTTAAGCACCAAACACACCCCAAGCAGCCAAACATCTGTTTAACACAAAAACCAGAACTGCAGTTGCTGCCACAGGAGTCGACGTGGACTCCTCATACATTGTCAGTTATCCTGCATGAATTAATAAGGACTGTCAAAGTATACTGTTTCGCAGATATACATTACCCAACAGTAAAATGGGCTTAACTTCACTTGCAAACCTGTGAAGGTCTATATAGATGCAAAAATCCAATATTATTCTATCACAAGAGGCATCTGGCTTCTTCTGAGTGTGAAAGCACTGTTGTAGTGTAGTTTCTCATGACTAATCTGCAAAGTGAAGGACTGAATAGTCCTTTACAGCAATATGAACATAGCACCTGCTGTGCACAGCAGCTTTAAAAAGACCAGAAATAAAATTTTGATTTCTCCATCTCCTTTATCTGCCATTGGTCCTGCTGGTACAAGGTGAGGAGAGACCTAATAAGGTAAGTAATCCTACTCACCAGATTCTGAAGGACAGGCAGGATGAGGATCTGCTGTCTCACACTCAATTAGATCAACCACTTTACTCTCCAGAGAGCTGTTACACTCCTTAACAACCGCAAACTGCAAATACATACAATATGCACAAAATATGCAGAGCCCAAATTAATATAAAATGCATTGGTTTTCTGAAACCCAAGAGCCAAACTGGAAGGGCCACCGACCCAACCACAGAACAGGGAAAAAGGTCATCCTGGTTTCTGGGATGGCCCTTCCCCTGCAGATAATTAAACATTTGAGTTGATGACAACCTCAGTCTTTTTTTGGTAAGCACACAGTCCCAGTCCAGTAAAGAACTACCAACTCTCTTGCCTTGCAAATCAACACTTCCAGGTGCAAGAACAAAAGCTCATGAAAATCAACCCTCTCCAAAATACTGAGGGCCATTTTTAAAGTATTAAAAAGATCTGCAGGAATCCAGACAGCAGGAAATCATCAAACAGAGGGAAAGAAGTGAGTCTCCCTTTCTGGCTCTCAACACCACCTGGGGGCATGTGGTTCCATCATCCCACAGTGACCATGAAATCAGAAGACGAGACCCTCTGGGGAAACATGCTGAAAAGACCAGGGGGAAAACAGAAAAAACAGAGGTAGAGGAAAGCAATGTGAAGCACTGTGCTGAAATTGTACAGGGGGAAAGAGGAAAACCCAGTAAAGGGGTGATGTTTAAAGAGCAGAGACAAGGAAGAGAAAATATCTGTAAATAAGATGTTCCAACAGAAGACGGATTTGGGGGTCCTGGTGGATAACTGGTGGATTTATGTGGATAGAGTATAGATGTAGCAGCTATGCTTATTCAGGCGTCAGTTCATTTACATAAAATCTGTAGGCTTACAGCTGCTAACCCGCATATGACAGACCCCCAGAGGAAATTCAGCTACACTGAGCTCTGCAAAATATCTTTGGCTGTACAGCATAAAACACTTGGATTAAAAGTCTGTGAACAGCACCAAAATCCAGGCACATGCAGAAGTTTACTGAGGTTTATATATCAGTAGGACTACCCTGGCTTGTGGAACTTTCATATGAACGTGGAAAATATATGTAGGCGTACCCCTAGCTAAATGTACTCTCACTTGGCAGAACAGAAGTGAATGGAAAAGTGAATGACACCTGGACAATTTATACGTATAGTTTCAGTATCACGGTACCTAACACTTGATATGTGTGATAGCACAAAAGCTCTATATTAACCTAGATGGACAAGAACAAGAAAGTCTTTTCACTCTCTCTCACCAGCCTCACAAAGGAGCAGTAGCACTGTGGACTACCAAATGAGTGAAATTCATGAGTTCTTCACAGTTTCTGCATACACATCATCCAGTCCCGATATGAAGTCCTTCATTAAGATCATTAATGTTGAGTAGATCAATAGCACCAAAAAAACTATTCCAGCACCTTAGGAGTTGAGGACATATAGGGTTTTCTGTCCCTGATGTAGTATAATCTCTTTTTTTACATAAAGCTCTCCAGTAATCCACTTGACATGAACAGTAGAAATGGACAACTTCCCTGCTTCCACTGCTTTTTGGCAACTCTACAGTTTCTAACCTGAGTGCATTCATGCATGAAGCCCTGGTGAACTTAACAATTAATGGCTATATCAGCACAGAGAAAATCACATGCATGAAACCAGAGGAATCCATTACTGTGTAAGCAGCAATAATCAGCAAGGGGTCAGTGATTTCCTCTTCCAGTCTGACACAAGCCATTTGCAATAAATTACTTTATTAATGGATTTGATATCTCCCAGTGCATGCTGAAATATAACACGAGTGTGTAATAGATGACTAGGTTAGATTTGTTTTTGTTGATTCAGTCCATTGCTTAGCTGTGGACATCAGCAAAAATGTCACTGGCAACTTGCATTAACTACAGGGTCAACAGCAGGTGGGGACAGAGCTGATGGGCAGCAGGCCCCCTAAAGCACTGCTCCCAGGCAACAAGCTGTTCTCAGACCCAACAAATGTTTCTGATTTTCCCAACCTCAGGTATTTTGCAAACTGTGGATATTGCCTCTGCTGTGAACAAATGATGACATTGTCATGATTCAGCACATTTACTATCCAGTACCTGGAGGAAAAATACTAATAATAAAAGATTCACCAGAGTATGCAGTTGACCAGCTAAGGAACAATATGTCATAATCAGGTTCAAGTCAATTCAGCGCTACTGACATATGTTTGACAGTGTCTTCCAGTGGCTACCCAGTCACAATTCCTGCCAGAAGCTACCTAAACTGCTTGTGAGGCCATTCTGAGAAAGGAGTCTCAGACCAGGCATAGAAGTGGCCACAGATGCAAGTTATGTCACTTGTCAACTTCAAGTTCCAGTTGCAATCACCCAGCAGTGTAATGTCATTCTAACACCAGTGAGAATCATGTCCTTAGATCAGATTTTATGAGGCCAAATGCGGCTTAAAAAATGACAAAAGAAAGAGTCGTGTACAACCAGAGCATGGTGGCATTTTTACCTACACCAGTGTAAAATTAGTATTTCATATATCCTTCCAAAGTATCCAATAAAATCCTGGTTGTTTTTCTCTACAAGGCAGCAGCTTCTAATACAGAACATTTAATTTCATCAACCTCCAAAATAAAGTTCAACATCTCATGTAGCACAAACAATACTTGGCTTCCAAGAAGCCTTTTTTACAGAGGGCATACTTTCCTGTGAAAATAACTCTGTGATATGCCATGTCATCACATTGCCATTTCCTTAATTTAGAACACAGTTCCCCAACTGTTGTATTTGAAGCTAACAATAACACTGGCTAATGGTTGCAATACATCCAGGCAGCTGTGAACTTTGAGGGATAACAATGAGGTAAGATGAACTAGGGTTCACAGCAAAGCACTTGATGACTCTAGCAGTTATTTAATGTATTTAAGATGTGAATTATTTGATGGATAATCTCAAGTGGATCCCTAACACTCTTTGATCCTTCCTGATTCCCTTTCCACTCCACATTAATATAGTTACCAGAGACTTGTTGCTAGTAGGTGTCACGTTCTCATTGTCAGCACGGCTGCTGGCATCTCTTATCGCTTCTGCATAGAGATTCTTCTTATACAAATTTTGACTTCTGCAACAGAACAAAAGATGAAGTAAATTATTTTGCTTTGGGAGGAACAGAAGATGCTTTTTGTCACGTTATTCTATCAGTATTTACAGAAGGGACATATATTTTGTTTTCTTTTATTAGTTTGAAAGGCTGCATTACTCTTACCACAATTTTAATTACCACACAGTGGTTAAAACAAACAGCTTGTCAAAAACAAAAGTCAGTAAGAAATGAACAAATATTTGTTCTAATGTGCCATCTGTAAGGGATCATTCATTAGAATGAACAATAGGCCTCATAATTTTAACTAGACCCTTCCATTTTCTTATATTATTCTATCTATAACACATTCTTCTTATAAAGATTTGTTTCAGCCAATACAATGAAGAGCATTTGTGGGTGAAGCTCAGAAATAAAAATTGGACTGTATTTTCGTACACTATTGGTACAGTTATGAAAGTCTCTTCTGTATTCATCTGCACCATTCATGAAAAGCAACAGTTTCAGATGTTACTGTGAAATAAACAAACTGAAAGTCTCAAAAAGTTTGGAACTAAGACCTTCCAGAAAAAATGCATGACCAACAGAATTAGTGCAAAGGAAAAAATCCATGAGTAAAGTTTGGAGATGGAAAAGGTCAGAACAGTAAGCTATAAGTGGCTAGTTCCAGAAATTCAAAAATTGTTATTTTTCCAGTCAGACAGCAATCACTTATAAGACAGTATTAAAAGCCCATATAGGCCCAAACATAAAATTTTGTTTTACACTGCTTGAGATCCAAATCAGTACATCTTTACTCAGTTTGCAAACATGTTTTTTGTCCTCCGAAGAATCAGCTAACAAAATTAATGTTACACTCTTCAGACTCTGGAAGTCTTAGGTTACAATATCCTTTTACTTGATCTATTCTTAATAAAATCTCATAGACATGCACCAAAGAAAATAGGAATTTTCCTTTTCTTTAGGAATTTTCCTTTTCTGTCTATATAACTTTTATATACTAACTGGGAAAGGGCATATGTCATAATCATCATATGTTGCTCCCTTCATAAAAATACTATGTAAATGTATTTTGCTTTTTTACTGGAAATATGAAAGGCCTGTTTCCAACCTTGATATTCTCCCAGATTGTCTATAACATATTTCTGTATATTCAAACATAAAAAAAAAAGGTAATTGTCTCCTGTAGAGGATAAGACAGGGACTGTTAATATGAAACCAAACAGGTGTCAGAGCTGAGGGTGTATCTACAGAGCAGAATGCTGAGAAATAGGGCAAATTAGTCCATTTTGACTTTTTCTGACATTGTGGCAAGGCTGCTGTGCATGTTTTGATGCTTGAATTCTGCATTGCAGCTCACAGTGCTTACAAAATTTATTACTCAAGAATTGTAAAATCCATTGCACAGAGCTCACACACAGGCACAGTCTTGACAGGGTGCTCGGCTCAAGAGGATCACTAATTCTGCATCTCACTGTAGAGTGCCCAGAGTAACAGATGCCAGATAGACTTGGTGGGCATGGGTGTCTTCGGGTTCAACTGAGCACAAGCAGATGGGGCAGTGAAATCTAGTTAACTGAGCATGGGCAAGAGGCAGAGAATTTCTCAATCCTAATCCCAGTCCTACTGTCGATTTTTGTGTAGCCTTGGCCAATTGAGGTGGAGGAATTGTCCGTGTTAAATCTGTGATTCAGATTTTTTTTTGGGGGGGGGGGGAAGTGTTGTTTCCTTGCTTCCCAAGGAAGATAAGAAACTTGGCGTACTATACGGTCAGACCACATAAATCTAATATTAAGAAAAACACGATGCTGTTTGGCAGACAATAGTCATTGAACAAACCAACACAATAATTCAGTAATACTCAGCCTTCAGGTCACACATTTTTCAGATTGGCAGGTGCGGACCTCCAGCTTCATTTCCTTCAATTAAAAGGAGATAGGCATCTCCATTTTACAGGGGAAGGAATAGGACTATTACAGACTTAATCACTACATTTCAAAATATAGTAGATTATGTGAAAAAGTGATATAGCAATTTCAACCCCAATACTGGCTTCCAGACTCCAGTTAAATAGGGATTTTAGATCAGTGGTTTAATTTTGATCTAGTTATGCTAGTAAAAGCTGCAGTTCAAATTCAGTCGAGCGTGTAATTAAAAAGTTGTTGTTGTGGTAAATAGTTATATTGATCAAAAGCATTTGGCAAGAAAGAAACATAAATCAGGAAGAGAGAGGAAGGAAGAAATTTTATATCTTCACACCTTAAAATTAGTCATATTCTGGCTATTTGTCATGATGGAATATATGAAATATATGGGAAATATAAGAATCTCACAATTTTTCTGTTCTATATGTATCCACTGATTCAAATGTGAATTCCAGGTTATGAGAACAAACCAGGCTGCACTTAGCTTTAATTCTGAACCTCTATCACTAGTTAATAGAAAATAAGAAACATTGGCAGCTTCTCTACTTTTATGGACTAAATATGTCAAGAACCATTAATTAAGAATGAAAAACATTAGCTTCCGTAGTTAACTTCTTTTGTCGCTTAACTTTTTATGTCTAGGAAAATCTAATTTTAAAATTGATCTAAACCACAAACAAAAATCCTGCCACGGATGGCAGGTCAGCATGCAGCAGGAGACTCTTGATTTGGTTGCTGTCTGGCTTTTTTAGTGTTTACTTTTAAATATAAATATGCATTTAAGCAAGCCTCAGAGAACAGCTGTCTGCCAAGGTCATGGCCAAAAGACTGTAACTTATTAAATGCTTAACACTTTCCAGTCTAAGGGGCATCGGTGACATTTAATTTCACATCAGAGCAGGTTCTTAAATAGTGACTGTAGGGATTCTTTTATCACAAGAAGAATCCCAAACCTGCACAATTCATAACAGCCATGGAAAATGCAAGGGAGTACTTTTACAACAGATATGCTTAAGTTCACATCCCCGATTTTACTCTTTCTACTGCCAGGAAGACTGTTTTCATGTTCATTGGTGGAATAATCAGTGTGGAAGATTGCTTTGGAAGGTTAATAAGCTACTTTTCTCAATGGCAGGGAAACTTTCAGGTGCCACTCTACACTGAAAGGGAAACAAAAGTAATGGGATAGGTGGCAGTTAAGAGCCAAACCCTATCATGACAGTTTCAGACATCTAGAACTCTTAAGGGAAACCAAGGAAGAAGCAGAGAGCATGTTCCTGAACTCTCTCATCAACACAAATTATGGCTCTTCTGCAAACCTAATAAGGTCTATTCCTCTTCCCTCCAGACCCATGTTGCTCACGTTCTTCACCATGAGCACTGTGTGAAAGTCAGCAGCAACTCAGCCCGTGTGCTGCACGATCACAGCACGTGTTTGGAAGCATTACCTGTGGCAGTAGGCAGCCAGGAACCCCAGCAGCAGCAGAAGGACCAGCACAGCTACACACACTGTGATGGTGATATTCCGCATCTTCACCCGCTCGGCATGCTGCTGCTCCCACCACTCCAGGTCACTGAACTGGCACCGCTCCCCAACGTAGCCCGTCACACAGCTGCCAAAGGAAATGAGCACACTTTGTAACTGATGGCAGTGGAAAAAACCCACATCATCACTTCAGTGACCTTGCATATTGATTTAACATTGACAACTGCTATAGAAATATCTGGTTGAATTTAGTAGCGGTGAAGACAAAAAGACTTTGAAGGAATGCTGTCAAAACCAGTATAATTCAATATTACAAGTATATTTTTTTTACTGTTATTGAATCACCTACAGAATTATACAGAGAGATTACAATTTTCAGATTCCAATGGGTAAAAAACAGGAAAAAAATAATTTTCTCTTAAATCCTACTGTGTGGTTAGTGTTTTCCATTTGACTGCTTCCAGCAGCAAGCTCTCTTTTCTTTCAAGTAGGCAATATAGGACTTACTCATATTTTCAGTGTGATTTGGTTAAAGGAATTGAATTTTAATCTGAATCTTTAAAATGAAAAATAAATTAAAGTGTTTTTAAAAATCCCTCATATAGGTTAGAAATATCCTTGAAATTTAGTTTTACTACAAGGTTCTTCTGTAGGTAGTTTTTGTTTATCTGTTTGACTTTACCATTGTAAAACACAACATAGAAATATCAGTGCATGAAACCCTCAAATCAAAATTACTAGAAAGTGAGAAATACATCAAAAAGAATTCCAGCCTAGTTTTACTGTGCAAGACGAGACACATAAATAATAAATGGAGAAAAATTAAAATTCTACTAAATTTGTAACAATCCTGAGCAATATGGGCTCAACTCCTTCTCGCAATTCTTACTGGTCTAATTTTACTTAAGTTCAAGGGCTAGTCAAACAAGCAAGAGAAACAGGATTTAACCAGCAGTAGCTTTTACCTAATATTCTGAAATTATTATGTCTGCATTCATTATTAAATCAGGCACAAGTACTCTCATTCTGTCACAATTTAGAATGCATACATGCTGGAAGGCAGAAAAAATGCTAAGTTTTTAACATTAGATCACAATGAATTCCAAATATGATGGAAGATCTACTTTCTAGTGTAAGATCTTTTATTAATAAAAATACAAATCACATTTGGTATGTGATTTCTGCTAGATATTTTTGCTAAATAACATTTTTCCATTACTTCCTTTTGCTAGTTAGTATATGAGAGCCTACATGAATGAATGCTGCCATCTAGTGAGAATTCAGCAAGGTCAGAAGCCAGCAAGGTCCACATACAAAGCCTGGCCCCCAAGAGCATGGCTAAGTATGGTCACTCCTTAATTTTTTTAACTGTTTCCACTTCTAGAACTGAATAATATGTATATTTGGATTCTTATTATGCTCTAACACCTAACAAAAAAAGAAAAGAATATGTGATCCAATTTGAAAGTCCTGCAGTTTTGTACTCTTTAGTTTCAACAGAAGAAATGAGGTGGAAAAAAAAGGAGATAGTTTTCAATGCCTCTAAAATTTACACTAAAAATTCACAACAGATACTTGGGATGACCATGAGTCCATCTCATGCAATGTCTTTGGTGAGCTTAGGAAATCCATGGCACAAAGCACCTACTTCATTCCCTTGTATGTACATGAGATACATTCTTTTCATATTTCTGCAGGTATGGAGGTCTTTAGGCAATGGAGAGCACTCATATTTAAAAATAAGAAAGCCTAGGATGTGACATTGCTTGCAGGAATGGACTGGCACAAGGGTTCCTGCAGTGCAGTACAAGGAAGACCTGGGGGAATGGTGGGTCAAAGAAACCCTTCAACACAAAGCTTGGTCTCCTCACTCCAAGTGACCACTTGAACCACCTGAATTACCAGGACCACCTGAATTACTGAGACACAGAGGGAGATTTGCCTACATGGAACAGCATCCATCCCCTGCACAGGTCCTCACTTACCAGATAAGACCTGAAGGGAGGAGGCAGGCATTGGATTTGTCCCACTGTAAACACATTTATGCTTGATTTTGAAGAAAGATACAGCACAGATTCAAATATAGTCAAGTTACAGACTTGAACGGCAGCATGAAAGGTTTTGAAGAAATGATTAGCCCGTAGGACTAGGCTGCCACATTGAACAGGCTAAGGCTGATTTCCAGAGAGTTGAGATTATTCTCCTTCCTTTTATCAGTGCCTGCAATTGGGGAACCTAGACTTAGGCTTCACAAAAATATTGAGGGGAGAAGGAGGTCTCATTTTTGAGGTCTCATTGCTACTCTCCCTGATTTTAAGAAGGCCGTTATGTTGTATCCTTTCTGCTGAGGACCAAGACTCTTCAAACTGTAAGGGAAGATGCTGACACCACTTCTGGTCCCCCATCTCAATCAGAGAAGACAAGTCAGAGATGTCTTCTTCCACCCCACTGAATGCTACACATGAACAGCAAGACCAACAGCACAATATGTAAAGGAGAGACAGCAAGCACCTCTTTTATAATGCCATGAGCACTAATCACATAACAGCTTACCTCCCATTTCCAAAGCAAAGAATCTAGTCCTTAGGGAACAAATCCAATCCTACTATTAATTGCAATGGGTATGAACAGAATGGCCACATACTGAAACTTACAGTGATCACTTACAGAAAAGAGGAAAGTCTAATTCTAATTGCTAGCATGAACAGATAATATGGACATACTCTTCACTGCCTGCACTTAATTAAGGGTAGCACCATAAGGGCGCCATTCATTAGAACAGAAACTACAAATTTCTGTACTTACTTGCAGGCATAGTCTTGTAGATCAGAAACATAATTGCACACTCCACCATGAAGGCAATATGACTCGTACGAAGGAGGGCATCCTACAATATCACCTTGCACAGCGTGTGTAGAGTATTCATTGCTGACAACAGTTGGGGGAACAGTAGTTTCTGAAACAGAGGATTTCACAAGGACTTCTCAAGCTTTTGGCCACATTGGCAATGTGATCTTACAAAAGAGTTCCAGAACTTCAAGGTACAAAAATAGGTAAAAATATCTAATTTCAATTAATTACTTGTGTTTTAACTATTTGCTTATGTTGTTATCGAATTTAGACACACATAAATTAAGATCAAACTACTAAATATGCTTGATTCTAGATTTGCAATGAAAGAGCCACAGACTGAGTTCTGTCTATTTAGATGTGTGAGTCCAGATCTGAGGAGAAACTGCATTAATTGTCTAGGTGCTTACACTCAAATGATTTTTGCTACTTACACAGCTGTGGGGTATGGTAAATCTCTACCATGCATAAAGCCCAGTCAGAGAGCTAGCTCACATACAGATAGCAACATAACTGGGGAAGTAGGGAACCCTATGGACCCAGTTCTCTAAAGGATTCTGTAGCCTGCTCTGAATTGCACATGCTGTCATCTACACAGCTATCCAAACTAGCTGGTTTTAAAAGTAGCACTAATACCTCTGCACAGCATGACCTACAGTGCAGACATACTCTTACAGAAAAGGAGTGTTTTCTTGCCTACATTGATGCTGTATCAAATCTATAGGTCAGAACAAAACAGATACATGGCAAAGAATTTCTGGCACTATGGCTTAGAAGAAACACACCTAATTGCTTTCATACTATTATGGGATCAGTTTTATGCCTCACACCATTTGTATTGCAACATGACCTTCAATGACATTTGTTTTTTAAAATTTCAGTTGAGGGAGAACTGCTGTGGCAAAGAGCCTCAGTGGAAAGGGATGAGTGAACCCCGGGTGTCTGTGCATTCTGCAAAGAAAATTGCATCTTGCTAAAATTGCTAAAAGAGTAAAACCAGTGTGTTAACACCTATGAAGGCATGCAATCAGGCTGACAGATGAGGGACCTAGAAAGCATTACTTCCAAGTCATGCATCATTTCAAATCATCATTTTCTGAGTGACATCTGAAACTACTGAAAGCTTAAGTAACTGAAAAGATGTTCTATTTAAGAAAGTCATAATTTCCTTCTGTTTTTCTGCAGAAATAGATCTGTGAAAATCACACAGTGTCCCTCCATCATCAGATAGCCACTTGATTTGGAGTAAAATTCACCCTGACGGGGGGGATGACACAGAGTAAGACAATGAGTCGCTTAGCTCCACATTTTCCAAGAATGCTGCTGCCACATTGAGGCACTGAAATGAGGGTCAGATAGTCACTAGTGCTGAACCTTCTGCAGCTCCCTTCAGCAAACAGGTAATCAGATTTTCTAAAGAGTTTCAGAGCCCTTTTGAAAAATTAGTGACTGGATCTGAAAGACAAGTTTTTTCTGAAGAATCAAGTGAGACTTAAATAATGTGCAGTTTCTGAGCTAGACTTCTGCAGTGGGAAGGAAGGCAAAGAGCATTTGAAAAATGACACAGACTGAAATTACCTCCAAAAATATTACTTCCAAGGAGCATTTACTTCTGCTTTTGATTGCAAAGGCCATTAGATAGATTGGTTGTTACATTCAGACACTGAACCTTAATGTAGATATTTCCAAACTAAACTCAGATCTAGTCTCCTTAGTCCACCTCAAAACAGCCTCCTAAAGCAATGCTAGATGCATCCACAATCTGGTCAGTACGTCACTGTACAGGGATGTCTTGGTTTCCAAGTATAACGATTTATCCAAGAACACTGTTCTTAATGAAGGGCCACTTCATTTTATTTGCTCACTCCATTTACTCACTGCAACTGATGCCAGTTCCAGAAGCATGATCAGCACACGAGCAAGTGAAGTTTCCTTCTGTATTTGTGCAGGTCATGTTCTCTCCACAGGTGTGGGACCCCGTCTTGCACTCATCAATATCTGTCACCCAAACAGTCTGCAGTTAGAAGAATGAAATGACTCAGAGCATCAGTTAAAAGGACAGCAGAAGGGTTTGGGGGTGGGGAGCTGCCCCCTGTACTATCCACTTAGTTCAGCCTAAACAAAAAGTTTAGGCAGAAGGAAAATGTCTAGAAACCTACAGATTTATTCAGTTTGTGTGAACACTTCAGTGCATGAGGATCTGAATTACTGTGAAGAGGCTCCCTGATTACAAGAGTTTCCAAGCTCAGAGCCAGTGTTAGGCTCATATATGCCTCTCACCTCCATCCTACTGCACACCCTCACCCTGCCTCCACGCCTTCTCTAGCAAAACCCACGGCAGTAGCTCCTGCCAGGCTGGCACCTGCATGTTCCTAAGCGCCTAAGCATGCCCCTCAAAGGTGGGCCCTTTGAAAGGGTTCGCATACCAGAGTTTGTCAGCCTCTGATTCATTTTATGAACTGTCAGCAGAATATATGTGCCAGATCTACTTTGAGGAATCACAGATCTACTACCCCAGTTTTTGTGAAACGATTGCTTAAACCACTGGGACTTTTTCTACAGTAAAATTAACATGATATGGCTCAAAACAGTATAGAAATGGAATGCAGGAATGCACTGTGAATGAATGCAGGAAGGCATCTAAAATTGAAGTACCAAGGCACTTACCAGTTTCTGGGTTTCATAATACATTTCAAATCATCAAACACAAAATAAGTTCCAGTTCTGTTTACATAAAAATAATATTGTAGTTTTTATAAAATGCTATGAATCTTACTATTTTCTGGATTTCAAGACTTCAGGAAGATAATAGATTGTTTTTCAATAATAGTGGAAGGTAACACAATCCTTCTAGCTGTGCGACTATATCACAGACAGAAAGGTTCCAGGGCTGCCTGAGGGCATGCCTTCTATAGGGTGCTGGGAAAGAAAGAGGAGTTTGTCACTTCTGTGTGCACTTTCATCTCCACTTCCAAACATTCTCAAAGACATGACCTCTGTCTCTGACCATTGTAAGCAAAAGGCTTTCTCGAATCTTCGGCCTCTGATACTTTCCAAACCCTGCCAATCATAATGATATTGTTCTTAATTTTTTAGCCATCTGAACCAGTGTTGAAGAACCAAAGTCCAGCAAAGATTATATAAGAATTGGTTCAAATTTAATGGCTTTGAATTAGGCCATAAGGGAAAAAAGGAAAAAAGGAAAAAGAAAAGGACAGAAGAGAAGCCAAGACTCTCATAAAGCTCTGAACAAACTGTGTGCTAATCAAATACTGGAGAGATAAGGCTTCCTGTTCATATTTACCACTAAAATGGATTAAGAATTTAAGAGATGTAAAGGAATGAACTAGAGACCTGGCATTAGAGCTGGATGGGAAAATCAGTGGGTCTGATTATTAACAGGACTCTAAATGTACTCAAGTTGTCAGTGTCACACCTTGAGCCTCATGCCTATTAAACAGACCTGGAATTATTTGATGAGTATTATGACACACTCAATACCTGCTTTCGTTTATATTCATGGCAACGATTTCCAATAAAGCTCTACTGCTTCACCTCCACTTCCCTCCTCCCCTTCACTCTTCCTCTCTCTCTTTCTATAACTACTAAAAAGAGTGCAAACAATGAGAGAAGATATTCACTGACAACTACAGGCTTTGCATATTGATCAGTTGCTGAGGTTACCACACTTCAAACAGGGAGGAAAAAATCAAAAAGGCAGAAATGATAGATGTCAGCTGTCTGGAGAAGCCACTGTTAGTATCCATGCCCCTACCAGATTATTCAAAATGAACCAGAACAGCTCAGATGACAGCTTCACAGCTTGTTGGAAGGCTAGCCCAAATCATAAGATATGTCTCTTGCTCATTCATCCTGTCCCAGCCTTCCAGACACAGCACAGCCCTCACACATGCCCATACCATAGCAATGGACTCCATCCCCAGTGTAGCCCTCCAGGCATTTACAGACATAGCTCCCTTCTGTATTGATGCAGCCCGACACATTTCGATCACAGTGGTCCATATTTACAGCACACTCATCAACATCTGTGAGATAAAACAAGGAGACAAAACACATGGGTCATGAAACCATCAAGGAAATCAATTTAAAGAAACATCTACATCGTGAATCTCCCTCAGACTGTGCTGTCACTTGTCATTTATGCATCTGAAGCAAATCAAAAGAGAAGGACTTTGTGGTCTTTTTTGGTATGAAATTTGAGGGGGATGTTCTAAAGAACCTAAGAGAGTCAACTGGAGACCTAGAGGCTCCACAAATACCACTTTCTTTAAAAAAAAAAATTGTTTGAAAGAAATTCAAAACAAAGCCTTACATTAAAGAATCATAGAATCCTTCAGGATGGAAAAGACCTTTAAGATCATTGAGAAAGTTTGTTTTGTGAAAGAACACATAAGCTTACAATTTATTTTCCCTTTCTATTGCAACATAAACTCCTCTAGTCTTCATGCTTAGCCATCAAATGCTATTTTTTTCTCTTTCTAACACCTTCCTCTCCTGCCATTTATGAAAGGACAAAGTTCTTCCATTTATGTTGCATGCAAGTCCAAAAATTTAAACACCACCCTAAGCAATGTGTTGCATGGTTGTTAGTCTGTAATTCTGGAAAGAAAAAAGAGCAGCACTTTTACATAAACATTACATCAGGAATACTAATTTTTTAAGAGATTCCTTAATACAAACTTCTAAATTATACACCATCTATCATGTCTATGGACTGAGCTTTTATAATTAGGCAATTTTTTAAAAAGAATACATGATGCTTTTATTCCTATTATCCCCATTATGTCTTGTTAATATCATTAGGATCAACTCTCATGATTCAGGGGCAAATCAGGCATGTGACAATTAGCCATTTCAACTCACATGCTCTCTGCTCATCATCCCTTTCATACTATTGACCTTTCTGTCATGGCTCACACAGCAGAGCTGCCAATGTGAAAGAAGATAGATTTTCTTCCTCTCCCACAGTCGACAGTTTTCCAAAAGTTATATTAATGTCTTTTGTTACCATAGCATGAGTTCCCCTTCCTGGTAAATCCTTTCAAACACTGGCACACAGCACCATCTTCCAGCAAAACACACTCTGCATTGACGTAACATTCAAGTGCAGTGCAGTCATCTTGATCTATAGCATAGACAAAGCAAAAAAAAAACCAACCCACTAGATGTATTTGGAAAGATCAAAAGAGGTACTGTGTATATATCAAAAAAACAAAACAAAAACAAAAACAACCCCCCCAACTAAACAAACAAAAAACTAAGAAAACCAGAACATACAGTCAAAGTTTGAAACTTAGCTCTCCAGGATTATTGATGACAAGCCAATACAATCATTAGGGCTGTTCACTTTGTCTAGATGGAGTTGACATGTCATTTAGTATAAGGATTTCTGAATAATGTATTCAAAACCTAGAAAATTTAATGATCTAATGTCATCAAACATAGGTAGAATTCAATGGTTTTACTTCAGCTTTGTTCAGAGGTACTTAATAGACTTGAAATATCTAAGAGAGAGACTTTCCCAAGTGTTCCAAATTAGAATGTTTGTTCTCTAGACCAGGATAATATTATCAATTTTTTTTGACGTAGCAAAGGAACATGGAGACAAACAAAAAAAGCAAAGTAGTCCTACCTGGCATAACTGCATAGACCCAACTTCTTGTAAGAACGTTAAGAGCATGAATGCCACTAGTCTTGACATTGTTTTTCTTAATTTGAGGTCTATAATTTCTTTCTGTTCTATAAACCTGTTCAGAGCCTCACAGTAAATATAAGGAAGACAATCATCAGACTCTACCTGATACCATGATTTCAGCCATCAAAAAAATTATTTTCTGCTTTTGCCCACTGTCCATATCCTTAAAAATCCCATTGCTCTGTGTGCTCTGGAGCATGATCTCTGGTGGTGGCATTGGCACTACCTCCTTGTGCACAGAGACACTTCCTGAAAAAGACAAGAAAAAAGTGACACAGACTATTTAAATCTGCTGAATTAACCTTCTGATTTTCTATCCCTTGTCTACTTTCCAATAATCATGGTGGTTTCCTTTTAAAATAAGGACTAGCCTGTTTCTGACCTCAAGTCATTCCTAAAACCACTCACTGGTGGGTTTCCTCAAATACAAAAGAGGAGGAATGTGACATATTGCTCACAATAGTTGTCAGCACTGCACACTTCTCTTTCACTGCTAAAATGCCAAGGGAAAAAATTACTGTGGTCAGACTTGTCCCAGGACAACACACCATCATTCCTTATGTTAGAGCAAGGGGAATTTTTTCAGTGCTATCTGTCAGGATCTTCAAAGGTTTGAGGAGGGTCTTTTTTGGAACTGGAAGATTGTACCTTCTGTTGAGTTGGAAGAATCCAGAGCCTGACAGGTTTTTCCATCTTGAGTTTTCCCAAATCCTGGATGGCACTTGCAATGTACAATTCCAAAATTGTTTTCACAGATCTGATCACAGCCTCCATTCTGATAAAGGCAAGGATTTGCCCCTAATGCAGAAAAACAGGAAACTTAACAAGCTACTTCTTTAGTCAATATCTTCATGTAGATGTGCAAAGCTGAGAAAAGGAATAAGGACTGACAAAAACTAGAACACTTTTTTAAATTCATTATTTAACAACAGATCCATATATTAAAGTGTAGATATTATCACTTAGTCTTGGGCAGGAAATCAGATTCGCATATTCTGTATCTAATATATGTACCACATTTGTTATTATTTTATTCACTTTATTATTTCTCCTTTAATATTTAGAGTCCTAACATTCCCTGAAAGAACATTACAAGAGCATAGGGAACCTGTGATTACCTTCTCTCAATCCTAGTCTATTAAATTACTTTTTTCTCTTACAGGGGAATTGTTCCACAGAGAAAATCAAATTATTTGATCCAAAACTAATGGATATTACAAAATCTTTCTCCATGTCATTTGTTATTATTTGTGTGTGTGAGGAGTGCTAATAAACTAGGATAAATAGGAATTTAAAAACTGCGGTCTCGTGGCAGTTGACCAGCATCTATTCTTCGGCATGAACATAAACTTACAAAAACTGTCAGCATTCCTGGGACACACACCCAGATGATGCTTTCAATAAATGCCAGTCTGACTATGCAAGGCTTTTTTAAAAGAGATGATTTCTGAGAAGATAATCATCTCCCCAAGGACATCTATTCTACCGACATCAGTGAACAAGAAGAGGTTGGAAGGGAATGACTGCTTAGTTTTTGCAGTATACCTGGTTTCGCCAAAGGATGCACTACAACCATTGATGAGGGTCTCAGCATGCTGCCTCGAAGACGTACCCTGTTTTGGCCGGTCTTCTTATCCACCCTCATTAGTGATGGCCTAGCCCAGTCAGAAAACCAAAGGTGGTCCTCAAACACCACTACAGCAAAAGGGTGGCCTACAAAGACATTAGATTTATCATTTCCACATCTGCAGAACATACACAAGAAACCATGAAAACAAAAGCAGTCTTCATACAGGTCAACTTCTAACATTGGGCATAGCCATAGCCAGTTCTTCACTTTGTTTGCTCATGGGCAGGGATAAGTGTCTGTGAATGATGGACCACAGGTATATGTTACTTATGCTCTTAGTGAAGGAGGTTATGACAATTGCCTGGCTCAGTACAGTCTGTATACTTCAGGTGATCTCCAAAAAGATGAAGTTTGCAAAATCCTTCTACCTCAGACACCATTATTTCTTGAGGCAGCATTGGGATCAGCCTTTCAGAATTGAAGTGACTCCCTCCTCTGCCAGTAAGTGGCCCAGCACAGAGCTGCTGAGGTACACAGCTCCTTTTTCAGTCTTCACACAACAAGGAAGAGAGGAACTCATGTCATCTGTCATCTTGCATAAGTGTACTGATACAGAGCAGCCTGGGAGTTACAGACACTGTATCCACAGATCCACAGTAGGACCCCAAACCCAGTGTGTGGTCTCTGCAAGCGCCAAAAGTACACACAAGTGCAATACAGTGGGCCACATGTGCATGTAGCCAGCTAACTAACAGAAACAAACCACAGGAGGCAATGGATCATCCGGGTAGCTTTGTCTTTTTTCACTGACGACAACAGTATGCTGGACAACAGCTTCAACCAGGCATCTAACACTTACATGACTAGCAGTAGGTGTGAGAAATTCCACCCCAAGTTCAGAGTACAGGAACTTTTCCTTGGTAGCACATTATCTGTACTAGGAAAACTCAGATCCCCAGAGATAAGCGCAGCAATTCAGGATCCAAAGGACACTTTCATATATAAGGGCAGACATAAAGATCTTTACAAAATGATTCTGACTCTTTTTAATATCTCTCTCATGATAGAAAATTGTCATTAGTCCATATAGGACTAAACATTCTTTCTGTACACTTAGAAATCTCCTGATTTCAAATTAGACTTTGGGCAAACTTTTTGCAATGGAATGTTAGAACACATACTATTCTTCCGTGTATGTCCACCAGGTTTCAGAGTGGGTGCTTCATGGCTTAAGCAGGTTTGCTTGGTGCTGGTCCTTCCTCACAGCCTGCATGTGCACAACACTGTATTGCTGCAGTCTGAGCCTCTCTGAAAGGTATGTTTTGTAGGCACCTGATTTTTATGATCTGTGTTTTTGCTTTTTGATGTAGACCTCAATTGGATGATGTTTAATTTCAGTAATGAAATTGGGATCCCAAAATGTATTAGTTTAAAAAAAAACAAAAATAAAAAAATCAAAGCTAAGCAAACAGGCAAACAAAACAACGGATAAATTAGAACCTTGGAGAAGGAGTATGTGTTGTATATCTTAAATACACCTTGCAAATAAACTGAAAAAAACCACTCCTATATAAAAAAAAAAATTCTAAGACACTAAGTGTTCTTATGTGTTAAGTTGAAGAGCATATTGTTGGCACTTCACTACCTCCACTGAACCATGCTTAATCACCAGCCTTGGTTCTTAGCTTTTCTTTCCATTAAATTTGAGCAACTAGCCCAAGATCTAGATGCTGTCCCCACCCAAATATTTGCTCATAGTTTTAGGATCTATAGCTTGCACTATCCACAAACAGCACTATGCTTTGATCAGCAATTCCTTAACCTCCTAATTTCCAAATACATTAAAGATTAAAATTAGAAAGGTAGTGTCAATCGATGGAGATAGCAAGAACAAAAAAAAATTAATAATCTCATGAACCTTTCCCAGAGCAGTGCAAACCTAAATGGTTGCATAAACAAAAGGAGTGGTTGTGTTGTTTGTTGCCTTGGGCAGGTCTAACGGGCTGTTTTACTTACAGCTGAAAACGGCGTTAGCAGAAGAGCAGAAGTAATTTACCTATTTTGCATGCGGCAGTGCTGAATGAGCTCTCAGTACCGGAGCACTAGAGGGAGCTGCTGTAATAAAAATTCATGTTACAGCAGAACGCCTATGAAGAGGTGCCACCTTCCCATCCTCCAGTGTACAGCTGTCCAAGAAAAAAAGCTGAATTCTGGTCTCACTAAAAGCATTAGCAAAACATTAGGATATCAAGTCTCTCTGCTTCTCTAAATTCATACCCCTATAGGCCTTCAATTCTTTTGCTTCTTTGCATACAGTGTTGATGTCCTTTTCTCCCACCTCCAAACTGCCGTATCACTGCCCCAAGCCTATCTCTTTTCTCATAGCCCATGTTTCTACAGTGCTCCTAGCTTTCCTTCTCTGTTTTCTCCCTGTAAGACATTGTCCCATTCCTTGTGGAGGAACGAAGAGAAACTTTGTTCAGGCTTCAAAGTCCTTCTTTACAGATCAGTTGCAAGGTGGAGTGCACAGCAGAATATGCGCAGCAGACGAAAGAGACGAAGGCTGGAAAGTCACTCTGCTGAGGCCCTTTGATGTCTTCTGAACTGGAGAACAATGATTCCTCCAAGACCTCACCCTGCTCAAGCCATAACTACCAGCAAAGTGTATAAATAATTTTTCATTTGGTATCTAATGTGTTTAGAATTATTCCAGTGTTCAATAATGCAGATGCAGGTTTGCTGCTCTAGAACCTTAACAATAAAGATTAACTGTCTTTCAGTTTATGTCAAAATAACTCACTGATATAATAAACACAGCAAAACCTGAATTAAACTAAGCAGCCATGCATGAAACAAGCAAACCACATTTTTAACTTTTTTCCTTATTTTCTTTTTTCTGTGAAGGCAGAGAAGTCCTCTGTGCAATGCAAAGCAACTGATTAGTAAAAGCAGAGAGTGTTAGAAAGACATACTTTTGCTAAACTGGATAAAGGTCAGCTGGGTAACAGAATAAAGAATGAAAGTGAGGTCATTAACCTCAACACAGAGTTGTATGGGATCTACAGCACAGCTGCTGGCCAGTAATTTGCATGCACATGTGCAGGTACACACACAGATTGACAAGCAGCAGTAGGTAATTATCAATGCCAAAACCTCACCTACATCATTCTGTGCAAGAATTTGACGACCAGAACCATCCAGATTTGCGCTCTCAACCACTGACTGCTTAGCATCACACCAGTACACTTTGTCTGCTAAGTAGTCAAGAGCTATTCCACTGGGCCACACCAGACCAGTGCTGGCTATAACCCGACGATCGATGCCTTCTAATGAAGAGCTGTCAATCCTGGGATTGACCCCCATGTCAGTCCAGAATAATCTCCTTTGGAAAACAAAATGAATACGGGAAGTCAGTAAGCAAATGTTTGTCCTCCTCTCCATGGAGTTCTTTCAAAGCAGAAAGGTCAGATCAGAGCAATACAGCCCCAAGTCACAGGAGAAAAAGTGCATGCTTCAAGCAAATATATTGGCTTCTGGTCTTTTCACACTTGCCATAAGACTCCAGGTGATTACACTGGGACTTATGCAGAATCCTCTATTCATTGACACAAAACCTTTGAAAAATAACTCCCGCCTATGCTAATTGCCAGATCTTTATATCTGCTTTTTGATTTTCCACATGACAGCTGATAGTGGTTTAGCAAACCCAGACAATAGAAGACAATGCATTAGCCAGCACCTTGTCTAAAAAATGGCGTAATAATACACAAGTGGAACCAAAATTACCCACTACCCATGGAAAACAAGCAAGAGTACACAGGTTATTTTGGTTTTAAAAAATAAACCAGTATATTTTCTTCTTTTAATAAAATCGTGATTTTCAGGATCTCCCTCTAAAGTCCTATGTGTTACTCACAGTTTTTCAACAGAGAGTGCTAGATGGCAACTTAAAAACGAGGATACCAAAATCACAAATTACTTCTGAAGTTTGAGCTCTAGTCTTCCCAGGCATAAGTTTCCTCTGTCAGGTTTACTGAAATAACCCATAGATTCATTTAGCTTTATTTACTGAAGTAGTTTTGCTGTAGCCAATGCAGGGATCAGTATTTTCAATAGTCTTAATTGTGTTTCAGATCTCTCTTCAATATTTACAACTATGGACATTGCCATAATGTCTGTTCATCCTTTCGCCATTAACTTTCTAAAAATGAAGATTTTAGTGATGTTTTCTCTTCCCTTTCCCCTTGTACCCTTTGCATCTACCAATAATTCTAATAAACAATCCTCCAGAACCTACTCATTCTAAAAAGTTTTCCTGCAAAACGTCTCTATCATATTCAACCTCTATCAAAAAATTCTTTCAGGTCTTTTATGCCCAAAGGGAAACTAATAAAACACCCTCCCCAACTTTGCTTCATTCCTTGATTCATGGGTACTTAGTTATAGCAGGATATGAACATCAAAAAAATAATTTAAAAAATCAACAGATTTAAAATGCTCCTACTACAGACATATTGACTGAAATCCATGGACTTTGCCATTGATTAAGATGGACAGAATTGCATCAAGAGTTTAAACACCCAAATCTCCTGTGACCATCTCGACACTAGTTAAGAAGTTATAAGGTGCATTTAAATCAACAAACCTCCACAACAGTAGATTAGGTTTAGTTTCCTAAGAAACTGAACCATGGCCAAAAAACTACTTTGTAAGTACTATTGGTTAAAAGCGACTACCTTCTTTACACTAATAGATATGGAACCATCAAAGTTTGTAGTGTGGTGCTTACAAACTGTCAGAGTGACTTTAGCTGCTCATGCAGCTTTAGCTTAAACTGCATACAATATCATTAATGCTTCTGGTATTTTCTTTTAAATCTGTATGAGAAATGAACATGTCTCAACTCAAAAGAGAAATCCAGCAATGAAACAATGCAGTTCACACAGCTCTGCAATGCAATGACTAACCTACCAGGAGACTAATGCACGTTCTGACTCCCAAAAGGGCAAGGCTGGCATGGTCATTTTTAAAAACCCTCCCTAAGTATTTCATGATTAACTGCATTTTTCACTCCTTACTTAGCAAATGGGTGAATGGCAATCCCTCGGGGCTGGGAGATATCCTCCCAGATGATCATTTTTCTTTGCATTCCATTCAGATTGCTCCTTTCGATGCACGCCTTCCTGCAATACACAGGGCACAGTTAAGTCCTCCCTGCTATCTTTTTAATTACCTTCTCGGGCAGAATGTACTAAGATTTTACATCAATTTAGTTTAGCTGTAATAAATAAATTTACAGTGACAGAAAATAATCCCGCTGATGTGGGGAGTCCAGTTGTTTTATCAACCAGTAATTCAAGTTACAGCCTCATTATTTGGTCCAAGGCATGATGATAAAATACCTGCTGCTCTGCAGAAGACATTAAGTTCTCCTTCTCTGGGCAAATAATGAGTTGGAAGTATGATCACTAACAGATAAGTGTTAGCTCTAAAGGGATTCAGGAGGAAAACCAGCTCCTAACCAAATGCCATTATCAAATGTATAAAGAATTTTTCTAAATAGTACTTTTATGCAGCATTTTTCATCCAGAAATCCCCAATCATTTTACATCTATTTTTCAGGAAAGAAAGAGGCTAAAGTTCTTAATATCACTCATAAAACATGTGGCCAAGTCAAGTATAGAATCTAGTTTGCCAGTCTTCAAATTCAGCCTTTTTCCAGAAAACTGATTTTATTGCTGCAATCTTCACTTTGCCAAACAAATACCAGCCTCTACCTGAAAGCCTACAGCCTTCCATGCCTATCTAAAACTTCAAAGAAAGGCCACACAGAGATGAAAGGAGAAATATATTCCTTCAAATATGCAATACCAACAGATAAATGCAGTGATTGAGAAGAAAGTTGCCAATTCCATTTCTCAGATTCCCCCTGGACTGTTGTCCTACAGAGACAAACACCACAATTTTCTATTTCACAAGAAACATTGGCATATTTCTACAGGAGCACGATCATGTAGACAAGATTGCACCTATTAGCAAGGAAATGGACTAGCAGCACATTTATAAGGGAGAAGGAGGGTGATCTGAACATTCAAAATTACTTTCCATTGAGTAATGAATTATGGATCATACTGAAACATCATGACCACTCTTCAAGGAGTCTTCATTGTGTGTTTTGATCTGGCATTGCCTTTTCAGCAAAGGTCAGTTTTGTTTCTCTCAGCATGTAATTTTAGGTATCAGCTGAAATTAAAGTCATACTGTCATTCCTCTTTTAGCAGAGATAATTGACAAAGACCCTCCAATAGTTTAAAGGGGCATGATTCTAGCTGCCAACAACACTGACTTCTGCCCAAGACATACTCGATACAGTAATATTCTTTTTTATATGTATATATAAAGATATACCTATATGTGCACACACACACACAGAGTGTATGTATATAAATGAGTGTAAACATATATTCACATGCACATGCGTATATGTATATATGTGGTACATGCTTTAGATTCCTTGCAACTGAGTCCAAACCCTTGCTTCTTGGAAAGACAAAGATAAAAATACAAAAGCAGACTCAAAGGGAACTTCCAGCATTTCAGTTTTGAAGAACCTTCCAACTGTATATACTTGAGATTAAAACTAACCAATCAGAATGTGAAGCACTACTGAATTAGAGTGATATCTCAGCTATTTCTGTATCACCAGTCATTTATTCCAAATATTTTATGGCATGCTTCAACATAAATTCACTGTGGAGCATGTACCCTCTGTCTGTCCAATACAATTTACGGTTAATCCAGTCCACAGCGAGGCCTTCGGGTGTATCTATAGCTTCATGAACAACTTTTTCACGATTTGAGCCATCCAGATTAGCTCGTTCTATCCATTTCAAGGCAGTGTGAGCAAAGTAAATCTGTAAATAAATAACAGGTGAGGTGTTATTAGTTCCCATCTCACTTTCTGCTCTACTCCCCTTGTCTAATAGTCGCACTTCTAAACCAACTTTTTCATCTTGAAAGTTTCCTGAATTGCTTATTTACAAAAAGCTGCACAGGTAACCTGTGATCCCTGACCAAATAAAAAGGCACTTGTCCTTCAACCAAGATGACTTCTACAGGCAGGTTGTGCTTAGCTGTAAATCCTAGTTGGCCTATATACAGCCCTCTGAATATCCTGTGGTTTCGTTTCAGCAAGCAGCTCCCTCACATGAAACACAGCTAAGGAAGCAAAAAGAAACGTTATTTCACTGGCTGCTCATATTGAAAAGGGAGAAGCAGAGAGAAGATAGTAGCAGTCTATGTGTGTCAAGGAGCTGGGAAGGGGAAAAAGAGTTATATAATTTGCTCCTATTTTTTTCTCTCTTTCAGCCTGCGGTTACCTTAATTTTTTTACCAGGTGTCTATTCTGTAAGGCTCTAAAATTTTCAGAAGAGGCTTCTCAGTTTTGGGTTGAAAGAAAAGTTCTCTGCTAGTGGGGAAACTAGGCTTGTGGTTTCCAAGGATGAGGAAAGAAAATTTGTCTTGTATTCAATACCCAGAGGGAGCTATACACTGTATGGCAGAACCATATGAAAAACAATGTTGAGGCTTTCCTTGGAAATGGTAACAGCAAAACAAATAACTTTGTTTTGATGCTAACCACAAGGTCAAACAAAACAGGGGGGAGCCTCTAGCATTAAACCAGCTAGTTCAATACCATGGGAGCACAAAGGGATGCTTCCTTGCTACTCTGCTCTGCACTGACCAGACCAGGCTGCTGCAGCCTGGCAACTCTCTTGCATGTCCCCTTACCTCTGTACTGCCCACCCCAATGCCACGCTGAGCTCCCCACAGGAGAAGAACATGGGTGCACACCCAGCGTCACTGGCACAGCTGATTTACATTTGGCACAGCACAGAACAACTGCCAGTTCTCCAGCAGGGCCCTATTTCAGGAGCAAGTGGCGATGTTCCAGAAGTGCCTGAAATGCTCCTCCTGTAAATGCAGATCTGGTAACATTTACATTTGTTTGGCTGTGTCCATCTGGGCCTTGAGATGCTTCCAACAACTTAACTGAGCTCATCATCAACTTTCACTGTACCAACCAGTACTTCTTTGCAATGCTTTTAGATGTAAATAAATCTCATCACAGGCAAATATAACTATCTGCCAGAGGAGGTTTAGCAAAGCACAGCTGAACTCCTATTATTCCCAACTCTGAAGGCAAGGAATAGGGTGGAAAGATACAGCCACACAGACAAACAGTTCTTTCTGCAGAGAAGACTCCTGTTTCCCAACAGCAATATCTTACACATGAGGAATATATTTTGTAAGAGTAATAAACTCAGTGAGCATTCAGCAGTTTTTCTGAATAATGTCAGGATACAGGAAGTAATCTGTGTTAAGATTACTCCTACATTTAGTAGGGATTGTGGGATTTAGCTGTACAGAAAAAAAGATACTATTGCTTTTACCGCTACACAGCAAAAAAACCCCCACAATCTATTTCCAGAAAACAACACTGCAATCTTAATGGAGAAAATTTATCAATCACACAATAGTTCTTTGAAATTGAAATCATGCCCAAAGCAAATTTAGAAATCCAAATTCTCTGTGAATTATCATTGCCAATCTACAAAGCACATTCAATTAGTGAGTAAAAGATGAAACTGTTCAGTTAGTTTTTGGCAGCTTGTAGCTATGGTGCTCCTAGACAGGCAATAGAACAACGAGCAGCACAACGTGTAATCCAGATCACTGACAGCAGAAAGGTTAAGGCACGTGAAAGCTCAAGCCATTTGTCCTTGCAACACTTTGAAATCCGCTCATTTTTAATGCCTTACCTTATTTTCCACTGGGTCAGAGTCTAGTGCTAAGACTATTCCCATCTGCCAGTCAAGTAAACTTGTATAATCTGTTCCATCAAAACTGATCTGGCGGATATCTTGGCCATTTGCAAATAACAAAAATGGCTTAGGACCTGTTGATGAAAATTTGCCAGTATGTTAATTGCACTAGGTTCAAAGTGATCTCTAACTTGCATTACTACCTAGGTAGCATTGAAAGTAGATAATGGTAAAGGACAAAATAAGGAACAGAAGCACAAAGAAATTATGGCAATTTTCCTACATTCCACTTGCCTCAGAAATTGAAGATAAATGTGAATATAAGTTTTCAGCATCAGCCTCAAAATTTTTGATAAAGGCAGTGACAAGCCCCACTGTGTTTCACACTGAGTGACTTAGCCTCAAAATCATCTCTCTGCATTTCACAGCATCACTATAAATGCCAGAATACTTGACTTTTGCACATGAGAAGTCTTTCACACTAAAAGCAAGAAAAATGTTGTCCTCCAAAAAATAAAGCTTTTCTCTTATTCCTGAAGAAAATCACAAACTTCTTTTTCCTCCTCTCTCTTAGGCAATTGCTTATACCTTGCTGCTCACCAAGGTCTGCCCTTTTCTTAGAAGGAATAGAAGGGTCTGAAATCCAAATGTGCACAGTAAATACCTGGGCTTCTTGGGGCTAGTGGAGGAGAAATATCCTTGTAGGAAAAGTCCTTCAATAGGCTATTTCCTATCCTCTTTTCCAAATGTAGGGACCTCAGCCCCAGTCCTGTAAAACTGGGCAGGAACTATGCCCACATTTGCTTGAAGGCACAAAAACCTGCATATTCAGGACAAACCCCTGCAGTGTGGGAACCCAGAGTGAAATGCTGAAGTTGGATCATAAATTGAACCCTCTGTGAGGGAGACTGAACCATATAGTGGTGCTTGTTCTGGTTTATTTCCAAAACAGGTTATCTTTCCTAACAACTAATACTTCACAAGTTTCACAAAGTAACCTAAAACCAGTGCAAAAAGGGATCCTAGTTTTGCCATCCACTTTAAAGGACTCAAAAATGATTTTGCTTTTATTGGCAGAAATATACAGGCACACCAAGACACCAACCTATAGCTGTGCAGTGCTTTCTGTCTCGCTGAAGCTTATATCCAGGAAAACAAGCACACTCCCAGGAGGATGGGCTTAAAGAAGAGCATATCTGACTGCAGCCACCATTATCTGGAGATGTACAACCTTAAACAGAGCATTTGTAAAATTTTATTGTGCCGTTCTAAAAAAAAATAAAATACAACATAATCAGAGGTATAAGAGAATGATTCACTCTGCTCAGGATTTCTACAGTCCAAATCATCTCAATGACTGGCAGATTTACCAAAAGGCCTCCTGCTGAAAGCAGAAGTCCAGTGAAGAGATAACAAATTTTTTCTATTATATTCTCAATGCCAACCTGAGCTTACTCAGTGGAGTGTTCCTAGCAAAACAGCAATAATGACTGAAACTTTGCATATAACACAGTCCATGTATGAAAGGGATTAAAAGGGAAAGGTAGTTTTTTTTTCAAGGCAGGAGGTTGGCAGTAATGGAGCTATCTTCATCCCTAAGACTAAAAATATACATTTGAAAAATTACAGTCCCCTGAATTTGGAAAAATGCTAGAATGGGGAATGACATATTAGTGAACATAGCAGTTTCAAGTATTCTGACTACAAAAATTCCATTTTTGGGTAAATGACTGTGAACCTGGGCTGCATGATGTCAAAAAGTCATCTTCAGATTTCAACCAAGCCTTAATTTTGTACATATATTTCCCCTCAAATAAAAACTTTAGATGTCTCTTGCAATAATAATCTGTAACATGCCTTGATCTGTGCTGACAACAGAGGAATTTGGCCTGCAAACACTGGATGCTGTCCCTAATAAAAATCTATTAAAAAATGAAGAAGAATATTGTTCATCTCAGCACTCAAAGCATCTGACATTCTATTGCCTCCTATCTTGTACAATCATTTACAGCTGTGCAAAATGAATGTAAAATGCCTTCATTCACTTCTGGCTCTCAGTGCTAAGAATAAATAGAGTTTGGCAGTCACTACAGCTAGAAAAATTGTTACTTACCCGTGCATGCTTTGCCATCCACTTTGAGTATAGATCCTTCCGGACAAAAGCAAACAGGGCCTTTAGATGTCTGAAGGCAACCATGGCTACATTCAGTGTCATTACTTGTACAGGAAATTAGCTCTACAGTAATTTAAAGAGGGGAAAAAGATATAAAATTATGATAAAAAATTTTACTAAGCCCCCAGAAAGAGATATTAACACTTTCTTAAATAGCAAAAGAAGGGGGAGAAAAATGAAATGAATAAAATAATTAATAAATAAATTAAATAAATAAATAAATAAAACACCTCTGCAGTGTTTCTGAGGTTTGTTTTCCTTTGTTTCTCTTTTTTTCCAAGTTTTTTTTCCACATCCTCTCCTAATTATAGCACAGGAGAAAGCCAAAATTGCTGAGTCCTGAAGCCATTATCAGACTTACATTTTCCAAAATTCTATGAAGAGGTGTTATCAAAATAGAGGTAATTTTGAAAACTTTCTTTCTTACATTTCATCAAAAATAGATCGGGTTTTGAAAACTACAAGGAATTTATACTGAAAAAATAAGTATAAAATACAAAGTGAATGAGGAAAAACTACTTTCCTACTACTCCGGGTGTAACAGAGCTAGAATCAATGAAACCAGGAGATGAACCTTCCTGAAACAAAACTATATTCCTTAGTTTCAATTTTAGAAGCTGTAAGAGTAAAATCATCTGAGGACCTGGCAATAGCTTTCCTCTACTTTCCATTAGAATTGTTGCAGTGCCAACATTTTTTTGAGTATTTCTTTTATGCAATTTCACAGGATATGCTCCTTCCACCTTCCATATTGCAATGCTCCATCTCATTATCCCAGTTCTGGTGCCATATGGCAACACCCACTGGAAGACTGGAACTAAGGAAAATTTCCCACAGCTGCTTCTTTGAATCAGCTGCATACGCTGGCTTAAATGGTGCATAGCTGTTGCAAATATTGCTTCTCCAGGGCAACTCCAATCTGGACTGGACTGTTGTAACTGCTTAAGCACAGAGAATATGGTCAAGAAACTATCTTGAGTTTCTTTCTGACCAGAGCTTGCAGCTTTAGGTGAAGAGCTTTGTAAAGAACTTGAAGAAAAAAGCATCAAAATCTCTCTCTCTCTCAAGTTGTGTAGTTGGTGATACATCTGCCTTGTGCTGCAGTAGTTAAGAAGTTACACTGTCTGTACTGCATCCCTAACCTGTGTTAGAAAAACTGTCTAATTTGAGCCACTCAAAATGTAGGCATATAGTTCAAGATGGTCATCCAAAGTAGGACAGAGTTGCATGGTGTCTAAGTGTTGTTTTGGACACAAAAGGATATCCCACCTCCCAAAAGCCTCTGGCTGCAGCACTCACAAGTCGTCTGTCACAGCTGGCTGCCTTCTGCAGCTGTCACACACACTCTGGACCCCCACATTTGGGTCACTGAAAACTGCTCCTGGCTCCCACTTAGTAGAGAGGAAGAAGTGATTCTTGGAAGTCTAAAAGAGATAGACTGACTGACTACTGACTACAGCAGTGATATTTAATATACCCTAGGTCCTGATCCTGCCATGATGCAGACTGAACTCACTGGTGTGCACTGGCACTCCTACTTGGAGCTTATACCAGTATTTTATTTCCAAGGAAACAAGGTAGAAGGACCTTTGTCTACGCATAAATTTTGCTTCAAAAGTGACTGGGAATATCCCAAAACCTCAAAACTTGGATCCTTTTCACACTTGGTGTTCTAGACTTAATTTAGAAAGCCTAATTTGTAGGTTGAGTATACATATTTAATTCCATTAATGTCATACACGTTAGCAATGCTATCGGCCCTGAGCTGAAAAGAAAAAAGATGATGCTAAAGCTGCTCATTCGGAGAGTGGGAAAATTCTTGTGCAGGATAACCAAAGTGAGTCAAATTCAGAGACCATATTTAAAAAGATATAACTGCTTATCCACCTGGAACGTGTCACAGAGCCCAATGTGAGCGAAGAGGTCTCTCTGGAGATCTGAATTTCCCCCCCTCACCACCCCGAAGAGGCCTATATGATTACTCACGTGTAACTTACACTTCCTTAAACATGACATCTGAAATTGGTTCACCCAGTTTAAGCTGATCCTACTTACATAATAAGGGATCAGAAGTGAGCAACACAACATACAAAACTTTCAGCAGCTCCAGTGTTAAATGAGGACTCCCTCCAATGTGATGCTTCAAGTGTTTATGTATTACAGCTCCTTACCATGACAGGTTTTCCTATCAGGCAGCAGAACAAAACCTCTCGGGCAGGTGCAGTAATAGGAACCAGGGATGTTCACACAGCCCAAAGTACAGCCGTGATTCCAAAAGCCACATTCATTAATATCTGCCAAAAGAAACACTTGTTGCATCCGAATAACATCAACCTGTGTCAGGGAGTAGATTAATGAAACAAAGAAACACTCTGCAAGAAGTACCTCCTTTTTTGCATTCATTTTACAAAAATATGTTTTTCCTAATATATTACAAAAACGCAAGTTTGCAGACCTCCTTCAAATCAGCATTAAAAAACTTCTAGCAAAACTTACTCAGGCTGCATGTGTCCAGCATAGGTGCCTAAACAACTTTTGAAAGTTCTGCCTTTCTGTACAGATTTTAATGCCATTTAAATCCTGCACCCAAAAAAATTACATTAGACACCTTCTTCAGACAAAAATTCTTTTAAAAAATTGGGCTTAAACATGACTTAAGTAGAAATCTCAAAACACAGAAGTGTATTAGAAGTCAAAATTCAGAAAGCAATCGTGGTGAATTTCCTGAGAATTAGAATGCTGCTGCTCAGGCAGGTTTGTAAATCCTGTAAGCTAGGAATTTTGATGCCTTTACATCTTATAAAATCTGGTCATGTAGTGAAAAAGATGCTTCCAAAAGTATTGTCTATTATCAATAGTAATTTTAGATTTTTAATTACAACCCAGATTAAAACAATTAGAAGCATGTTAAGAATTTCTGCCCTTTTTGAAAGTGGTAATATTCTTGTTGCAGGATTGCTCAGTGTTTCACCTTTGGTGATATATGTGTTTTCATTTTTATTTAAAAATTAAATTAGCGTATCTACTTATCTGAAGCTGCTTTACCTACTCAGGCTAAGATCAAAATTTCTCGAAAGAATGGCACCTGTGACACATTCATAAGTCTCTTTTAGACTATTTCACAATGTGGAAGGACACAAAACTTAAATGGCGCAACTGGAATTTTTAAAATCTTGTTGTGTTTTTTCATACTCAATAAGTAAAAGAACAGAAGAATTTTCTTTCATCTGCTGGAATAAAGCTGATGAGAGATTCACATATTACCTTCACAAAACTGTTTATTTCTACTTAAAATAAAGCCAGTAGGACATTTACACCGATGAGTCCTTGAGTCTGGCCTGCAGATTCTTCTTCTGCATTTTTCTTTACTCAAATCACAGGTTCCTTTTTCTGAAAGAACAAATAGAGTGTAAGCATAATGGAGTTTTTACCATATCAACCTTCAAGTAGAATGATGATCACGGATGTATTTTCTTCTCAACATCTGCTTGCTCAACCTGAGGAACTTCTTATCAACAGAAAATAACTTCTATTATTTTCTGTTGCTAAAATAGGGCCAAAAAAATCACTGTAAAAATGAAAGTCCTTGGAAGACTAAGAGTAGGTCTGTGCAAATGATCATTTCCAGCTCTACATCAGCACAAGATCTAGAGAGAGCCTAAAGTAAGGGATGGTTTGATTTGGGTGCATACCTATAGTGACTATGAAAGGGAAAACTGTGTAGCAGGTTTCATGTGCCACCAGACCTGCACAGTAGTATATATTGCTCCATAAAATGCTCAGAAATAAGAGAATGACAGAGAGAGCACACATGCAAAAAAAAAAAAAAAAAGAGAGACGAGAGAGATTTTTAAAAGACAGATAGCATATGAAGACTGAGAATTATTACCACATTTTTACTCACATTATTTAACAAAAAGAATAGCTGGACAGATCATAATGACCATATGTTTCATTTGGACAAAAAATAGTAGCACGGTCTAGAGAATCTTTGTACTGGAATGGATCTGTGAGAAATACAAGTGTTATAAATGCTGAACTCAGATTTAAAACTCAGAATCTCTCTGATTTCCAAGAAGATATTCTCAAAGTTTCTTCAAAGAAAGCAGAAAAAAGTGCCCAAGAGATCCCTGTAAGCCTTCTTACTTCTGCTTCACAGAAAAAGCTGCTCAAGTATCCTTTGTCATGGGAAGGAAGTGTACTGAATATCATTAATCTGCCAGAAAAGATACTCTAAAGAATTCCAGAGTCAGTCTTTGAGATTTTGAGGCAATTAAGATATTTTATTAGCCATTAATAAAAGTGTGATGCTGCCATACCAAAGTTGTTCAGTGGGGTTACAGCAAACCCATAGCTGAATTAATGCTCTTCTCTGTACTTATGGGCGCTGACCAACCCAGGGAAATTGTTTGAAAGAGAAAGGAAAGAGGGTACATGAGGAATTTCAGTAGCAAAGTAAATAATTCAAATTGCAGTAAAAAAATCAAATCATCTCACTTGCACACTTCTCATTAGTTCCCTTTTCATCTGAAGGAATGCACTAGTTATCTGCTTTAAAGGCTTGATAACTCACAGCAGACGCTACACTGCAACATACATTTTCTTAGCTTGTACAGAGCATCCAATTAGTCTAGGTATGCTTTTATCTCCACATTTCCCTGTTGTAAGATCAGCTATAAATCTCATTTGAACTCCAGGCTCATTAGTCCTCCTTTCATCCCCGTTCTTGCTCTGGATAAGCCAAGCAACATACATGCAAAGTCCAAAACGTTCATCTGGATTCAGCCTGTTAAGTTTCTTTCTACTCCATCACTTCCCAGACATTTTTACAAGAAGTTATTTGGAATTTAAAGAAAGGTCTACTGTTGACAGCACTTACTGTCATACAAAAATTTACTGAACATTGGAAACACAGGGGTATATACTGCAAGGCATTTGAAAATGCTGGTATATATATTATATATGTATATCTGTGTGTGGTTTATGTATAAATAAAAATGGGGAAAGCCTTTTTGCAGTGGAAAGATAAACACCAGAGAGCAGAATGCTCTGGTGGAAGAAGGGGAGTTAATCTTTTGAGAGAAGAATAGAAGCTAAGTGCCCACAGTCAATGAAAATTTTCAATGAAATTATGCTGCACATTCTTGTGGAGAGGACACGTAACACAACCGACAGTCCCTGAGGTTCAAGAGACTACCTTTCTTAGTCATGGTCTCTTCCTCTCTATCTTCCTGCATAGGTAAACATTGTGACAGACACTCAAGGAGACCTCGTAAGACCTTCTGAATCTCAGTGTAACAACCCTGTGATGTGTGGAGATGCTGCTGTCTGCAGCACAAACATATCCTGCCCTAGTTACTCTGTATGAGAGCACCAGATGTGTCAGTTAAAGAAAGTACTTCTGCTTGCCAGGATGACCATTTTCCTCAAAGTAAGCACACAACAGATATTGTCTTTGAATTGATGCTCCCTGTCCTTACAAGTGTAAACTTGATTTCCAGGAACACTTTATCTTCTGCATCTCAACAGCTCTTTGCACTGAAAACAAAACATTTGAAAGGGAAAATTCCCTTGAAGTTTTGATTTTTCCACTCAGATCAGTCTTCAAAATGAGAGATGGCATGGTACCATATGAAGCTGTTGGCTGGCATGCAAAAAGACAAAGCCTGTTTTAAAGTAGATATTTTAAAATAGTTCAAGAGAGATATTTACAGTTTCATTTTCATTACAAACAAAAATGAACACTAAATTCTCGTCATGTCTTTATATCACTTCAGCCTCTGGGAACCCCTGGACATCTTCCCTTGGGAGTTCTGCAACCACTGCTCAACAAAGAAATGCCTCTATGCTGTTTTCTTGTCTTTCTTATCCAAGCAAAACTGGTGACAAAAGCTATTCCCCTGAAGTAAGAGTGCTCTGTCTGCTTTCCAGAGAGCAGAGAACAAGACATTATTTCCCCTGGACATCCCTCACTTCCTACTGTCTCAGCAGGAATCCTCGAGTGAGGTGAGCTCTTGATAGTCAACTACCTTCATTTTTGGATCCACAGCGAAAGGCAGCAAGATGACCAACTCATATTGGAATTTATATCAATTAAAGAGACTTGAGGCTCTTATTCCATAGCTATTATAGCAACTTCAAGTCTTTCTAAGACAGACTGACTCTTAACTGAGCCATTTCACAGCAAAGGTGAGACATCCACAGTATCACTTGTAGGACATACTTCGTGCTTAAAATCCTTCAATGCCATAATAATCAGAGGTGTTTAAACGCATATTAGATTAAAACTTTCAGAATTAAGCAGACATTTGAAAAAGATAATATAGGTGGAGTATTAAAAAGCTGTATGCTTTTCGCATTTAGCAGGACAGCATAAAAATACTTTTGTGTAAACAGAAGGATGAGAAGGAGAAAGCCACATATATCTGCATGTGTATATAGAATAATGAAATCAGTGGTTCGTGTTTGGTACACCTCCAGCCTGATACTCAGCTGGATTTACACACAACAAATGGAACTGTGGATCACTGAAGTTAAAGGAAACTTTTTCCTTTACTTCAATTAACCATGGAATTTTGCCAAAGAAAATTATTACTGTAGAGAATCAGAGTGTATGACATAGTTATTCTCACAAATACAACTGTACCATTTCATTTTCCTTACCCAAATCCTGAGAATCAGTTCTTGCACCTGGCTGTTTAAAAGGATGTACTATTTTTATCTCCACTGGTGGAAAAAATGATGGCTTCAGGCTAATTGTGACTACAACTTTTCCAGTATATTTGTTGGCTCTCCATATCATGCCAGATTTCAACTCTGAGTAGTACAGGTGCTCAGCAAAGAGGGACATACCAAGCAATTGATGTCTATAACAAGAGAAGATAACACAAAGTGGCACATTACTATATATTTACTCACTCAAACATTTTTTGAGCATCTAGTTCAGTCAAATTCACTGTAAATAACCTTTCTTTGTATTCCTATATATAAATATAGTATTATCTTCTATCTATGAGAATCAGATGAGGTGCAGAGACATTCCCGAAATAATGCAGCACTCATAATCCTGCAAATTTGCAAAAAATAAACACAAAATGGATAACCTGCATTTCTCATGGGTTTTATGAGCTATTGTTCAGGACTAACTCAATTGGAAGAGAAAGCTTAAGTATCACTCCACTTCTGGTGAACCCAGCAACTAAAATAAACGCTTTCTTGAAGGATGTAGGTCAGATAAGTTCCACCTCTTCCCAATACACAGTGCCTGCTCTGACAATTCTGACTGTCCAAGGAAATCAAGGTGGAGATGGAGAAGTAAGAGTAGGATGTTCTGAAATCCATCTTCTGCTGCTTCTCCTACGGCAGGAATGTAGTTTCCATTCACTGGTCAGTTATAGCAGCTAGCAGAAACCACAAGAAGGCCCAGTTTTAAATAGGAGAGAGAGTAGAAAAGATACTGAAAGAAGTAATTCTGTCTTCCGCTTTCCAGTACATAATCCAGTTGGAAAACTGAGAATCTATATCATCCAGGCTAAAGGGAAAGTGCTGATGCCCTAGTGAACAACAGCCAATTCAAGGGAGAAAGGGGAAGAAGATAAGGAAAAATCCAATGTGATTGCTGTCAATGTAGGGAGAAACCAGCTTTGTATTCATCATTATGCAAATAGAGTGCTGCATGTTTAAATCAGCAGGCCAGCGAAAACACATATTTTTCTCATTCTGCTGTTGGCAATCCCTACTACACGTGTGCCGATCCAGCCCTACCAACAGACACTGCAGTGATACAGGGTAACCTTTCCCAAGCACCTCACTGAACACATGACCAGCACAGAGCACCTGTACCCCTGCACAGCATGGAAGTCAAAAGCACATGGTCTAACAGCCCCCTCAGCTGCGCTTAGCCCCGGCATTCGGGATCAGAGGGGGACAATTCTCTCACACAGGACAGTTTCCAACACATCTGCTGATGCTTGCTGGAGAGTCTAAGCACAGAGCTGAGCCTCCCCACCCAGCAGCTAAGGATGACAACAGACTCAGAGGAGGAAGAGAAAGACCTGATCTAGTTCAGTCTCTTCGGCACAGCTCAGACACCTGAGCTCACCCACTGTGACCTTGGATAAACCATTTAATCTCTCCTTTTGGCTCTTCTATCTGCAGAAAAAGGCCACTAATAAACACTCAGAGAGGATTTCTAAGGATTAAGTAGTTATCATTTGCTAAAAGCTTGGAAGATGGAGAGTATTGAGTGGCAGTGTTATCCTTACAACTGTGACTTTTTTCATTTTCCTATGATTAATTTTAAATTTACAGTTACATGCTGTTTGCACTACACTTCATACTCCTCATGTTATGAACTGACACAATAAAAGGAAGAATGAGGAAGAGAACTTAACAGCACTCCTGAAATGAGTGTTTTATTTCTGACAAGCTGAGGAAAACTCACCGAACAGAACTTTTGAGCAAACGAACATCTCCACCGTCATAGTCGCATGATCCAATATGGGAAATCTCTTTCCGGTGGTCGTGTTGGATCCAGTAGAGCCTTGTGTCAACCAAATCTAGTGAGATGGCCTTTATTTTTTCTGTGGTTCTTAAAACATTTATCGTATCACTTCCACTGAGGGACACCCGGTGTATGCTGGAAACTGTACCATCTGAAGACCAAAATAACAGCCTGCGGGCAAGAGAGACATGTTAAGAAAACAAAACACAAACCCACAAAACTCACATTTGCACAACCACATCACTTCTACGCACTCCTTGTTTAGTTGCTCCTGAGTACAAAATTTCTCAGTGTGATACTAGAACTACTAGTACTACTAGAGATACTAGAATTCTCTCATGTAGGTCAAGCAGGAATCAGCCCAGCTTAACCACTATTGTCTGTCTCTCTGCTTTGTTCAGCCATGCACTCAGACAGGGAAACTGGAATAACCTCTCAAGTCTATGGGGAACACCTGAAAACTTGAGGAGAGGGAGGTCTTTGAGGCAGGTCTGCGTTGCCCTCTGCCCCAGGGGAGGAATCTACCTCTGGAATTTCTAGTTGAACACACCACTTAAGTACTTAACTTAAAAACAATTTCTATTGTTCTCATTTCTATCTTCCTGCTGGTTATAGCAGCCAGACTATGCTGTTATTAAATTATAACACAGTCAAAATACATATTGAGCTCCAATACTCAAACCAGTTATACACTGAAGCTAATTGTATGTCAAGATATTCATAGATCAGAACTCAGATTTACTGATGTGATTAAGGGTAACAGCAGTTCTTCCAAAATAGCAACTTGTCCCTAATTCACATGTATTTTATTTTTTAATGTTTGAGTTTAGATTCTTTCCTTGGATTTCTTGTGGACAAAAATTCCGAGAAACATCATTATTTTGATCTATCATCATAAAATTGCAGGATTTATATGCACAAAACAATGTAGCATAAAACCACCTTTACTATGTTTATGTTTATAATTTTTTTAAGGGCCCCAAATATATTAGATCTGGCAAAGGACTATATTAAACCAGTAGAAAGAATCAGCCTCTGCCTTACAGCTTTTCCTCGCTGTTACATAGTCTATAGTAATGACAGGTATTAATGTATGAGTGAAAACACATTTCCAGAAGGTCAGTCCAATTTTATTCTGCCATTTTTAAACAGTTTGTTAATATTTACTTGCATTTCTCTAGTGAGGATTCACTTTTTACAGATAAGGAAATTAAGAAACAAAGGAAGTTACAGTCTCTGTGCACAGCTTTTGCAAATCAGTGTAGGAATAGGATATGTTAAGAACAAATAGAAAGACAGAAGAAAAATTAAGATTAGAAAACAGCTTGAGTAATTGCCAGCTTTTATTGTATTTGCCATCTTTAGACTTAATCCTTATTTTTTGGCATTTCTAAAACACCATAAAAAATGTAAAACAATCTATAGCAATAATTATATTATTGCTCCTAAAACAAAAATCCTATCACTGGTAATAGCCAGACACATATTCTAAGAAAAACTCTGTTATTACTGTATCACATTGACCTTCATTACTTGAGAGTTGCACATGTTTGGAGAAAGACATTGCTAATGTCAGATTTAGTCCACGTTTAGGCCTGTGCATGTAAACATACTGGGGATTTTCTTTCACTTCACAATTAAAATAGAGCCCTCAATAGTTTTCATACAAGCAAATTGCCATAGGGCATAAAAATGATGTTAGATTTCTTGGACTCTACTTTCTTTACAGTTTGTCTTAGTGGTCTCCCTGTTAGCACATGAGTACAACTTTTATGCACAGTGAATCACACCTAGGTGAATATCCACACTTGAGTCTTCCCAAACTTTCACATACATTCAGCAAATACATCCCTATAATGCCATTTGTGACATGTTTGAATGGTGTTTGAGAGTGGGTGTGAGGACTGTGAATATTTCCAAGGTAGATAAATGCTACATTGAAAAGTAAATCAGGAAAAAAAAATACACGGGCTGATGTCCAGGCCTTAAATCCCTTTCAAATGGCAAGGCTCTGAAGAATATTAGCAATGCTATCACCATGAGTACATGCCTGAAGGGCTGTGATATTGGCATCATGGAGATATGGTAGGATGGCTCCTATGACTGGAGTGTTGGAATGTAAGGATCCAGGATCTTTAGGAAGGACAGACAGGGGAGACTGACTCTGTGTCAGCAACCAGCTGGAGTGCATGGAGCTCAAATTGGGGATGGATGAGGAGCCAATGCAGAGTTTATGGGTCAGGATTAAAAGGTGTAGAGGATCAGGTTACATTATTGCTAGAAGCTACCTGACTGGGAAGACTGAGTGGATGTGGTCCTCTATAGGCAAATAGGAGCAGCCTCACATCCACAAGCCCCGGTCCTCACGGGGGACTTCAGGCACCCTGATATCTGTTGGAGGGACAACACAGTAGGGCATAAGCAATCAAGGAGGTTCCTGGAATATACTGATGATAACTTCCTACTCCAAGGGACAGAGGAGGAAGAGTGCTCTATGTCATCTACCTGGATTTGTGCAAAGCATTTGACACTATCCAGCATGACATCCTTCTCTCTAAACTGGAGACACGTGGATTTAACAGATGGAACACTCAGTTGATAAGGAATTGGCTGAATGGTTGCACTCAGTGAGCTGTAGTCAATACTCAGTGTCCAAGTGGAGACCAGTGGCAAGTGGCATTTCTCAGGGATTGGTATTGGTACCATCTTTGTCAGTGTAATGGACGGTGGGATTGAGTGCACCCTCAGATAACTTGCTGACAACAAACACCAAGCTGTGTGGTGCAGTCAACACGCTGTAGGGAAGGGATACCATCCAGAGGGACCTTGACAGTCTTGAGAGGTGAGCTTGTGTGAACCTGATGAAGTTCAACAAGGCCAAACTGCAATCATAGTACCTTGCATATTTGGAGTCCATTTCAATGAAATTACTAATCCATTTAAAATTACCTTTGTTCAGCATCAATGATAATCCTTGTGGGATGACCAACATCTCTTAGAAGAACTCGGCGTTTCTTCCCATTCATGTCTGTCACTTCTATGGTTCCTTTCTGTCTATTGGCCCAGAGAATGTCTTGATTTATCCAGTCAATAGCAAATCCTGAAATGCCTTTGTCTATGTAGCATAGTCTCTGTAAACAACAACAAAAAAAAAAGAGTTGACAAGAGGTATCCTGATGACTACTCCAAACTTGGTTTTCATTATAGGGAATAAAATGCCAGACTGAAACATTCTATTTCATTCCTTTGCTTGCTTCATTTTCTTTCAGACCTGTAGCTATTTCTTATTCTTTCATCACTTTCATTTGGTCTTTGTACTTACACATACCCCCTCTGAACAGAGAGACACCCTGCAAAAGGAGAAACTGTTCTGTTCAAGAAATACACTGGAGTAATCTTTTTGCTACAACTTTTTGCATTTCACACACCGTGAAGCACCCAGACCTGTACTGTTACATATGGAAGACTTCCTAACACACTGTTGCTGGTCTCTGATCCTTAAAAGTCAGTGAAAATACATCAATGAAGACTCCGCATGAGTACGCAAACACAGGCAATCTCTCTCAAACAAAAGAAGGCCCTTACACCACTAAAGTTCAGCCACAACAGCCTGTCTGCCCTTCTTAATCAGATGCAATGAACTGCATAGTTTTTTCTGAACAAAGGATGAAGTGCCAAAAGAAGCATTTATGCAACCATAGAAACCAATGAAAGGTTTGAGAAAAAAATTAGTAGGAATTGAAGCACATTCTTCTCATAGCGTTTGTGTCAGCTTTTGCTGGAGGACAAAGTTCCATAATGCCAGAGATTAATTTAAAACTGATAGAAACATTAATGTCTACAAAGCCTTAGTTTGTCTGAATTGTCTTTCCTTCATTTTTAGCTCTCCTTCACTTGATCCACAGAAAATACTGAATGTACTAAATGTGAATGCCAGTAAAACAGCCTAGATTCAGGATCAGAACTATTACAACAGCAAAAATAAATCAATGAACAGTAAAGGCAGAATTGTACCTAAAGAGCAAGTGGTTTCCATAGAGGGTTTTACGCCCATTAACTTGAAGAATTCCAGAGAACTGAGTACTCTACCTCTTGTTTTGTGCCATTCAGGTGAATTCTTTGAAGTAGTCTCCTTTCGGAGTCTACCCAATACACTTTCTCTTCTACGTAATGAAAATCCATAAGTGTTGATGGACCAGTATCAGCAACCAATCTTTCGTGATTGGTCCCTTCAGTGTCAATTCTAAAGATGGCATTTCCATGGCTAAAAAGCAGGAATGGTGCAGGGTCTGGTGTGGAGAAAACAAAAAGAGACCAATTAATTGATAAGAATTGCATTTTTGCTGCATTAAGTTCTCATCAGTAATATACTAGTCAAAGAAAAACTTCAGGATCTACCTATCTCATATTTTAATAATAGTTTTCTATTACAGAGATAGTGTATCACAGAGAACCAATAAGATATAAATGTAATGATCCTTTCATATGTAATATTGAAAATTAGGTCAAAAATCTGAGTTAGGAAACTGAGACTGCAATGGTTGTTACCACTAATCCCAAATCCTACAGCCTAGTCAGAGGTCAGAACAATCACTGCATGCTTGCCAGCTGAGGTTGGAAGAGTTTTGTCATGGATGTGTCTCCAGGTAGAAGACCACTTCAAATTATTGTGCTATAGCAAGAATTTATCACATAGAGGTGGCCTGGAGTCTCACTTCAACTGTTCAAAAAGGAAAATTAAAGATTCCAATACAGGGCAAAGGAAAAAGCTAAAGATTGTAGATGTTTCTTATGCATACAGAGGGCTGAAGGAAAACAGAAGACTTGTACTTAAAACTCAACAGCATCAACTCCTTCCAGACAAAAACTGTATTCATACTGAGTGAAGGGTAACTTAAAATACATTAAAACAAAAAGTGCTCCAATTATGCCCCAAATTCTAGGAAACCAATGAAGGTTGAAAGTGATGAGCAACTAGGATGGTCCCAATACCTTTGACACATCCTTAAACCAGTTGATATGTATAGAAATACAATTAGTGTGGCATAATGATTGGGGCTGCTGATTATACCCCTCCAAGTTTGTCAAATCCTTTGTTATTTTTAGGGTATCACCATAGAGCACCATATCACCAAGACTGCCCTATCACCAGTTTTCTTACACATAAATTTTTGAAAATTATACTGGTTTTATTGACCAGGTTCATATGTTTTTAACTAAATATCTTTACTGTTAGCATAAAACCCGATGCTTTAAACTCAACAAGTAGCACTTTACAAATATTAGACAGATGCTCTGCCTTCATCATAGTTGCAAAGTTGTTTGACAACTCCTTTCAAAGCAGAGGACTGAGACCAATTTTGATTTCTTCAAGTGAACAAAATTCTGACAAGCACCCAAGATGTAATTTTCTTTTGTTCCCAGAGGGGAACCCAGTGAAGATGATCAGCACATTGTTTCTATACTAACAGAGTGGTTTGTATCTCAAGTTTAAAGCTATCACCCAATTATAGCAACTGCTTCTAGGATTTTAATTACTCCCTTTTTTCTGCTGTTATTTGCACTGAGCAACCCCATGTGACCATATTTGAATTATGAAGATTTGCTTCACATAAATGGTAAATGAACAGTAAAGTGTAGTGAGGTTGATTTATCTAAGGAATTTGGCAGCTGCAGTGCCTGCATTTTTGCCAATTAGTTGATCAAGAGCATTTATACACTTTGGTTTTGTCCTTTACATTCTCTGAATTTCCTATCAGGTGACTATGAATGAGGGCTGTCAGTGGAACAGGAACTGAAACAAATTTTTTTTATTGCAGATTTGTGGTTTAATGATCAGGTAAACAATATCTGCACCAAAGAGCTTCCTATCTTTAAAACACAATGGTATTTCACTTGGTGCATCCCCCAGAAGGGTTTATACCTAGCATAAGGGCTCCTTATCCATCACCGTATTTCCATCAGTCACTTTCTACTGTTACTATAAATATTAGTAATAACGTGTTAAAAAGTTGAAGTCCTCCAATATGAAGGTAGGATTTTTCTTTGAAAGATACCTGTGCACAAATAGTGCAGTTAAGTAACATGTTTCTTTTCACGTCTCTTCAGTTCAGAAGTGAAGAGTTCACAAAAGATCCGATTTTTAAAAATAGGAACATTCTATTTAAGGGACCAGAGATGTTTAGGCAGGACTATAAAAAATCCAGTTTGGGTTTTTGCGAGTCACGTGTAGCTGATAATTATGAAGATTCTAGGGGTAACTAAAGTAATTGTGTTGGTGGCAGTTTGGGAGCTATACGGAATATTTTTGGTCATGTTCATGGTCCCAAAGACTACGTGCATAGGGACTCAAGTCTATCTCCTACTTCTTGGGTCAGAAAAATGCCTTATCACATCCCATCTCTGCATTAGCAAGAGTCTCAGGTAAATATTAGTCAAAAAAAAAAATCCTGAGATTCTGGATCAGGAGGGAGCTGTGGCATAACCCAGACATGAATCAAAGCCAGGCATTTGGGAAACGAAAGTGGAGAGGTGAGAAGTGTACTCCAGAGCACTCCCACCTCATACTCTAGATGCAAATATAGGGTTAAACCAATCAGTAAAATCCAACTTGATTTTTTTTCCAGGGTAGCATTAGTTGAGGGCAAAATGAAAGTTATTCAAAGGCCACAACTGTGAATATTTTTCTCTTAGAAGAGCTAAAACCTGTTAAATTTAAATGCATCTTCCACATTTAAAAATCAATTTATTTTTAAATAGCTAAGGACAGAGCAAGGGAGAAAGATAACTTATAGGAGCACTCATGTTTTTTAAGACACTGCTGATGGATGAAACAAAAAATAAGGGCTTCCTGCTTAGAGTTTCACAGCACTGTCCCTAAAACCTAGACACACTGGAAAGACATCAACACCACTAGACTGAAAGAGGCTAAGGTAGCAAAATCTTTTGTACTGCCACATCTTCCTGGAAGTAGTTATAATGGGATAAGAGAGTTTACAGTTCTGAGCACGCAGAGAAGGCTAAACAGGAAATAATTGTTTAGTTTTATTTGTTTCCATATTTTCATATTTTCATTCATCTTTTCACCACTATACTTTTCATTCTTCACCATCACTCTTCTGTGGCACCCACTTTTGGCCTTGCCACTTACCCACAGAATAGAAGAGACAGGTTTTTTTATCAGTGAACTAGAGCACCCCAGTCGCTGTCCAGCAGGGACCAGCAGGCATGGTTCACTTTGAAATATAAAGCTAACTAAATCTCTAAATCTCTTTTTCAGTCATCAAAAAAGAAAGTGACCTTACCATTCACATAGCAAGACCGTTTGTCAATATCCAAAGAGTAGCCAGGCAAACAAGAGCAGACGTAGGATCCTGGAATATTGATACAGGTTTGGCCGCAGGTTCCCAAACCACCTTCAAGGCACTCATCAATATCTGAAACAGGCATTTGAAAAAGATCAGGAAAATTCAGCTTGGAAGAGTAGCATGAGCAAGGAGAAAGAGTACCTTTGACATAGTTATCTAATAATAAATTGGGCACAAAATTTAATATCCTATCATTAAAAAAAGCAAGATGAGGATGGCTGTATTCCTTCATGCATTGGTTTCTGAATTATTGTTTTGTCCATTGTCATGCTCATAGTGATTCTGGAGGGTGTTGGGGTTTTTTTGAGTTTCCTTTGATGTCTAGGAAAATTACTCTTCTCCCTTGTGTTTGGGCACTCTGGTCTCTAATTGCCCAAACACAGGGAACAGACTTGTCTTGATTTGTGTTATTATTTGCTATGCAAATGCTGCTCGCAGCTGCTTCCGTCAATCTTTATCCCTTTATCAACAATAATAATTTTGCCAACAAATTAACAGACTTTGCAAAACAACAAAGCAGAAGACTGCTACAGCACTGAGTTCAATGTTGAGCTCATTTTGGTTTGAGTCAAATCTCAAACACACATACAAAACACTAAAACTCCCACTATATTCTGACAGCAACAAGCCCAAACCAAGGCAACAAGCAAACTAATTAGAAACTGGACTTTTAACTGGGAGATTAAGCTAGAGCCTTCAGAAATTAAAAGATATTTGCCATATTTATGGTGTTTTATCAGGGTTGAGGCAGTAACTGTTAATTAAGTCCTAAATTAAGGAATTTATTTTTCAAAAAAAAATATTACTACTGAGGAGCATTGTTTACAGTAAGGGGAAAAGAAATTAATCCCTTTGGCAATACCATGGATAATTGTCCCACAAAACTGAGATAAATTTTAGTGCCTACTGAAAACAGATGCAGCTTTCCAAGGTACTTGATGTCTGGCAGTACCATATGCTGGCATATTTCTTGTATACTTTCTTCAACTGTTGTGAGGGCTGCTATAAGGAGCAGCTGCTTCCTTGCCCAAGTACTATTACTTGGGCAGTGGCTTTTGTTCTGGGTTTTATCAGCTGACTTCACATATGCAGGAATAAAAGAATCAACAAATTTTGTTTTAACGAGACACATTTGTTAAGTCACTAAAGGACATTGATTCATAACCAAAACTAGGATTGTGAGTGTCATGTGAGAATTCTCTTAGTTTAAAGAAGGGCAGAAGTGGCACCTTAACTACAAGGAACAGCAATTTAATCAACTCACGAAACTTTAAAAGAAACTTTCTCAGTAACTTAGGGAGAGTTAACCAACTAGATCTCTGATATACCATGGTTCTGGGTCCTGTATCCTTTAACTGCTTTAAGAAACTATATGTATCTGAAGTGTTTAGGGGTTTCTTCTCTGTCAAGTATCAAAGTTGTTAAAAAATAATGTAAATGCTTTACAGTCACCTAATGTGTCTGTACAGACTAGGGAAAGTTTCATATTGTTTTTAGAGTTTTCCCACAACCTTATGTTCCAAATAGCAGATGAACTAATTTGGCAGTGCATGAAATGTAGTCAGAGCACGTGCAACCGATTTCTGTTTAACGGATTACGAAGGTAAACCAGAAATATTTTCAGCAATGTAATTCCACGAAGTACTCTAATTCTAACCCACAATTTTCTTCCAACAATCAGCTTTCAGGAGAGTATTTTCCCTCATGTACTAGGATTGTACATTCCATTCTCCACAGCATTAAAGGAGTAACTCCTCCAAATCCCCTCTAGAAAGGTTTGACTGGCTTAGAAGTGTTAATGGGCTACAGAAACCACAAGCTCCAGGTCACCATTTTAAAATTAGATATTCCTAGCAAACGTTGTCTGGATGGCATTAAAACTAAAGGCCTCTCTGATAGCCCATGTGGGGGGGCTTTGGTGACCTCAGATCATTGTCCAGCTGCTGTTGGTGCTAGACACAAAGACCAGTTGTCTCTCTCTTGCTGAGCACTAGTTTTCAAACCACGTACCTGACTGATTAAACCAGAGAGTTAACCTGATCTAGTCACCAGTGCCGCAGCAGGTGCAAGACTGTGTCGATAAAGGCTATAATGTAGTTTATGTTAGTCAAAATACTTTTATGACAATAGTAGCTTTTAAATGAACTTGATGTTATTCCTCTGTGGAAATCACAAGTACGGGTGACAAAGGCAACTGTTTGGATGTAAGATTGCTAAAGAGAGAAGTTTTTTGATTAAGCTATGTGAAACACTGCTGAGCTATTATTCAATCACAATAAAGAGCACATTAAATAAGAATAAAAAAAGTTAGGCCTGACCTACAGATTGTATATGGAACTGCTTTTTCTGAGAAGGATTTGTGTTCATACTGGATGGAAAGCTGACCTCTTACCATGTCAGTGGGCATGAAAATTCAAATCAAAACACCTATAAACACAAGAAAAAATACTGATGTGGGGAAAAAAATTACTTCTGTAAATGGCAGTGGTCAGATAATATTGGCATGCTGTTTGTATTTCTCAGATATAGGTTGTTAAAGGAACTCAAGAAATTAGAAGGTATATACAACAAGGATAAAAAACCTGATTTGAATGTATGGAAAAGTGCTTTTCTGTGAGACACTTAAAGAGTTCAGAATGTTTAGAATATCAGAAAGAAATTTGGAAGAAGATTGATCACCATAAATAAATACCTTTACAAAGAAAAAGTAGTATATTTTCTAAAAGATACTCTAATCAGGAACCATTAAACAATGACTGATGGCTCAGAACTGAAGCCAGGGAATTCAAATTCAGACATTAAATTCAAATTTTAACAGGAAGGGAATTCGCTAAGGGAACTAGCTATCCAAAAACCCCTGAAGGCATGGAAAACATCACAGGATACTCTAAAGTCAGGATCAGACTGGGAAGACATGCTTTAACCAAGCACAGGTTACTGAGCTACATACCAAGGTAAGAGGACAATGACCTTTTATTTACAGGATGGATTTTCCAGCTTTATATGAGTGTACAAAACAGGAAAGAGCATACTCATTGATCAGGCTACAAGAATTTGCACTGTCTCCCCAGTAACTGTACTTGAAGAGAAGATTTCAGGGTTATTGACCTGTCCATTTTCATCATCACCAAAACTCACATAATCAAGCAAATCCCACACATACTGAAAAGCAAGCCATCCCTCTAGCTGAAGAACAGCTATCATGGAAGAATAATAACTACCCGATAAAAGGCCAGGTCAGCCACCGGAGAATGCCGCTTCCAGTGGTAAACAGGAGAAACCAAGAGACACAGTGCTATTGTGAAACACACAGCAGCACTGTGAATGTTTGGCTTTTATGGAATTAACAACAGAAGGGAATCCTATGCTTAACACACTCTCTTCTTTGCTTAAAGCACAAACAAACAAACAAAACCCAACCCAATCAACCAAAAACACCAACCCCAAAACAAACAAAAAAAAGAAACAGAACAAAGCTGTTTCTTAAGATTTAAGAGAACTCGATCACAAAACCATCCATCAGGTGTAACTAGCAGTGCTTTCATCTGCACTTTTAGTGCCAAAGGAAAGCATGGAGTTGCATCCTGCTGTAGCTGTTTTACGCGTCCTGGCAACCACATCCCCCAGTGGGAACTTTACCCTGTGAAAGAAATCGGCTTAGTGAACACAAAAGCTGTCTGCAGTGCCCTGACAGCCAGCTCTGAAAGAAAGAATGAGGTTCTGCTTAGTTCTCAAAGGCTTCTTTATGCAAAAAATGCCTTGAGAATCAGCAAAAACGATGAATCATGTCATCACGATGTTGGCAGCTCTCAATGACTTTGCATACAAATATACTACTTTATTGAGAGTCCTGAGAAAGGCTCTGGTTGCAGAAGGTTGAACCATTAGTATGCATGTCAGGGATACAGAGAAACCACAGTGAGCTAGAACTTGCATTTCATTATGGCCCCAAATACTTACATTATATACATATATATGTGCAGATACATCCACTCAAATAACCTCACACAAATTTAGTTCCTGTCAAGTTGGACTGGGGATTAACTCAATCCACTATATCTAGCAGCACCATAATCTTTTCAACAAAGTTGAAAACGAAATTTTATCTGGGTGACAAAAAAAGCAGCCCATTCCTTTTATCTATTTTGTTTAAAGCATACAGCTCAAAGAACAGAAAATAGCTAGAAATGGAAAAAGATACTCCAGCTATCAGCAGACCACAATAAAATAGATGATGCATAGCTCAGTATCTTTTCTCTCCACTTTTAAATGAGGCTTAAAATGCAACCTTATCATTCACAATTTTTGAGAGGAGAGAGGTGGTGAAGTGCTCCCATACTATGGTAAGAAATACAATATGAATACAATAAGGTGGTTATCAACTCCCAGACTCTTTCAGCCCAGAGCCACAGAGATGATCATATCACATATCATATGACAGCAAGAGCAAGCTTATTATTTATCAAGTATAAAATAGAATCAAATTTAGAATTTAAATGGAATTTAGAAACCACTCATAGATATCTCAAAGAGAAAGGGCAAAAAAGATTTTCAGGAACTACAATATCTTTTTTTTTTACTTTCTGGACTCCGACTCAAGTGTTTGCTCACTAGAATGTAAAAAAAAAAAGGTTTTATCTTCAAAATAAATTCTATGTGTAAATTACTAACTACAGTATGGACCTCTACTTCCTGGATCATGCAACTTTCAACAGACTATTATTGGCTTGCCTTTCAAAGACCAAGTTCATGAGGCATCCATCAAATGCTGTCATCCAGCTTCCTTTAAAATCAGATTTCAAATTAGATACTAGAAAGTAATCAGTTTGTTTTTAAAGAGAATAACTGCTATTTTCCCCTAAAGAAAACAATGAGTCTTGTAGTATTAGTTATTGGCCCTGGAGTCTGCCCCTTAGCCTTTTCAGTATTAAGCATCATGTGATATGTGATGCCATTTCTGTCCTTTCTTGTAATATATTTGCCTCTTTCCTGTTTTGATCTGAGTTTTTACAGCTGAAGACAGTATTTTTCCACATTCAGCTGGATCCAATTTCCAGATAATTCAGTGTGAATCTTCTCATTAATTGGTCTCTGGGTTCAGACCCCTGCTCAAGAATTCCTGAATACTATTTGGTAAAAATACAAGCATCTTTCCCCAAGGCAGTATTATGTGAAGTGAGCTAGCTGGAAGATAACTACTGAAAACAAAGAAACAAACACGCCTTGACTGCTGCTCTTCTGAGACACAGAGGGAAACAGTGGCAACTTATCAGGTTTATCCCTGCCACAACAGGGGGAGAAAAAGCAGTTCCCCATTTCATTGGCTCTTACTGCTCCTTATGAGATGCTTGCAAAGAAAGGAGAGCTGTGAACTAATAAGGTTTTGGCATTTCATATTTCTCAGAATACAGTCAAGAAGTTTTAACAGCATGTCTTCAGAAGGCTGTATGGAGCGAAGTGAACCCAGGATTTAGCTAATTAGGGTAAATTTGAAGATGTAAAACAAAGAGTAATAACTTAATATTACTCATCTCCAGTGCTCCATGGCAGGAGAGAGGTGAACAGTAAGAAAGGAAAGAGGAAAACTTGAGACACAGAAAGAAGTATCTGACCAAAAGAGCTGACCTAGATAGCTGCAGTTGTCACCTTCAATTGCAGGCTCTAGCTCTGTTGGAATGTGTAGCATGTTAGTCCTGAAGAAGTGACAAGGACTGAGCAGTTAATGTCAGGATCTGGTAGAGATGTGCAGAGTTTAAGAACCTGTGATTATGCAAAACTTCAGTACTGTGGGTTTTGGTTTGCCTTCTTCCGAGACGTTTTTACAATACTGTTGGTTTTTTTAAAAATAACTATCTTTCTTCACTTTTAAAATTTAAGTAGTGAGTATTTAATGTCAGCCCTGAAACCAAAGTACACCTCCAGTGTTGCAGTATCCAGAAGACAATATACTTTCCTAGAGTATCCCAAGACTAACAGGCGTTAGTATCTACTCTAAAATTGATAATGCAAGGGGCTGTTCTAGGGTCTTCTTCAGATAAATAGTGCCATGTGGAAAACTTTTTTGGTCTTGAGTAGGGAAAGAGTCTATACAACATGACAGAATAAAAAATACTGTTGTTAAAGTGGTATTTCAGGAGGGCACAGGTATTTCAGGAGGCAACAGATTCCAACAGCTACAGGCCCATCCCCTGGTGTACCACGTATGCTTACATTGTCAAATATGTTGGAAATCAAAGCTCTCCTGGGATCCACTATGCATATGTTTTTTCTTTGTAGGCTCCTTTGTAGGTCAGGCCATTTTTCTTCAGCAGTAGAAGGTTCTATGTTTTTACTGGGGTCTAACGAAGTGAGTTATTTAAAGGTGACTGAGTCCCCAGTCCTGATATCAGTTTAAAATAAATTATTAATTCAAAATAGCAATGTCAAAAAATGTAGAAATGCTTCCAATTCTACCATAACTTGTCAATAAATTGATGCATTCATTCACCAGACTAGTGTTGTTCTGACCTTGTGATCTCTTCTTCCATACTTTCTCTCCTGTAAATCTTGCTGTTGTAGAACACAACCCCTCTGAAAAGTCTCTCCTCTCTTGACATACGAAGTCAGGATTCAAATAATCTCTCTTAAAATAACTGTATAAAACTGTGTGACATTTAGGGTTAGATTTCATTATACTTCCACAGGATGAGGAGGTCTTTGATCTTTGAATATCCAGAGAAATAAAAGGAACTAATTAAGAAGTGAGGTATTTAGCAATGTAAGAAGAGCACAGCCCAGACCTTTGTCTGTAGTGGCAGTGTGGAAAACAAATCTAGAAAAGCCTATACACTTTCTGATAAGTCACCGGTAACAGAGAGCAGACACCTCCTCAATTCAGGGTAGTCCTTATGGCTGGCAGGTTGCCACCAGAGTCACAGATGATTAAGAATATTTTACAATTGGTATATCTATTACAGCTCACCCAGAACGGTCGCCAAGCCACGATTCAGCTTGCTGTCATTGTTCAGAAGTCAGTGGTATGAGTCACATCTCCCACTCACCACTTTTATCCCTAGTATTACCTTCAAAGCCTGCCTCCAGCTTCCTCCCACTTGCTTTCACTGCACCCTCTGTCTCACATAGTTATTGAACCAGAATGTCATACGTCCAGTCTTCTGGTCAGAACACCAGTTGTGTATCCAATACACAGAGGAAAGAGCCAGGGAAACCCTTACACCAAAGCATCCTTCAGTCTTACAGTTCATGTCAGAATTTCACCTTCACTTAATCCCCTGTAATCCAGTGGTCTGTAATTGAAAAATTACCCTAACATATCTCATTTTTCACTTATTCTATGTCATGGAATTGCTCAGAGTATGTCATAGTAATGTTAGCTTTTATGCAGAAGATTTCTTCTATTACTATTTCTTTGAGAGTTTGCTGAGCTACTGGCCAATCTGTTTTGGTGCTTTACCTAGAGTCCTCCATTCATACAGCAGCTAATTTTCAACAGAAAAGACATGCAGGGCAGGTTATGTCTTCATTAATGAAATAGCAGTGTGCATCAATATGCAAAATACGTTCACTGAAATAAAAAAATATGTCTTTTGCAGCACTTTTCATGTTAATATTTAGAGCCCTTTTTTGGCTCTAAACAATTGCCGATCAATACCCTTCATCTCAGCAGGATTCTCCCATCATATGTGAGCTCTTAATTGGGCAATTCCGTAATATAGAAGTCATAACTAATGAACATCCTAATTCCCTTGTGGAAGCAAAGTACCTATTAATGAATAGTTTCATCTGCAGGAGAGGCTGTGTAAAGTGCAACAGCTGCTAAGGATATGGTATATACACTGCATATATTTCAGATTGAGGTTTCAGACAACCAGGTCTAGTCTGGTCCCATGGACTGAACAGCCATTAACAGCAGAGAGGGTAGATGCTCTTCTACAGGAACACCCCCTGGTTTAAGTTTGCCTAAAGGGAATCCAGTTTGTGTATTTTGAGTGCTTTTTAATGTGAAGCAAGCATAGTAAGAGGTGGCAATACGGAGATCAATTTCAGAAGTATGCTTCTTATTTAAATTGAAGCATCAGTGTGGAAGCACCCCAGGTGTGTTTGGCTCTCAGATAAACCTTCAGTCAGGTTTATAATTTGTACACAAAACATTCCTAGCTCCTCCTCTCTCAATATGACATCATTTAACATGCATACTTCTATTTTCTGCTTACAAGATGGTATTTCTTGACAGAATGCACAGAGGAGGCACCTGTTATTACATCACTAGAATCACGACAAGAACTGAGTCAGAGCCCAAGAGCCAAGAGAAGCCCAAGGAATCTAAGGCAAAAGCATTAAATCCAAGTATTATGTCTGTTTGCTTGAATCCTTACAGAGCATTTCCTTATCTCCTTACTGCAAACCCCACAACTTCATTGGTTCTGGATTTCTTAAAAAAATTGGACCTCAAGGTAGCAGGGGAGGGAGAAGGGTTCTGTCATTTTTTGTCTTGAACTTCGTAAAGAGTAGGAACCTGCATTTTACATGCTCTAAATCGCTGGAGGTGATTATAGTAATATCAGTGTCACACATTTCGCCCAGACTTCAGTACTACAGTATCAAGCACATCTGCAATTCATGTATTGTATGAGACGTACTAATATGAACACATCTACATGCACCAATCAGCATAGGAAGAATAGTTTTTGAAGTTATCTAACCCACATCTAAGTGTATACTAATGCATAATCAGTAAAATACTCTTTCTATATGCATATAGAAATAAAAAACCACATTTGTACACAAATTTTACATATATAGAAGCATGAATACATGCATGCACGTGTACTGAAACTACAGAGACACTAAAAGCTACAGCAAGGAGTTTTGTGCACTAGAGAACAGTTCAGATTTCTTAATGATCATATGAAAATATATCCTGCTTTCTAATACTTAAACTGACAGAAAAGTACTGATTTCTGGAAAAAAAAATGAGCTCTGTTCATTTTGAGAAGCAACAGATATTGAGAAGCTGATTTATCAGTTCTGCCAGTACAACACGCAAGCAATCTGTAAAAAAACTCTTTGAAAATCATAAAGCTAAATTAAGAGAATACAAATGCAGTTTTCTTTATCTGGGAATGTTCAGCAACTTACCTATACAAGCAGAGTTTTCAGGCTTTAATCTGTATCCATTAGGACAGTTCCAGTGCTGCAGAGCTGAGAGGCTGACAAAACCAATTTTAAAAACCACCGGCAAAAAAGCAACAAGGAAGGGAAACATAATCTTGAGGGTTTTTTTGAGCCGTCACTAAAGAAAAACTAGCTTGTATTCAGTCATATCCAGGACAAGATGAACATGTGCAATCCCAAAAGGTTTCTGCAATCTCCCACTTTACACTCAGACATCTTATCACAATACCAAGTTTTATCTTTGCCTTGCTTTTCTTGTCACTTTAGACCTTACTGCGTCTGACTACAACCTTGAATAAATTCCTGGGAGATTTCTTCCCTGCACACATCAGGGCTTTTTTTCTCTGTCTCTTTCGTTTCTTTTTTTTTTCTCTTTTGGAAGCCAAGTATGAAATGCCTGACCCTCCTGCCACAAATTTAACACAGCTTAAAAGCAATGCTCGCAAGGATCATTGCAAATTTCTTTGCAACAAGCAAAACTGCTGTTTAAGTCCTAAAAATTGGAAAACTCTTCACGACATCTCTCAGTGGAGTACAGGCAGCGAGATCTCCAGGTACTGTCCTTCTCAGAAACGCAGTTGCTTTTTACATTCAAACTTGGACGGACTCCTCTTTTCTTTTTAAAGCTCTGCTTGCCCCACCTCTTCTCTTTTTAGTACCACTTGAGTGAACCCTGTGTTTGCAAATAGTAATGTGGTCAGTTCCTTACTACAGGGAACTGAGCCAGCATGCAGATATCCAGCCACCCATTATAAATACAGTCTCTTTAGAAAAGTAGCCCCTCCTGCTTGAGAAGTACCTGTGGCTTTCAGCTAAGTTTTTTTCCTCAGAGATTTTAAGCAGGTTTATATGATTCCTGTTCAATCATGATTAGTTGCATTCATTTTAATATCATCATGTGTTGTACCACCAGAAACAAATTTTGTCATCAAAATATTCCATGCAAAAAGGAGGGGGGGGGGGGGGGGGGGGGGGAAGAACCCCTCTGGTTTCTCTGATATATTTCAACTGGAAACTCAAATCAGCTTAAGGTCAAGTTCAAATCTAGGGTATGTGTTTGTAATTCCGAAGTTGAAACCATCTCTCTCAGGTCTCAATTTGGCCTTTGTGTGTTTCCAGGGAAACACCTGCTGTCAGAGACCAGGGCAACGTGTTCTGACCCTGCATATCTCACAGATGTTGCAGTCATTTGTATGTACACTAGTGCTGCACAACTCTACTGTTGGGATGCAATGCTCTTTTACACCTGTTCCACTGAGGTATAAAAACTAGACAAATTACCACTGCATTAAGCTCATAATTCTTCAGTATTGAAAAAAATCTCCTTTTTCCCAGTCCATCAACCTAGACCAGCAAAGCTCTAGAGCACAGGCATAAGTTTGTGCTTATAAGAGTTGCTGAATTTTGAATGTCCTGAGGTTTAAGCAGGTGTTTAAATGGTTGACTGAGCCAGGCTTTGTCAAGCTAACTGCTGTGAGGCATTCTAGGTTTGACATTTTTTTCTTTCCTTTGATTTTTTAAATTTTATTTCTGCAGCATTGTGCTAGAATAAATACTAACACAACAGTTGGATACAGCAGCAGCATCAGATGGTAACCTACAGCTGTACAAGTTCCATCTTTGGGAATTCTTCCCCTTCCCTCCCTTTCTCTCCCCATACTTATCTGAATCGATAAGAGTCCAGACTTGCACTGTCAGAAAATAGGAAGCACGAAACCTGTTATAAATTGGGCCACTCTCCAATAAAGTAACTGTTTCTTGATGTTTCTGTCTGCATGCAGGCACATCCAGGTCGCTCAGTCTCCACTGCTACAGCTAATGCAACAGTTAAATCCAGACTGACAAATGGCAGTCACATTTCCATACACTCTGTTCAGAACCTAGTCTCTACCCGCATGCTATAAAATACAATAACAGTGATGTAAATTATGCAGAGCCAGACTCATGCCAAACACCATTTGCTTCTCCAAATAGTCCCCTGGTATATAAAAGGGCAAACAATGTGAAAACACAGTATAATGCCATCCCATCTAAGATTACAGAACCCTGCCCAAGAAATGTGCTATGTTCCACATGAACATCTTTTACTAATTGTGCAGCCATTGGTTCCTCCTCACACGATTTTCATCACTGTTCAAGCTGGGAGCAGGCAACCTAACCAGTTTAAAAGGAATGTGTCACTTCTTTGCGAGCAGCCACCAGCAGAGTGTTTGCCAGACCATGAGAGTGGCCATCCAAGTACATCCCTGACCTCTTCTAGGGCAGACTCAGACAAACTCACTGAAGGAGACAAAATGAATAAGCTCTGCCTTTCCTTTTAAACTCAGAAACAATTTCTGTCTGACTCACTTTCTTTTAGCCTCTCATTTACACACATTATCTTTTCTGAACATCTCCCTCAATCTTCCCCCCGCTCCATTTCCACTTTTTGCCTTTACACAAAATACGGTCAAAGGCACATCCCAGAATTTCTTTTTCTTTTTTTTCTCTAAAGTAAAAGTGAATACAGAACTGTCTGATGCCAATATCACAGTGACCTTTTCTGAAAGAGATCCCTTCACTTCAGTCAGCTAAAGAGTAGTTAATAAAGTCATTCATTTTACTACCCTAGAAGTACAAGAATGGCTAAAAACAGGAAGAAAAATCTCGTAATAGTGGGATTACATTTTTTTTACCCTCAAAACCCAAATATAACTCAGATCAGAATCAGCTACCAGACACACAATATGATATTACATGATCTAGGACTAGGGATGTAAATATCCATTTGGAAGTGGATAGAAGAAGTCATCTCCCCTTACATCAAACTATGAAGTTCTCAATAAAGTATGAAATGCACTTTTCAAACTATTTTTCACCAAGTCATTCAGCATAACATACAGAATAATTCCTTTAAATTTCCAGTCATTTAGCATTTGAGAAGTTGTTCAAATGCGTTTCTACAAAGTGGAGTGTTGTGCTCACCTATAGGTATTAAGTACAGTAATTTACATTGGTCTAGCACTCATATGATATATTAGACAAAAATAGCACAGCAGCCTCATTTGTAGAGCTCACTGCCAATTCATCAAATGTGAAGAACTTAGTTGAATTTGACCTGCTGAATTGCGAGACTGATGAACTAACAACAAATAAAGATCTTATTCCTTTCTCTTGGGTTTAACACTATCTTGGCTAGTTTTGGAAGGCTTTCTTTGCCTAAGATGGTAAAGACCAGCTCGTGATTCAAATGGAGCGGGTCTTCTCCCCTACCTTGGCAAACAGCTGCTGTTATCTAGTTCAAGCATAGTATATTCTGGCTGCTTCTAAACTTTGAAGGAAACAGAGCCCTCTCACAGTTTCCCATGGCTTTCAGTATCTATATTGTATTAATTAGCACATTCTTTAAATCATGTTATTGTTTTTAAACTTGCTTACAACACATTACACTAGCTTGTCAGCACTTGGACTCCTTTTTCTGTCAACCTCTGAAAGTCTAATTCTGGCCTTAGGCATGTTCTAATCTGGTTAAAGTTATATTTATAGTCATCATAATCCCAATTACCACCAATACAGGTTAATCATTAAATGTGAGAGTTCACTGATATAGCAAAGGAAACGTGTAGTGGCTATCTCTAGTACAAATAGCACAGAGCAGAGAGGAACACTCAGATCCCACAAAACAGTTTCCAGAACCTCTCCAATGGCCCAAGGAAATCTGCCAGCCCCTGGGACTACATGCTGATGTATATGTCATTCTGACAGAAAAAGTGTCACCACCAGAGCAGTAGCTGATCGACATAAGCAACTTTTGAGATGATCCTGAGGATTTCTGACAGCCTTTGGGAAAAAACACCCAGCACTGATGAACACCATGCCTTACACCTACTTGCTGAAGCCTGATCTGAGGGTTGGTGTGGGGATAACTGACTGATCACCGTACTTCCTGTGACAGGACAGTGCTTGATTCAGTACTGTTAACATCATTTCAGCAGGTTCAGCCTGCATCGTCTATAATTCTGATGAAGGAGACATTATGTAATACTAAATTGCCTGTCAGACAGAGCAGGGTAAGGTACAGCATGAGAGAGTGGCATATTCCAGTGGTCCCTCAAGGCCAGGAATGCCTGAAATCTCCTCCTGAGGAATGATGGCCATTCTAGCTTTGTCCTCAAGATTGTTACTCATCACTTCAACAGTTTGGAGATGATACTTGGATAGCAGAATGTTTTAATTTAATTTACTAGTAAAATTAATCAAAGGGTGGGGCTTTAAATCATGAAAGCTTTTTGAAAACCTAGTGTTATTGTAAGTAATCTCTTTCCAATTGTCTGTTTCACAGCAGCAATTACAACAAACATCTATGGGTGTTTTTTTGGTAGTCTGAGTCCCATATTTTTTTTTGCAACAGTTACCTTTTTTTTCCTGTTGCAAACTGATTTTAAGTAAAAAAAAAAAAAAGAAAAAAAATCCATGTTTAAACCATACTTTTAATCATACCTGATACTATCTTTTTTAAGCAGTTTTACATTTAACATTTTAACAGGCACCTTTCACCAGCTGCTGTACAGTGAACACTTATTTCATCAGCTAGACCACACTGCAATCCACAGAAGGATCCAGAAAGAAAGTTAGATATGCTCTCCCTTGTATCCAGATAGCCAGAACAAGAGCAAAACATTCTGGGGAAGCCACATAACACATTACTGACTTATGACATTTATCAGTGTTAGATGACTACATTAAGCCTCTATGTTAACAGACATAAAGGAGTAGCTAAAATAGCACATTGAAACAGTCAGTTGGCTCTCTGAAGTGAGGATAAAACTGGTGATAAAGCTAGTCATTTGTTACCATTAATAAGGTCTTTGCAGCTTGCTATGTGAGAACATTTAAGAAAGGATCTTAGTAACATTACTTCACTATCAGGGTCAAAAAATGTATATTCCCCATCTCTTTTCACTGCTTCCATCCCAAGAGTAGCTCTGTTTCCCTCACAGCAAAACAATTTCTAGTGCATGTTCTAGAACAGTTGCTCTAGCAGAACAAAGGCTGAAGTCTGATTTCACTGCTTTTTAGAGTTCCTGAGCAGTCATCATTTACACTGATACCAGTAAAAGATTAGGAATTTATCTGTTAGTCCATGGGTTCTTATTTGAAATTCATCTATCACAGATATTGTAATTTTTACTTTTTTTTATCCTGTTAGTTTTAGTCTGGGAAGGTGAATAATTAAAATTACTTTTTCAGTCAACTTTTTTCTCCTTATCACCTTTTCAGATTTCATTCTTCTTGTGACCATGATGCTCTTTAGAAAATAAACACCAAGAAAAACATTTTATGGTTTTGTTTTATGGTTGTTTTGCTGGATATATGGAAGAGAATCACTGCATTTACCAATTCAATTCACTTTTTCCAGTTAACCCCGTTTCACCTGATGCATCTATTACACCAGTGTGGCATACCTACAGAAACACATATCTGCATAAGCTTATCTCAAAAGGCAGAATCAAAAAGGTGGACAATAAATAGAAGTAGAAGAAGAAACAGGCATTATTATAGTCAGTTTTCCACACCAAAAGCACCTGAGGTGAACTCAAAAGTCTGGAATTACCAGAAGTGTTTTCAGTGCCCAGTACTGAGCTCCCGCAAGCAGGCTGCAGGATGCTCCCAGTTGCTGCCAGACTCAAACACTCTGAAGGAGGTGATGATCTCCTGAGCACGTTGCAAGCCACATTTTCTTTGTGGAAGTTTGTTATTTTCCTGTACATGGCCATGCAGTTGGTGCCAGAGGGATTCGTCAGTAACTTGGTGGCAACCAAGAGCAGGTGTAATAAAATACATGGCAAACTGCTGGGAATGTTCATTTTCCTACAATTTGTAGAACAGATTCAGGAGATCTCCAGAAGCAACTTTGTCCTGATTAAAATATATTTGAGCATTGAGGATCTCCTGAAGAATTTGCTCAGAGCCCTCTGAAAGTAAGCTTGCACTGGAAGTGCAAGATTTTGACGTAATGTCATTTCCGCTGTGAGGCAATTTTACAGGTGCAGTACAGAACTAAAGCAAAACAATATATGCAGGTCAGACTCCACCCACAGTGGCCATAAGAATCCTGGGTGTGGATTTCTTATACCGTATCAGGAAGCATTTGGCACAGAAAGTGGCAAGTGATCAGCAAGGGGCTCTGCCGTGGAGGAGGCAGCTTGACCTGACACCACCTCAGAGAGCCTCACAGCTGCAGGCAGTGCAATGCCAGAGCCTATCACAGACCCAAATGCCGCTGTGAGTGATATCGCAGAACTTGGCATCCAAATCTTGCAGCTACCAAACACACCCTGCTTGAGGCCACAGCTGTCAATTCTCCATGTAAACAGGGACAAGGAGAGAAGAGCAGTAGGGAAAAAGGCAGGCGTACTAAGCACAAGGAGTAGCCCAAATTATATTTAGCTTTTAGATAATGCTTCAAAGCTTCAAATTGATCCCATATTGCTGGTGAATACTGAGGCTCAGGTCAGACTCAACTGATAGTGGTTATTTCAGAAAGCAGAGAAACAGTTTCTTGCAGTAATCATTTTACCTCTGGAGCCCTGTAAAAAACTACTGCTTTACAGGAATCCCCTGAGATTGCCTGCAGGAGTCAGAAACAGTATTATTCCTATGGTTGTTTCGAAGAAAACAGAATGACCTAACAAAGGGTTGTTCCCAGGGACTGATCAAGCAAGTGCATTAAGCATTAAAGACGAGGGAAAACCACTCTGTAACAGAGCAGCATACAAGTGATTGTAAGACCAACAAACAAACAGCGAGCAAAGTGCTCACTAATGCTCACATACGTTCTTACAAAATGTTGCCTTGGCTGCTTGCAGCAAGTAATGTCTGCCCAGCTGAAGGGTGAATGAACAGATTCCTGGAAGCTATAGCTACCTCCTTTGGAGTTGCCGGCACGTATTGGCGGGCGTAGCCTTTGCCTTACACTAGGCTAGGAAAAGCAACAGTGATTAGACTTGTAAAATAAAATGTCTATGAATGCATAGACAAATTCTGTGGATGCTATAGCCATATGCACAGTGTATTAAAAGATTACTTCATTCCATCTATATCCCTGGTACAGATTTCCTGCATGACCTTGGCATACAGCACAAAAGGGTCAATATTTCCTATTGCATAAAGGAGGGTTATTTAATTTAATAGCTGTTATAAAGTGTACTGAGACTCTTGGATGTAAGGTCATATTCAAAATTGCAAAGTAATTTTTATTTATTCCTGCTAAGATCACATAGAGAGAACAAATTAGGCCACAAAATAGAAGGAAAAAAGAAAATTATCTGGAATTGTGCGCTGGCTGCATTGGAAATAAAAACCCAATCTTCTTCCCATGTGGTGTTGCAAAGCACTGGAAAATTTTAAGCATCATTTGTTATTTTCAAAATGAAATATATGTTTATTTCTATACAGGAAGGCACAATAAAAATGTTTCCTTCAAAGGAGATATGTTAATATTTTTACTGCTTTTATGCCAAAACTCATTGAAATATACTGTAGAAACTTTTATTTTTCAAAGTGCAAGCTAAGTTTTTTATAATAAAATTCCTATTAGTGGTAGGTGATAAAATACAGAGAAGGCTTCTGTGACTTTACTAGAACTAGAGTCCACCATCAGTAGGAATACACCAGCTAGCTTAGAGTAATAAGAGAGCATTTCTGAGGCTCACTGACCGATACACTGTATAAAAAATACTTCACACTCTCGTCACTTCACAAGTTACCAAACTAAAATTACGATAATAACAAACACAGTAGCTAATCCAAAATCACCATCTATGAGATGCACACACACCCCCATTATAGCATCTTTATTTAAAAATAGAGTATTTCAGGGCCATTCTGTATAATATTACAACTGGGCATTAGGACAAAATTCTAAAAAGGAGCATCCACCCAAATCCTCCTCAGCAATGCCCGTGGGAGAGGGTTTAATGTACCTCCTGGGCAGTGCTTTGAAAATTAGCCAGAGGTACCCAGTTTTCCAAAATGAAATAAGACTCTAGTAAGTGGAGAGGGGCACAGGAAATCTATTCTGAGAGTCTGCATGTGTTTCCCAATGGTAAAGAGACTTCTCCATTTGCATGTTTGCGTTTGACTGCCTTATTTAGAACTGGGCTGGCAAGCAAGGCAGAACATGTCATAAGAATAAACCTAACTATCTAAAATATCTGGGGCAAACAGTAAAATTCTAATACAATCTATATATCTCTAGAGAGACTTACAGAAGAACCTATCTCATGCATGTTGGCACGGAAGTCAGACACTCATTCCTGCATATCTTCTCAGTGCTCACAGCCATTAATTGCTGCAAAACCAATGGCAGGGACTCTCCTCAAATGTTGCTGCATCACAGGCTTATCTTCACATTCCAGGATGAAATACCCAGAGTAACAACTCTTTGCTTCCATACATGAAGGAGGAACTGATCCTGAACTCACTGAAGTCAGTATCAAACTCCGCTGACTACATGAAAAACATTGGACTAGGCCTATCTTAAGGAAATGACAGATTCTTGCCTTAACAATCAACACAGCTTAAATATTTCTTTTTTATCCCACAGAAAGCAAAAGAGATTAGGTCCTTTGGTAAAAGAATATCTCTATCATATGCTCTCCAGGGTCTACTTAAGCATCTTTTAAAACATATATAATTTAAATTAGGCCTGATACTAAGAAATAAGAGAAAAAATGAAAAATATTTCTAAGATCTTAGAAAACATCAGTAAACACAACAGCAAAATAAGAGGACAATCTGATTAAGGCTTCAGGATATGGTTTTCATGCCATGCACTTCTACACCTGTCCCAAACACAAGTTGCCACTGTGTGAGCATATGACATGGACATTTCTTTTCTCAATCTAAAGTCTACAAGAGGTTCCAGCAGCAAACATTAACTAACAATTGACATTAGCTTTCCTTCTCTGCTGCTGCCAAGAACAGGCACCTGTCCACTAGTATCAATAAAGAAATGATACCTTCAAAAATTATCAGTTATTAAAGATTCTTCAAGTCATAGTGTTCTGTGGATCAAGTATTCAGCTACTACTAATGCTTTTGTAATAAGATGAAAAACAATCTATTAAGTGCAGAACAATTCAAGAGAGGGAAGTGTTATAAGCATTTAAGGCTGAATGGTTTGCCTATACTGCTGTATGGCTATTGAGAATTTTTGCTACAGCTGCACCCTCTACGAATAAATGACAACATTCTTCTTTCACATCACTGTGGTTTTACCAGGACCCATCAGCTTAAACATACTGTTTAATTCAGACGAATGTTCAAGCAGGAAAATGCTGCCATATCTTAGCTTCATGTGTTTAATATAGATTAATTTACCATGAGAACTTACGTCCAAAGTTGTCCGGATTTCTCCCGACTGACCCACTGAAGTTTTCATAGAAGTAATGTCACTATTCAGTAGCTCAGGGGGAAGAAAAAGTCTTTCTGATACAGCAAAGCTCTTGGAAGTCAGCACTCAGACAATGTGGTTAGGGCTTGAAGTAACACTCTTGAGATTGGAGCACTGAACCCAAAGCAATTTTCTGTGACCAGCTGAATTGCAGAGTTACCAAGAAGCAGTATTTCTACAAAACTAGAAAAAGGAGTCAGCCAGCACCAAAGAAGGAATTGTTGTGCTACCTTGTGAATGACAGTCACTTTTGCTTTCTGCAGCATCATTACTTAGGCAGTGTATATGTTAAGTTCTGTGACTGGAGACTTTATGGCAGCTGGCAGGGCTGTTTCTCATAAGCTGCTGAACTTTGAGGATGGTGGAACTGCTATGAAACTCCTGCACATAGACAAAAAGCTCCTCTCTCTTGCAGAAAAGTGCTGGGCAGAACACGAGTCCCTGATGGCTATTGAGGCCAGTTCAAAAAATCACAGATAGTTTTCATTTATACGCACCTGATTCATACAGTGACAAAAGGAGACCATTCAGTTGCATCTCCACAGGCTCCTTTACTATGCTGAAAATCTCAGTCATCTATGGTTTTCTGAATAGACAGTCAGTCAGCCTTTCAGACTTTTCTGGTATAATATTTTTTGGGATAGATTCAAAACATTAATAAAGGGCACTTTGTCTATTACTATTTTATCAATACCAGAAGTGGCTTATGATCTACCTGTCACATTGCTGAAATTATCAAGATGTGGAAGCATCTTCTGAATCTCTTGCATTCCCAACCTCTCACCAGACACTCTCGCTATTTATGCAAACTTATTCTTGGTGTCTGAACACTGCCTGAAACAACGTGTGACAGGATTCATCTCACTGTAACTGGAGTACTACCCCACTAAATCTTGAGCTATTGGCATTTGCTGAAATGGCTGTGGGCTCAGAAATACTGTCAAATGTCAGTTCCCAAGATGTGGTCAATAAATCTTTTAGAGCATCTTTTCAGAACCTATTCCTATGTTTTATCCCCAGCCCACACAAGGTTGGCATCATGCAGTTCATAAAGAGCATGGCCTTTTGTGGAATTTACTCCAGACATTCAGAGGAAGAAATCTCATCATTTCAGTTATATTTTTAGGTGGTGACATTTGACTTTGACTTCCTCCAAGCCTGTTCCCCTGCCCTTTTGGTGAATCACAAGTTATTTGTACTGTAATGGGCTTCCTATAGCTAAAGTTTTGTCAACTCATTCTGCCCAGAGCTTACTATAACTGGGAAGCATCAGAAAGACATGCAAGGATATGTTTTGAGTATAACAGATCCAATAAAAGTACATCACCTACACATCTTATTTCTCTCTTCTGTTTCAGTATTCTACTCAGTAAGACTGAAAATCATTTAGGCAGCGCTGTCCAAGTTCACTCCAACTACGTTTCTATCTGGCACCTGTCATCAAATTCTGTTCTAGCTTTTCCCATTTAACATGTGGCCCATCTAACTTTTACAGTTCAGTTAGCATCTGTTAATGTCAAAGGTGTCAATCTAACGGCTTCTTTCCTGTGTAGACTCATCAGACTCAGAAAGCCAACCTTTTTCCTTCCTTCAGCCTAAGTCCAGGTTTTCCCCATCCACAACTCTTGTTGCAAAGCAGTTACCTCAGCTTCTGAATTAATATCAAATATAATGGAAAAAATCACATACAACAATACAGTCTTTTGTCCCCCAGACCAGATTTCTCTAAACTCTACTGAAGATCTTTCCTGGATCCATTATTGGAACTGGTGAATTGTCACTATTCTTTCTGCTTGCAGTTCTTACCCATGATTTTATAAGCCCAAGGATAGTGAATGAGGTCCTTCCACTCAGGGAACTGTGCACTGTTCAGGAAAGTTTTACTTAATCTTCTTTGCATGTTTTCAGCAGGAATTTCTTCTTTGTTACTCCTGCATTCCCCTCCACCACAGCCTTTTCCTTAGTTTAGAATCTGTGTTTGATCAGGTGCCAAGTTAGTGCTCTCTTTCAAGGCAGACTTGCACACAGATAATTACACTAAAAATTATTCTTTCTTGTTCCAGCCACCAAATTATCATTTATGTTGTGCTTGTAGCGACCGCCTTTCTAAATGTTCATCTGCTGATTCTGGGCTTCTCCAGTCTTTTATTTTAAAAAGAGCAATTATTTAACCATTATTCCTTTTTTTGGCATATTTTTTGGCTGATCACCCCTTAAAAGAACTTTCATGACCATTCTTCTAGTTTCCTTATGATGGTCAATGAGCTCTACGAATCACTATTTTTTCTCTCCTAGAATTTGATTCAGATTTCATTTCTACATGGATCTTCAGTAGTGAGAAATTGAAAACTTAATCACCTTGTGACAGGCCAAACTTTTGTCTATATCAATTCACATTCAGGCAATCTCTAGAGTTAAGTCATTGACAAAGACATGAGAAAAATGTCACTTTTTTCTATCAATAAACAAGGGACTTTATTAGTTACCTCTCCTCATGAAGTCCCTGTTACAGTTTGAAAGAAATAGTTCATATAGCTACTGGACATAATGTCTATTCAATCATTGTGCCTGGCCAGAACAAAGACCGTTATTTTTCTGGCTTGAGAAAAACGTTGTTTGCATTGTTTCTGCTCCTAATTACCCGATCCAAAGGGAATGTCTGCTCCTCTGTCAAAGAGTAAAGAATGCTCAAGCAAGCTAAGGAACAAATAAGCAGCACTTTTGTGCATGAAAATATGCCTCTGCCATTCTAGAGATTTCCTCTCCTAATGCTGAGAAATAATTTTGCACAATCTTCTACTGAAAAATGCTATGCTCAGATTTTTGGCTGAACTCAGAATGATTGACATAGAACTCCAAGAATTGAGTGCTTTGGGGATATTGATGCAATCCAGAGACAATGGCAAACACCACAATTGCAAAATGCAGTGCTTAAGTTCATGTGGAAGTTAAATCACAGAGGGAGAAAGAGGACAATATAAGAGTATGGCAAGCAGCTAGCTATAGAGCATGGCAAATTAAATTCAGAATATTGTTTTCTCTGATCCTCAGCTATGAAGCATGATGCTCAGAACAAGCAAGAGTGTTCTGATTCCTGTTTTCACATTCCTGCTTCACCAAGAAGGAAATCACTCCACCACGTCACTTCTGTGCTAGAGAACAAGATACACCAAGCAGTATTCTTTTTCAAACGAATCAGTGAGAAACCAGGACAGGTCACTCAAGATCTGAGAGCATGCCCTGGAAAAATAGTCATGGATAATGCCATTCATGTGCAATCTGAAGCTAGCAGTACACCACAAGTTTAGTTTAACACTGAAGTCAAATAAGGATAAATTTAAAATACAAAGAGAAAAGTAATATCAAAAGAGAAAGTAATATTATTGTGAATTTAGTTTGCCACGCTCTATATAGATGGCTGCTCTTAAACACAAGGGACTGGGCTATGAAACAAAAAATATAATTGGTACAAGTTATTTTTGGAGGTTCGAACATTTGGCAAAATATTAGCAAGACAAAATTCAAGATACATGACTCAGAAGTCCATCTGACCAGCCCATGGCATTAGATTTCAGCATCATTAATTAAATCAGGTTCTTAGAGAAAAAGGTACTTACAATTATTGGATTTAATTTCCTTTTCCTTTGACAAGAGTGTCATTGGTTTAGAGATTGGAAAATAATACAAAGCAGACTATACATATTGTTCCTCTTTTCCAAAACAATATTGAACTGGAAAGAATAAGTGAGAAAGAGTAAAGCAGGAACATGATCTGGAGATTTGTTTGTAAATTTACTTTTTGAAGTATTAGAAAATTTGTTTGAGGATGCCAAAGGTTTCCTACAACTGCGTGTCTAAATGAATGAAAAGACTAAAAATATATCAACAGAGCATTTGTTTACTTGACTGAGCAAGCAACAAATTATAGTTGCATTGAGTCTACTAGTAATTGTCATTTTGGATTGTTCTTACTTTCCATTGAATCCAGTAGCATTCTCAAGTACCAGCTGTCCATACCAAAAGCCTTAGAAGAAACTGCTTGAATTCTGTCTGAGGCAACAACCCTGGAATATTCTATTCCTGCCCTCAATACACACACACATAAAGCTCCTTTCTCCTGTATTAAAAGAGAGTAAGACAACACATTTCAACATGCTTTTCTAGGCATAAGCATTCCACCAAGTCCTCTCTCAGTCACCTGAGTCACTTCCATAAAAGAACATTATTAAAAAAAAAGAAAACTCACACCATGACTGAATTCCTTTGACACCTCCTTAAAAAAGATGTGCCAAATATTTGATTGCTCACCATATTTTAGAATAAAGTATTTTCTTGTCAGACCATCTTCTGCAAAATGTAGATATTCACACATCATCAGTAAACTGATATTCCACTAGTATGAGAGGCTGGTTATAGTTGTTTGTACAGTCATCCTTTCATAATACTCTTAAGCCAATCAAGTGTCTTTCAAAAATACCAGACCTGAAGTTAGAACAATATACTTAAAATATATACCTGACAGGTGCTACTGAACTTGCTGCAATAATTTGAGTAATTCCACATTCTTTCCAAACACAAGATTAGGATGTTACTTCATAAAAAATAGACAATTGGGGAAAAGTGCATATTTTTCACTTCTATATTGGGAAATATTATATCCCTTTCTTCATAGCTGCTTTCTGGTTTTTTGATTGAAAAGATTACTATCTTGAATACTGATTATTAATACAGCTTTGTAAAAAAAAATAAATCTCTCCTTGCTAGGATATTTCAGACTGACATTTCAGCTTGATTTTCCCACTGTTTAGCAAGAGAGTCTTTCAGATATATAAAAATGACACAATAATCATGCCTCCACTCTGAAGGGAACTTTGATCCTTTGAAATTCAGAGGAAAAAAATTTCAGTGATTTGTAAAGAAAAGAGAAAGCATCTATTCTACTGAAAATTTCTCATATTCAACAAAGGGAAGTGACAGTGCTAACCTGAAGCTTCTGTGGCTTTCTACACCTAGAGCAAAGCAATTAATTCTGTGACGGAAGGCATCCAGGTCAGCATGTTTCCAGTCTACACCCAATAAAATAATTTTTAAAAGGTTAATTTTGAAATCTTATCTGGGACCATGAAGGAAATTCAAATTGGTCTAGCTCCTAGCCACAAATCTAACAAATTGGTTATTTTCAAAAGAAAATCATAGATCACAATGGATGACAGTATATTATATCTAGGTTTCACAGCCTAGCCGGAATTGCTGTTGATGCAATACCTTCGTAAGCTACTTGCTTCCCTTTTTTCAGTTTAAAGACAATGTCCTCCAAAAAGCTTTCACAGCTTTCACTGAGACACAGGCAGACTTTAGGAACAGCTTCAAGTACATTTTTCAAATTCCCCTGGTGCCTTTGTTCCACACTCCAATTTTATAGCTGCCCCCCCACCTTGTTGAAATTGGGCACATGTAGAGCTCCAATCATTGCAATAAGCTGGCAGTATCTTCATCCATCCTTTTACAGCTACCTGTCTGCAGATGCCCCAGCACCCTTGCCATGTACACAGCAGAACTGCAAGCAAAAGACTTTGTGGCACACAGTCACAGCATTCTCTAGGATATTACTCTTCTGTTGTTTCTCAGCCTTCTTTTTGTATTCTCATTTCTTTTTAAATTTCTTCTTGTCCCCACAGCTACACTCATCACATATTTTCTAAAGCTATAAACAAAGACAAAAGGGTCAGGCAAACACAGTGTCTTGTATAAAAACAATTTTTTATTTTCACATCAAAACAGCTTCTATTTTAATTACTTCTTTGAAAAGGTAATGAGTTTAAAATGTCCTTTGTTTAGCCTCTTAGATGTAGTCCAAGTCTGAGTGATTTTGCTATTACAGACATTTTCATGGTATCCATGAAATTAATTTCCTGTCTGAGAAAAGTATGAGAATCTGATGATAGTGCAAGGAATACAAAATCCACTGTGAGCAATGGCAAGGACTAAAATAGATGCATGGATGCCTTGAGTTTAGCTTAGTAAGTGCACATTGAAGCCAAGATTATGGATAAGTATGCTAAGTACTAAGGCCCACTAAAGCTCTAAGTAAAAGTGAGCTCTATTTAGAATTCAGCTCACATTACTCAGTTATTTCATTTGCCATCCAATTTTGACACACCCACTGTAGGTAATGTATAAAAAGAGGTCTAACCTTTTTGGTGAAAAGCAGGATGAACTGAGCTAACAAAGTGCAAAATATATGAAAGGCGATACATAAACATTGATTAAATCCTCTACAAATTCTCCTACCAGGCAAATATAGACTATAGTCATCATTATTCATAGTGATGATTGATTCAGTATTGCATTTCAGAAGATATTATACAAATTATTGTGGGTGACAAAACTTATATCACATCATTAACAACTGACAATATAAAAAATTGCATCTGTTAGCAGAAGTATTTCTTCAGCTCTTTAGTTAAACCAATCCTGGGTGATGCAGTGCACATGCTTTTATTGTGTGATTTGGCCTTTGTATCAAATTCCTGCCAAACATCCTCAGCAAATTTGCTGTTTTGACATGAGGTACAGAAGCATATGGGTTATGTAACTCTTTTGTCTCAAGAACTGTGGAAAAACCATGTATCTCGTGTTTTCTTCAAAGAACATGCCCTTTATAATAAACTCCATCTTTGATATATTGATAGTCCATGATTAATTTCTAACTTTAGGACATGCTAATTCCACCAGGATTAGTCAAACCAAAAGGTTTACATTCATAAGAGAGCTCTCTCAAACAAACTGCGCACCACCTCAGTTCTATATATTGATGTATCACCTACAAGTCAGGTGAATAGCACTTTTGAACTCCAGAACTAGATTCAGGTTTCTTGCAGAGCTTTGAAACCTGAAATCAAATATTCTCCAGGAATTAAAAAATAAATGCTAATACAATTGCTCTCCTTAATGACAAACATGGTGTTTTTAATTGGAAACATCTTCAACAACTACCAGCTATACTATCTGTAAGGAAGAAAGAAGGCAAATATTTAAACACTTCAGATCCTGTTAAAATATCAGTTTATCATTAACTGCTTGTCAGACGAACCTTGATTTTGACACAAAAAGAATCTGCTTTCCCTAAAAAAATCCTAAATTAAAAAAAAAAAAAGTCAAAGTAAAATGTTCCACTTAGAAGACTAAAACCATTTTCACTGCAGTCAAAATTATCCACTGAAAACAAAGAAAGGTTGATTTTTAACCACACATTCTAGTACCATGGAAAGGAACACCAAGGTGAATTCTAAGCAGGTAAGCTAATTTTGCACTTTCGAACATCTCATCTGCTTCCTTACCACAGCTCCCAAAGTCTCAAATACTCATTCTGCTAGTCCTGGTCATTGAACACCATTGTGTAGATACTATGGAGGTTTTTCAGTGTGTTCATTTCCTGACATGATTTTATGTTGGACGCTTTTTGACAAAGTGTTTTCCTCTCACTAATCTATGCCTTACAAGATAAGCTCATCAGCATTCCAGCAGGTAAAATTTAATCCTACACTAGTGACATTGAAAAATGCCACTGTTTTGAAGTTGACAAACTAAGCTTTGGTTTGTAGCTTTGAGTAATATTTTCCCTCTGGAAAATTACAATTTCCTATTTCCTAGCAAAACAAATAGTTCCTCTAGGCATAGAAAGGTCCAAGAAAACAACACAGTTGTAGTTTTTAGGAAAAACTGTGGTTCACAATTCATACATACTTCTAACCATAATATCTGAATCTAAAACAATAAAAGTTCTGTTATTTACTTCAGGCATCAAAAAAGCAGCCTCAGAATAGACAATTCCTTGTTATCATTAATAGGCAACTCTGAATTCATTATTACTGTTAATTCGTAATTTTTTAAACATTAGGAAGCACACTCACAATTAACTTTCACTGTGCTCATTGAACCTCACACCCAGCATGACCTGGGGACAAAACCTCCTCTTACTGTATCTCAAAATGTATTATATTACTGAAGCATAGTACATAATATTGTGCAATATCTGTGTAATATATAGTCCTATAAGAGTGCATGTGGCATTACACAGTACCACGAAATTTTCTGGACAGATTTCTGAAATTGAGGTATATAGACAGATGCATCCAAGAAAATTCTAAGGCTGAGATTTTGCAAAAAGATCATCTGATGTAAAATAACATGATTATCTAGTGTCTCTCTCAGAGTTACTCACAATATCTTATCTGAGCTTCAGAATACTAAAGAAGTTTCTTTGCCCTTTGCAACAGCATCTGCAAAATGACAACACGATGTGTATTGTACCTCTCAAGAGCCCATACACTGTGGCTACGTAGCTTCAGTCTTCACTGACCTGAGAACACTTTCAATCCAAGATACTGTACAAACAGACCTGCATGACATCTCAAAGCACAAGCTGATGTCAGAAAAAACTTGTATTTTCAAATAAAGTTTTGACCACAATAGAAGTAGTTTAAATTATTTTCCTTCTATTTTTAAGTACATCACTTTCATGAAGATTGTGATTAGTGTTTGATACATGCAATTGGGATATCATATGTTAAAATGAGAGAAGAGAAAACAGAACATTTTAATAAAAACAGGAAATATAATATTTTTAACCAGGAAACCATTTCAAAGTTGTATTTATCTTTTGAAGAACATCATGCCTTCACACCCAAAGTCACAAACATTAAAAAAGAAAATAAACAGGTAATATTTTTCTTCTATTCTCCCTCCTACTCACCACTCTACACATCCAGTAGACTGTATTATATCAGATATCATATTCTGACCACGACTTAGCATCAACCTGCTTCCAGATGCAGTATCATCATTTTGGAATAATTTTACCTATTGTTTATTCCATTTCCACCCTCACTCATGTTCAACACAGATACTCTGACCTAGAACCCTCACTTTTGAAGGTCATTTGAGAATCCATGCTTGACCTAGAGCAAAGGAGAAGTCTTTCCGACTCATCGGTGTACCTCCGTGCCCAGAGCTGCTCTCCTGCACTCACTGTTCGAGGTTTCAGAGATAGTGTTTCAAATTTCACATAGGTTTCTTTTGCAAGGTCAGCTTCCTTTGCACTTTTTGGTTTCATATGAAGTTTTAAAACTTTGTAGAGTAAAAAAAATATCAAAGGTAAAACAACCACGCATGCTGCACTGCTGGCCACTATCAGAATAGAAAACTCAGAACTGCTTTCATCATTTAACCCATCAGTGGAGAAAATAACACATTGTTCTTTTGTAGGTGGCACGCCTTTGGGTGAGACACATGCCATATATTGAGTACTAGGTTGCAAACCATCAATTGTGACTCTGTTTTTGTTAGAATCAGTGCTCAGAGGCAACATATCTTTCTCACCATATTTGGAGTACAATACAGTCACTGCGGAGTTGCTTGTGGCATTGACAGTTTTCCAAGTTAAGGTCACTCTTTCATCAGTTTCACTGATCACTCTAAGATTCTTCACAGTGATGTTTTGCTCAGGCATACCTGCTGTATTCAATGGAGTGTCTTCACCTTTCTTGCTTATCTCCCCAGTCTGCTTTTTGTTTCCATTTGTCACAGCCTTTGAATTTTTCTTTCCATCAAACATGGGCCTGGGTTGCTTCTTGTCAGCAAACATGATGCTCGTTGATCTTTCAGTGCTAACCAGTGCTGTGGTTGTGCTCTGTGTAGTGGCAAGGGGTGTGGTTGTCGTCTCGGATTCCTGCTTGGATTCCTCCTGAGTTGTATTCTGTCTCTCAGCCTCTTGCTTCCTTCCATATTTCTGTGGTGACACAGTTGTAGTAACTACACCAACCACTGTGACAGTAACAGCAGCTTCTGACATTCCTGCCAAGTTCTTGGCTTTACATCTGTATTCTCCTGCATCCTTGTATGAAATTCCTGTCAAGCTTATTATGGACCATCTGACACCCTCTCCAGGAGTTTCTTGAATTACTACAGAAAAATGCAAAAAGTATTATGAATGGGAGTTAAAGAGAAAGTAAACATTATTAGACTATTTCTTCTCCTAAGTTATTTCTGCCAAAAGGAATCACATATATTAAACTTTTAAAAACAAAACACAAACAAACAAAAAAACAACAGTACCAACAACAAAAAGCCCAAAACCAAATCAAACTTCCAACACAAACTATGGAATTCCCAGTCATATTCTATTATTAAATAAAAGTAATCAGCTTGGGTCAAAATGAAAATGAATGGAGTAATTACAACATAATTTGCAGTTTCACTAAGTAAAACACAACTACATAAAGCAAAATCAAATGTCTTAAAGCTGCTATTGACTCTTAAATACGTCTCACTGACTTCAAGTGACACTGACCATACTGACCATTTAGAACACTATTGGAAATTACCTTTATCTTAAGATATTTCAGTATTCTGGACTATTACCTTCTTCAGACCTATGATAACTGCTAACCACTTGGCATTAGCAAGAAATAATTTTTACTTTTAAGTTACTACATAAATATCTGTCACAGCAGCTAGAATGATATCAGACAATGACAGCCTTGAAAAATTTGCAAATAACGTAGAAAACATGAATTTGGAAAATCCTGTGTTTACAAAGCTGAGATTTAAGTGGCTTAGTCATGGATTTTTTAACAAGAACATTTTGAAACAAAACAGAAATTTCAGCAACAAATTCTCCTTTCTGCTTTTCAGCTTCTGAGTTAGGGCCCAACTAACCCAATCTCCATTTTTCTTTATCCTTCCCCTGCTTCATGCATTTCTCCCTTCCATACACATTGCTATTATACACCACATCCAGAATCAAAACAGCCTGATGGACCTGTTAAGACCAAGAACTAGACAAAGAATTTCATAACAGCTGTTGCACAGATACAATTGCCAACTTGATGCAATGCAAGGTCCATTGTTACTCATTACAACGATCTCAAAGCACAAGCAACCCAAAAATATTTGGCTCTCCCATTTCCTATAAAAGAGCAATTGTACCTGTATAGTTCACTGGTATATTGTCTGACCTAGTCCAGGTAAGCTGCGGTGTTGGGTACCCAGTCGCATCACAGCGCAGCAGAACGTTGCTTCCCAGAGGGGAAGTGATTTTTGTTGCTGATGTCATCACAGATGGTTTAAGACACTGCTCTAACTCAGCTCTCTGGAACAAGATTCCTGCCAGGCTCTCAGGTCCACTACACGAAATCAATGGATCAAGAAGCACAACTGAGCTGTCCACGATTTTGGAAAATTCAATCAGTTTTGAAATGCGGCAGTCACAGAACCATGGGTTGTCCTGAAAACCTGAAGCAGGGAGGAAAGAGGGGGAAGAAAAAAATGTTGTCAGGCAATACATGGATATTGTGGTTACAGTGTGATGCATGACTACCGCAAAGTACAATCAAGGACGATTGTGGACCTATTCTGAGTTAATCTTTTCTCTTTCAATTTGTCTTTTTTGTTCAGCTGACTGGTGGGGCAGTATTTTCAGAGGTGAGGAAGAACAGTGTGAATGTTTATTAAGCTAGACCTTTTCTTCACAGAAGTTTACAGGAGCATAGTAATGTAGTAGCACTACCTTTGCTTAACTTTACTATTTATCTAGGAAAAAATGCTTGGAAAAAATGTCTTGAGACTGACAATACATTTTAACCTGCCTGTGCCTTCTGGAAAGACAGCTTCTCAGGACTATTTTTTCCTGTCACTCTCCTCTGCTCTTGGTCCTTGTTTGGGCTTTTACATCTTGATCTTCTAGGACCCTTTTCTCAATGCTTGCAGAGAACATGATGATTTAAGGGTTTAGAGCTTATGTCAACATCTCTGTCCCTTGAAAAAAAAAAGGATAAAAGCTAAAGTTTTAGGCCAATAAAATTCTTATCTGGCTCTGAACTAAGTAACAATATTGTTAGAAGTCTGGCTTCAATTTAGTACAGCCTTTGCAATATGTTCATAAAAAGAATAGCAGAGGAGTAGAAAATAGGAAGGACCACAAAACCCCCTGATGACTACAATATTTTTATGAGGGTACACAAGAATTCTCTCTCTCTTCTGTCAGAGGCCATAACATTTGCTTCTTGATTCCAGTCTTTGAGTGAGAGGCTTCTCCACCTTTGTGAACGTAATATGTTGAAAGAAAATACCCATTTCTAAGGAATATCAGTCTAAATCCTCAGCTGGTATTTATTACTCCATTATGTTGACCTTCATAGAGCAACAGTGACTTCACCAGGTAAAATGCCACACAGCATGCCATTCATGTATTCAAATATTTCCTCATTTGACTTATACTTTTGAGCATACCTTTCTCATCTGAGTACTAATAATAAATACAGTCTGAAACAAGGGATAGTATGTAAGAACCCCTCCCTATTTAATTTACTGATGAGCTCAACAGAAAAGTCAAACCAATATTACAAGAAAAAAAAAGCCTGAAACACCTACTGTGTGTATTGTTAAGAATTATCAAAACAGCTAATGGAAAAATGCTTTGTTTTGTTCTGAAAAAACGTACAGATGAAAGAATACATGAATAATTAACTACTGCTTCCTTTTATCACCAGACCAAGATTAGGTTATTTTAAGCACAATGGTAGTGATTGGTTAAAACTGTGGTGAATCTCAATTAATCCCCACTCTTTAAAACAAGACTTGACCTGAAGAGATTCCGTGACTTTGACATCACAATCCAATTTCACTCCTTCCAGACAGAAGAGATTTTACATCTATTCACTACTTATTGCTTGCTAGAACAGAGAAGGAGAAGTCAAGAAAACTGTATCAGAACTGCTTTTCCTAAAAAACAAAAACAAAAACAAAAAAAAACCCAAACACCTCCAAAATATGAAAATTTTGCCTATTATCTTCACACATAAATTCACAAGGAAAAGAGATGCCATCCAAGTGTGTTTTCCATATCTAGGCACATCAGCTGTTTGTGCTTATAAAAATTCTGCTCAATCGAGCACATTCATGTAATTAGTTTCGCTCATTTTTTCAATTAGGGAAGCTTGTAGTTAGAGAAAATACTCCTGTAATATTCTTTTTTTTTTTCATTCTCACTTGCTTATAAGGGGTCAATTTTCCTCACTCTGTTTAGAAATAGACTATATGAGCATTTGAATATTGAACTCCCCTAAGGTATAAGAGGGAAAGCAGGATTCCCATGAAACAAGGGGCCTCAACTGCTGAAGTTCCTCCAGAGCAAACACTGCATGTGAAAAATGCTTGTGAACTCCTGGCATGGCCCCTGTGCTATCTAGAGGACAGAAGCAGGGGTCAGCTGTGCTTCAAGCAGGGAGCAGAGCAGGAACTCTGGGCCCGCAGCATTAATCAGGACAGATCTGCAGCACCAGCAGAGCTCCCCTCCCGCATACTAGGCAGCGGATTCTCTGTTATGTTAAACGCTATAGAAAATATTTCTGCCAGCTTTCTGCATCCTACAAACTTTACTGCAGGAAAGGAAGAGGTTTATTACTGTTTCTAACCTACTCAAAGCACTCAAAAGTTGTTATTGAAATAGAATCATGGAATGATTATGTTAGAAAAGACCTTTGAGACCATCAAGTCCAACTGTTAACCCATTACTGCCAAGTCCAGCACTAAACCATATATTTAAGTGCCACGTTTACATGTCTTTTAAATACCTTCAGGGCTGGTGACTCCACCACTCCCCAGACCATCCTTTCAGTGAGGGAACTTTTCCTAATATTTATACAGACATGGCTTTCTTATTCTTGCAGTGTCCTGAAGAAAACCCAAGTTGTTAAAGTAAGTATCGGAAATTGACAAAATAAAAGGAATGATGAAGAAAAGATGAACAGTCCTTAGACTGGATGCTTGATTAGTCCAGTCTGGGACACAGCTTTGGCCATCTCAGGTCATTCTGAAATCCTGGTTTTAACTTCAGAGTAAAGCTGTAGTCCCAGACGGCTCTACTACTTTGTGTAGTGCAAAGAGAGTGTTACATCAGTTAGCCAGCTCATCTCCCCCATCCATCTTGCTTCCCAGTGGAACTGGCTAAAAAGCAGGACTTACATAAATACAGATAACATATACAGCTACAGGAGCTCCTTCCTTGCCTCCACAGCACATTCCTTCTATTTACCTGTGTCTTGCCAATATCTGACAGCATTCACATTATTTTTAGCCATTGTAAAGCATCAAGTCATGTGAATTCCCAAAATGAAAAGACGAAAGCACTAGTGAGTTGGAAGCAAAGATAAACACTGAATTTGATTATATTTCAGTTAGATATTGGAGAGAACAGAAATGTGGATGTAAACCTAGTTTCCAAACTACGAGGGGCATTCTGAAATTTAACAGTTTGTGTTTACAAGATGGTAGAAGTGAGAACAAACATGTGAAAGAATAAAGAAAAAGTTTAAAAAGGGGAAAAAATAAGAAAATGGAAAAGAATAGGGAACTTTAATAAAGGAATAAAATGGAATCCCCTTAATTACTTAAGAAGCAAAAATAAAAATAATGAGTCTCCAATGGCACATGTTTTTGATGAAAATCTTTACAAACGCTGAATTCTTTTGTAGAAATATTAAGGCAGCTTGTTGATCTGAGAAAGAAATACTAGCCAAGGCAAAACAAATATAGATAAATATTTATGCATTGCAATATACCAATGCAGTGTTATTTTAACATTAAATATTAAATATAAATTGCTCTAAAAACCTTTATCTTTCTAGATTTAGCATATTTTATATTTACTGTCACACATTTATATGTATGCTTGCATGTACAACAGCAAATACATGTATATGTCCATGCACATTTTTGTAGTCTTCTCAGTAAGTAGTGTTTTCCCCGTGCTGTGTCAATATGGACTTTAGCATTTGAAATAGCTATGAGCAAAATTTACTTTGTAAATCAGTAACCAGACTCAGACTTTAACTTGTGTAACTGCTTTTCAGCTGCTGCAAAATGGCAAGATGCAAAATATTCAAGTTTTGAGCTGATAGATATTTTCACCACAGCTTGGGTCAACCCAACCAAGGCTCTTTCCCATTGAAGCTACCAATTTTGGTCCATGGTTCTAAAGTCCACATCCAACACTGTGTTGCAGTGTTTTCTGCACAGGGCAATTGCTAGGGAGTATATTCAGGAAAAGAAGTATCTATCCAATGGCCCAGCTGGGAGCCTGAGGGACCTGCAGCATTCCAAATTTTTGGCACCTCTACGTGCAACAGAGGCAAGATCTCGTCTAACTGCTACTCTACTAAATCCTGGACTCCTCTGTTCCTCTCTGTGACTCATCAGAGTACACAATATGGAAAATGCTGCTGCCATCATTCACACCAGAAATGTTAATCTCTGTACAGCAGCCAGTGCTGAAACTCATTTGTGATTTGGATCAAAGTATTAGGCTATGGCTCCAGAGGTAACCAAGAGAGGGCTAGAATTCACACACTGCTCCCTAGATCATTTGCACTGCTTAATTGTCGGCTCACTTCACGGCTTTATTTTAGCTGTTCCAAAGGGCATTTCCAAGACAAAGCCAGATGTAGCTCCAGGGACAGTTTGCACTCCAAGGATTGCTCCCTGAAAGGCTTACGGATGACACCACACCAAGGGTGGCTCTCTCTGTCCTGTTGGTGCCCCCAATGTAAGTGCAGTAGGCTTTGCACCTCCTAACTATTCTATCACCCTATCATTCCATAAGGCATACAACATACCCCTGCTATTTTATATTACAAGACCACAGCTGTATGGTTTGAAGGCAATTCCCACATTACTTCAGGCAGGTTAGAGTGAAGGAAAAGCACCCCTGATTCACGGAATTACATTTCAGAGTCACTGCAGTGTCCTGTAGAGCCCACAGAGAACCAAGGGCTAAGTATTACAAATTGTGGAATGGACAGCCAGCTTTAAAGAGAGCTGGCCCTAAACTGGATGAGAACCAGAGTGGGCCACTTGGTCATAAGGCCAGGAATCATTCCCTAACCCACTTTCATTTAGCACAGTGCACACACGGAGGAACATCATACAGAGGGAGGTATTTAAAAAATCCAAACCTCTTAGTGCAGAGATTATAAACTGGAACAAGGAGATGCTAACATGTCAGTCCCCTGGCAGTAGTCTTTGGCTCCTCCAAGAGTCCTTGAAAAAAACATGAGGAACCTGAACTTTTTCTTACCTGCAACCTTCTTGATGCTCAGTGAAGACACTGAAGATAAAATTGCCTGCTGGTGTTAAAAAATACATATGCACAAACATCTGAATTTGGGGCTTTGCTGGTTTTGATCTTTTTAACGAAATACAAGTGGCAATCTTATCTTGCCAGAACGAGGAGAGATGACAGCTCAAGACACAATACTAACTAGAATCTGACTGCTGCTTCCCTGACTAGACAAAAACAGTATTTGTTTGTTCTGGGTTCCATCTTCTAGCAGAGTTCTGGCTGCAGTTACCATTCTAAGTAGGTACATAGGTCAGGGTGAGTGCTCTCACAGAGAATAGCTGAACTACGCAGGACAGTCTTGAGCATCAAAGCATGAAAGCATGCAATTGTGGGCATCACATTTTAGGAGACATGTTTTTTTAAAACTCAAAGGAGTCCAAAGGGAGCCAATAGCTATGGTAGAAAATGAGAAACACCCTCCACCTCCTCCAAAAAAAAGCCACCAAAAACCCCCACCAATCAAAAAAAGCCTTCACATTATTTTAACTATATTAGCAACTGGTGAAAAAAAATCTGTGTGATTAGTTAGGATGGCAAACAGGGAAGGGAAACATGAAAGATTACTATGAGAGAGGGTAATTAGTTTTTTTGTATGTCCATCTCCTGTAGGACAAGAGGTAATCAGCTTAGTTTGTAGTAAGGGAGATTGAGGTTAGATATTAAGAGAAACTTTCTCACTATCCTGATAGATAAGCACTGGAGGAGGTTACCACAGGAGGCTATGGGGGTGGTCTGGACACAGGCTTTAAGAACAGCTATGACTTTACCAGAAGGGCTCAGTTCCTCTGGATCTGCATCCTATGTGATCCTTCCTGATCACATATCTCTGTGATCTTTATCTCCAACTCAGAGGAGGTGGAGAGTATCTATGGGATACATTTCTTCTCCCTCATGCTCCAACAAGCCACATAGAGACAGGAGTGTCAGAGACAAGCCAACTTCTCCTTAGAGATGGTTGGAGCATTACAGAGACATCTCAACTCCTAAGTGATCTTTCTAGCCTGATAATTTCTATCAACCATTCGTTCCTGAAAAACAACTGCTTTGTAGCAGTCCATCAACAGTGCCAGTGAGTGTGAGTGCTGTAACTACAACTTGCAATACATAAAACAAAACTAGCACTCAGTGAAGACTAAGTAAATTTGTCAAAATAACCCATGACATAAAGAGCCTTGCACTGTCAAATCTCCAGAGGAAGGGGACTATCTTACTCACTACAGAGTTTATTATGTAGCAAGCACTGTCTGTCTTCACTGGGATATACTCATCAGAAAGCTATGATGCCAACGACAAAAAAAAAATTCAGCTAATTAATTCATAGCTTACATAAGGCAGATTTATTCAACGCAACACAATAAAAGTACTACCTGGCATTTTGCATTCTCAGATACAAATCTGTAATGGCTGCACAGCACCTTCCTTAGCACCTAACAGTTAAAAATAAAAGAGAAGCAAAGTGCTGTTTAAACTCACAGTGTGTGTCCCTCTGGAGATCTGTGTTAAAACCCATTTGTAGTTCATAACAGAAAATGGTCCAAAGGTCACATCTCAGGTCTCTAAAGAACTCAATGCTGGCACTAGAGGGTTTTCCAGGACTAGAGGAGGCTGGCAATGTGCCTGCACTAAGGAAGCATGCAGATGGTTGCCAGGGGTGAGGGGAAGAGAGAAGTGTGCGTGTGGTTTTAGGATTTTTTGGTGTTTATTCTTTCCGTTGGTTTGTTGATTTTTCTTTTTTTGGGGGGGGAGGGGGAAGGAGATGCTAGGAGGGTGTGGTGTTTGGGGTTTTTTTTAGTTTCTTTTGGTTTATTTTTTAAGTGGTGAGGGCCGTGTAAGACAAGGAAACCAATTAACCCCTGGGACTCCCTCATCAGATCACGAGGAGGATTAGATCTAGCACAGTCAGCTCTTACTTTACTGCCTCTTGTAGCCTTCAGTGTGGGGACAGGGAAAGGAATACTGAGATGGACTTACTTTTACAGCTTTCTCTCTCTTTTTTTTTTTTTTTTAATCCTGAATAAACAAAGATCCTTTAATGCTGCAAACCTACAATTTGCGTGCATATAAGTTGTTCAGCCTACTTGCATCTATTAAGTCACTTATATAAAATCTCATTTAAATGAGAGTTTCAAACTGCAGCTTCTGCTGTGAAACAAAACAGCTGAACAAATGAACACTGAATAGTGGGGCTTTCGATCAAGAAATTGGAAATACTAGGCAGTACAACACAGAGCTGATCTTTACCAGTGCTTATAGAACTACTGCAGTAGAGACAGCCAGCTGGTTTTCCTCCCTTCCGCTTGCTACACTACAAAAAAAGTCAAAACAAGCACTTATATGTAAACAGTGACAGAAAAGAACACTGTTGATAGAACTGTTCCAGCTAAATTCTGAGACAGCAGAAGAGAAAGGGAGTACCTGTAAGACTGAGAAGTGGAGAGAAAGTGTAAGATACAGCACAAAGCCACAAATAGAACTGATATAATTGTACTATAGAGAGATGGATAAAATTATTAAAAAAGTCAGAGTGTGACCAAATCATTCTTATATACTTGCCTTAAAAATTCTAAAAAGTACCTTGAAGTTGTAGGGATCAGTTTCCTACTCTCTCTCATATTCAAGATGTAAATTGGGAAAAACTTCAGGATAATCAGTTACCTTTAAAACAATGCAAGGTCAACGGGGGTCCTGGAGGGAGCAGAGTTGCCCTTTTTTGAGCCACCAACACTATCTGCAGCACTGTGTCACAGGACAGGCTTTATCTGAGCATCAGCTCCCAGCTACTTGCTTGGCTTGTGAGCCATTGGGAAAAAACAGCCGCAAATGGACATGTTCACGGTTGAGAACACATACAGAGATGACAGAAATGTCACCAGAAACACTGTGTAAGTCCTGCATTTATATGGCTACTGAATACTCCATATGGCCCATATTCACATAGACTGGATTCTCTCAAGTTTTATAATCGTGAGATATCAACATACATGGAGGTCACTATCTTAGTTTTACGGTTTTCTGTCACCAACAATAAATAAATAAATAGTCACAGAGCAAACCAGAAGACTGACCTAGATAAAACCCATTCTCCTGAATCCCAGGCTGGTCCCCCACCTGCTCTCACTTGCAATTTAACATATAGGTACATTTTAATAAGGAATAAGAGAGGCTGTTTAACATACCCAAAATGACTCTCTGTGTCACCAGAATGTCTGTGTTCTTGGACAGGACAGTTCCTGAGAAGGGGGGCCAGATGTCCATCAGGTCTGATGGCAAGGTGGTTAGCTTGTTGCTGGATATGTCCAGGTAGGTGAGGTTTCTCAGGTACCGGCCAGCATCAGCAGGAATGCTGGTCATTTTATTGTTGTGTAAATCAAGAGTCCGTAAGTTGGGCATCTCTGCCAGTGATTCCCAAGGGAAAGTTGAGAGCAGATTACCATCCAGCCGTAACTCATGCAGTAGTTTCAAGTTATAAAAGCTGCTGATATCAATGTTGGCTACACAGTTGTAAGTTACCCACAGGTATTTGAGATCTACTAGGTAGTAAAAGGCTTCAGTTGGAATCCTTCGTATGACAGTTTTCTCTATTCGAAGTTTTACAGTATCCACAGGAACATTCACAGGGATTTCATACATGTCAGGATCATTACAGAGTACAGACCTAGCACCAGGGGAAAAGAAAAAAGAAAAGGAGAGAGATACTGGCATTTATTTATCAGAAATTTGAATTTCAGAGTTAAATGCAAATGCTATTACTTTCTGCAACACTACTACCAGAAATGAAGGACAACTCTCTGCATTTAAAAGCTGAACAAACTCCACAAGCATGGAGTCTCTAAAGAGAAAAAGAATACAAAACAGAAAAGATCCTTCTTTCACATGAAATCTAGATTTGCTTTATTCTAAAGCATGTAAGCACCGTCCTCTGTGCATCCCTCGCTCTATTGACAACTGAAAAACAGAAGCCCTTGTATAAAGAATAATGCATGCATGTATCTCAGGTGGGAACTGCATGCCATCTAATTTACTAAAATTCAGAATATAGGATTACTAATCTAATTTTTCTGTATGATAAAGATTAAAAGCATTTTCTATACTTACCTTTCAGAATGGACTGATAATTCAAAATATACCAAATCATATTTGAGTAAAGAAGAGCTTTCTCTCTCTCTTTCTGATGTCTACTTATGAATTACTTGCTTTGTAGAGATGCTAAGAACTTTCTGTTCCAATTGATTTCAGTGAAATGGATTTCTCAGCATTTTCAGGTGTCAGTATACTTTTTCATTTCTTTGGGGTATATTGTTTGCACATACTAGCTTGAAGATTCCCCTGCCCTCAGTAAGTCTAATTTTCTCCCCCTTTTCTCTAGATTCCTCTATTTTACTTTTTCCTCATGCAGCTTTATACCAGATAGGCTGTGACAGTAAGTAGCAATGACAAAGAGTACCTCCTAAAATTGACATGATAATACCAGGTCACCACATTTCAAATTAACCTCCTTATTATCAAAAATTACATTATTTACTCTAGATTAAAAAAATAACAAACTACTGTATTTTATTGAAATCAGATCCACCTTACAGTAGTTAAGTAGTTTGTAGAAATGGAAAGGACATTACAACAGCAGGAAAATCAAGGAGCAGAAAGAAATTGCCTTCTGCAAAAAATGAAGATTTAGAGTAGCTATTTGCCAAGTACAAAGCCATAATCACCATCTGCTCCTGTTCAGGAATGCTGCTAGCCATAGAACATCAGTGTAAAACATGTGTTTATTTCAACTATTCTAGAATTACTTGGCAACGTATGAAAATGTTATCTCCAATTTCTTTAACACTTTTTCTTATAAATTGCCCTATATAACAAATAATAAAATATATACCTTGTTCCAGTGCCATCACTTCTGCCATGGTAAACGCAAGTGCATTGTGAAGGACAAAAACCAAGAACTTCTTCAAAAAAGCTCATTAGGAAGTAGAAGTAAATAAACAGATACATGGCTTCCTCCCAGCAGAACTGACATGAAAAAATTTGAAAACTTTATTCCTAAGCACTCATGTGCAGTGTGCTATGAACGTGCATGTAGACATCCATTTAGTAACAGCAGATTACAAGAGATTAGCCGAGATCTGTAGTTGCTTAACCTTCAAATGTATCCTGAATGGGATCAGTTAAACCAGCTCGTTCTTTACTCTGTCAGAACACACGCTGCTTCAAATCACATCCAGTGTGTTTTAAGGCTATGTTAATATGTAGCTTGTAGAGCTTGTGTGTAATAAAATATCTCTTTTCTTCTTCTTCTATGAGGAGGTGCATTAGTTACTGTCTATAAAGTGTTCCAAGGTTCCTGAAGGAAGTCGAGTACACCATGAGGATATTGTGAGGCATTTTCTTTAATACTAAAAATTACAAATTAATAGGAAGCCTGGATTCCACAGCTTTTAAAAAATCCCATAAAAACAGGTTTTTGGCAAAAATACACATATATTTAAATAAGTTACACACTGCAAAGCCAAACTTCAGATGCACACACAGAAGCTAGATTTATACAGTCATCTTCTTCATCCTGAATAAATCCATTGCTCATATTGCCAAAGGTATTTCTTGAAAATTACACATCAGACCTATATAACCAAAAGATTGACTTAAAAGTGATGAGAAATTACCATAAACATTTACAACATTTACTCAGTGTTATGTGCCTCCCAAGTGTGGAGCTTTAGGGTACATTTTGTCTCATTTTCAGGATTTGCTGTACAGTCACAAGCACTAGAAATATGCTACTAACAAAAAAAAAAAAAAAGAGCTCTCTTTCCTACAAATTAATTTGGTTCTATGAGTCAAAATTTTAAAAATACTTTAAATATCCTGAAACTCCTTCAAAATCCTAAAAGCTGTTAAAAGATTCTATAGCGTTTGGCTAGATATTTTGACATCCTAACATATTCACAGACCTTTGCAAAGCATATCAACATGGACACTTGGTATGGAAATATACAGCCATAGGGAGAATCCAGAATATTTCAAGTCTGGAAAACTTTCAAGGGAAGTTGGTGGAAAGTAATTCATGAAAGGAATTACAAATGTAAAATCTAGGGCTACTGAACCTAAGCACCTCCTGATTCAGTCTCTCCCTGCCCCTTTGTCGCCTTGCCCAACTCTGTAAGAGTCACAGAGGCCTTTTTCATTTGGGACACATATACTGGGCGAATAAACCTCACTCTGAAAAACTAAAGTCTTAGCAGGTTTTGTCTTTCTGTCTTCTTAACTTATCTAAAAGGATTACTGTGACTAACAAAAAACAGCTGGCTGGGACAGATTATTATTCCAAAAGATTAATTAGCTTTAACCCAGATTTCACTCCTTTCCACGTAATTTATGCAGGCAAATGACAGGAGTTCTATGATGTCAATGCACTTTGAGATACACTCATGGGCAAAGCATTGTTTATAGTTATCTCTTGTCTTGTCTGACATCGCACCATTGCCAGGATCGCCCTCCGAAACCTGCAAAGGACAAGAAAGGAAAAACAGAAATATCATTAGCTGGAGAACAAAATGCAAAGAAAAGCTGTGTAAGATAGCCTTAATTATTACAATAGTTTTCAAACTCACTTAATAAAAGATGTGCATTTGGAATTCAAAAGGATCTGGGTCTTTTTCACTTCCATGTACAGGAATATACAATTAATTTCAGTGTTTCTTCTACAACAGGGATCACAGCAGCTTTTGCTTATCCCAGGAGAGGGTACATCCACAACAAAGATGAACTTATAGAAAGGGAAGAAACCCAGATGTTTTTTCATTGATTCAGCAGGATCAGGTAAGTTCACCCAGACAGAGATCACAGGCTCTGCTTGAAGGTTGGTAGCAGAGGAAGGAAGGATGCCTCTTTGCAAAACCCACTCCTCAGTCAGAGGCACTGGCTTGATTAGAGCATGTGTTATGCTTGCTCAAATTGCAATAGGCTTAACCTATTTAATTTAATGAAAAGGGTCAATCCATCCTAATAACTGAGAATGTGATACATTCCAAATCAAACAAGTAGTTTGATTTGGTAAGTAACGAGTCACTAAGCCACACACATTTTGGCCACAGTCATTAAAACCAGTCTACTACTGATGCAACCCAAATTCCATAATGCATCCTCTTGAGAAAAGACAAAGGGACTTTCAAAACTCTTATAAAAGCTATGTTAATGTTTTCTCAAAAATATTTTATTAATTCAGTACGTTCTGAGGATGATCAAAACAATTTATTTTAGACTTTCCTGTCCAAAAGGTCATCTTTGGTAAATTAACAGTGGCTTACCCTTTGCTCTTCACTAATCATTTGTCATATTTTACAGGTGATCCTTCTATAGTCAGATGATATGCTAAAATCATGAAATAGACTGGTACTACAGGAACACTTACTTTTTGTTTGCAATGACATAAATACAGGGATTATAGAATGTGGAAGATTTTGCAAAAAGAGGAGCTATTATGGCCATTGCAGGAGAAATTTTCTTTGGGTCTCCAAAGGAAGACCACAAACACACAATAGAATATGGAGACCATGCCATCAAGAACATTACAATCATCACAACAGACATCTGTAAAACAAGAGGAACAGACATATAACCAGTATTACCTCAAGATGAAGACCTCATAACTTCATAACAAAAGCACATGCAGTTGTGTGAAAACAGATCTATCCTGAATGAAATAATATATGAATAAGCACACCTGACACATTTTGACAGGTTACAATGAAATCTCACTTTAATAGTAGGGGATTTAATAGCACACTTCACTGCCATGTATCTGGCATACTGTCATTTCATTAGGTACAATCTTCCTTCAAAGTCAGCGCTACTGATTATGTTAAATCTCTCCATCAGGAGTTTAGATGACCAGAGACAACTTCACACATGAATTATGACCCCCATAGCAGGACACTCAGGGATGCTATTACAAACAATAAATATGAACAGAGAGAAAAATCTAAGCCATATGTTTAATTAGGCTGTTAATAAAAACATTTCATATGGCTTAACTATGGTACAGTGAAATAAAAGAAAGTAAATATTCTAGGACCTATACTGAAGGAACCCAGAAGTGTCTGCTTGATTTAATGAAGAATTATAGCCATGTTCAAGTATCATACTGAGGAGATATCTGATATTCTCTGCCTGTCTGTCAGAGGGAACAATCTGGGCATGGTGGGGCTCACACACCAGAACACAACATGCCACAGCTAAACCTGAACAGCAACAAACTGCGGTAGTGGAGGAGACCACCGTAGTATCAACTGAGACAGACTTTTCTGGCTTTTGTTATGGACATGAATCAATAATGGAAACTGGAATGGAAAGCTCAAATCAAGAGGACAAAACAAACCAGTAGAAAACCAAACAAAACTGCAGGGCTCTCTTTACCTACCGGATTCCCTAGTGCTGTTTATTCAGCCTTTTGGTGATGAACAAAATGAGAAACAAGAAGTAAACAGCTAGTTTGTATGAGCTGTTCTAGAGAATAACCAACAAATAAGCAGTGACTCTCTCACAGAAGATTCCTATTTAAATAGAAATGCAATACCCATTGACAATAATGTTAGAAATAACACTTTTATTTAGAAGTTTGGTGCACAGAAAGCTTAGAAGATGCTAATTTGTGAAAAGCAAGCAGTCCAAATATACAGAAGGATACTGCTTAGCTCCATAGCTTCAATCTTTTTTTCTTTTTAAACATAACTTTGTGTCTTCAAATGCAAACCCAGAAAAATATATTTTCTTCACAAACATGAGCCTAAATTTTTAACTGAATCCTCAGTTTCAAGCTTTCTGAAAATTCTTCATAAAAGCAAAATGCTCAATTTATTCTTTTTAGGTAAAAATACTATTTTCAGAATTTAGCAATAATAAAGTTTTCTAAAGAATGTTAAGTTTGCATTGATAAGGAACTCAAAAACATAGGTACACACTCTTCTGTCCAATTCTCTCTCACTTTTTCATCATGCCCAACCATCAATCACATCTTTACACAAAATCAAAGGAGCTAGTGAACTTCAAGATTTCTCAAGGACTCTTGTACATTAAAAGAATGTCCACCTTCCAGGCAGGATACCTAATTTCATGTCATAACTCACATTTGCTTCTGTTTACATAAGAAAGAGATAAGCTCACTAGACTGAAAAGAACAAGGGATTGGAATCACACAGCTTGAATGCTAGAAATGCACTTTCATTCCTAGTTCAAATCAGAGTTGACCAATCCTTTTCAGACCAAATACACCTGGGAACCTAGCAGAAAGCTTAAGGACTCTGCAGGTACAGAGAGTAAAAATTCTTCTAGGGCACCTCTGAGGTATATTTCTGAGGAATGGCAAGAGGGCACAGGCAAGAAAAATTCACAATGTTCGCAGCCTTTAAAGTAGCTATTCATCTGGAAAGAGTATTAGACCAAAAGTAAAGACTCTAATGTTAAAAGTCAAGCCAAGAGTTTACACCAAGGCTCAATTTCAGTTATTTAGTATGAAAGAAAAAGGAGAACGTAGGAAACAGAAATGCTTAAAAGGCTGCACTGTTCCTTTGCCCCTAAGACTTTAACACAAAAGAACACGTTTAAAGAAACCCCCCCAGTCATTTACCTTTGTCACATCTACTTGGTCAGACCAATCTATGTTAATGCTCTCCAGGCAGTTACTGCTGGCATATTGTTTCATTGTCCGGGAAACATTGTAATAACAGTAAAACATGACTGTTAAGGGCACAACAAAATTAACAGCAATTACACTCATTGTGTAGGAAACAAAGGACCTGATAAGACAGAAAAACAAAACAGAGTAACTTACAAATAGCCATCCAGGAAAAGTTGCTAAAGAATTTGGTATTTTGCTTTGATTAAGAAATTTTATAATAAGCTTTTAAATAATAAGGAAATTCGTCTTTAGTTTTTATTATCAACTACAAGTCTTGCAGTTATGAAGCATGGCTCAATTGTTATGGTTTCTTTTTTTTTCTAGACTTGCTCTATGTTATTTCATTGTTTTAAATTATTTTTAAAAATTAGGCTTCATACTTTAGAAAGAAGTTATGCTCATATAGTGGTGAATTAAATAATCTTAGACTTCAATAAAACAGCAAAGTTAAAAGAAAGAGTGAAGGGGAGTCTTACACATCATTTTTCCTCCAATTTACTGTGCACGTTGCTCCAGTTGGATCGGGAGCGTAGCTAGCCCAGCCTAGAATAGGCATGGAAGCCCAAAAGACTGCATTTATCCAAGCAGCAAGGATTAGAGCTGTATAGCTACGGGTAGTCATTCTTCTTCCTGTGGCCAAGCACATACAATCACAAACAGTTGTCATCTATTGCTTCTTTCCAATGTCAAACTAGACTGATAAGTGGCTTCCAGTAAGCACATAATGGGTTAATAATGACCCTTTCAAAGGTTTACACTCCCAAACACTGTAGCATACCTGTTTCACACTGCTGACTGACATCTCAATTTTTCCAGCCTTTAAAGCCACTTAAATACCATTACCCATTCCAACTCTCAGCATACAGGCAATACCTGATCCTGACCCCATGCCAAAAAGCTTATTATGCAACAGTGCATTCAAGTACATCCTTAGAAGATTGCAGAGGCAGGAATTAACTGTTACAATACAGCTGTGGCAGAGGAGAGAAAAACACCCCCTGTGGTGTTAACGAAATAGTAAAGGCACATATCAGCTTGACAGAGGTCAAAACCTCCCAAAGCTAGAGGCTTTTCTTGTGCTTCTGTGTGAGGATGTGGCCCTCTAAAGACTGCAAACAGCCATGAAAATATAACTTATAAGCAGAATAACAGCCTAATTGTGAATTTTTTGTTTTGACAAGCAGTACCATCCACGCCAACTAGATAACTTACTTAACTAAGTGCTGTAGGTTCAAATTATGCCCAGCACTGACTATGGAGTCATTCATGAGAAAATAATAAAATAAAATAAAATCAGACTTTTATTTCTTAGAAGCTCAACAGCAAATGATTTTTGACTATAAGTACAGTACCTATATCAGGCCTGCAGATTGTCAGATAACGGTCAACTGCAACAACAGTGAGCAAACCAATACTCGCCATCCCAAAAAAGATATTTAAGGCAGCATAGATCTGGAATTAAAACAAACAAACAAGAAAATCCTTCCTGAGAAATCTTTCAAAGGTAAAAGCACAAATTTGTGTACTGAATCAAAGCTACTACAACACATCACATTCAGCCAGAGCTCTCTTCCATAAGCAGCGTCCTGAAGGAATTAATTCTATGCAGGTAATTCAAAGCTGGCCCATTAAAAAGTAAACCTGCATTCAAAAGCAACCTGCTTGTGTGCATATCAGAAATCCCAAAGGCAGAAGTCTCAAAATCAAAGAAGCACCATACTTCAATAAGTAAATTTTGAGATTCAGAGTTTGGAAGTGTTCACTTTGTGTTTTCAATATATGTTAAGGAAACCCAAAAAGGTTTTCGTTCACCAAAAAGAGTTACAGCTTTAGCAAATGTGAGGTTCTGAATTATTACTCTTTTATCTGTTGTATAACTACACTTATTTCACAGATATGGCACACTGATTTACCCCCTTACCCCCATTTTTACGTGTGTCAGATCTATTGCAGAGTGACACATGCTTCAATTCCAGCATGCTCTATATGCATCTGCCCCATCATCCCATGGGAAGCCTGACCAGGAAGGATAACAGGGAAGGCTATGTTACCACTGGCACTCCAGAAATACAGAGCCCTGAGCCAGACCACATGCAACCAGCAGTTATAATAGGATCACATGACATTCAGGGATCTCAGATCACAGGATTCATTTGGTTTAGGTTGACATGAGTTGTGCTTCAAGTGATCTTAACTCTCAAAGCACTGGCAGTGAGAATTCACATCAACATGAACACACTACAAGTCAGTCCAGATCCAAATATGTAGAAAGTGAAGTTTCCTGTCAAACAGTGACTGAATTTTGAGCTTGAAGCAACTGTCTCCTGAGGCAAGTGATGTCAGATTGTTATAAACATCCAAAATGTATAGTCTTGCTAATGTTTGCCTTGAGACATATTTTCAGCATATGCCTTCACATTACTACCCATCTTCCTGGATACTTAAGCCAAACAGCCTATCAATAATGTAAATTTAAATCCCAGTACACAGTGAGTGAAGGGCATCATCTCTCTGCTATGAAAGTATGATTTTTCCAGTCAGTCTATTCTTAAAAGCAGATGGCTATTAAAACCAGGATAAGTCTTTAATGGAGACTAATAGCCTTGCAGGCCTTCATTTTGGATATCCTAATAGTCCTGTCCAAAAGAACATGTATTTCCAAGGAGAACTCATTAGATCTGTTAAGATCATCATTGAAACATTAGCTACATTCAAAGTCTTTTAACTGTCAAGTAAGTCATCAAATGTGCATGTGCTTCTATAACCATCTTCATTTTGGGATTGAGTTTGTAAGCCTTCTTAAAGCTAATTTAAAATCTCTACTTGAGATTAAAGTAGGGACTACAAAGTCCCTACTTTAATGTTTACAGATTATAAATTTAAAGTGAAATTCATATGAAACACTGTCTCCAGAAACTGTTGACATTACAGAACATCGACTTCAGGTCTACACTCAAATTCTGCATCTCCATTTTACCTCTTAAATGAGCTAACACTAAGTAGAGCTACTACTTATTTGTCAGTTCGCTTTAAAGTGCTCAAATTTTTTCTCTCACTGAATTGCAATACCTGGCATCCAGTATATCCAAATTTCCAGCTTCCATGCAGGTCTGAGGCAGCAGACATGGGGTAACCAATGCTACTAACACCAATGTCAGTAAAAGCCAAGTTGATAATAATTGCATTGGTTGCTGTCCGAAGCTCTTTGTACTTAACAAAGATGCCTAACACAACAATGTTACTGAAAATGCTTATCACTCCTGCAAAAACAGAAAAAGGGAAACTTTACAAAAGATACACAGCAGCCAGTAATACACATGCAGAAGAAAATGCAGCCTATTGTAATATATAAGTCCCAAACAAGCAAGTCAGTCAAGTGCAATTTTGCAAGGAGGATAGACACCTGAAAAGGAGAGAAAAGCTTTTCCAATTAAGCAGCTTTCACTTGGATTCATTAAGTGCCAACAGTGGAGCATTTGCCAAATTTGGGACTTTCGATACAATGACAAAAACCACAGCAGAAGTTCAAATGCATCTGGGATTACACTTCAAACACTCTGGCCCACCAAGCATATTGCTGACTTCCATGATAAAAAAGAATACAGTTGGTGATTGGCAAAAAAAAATTGGGGGAAAAAAATTATACACCTAATCTAGCAAGAGGTCCCTGCCAACATCTGAGGTCTTCCATTCTCAGCAGGTAGTTTTCACCAGCATTCAGACAATAATCCTGGGCAAAAGGGATGTAGAAGGTTTGACTTTGGTATCACTATTCTAGCCAGACTAACTCCTCTCTCTGTTCATGAGGTCCCAAAGCTTTGCCAGCCTGAGAGTTGGCTCAGGTTGCTGCAAATTTTATTTTCTAAGCTTTGTCAAGCAGTCTAGGTGATCTGCACAGTCTGTCACAGTGGCATGGCCGGGCCTGCACCAGAGTTGTTTTCTCTACCTGACAAGCTCTAGGGCTGTGTCATAGCCCTGGGAAAAGTCCAGCTCTGGACTGAACTTGCTTCTGCTTCACTAACCTCTGTATTTTTAAACCTTTTTGGTCTGGCTTGACTCAAACTGTGTCTGAAATCTATTCTTAGGCAACACAAAAAATGTCCAGGAGCCAAAGAGTTGTAACAAAGTACTAAAACAGTACTAAAGCTAAAATGTACATTCTCCTCCCTTCACATTCCATCCCTCCGAAATTTGCCTTGTACGTAATGCTCTTCAGGGTGCCCAAGACATTCTTTGGGACTCCATGCACCAGGAAGCTTTTTCTGATTCTGGTGATCCTATATTAAAGCATCCACAACCTCCTTTTCTCCTGTCATTCCCCTTTCCTAGCCAAATCCTACTGCATGACTCTTGGAGTAGTTTACATGGCATTCCCACAAAACATTTTTCTTTATGGTTGTGGTTTTATTATCTTCAGACTCCAGCCTGTTTTAGAGGTATCCAGAGCAAATTCTCATCCTCTAAATTTTTATTAACCCAATATTAATACAAGCTTTAATAAACGGTAAGGTTAAATACTCCACCTTGCACCTCAGCAGAGACAGACTCACAGCCCATATCAACACAATGAGAATTCAAACATGTTCAAGCAAAGACAGACATTAAAAAAATAACTTGCAAATAGTAAGAGGAATTTGTAAGTTGTTCATAGATTCCCTAGACTGGCACAACTGCTACAGTAGCACTGAAGCAAATCCTAAACTTAGAAACATTTGTATAGCCTGGGCACCTTAAATTGCGTGAATAGTGGAATGTTATACTGCTAAAAGTCTAATAACACATTATCCATGGCAATGCCTCTCTGAATTTTTGTTTTGGTTTAGTTTCTTGTTTGTTTTGGTTTGGTTTTATCTTAAAAGTTTCACCTATGTATTGAAACACTATAGTTTTCATCATCACCAATCTGAGGCATAATTCTGTAAGGAGCTTGAGTGAGCGGCTGTCATACTGAATGTGGACTTCCATAAGCAGATCCATCTTCTTTCACAGTCATATTGGTACCTTTTTTATTATACCTAAAACTCATATTCACTGCAACATTTTATTAATCAGTACCAATCTCCTATATTAAATAAATTCTCTCATCAGATTCAGTAATTTTAAAATCAAATGAGGCAAAATTAACTCTTGGCTATCTCTTTTAAAAGTACCAAGCATGTCTGTTCTCAAGTGCAGGCCTCCTGTTGAAGGTCCAACATCTTTTGGCCACACAGATGCCATCAGCTATCATATTCATATATCCACATATTTCGGGAATGACACTGTGATGCTATGTGCTCCTAAAATTAACAAAAACAAGGAGCTGAGGATCTGATCTGAAATGAACATCATAGGAAAAAACACTCACAGTGCCAGTTCTGTCAGCTCTTCTGTTGACAGATAGTATGTCATCTCTTGGGAGAGAGGTAGCAAAAGGGAATTACAAGTTTATAAAATAGTATAGGCTTCTTATGAGGCACGCTTTAACAGATATTACAGCTATCAAGAATGAAATCAGACATACAACAGGACTGTAAACTCATATCCTCAGGGGGAAGGAAAGATCCTGCTAGACACACTTAAATTTAGTGATTCAGAGTCCAGTCTTAATTTTAAGGAGGGGGAAGGAATCAAACCAAGCCAAAGTAGGGAAGAAAAAGTGGAAATTGCTAAGCCTATATTCACTTAAAATGTTAGCATCATTTAAACAAATTAATAATAGGGAAAAAATTCTTTTGAGGAGTAAAATTTAAGACTGAGGATGGATTCCATCTTGAATAAAGTGAGAAAAAACATGTAGATATAAGAAATGCTCTCTTCTGTGCTTCTGAGAATCAGGTCAAGTAATTGAACAAAGTTTCTCTGCACAACAGTTAAGCAGTGCCCATTAGAAGGGCATGAAGCTGGTGAAAGGACCAGAGCAGAAGTCTTATGAGGAGTGGCTGAGGGAGCTGGGGGTGTTTAGCCTCGAGAAGAGGAGGCTCAGGGGGGACCTTATTGCTCTCTACAACTACCCGAAGGGAGGGCGTAGCAAGGTGGGGGTTGATCTCTTCTCCCAAATAACAAATGATAGGGTGAGAGGAAATGGCCTCCAGTTGCATCAAGGAAGAGTTATTTTGGATATTAGGAAAAATTTCTCCACTGAAAGGGTTATCAAGCATTGGAATTGGCTGCCCAGGGAAGTGGTTGAGTCACCATCCCTTGGAGATATTTAAAAGATGTGTAGATGTGGTGCTTAGGGACATGGTTTAGCATTGGACTTGGCAATGCTACATAGTAGCATCAAAACAATGAAGGTTAGGTCCACTTTTAACATGGAATTTACCAGTTAGCATTTTTAAATTATACCAGAGCATTTCAGCACTATATGCAGAAAGATATCCATGAGGAAGTATTGCTTCCGGTATCCCTGTCGTCATCACAAAAATTACATACTGACCACTGTAGAATGCAACACTTAACAATTACCTCCTTCTTAGAACACAAAAGAGAGGCATTCAAACCTTTTAAAAAGTAGCATAATGATGAAAACTGGACCTGGACTTCATTCTTATTTTTAGCCATCTGCTTATTAACATAGCTTAAATTTTCCAGATGTGAGATTTGCTGGGGTAAGCAAATATGTAATAGACCTTACTGTCAAAAACATTTCTCAATAAGAAAGCAAAGTGAAAGATTTACTAGACTCCCCCAATTATAATAAGAAAAAAAATTAAAACAACCCAAACCCACAAAGTAATCCAACTTTTTTTTTTTTTTAAGACATTTAATTACCATGCAAGATTAAGAAAGAAGAGCTGGGTTGATTCTGGCCAATTCCATTGACACTCTATGATCACCTATGGTAGATTTGATCCCTAACACCAAGTGGTCAAAACTATCTGAAAATATCATCTTCTTACATACAATACATTTTAATCAAAATATAACAGGTATCATACTTATTTGCAGCACCTGATAGATCCAAATAGTTCCAATATCTGCAAATAGTGTGACAGTGTTGCAGAGCATATTTAGCCTTCCAATATTTGACCATTATCCATCTCTACAGCTTCTTTAAAAAAGTCTACTGATACATGTAGCTGTTCTACAAATTTCTCTAAAGACCTGAAATAAATTATTGTCTTTGCATCCAAAAATATCCTCTTTACCAGAACAGCAATTTTATACTCACGACTTCAGACAGATATGCTAAATAAAATGTGACCATCAGCAATATTATTTCATATAAATTTAAATTAATATTTTTAAGTATTTTAAAATCTAACTATAACATAGAAAATTTATGGTACAGTCTATTAATAAAATATTGATAAACTGCCTTGATTTGCTGTAACAAAGGTACAGAAGGCTATTTTTAAACACGGTAGGTTTCAGGTTTTGGTTAGGTGGATATTTCATTGCTATAGCACTCAAGGCTTCAGAAAAGCACTATTGAAACAGTTGTGGTTACACAATGAGAAAGTTTTCAAGGCGGAAAAGAAAAAATAATTCTGTAATCATTTAGCCAAAGACCACTGAAGTCACAGTGTGTTTTTCTAACATGTGTCATTGGTGAAAAATACAGCTGCAACTGGAGTCTGCTCTTCTCTGATTAATGACCAGTTCCCTCCCTCTAAGTCACATTCCAACCCTTCCCCTTACATCCCCCTAACAGACACCCGCTCACATGCTCAGACTACACATATATTACTATGAACATGTGGCCCAGGAGAAATCTCAAGATAGCTTCGAGCACATCGCAGAAAAATGCAAGATGTGACAGCTATGCCCTATTTTTATCTCTTTTGCAAGCTGGCAGAAATTAATTCTCACTCTCTTCTATAATTACATATCAACAAAATATACTTTTTGAGACACAACACTGCCTTCAAATATAGAGCAGAAAACTTAGATGTTTCTGCACACTTCAGATGTTTCTGCATATTTCAGTCAGGCAGCTGATTGCTAACTTGTCAGTAAATATGGAGAAAAGCCATCAGACAGTTGTCTAATACAAAATGAAATACAATCACTGTTACTATACAAAATGAGCATTCAGATCTACAAGTTCTATTTTAAAAAGTTATACAACAATTTGCCAATGCTCATACCTGCTGTTATTAAGTAAGCTGCAACTATGTTGTGCTCAGTCTGTGTAAAGGCTGAATGAGCTTCATTGTCACTTTCTGAGGAATTGGATGAGTCATTCCAATGCATTTTCGACAAAAGTGTGTCGTTTATCCTCTGCAATAATTCATCAAGACGAGGAAACACTACAACCCTGTCAGGCAAATTCTTTCATTATTCAACAGACTCATTGAACAATTAAAAGAAGGGGGGTAGGGCGGAGTTCTCCCCACCACTGACAGCTTCCAAGCATGATTTAATTGGACTAAAGTGGAAAGAAGTTTACGCTCCCAATCTAAGCAGGAGATTGTTATTTAAAACAAAGAGCAGCACAGAACTGAATAAATTTCCAACAGTGTGCTTAAACTTCATTCTTACTGCTAAAGAGATTAACTGTCACATGCTCCCAAACTTTTTCCCTCAAACCTCTTGTGCAATCTCAACAAAATCTTTGGAAATCTCAACAAAAGTTGACTCAGTTCAGTTGATCATCAGCCTGGTTTGGAACTGATTCCCATCATCATAGAAAGCACAAAAAACTGCAGTATGACACAAAGACACAAATGTCAGTTTCTTTAAAAAGCAGGATGTGTTTACTCTAAAGCCCATCCCTTCAAATCTTTAAAGACCTATTCAAAATTCTTTGTTTAAGCTCTCAAGCTGACACAGACACAAGAAAAACACATTCCAGTATTTTCTAAAGTGAAGCATAACTTTCAGAAAATTCAATCACTACACTTCTAAAATAGCCTGGTAGGTAGAAAATGATTGTTGAATATGCCTTACAAGCCAGAACACCCTCCCTCTCCTAATCACAATGCCTGTAAGCTTACTTTGGGCAAATTTTCCAAGGCATGTTACTGGGCAGAAAATTACTGGGCATTTTTCAAACACCTAAACAGCAGAAGCTCATGTTGTTTTCTCTTCAGTGATGAGGTACCAGCACAACAAACTAAAGACCTTTCAAAAAATCCTGCATAAATATTAACTGCAATAAATCCCTGCCCAGAGAGTTCATGTGCAGTATCAGAAACCAGCTGTTTCCCATCAGTCCCACTTCACACAGTTTTTGCCTCCGGTTAGTATTCATACCGGGTATAAAAGTGACAAGGATGAGTAACCAGTAGTTCTTCAGTTGTATGTGGTTCACAGGCAGTTCAAGCAGGTCCCAGGCTAGAGCCGTATCTTCCGAGCAGCAGTAAGGATGCAGTGACAGAGGCACTATTGAGGTATACAGTCATCCTATAGAAAGGAAGTATATCTGAAGAACTCTCCCTTCCCTAACCTGTCAAACACTCATAGAGCATTCCCTCCCACTCCTCAGCTCTCCAAAACAGACATTCCGCATCTTTCAGCCATTTGAATATAAAAGAACATTTTTATATAAAACTTGTGCAGTCACAACATGTAGTCATCATTACTACACACGATCACGCCACAGTTCTACCAGCAAACATTTTCTTTAATACCCCAGATCTACACTCACTCTTACAGCTCTCAGGGTACTTGTATTATTACAGTATTTTTCTTGTCAGAAGATGATTAGGCAGGAACAAGGTGGGAGAGATCTAAAGGGAATGATGATCCATTTGGCAACAAAGCCACTTCCCTAGTGCACCACAGTTCTGCCTCAAAAGATAAAAGCATAGTGATAATCTGATATCTTTGCTTTCCTCCTCTGACACTTTGGCAAGAGTTTCAAAAGCACCTCAGATCTTGCAGCTTCCACAGAAGTCAGCTTGCAATGCTGAATGTCTCAGAAAAGCATAGCATCACTATTTTTATTCAGACAGGATTCTAGACGTAGAGTAGCACCTAAGAAGACCATAGAAATTTTATACTTGTTGATTAAAACACAACTTTCTGATATGTGCAGTCCATTCTATGTACCATCACATTGTCTCCATCTCTTCTTAAATTTGACTAACTTTACAGCAACTGGAATTGAGAGAAAAGTCAAAATTATAGGCAGACATCATTAATCTAAAAGTATTTTTTCTACAAAACTGTCGTTCATGAAACAAAGACAAAAAGATAAAAAAAGGAATTAAATATTGAAGTATACAAATAATCCAGAAAGCTGGAACCAGTTCCTAAGCCAGTTAAAATATGTCTTAACACATTACTTATTTATACTGGTATAAGAAAATAAAATCCAAAACCTCAGGTTGTTTTTATCCTCCAATAACAGATAGTATTACTGGTGTCAGAGGGGCACTTTATAAACTCAAGTAATGCTTTTCCTTCCCACTTGTCTCAGATCAATAGAAAATCACAACTTCTATTTAAGTCCATTCTTCAATTTGTAGGTATCCCTATATATATGTTTGACCATGCAAAACTCATCAAGGGTTTAGCAAGCTGCTTTCAGCTTTGTGTAAAATGTATTTCAATCCATGACTGATGAGAGCGGAGAAATGTAACTTCTGCATTAAAAAAAAAAAAAAAAGTTAGAAACCTAAACCAACCCCAAACCTTTATTTTCGGAGGTAACCAGGCTACAAACCCACCCCAAACCCAACCCCTCCCACGTTTATTACGCAACCACGGCTAGAGGGCTAAGGCAGAACGTCCCTTTTCTCATGGATGCAAATAGTTCAAATCCCATGGAAAACAAATTAATAACTTAATTTTTCCCCTCACTCACTGATTTTTACTAGATTTAAACTTTTGTTCAGAAAAGCTTGACTCAAAAGAGATTTTCAGCTGACAGAAGAAAACACCCTCAAAAATACGTGACTCCACAAAGCTTTTTACTTGCCCTCCTTCACACAGTAGCTGTGCCTTTTTTTCTTAGAGACACTACTGGTTTTTGCCAAGATGATGCTTTGCCCAACTGCAAATAACTTTGCACCAGTATGTATGTGACAGTCCAGCACTGCTTCAGGCAAATGTCCATAGCTGTGAGTCAGTGCCAGAGAGAATCCTTTCTGTTCTATAATGGCCAGTGCCACAGACTTACATCAAAATATCCAAATCATTTTCTGCACTTCATCAAATTTCTCCAACAAAGTAACACAGCAGATCCTATGAACAACATTGAACCATCCTATCCCAGCAACTGCAGAAAACACAAGGTGAATAAACATCCCTCCAAGACAGAGAAAAATATAAATCCAGAATTTTGGTGTGGCAAGGACAAGAGGCTCCAGGTCTTCTGAATACCTTTAAACAATCAGATCCTAGTGATTTACCAGCTGTTATTTTCAAAATCAGCTGAAAGCCAGACCTTATGCCTAGGTGGCCAACACATTCATTTGCGACCACAAACGGGACTTGGTCACTGAATGCTCTGCCCCTGCCAACAGCGAGCACGTGCAGACACTGACAAGTGGAGGAGGAGACAGGCAGGTGACACCACTACTGCTGTGTCCTGGGTGGGCAGCCAAGCACTGAAATGCACTGAAGCCCACCTGAGTTTCAGAGGAATACTGCAGGACAGCAACCCTCTTTGCACTGCTGGAGCAGGTGGCAGGCGAGCTCTTTAGATGACCCAGGCGTTTGTCCCAAATGCTGCCACTGAGGGAAAACCCAGGGAACATCAGTCATGAAGAGCCTGCACTACCCCACTCTGCTCACTTCAGACTGCACTGTGACTTTTCTTCCCCAGACACCACAGTTACCTGAAACTTCCCACTTCTGCAACACACTTGCTTCTGTCAGGGTACTGGTGAGACCCCCCCTTCCCGTTCTCTGCAGACGCAGCCTAGGATAATTGTAAGCACTTATATAAAACTGGAACATTCCACTTACTAGGATTAGGAGCACAATGACCAAATCATTGGATAGGATTTGAATAAAAGTTCAAGACAGAGAGAAGGTGTCATATAAAATTAGAGAATCTGTATTTTAGTTCATTACAGCATTACACTGCAGACAAGACCTGTCTATTAAGAGACTGAATTTTCATCCATTACAGTTAGCACCTTACATTAGGAGGGCAGGGTCATGTCATGGCACCGAGAAGACAAGGCAGGAGAGGGACTGGATGTGCCTGGCAAACACCATCCTTCCCCACAGTGGAGAAGAAAAAAAAAAGGCATTATATGACAAACACAATAGTTAGTTTCCTCATATTCACACCCAATCACTGAGGACATTCTTATATCCTAACATCCTACAACCTCCAAAAAGATCTAAGATTATAAATTTTCTCTGTATATTTGTATAAAATCCATCCAACATTGTTTGTATGCATAGGCCATATACCATAACGATTCTCATGCACTTCTCAGTTAAGACTGCAGTCTGTCCCCTATAATCAAGAGGCCAACCTTCTCTACAGAGCTGCAATGGATATTGCACTTTAGTCCCTCTGCACACAGATGTCAAAGCCTTTGCTTTGGCCTCACCGTGCTTCAAGCTGACTCACTGCTCCATCTGCTGAGAGATCCAAAGCATACACATCTTGTCCTGAGCCGCAGGAAGGTGGCACTGACTGCAACCAAACCATCAGCTGTCACAACATGCAATTCAAAAGGGATGGCAGGAATGTTTTGATACTCCAGGAAAAAACATGTCTCTAAAGCATGCAGTGCGAATAGCAAAGCAGAGCATGAATTTGGGTGTAAGAGTGAGGACTGTGTTGTGTTAGTCTTCCAAAGTCAGATGAATAAGGAAAGACAATCTGAGTCAGCTGCCCACAACTAGCTACTGAAACATCAGTGAACACAGCACAGCAGATGCAGCTACAAAGGACAGAAGCACTGACAACCGCAGCTGCACTTGGTCCCTATTGTTCAACTGCAATGTGGTGTGCCTGAAATGCAACTGGTAACTCCTCACATAGGAGTCTGTCTAGTTGAAGGGCAGTCAATGCCCTAGGTCACTTAGGTCTAGCAATGCACAGCAACAAAAGCCTGAACATTCTGAGAATTCTGGATTTAACTGACCTGGTTAAAGCTAAGACTGTAGCAATACCACAAAAATAATGGGAATCCTTCAGTTCCAGATAGTTCTGTGGCTAAACGGTAGACTCAGTTTCTTCTCACAAAACCAGATATAGCAGAAATTCAATGTTTGTGGGGTTTTCTAAGCTGAAGAATATTATTACCTATTATCCTATGCTGCATCTGTTCACACTTAAGTGAATTCTTTAATATTTTTTTTCCACCTTGTTTCAAGTTTCATTCCAGGGACTATTAAAACTAACAGTCGCATTTGTTAAAATGACCAGTAACTGTCCAATTCTAGTGCTGAAAAACTACCTGTTTCTTTTTGTTAAGCAGAAGGCTAATATAATTCATCTGCCTGGTACTGCATTCATCAATTAAAAAGTGTAACAGTACAATCAGTTCTGAAATGTATTTCTTTTCACACGGAACAAGATGTTCGAAATACTTGCACATACATTATTCTATAGATCCCTTTTCAGAAGTGCTTGGTAGGAGAATCTATGAAGATACTCCTGGCTTCAGATGAAGTCCAGAGAGATTCTACTTTTTACCCCTTACTTTATTTCCAAAGTTCAAGAGTAGAGAGGTACCCTGGTCTCCTCTGTCCATAAGGAGAGACAGTCACTAGCTTTCAAAAAATCCTAATGCATCCATTTAAAGAGTCCAAAGACTCATGCTGATTTTTTCATGCCTTTTTTAAGCAATACATAACCAAAAGCACTGTGTGTAGAGGAGCCCAATGATGGGCTATTTAATCTTAGCCCTACACAAGCTCAGAGCACCACAGAGGTGCAGTGCCAGGATATCAAAACCTCAAAAGAAAAAAGCTAAGGGAGTATGCAGCTACGGTTAAAAACCCTTAGCTTTTTAATATACAATTAGGTGACTCAAGTATAGTACTAGCTTGTCTTATTCATTAGACAGCAGCTGCTAAGAAGCACATATCTTAACACTTTTGGCTTTCATTGAGATTTGTACAAAAAAAATCACAAAATATACTTTGCTATCTTCCTTTTCTTTTATACATTATTATGTATTTAAAAAAAAAAATCTATCAACACAAAATATTTAAGTTTAGTTTATAAAAAAAGGTTCACAAAGGTTGTTTAAACAGCATGTCCATTTCAGAGCAACCCAGAAGATTCTATATAAGAGGAGGATGAGAATTAGGAATCAGTCACGCACAGGTAACAGGTTCACACTGATGAATGTGCATGTAGTGAACCTGAAGGGTCTTCCGAGAACCTATTTCAATTGACTGTTTACTCCAAACTCCATCACGAAGTCAAGCTTTGACTGCTGCTTGTCAGAAACAAACAGTTTAAGAATAACATTGAATTCTGGCTTAGTTAGAAAAGTGTCCATATATTCTGAGTGGTCTTCAGCTCTTCGCCTGGCGCTACACTCCTCATGTGTTGATCAGCAGTCACTAGCTGTAAAAATAATCATCATCTTACACCTTCAAGTTCTTTATAAAAACAACTTTTTCAGGGTCCTTTACAAAAATTTTTGCTGGTTCTTCCCTTCTGTAGATGACATGGTAAGACAGCGGGGAGATATTCATGGCTCCATTTTTAATGTCCTCTTCCTATTTTAAGAGGAAAGAAAAATACACCAAACAGTTCACATCTTAGTTGCATTTAAAGCAAATTAGTTATATATGTAACACTGAATGAGCTGATAGAATAAAGTAATTTATCATTGTTGTCTGTTCTCACAGCCCTTTCTGAATGCAAAAATCTGACATGTTCTTATACACACATCAACAAATGCAGAATACTGTGCTTTGGTTTAAGCTACTAATATGCACTGAAACATTTTACATAAAACTATAAACATCTACAATACATTAAAAATTACAACATTCTGTTTAATATTTATAAGCTTTAGAAATCAGGAGCCATTCTTATTACTGAACAGTAAAAACCACACACTCACCCCGAAAGCCTCCTCCACCACCTCTTCCTCCTCTGAATCCTCCTCCTCCACCTCTGCCTCCTCTGAATCCTCCTCCTCCTCCTCTTCCTCCACCTCTTCCTCCTCCAAATCCTCCTAAACATAAGAAAGAAATTACCCTTTGAGAAGCATATTCTTTGTTATGCATAACAATTTCATTGACAGCTTCTGAAACGGAATGAACAACAACAAAAAACAGAAACTGTCAGTTGCTGGACAATTACCAGTTCAATTGTCTCTTCTAGGGACCATCCGCAGCATTTTAGGTATTGTTTGATATCTGATATACCATGTCCAAAATACTAAAGACACTAACAAAACTCCACAATTAACTTCTTTCACAAGAGCACAAAACTAATTACATATATTAACCAGTAACTGATTACAATTATTAATACTTATTATTTATTAGTTCAAACAAACAAACCAAACCACTTCGAAACACTTGTGCCCTGCTGCAAAGGGCTAGGGTAGGGAGAACAGACAAGAAACTGTGATGTAAGAAAAAATAAACTCCAGCTTTAACTGCAGAGTAAGTACATGGCAGATGATGTTCAAAAAGCAGAGGATGAGATTCACCAGGTGATTCACTCCTCTCTCAAACACTGCATTTCAAGTATTTTGATATCCAGACTGGATTTTTAGAACATAAGGATAAAAAGCTGTTAGACAGTGTCCAAAGGAAGGCAATGAAGATGGTGAAGGGCCTTGAGGGGAAGCTGTATGAGGAACAGCTGAGGGCACTTGGTCTGTTCAGCCTGGAAGAGACAGAGGGGAGACCTCATTGCAGTCTACAACTTCCTCAGGGGAAGTGGAGAGGCAGGCACCTTCTGTGGTGACCAGTGACAGGACCCAAGGGGATGGTCTGAAGTTGTGTCAGGGGAGGTTTAGGTTCAATATTAGAAAAAGGTTCTTCACCCAGAGGGTGGTTGGGCACTGGAACAGGCTCCGCAGGGAAGTGGTCACAGCACCAAGCCTGAAAGAGTTCAAGAAGCGTCTGGACAACATTCTCAGGCACACTGTGTGATTCTTGGGGCTATCCTGTGCAGGGCCAGGAGCTGGACTTTGATGATCCTTGTGCGTGCCTTCCAAAGCAGAATATTCCATGATTCTATGACTCTAAACATACTAAAAGTATAGATTTCACTGACAGTTTTGAGTGTGTATTATCTACAACCTTTTACCACAAGTTTGCTTAGTAGTCGCACTTTCTGTCTTTGATATAAATCAGCATTCTCTCCTCCCTATGCATTGGAGCTGTTATTTAGCCATTGGTCTTGCCATTGGAAAGATATCACTGTCTTTTCTATTGAGTCAAACAGAAACATGAGTAACATTTTTCTTTGCAATATAGCTGTTGATATTCAGGTACTCAACAGCAGCTTTAAAAAACAAAAGAACACAAATACCCCACAAAACAAATGAAGAAAACAAGATATGCCATCCCAAATAACTCCAACATTCTGCAACTTCCATTCTTGGGATCTTACCTCTACCACCGCCTCTTCCTGCCCCACGTCCACCACCACGTCCTCCTCTACCACCTCCTCTGGGAGCACCTTTTTCTCCAGGGGGCCTTGGCAAAAATCTCTGAAGAGGTAGTAGCTTTGCTGGATCAATGTAAAACTGTAGGAAGAGAGTTACATTAGGCTTTCAAAATACCAAGACCGAAAAGCACATTAATATCCCCCTTTACAAATACCCACAATTTCCTCTTACCCCTTTATGTCAAACTGTCCTCTGCAAATAGCCAAATACAGAAAGCACACAAGAAATAAATCACAGTGTTATAAAGTTACTAAAATATAGATATTTGTGTGATTTTCTTTTGTTACATCTTTTCTTGTGGGGCAGGGAAATAGAACAAGACAGATACAAAACTGAAAAGTAAGAGGAAATAAAAGACTTTTTACAAAGGCCAATATGCTTTTAAAGTTATTAAAAATTTAATAAAACTTTTATTATTTGCTGACATAGACGAGATTTATCTAACTGATGACATACAGTAAAATGCTGTTATTGAGATTGGCTCACCTTTTGCATTTTTTTAAATGAAGAGGCTTTCATGTTCTCAGACAGTTTCACTGAAAAATACTGTTAGTTTCTTTAAGGAGCATAGCAGTAATAAAACATTTGAAATTTTGATTTTTATTATTATGCAGAAGGCATATTCAGACATTTTCTAAATTAGTATTTTATAAATTAAGCTAAAAATCATCCCAATTGCAACTTAAAGATCTGCAGAAACTGTAACCAATTTCTCTCAAATTTTTTAATAGTTACCAATACGGTATTTTGTGGTAAAATAATTTTTTCCTTCCATGTATTAAGGCATACGGAAGAACACAACAGTGCAAAGAGTACATAAAATCATAATTTTAAAAAACAAATTAGCATAGCAAGTGATGAACCCCTTAGCCTCAGGGTGACCTCAAGGCTTATCTAGAATAATTCACATGCTGCAGGGGCTCTGCTAGTGCTGCTGCTGCTGGATACCTGGCTGTGGGAAGGTAAAAGCCAGCAGGGACTGCTGGACCAATCCCATGCCCAGCCTCATCCTACAGGAAACTGGCAGACTCTGTAATCCCACAAGGACTCTAGTACAAATCTGTTGGCTCTCCAATATGCAAGGACTTAGGGATGCAGTTCCTAAGATCAAAAAGAGCTGCTGGCCAACTCTGCTTAATTAAAAGTCAAGATTAAATGGGGAAGCAAGGAGCTGCAAAATCCAGCGATGTATTTGCTTCATATGTTATTGTAGGAAGAAAACAAGTCTTTGCAATTCAGGCAATTGTCATACAAAAAGCAGATCTGTTAGTTATTACATTCAGAGCATGAAAGTGCTTTAAAACCTGCATGTTTTACTTCACATTTCATGTGGGAGAGGAAAATGCATATAGCTGGTGACTGATGCTCAACAAACCAACACAGGCTAAGTCTTACTGCCATGTTATAGGGTTACTCCCCAAGGCATCCCACTTTTCTCATGGATTCTGTCAATCCGGCAGTGACAACTCAATGGGCCCAGTGCCTGTGTCAACAAGCTTGGTTTGACAGAGGACATCCCAGCACAAGCCCACTTTTAGTAATAAACTGGACAATGAGCAACAGGACATCCTAGCATAAACTCACTTTATAATTAAATAATGAGCTGGAGTATGACCAAGGTCCCCTAATGCAGAGGGAAAAAAACCCCACACCCTTGATCCAACTCTGTTATGGGTGAGTAATCTATAGCAGAAAATTTGGTCAGTTAGCTAGAAAAAGTAACAACTTAAACCACCATGGATCCAAAACACAGTCCCAGTACTGGTACGGAGTGAAAACCTCTGCCTGACTGAAAGTACCCTGTCATATCAAAAAGGCTTTAAGACAGGCACTTAATGTGAATGAGCACCTATTGACATTAACAGTTGTAGCCAGACTTGTGTCTGTCCACATATAACTGGTAGCCAAGCCCTGAACGATTTTAAAATCCTAGAGAAATCTCATTTAATATCCAATTCACTTTTAAAAAAATAAATACTGCATATCACACATTTTTTGAAGGATACAAAATCTCTCAGCTGTCCAAAGATTTCATCCACTTTGCCAATCTGTTCTTTATTATCCAAGTACACTGGTGCATTGAAATAAGGCACCTTGTTTTCTTCTGTTTTGCATTTGCAAACAATGTCATCTTCACAGGGATGCATGAACTCTCCCAACACTGAAATAAAGAACAAACAAGCTAAGGATTTGGACCAGTCATTCTAAATTAAACAAATATAATCCCTCCATGTAACTTACAAACTACCCTTTCTGGAGGGCCCTGGTCATATCCGCCTCTGTTGAAGCCTCCTCTTCCACCTCCCCGTCCAAAGCCACCTCGTCCGCCGCGATTAAAGCCACCTCTGTCACCGCCACCTCCTCCACGGTTGAAGCCACCACCTCCTCTTCCTCCTCCACCTCCTCTGCCACGAAAAGACATCCTCTACTGCCTCCTAGATTGTGGACAAAAATCAGTTGTTTTAAATGCAAAAGATATCTCATGTTTGATTTGCTGTACAAACTCAAGCCTCCTGTCAGCCTTGTTTGTTAATTTAGTTGTTAGTCCTTTTCAATACTCACTACAAATGTACTATGGTTTTAGCCTGTGAAAAATCAAGTTTACAACTAACATGTCATCTACTGCAACACCTATCTGCAAAAAAAAGTGACTAGCAGTGATTAGCATGTTCTTCACTGGTTTGTATGAGGGTTGAACATGACGCTTTCCAACTCCAGGAGAAGACCGTGCAGCTCTCCAGCCCCACAAAGGAGTGGCACAAAGTGAGAATATCACAGAATCATAGAATGGTTTGGGTTGGGAGGGACCTTCAAGATCATCCAGTTCCAACCCCACTTTCCACTAGACTACATTGCTCAGGGCCCCATCCAACCTGGCCTTGAACATTTCTGGAGATGAGGCATCTACAACTTCTCTGGGCAACGTGTTCAGTGTCTCATCACCCTTACAGTAAAGAATTTCTTCCTAATACCCAATCTAAACCTACCTTCCTTCAGTTTATGGCCATTTCCCCTTATCCTACCCCTACATGCCCTTGTAAAAAGCCCCTCTCCAGCTCTGGTGTGGCCTCCTTCAGGCACTGGGAGGCTACTGTAAGGTCTCCCCGGAGGCTTCTCTCTCCTCCAGGCTGAACAGCCCCAGCTCTCTCAGCCTGGCTCCAGTCCCCTGAACATCTTGGTGGCCTCCTCTGGACCCGCTCCAAAAGCTCCACGTTTTTCCTGTACTAGGGTCCCCAGAGGTGGATGCAGTGCTCCGGGTGGGATCTCAGCAGAGCGCAACAGAGGGGCAGAATGCCCTCCCTTGCCCTGCTGCCCACGCTGCTTTTGATGCAGCCCAGGATGTGTTTGGCTTTCCGGGCTGTGAGCGCATATTGCCGGCTCGTGCCCAGCCTCTTATCCACCGGCACCCCCAAGTCCTCGGCAGGTCTGCTCTCCCTCTGTCCATCCCCCAGCCTGTGGCGGTATCGGGGGTCGCTCCGGCCCTTCCGCTCGGCCTCCTTAAACACCGAGAGGTTCCCATGGGCCCCGCCGCTCGGGCTCGGGCGCGCACCCGCAGCGCCTCACAGGGCCTGCAGCCGGGGCGCGGGGCCGAGCGGGCCCCTCTGGCGCCATTCCCTGAAGAATGACAGACAGACGGACAGACGGACGGACCGAGCCGTACCTGCACGTGCGCGCCGTCCCCGCCAGGAAACCGCCCACGCTGCCGGAAACGCGGCTGCCGCCGTAAGTGGAGCGGCACCGGTCGACCGACACTGTCGCAAAAGCATCTACCAAACACTTGGAAAATTCTCAACACAAACCGTGTAAAAGGAGCTTGTGACACGGATGAGCGTCATCCATCATCACACGGACAGGAGGGCTTCTCCATATACACATTATACATAAAAGCATTTGTCCTTCACAATATATAATAAATATTATATAGTAAATAATGCCTACAATCAGGAGAACCAGTGCAATGTTTGGATCAGATTCCTCTGGCCAAAGAAAAGAAATGTGTCTCCTTAACAAGTGCTTCCTTTTAATCATTTACTTCAAGAGCTTTGTTTTTGTTATCTCATCATGCACTTACGATAAAACCAGTCAAGCTGAGGCGGGATCCTTTGGAGAGATCAGATTTATCAGTCAATAGTTGCGGCTCCTGTACTTTATTTCTGAGTGCACTTTAAAATATTTTACTAATGGTTAAAAATTAAACACACAGCTGATGTTCTAAAGAATCCCAGCCAGAGGAATTTGTCTACAAAGGGAGATAAAATTTCATCATGCGAATGCTCCCAGTTTGCTTGGTTTTCTTCTCTCTCTTTTGTCTTTGTGGATCAGAGGTAAGATATGTTTTATTGTGGTAGCAGTAATTTATTAAAAAGGTTTTAAAACAGTTTATTGTTACAAAAGCAAAACCAGTTGATTTTTTTTTTTAAGTTTCCTTTCATGGTATTTGGGTTTCCTACATTAGTTTTAGACCAGCTTGAATGTTTGAAGCTTGCTGTTTCTCTTTCATGTACTGATTGTATCTGGGGCTTATGCTAACAGGCTTGTGGGAAAGATTTTAATCATGACCCTACGCTAAACCAAATTTGCAAGCATGGCTGACCACATAAAGGTGCTGCTATTTCCCCTGCCCACCCGCCCCTTTTTTTTGAGAAACAAGATTACAGTCTTGTCACAGGGCAGCATGGTACATCCTGCTGCCAGAAGGTTTGCTGAAGATTGTCTTCAGGCAGAAGTGTCCTGGAAAGCTGAGCTGAGCTGAGCATTCAGCATGACCCAAGTATTTTAGAGAAATCCTGAGATAAAAATCAGCACCTGTTGTTCCCGTTCAGGAGAAACACCAAGCACAATATGGGAGTTATGCCAAGCCGGATCTGGCTCATACTTTGGATTCTACTCACCTGAGAACAGCAGGAAGAGTTTAGTAAGATTATACAACCGTTAAAAGGAGGGTTGTTGGATTAAATTCTGCCCCAACAACATAATCACTGACTTTACTATGGCCAGAATTTCTTCACGAGAATTTTAAACTTCAGCTATATTGATTCAGTTGACACAGCCAAAGCTGATAAATCACATTTGAGGACTCACTTTTCTCTCCCATTTTTGTGCAGAGTCCATCCATATATATTTTTCATGTTTCATCATTCATCCTACCCATAGATCTTAGTAAGCAAAAGCACTCAGCTCGCAATGAAGTCACAAGAGAGCTGCATGAACACAGTTGCAGAGCCACTCAAACAGGCTGTCAGAATCTGTGCTTGCAGTCCAATGATGACCACCAACCACACTGCAAATCCACTGCTGTGCCAGATACAGGAAAAAAGCTGATAAGGAAGGGCATTTAATTTTCAAATTTCTTTAAGATACTTGTTACTTGAGCAGTCACAGAGTAAAACAAATCATTAATTGTAGTTCATAAATATTTACAGGTGACACTTAAATCCAAGGTCAACCAAGCCAATAAAAAAAGTCTTAGAAAAAAATCAAATTTCTATTTTTTTTTATTTCTCTGGTGTTTAAGTCCCCCTATGTTTTGATCTGCTTACAGTCCCATTGCTGGGATGTGTTATAAACCAATGGCTTAAAAAATGTTTATAATCAGCTGTGCATTTCAGCTGATGTTTGAAGAGTAAAGAGTATAAAGTTGGTGGGAGACCAGTAAGAGAGAAGATCACACCAGGTAAATGATCCAAAAAAAAAAAAAAAGTTCAGAGAAACTGAGAAAGATGAGGTGGCCAAAGACAAAAAACACTATAAATGATATTTAGCAACTTTGTGGTTCTTAGATAGGAAAAGGCTTATGAATGGACACTTTGTTGAGGGATCTGCAAAACTCTTGGTGCAGTCCCTAATCTTAATCCCTTTTAATTAGATTGTTTTTGTGCCTTGCAGAATGCAGCATCTAATGCTGAAGAAAACCAGTTTCAGCAGGTTGAACCTACCCAGCCAGCTGAGCAAGACACGTACCTCATAGGAGAATGCTTAAGCAACCAATACACCCACAAGTCCTGTAAGAAAGTTTTTTGTCACCCATGGGAACGATGCGTGGAGGGAAAATGCCTCTGTAAGCTTCCCTACCAGTGCCCAAAGAATGGCTCTTCTGTTTGTTCTACCAATGGAAAGAACTTCCATACTTACTGTCAGCTAAAGAGCTATGAGTGTCAACAACCCAAAGCAAAGTTTCTGCACAAGGGAAAATGCATGCCTGAAGGTATTAAAACCTCCTTTTCCAAAATTTATCAAACATTGGTGGTTAAGGAGATGCTTATTATTTACAGCTCAGAAAGTCTGTTCCTTTTCTTGCACTAGCAACAACATGAAACAGAAAATGAAAAGTCATTGAAAATGGGCAGTATCTGTTGATTTTCATAAAAAATTAAAATTATTGACAGGCCCTGATCACCCTGCTGCTGGTTGGTTGCTCAAACCATCAGGTAGAAAGGGAAGAAATAGACATGGGAAAGAGCCCAAGAGTTTCTCAGCAGGGTGCTGACTATGATGGGAGGCAGCGGGAGAGGGCCTGCTGTGAACATTAACAGAGAGGGTATCTTTTGAGAGGGACAAACCTCACAGGAGTAAGTGTCCAAGGAATGGAGTCAAGCTGCTGAGGTGTGTGTGGGAGTGCATGGGGGAAGGTAAGCCACGTTCACCTCAGCCATCTTCGTGCTGTGGATTCCATCCAAACAGAAAGCTGTTGTCCCTCAAACCAGCAACAGTTTTTGCACTGACAATCAGCTCTTTGTTCTCACCTGCTTTTTATGCTGCACCAAGCTGCTTTGTTGGCTCAACATCTGTCTGAGTGCAGGGAAAAACAGCTCCCATGAACTGGGCAGGTGCCTCTTTTAGCAGAGGCAGATACCTTTTAGCAGAGGCAGTTCCTGCCCATTCTCCAGCCTCACCTCCACGAAATGTTTTTTGTCAAGCCAGGCCTAGTACTGTCCCAGTACCATCACGCCCTTTCCTCAGAGAAGCAGCAACCGAGCCCATCACCTTCAGGGTGGCAAAATTCAATTCTGTCTATTCCACTGAAAAGGTCTGGAGAACCTCCATATGGTCCTGGTGCACTCTCTATACAGCTTCACTATGTTAAGCTGAGGACTTTAGCTCCACTGTACACAGCAGACATTTTGATACACAGGTAGTAGAAACAGGATCTGGCCACCTCACTTCAAGTGTTACTGGTTGGTTATCAAAAGTTCCCTAAAAAAGGTCATTATACTAAAATGCAGCCTGTTCTCAGTAGACCTCCAGCTACTCTTAAGTGTCTATTATCCTCATTTATCCTTAAACTGGTATATTTTGAAAAAATAGCAGGCTCAAAGACACAAAGTCAATCCTCAGAAAATTCACGAATAATACCTGAAGTTTCTGATTCCCAATCTAGTGTTCTTTCCATATGAATCTCGGCTGTAAGTACAAAATTAGTCCTGATTTGGTTTTGTGCTGTCTTTCCACTAGATACTTCTATATAATATGATATTGTTTGGGGATTTTTTTTAGAAACATTTTCAGTCTCTCTGGATCATGGAAATCTAAACTTGCTTCAAGTAAAACCTGTTAATCAAAAGGACAACAGTTTTGTATGTGCTACTGAATGGACTATGAACGAAGCAAACGTGGCTTGCAAGCACCTTGGCTTTGAATTGTAAGTTTGGGGAATTTATCTCTGGATAACTGCAAGGGATCTGAAAAAGTAGTGATGCTTACAGAATTGTCAGTCACATGCAGCCAGCAGTTAAGACAGAAAACTCATGAGTGAGTATTGGCTCCAATATTCTAACAAAACTTCTTAAACTAACACCTCAGAGTGAAAGCCAAAACACAGATTTCTGCGTTCTATTACAGGTTACAGCTGTACAAACCATAACTGTTTTACTTCTAAAATAAAGCTGAAGACCAGTGTGGAGGTGTTCTCTCAGGTCTGTGTAAGGGAAAGTGCACGGATCACAGAGTAGCTTTGAGCAATGATCTCTCTCCATAGAATATGGAGTTTTTTCCTTCACCCCTCGCCCCTGCTGCTACTGCTTGCTTTGGCCCCAGGTAGGGCCAAAGCCACACACAGCTTGTTCTTTTTCCTGTGAACACACTGATGACCCAAGTTGCATATTCAGCTCCTTATAGAGAGTCAATTCTATATCCTGTACATAATAATTCTACACCTGTACAACTAATTTAACTTAGTCAGGTAGAGCTGTCTCCCCAGCTCTACCCGAACACTAGAGATGCAATTGCAGTGCCCTAAATTGTCTGCTCTAGGTGAGAAGCAAGTATTTCCTACTCCTGATCAGTATCTCTTTAGATAGCAGAGAAGGGTGTGCCCTGGGACAGAGCATTCAACCCTGGAGTCCTGTTGAAAGCGTCTCAAGTTACTTATTTACTCAATCCATATTTCTGTAAGGAAGAGTGCACATACACTGTTGGGAGGATACTGCTCAGCTAAAACCAAGAAAGATAAAATTTATTAATCTCAGCCTTGCAGTGGCCTAAGCTTCCTCAATATGAACTGGTTTTGATAACCCCATACAGGATGGTTTCCAATTTATGGCTCACCTGTGTCCACACAGAGATAGAGATCTGAGCTTACAACTTCTGCTACATAAGGAGACTTTTCTATCCATCATGATACACAGTGACTGTCATAGAGCTACATATGCATTTGGGGACAGTTCTATGCAGCAACCTGCAAAAATTAGCTCTTCACTTTTTCTTCCAAAATAAACATTTCCTATTTACCTATAATATTACCTATAATATAAATTCTAAACAATAAAAGCAGTGGACAATCCATTGTGAAATTATATAATTTGTTGTTATTATTATTTGTATCTCCACAGAGGTGCTGAATATTATCAAGCCATTTCCAGCATCACAGAATCTGCTTTAAATTCATTGCACTGTCTGCAAATAACTTGCAGGGGCCTAGAGACAAGTCTTGCTGAATGTCATACAGAGATGAAATCAAGAGATAGTAATGAGGGACTTGTTAGCCTCCAGTGCTATGAAAATCTCAGAGGTTAGTAGATTTTTTAGTTTAATATCTTTGTGGAGTTCTTACATTTTGAGTTTATTTTATATAATGAGAACCTAGTTTGCTGAACTCTCAGCCACAGCAAACCTGCACTGAAAACTTTTGACTCTTTTGAAATAATCATTTTGCAGTCTTTAAGACAATTGAGGCAATCTTGAGTCAAGACAGTCTTGAGTTTATGAGTTTGGAGAGTCACTGTTGCTCCTTAAATATTTTTACAGGTATTTCACCCATGGTTCTCTTTGTTCTCCCATCCCTTCCAAGGGTACCAAGGTATCCCACAAGTCTTATCTCTCCCAGCTTAACTGGTGAGGAGACAGGTGACAATTTCCTACTCACTGTTTTCTCTGTGAGGGAGATCAATTATCACATGAGTAGCACTGTAGCCAGACAAGCATGACTATAGTGGAACTGCTGGTGTCTTCTGGGGAGTTTAGGGACTCCTCAGTTTCTCATAGATAAATGGGGAATCAGGATCCTGTTTCGAATTCTAACAGCTTTTCATTCTCTGTAGTGAGCTTTCTTTGGGACTGATAAGTATCACCCTGAGATGCTGCTGGTTAGAAGGGCTATGAATCGTCTCAAGTTTTTCTTACAAAAGGAGTTATTCACAGACTCTTGTTGAGTTCTTTCTACAGGGGGAACATCTTAATCACTTGAATAATTTACAGTGGGTTTGAACTGATCGTTTCTTGTTTAGTCCTTCCCTAGAAGAAATTAAATTCCCTTTTGCCAGGCTACTGAAAGTTGGAGGAGGAAAATAAGTGGCCACGCTGAAACCTTGATGGGAAGGCAATCAAAACAATAAAAAAAGATTCCTATTTAGGTGACTGGGCCCCAGCATGCCTACTGTTGATAGGCCAAACTGCTGACAGAATAAAATATGCAGGCAGAGTATTTCTCTAGGCAACTGTGAACCTATGGTCAATGCCACACTAACTTCGTTTTCATTTTGCTGCACAGTTTGTTCAGATGGTGAGTTTCATTGTGTCAACAAGAAGTGCATTTCTCTGAGTAAAACCTGTGATGGAATCAATGACTGTGGAGACCTAAGTGATGAATTGTGCTGTAGAGGTAATGATTTCCTTTCTCAGGTGTTTCAAAATCATTTCAGCAGAAAACCACTCCCAAAGAGTTTTTGCAGTGACAGCTAAAGTCTCTCTTCCAATAAGTCACTACATTAAAGCAATCAAACCACAGTTTATGTATAGGCAAGTGCAAAAAAAAAGCAGGCATAATATACTTTTTTGAAGCAGGCAAGTGATCTCTGAGAACCTAGATTTCCTCAGAGGATGAGGAAATACAATGAGATTATTTAAGAGGCTGTTAAATACTGATACAAAAAATGAGCCATGTTAAAATGAAAATGTATTTTTAGTTGGGAAAAATCAGTAGTAATTAAATAAAGACACCGTTTTTCCAATGAACTGACTTTAAACCAAAGTAAGATATCTCTTAAATTTATTATTAATGCAGGATTATCTTTAGAATATCTGTGAACAGTTCCCATCACATTGTTTGTTCACTGAACAGTCATTCTTTCAGCATCTGCAATTCCAGCTGTAAAAATGCTGATTAGAAACATGAAATGGCTCTACCATGGCCTGAATGCAGGAGAATACTCCCAAAATTTGGGTTTCACATGCCAAACAGTAATGTGGTTTACAAATCCTATCATTATCCCTCCATAACCTTAATTTTGTAGTTTTACAGTTTTAAGTAAATATAATCTGATAATTGTGAAAACACATTCACAGGTATTTAGAAAAAAAGTAATAAATACCTGTGATTTCATATATTTGGAGGACATTTATTTGGATTCCACATGGCAAAAATAGTGCAGCTTCAGCTGAATGGGCAGAAAACAATTATTCTTGGAATCAGAAGAAATATTTCAACTGAGTTCAGTGGTCTTTGGAACATACAATCCGTTATCTGGACACATTTAGAGAACTACCTTATCTTCTATTAGACACAAATATCCTTAAATAGGAGATTGACATAAGATTTTAAAGAAGCTCAAAAGCCCCTGACATAAATTCAAGCACTGCTTTGCTTTTGATAACTTTTAAAGTGATCACAAAAATTAAAAGGAAGGGGGTTCTCAGGTTCATAATACCTTTTCATGTAATCGAGAATTTTAGAAGAAGTAGAGTTATTACATCCAGTATCTTCATAATAGGATTCTTGATTCCTAACCCTGCATTTAGGCATTTAGGTCACTCAACCAAAAGTAAGCTTGGTCTCTGATTTGGGATTTGGCGCAAGCATCATCAGTTCCTAATTTGAGATGATCAGTAATGCTGCAAAAACTGAAAGTCCTTTGGCTGAGGTTGAGTGTGGGCATGTATTATGGATGAAACTGGCACGAAGTGACACCAAGTCCAGAAGTACAGGGCTGAAACGGTAACAGAGATTCACATTTTTCAAGTTTTAAAACTTCAAGATTATAAAGTGAGAAGAGCCAAGTACTCATTTTGTTTACACGTACAGAGCCTGCTTTTGTGATCTATTTATGAGCTGCCAAGTCCCCTGCAACATGGGTATTATATTGTGTTTATATTTTAAAAAGCTCTCTGACTATGTGAGGTTGCTGAATCATATGATCCTGTGATTTACATTTGTAATTCTCCTATTTTACAGAGTGCAGAGACAACAGTTTCCACTGTCGGTCAAATATCTGTATTCCAAATAAGAATGTCTGCAACCAAGAAACTGATTGCCTCACAGGAGAGGATGAAGCTCGAGTTCGCTGTGCAGCTTTCCTTCTGAAAGGTGTTTTTGTTTCTTTTTTATAATTCTGCTCAATTATAACTAGAGACTACACAATGCATATTATTAAATTATTTATCAGATTGGCAGAACCAAAATGCATGCAAGAATTAGTCTTCCCAATGTTATGTTATGCACAGTAGGAAGAAAAGGTTATGTGATTTTCCTCCTTTCCTTCTAGAAAATAGCAAGAAGACAAAAGGAAGGAAGAAACAGATGTTTTGGGAGGCTTAAGGCAGATTATGTCTTTTGTTTACGTGGCCATTTATCAAACTGGTATCCTTTATTTGTGAAGAAAGTGTTGAGAGGGGGAGCAGGAATATTTTCTTCATAGATGAGGAATTCAACTAGTTTGTCAATATAATAATTCTTCTGTGCTCTTCCCCTCTCTGTTGAAAAGATTTTGCTTTGTTTTGAAATTAGAATGTTTTTCTTTGCTCTGATAAGAGACAAAGTCTAAAGCCAAAAAAGTAAACACTACCGGTAAATGGTAATTAGTACAGGTAAACTGAACTCTAAATGTAAACATTACTGTCAGTGATATGAGAACAGACAAAATGCTCAGCCCCTGTTTAGGAATCGAATTCAATGAGCACTTTTTTTGGGTAAAACCTTACAGACCAGATTCAGGAAGCATTTAATTTACCTCTCATGTTGAATACCCTCCCTTACTCTGTTAAAGGAGGCACACAGTACACAACACCATAATCAAAACTGGAAAAAAAAAAACCAGACCTGTTATCTAATGCTCCTTTGGGCTCTAGAAAGCTTCATAAGGGGTAGGAGGAGGAATTTCTGTTGTTTCCTGGTGGAGGAGAATGGGATATCACTTTACAGATCAAAAACCAAAAAAAGGCTATTTCTCAGGGTTTCCTTGCAGAAGGGCTCCCTAGACTTGGCAAGCAGAGTAGATGTCATGTAGTTACAAATGAGTATCTGCTATTGTAGGTCATTTGTAGGCTGAGGCAGCCAAACAGTGTCTAGAAGGAAAGGAAACAGCAAGCACCAGGCTCAAGAGTATTGCTCTCCATATGCATTTAAAAAGTGTACCATGATTTTGGCACACAAACATATATTCAAGTAAATGTTTGCCAATAATTTTAGTATTTTGTTATTTTACTGCAGACAAAGGGGCTGAAAATGACAGCATGGATGAAGGTAAGTGTAACTAGCCCTCCAAAAGCAACAGTATACACTCTTATTAGTGACTTTCAGCTACCAGCTAGCTGGTCAGATCCAGAACACTCAGATATTTGGACTTTGTGATTTAGTAAGATGCACTCTGGGGCTTACTCTTTGTCTCGCTTTTCACTAAATTCAAGAACACCATAATAATTCATCCTGGCTGAGGACCCACATCTGTATGTTTTGGCATCTGGTGGAGGTAAACTCCCAGCAAATCTAGGGGAATAGCTTTAAAATTATTTGCCTGAATGCAAGCAGCATTGGAAAATGAAGAGAAGTAATGTGATGCTAAGACACAAGCAATTTTCAAAGCAAAAAGAGATGCCAAAATTTTTAGTCTTTGCTTTCCTGCAATTTCAGCTACTGGCATATTCACAGCACTCAAATTTTCAAGATAAAGATAAACCTGTCTCCAAAGAGAGAGAATGTATATCTGAGGTACATTTTTCCTTTTTGTCAAAGAAAGAAGAACGATAAAGACATTTCTTCCCCAAGCACACTGTGGTGTTACAAATCACACATTAACTCGACGGAAAAGAATCATAGGTGGAGAGACTGCAAGAAAGGTAAAAAAAAACCCCTTACCTCATATGAGTTCATTCAGCATTGATTTAAATGGGCATTATTTTCTTTCTGTTAAACTTATGGAAATAACAAAATCAGCTACAACATTTATTTCTTGTTTTGCAGCAGTAGTGGCATCACAGTGAATGAAAAGTAAAGAGAAGCAAAATTTGTAAAGTAAAATATGGAGCTGCAAAATTGAGCATTGTACACACTGAAAATTAATCAGAAAAACACTTAATACTATAGCTAGAAATAACAATTCTGGCAAAATGGCATTAAAATTTGCGTCTTTGAAACAGAATACAGCAAAAATTCTGCACTAGATCAAACCAGTCAGATTCTACATCTGTTTCTCTGTCTACAAGGTTTTTCATGACTGAAAGTTGGAGAGAAGGTGGCATCGCACAAAGTCAGAAGATTGAATAAAATTACTGGATTTTATCATATATATCCTTTATATCTGATGTAGCCCAATTTACAACTTCTGCACAGCAGATCTATAATTTACAATCAGGCATAGTCAAGATGGTGAAGTGATATCAAGAGATGTGTTTCCCTTTATGCACTAGAATAGTACAATTATAATGATTTCTCATTATTTGTGTTTGTTGTTTAAATAGGGTGAATTCCCCTGGCAAGTGGCAATTAAAGACACCAGCAATGAAGGTACAACAGTGTACTGTGGAGGGGTTTATATTGGTGGCTGTTGGGTTCTCACTGCTGCACACTGCGTCAGGTAAAAACGACAAGCTATGAAATTATTTTCTTATTGCAAGGCAGAAAGATTGAATTGGATATTATTGCCCTTTTCAGCTACCTGTTTGCTAATTTCTATTTGCCTATTGAATAGAACAATTTAAAAAACTGACTCACTCACATTAATGATGAGGAATATTCAGAGAAAACGAAGTATTTTGACAGTGAATAGAAAGATTAAAAAGTAATAAGTTTGAGAGACATAGCATACTTCAGTCAAATGGCAAGCAGGCAGGAAAGGTTCAAGGTAACCATTCTGGCTGAAATGCAATACAAGGGACCTCCTCTCTTCCCCATCTCTACCTTGGGAAAGTCCAGGATCAGTTCCCTGAGAATGTCCCTGGGGTTATATATTCCCCAGAACAAGCAAGAGCAGACAGGGAAGATTTGCCAGTCCCATCCACATCTGCTCACTCTTTTCAGAGCAGCATAAACACCTGGTTTCTCTTTGTCACAGCACTAAACACAGAGCCTGGGTTTTAACATTTTTTCTGTATTAGTTGCAGTACTCAGCATGGGTCATCTGTCTTATATTTACTATACTTCAAAAAATCTGGACATCAAGCCCAGAAAGAAAATATATGCATATAACATGACTTTTTATTCTAGAGACACTTTGATAAAATGCATAAGTTTACAGCTTTAAACTAGTTGACATATACTGCTTGTGTTAAGTACCAAATTGTATTTTATTTCTCTGTTTTTTTCCAGGGCAAATCGAGTCCATCTCTACCGTGTCTGGGTTGGAATGTTGAATACAATACAGTATGACAAAGAGACACATACTTTTAGACTAAAACGACTGATAATTCATGAAAATTACAATGCATCAACTTATGAAAATGACATTGCTTTGCTGGAGCTGAGTGGTTCTGGGAATGGAGAATGCTCCACAGACCACAACAGCATACCTGCCTGTATCCCCTGGTCAGAGTATATGTTCAAGACTGGTGACAGATGCAAGATTTCTGGATGGGGACTAGAGAAAGGTATTTGCTTTAGTGCTTGCTACAAGAATGTACTATTTGTATCACTCCTTTTCTAGTTGTGGTGAGCTTTCATTTTGAAAAGGCTGAAGAATAGTTGTGCATAAAGCACTTAGAAGAGGCTGAGTACAAAAAACATAGGCTGTGGTTTGACATTCAGCTATCACTGTTGGTTCTCTTTTCTGTACTACTTCCTCTGCTGTTTCAGCACTTAGTAAATTGATATGGAGGATACTCCTGGATGAAAACTATCTTAACAATAAGAAAATTTCGTTTTTTCCATCTAATATTTATATTAGCTGTGGAGACCTGTTAAGGATATTATCAAGTGGTGGTTGGTAGCTCTCAGGGGCCCACAGTCACAGCCTGTCCTCTGTCCCAAGAGGATCTGATCTGCAGCCAACAGTTATGAAACTCAGCATATCCCATCTCAACCACGTTTGAGTTTAGCCCAGAGAAGTTGCACAGAGACCCATAAGCCAAATGTAATCATGCTTTCAAAGATTTGGGAAGCACTTGTTTTGTATCACAGCGTTACAGCCTGGCATTGGAGCTACCACGTTCTGGTTGTGAGGTTTCTCCTGTCCATACTCAGTAGCAGTCCAGCCAGCAAATGCCATGTTGGGAATTGCTAGCAGAGACAGAGAACAAAACAGAGCATCTCCTTAGACTTGTGAATGCATAGTTCACCTGTATCTTCAATAACTGCTCCACTCACCCCAAAAAGACAGAGACGAATTGGAAAAAATGTAACAAGAATGAATTACAGCCACATCTCCATTTCACAGAAAACAATATACCATTTTCCAAGTGTCTGAAAACCTTGATATGGAAAACACAGGGAAAAATACCTGAGGAAGACATGGAAATGGATAGGGTTGAAAATGTCACAAAATGAAACTACTGTAGTTAACATCACAATTGAACCACTCTGCTTTTATTTTGAAATATATGACCAAGGTACTGCAATTCATATGGGGTAAATGTTACTGGCAGTTTAAGGTTTCTGGTTTATAATAATGAAGATAATATTCTGTAAATAATTAAATATGTAACTTTTCAATTTATTATATTAAATGTGTCTCATATGTACTACTGTTTTAAATTTAGAAAATTATATTCTTTTTTCTTCTAGGTTATACCAAACAATTTATCCTCAAGTGGGGAAATGTTAATATATTTCAGAATTGTTCTGCATTGTATCCAGGACGATTTTTTAAAAAAATGGAATGTGCAGGCAAGCATCAGTTTTCTTACTATAATCTCTCTATAATCAAACTTACAGTTTAGAAGGTCAGACATAATGGCTGGGAATCTTCTAGACTCGGGAAAGACAAAAAACCAATTACCACAGTATCACTACTGGCAAAATGCTACAGCATCCACCATTATATACGCATTTATAAACAGAGTTCAGATGACAGTATGCCAAGTTTCTCTAATTATGTAGACAAATTTCTGCATGTAATTTGAGTTGTGTTTTCTAGACACACAAGCACTTTACAGTGCACTGACCTTCCCACCTTTACTACATTTGATTCTAATTCAACAACATATTTAAGCAAATGCCTGTTCTAGAGTGCATTAGTAGCCTCATTGACTAGAATATAATTATTCATCTGCTTAGACATTTGCCACTAACACACTGTACCCTGGGAAAATATGATTAACTTTTCAAACTTAGATTAGTCTGCCCAGGAAACTAGTTGTCATTCCTAGTATTAAAACGAGGATTTTGAATACACATTTTTTGCTTCTCAAATAACGAAAGGTATTGCCAAATACATGACTAAAAGAGCAATGAGTATTCAACTTACAGGGCAGATAGTTTCCAATGTTTGTCAAATCTAAAAGTAAAGGCAATATTTAAACAAACTCCTTAACAAGAAAATAAAAAACACATATAAAAGCCAAATAATTTATGATAAATTCAGCATGACACCTGTAAGATACTGGGTTTATTTACTGTGCAAGTTCTGTAACTTATCTTTTTTTTCTTCAATGTATTTCAAGTGATCATCCTTTACCAGGAGGTGACAAAGGCAATATCACATGGAAGAAATTCAGAACAGGGGTACCTGGCATTAGCTTCCCCTCCCTGATGCAAATACAAACATTGAAATTAAGGCCTAGTATCCACAGTAGTTAGTTATACAAGCAAATATTAATTAAACTGAATAAAGGCAGTAAAACCTTGTTTCATAGGATCAGTAATCCCAACTCTGCAGAGTTCACATAACTCTTTCTCAATAATGTAGAGATTCAAGAAAGAGGTTACATTTTTAAAAACCTGGAGACTCATGCTTGGTATGGGCTCCTTCATGCTAGGACAGCCTACCAAGCAGAAAAGTGTCATAAGGGAGTTAGAAATTAACAAACTTTTACTGAGTATATAGGAAAGATCATATTCTAGCTCTGTAGCAGCATTTCTGTTTATATCACATCTTTTATGCTTATTCTTTTTTTCACAAGCACTGTATTTGCTGAATTGCAAACAAGTAGGTTTGTGAACACTGAAACATGAGCACTGAATCCTACACACTTGTGCCTCAGGGCTGCTGTCTGGTGCTGCAAAAGGCCCACGCTGAGACCGAGATCTCGCAGTGAGGGCACTGTATTACAGACAGCTGCTCTCTCCCTCCCTTCCCACATTCATGTGCTTTCCTTCTCCTTCTTGTACCTGCTCACCTATTTTCATAAAGATGGTAAATAAAATAAATGTGCAGATGAAACAGGACAATGAATGACTGAGTAGAGAGGACACCAAAGTCAGACACAGAGGTGTACACATATTACGATATCTTCATTTTCACAGGAATCAACCTAGAAATGTTTTTATCTTTTCCCTCCAGCTTTTGTTCCATTTTTATGGGCTACTTATTATGACACAATAGGCAATGTGGCTGAATTCTTCTCTTTGGCACAGGGTGAAACAAGACTCACATGACTGACAACAAAGCAAATGAGGAGAATTTGGGCTGGCCACAAATGTAAAGAGAGACCCAGCACTTAAAAGAAATGAGAAATAATAGACTGAAGAGGTTCAGAACCTCCTTTACTGGTGACCATTAGGCAAATATCTGTCAGGAAGTGACATGCACCTGAAAATTCTCCTGAGCTCTGCTTTGTGCTCTAGCTCGTATATGAACTTATTTTTGCTTTATATTTCCTCTTTTGCTTCAGGTACTTATGATGGCTCCACAGACAGCTGCAAAGGTGATTCAGGAGGACCCCTGGTCTGTTATGATGCAGAAAATGTGGCCTATGTCTGGGGTATTGTGAGCTGGGGTGAGAACTGTGGGGAGGCTGGTCACCCTGGCGTGTACACAAAGGTTGCCAGCTACTATGACTGGATTAGCCACCATGTGACACGGAGTCTCATTGCACGGTACAATATCTGAGCTTATATTCAATACTTCCTTCATATCACCCATGCAAAACCAAACACCAGTGCTTTTTCACAATCAGCAGTCATGTAACTTAGCAACAATTACTACAAATCTTTAAAGAATATATTTTGAAAATTCTTTACAGTCTATGAATAGCATAATTTTGCAGAGCCCGTAGGAAGAGAATTCTACAGACACAAGTCCACAGCAAAAGTCTCTAATAAAGAAGTATATTAAAATATCTTTTTCTTCTTGTTATTTTGGGTTCTTTTCCACTTTTCACATTGCATTTCAATTGCCGTTGTTTAATTAGCTAAAACTGACCATACTGGAAGCAGTGGTTGGAAAATGAGTGCACTGGCCTTATGTGAACTTACAGAAAGGACAGCAGCCAGAGTACTTTAAAGGTCTTACATCACACTGAGGTCTAAGTCACTAGAAACCTTCTGCCTTGCTTGGAAGATTCTTCAGGCTTATTGTGGAAGTAGACTTCAGACCATCTATTAATCAAGAGATTGACTGTGACCATGGGATTTGTTGTAATGCAACAATTACTCAAATAATAAATCTGCTTAGTGGTAGTTTTTTTTCATCTACAGACTCAAACAATTTATATCTAGTTAATATATATCACTGATCATCTAGCTTGGGGCACTTTTGTAGCTCTGAGTTTTATTAATTTAACAGCTGGTCACAAAAACCAGAAGAATTTTAAAACTTAAATCTTCTACTTAAATAAAAAGCATCTTTACTATCTTAAGTTCTCTGTGTATGTGTATATCTATATCTATATCTATATATATATAGATATCTATCTCAGGTATCCAACAAAGTCTTAACACCAAATAGTTTTACTCTGTGTGTATATATATATTTATACACACACACATATTTTATATAATATAAATATATAAAAAGTCAATATATTATATAGAATTAATTCTACAAAAGCAAGTTACAGATCTAAAGTTAAAATCTTTGCTGTCATAAGGAAAACGTCAGTCTATACATAATACCCTCACAACCAGCAAGAGTTATATACAGAAAGTGTGCAAAAGATTTTTAAAGTATTAGAATTTGATTTATGGATTGGTATCCTTGACACAGAACTCAAATAACTCCAGGACTATCTCAGCCAGTTGTATCAAACTGTTCAATAGTTTTAGAACATTCCTCACTGTATTCTAATTACAAATACTTTTAATATTTATTTTACTTTATTCCACTCCATTAATTATCCTGTCGAATGAATGGCATATGTTCACACAACACAGTTGTTCTGGTGTGTTTTTCTATAACTCAGCACAATCAGACAACGTTTTTACATTTTCACTGACTTTTCTTTATCTTCCAGACTTGTAAAAACCACACATCAGCATGAATTTGTCACGTAAAGGCACTGTCAATCATCAGTAACTAAAGTATGGGTATTAATTGATTCTCTTCACACACACACACACACACACCCGCTCAACAAGGTTTCCTGTTTAGAAAAGCATTTAAGTATATTCCTACACAGGAATATACCACAGGGTCTTGGTAAAGTAATCATAGGAAAAAGCTGGACAGGTGTACAAAGAGCTCCCTCTTTTGTTTGACTTAATTAATTTCTGCAAAGAACTTTTTCAACCAATATCTTCAGTTAATGACAAATAATATTAAATGTTGAGGCTGAAAATAAAAGAAAAAAAATAGAATATGTATCCTTATACTCTGCCTCTTGATCTGAAAGTCTCTTGGTTTTCTTCCCATTTCCTGTTCTTTTTCACATTTAACTTTTGGCCAAATATTACTATTTTATGAGGTCTTCCACACATCTTAAATCAGAGTTTTCGTGGTTCCACTTCAGCTCATCTGTGAAGCATCTAGAATTAAAATATAAAATTAATTAAAAAGAAATCCTCAAAACCAAGCAGGATGTTCGGCAAGCAAGTTCATTTTGGTCTGTTTTTTTTTTTTTTCAGCAAATCAAAACTGGACTTTTAATGTTTAATAGATATACTTTCATTTTGCTCTGTTTTACAACCCCGTCTTGCACTCTTGATGATGATGTCACCAGAAACTGAATCACCTGCATGTGGAAATATCACCAGATCAGTTTCCTCCACATTGAACATCATCATAAACTTAGGTTAAAATTTTAACATTTCAAGCATATAGTCTTTAAAGCCTTTTTTCTTTTTTTTTTTCTTCCCAAAGGGTCATGTTTTTCTAGCTGCTCTAATCCAAGTTCTCCCCGTGAGTACACAGAGGGACAGCAGTATGTGGGTCTGGGCACGATGCTGCCAGAGGCAGCGTTTGCTCCAAGCCCCAACATGGCTGGCACAAAACCTTCCCTTCGACCCTACGCATGCAGGGTCACGAAGGCTGGCTCGAAAATCAGCCTTTCACAGAATCACAGAATTGACCAGGTTGGAAAAGACCTCTGAGATCGAGTCCAACATATGACCGAACACCTTTGTCAACTAGGCCATAGCACTAATATGTCCAGTCTATCCTTAAACACCTCCAGGGACGGTGACTCCACCACCTCCCCGAGCAGCCCATTCCAATGTCTGATCACCCTTTCAGTGAAGAAATTCTCCCTGTGTCCAACATAAACTTCCCCTGGTGCAGCTTGAGGCCATTTCCTCTTGTCCTGCCACTGGCTGTCTGGGAGAAGAGTCGGATCCCCACCTTTCAGGTAGTTGGGAGAGCAATAACACCACCCTTGAGCCTCCTCTTCTCCACCTTTTCTCCAGGCTAGACACCCCCAGCTCCATCAGCTGTTCCTCGTAAGACTAATGCTCCAGTCCCTTCACCAGCTTCGTTGCCCTTCTCTGGACGACTCTTGTCTCTTTCACATTGAGCAAAGCCAAGTCCTCTACTTCTAACACAGGCATCAGATAAAGGTTTTCCCAAATAGCAGACTCCCGCGGTTCCCTACTGCCAGATCGCACCGGTACCTCCCAGGGCCCTGCTCAGGCAGCGCCACGGTACCATACAAGCGCATCCAGCCGCCTGCCCCCGGACAGCTTCGGAAAAGCTCCCCGCACTGCACACAGGCCACCCTGACCTTCCCCCCATGAAGCATCCGACACTTCAGCGGGTCGTACGCTCGGCCGGCACCCCCTCCTGCCCTGGGCGGGCGGATGAGGGAAGGCCCGCCCCGCGGGCCGTGCCTGTGGGACGGTGGCGGCGATGGCGGCGATGGCGGCGGCGGCCCCGGGCCGGGCCGGGCGGGCGGCGGAGGCGCCGTAGCGGGCGGGCGGGCGGCGGGGCGCGGCTCGGCATGGCCCGCGCCCTGCTGCTGCCGGGGCCGCCGCTCCTGCTGCTCCTGCTGGTGGCGGGCTGTGCCCCGCGGCCGGCGCGGGGCCAGGAGGCGCCGCAGACCCCCGACTGGAGGATGACGCTGAAGACCATCCGCAACGGGGTGCACAAGATCGACGTGTACCTCAACGCGGCCCTCGACCTGCTGGGCGGCGAGGACGGGCTCTGCCAGTACAAGTGCAGCGACGGTGAGCGGATGGGAAGGGGGAGAGAGAGTGACGGCGACCCTTGTCCCCGGTCGGAGCGGCCGGGGCTGCGGGGATGGGGCGGCAGCGCTCCCGCCGGCCCCGAGCGCCGCTCCCAGGGGAAGCCTCGCCAGCAAGTTCTTACCGGTGTCTGTGTGTATAAATATATCTGTCAGCCTCAGCAAACAAGTTCTTACGCTTGTGTATATGTTTAAATACATGTGTAACATATATAAAAACATATATACGCGTAATCAGTGCTCTCGGTGTGACTTTTAAATAGCGACGTTTGCGTTTGACAAACTGTCAAATATGTAGCTGATGTGTAGAGTAGAAAAAACCCTGGAGTGGAAAGAATTGCTCCCTCCAAGGGCTATTTACGAACACTCCTGAGCATTTCAGTTTGGAACAGAAAAGCCTAACTCTGAGCTGTGGAATGCGTTGTTTCAGAGTCACGTTTAAATAACAGCTGTTAATGGCAGCCACGTTTGCCGGCGGAAGGAATGCATCCTGCTGTTTGTAAATCTTGCTGCTACCAGCAGAGGACATCTGTGCTTCTTCCCTGCGTTTTAGCTGCCTAATTTGCCTAAAATCTAATTGAGGCAGCTCAAGTTGGCATGACCTGATAGATAATTATTAGGATATTACACTATTATTATATGAGACTATTATTATTAGGATAACCCTGCTTGAGCAGAGAGGTTGGACCAGATCACCCACTGTGGTCCTTTCCAACCTGACCTCTGTGATTCTGTGATAAACTGCCTGAAAGTGGCTCCCCAGCCATCCCATCCCAAGGCCAGGTGGGCAATGCTCCAGAAAGGGGGTTTCTTGCCAGGGTTTTCACTGGTGCTCTCGAAACGGGAGGCTCACTGTAACCTGTGTCCATGGAATTGCTCACTCCCATTTTACTATGTTGGATTTAAATCAAGAAATGAGTTTGATGGTGGCACCCTGGCTGGCTCCACAAGAGTGGCCAGGACACTGTGACATTTCCTTGCTGTACTAGAATATGAACCTTTCAAATGTGTTTTTTCTTCTCCATCACTTTTAATTGTGGCCTCAAGTTTGTTTCCAATACCAAAACAAGTTGGAGGGTCATTTTTCAAATTAACAGTTTTCCTTAATTTGCAATGCAGAATTCCTTGGCTTGCTGTACTGAGTATTCAGGGAGCTGGGACTTTAGCAGTCTCTGCTAATTTAAATTGTATTAAGATTACAGCTGTAGAAATAAAAATGTTTTGTTCCAGTTAATTTTAAAGGTTAAGCTAAAAAAATCAGCACTACTGTTGATTGCGTATAAAGCATAGAAGTATTAATGAACTTGCAATGAAGTACTCTGTTCTTAAATATAATCCTACATATTGCATACTTAACTGACACAGCAATTTTAGTAACTTTTAAGCTCTTCCTCTTTTTTTTTAACTTTTGAAGCTAACATTGACACTTGCTCAGGTGACTTGTCTCCCCCTTTTTTAAAAAAATTGCCTACTACCCCAAAGTTGTAATTTGGAAAGGACTGTTGATATGTAGCTGCCTAAGTATATGTTTAAGTTAAAAATATGAGTGATACTGTCTTAAGCCCTAGAAATGCCTGTAGCGAGTTTTAACAGTACAAAAATTACATGCAAAAAGTCTATTTGAGGCATGATAAATTACCTTTTTCAGGATCAAGGCCCGTTCCTCGCTATGGATATAAACCATCACCACCAAATGGCTGTGGATCCCCTCTATTTGGAGTTCAGGTAGGTACTTCCATTTTTGGACTTGTCTTTTATACATCAGCTTTCCTCACCGTAGATGATTTTTTCCCTCCTCCATTCCAAGAATGAGACAGCATCCATATACATATGGATCCATATACAATGTCCCTATTCTTATCAGCTCCAACACGTGCTCTGGTAACAACAGATGGAAAATGTTAGTATTGTAAATGAACATAGTGTAAACATTTTCAAATATTATCAGCATAAAATGTAACATTGATGATTAATTTTTCAGGTTTTGATGTTTGATTTAGTGTTTTGTTTATGCAGTCTTGAAAGCGTTGAATAACCACAACTGTGAGAGTCAAGGGTTTGGCTCTGACTCTCGCTGTCCTTACTGACACTCATCCTTTTTCCTTAATGCTAGAAAGAAAATACGAGTTAGCTTATTCTCTCCTGCTTTTGGCTGGGATAGAGCTAATTTTCTTCTTCATAGCTGGTGTAGTGTTGAGTTGCAGGTTCAGTATGAGAATAGTGTTGATAAAACACTGATGTTTTTGGCCTTTGCTCAGTAGTTCTTACACTAAGCCAAGGACTTTCCAGTCTCCCATTCTCTGACAGTGAGGAGGTGCACAAAAAGCTGGGAGGGAGCACAGCCAGGATACCTGACCTGAACTGGCCAAGGGGATATTTCACATGATAGAACATGATGCTCCGTATGTAAACTGGGGGAAGTTGGCCAGGAGGGGCTGATTGCTGCTTGGGGACAGGCTGGGCATCAGTCAGTGAGTGGTGAGCAACTGTATGGTGCATCACTTGTCTGTCTTGGGTTTTGTTTTTCTTTCTCCTTTTCCTCCTCCTCATTATTATTGACTATATTTTACTTTGTTTCAATTATTAAACTGTCCTTATCTCAACCTCTGAGGGGTGTTTTTCTGATTCTCCTCCTCATCTTACTGGGGGCAGTGGGGGAGAGGCAGGAAGAGTAATCAAGCAGCAGCATGGTATTTAGTTGCTAGCTGGAGTTAAACCATAACCCTTGAGTACCATGTCTGGGTGGGATGGAGTTAACTTTCTTCATAGCAGGCTGCATGGCACTGTGTTTGGGATTTTGGGCTAAAACAGTTTTGATGGTTTTGGCTGTTGCTGAACAGTGATTGCACAGCTTTGGGACTTTGTCTTTTCAACCCCACTCTGCTCATCCACCACCCCAGAGCATAAGCTGGGGCTGGGGAAGAGGTTGGGAGGGGACACAGCCGGGACAGCTAACACAAACTGAACAGAGGGATATTCCATACTACATAGTGGTGCTCAGCAACAAAAACTGGAGTAGTGAGAGAAGGTGGGGAGGGGATGGTGGTAAAGCCTACGTATGACTTCAATGGAGGCTGTTGCTCACAGACTGGCTTGGCATCCTCTCTGCTTGTCAGATGTGGTGAATGATTCTTTTGCACTGCTTATTTTGGGACATCTTTTTCTTCCTTTATTCATCTATTAAAGTGTCTTTATCTCAACCCACACGTTGAGATATGCTTTTGCTCTTCCTATTCTCCCCTCCATTCCATGAGGTGGGGCAGGGGGTGAGCAAGCATCTCTCTGCATGCTTGGCTGCTGACTGGGGTCAAATCACCACACCTTACTAGAGGTGAACAACAAAACAGATAAGTGAATGACAGCTGGATTGGTCACATTAGTTTGTAATTCCTAACTGTTACAGTCCATTCATAGGCTGTATCTTTCTTAACTGGAATACCAGAGGAGTACGTGTGTGTGTGGATTTTCTTCACAGTTTGACATTGGTATCCCTTCAATGACAAAGTGCTGCAATCAACACGACAGATGCTATGACACTTGTGGCAATAAAAAAAATGATTGTGATGAGCAGTTTCAGTCCTGCCTCTCAAAAATTTGCAGAAACGTGCAGAAAACACTTGGAATCTCAGAGAGTGTCCAGGGTAAGTGTGAAAAACCCTTTCTTTTTTTTTTCAGGTTTAACTGAGCTTAATTTGGCAAAGAATCTTTGTGCTGCGCAATAAGGCTACATTTTCATAAGCTGATGCTGTTACTGAAAGACGCCTTGTTCTGTCCCTCTGCTGTGCAGCCCAGACACTTGTACAGCACAGCAAGGACACAGCATAGGAAAATGATCTGGGTTAAATCTAACCTTCAGTTAAGGTTAGTTTTAACTTTAGAGGGGAAAAAAAATGCTTCCCATTTAGAATTAAGAATATGGGCATACAACTTGATCCAAATGCATATATAATTCTTGCATTTGCTGTAACATGGCTGAATACTGACTGTTCTGCTGGGTGATTTCTAAACATCTACTACGTATGATTGCTAGTAAACTGTAGGAAAATGTGGAATAATTTCCTTTTATGAAATAAGATTTTAGAATAATACTCTGTCATAGTGGATGTAGTTAATGCTGTCCCTTAGTGAATAAATGTTAGGTTTCTTAGTAACAGATATGATACTCCTGGTTGTTGGCCTGCATCCGATGGATATATGACAACTACTTTTTAACTTAGACGTTGTCACTTTCACAGCATGTAGTCCCACTGAGAGCAGTAAGGCTTTAGAACAAGCCTATGTTTGAACTGCTCAAATTCATTTAACTGCAAATAAGTCATCGCATTAGTCTTTAGTGTCACAACTGGTGAATATTTGTTCAGTTCTGTTGAGCTGATGTTAAAAATAGCAACCTCTGCATAAACTGGGATGCAAAGAGTGAGGGGGTAAACCAGTTCTTTCATCTTCCCAAGACTCAGTATTCTAACACAGTTAACATTCCATATGCAATGAATTTTCTTGTTCATTTTGTTTGGCATGTGAAAAATCTTAATTCAAAACTTAAATGGTTCTGTATTGGTTCAGTCTTTCATTTAACAATCTGTTTGCCATGCCCAGAGAAGACTGCTTTTTTCTTAGAGTCATTCTCACTTTGCCAGAGTTATTTCTGTTAGTTTCATATTCCATTCAAAGCATACTTTTAACTGAATTCTTCTTTGCTTGCAGCTTGTGAATCAACTGTTCAGCTGTTGTTTGATGCAGTTATACATTTAGGATGTAAACCATACCTGGACAGCCAGAGAGCTGCATGTATGTGTCATTATGAGGATAAGACAGATCTCTGAAAGAAGATACTGAGTTCTCATGGTGTACAATGAAGATTCAGCTGAACTGAAGCAAGTCTCTGGTTACAAAGCTTTATGATTTTCAGATAGTAATATATTAAACACTGACATGAATATACTGATTTGAAAATCACTACAATATTCTTATTAATGGAAAAAAGAAACAAGTCTTCTTTCTCTTCTATTTTATGCCAGAATCTTGGAAACTGAAATTAGTTTCTTTTGGCGTATGCGTGCTCAGGGCATGTTATTGTACAACACTACAGCACTAGTGTACAACTACAGCACTAGTATGCAACACTAGTGCCATTTTAGTTTTTAAGAAAACTCCATAATGGGGACATCAGAGGCACTGAAGAGTTATATTGAATTCTCAGATGATTTTTAATATAGGTCACATTTTAGGTTTACTAGATGCATCTGATGGATCCAACAGGAAGGAGTGTTTTGTGTGCATCAGTATGACATCTTAAATAGCCTGTACTTCCATGCTTCTGGTACAATTGCATTCAGTTCTCTCTGATATATGCTGTCCTGGGTTTGTTCTTAAAAAAGCAACTAAAATACCCCAAGCCTGTATAGATCTGAACTACATATTTCTACCTGAATCTGTATCAACCTTACTTTTGCAGCACTTTTCAGACCAAATATGTTGATCCTTTTAAGGCTTGACTAGTAAAATGAACAGCTTGCAATCTAAGGATATACTTTTGATTTGACAAAATGGTGAAATGTAGTTTCTTATGTTATTTTTAAAAATTCATCAAATGTCTATTTTTAAATAAAACATTTTGTGTATTATATGCATGGAAAGGATATAGTGTTCCAACATGTTCATTTATATTTGTCTTGTGGCACAACTTGGCTACTGTATTCATCTTTGCTTTCATTTAGTACGTTCTGATGAAAACTAAAAGCAAGTTCCACGGTTAAGATCAGTAAGCCCAGCAAACCTTTTTAAGATGTCCTCTGTGAGGCTGATGGATATTTGAGCCTGTATTTTTGTCCTCGGTTCCCATGACCTCTGTGAGGCTGAGCAACATCTGAGCCTGTACTTCTGTCATCTGTTCTCTCTCTGACTTCTCTAGCTAAAATCACTTGATATCTGAATTATTTGGGTTTTTTTCTCTGTACTCAGCTTTCGTTGCTGACCTACAGGTGTTAGTCCTTAACTTCTGCATTAGGTTCTCTGTTATAATGATTTGCTTTCATGCGGCCCTGATTCTGCTTTAGATATCCACAGGAGAGGAGTGAAAATTAAAATACTGCATCTGTGAACAGGGAATTGAAACCATGCTAAATGCATAAAATTTACTGGACTCATGGACTGTAATGTCATTTCTCCTCTGGAAGGACTTTTATATGTTTTTTCTTGGCCAGTTGTATTTTTGGTTGGTTTGTCACTGGAGCTTACTGTACATGACATTGAATGTGCCTCAATAAAAAAAGTTCCTGCTAAAATTCTTTAGCCGTGCTTCAAGGTTTCTTTTCTTATTTGTGGATATGAAATAGCACTGCAAGAGAAGTATTACTATAGAGTTTTACAAAACTGTGCTTAACGAACTTGTGGTTCCTCTGAATTTGGTGAAATTTATTTTCTACCATAAAACTGAAACAAATCTGAATTACTCTGGAATTCCACGGTTGTAACCCTAAAAATCTTTTAACACCAAAGCAGGGAACGGTAATGGCTTGTTTAAAATGAAAAAAGTACCACAATGAGTCCAAAATGCTGTGATTCAACTAAAATAGCTGTTGAGTTCAGTACAGATGGGCTTAAACTAGATGCTTAAATGAAGGCATGTCCTGGTTTTGGATGGGATAGAATTAATTTTCTTCCTAGTATCTGGTGCAGTGCTGTGTTTGGATGTAGTGTGAGAATAATGTGGATAACACACTGATGATTTAGTTGTTTCTGAACAGCGCTTACCTTAAATCAAGGACTTTTTAGTTTCCTATGCTCTACCAGTGAGGAGGTGCACAAGAGGGAGGGAGGAAGCATGGCCAGGATAGCTGCCCCACACTGTCCAAAGGGATATTCCATACCATAGACTGTCATGTTCACTATATAAATGGAGGGAAGTTTATATCCCAATCAGCTGGGAGGCACTGATCACTGCTTGGGAACTGCCTGGGCATCGATCAGTGGGTGGTAAGCAACTGTACTGTGTGTCACTTATCTGTCCTGGGTTTTGCTCCTCTTTATTATTTTCATTTTTATTATTTTTATTTATTTTACTTTATTTCAATTATTAAAGTGTTCTTATCTAAACCCATGGGTTTTACTTTTTCTGATTCCCCTCCCTATCCTGTGTGTGTGTGTGTGTACAGGTGTACTTAGTTGTTGCCTGGGGTTAAATCATGACTATACAGAAAATTTTCAGTGTTGGAAAGAGCTGGTTTTTGTTCCCTTCTGTATTCACCTGTACCATGAAAGTATTCCAGAGTTTCCTTCAAATCATGTATAACGCTAAAAAGAGCTTTAATCCTGCTGGATAGCACTTTCATAGTTCTGTTTGCAAACCACAGAAAGCATTTAACTTTTTCCAGGGAGTCTTTACTTTGTGCAAGTTTTTCCTGTAGCAGAAATCCTGGAATATATTTACCTGCAAATGATACAAAATGCATTTTGCAGACCACAGCTAGCCTTCATTTTAGGGGTATCACCCCCAGAATTAACTTACATATTTATATATATATATATGTTTTTTATATATATATGTAAAAAAACGTAATGCTTGTCCTGGTTTTGGCTGGAATAGTTAATTTTCTTCCTAGTAGCAGATACAATGATGTGTTTTGGATTTAGGATGAGAATATTGTTGATAACACACAGCTTCTCATACTGCCTTGCCAGGGAGGAGGCTGGAAGTGCACAAGTTGGAAGGGGACACAGCCAGGACAGCTGACTCCAGTTGACCCAAGGGATATCCCCACACCATATGGAATGATGCTAAATGATAAAACTGAGGGGGTGGCAGGGGCAGTTGGCCAGGGATCAGCACTGATCACTGCCTGGGAACTGGCTGGGCATACATTGCAGGGTGGTGAGCACAATCAAACTTCCTTCTTCCGACTGCAGCTCTAATCCATCCATAATGCTTTTTCCAAAAACTACCCACTTATGGTAGAGGTACTGCAACAATCTGAAAGTGTTTCAAAACGTGTATAGGCATGTATAACAAAAAATTTGCATATAACGCACACCAGCCAGACACTACCGGAGGCTTCATACATTGCAATCAAGTTACTGGTGAGTCATCTGAACATGGTGTCTGACGGGCTCTTAGCCTGCAGCAAAACAAAGCAGAGAAAAAGTTTGTAGTGTTACAATCTGAGCAAACTGTTGGACTGAGGAACATGGCTGATACGAGTTCAAACTGCTGAACACAAAGCTCTTACAAAGTCCTAGATTAAGGTTTTACAGCTGCTACTTCACACAGGATTCTCTAGCATGGGCTGAGAGAGCTGGGATTAGAAATTGCAAAAAAAAATGAATCTGCTTGATAGGAGTCTAAATGTTACACAGTGGAAGATGCAAAACTCTTACAATAGTATCATGTTCTAACTAAAGTAAACACAAAGCCAATTTAAGCAACTGTTTTATCTTGATCCAGCTGCCCACTGGCAAACCGAAGGTAACAAGTCGAAACAAGGGGAAAAATAATTGAAATAATTAGAAATACCCATGGCTTCTTCAACCAAAAGGGACACATCTTGTCTAAAAGATTTACCCATGCAAGAAACCTGTGGAAAACCAAACCAAATGGACTGGGTAAAAATGCTTAAAATACCACTCTAGATCCGCCTGCTTTTGTGTTTGTAGGAGCAATCTCTAGTGCATATTCGCACACGAGTTTATCCTAGACCCTGCCTAGAAACAGGCTGGATAGAAAATTCAGATTCTCTCCACTGTACAAAACTGTAAAGCTCTTATACAGAAGAAATTTTTTTTTGTCATTGGCTTTAGTTTAGAGACTTGTGTCTTACGCAACTGATCCAGCGAACAGTAAGTCCATATAATTAACTAGTTGGGAATATCGGCACTTGTTAAGATACCTCGGCATTCTCTTCAATATCTTGTCACACTCGTCACAATTCTGAAATCGTCAGAGAGCTGATGTAAGAATAGAGAAAATGCATTTTGAGGAACAGGAGTTTTACAGGAAAGGAAAGCTCCCCATAAGGGGGCCTTGAGGGCAGTTTTGAAAAATCTCAATAAATAAAGGAGCTTCTCACCACGTTTCAGGACGATAATTTTGTCTACGGCGGTGCAGTTACCCAAGGACGGCCGCTGAGGTGCCCGTCACAGGAGCGCAGGTAACGCAGGGCACACTTTTACACATCACCCTTCGGTTCTCCCGGCCGCGTCCCGCCCGACGGACACTTCCCCCGTCACTCGCCCCGTTTCTTGCGGAGGCGGCGGCCGGAGCCAAGGGCGACAAACGCCCGCCCCCGTACGGAGGGGGCGGGCCGACCCCGGCACGGCACGGGAAGGAAGGACACGACACGGCTCGGCTCGGCTTCAGCAGCAGTTCCTTTGTCCGCGGTCATGTCGGGGCCGGAGCGGCCGGCAGGTGGGTGGGTGCGGGCTCCGGCCGGAGCCAGCGGGATGCCGGGGGGCCTGCGAGGGGCTGGGGGGAGAGGGGTCCCACGGGCACCGTGGCGTGGCAGCGCTGCCCGGAGGGCTCTGCCGGCGCTCGTGGGGAGCGGGGCCTTCGCTCCCTTCCGTCCCGAGAAGGAAGGGAACGGGGAAGGTGTGACGTGAGGAGCCAAAGACGGCGGCGGCCGACGAGGAAATAAATGTGCACGGAAATGGATCTGCACGTAAAGTCCAGCGCACCCTGCGGAGGGGAAAGTCCCGCAGCAGGGCGAGGGAAGGGGGAAGATCGCCGATGTGTAAGAGGAGTTCAAGGGAAGAGAGGGCAGCAAAACTGCGGGGGTTGGGTGCATACCTGATTTTTGATTCCTCTGAAGCAAGGAGAGATCTAAGACAAGTAGTCCCATTGAGAGCAATCAGCTTTTAGAACAAGGCTGTGTAAGACAAGCAGAACACTTTTCATGAATCATGGTAATTCAAGTAGTGTTTACTTGAATGAAGCTACAATATGAGAGTGGCATTGAAAAGCTACAGACTAGGAACTGACTACACAGAATCTGAATAACAGGAAAACCGTATTTCCCTAGTTTCCTTCGGCCCAGGAATTCTGTTCTTCCTCTGTCCACATTACAGTATTTTCTGTTATAGTCTGATGACTATAACATTTTATGATTTGTTTTTGGGGGAGTGCCTTGCCCCCCTCTCCTTAGGTAAAGGCAAAAGCATAAACCATATCTCAGTTACATATGCAAAAATACAGTGTAAATTTAACATGCAGATGCACTCTTAAGGTTTCTGCCTTCCTGTTATCAATACAGGCACAGGTGTTGTTGCAGTTCTTTCAACACTCATTTTTTAGCAATTCTATCATTAGTCTGACCTCCATGTTATGTTTCAAGCAAAAGAAATAGCTTTTTTTTGTGCATTCAGGATAGGAGTGGTAACTGTAAGACACCACAGCTGATTGATATTTGCCAGTGGGAAGCTCAAATTTAAAGAGTAACACTTAGTCCTTTGAGCCACCCCTCTACTTTCCTGTGCTTAATGTTGTCTTCAACATTAAGCTTCTAAAGCCAAGTCCAGATTTCTGCAAGTTTATTCTGGTGTCTTTATGAACTTTTCTCCTCTATCAACACAGAGCTATGTTAGTTTTGCAAAAGACTTTAATAACATGTGAAAAACAGATATGAAAAGGTAATGCTGTATACACAAAGCAGTTTGTAAAATATATGTGTATGTGACTCCTCTTCTAATTGCAGGCCACGTCCAGTTGGATAGCAGACCTATATTATCTACCACAGGTATAGTATAGTATATAGTTTTCATAATGTGTTAGTCTCCACCAGTAGAAGTTGTGATTTTATAGCCCACTGGTTAAGCGAAAGGAATAAATATTTTGGCCTAACCATCTGCAGGTCTGTAGTTCTGCACACTCCCAAGATGTGCACATTCCCCATTGTTCCCACACTGTTACCTTTATGTCCGCTGGCATTAGCTATACATACTGTTACACTACTATTGTGACTCATGTGCTGCATCCAGCCTCTAAGAGAATGCTCAGCTTTGAATTAGCAGCATTACTAATAAAAGCAGCATTGCTAATAAAAGAAACAGTAGTGTATTTTTAAATAATACAACATTGTAACTATTTAGAGACTCTTTTAAAAAATACAGCCAGCAAGTTAATTATATAAAATCATGATCTCTGAATTATGCCTATATGGGTACAGATGCACAGACAGATAGAAAATACGCACGTCTTGACCATCTAAAATTCACACTGTGAGAGTCAGAACTTTCAGAACAGCCTCCAAAAGCTGTGGGTGCGGACAAATGCTAATGAAGCTGTTTAACTGCATGCCTACTTACCTGATGTGTAAAGGAGCTTTTGGTTCACATTAACAGCTAAACTTTAGGGCTGGATGCATAAATTCAAATTGTTTCCGTTCAATGAATGATTTTGCAGCTAAATCACTTTTTGATCTCTAACAGATGGAAATCAGAACATCACAGAAGTAGATGCATTCGATACAAGGTAAAGTTCTAGTGGCAGACACAGATGGCCCAATGGCATTGAAATCATTGAATGCAGGGTTTTCTGATTTTTTTAAGAATATGATGGAATTATTCAATTCAACTCCACCAACTTACAGAACACATATCTAGTTTTAGCTACACCAAATGTAGAAGCGCCCTTATTGTGAAGGCATGTGGAAGGGACTATTAGGAGTGGACTCGTTTTATGGTAGGCAATGTGCAGAGACTGTGGCAAAAATACCATCACAATCTAAGGAACAATTGAACAGACTAAGTAATAGAATGTAGCACAAGCACTTTTCCCTTCCTCTAGAAGGAGGGGAAAAGAGACCATGGGATAGCGATTCCATTGATTTTTCGTATTCCACCTTGCAACGTCTTCTAGCCCTGGAAACAATAAACTACCTGCCTCAGCCATTCAGTAAATACAACTGAGCAGAGAAAGAACTATGTAGGGAATCATCTTTTAATGGTCATTCACAGGATCCAGGGACCTGACTGTCCAAAATCCCTACCAGCCATGCATCTAGCCAAATCCTACAGAAGAGAAATTGCCAAAATCTGAATAAATTCTGGTACTGGCACAGGTGAAATACCATTCATAATTACAAGGCTAAAGTTTATAATATTTGCATTTTATCATGTTAAGTACTCAAACTGGGGAGAGTGTGATAAAGCACCCAACTTCTTATACTTGTTATCCAACCAACACTGTTGAAACCCCCAGACTTTAAATAGTCATCCAAAATTCCTGTTCTCTGAATTCTTATGTAGTCATTACCAAAAGATATTTCATTAAGGAGTTTCTCATAATGAAGTAGAGAAACAGAAATAGTTTATGGATAACTATAACTTTGTTGTGAAATGAAGCATTTTGCTGACAAACTGTGATCTTTAAGTAGTGTCTGCAGGCAAATATTCTAGCCAATTTCTTCCACTAATTGCACCAAATCTGAATATTCTATAGCAGGAAAAAAACAGTAACATGGCAAAAATGGCTCTGACTAGAGCCATTCCTAGGGCAGCATGACCTGGACTGTCATTCTGTACACCTGTTCTGTCCTTGTCTATTACCAGTGGTGTCACCAGAAGTGTTTTACTTTTCATTTTCTGCACCAATTACTGTCTTCAGAAGCAGAAAGATGGTCTGCTTTGTCTCCCACAACACAGCCATGTCAACATTTGGAAACGATCTTCTGGATCCAAATGTTGGCATGACTGTGGGTCCACAACCAAGTCCAGAGCATGCTGTTACACGCTTCTATATTGTGTTTTGTTCATAAACCAATAACATTGCTGAATGCTACTCCCAAACACACAGGTACTCCATGCTTTTGTTGCTCTGATATAGTCCTCTACTTAGAAGCTGGGAAGGTCATTTATTCTGTCCTCTAGAACACCTCTGTCCTTCAGCCTTCAGATTTTGTTGGCTGGTTGCTAAAAACTTAGATGAACAGTTGTATTATCATAGTTTTCATTTTCTTAGGGTAAACAATAAACATTTGTTCTCCTTTTGCAAGATACACTACTCTTAGCACCTCATCACCATCAGTTTATAGTCTATTACTTATTATGTAGCACTTGATTTACTTAGAAGAACTTGAAGCAAACCGCAGACAGCTACAATTCCAAATAAGTACATGTGTACTATCCAATTATGCTAAAATAATATTTAGCAGAACACATAACATGGAGAATTGGAGCCATGCCTAAAGTGCGCCATTATATGTGTTACTGTGTTACTAATGAGACAGCCTCCTGAGGAGAGAAAACACAAATACCTTGCAGAGAAACTGTTCAATCTATCTGGTGGAGTCACAGTAAACACCCAACACTTGTTTTTACTGATTCCCTTAACATGCCCAAGCTTTTAAAAAAGACCTAGCGATTTTGGGTCTTCCTAAAATATTCTACATTTTGAGGTCTTGTCTTCTGAAATTGGCTCCTCCAAATCTCTAGTCAATTAAAAATTCTTACCTTGTGGAAATACAGGAAGTTAATTCAATTAGCCACTGACTCATTTATCAAGAATGTTTTCCATCTCTGGCAACAGGCAAACACATGATCCTGCAGCGCAGTACAAAATGAACCATCAAAGAAGAGGAATTGCATTAATCTTCAATCATGAACACTTTTTTTGGCATTTAAAAATGCCAGACAGACGTGGGACTTTAGCAGACAGAAACAATCTGAAACGCAGGTAAGAAACTTGCTTTCTCTGCTCATCCTTAAAAAAATCTAAACTTCAGAAATCATAGTCAAATAAGCAGTTACCTAAATCTTGTGTTTTAAGTAGAGACCAAAAGATTTTGTAGACATAAGCATCTCTGCAACTTTGGTACAGAAAGCTGTAATGAAAAAGCTTTAGGGCAAATTCCCTACATCACAGAAACTGCTGGCACAAGTGCTATGATTTCAGTGAGTCCAGAGCTTTCTTTGGGCAAACTCTTTGAAGTAACTTGAGGTATTAGACCTGTACTTGACACTGGTTTGAGTTCAAAATCAACTTTAGTTTGTTTGGGTTTTTTTCATAAATAATGCATAAACATGAATATTTATTCTCTGAGAGGGAAAGCAACTGACATATAATTTGAGCAAGACTTGTACTAATACTGATGTGTTTTAATAATAGTTTGACAGACCTTGGATTTGAAGTCAGAGTTTTTGATGATCTGAAAGCAGAAGGCGTGCTGCAGGAAATTTATGAAGGTAGGAGACTATACAGTGATTATGTCTAACTATTTGTAGCAGAATTTCCAGGTATCTTTTCTTCCATTCTCTCTATTTATCTAACTTAAAACAGTTTTTGTGCACAAGGAAGTTCTTTAATATTAGAAGGACTTAAAGGTTAGATTGCAGATTATTGCAGTGTAAGGGAAACTTCTGTGGAAGAACTAAGGAAGTCACTAAAAGATGAAAGAAAGTACTTGCTGCTGGGAGAAGTTGTTAACATTCTTCTTTTTACATTTAGTGGCCCTTCAGCCATGTTGAATCAATGCACCTTCAAATCTGCAGTATTCTTCTATCTGAAAATAGCTTTCATTTGAAAAGGACTGATCAGGGATTAAAAATGATACAAATGTACAATGTTTTTTAAACCTCAGGATGACTGTTTAGTCATTTTGACTATTTCAGCCTCTCTGGATGACCACAGTAATGCTGACTGCTTTGTTTGTGTGTTCCTGAGTCATGGCGAGAATGATCATGTTTACGCATATGATGCCAAAATCAAAATTGAGACAATCACAGACATGTTCAGAGGAGACAAGTGCCGGAGTCTAGTAGGAAAACCAAAGATATTTATCATTCAGGTAAGACGTCTGTTTCTGAATTCAGTGGACTTAACACTGACCTGTGTTTTTCTGCAATACAGATGTCAGTTTTCCTGATGCAGTCTTTCCACAAGGGAAATTTTTCCTTAAAGACATTTCAGACAAGGAGTCTTCTTTTTTAAGAAACCTGTATGTACACTAGTGTTAATATCATGATTATAGCTGTATTTAGTAAGTAATTTTATGAAGAGAAACACAAATCAAGCCCATGTCAGATTGACTGTCAGTGTATATTTAATGGCAGAGAAGGCAGTGCCATATTTTTGGGGAAGGTCTCAGCTCAGTTCCTACTGCTCACACCTCACTAGACTGTAGAAGGCTATCAAACCTCTATCTTCATTGCTTCCTTCTAGGCAAGTCCCTTTAACTGATCCTTACTGAAGCTGGGGTTTGTGTTTTGTTTTTCTGTTTGGTCGTTTTCTTTTTTTGTGGACTACTTGGTTGGTTTTTGTGGTGGTAGTGATTTTTTTGTTTGTTTTTTTTTGTTTATGACCAATACCTGGCATCTCTGTAGACTCTAAGAATCAATTTAAGGATTTATTGTCTCAAAAATACTTTTTGTGATAAGTCAAATAAAGCCCATATGTAACCTCCTGTTTCACATCTTGGTTCATGGCATAACGCAAGCTGGGAGGCACCTCAGAAGGTCTCTGTTCAAGCCTCTTGTTCAAAGCAAAGTCATGGGATCATGCAGGGCTTATCCAGAGCAAACTCATATATGAACCTGGCCTTCAGCAGATTGTAATTGTAGTTGTTTACAGAGTAATCCTAAGTATTATCTTTTTTCTTTTTCCAAATGAAAGCTTCCTTAGGCACAGGGCTGCTGCAAGAATCAGCACATCATTAATTCATCTTTCATTAGGAGTCATGCAGGTTTCCTTTATTATTTTTAACGTGGAACCAAACATGGAAAAATATTTTCATATTTCAATTTTAAGTAATACTTGGAAACATCTATAACATATACTCATCAAAAAGCTAATTAACTTAGTTCATCAGCTGAGTTCTTTTATAGAACAACTGGCACAGCATTTACCTTTGGAAATTAGAGGAAACAGCCATATGGAACTTCATCACTGTAAAGATTTTTTTTGTGTTTTCTCTTTTTAGTGGTAGTTCTTAAGTAATGCTTCTTACTTTTTATGTTTTGACCATGTTCTCACCTTATGCTCCATGTGTAGCCTTCCTGCATCACTGACAATACTGGGCTCACTTACTGACTTCTCACAAAAAAACCCTCCCTCATCTAACACATTTGAGACAACTAAGAGCAGAAGTGTGACAGCATGTAATGATGGCTGTGCTCAGAACATTAATTCAATGCTGCCTGCTTGCCTGATTGCCTCAGGGAGGCAATTCTTCCTCTCTGCTCAGCACTGGTGAGGCTGCATCTGAAGTATTGCATCCAGTTCTGGGTTTTCCAGTACAAGAAAAATGCAGACTTATTGAAGTGAGTCCTGCAAAAGGCCACAAAGATGATTAAGAGACTGGAGTATCTCTCATAGGAAGAGAGGCTGAGAGAGCTGGGACTGTTCAGTTTGGAGGAGATGCCTCAGGGGAACCTTATCAATGTTATAAACATCTGGTGGGAGGGAATAAATAAAAGGGAGACAGGCTCTTTTCAGTGGTGCTCAAGTGACAGGACAAGAGGCAACCGGAATGAATTAAAACATACAAAATTCCATCTCAACACAAGAGAACACTTTTTCACTGTGAGGGTGGTCAAACACTGGAAGAAGTCACCCAGACAGATTGTGGAGTCTCCATCTATGAAGATACTTGAAAGCTGACTGTACATTGTCCTGGATAGCCTGCTGTAGAGCAAACCTTGGCAGTCTTAGTGATTCTGAGATCATCTCAGGGCTTTCAATGGACTTCATCGCCAATATTTTAACTGATAGAGAAGTAAATGGGTCTTTATGACCCAGATTGACGGTAATGTGGAACACCTAACTCAAGTCCCCTCTGGTTAACTTCAGAAGTATCACGTTAAGCATAGGTGACTTTGGCAAAGGTGGAAGCCTAACAATACTTCTCACCAACAGGCATGTCGAGGTGATAAACATGATGATCCAGTTATTGCTCATGATTCAACAGACAGTAGCAACGAATCCACTGTCAATGAGACTGAAGTGGATGCAGCTGGTGTCTATACTCTGCCCGCTGGTGCAGACTTTATCATGTGCTACTCTGTAGCGCAGGGTAAGTTCTAATATTTTACATCTAATGTCTAAAACTTCATTCATTCTTCATTTTGCTGTCAAAAAAATGAGAACAGTTCCAGGTCATCTGTTTTACATGTCTGATAAGTGACAACTTGTCTGAAAGAACCTGACATGTTAAAGGAAAAGTGAAAATAAACTATCAAGGTTGCAGGTTATTTGCCAAACAGAAACAAACATTCTCATCAATCTTCCTGCTGAGCTGTCTGCTGATAGCACGCATTCCCTTCTATTCCACGATTGTAGGATTCTGGTGGCTTATAACTTTCCCTGCACTATATGGCTGTTCTCTCTTGTCCTCACTCCCATCTGCTCTCTTGTAATGTGCAGATACAGTCCTGTGAGCTACCAATCCCTGAATCACGTTCCTCTTAGCTGAGCACTATAAGTGATCTCAAAGCCATTTCCCATCTACGATTTCCAGTGAAATTACGTAATTGGCAAAGTAAGATTTATACCCATTAGTAATCCCTTACAGATGGTAGCGAACAGTAACTCTCATAAGTATTTTTCCAAGAGTCATCACTACTTACATTCAGATATTATTTTATGTTTCTGTTCTACATTAGGCTACTACTCTCATCGTGAGACTGTAAATGGCTCCTGGTACATTCAAGATCTGTGTGAAACGCTTCGGAAGCACGGGTCTTCCTTGGAGTTCACAGAGCTTCTTACTGTCGTTAACAGGAAAGTATCTTACCGCAAAGTGGATGTGTGCAGAGACAGTAATGCTATAGGAAAAAAACAGATTCCTTGTTTTGCCTCAATGTTAACTAAAAAATTGTATTTTCATCCAAAATCTCAGTAGATTGTTATTTAACAACGATGACCATTAACTACTACTTGCTGCAGAAATGAAAACACCATCTTAGTTCAGGAAACTTTAATACTCTACAAGATTGTTCGCAAAATCACTGGAATCAAACATTATAGTTCGTATACATAATAGATTCTAAAATCTTAAAGCAATTTTAAAGCTAGTATTACAGCTCAGGGAATTTGGGAAAAGCTGACTGGTCCAAAACTCTAAGGTGCTCAGATTTTATTGAAATTGGTATCTAGATTACTTTTTTGTAAAAAGCCTTTTGCTTAATTGCCATCTAACTATGGCACATTTTACTACTTCCAAAACATTTCTAATGTTGCATTAGATTAACTTATCTTGCTCCAAGAGCACACTTTATAGGGAATAAGTTTGTAGGGTATCTTTTTAGATTTGTGGAAGCAGCATCCACGTTGCAATTTTTGTGGCTTTATTGAGCTTTTTGGACATTTTTTTATTATTTTCTCTCAACACTAAAAAGGAATTTAATTCCTTGAGTACAGTTGTAGCATTAATATAGGGTTAATTAAATAGGGTTAATTAATAAAGGGTTTCTTTTTACTTGAACATCATCGTCTCAGTTTGAAGAGACTGGAATGTTTGTCAAAGAGGATGAGTTATGAGACAGACCAAACTCCTCTCTCTCAGCAATTGTAAATTCAAAAAATTAAGGGGCTTTAATCGAGGAAGTGTGGAAAAAAAGGAAGAAGTACCACTCCTTTATTAAAAGATATATGTATGTTGGCAAGAACAGTAACTGAACATAAAAACAACTAAACAATAGTGCCGTACCCAGAAGTCCCCTTCAAACAAAAGAAAAGAAAAGTCTGAACACTTCTCTGTCCTTCACCGCAGTTCTAATCACGGCCGGCAGGGGGCGCTGATGGATCACTGGAGGTGCAGGGCCTGCAGTGCTCGGTGTTGGCCTGCAGGGGGCCTGCAGGGGGCGCTGTCGGGCTCTGGCGGTCACCACACGGGAAGGGGTCTGGGGGTTGGTCTTGGATCGCGGGAGAAGCCGAAAAGAAAATGGGGACCCTTCCCCCAGTGGAAGAAAGGGGGAAAGGAAAACAGTTCATCCCCACAAAACTCACTGTTGTCCTCAGATGACAATTAGAACGCAGCAGGTCCAGGCTGGAGACAAAGACAGCCTGCCCCGCAAGTCGAGGCCAGCAGTCAGGGCTGACCAGGGCGGGAAGCCAGACAGACCGGTCTCCAGGCCTCCTCTCCAAAAGCACGCACGCAAGACTCTCCTCCATCTCTGTCCCAGAGCAAGAGCTCAGCAAAAGCTGTGTGAGGGCAGCCAGCAACTCCCACCGTGAGCCGGGCCAGCTACCGAAATCCCAAACTCCTTCCCCTTCCTATTTGAACTCCATTCTTCCCACAGCCAGAGCAGGGGAAGAAATATTCCACTCCTGGGTTTATAACCTATAACAATCATTTACGTTTGGGGCACAATTACAGCTTGCTGGTGCTTTGAATCCTCAGGAGAAAAGCAAGCAGTAGTGAAATGAGACCTTAGCTTGACTTTGGGTAAGCTTGCCTTGTACGTACCTCTAAAGCTAAAGCTGCTAGACATCTCTAGGCAGCTCTGCGAAATATAACCTATGCAAACCTTCATACTTCAGACCTTGGTGTTGGATCAGCTTCTTCCTCCTCTTGGCTCTGGAGAAGATCAGCCATACTCTGTCATTGTGTACATACAAGTCATAGTCACCATAGGATTGTTACTACTGCTGCATCAGCAATTGCAGTGACACTGACTATGATACTGCCTAGAAGTGAATATTTCTTTTCTTTGTTTTTTTGGTGTTGGGTTTTTTTATATATTATTGGTACATACACTTAACCCTGAGGGACAATGGAGAACTCAAACTGAGCAAAATGTCTTAATCCACTTTCCTGGGGATAAAATAATTGGTTTACTGCCTCTGCTTTAGTTCAGTCTATGGTCCGAACCACATACGTTAAATCTTACGATGTCTACTTTTAAGCTTTACATAAATCATGTATGTTTGAATGTTTTGATAATTTTTTTCAATAAAGTGCAACATAAATGATTTTATATTGAGATGCCTTGTTCTTCCAGCAATATTTACTAAAAAAAGCTTACCTGTAGATCAAGTCTAACCTTCATCAGTGGTGTTACACCAACAGTCAATGCAAAGAGCTAGGGAAAAGAATCCTTAATACTCAATGCAAGAAGAATTCTGTGAGCAACTGCTCATAGTACATGGTACTAAAAAGACAGCTTTTGTTCTGTAAAGCATCTCTGTCATTTTACCAGCAGTCAGAATGCCTCCATTGTACTAATGAAATTTGAAAAATATCTTGAAGATTTTGAAAAAAAAAAATAAAAAAATAAAATAAACCAAAATCATCAAGTGACCAAATCATTTTAATAGATATTTAATGCAACTTTCAAAACTATAGTGGTCAAAAATGCCCAGTTTCAATTTCAATTAAATGTTCATATCAGCTTTGAAAGGGCAACTCCAATATATACAAAAACAAAGTTAGTCCTTGTCATTGATTTCCTGGATGGGAAGCCTCAGGTGCAGAGGTTGGCGCAGACGCCTCAGGGATTCTTCTGCCTGCGAATATAAGGAAGAGTGAGAGTTTATTATTGAAAGAGTGAGAGTTCATCCTTCTGCAGCCCTCTGTTTTCTCCTCTTTCACACATTTGTCTTCTCACAAGGCACTGGTCTTAGGCAAGAAACCAAGCAAATCAAAGGGAGGATGCTGAACATTTACAAACCTGCTGAGGGCATTCAGCCAGTCTCCAGAGAGAAGCATGAATCCTGCCGTCAACCCACTCACCCACACCCCAAAGTATTATTTTCCTGAAATCACAATTACAAAGTTCATACTCACAAGCCACTGAAAAAGCATCAAACTTTAGCTTTATGTCATATGTGGCTCATGAAATTACATCCTGAACTATGGGTTTTGAACTAAAATTAGTTCCCATTTTCTTTTACAAGACACTGAACACAAGGCTGGCAAGATGGGATGGAAGAATGAGAACAGAGGAGTGAGAGATCTGCTAGACTTTGTCATGAAGGCCAAAAAGTTTCTCCTACGTACACACAATTTCCATCCAGTTGCTCATATTCTGTAAAACTAAGCCTTTTACCTAAGGAATAGGATTATGATGTCAAATGCTGAACTCTGCAAGACAATCTCCTTCCAAGGAAGGGAAGAGACTCTTACCACAGCAGTGCAGCAAAAATACTGTGTCCAGAAGCAATGCAGTTAGTCTATTAAAATGGTTAAAAAATGCAACATTAATTAGAATATGCAGAAAATAGGCTGATGAACTGACTTACTTGTTTTAAAATAAATTAATGAAGGTCTCCCTTTCTGATGATTTACTGGAGTAGTTTATACGTCAATGGCAAACACTGAATGGTTATCTGAACAGCTGAAACTGGCTGATAAACAGTACACTGTTTTGAATGTAAGTAGCAAACCTTGAGGTCAATTTTCTGTTAGCTAAGAGTTTACTGAGAAAGTCTTAAGCCAGAAGCTACCACATTATTCAAGGACTGTGTTTAAATACCTCTGCTAGGTCGTCTTTGAGCTTGTTGTATCGTTCCACATTAAAATGCTGTTTTTTGGATTTCCGATAGAAGTAGTGGAGAAACTGCCTGTCCTTGGCATGAGGGTAAATGTAGTCCTGGTGAAGGAAGGGGGACATATATTTGGGGTTATCAAGAAAACTGAGTAGAGGTCAGAAGATTAGAAATTCAGCCTGTTTCAGGAATATTTATCTAGTTCAACACACACCTATGTTCTGTAAAGAGGCTACACATGAAGCTATGCTATTACAGGTCATAAGGGCTTTTTAGACACATGGTTGGAATCATTTCTATCATGTCTGAAGGAATTTTCAATTGTAATGAAGACATAGCATGATCTTCATGACTGGAGCCACTGGAGTAAATAGACACAACCTTCAGGGAGTCAGAGGAAGTTCAGGTACTGTTTCTCACAGACTTATTTGAAAGTCTTATGGCACCAGCAGCTCTTCAAAAGAGCCAAGTAGTAATCTCTTTATCTACTCACTTACAAAAATTAGGAATGCCTTAGTCCTTCTTAAAACACAGTGAGAAGGAATAAAACTCACATTTAGAGCCAGCTCTTCATAAGAACAGACATATCCCCCTTTCTCACTCAATGAACCTAGTGTCTTACAAGGTCTATAGATCCACTGGTTATTATGGAAGAAGGTGTTGGCTACTCTTCCACAACACCTCCACAATAAAAGGTTTGCATCACAGAAAGTTTGACATCAATATGCCTACTTTGAGAGTAAAGTACAGAGCTAAAATAGGAAAAAGAAACATTTCTCAAAGTCTCACAGAAGTCTCACAAGTCTGTATTGTGAAGGTCAGTTAAGATCTGAGCAAGCTTTTGTTCTTCTACACAATGGCTGCTTCCTGCTCCACTTCAGTTGTCCTAGATTTACCTCCATTCATTCAAAGTCACAGAAAAGCAGTCAGATTATGAAGAACAAAGCAACAGCTTTTTTTCAGGCATTAAATAAGGCATATTTTAGTAATGCAACTTGCCAGAGTTCCAAATGGTTTGGTACCCTGCACTGTTTATACATAAACTCCAGCAAATAAAAGCTGCTGTTCAGTGATGTTCTTCTGTAAGGCAGTGTTCACAAACTGTCACAGCATTAGCAGTTGCTCTCCCTTTACAGCAATGAGCAAGGTTCCATTTACTATGCAAAGTGGTCCACAAATATTTTAAAGGAGAGACTTCTTTCATCACTTCTTATTCCCTAGATTATGAAATCTTACAGATAGTAGCTATGCTCTGCAGCTGGTCTGCAGTTCATGTGTAACAGCACCTGGACTGATTTTGCATCATGTAATGTTTGTATCCAGCCCCATTACGGATCAAACAAGTCCTTGTCTGATGTCAAGGCTACTTACTAAATTCTATTTTCATCAGAGCCCAAACATTGTGATTTTCAGAGTCAGTTTTCCTTCTTTTCACTATTCCAGACACTACAAGAAAAGGACTTACTTGCTTAGTAAGAACAAAGTAGGCATAGAAAGCCATGGCAGTCCCGTAAGTGATGAAGTACGTGACTGGCTCCATGATGTCCCACGAATAGACCCACCACGTGAGCCACGCCAACGCTCCCCCTTGAGTTGACATCAGAGCTAAGCCAACCCATAGAAGCCTGGAGGTTTTTGCATCTGCACTGTTTATGATTCTGGCTTTCATCTAAGGAAAAGAAATATAGCAAACATGAGTGCTCCTCTGATAAGCAGCTCGTCAACTATGTTTTCTCCTGCTGGGCTAGATCCTCTTTCAGGATTTCTTACTGATACCTCTTACTGACACCTCTTACTAACTTACCCTGCTAAGAAATAAAAAAATTGAAATCCAAGAGCAACCAGATCTTCTTGCCTTTGTGCACCAAAAAATTCCGCTTTTAAATTTGTCCTTCCAACTACTAGGGATCTATGTCTACTGGTTTTGCATTTACCATTCTAGGCAGTTCTGGGTAACACTCAGGCTGGTCCTCATAAAGCAGGAGTCCTTTTGTCCACTAGCCTAAGCCACAGATGATGTCAACCCCACTACTGGGTTTTTCTCTCAGAACTTCTACAGCAACAGCTGACTAAATGGCCTTTCAACCTCAATACTAGCCATGCTAAGGCTTGTTCATGACAACTTTTTTTCCAGGTGTTGTGATTTCTACCCAGTGAATGTCTGAAACAGGAGGGAAAAGAACTGAATTGAAAATAATTTGAATTCTATTTGAGCTGACATTTGTTTATATAACAAACAAACCAGATACACCCTAGCCATTCATGCTGATTTTCTTCTATTACAGAGCTTATTCTTGATGAAAGGAAATGCTTTTGAGTTTAAAAAAGAAGTAACTCCACTTTCCAACCTGTTCAAGGGGCAACAGCTCTTCTTTGAGGTGATCCACTTTCTGTAGCAATTCTCTCTCTTTTCTGATCTGGTGATCTTCTAAATGTAGGGCTACAAACAGTCTGTGAACCAAGAATTTGATATCTTCCATTTCAGTAGCATGCTCACTATTCAGCTTATCTGAAAGAAAATATTTGTCACATAAACCATTTCAAGAACTCACTCTTCTTCATTCTCTCCCTACCTCCAACCCCAAAAGCAGGACTGTCCAATGGTAAAAAACCAAAACCAAATAGAAATACCTTTCTCCAGACAGGTTCCAGTTTTCTGAGACTTCCCATGCCTTTCACTAAAGATAATCCGTTATTAAGGATTGCTCTTACCTTTTACAGGAGGTGACACACTGTACTCTGTGTTGTTGATAACAAGTTTAAAGTCATTCATCAGTAAGACCTCCATCAAGGTTGCATGAGAGACTTTGCTACCATCTGCAGAAGAAAGATTTAAGTTCTAGATCACTTACCATAAGGAGTCTTAAACATTAGCAGATAACCCTGCTAATGTTTAAGAGTTAATGTGCTACAGTTCTTCATTAATAATGTTTGGAAGGGAACTGTACTTTCAGAAAAACTGGTAACTAACACTAAACATTAAGGAGGAACACATGGTGTGATTCTTGGGGCTTGATCTGTGCAGAGCCAGAAGCTGGACTTTGATGCTCCTTGTGGGTCCCTTCCGATTCAGAATATTCAGTGATTCTGCGACACCAACGCAGTGTACCTGAATGCTTTCTCCACTGGTATCATTCAGACCTGTCCCTACTATAAGCAGACTTGCATTTTCTTGTCTGTGATTAGGACTAGAATAGACCCATTGGTGAGGGCAGAAGAAAAAGAAGTTCTGAATAAACCAGCAACAAATTGCAACATAAGGGTCTACATTTTTGTTTCTCCACTCACACTCAAGTTTGCATCTTTACTGGGGTTTTGGGCAATTAAAAGACCTTCAAAGACTTCATCTTCAGTTACAGATTTATGTCTTTACTTAAACAGGCTCTTCAAGTCAAAAGGAGCAATTCCCATCAATAGTGGTGTACAGATTTTTATTAATGGTATTTAAAATCATTCTGTTTTGCTATCAGTGACTGGAAGGTAAGAACTAGATAGCTACACTGTCCAGTAAAAGGCAGACCAGAAGCCACAGAGGCATAGCTCTGGAGAACACTTTTCTACTTCTTTTTGATGCAAAAAATTATATGAATGGTACCCCATGAATTTTACATGCCATTTTACAGCTCCTACCGAAAAGGAACTTCTGGACTCATTAGCATGAACACATAACAGTGGATGCCAAGAGCACACCAGGGTTCAGATGGTCCAAGAACCTGCAGAGCCCACACCACTGCTGCTGGACACATCACTGTGGTATGGGGGTTTGAAAACCCCCATGGAGCAGCTGCTCCACAGTAACTGTTTGACCTGATTTTCATTTCCCATACCAAAAATGGGCATCTTCCCCTGTCCCTGCCAAGAGCTAAAGCAGCGGCGCAAAACAGCAGCTTTACTCCCAAGATGAATAATGAACAGGGTACAAAATACCAAGACTTTTGTATGTAAATATTTGTCACAGTGCTACTTCCCCAGCTCCCCCATCGTGCCCACTACAGAAAGGCACCACAGATGACTCCACACCTCTGATTATTTATTCACCAGACCTCTGTCCTCAGGTCCCATCTGCTGAGGCTGAGACTGCTGAGCTCTGCGAGCTAATGCACCAGCTGGCTCGCCCATCCATTCTGTGTGGGCAAAGCAAACCCAGAAGGCTATCACTTTCAATCCAAAATATGAAATTTTAATGTGCCCATCCACTCATTTCTTTTTTCTTTTACAGTGTAATAAAGCATCACAGCTCGTTAAGGTGACATTTATGAAGTGACATTTAAGCAAAAATTCCTTTTCAAAAAAAGGGCCAGACAGATTCTTTGTTCTGGATGTGAAACACCACCAATTTATTAACCTGTGCAACCTTTTATTAACCGAAAAGAAGACAAGTTTTGGGGAAAGGGAGGCATTTTATTTAAGAAATTCCCCACAGGCTTTTCGCAAAGGCTACTTTCAATCCTAGACCTAAACACAAGTGTTCCGATGTGGACAAAGGGTCATTTTTTTGCCTACTTAAGTTTTGCAGGACCAAAATCAAATCCAGAGAAAATGAAAGCAAGTCATCATACACAGCACTGATACTTTCAGTTAAGGTTAGCTTTCATTTAATGGATAAATGGCACAGAAATGTCTGCATTAAATCAAGGCTTCATAATTTGTCTTTAATAATAAATGTTTAAAATCAACTCTCAGTACTTGACCAATAGTTTCTCTTTACAGTATCAGTTTCCTAATAAATTAAACATTTAAGTTGTTCTCTAACATTACAATTGCCCAGTACTTGACAAATACAGAGCAGAGAACTGTTTGACAGTCACTATTTTAATCAAACTGGACAATGTTTCTATTCCAAAGTCAGAGGTGGACAGGTGCATGTTTAAACAGATGAGACAGGTGAAAACGACCCAAATTCCTCTTCACTCTTGAATCTGCTGCCTGTCTGTGCCAAAAATGCTAGACTTTGTGATTCACTGCTGAATCGCACTCTTCTGTGGTATGTCAGCAAAAGCTAACTACTCCCGCTTCAGTGCAAACATCAGTCACTTGTGAAGCATGTAATTCACAGAAGAATTCGATTCCACAGTAAATGACAAATACTCCTGTCCTGGATGTCTCTGCATAATAGCAGTACCCAGAGGTTAACTGTTTGCTGGCACATGTATTGTCTCCCCCCCAGTTAAGAAATCCTTTGTAGTGAAAACCTCCATTTTAAGGGGAAGGCCAGCTGCTGAAAACAGGCATTTGTTAGTGGCTTCTGAAGATAAGAGTCTTTTAGGAAATTATCTTTTTCAAGAGAATTTTCTACTTTTGCTGCCTTACAGACCCTAAAAAACCTGAAAAAACACCACCAAAGTTCCTGTGTACACAAAGCTCCTGAAGCTCATGCACACACTGGGATCCACACACATCGCATCTCCATTGCTCCGGAGGATATAAAAAAAATGGCTCTATGGGATATTGTCCTGGTTTACTAAATGTGCTCTCAAAGGCAACTAAAGCAGCTTCTCCTATATATCTGGCTTCCTGATCTTCTGGGAATATCAATCTGTTTTCAGTTCCCTTAAAAGTCTCTGCAGCCCTCTGTACTATCAACCAGAAAGAAAAGGAATGTTATGAATGCACCCAGCTATGAAACTTTCAACCAGCATTCCTTGACCCCATCCTTTCTTCTGCTTATGTGTTACCTGATGGAATATAAATCTTTCCATAGGAATGTAGCTATCTTTTTTTTTTCTTTTCTTTCTCTCTAGAGGCATAAGCAGGGAAGGAGCAAAATAGATGCTTTTAGTAAGTCAAATTCAAGTCCCTATTCTACCAGATTCAGACCAAAAAGCTATATCCCAGTTCTACTTTTGAGATTGAGTCCTTCTCTAGTACCAAGACAGGAATTGCAAGACTCTTCAGAACTGCTGTGGAAAAACTACAAAGCACCGCCAAAATACAAATCATCTTGGAAATAAAATGGAGAACCAGGTGAACTAACTGGATGTTAATTTTTATCAACAGGAAAACCAAAGAGACAGAACAAAAGAACACAGTGAGTAGAGCTTGAGATAATTATCTAAAGTCTTGAGACAACAGGATAAATAGTATGCTACAAGGAGGAAAGAGGACATCAATGCAAAAATATTAGTTAGCCTTCGACCCTAGCAATCACTTTCCTTTCAACCCAAGGGCCCCAAAGCATTGTACTCCAGCTGATGAATGAAACGTCCCCAAAGACTCCAAAAGCTGCCCTTGACTATTGCACTCATTATCTGGTTGCTTAGCTCTTTCATATGAGTTCAAGTTTGTAGTAAGGCAAATGGATTCTTTCAGCTCTGGGTAACACTGAACAACTGGCAGACATCACATTCAAAAGCCCAAGAGGTTGTCTTTATGAAGGATCATGGAGGATAAGGAAAGAAAAAGGTATCAAGGAGATCAGAAGAGAGATACATATTTAAAGACAGCATTACAAAGAGAAGCTAAACTTCTAATTTTTAATTAGCTTTTCCAAGAGGACTCAGATACTAAATTTGAAACACAATAAAATCCAGAAGCATTCAAGAGCTACCCCAACAGCAACAATGCTAAAACTGATGGAAGACTGAACTTGTGCTTCAGAGGGGAAGTCCATTTGAAAAGCAATGTATTTATTCTGGGGAATAACAAATATAAGATACCTGTTGCAAAGACTTCTGCCCTCTCAATTCCTTTATCTTCTCTTTGCAAATCCTGCAGGAATGCTCCTACAGTGGTCACCACCGGCTTAACAGTGAACTGACAGCGTTCACTTCTTGAGGGCAGCATAAGAGTTATCACAGGAAGACCATGTCTGTAATTAATAGTTACTTCTGGGGGATAAAAAAAAAAAAAAAGAAAACTAAGTAAAAAAGTCATATTGTAGGTTGTGGTTTAATTTAAAACCTGTTTTTAAAACACAGGATGAATTAAGGAGAATACAAAAAACATTCTAGATTTTTAAAATTAATATAGTATGTCTATTTCTCGGAGATATATATAAAACCACATAACTAACATCATCTCACCTAACCCTCACAAAAAAAAAATAAAAGCTTGTTGACATTGATGGAAAGGGGGAAAACCTGCTGGGAAAGCTTACCATCAGATGGCACCAGTGTGCTGTAAGGTGCTCCTTCCCAGCCCCTCCAAGCTCCAGCGCTCCTCCAAAGCCACACCTGCAGCATGGACACAGGAGAGCTTGCTTTAGAAAGGTCAGGATGCAAGATATATCTGGTTAAAAGCAGTAACCCAGCCTGTCACAGTGACCTGCTTTTATGTGATCTGACAGAGATGTCTAGACGTCTGAAGAAAAAAACCCTCACTTAGCAGTTCTATGTAAAAAATTAAACCATCCTGATAGCACAATCATTGCCAAAGGTATTAAGGTATTACCCACAGATAAACTTTTTGTCTAGTGTGGTTTAACTAACTCAAGGAAATAAGGGAAGGGGAAGGAAAGAAAGGAAAAAAAATTGCAGTGTTTCTGAAGGCCTTCAAGCAAATGCTACAATAAAACCTCTCCTCTCCACCCAAAACAGCCATGGGTATGGTTTCAGTGGTCTGTTAGTGCTCAATCATAATCACAAATAAAATATAAGGGACCGAGGTCACTATTCTTTGCTTCATAATTATATACCATACACCAAAAGCTAGCTGTTGACATTCATGCTGTTAAAATACAGCTTGCTCAAGTACAGAAGATTTTTTAAATGTTTTAAATAGGAATGGCTGTTGCTGCAACTACCACCACCACCAGCCTCTGGTACCACACTGAAGAAGGCACACCCAGATGCAATAAGTATCCTAGATGCCCTGGGACAGGGATGACAGCAGGGTTTTGAACCTGCATAGTTGAGCTCACAAGCTTGTCCCTTCCAGAGACACTGGTGAGAACCATCACAACACTTCAACACAGTCATATCACAACACAGAAGACAAACTGCTCTGATTAGACCCATTACTTAAAGCAGTCCAGCCACACTGTGGAACGTGCAAAACAAAAGTCTTTGCTGCTACAGTGAATCCCCCTGCATAGGGAGGGAACAATTTTATTACAGTGAGTCCACAAAGCAGGCGTTGCTGCCATAACCTAAATGTAACAGGTAGAAGGGAAATCACATCCTTGGCTAAAATGGTTACAAAAATTGTGCATGGGCTGGACCAAGGCCTGGGATTTGAAATATGGTAGTTGGGGGAAGTGGAAAACAATGCAGAGAGAAATGACAAGGACTGATCCTCCCTCTAGTGAGCTTTATAGCTCATCTTTCTGAAGGTAAACACACTTCAGAGTCTGTAAGATAATATCCTTTGACAAGGCAGGAAAACAAAGCTACAAATGCAAGAGGCCCTGCCCATTCAGTATGCCAAACACTGCTCACCAGTTCACATGATTTATTTGTTTTTAAAGAATCACAACCTTGACTGTTTGGGTAGGAATACAGTACTAGGTTAAATAAAAGAATCATCTGTAAAACAAACCTGTAAAATGATGGCGATGTTGCCCTAGCTTTTTACCTGGAACAAGTGCTTTTCAGGTTTTAAAGAAAATAATTCTAGGAGTTTCCAACACTTAGAAATTTGTGTGTTGTAATCTTCAGGTATCAAAGGCAGTCAGAAACCTCGACGAAATAGCAAAATACCTTAAACACAAGTGCATTAATTCAAAGAAAGGTAGGCATTAGGAGTGCAGGAATGCTGAATGCCACTCAGGGCTAGGAGACATGCGGTAACTTGCCTATTTCTTCAGCAGAGCAAGAGGCTTTCCCTGAAGCAGAGGAGGACTCACAGCCCAGCTCACCAGTTCTCACCCCATTTACAAGGGACACCTACACCCCCAAAACATTTAGTAACACCCAGCCTAGAGCAGGAAGACAAACTTTCAACATATGATCTGCTTTTCCACAAAAGAGTCTGAAACATACAGATTAGAACAGTCCGTAGTAAAACTCAATAGCTTTGAATGTAACAGCAAATGTGTTGTTTCTTCAGAGGGATATACAAGGGATAATAAGAAACTAATTTTTTACAGACTCCTGATGTGTAACTTTGCAATCAATATCTGGGTATTGATCATTCAACACGCCCCAGGCAATGGGGCCCCAGCCAGCCTGCATTTGAAGGTTACTTAATTTCTTTTGTTGTTAATTTGGGTATCTATTTTACTTATGGAAGAAACTATGCATTTAACAATTAATATATATAAAAATACCTAAATATATTTAATATATTAAGTTAAAAATACTTATTAAATTGAACATTTATTGAAAGAAGATCATTAAAGTAATTCATTCTATTGTTCTTTAGACTTTGACATTACCATTCATGATCCGCTGAAAGAATCTCTATATACTGGAGCTTTCTTTTTTCTATTTTAGATTGTCTGTTAATGCAGCCTATTCATTAAAATCATCTGCAAAGAATATGTGAAGTATCAGAAAAGCAAAAGCCACGGAGCCATGGAGTTGAAGTGATTTCCAAATAATTAACTCTTTCCACATAAGCTCTAGGTTGATTAACTGGGAAGCATGAAGGGCTGGGTTAATTTTCTCCCTGCTTCCAGAGTTAAATCTCCAGTTCCAGTGAAGTTACTAAACCATTAGCTTGTGCCCTATATCCAAATCATTGTGCCCCTTTTGAGATGACCCCTCACTTGCAATGACCCCTATCTAACCACTGGAAAAGAAATGTTAGTCAGCAAGCACCACAGCTAGAAGGAACACAAACTATGGGACCAAAACGATGAGACTGCCCTCACAGCAACATCAGTGAGAGCTGGAACACGAATATGTAACCTGAACTAACTGCAGCACAACTTTAACTCTGAGATACTGTAAGGAGGACAGCATACTAACTCTTTTATACGCCATTACATGCACCTCTTGCCTAATTTGTCTAACCATGCAAAGGCTAAAGAAAGCTCTTCTACATCTTTCTGCAACTTGAATGCACATGTGGCAGGACTTCTGGATAAAACACCTCCAATACAATCACAGTTACATTCAGCAATAGAGCTGAAAGCTCATGAACAGCATTTAGCTGTGAAACCCCCTTTCTACCTCAGATATATTTGCTTCCTAATGCAAAGTGCCTGGGATCAGCATTCAGCCACAGCACAACACCACGTTTGACTCAGTTCAAGGCACGGACTCTCCTGCAAGTGAAAATTCACGGGAATTTGAGGCATAGAGTGCTAATTGTGATAAAAATAATCCAACACATTCTGTTTTATACCAACTGGCATTTTTTAACAGAAAATATATACCCATTTTAAAGAAGTACTTCCTCTGTTAAGGGTACCTCCGGTCTCTAACGGCAGAGAAGTTGCCACTGTTAAAGTCTGAGCGGAAATTTCAACAATCTGGTTTCCAGCACAGTTTTAGGGACTACTGTAACAGCATAGCTGAGCTGGAAAACTAAGCAGCCAGACATGAAGAGTGGGAGAGACAGGAACAGAAATACTGCATTTTTCACTTTTGACAGTGGCAAATGACTGAACCTACCTACATTGCAGTTTCTGGAGTTAGCTGTTCCAAATAAGCACTCTCTCATGATGTTGAGTGACTGTTCCTGCAAATTTCAGCTCAAATTTACTTGTAACCAGTTATGTGTAAGAAGTTGATATCATTATCAGTACATGAGGTGACATGAAAGCCTCTGATCTACACACTACATATGTAAATAGTAACCTCATCAGGCACCATAACTTTTGTTCTGTAAAGACTGTAGTGTGGGTGGAAAGAGAGAGAGCAAGAAATAAAAATATTTTTTATATGAAGATGTGACTTTGAAAAATCAATTCTACAAAAAGATGTCATTAGGACACCTTCTGAGAACACTGAATTATTGCCTTAGTTGGTTTATTTACTTTTGACTTGCCATACCAAAATGTTGTAACAAATCTAAATCAAAGTGCAGTGAGCCAACAATCACATATTTGAAATTGTTTTCTCTGCTTATATACATCTTGGAAGGTACGGTAGTTTTCATTTGTTATTTCAACAGCAAAAATACTGTAACACTTCTTCAACATTTGAGTCCCCATCAATTTGCATTTATTAGTAGTAAGCTGTTTACCCCAGTCAAAAAAGAGTTAGCTCAACTCTGTGTGCCCTCTTCTTGAAGTGCCATGCAATATTACAATTGAAGTATTATATTCCTCCAGCATGAGATTCTGTCAAGACTGCCTCAAGTCAAACTCAGGAGCAGCCTTCACAAAAAATTATGCAGACTGTTACTGTGAATGCTATATACTGGTCTCCAATATTCTCATTTCCTTCTCTCCAAGGTAACAATAAGAATTTGATATAGCAAAGCACAATAAGAAAATGGACTACACTCCAGTAAGCAAAGCTTTTTACCCTTAATTACACTGCAGCAAAACACATTCTAATTAAATCTTGCAGTGTGCTTTTCAATAGTAATATAGTGTTACAGTCTTTCCCTTGGCAGGAGAGGAGAGGTCAGTTATCTCCTGGAGTCCTTGTCCAACACCTGGTACAGCTCCCTCCACACAGCTGCTGAAGGACTGGGGGAACAGAAGGGAGAAAAACCACGGGGGAAACTAAAAATGAATTTGAGGGCCTCTCTTTCCCAATGTCACTACATGAGCCAACATCCCCAGTATCCTTCATTCTCCTCATATGCTGATCTTGCCCAGTTTGTGAAGGAGAGGGCAAGACAAGTCACCTCTCTGATGCTGCTTGCTTGTCTGGAGCAGAAGGAAAACAAGGGCAGGTATGTCTTAGCCACTGTTCAGTGAAGGCATATACTAGAAACAGCTATTTATATTTTCTATACTGACTTATATGCTTTTCTGCTTAGAGGTTCTTGGCATATGAATGATGTTGGCTCTCATCTGATTCTTCAAGGGAAACAGATTAATTAATTATGGACTAACAATCTGTAATTTCAGAATAAACTATCTATGGACATTGCAGAATGGTTTAAAACCAAGGAAAAAGAGGAAAAAAACCCAGGTGCTGTCACAGTCTACTTAGTTTGCAGATCTTGCACAACCCAAGATTATCAAAATCAGTATTCAGGCCAAGTTTAAAATAAGTACACATAAGGTATTTCCCTCTTTAAAATGAGTCACTAAAGTAATTTTGGAGATATCTGCTGTTAAATTTCTGTGCTGTTTTTGTATGCAATCCCACATGATTAGGAAAATAAGACATAAGGAGCTCTAACAACCGCCTACAATCATCTTACAAGTGCCCGTTTGAGCTACAGAAACATCTTCTCTCTCATTAATTTTTCATTTGTCTTTGCTTACACTGAAAGGATTGTCATTGTTTCTACACTGGTCCCAGAACTGATTTAGATGATCATGGAACAACAGCCTCAATGCAAACAGCAGCTTCAACGTACATGCTCAGATTTAGCAATATCTGCTGGAAGCCCAACTAAAGTTAAACAAACAAAATCCCTGCAACAGACATATCACTCATTTTGCCATCATATCCTATACTAATATACCAGTTTCAGTCAGGGAAGATACTTCTGACACATGGGAGCATTCAGGATATATTTCTCTTTCCTAGGCCAAAAGAAATTTGACAGGTTATTTTACTCTCCTGAGACACAGCTTTCCTGTCTTGATATGGGCCATGCACCTTCTCCTAGCTGTTCCACAAGGCACTGTAAGAACTGCACTGCAACATTTACATTTCAATCCTTCAGCTAATTCAAAATCTCTAATATTTTTAACCCCTTCTTCAGAACATTTAAAAAAGTAACCAGCAAAGCAGTAGTTTCAACATGAGTATGCACGTTCCTGTGACCTTGAAGAAGCAAGAGCAATATAGCAGCCATAACTTTTCTTCAAAACTCATTTGCCTTACAGCACCGTTAAAAACTAATAAAATAAAACAGCCCAAGCAATCAAAATTTTGGTTTCCTGTGCCTGTTGTTCTTTGTGACTTTATCATCCCTGGTGATCTTTCATTTCCTGCCTCTGCTCAGGTTCCAAGAACAGCTGGCACTAGATTTAAGCAGCCAAACACTACCAATGACCAAAATGACAGCTGTGATAAGAAATGCATCGAGGCAACTGGTCACCAAGAACCTCTTTTATGAGGGTCCAGCTGGTCAAATCCACCACTGAAGAAGGTTTTTGCTAAGGAGACTTTCACCTAGCTTCCACTGAGCAAGAGTGCATCTTCCACCTAACTTCTGCTCACTATTCCTTTGTGCTCCCTCACCCACTGCCTGCCCAAACTCTTCCTCCTCACATGCACACCCCACTCCACTCAGCATGTGCATGCAGGGGAGAGGAAACATGCAGCCTCTGCAAGTCATGGATAATTACAGGGGTAAAAGACCCTCTTTGCATTGTGTGTCACCAAGGTTATCTGACTCTCCACCAGGCACCTGCAGATGCAGAGCTCCAAGTATCTAGGGAAGCACCAGGATTTGCATCCATATCAGTTTTACAAGCCATAAAAACAGATGCTGAAAACACCAACATTTAAAGCAGGCTGAAATTAAGCCTCATCCTCCTCTGTCCAAAAGCATGACTTCAGTAACAGTGATCCCTCACTGCAAAGAAGCAACACCAGAAGTGCTGAGGAGACTGGAAGGATGAACCACCAGCTGACATCTGCCTGCAGTGTCTTCTGGGGACTACTCTAAATATACAGATAATCCCTGCTTTCCAAAGCAAGCAGACCTCCAAACAAATGCAAGGACAGACCTAAAAACAAGACAGCTATGTAGACCGAGGGCATTTTTAGGAGCGACACCAAGAACTGTGTCTTATTATTTTATCAAACCTTCTTCTCTTCCTACAAAGAGAAATAGAACTAAAATCTCCTCTGAGTCCAAAGTTTTACAGTATTGGAAATCTCGGGTCTTCATCTGGTTTCAATAAAGCCTGCTTGTCTGAAAGTTGTTGTTCTTCCCAACCTACTTTATTTTCAGAAGGAAAGGTGGGATGCAACACCCAGAAGGAAGTTTACAAATCAGAGAGGGCTAAGAATTTGAAAGGGAGGGATTACAGCATGAAAAAGTATTTGTGCTTTATCAAAAACAAGCCTGCATTCAAAAGCTCTGCCATCTGCTCCCCAAAACAGTCTAGGTCAAAAGACTAATTTGTCAGCACACACAGCATTTTTAAATTGCCCCACGGAATAGATCTTTGTTCTTGTGCTGTGCCTTTTGGGACAGACATCCTAATCTGGGAAATGTTGCAAAACTTTAAGGGTAACAAGGTGACTTTGCTTTCAAAAATACACTTACAGTATATTTCATCATATAAGAAAATTAACTGTACCTTTTCCTACAAGGGTCTTAGAAAGAGTAAAAAAAAAATAATTTTGCTCAAACTCACCTTTGTGCACACTTTACAGAACAGCTTGCAATAAGCTGTTTTTCACAGCAACACTTTACTCAAGAAGACAACTTTGAACAAGGTCCCTTATCAGAGGTCTACATAAATATTTTTAAAACCATGAAACTCATGTAAGCAGGCAAGCTTAGACCCATCTATTTGTTTTCTTGAAAGAGAGCTTTGCTGGGAGAAGTAGCTTCAACAGTATTCTTGATAGAAGAGTAGCCACATGAGAGATGCCCAGAAAATCCAACCAGTCTGGCAGGAAACACTGACATGCTGTTGAGGGTGCAAAAGCCCTGTTAGCCCAGTGGTTCAGCAAAGGTCCCAATAAGCATGTATGTCCTGGCACTTTATGACTTGTGTCCAAGGACTTATCATTCTCATATTATTGTGGAGAGAGGTCTCAACACTGCCATCCCCAAGCAGACACACCAAAGTGTTGTCAGATGTCAAGAAAAAAAAATTCTGCCTCATTTTCTGTTTTTCTTTTGGGAGTCTATGTTCCCCTACTGCTGTTCAAGATGCTATTTTGATAAAAAAGCATCAAATGGCTGTGGCTTTGCTGATGCTGTGCATGTTTCAGCTGTTGACATCAGTGTTTTAAAAACACACTTTAGCTGAACCAGTGACTCAGTGAACTCATTTGCAACATTCCTCATCAAATCAATCATAGTCAGATTTTCACCTTCTTCCTGCAGGAGTAAAAGCACAAACGATCCAGACAGCAATGATATTTTGAGATCAACAACCAATACTGGCTGTGACACACTGAGCTATCACTCTGCCCTTCAGTCTTACTCTGTACAATGTGCCTGCACATTTTACACCTTTCCATAGAGCAGGTAAAGGAAGTAGAAAAAAATGAAGATTTCCTGTAGAGGTTTCCAATGTTTTTTTCTAAGGCTTATTATCACAAGAAAAACAATTACAACCAGTAGATGATGATGAAAGGCTCTGTATACCCTGGATGGTCCAGCACCTGTGTTCCAATGCGCCTGCCGTGCCTCCCAGGGTGCAAGTTAGGAAATCTGCAGGTCAGCTGCTTGCTTTTCACCCCAAAGCCTTTGAACTCCAGCTAATTAAGTGCCCTTCTATTTCCTCTTCCTCTATTAATTCACTCAGGACATGTATTTGAAAGACTGATGCAAGAGACAGGGCAAGAACCTGGATTTTCTAAATGCAATGTTTACCAAGTGTTTTTAGGAACCCCTTTAATGCTAAAGCAAACAAGAATTTAATGACATGCAGAATAAGCAGCCAGTAGCCAAAAGCTGTTTTTCTCCTCAGGCCTATAGTAACATCAATACAGATGTAGTCATCTGGTCTTCCAACACAAGCAGATTGCTATAATGCAATGATTATAACATAGAACCTCTTACCCTGCTCCGCACTTTGGGATACATTTAAATGGAGGTACCATCAATGACAGCAAAATATCTAGCCTGCAGCACCAACAGAAGTCTCTTTTATGGCAGTAAGTTTTCTCTAAGCTACCTCCAGTAAATCAGCTCAGATTGTTAATTAATAAAGTTAAGCCCAGTTTTGTCCCTAGACTGGCTCCTAATTGAGTGGAAGCATACCATTCTGAGAAAGCATTAGTAAAGGAAAACCCTAATATAAAGTAAATAAATCTCACGGAATGCCCTGCATGTCAGGCTGTCACATTTACAGCCTGTACTCCAAAAAAGCCACAACACTGTCCTAGAAAATGAATGGTCTGTGGTCACTCTATTTATTCTCCTCACTCCCAACATACACCCAAGACTCTGCCAACAGAAGAAGAGGGGAAAATCCCCATCAGTTAACATTCCACTTCAAGTTAGGTTTAACTTGTAGAGTTTTGGATGATCTGGATTTTTCTTTTGCTTTGGTAGTGTGGCTTCCCAGAGGGATAAAACACACAATCACACTGCATGTCTGTCTACCAAAGTTAGTTTCCACTAAGCTTTAAGATTATTTAATTACATAGCTACCAGCCACTCACAGTCAGAAACGCTTAAGAAGTGATCCAACATCCTACACTGCTTCTACTATGACACAAACCTTTAGCGTATGAGTGATGTTAATTTTAAATTAAATATGATTAGAGAGAGGTTACTCAAAAACATCTGCTCATCCCTGGCAGCACACCTGCCACTCTGCACCACCAAAACAAGAGAGAGGAGCAATGCTGTTCAGGAGCAAGGCTGAGCTGTTCCACCTTGGTGTGTTTACCCCGTACCTTCTAAAAACAATTAATTTGTATACAAAATAGTTTTAACATATTATTCTGTGCATATGGACAAAACCACCCAAAAATCAAACAAAAAAATACTTTCCATCTGTTTCGCTCTATCAATGTGGAAAGATTGTCATCTTCCATACAGGTCAGCAGCAGCTTAGCCTCCAGAACATGTCCTGGAGAATTGTAAATAACACCATGCACAGTCTGTGCACCGTGCGCACTCACAAAGCCTGAATATTGGCAAGGTAGGAGCATTGCGGGCATCACATTCAGAGACGTGCCCTTCTTGGAACAATCAAGTTATAACAAAGGTTTTGTCAGGAGAATAGAAAAGATATGCAATCTACAGTGAGAAAATGGCTTTATAAACTGCTTAATGCATTCTTCATCTTTTATTCAATTTTCAGTCATTTTTCCTAGAGTCCTTTTGCAAGTTCTTCCCAACCTAATCTGCCCTCAGACAAGGGCAGCACAGGCTGTTCCAAGAGTCTATTATAGGAGTGTATCTTTCTTATCTCAGTAAAGGTACCAATTTTAACATCCATAAAAGCAAAAGAACCAAGCTGACGTATTCTCTGCCATTTGACAGTGCAGCAATTTTCTTCCTGCTGGCAATATAAGCAGGTGGGCTGGAAGTCAGACCAAGTTCAGTCAGACTGAAGACCAGGTTCTGTCTCACTGTCTAGACTTAGAAAAGGCATCCACATCCAAGTTTTAAGGTAGGACACTAACCTCAAGGTGTTTCACACCTTGAGGAGTTTAAGCCTGGCATGAAGCACCCTGAAGTTAGGACAGACTTCAACCTCAGTGACACGTGCCTTCCAGCTGAGCACCCCAAACCCACATGTACATCATAAAATGTTTTCAGTTTCTGAACTTCAGCTTTACATTGAAGTGCAGCTGTAAGACCTTCCGCAGACCATGGAGCCAACCATAACTTGTCATAGTCTGTAATGCGCATCCACTTAACGGCTGGACATGATGATCTCAGAGGTCTTTTCCAACCTAAACAATACTCTGGTTCTGTGAGGATGAGATTTAAGAAGACCTGTCTCATGGGTTTTGATCTAGCACAGAGCAAGTTGCAGCAATCAGAACTGGGGATTTCCATATAGACCTTTACAGGAATTTGTACTACACTTATCACCTACAACATTTATGTTTAATCAGGGCACGCAGGAGTCACGGGATGAAGAGATTCAGCTGAAAGCATACATTTGTGCATCATGTTTTTACATCAGCGAGATGTACATATATAGCATGCGTATCTTATACACAGCTAAGGGCTAGCTGAGGGGAACTGCAGGATGCAAAACAATGGAATATCTAGTTACAAATGCCTATCACAAAGAAAATATTGATGACTTCAGAAGATAAACCAGAGAGCAGAAGACAAACAGCATACAGGTGCACCTGTACCCCTCAGTATGACAGAGTGACACAAAACCACTAGCAGTATCTGAATTAATTCTTTTTTTCTCCTCACATTTAAAATGCCATGAATAAAACTTACTTTTTTAGGCAAGGTTGAAACCTCAAGCCAACAGGTACACAAATTAATTTGTTCCAGTAGTGCCTAAATATATATATATACATATATAAAATTAATGTCAACAACCACACACACACACAAAAAAAAAAAAAATCAATCCATGTCTTTGCAGTAATAAAAACTGAATATAATCAAATATCTGATTTGATCAGCTAAACAACACACGAGGACAGCAAAGAACTCTGGTTGTTGTTCGTTTTTATCTTCCCACATTAGAAAAAGAATTGTGAAGGAGTGTCACAATACATTATTACTGTTCATATCTTTCCAGTACACATGCAGCCAAGACTATCACCTTATTTAAACTCCCTCCACTACTTCAGCTCAGGGTTCTTACAAGCAACCAAAGCACAGAAAGGCAGGGACACTTATTCCCACAAAAACATACTGATTCGGGGGAGGCAGAACAGAGAAATGCAGAGTAATGTGCACATCAGAAAGGAGCTGAGCAGCGCCCAACCAGCACAACTGATGCTCGATTCCCACGTCTCTGCAGCACACACCGAGTTGTTATATGGCAGAGTCCACGTCTTCTGCACAATTAAGTAACTTATTGTCTCACCAGAAAATACACCTCTGGCATCTAAACACAAGCCTAGATTCCAGGGAGAAGTTTAGTGCTGGCTGTCAAACAAGACAAACTGCCTAAATTCTTCCTTTGTTTAGCCCTGTGCATATTTTGACACAGAGCATTTCCATACATTACCGTTAACTGAAACTTCATATTGGTAATTGGATTGTATGCAAGGGAGAAGTGGAAGAACCTTAAGTTTTTTGTTTGGTTTAGGGATTTTTTGCTATCCTGGTCAGGTATTAAATACAGCTGGGCAATCAAAACAACAACAGCACAGATCAGAAAACGCCCTGAGATATTAAGGCCAGAATGGACCAGTAAGGTTGATCCTATCTGATGTGCTGCACAAAACTCTCAGTCCAAGTTGAAACACCTTTTCTCCACCCCAACCCTCAGAAGACTTAGAAGATTTTAATATAGGGATGTTGTGGATCCTCTGTAAATCAGAGATGACAATTATAAGCTAACATAACCAAAAATACCCAGGTGCTATATTTCTCTTCAATGGGTTGAGCCAGTTAATCTGTGTAGAGTTTAACTTGCTTAGATTAATGCTCTGTAGCCTCAGAAATGTCTCTCCTTTGTAGGTACCTGCACACTACAAGAAGCTACTTAGATTGAAAATCTTCAGGTTTCTGTTGTAAAATATTTCTTTTCCTCTGGAAACAATTCTTGTAGTTTCTTTCAAGAAAACTCTAACTTTCCGGTCTTCTCCCCATCCTCACCTGCCCCTAAATCTTTTGACTACAACCTCATGTTCAAATACAGCCACTACAATCCTGCTGCTTTACAGGATGTACTCTGTCATTTACATTCTCTGTTTCCAGATCATGGACCTTATTTCTTATGTCCTATAATTTCTTTCCTTTTTTTTTTTCAAACTGTAATCAAATGACGCTACTGGGTTACAGCTTACCAGAAAACCTTGGACTTTTTACTGCACCGCAATCCCCCATATCTTGAAACCCGAGTATCTTAAATGGAAATAATGAGACTTGCCCTAACTTCTACTAGGCTTTACATTTTATAAGGGATGAAAAGGAATCAACTTCAGCAAGCACCTACAGTCTCCTACCACTGACGTCTCCATTAATCAGCAAAATAAACTGTAAAACATATTGTTTAGGTTGTACATCTTACCAGTAATTGTACTTTGCTCTAGATGCTCAGGATACTAAAAAGATCAGCAGGTAAGAGCTCTTACACAGCCACCCCATGGCATCACTGCATTCGCAGTTAATTTTGTGTTCTCACTTTATTGCCATCCTATTTATGAATTAAAGATATTTACATTTTAGTAGGTATTACTAACTGGCATGTTGATAGCTCAGTTAAGCCTTACTTATTCCCACCTCTGGTTTGCCAAACTTCAGAATTTAAAACGGATTACTGTACCTTTCACAGCACCAGAGATACTCCTTGTATAAAAAGGAGAAAGACAGCTTTCAAGTGAATGACAAGGACTTCAAGAATATAAATTAAAGATGAAATGCAATAGACACAACAGTGAAAGGTTTCACACAGCACGAGCATAATAACTGCTCAAGAATCCCCTGCAACCAGAAAAAAAAAAAAAAAAGGTTTTTTTCCTTTCTTATGGCCAAGCTAACCTGCCATCTCATACTTCTGCTACATTATGTGTGATTACCTATTTCCTTATAAAACTGCACCCTAGTCAGAGCCCAGCCTTTGTCAAATGGTAAATAGCTAAATTGCTTTCCTTTCTGTTTTGAAATCCCAAGCTGCCAAGCCACAGGCAATTTCCAAGGTAATCAGTAAAATGTCTCTAGTATCATAATTTTTAAAAAAATTCTCACTTTTTTTCATAATTAATGCCCTACAAGTAAGACCAGAGCATTCACATGTACATGAAACAGGTTCAAAAGTTTCTAAGGGACTTAATGACTCAATTATTTCTCCAAGGAAAGGGAGGCAAAGTCTAAAGTTAAGTGTAAGATTCTTAAGATTAAAGACTCTGTGAGATTAAAGCAACAAATCAAAGTAGTAGTTATTATCCAGAGCTTCATGTTAACTGCCAAAGGTAAATGACAGGTCACACTGTAGAGACTCATGCTCCTATTCTGCCTAGAGTCAAGATAAGCACCCCAAGCCCATAGCTATGGGAAAATAATATCACAAGCACTTCAGCTAGCAGCTATTTCAGAGAGAGAGAGAGAGAGAGAGAGAGAGAGAGAGAGAGAGAGAGAGAGAGAGAGAGAGAGAGAGAGAGAGAGAGAGAGAGAGAGAGAGAGAGAGAGAGAGAGAGAGAGAGAGAGAGAGAGAGAGAGAGAGAGAGAGAGAGAGAGAGAGAGAGAGAGGTGTGTGTCTGTATATATATGTATAGCCTTCCTGTCCTTAGCTTAAATTAGAAAAGCCTGAAAACCAGGAGGATTGTGGTCAGTGAATTCCCCAGTTCATTTCAGATTTCTCTTCTTGTAAGAAACAATAATATTACTTTGGGTTGATCCAACTTGATCTATTTCTGTTTTGCTGTTAAACAGTGCTTATTTCAGAACATTAGAATTTGCATTCTGTCCTTACTATCTGGAATCACACCCTGAAGACTACAGCAAGGAGAAAAACTTGTGTGTTGTTCTAGGTCCACTAAGAGTGAGGCAACCAGGACAGGGCCACATGTGGCCACACAGGGCTGCTGATTCTCACCAGCCAGAAAGAGCAGCTGACTCCCAAGCAAGACTTCCTGGATTTCCAGTAGCTTTGCATGTGAGTTTGTTACATAAGGGTAAAACTAAGCAGTATCAAGAGGGGACTCATAAGCAAGCTAAGAGCTTAGCAGTCTGGGAATTTGTTTTTAGCCAGCTGAACACCTACTTTGATAGTGTGAGAGGAAGAAGCTCTCCCCCCCACTGAGCCTCCCTGGTTTCCAAGGTGGTCTTTCAGTGCCTGCTACGCCTGCAGAAGATTCTCACTTTCCTATCATTTGTCTTATCTCCACAACATATCAAACTATACAGTTTTTTTTTTTTGGTATTGCTAAATTGTACGTTACGCTACTTTTGTTCAACTTTCTGTAACTCCTGGACATGTGGCACCCAGTTATCAAAAACTAGCACAGTATTCATACCAACCAGGAATACAAACACAGCCATTGAGGCCACATTCATGGCTCTCCCAAAGGGCTTTATTAGCCTAAAGACAATTTTTTCCTTTAAAAGAAGTCTCTTACACTCTTATCAGCATGGTGAACAGCTGCATATTGGGAGAGATCCATCATGTATTCCAGCAATCGCCCAAATCCACGTGACCAAAGTCATCAAAATAGTAACAATTAAGTTGACAAAAGGAGGGGAAAAAATATAAACGTAGCATTACAAAGGTTTGCATTTGTCATCTGTTCTGCTTCTCCAGCACATTGTTGCGCTAAACAAAACAGATTGTCCTCTCTGCCTATGAGATTAAAACCAAACAAAAATCCTCTGGCTAATGAAGTTTCTTTCGATTCATAAAATCAGCAAGGCAGTAGTTCCTCCATGCAAAGAGACACTGGAAGGTTGGCTCAAACACACAGATTTAAGAGCACAGAACTGCCTGTGCCTAGCCAGAAACGTGTCTTCAAAGCACACGTGTGCGCAGAGACATCCCTGTTCCTCCCTTCCCAGCCACCCACCATCTCAGACCACAAAATGTCAAACCCCCTCCAGTAGCATCTCTTAAGATAAATTATTCACTTTTTCCACGTGTTGCACTGCACCTAAGCACCACAGGTTTGTAAGGAAACAACATTTGTGCAGGAGAGTGGGCTTGTCCTCCTTAGCCTTGGAGCTCCTGAACCTGCTAGCTAATTTCAACTCAATCTTGAGATGGTACAGGTCTGAAGGCTGCGATGTTCTTGTATATCGAATGGAAAAATTGGGGGCTGGACAAAAGAGAGATGCAAACTGACAGCCCCAGGGAGGAAAAGGCAATGGCTCACCCGCTCCCAGAGACAGGCACACAGACAGTCCTTGCACTACCAACTGGGGATTCACTGACACTTCCCACTCCCAGCTCAACATGGTATTTCCTGTGGGCAAGGACAAGGATGACCAGAAGAATATTTGTCACGTGTTTGCAGAAAAAACAGTCATGTAGGTCTATGAGCCATCTAACTATGACAACCTGTCCTATGCAACCTATAATCACATCACTACAGGCCACCTGAATATAAACATCAAGAAAGGCTGTTAAGGGATCTTTTAACTCTGCATCAGTGCATACCTTAAATTTACATAGAACAGAGTTCCCACAAGGCAACACTCATGTTTCCTGGAGTTCCAGAGCAATTAAGCCCAAAATAAAGTAGACATTTCAGAGAAAGCATAACAATCAACCACTTACCCATATTAATTTAAATAAGGAAAATCCCACTTCCTCACATTCCAAAAAGTCAATCCAAAACACTTGTAGGTTTAACAAAACATTCTGCAAAACCTAGTAGATAGAAGACGGTTGCTGTAGCTATAAAATGGCTCAAGCTTTCACAGCACGTTACAGGTCTAAAGGTAGAAAATCGAAAGATGTTAGTTGTAAAGCTGTTTCAGCAATGATGTTTGGATTTTCTGTACTGTTTAAGTCTATCAGAGGGGAGCTCAGCAGGGCAGATGTGATCGGCATCACAAAACCAAGCTACAGCACCACAGACTTGCTGCTTTTCTCTCCATGACTTCTTATGTACCTTAGTCTTGCATCCTACACCAATGACACCATTTCCATGATGACACCTCCCTCTCACTCTCAATTTGCATTTTAATAATCCCAGAGATCACACCTATATTTTTCTATTACCACCTCAATTTTACAGGTATTCTGTATAGCCTATATCTTCTCTAACAGTGTCTGAGATGTCAAAAAAAAAAGCCCTGCAAATTAAGGGTTCAGTTTCTTTGTTTCTAGACTTAACACTTGACTGTTAAGAGCAATCCAGGCTGGGCAGCCCTTCATAATAAGGGTAAGCAACCCTTCTGCTGGAGCTCTGCAGAGCAAGAAGGACAGACCCCTGGGGCAGGAAAAGAAAGGCTTCAAGGAAGCTGTTGGGAACTCTCCTCTTGATCTTCAACCCTCTTCCAACGCCCTTAGCTTGCCTGGAGGTGCTCACAAACATATTTCCTTGGTTGAGCATTCAGAAACATCAAGACAATTTCATGATGAGCTTGCCCAACTTCATCACTACAAGCAGCTGACCAACCAAAACATGAAACTTGGCCAAATGAAAGAGAGCCCAGAGAGAGAGGGAAAACCAATGAAAGGATAGAGCAGAGGGAGGAAGGAGAGGCAGGAGAGATTTCAACTGAATTCACTCTGTAATCTGAGCACAAAACAACAGCAGAAAAAAAAATAACCAGGAAAGGAAGTCTCTTTCAGGAATCAGATCAGAAAAAAGCTAAAACCAACCAAAAAGAGAAAGCAAGTAGGAAGTAGTCCTCTGAATAGAAAAAACCAATTTGTATCCTAAAAGAAGAGCCACAAAAACTGCTGAATTTTGCTGCAGTTGTAACCATGCTGTATTCTAAACTTTTTGAAAGCACTGGCTTACGTCTTGAGTACAGATGCAAGAGTAATTTAGTGGTCACTAGCAGTGTAACAGCAAAGTTGTGGGACAGGAGCATGCCTACTGAGGGACTGAGGTGCCCATACAGCTCATAAGGACAGTGCAGGATGGCCAGGGAATGACAAGGTCCAAGCTCTGTTTCATCTTTCTGTGCCTGAATCTTCCTCCGCCACTGCAATTGCATGTGCCCTGTAAGAGGTGTCCCCAGTAAGAAAAACCCTGCCTGGTGAGTTTGGGTAGGTCACCAGCTGAATAGCTACCAGTTTCCCAAACACTCAGACCAGCACAAATGAAGGTTTGCAGACAAGGACTTAAGAGGGCTGGGACATGCACAAATACAGAAACCTGAGCAATGTGCCAGAGCAGCAGAGCTGACCACAACCTGCATGGCATAGGGAATGCTGACCATCTGTTGCTTTCTCACCTGATTTATCTGCTTCCTCAGGAGCTGGGGCTTTCTCTCTAGTGTCTCTGCCTCTTGCTTCTCTCATCTTTATGGTTTTCATTTGAAGCTACAGAGAGCAGGCAAAGGAAATTAAAACTACTGCAATGGAAGAAGAAAAGCAGTCAGCAGCTATTGTTGAGGTGGACACTGCATAGTGGCAGACAAAGACATAAAATTCCCATCCCTCCTGCACAGTTTGCAGTTTTGGCATATTTCTCTAAGTTGCCCTCCTTTTTAGTCTGCACTTGCTTTCATAATACACTCCCACTTGTATTCCAGATGAGATCATTTCCACATCCTGTTCCTGTTATCAGGACCATGAAAGGAAGACGTTCTACATGGAGCCAAGCAGATCAGATAATAGCACCATTTCCTTTCATCTTTTTCAACTGAAAAGTAGATCTGTGTTTAACAATGGCTGACCTCAACTGCTGTGTTTCTACCTGCTCGTACTTATCCAATACTATTATTAATATTAGTCTCTTTTAAAAACTTTAAAAAAGTAAGATTCAGTCGCTTGCCTGCAGACCATGGGGTCAGGCAGTTAAGTTGTATAAATTCACCCATCACCACATATGTTTTTATAACACATGGAGTCATTCATCCATTTCCTCTTTTTTCTTTTGCAAGGAAAAATAGTCAAAATGCAAGAAAAACAACAGACAGTTGACAAGTTTGAACACTTCAGAATTCTTAATAGAACAAAAATATATTTTGCATTATGCATTTCTCAGAAATGATACAAAATGCAAATGGTACTGAAATTTCTGAAGCAAAACAGTTCAGTCCAGAAGCTGCCTGCCACTTCTCTGATAGCTATTTCTTTGTCATTATTAGGCAAGTTGTTTTGACAGTTTCATTTCTATGCTGACTGTAAATCTGTGAATATTTAATGGCTGATTCAACTGGAACAACTACCAACAACATTCATCAGCTTGGAGCATGAAGATTTAGCCAGGGTCCAATAGCTAACTGCATACCTGTATATGAGTCAGAGTGCTGAAAACCTGTATTAACTTTGCTCTTTACACATTATTTGTGTAATTCATTTGGATTTTATAAAATAACTGTAAACTAGAAGACTAAATTAACGATGTGCTTCCTAAGCTCAACCCTTCAAAGTACAGCTGCATTTAAACAGAAACAAAACAGCTCAAATGTAGAAAAGCACAAGAGCTTTCTGAAAATTAAACTGGCAAAACCAGCAAATATTTTTATATGACTCCAGATTTCCTAGGTCTCCATGAGGTGCTGCTTCTTTACTCCAAACTTTTAGTCCATATTGCTGTTTAGCTCCTATCACAGAAAGAAGGTCACATTCCTGTCTCACTACAGCCAGTGCCTGAGAAGCAGCTGCTGTGATAGGTCCTGCACTCTCAGCCTGTGACAGACAGTTGCTGAGTGACACCTGTCAAGAAAGCATAAGGGAGTGCCCTGAGATAGCCCTTGGCACCTCCTCATTTCACATTCTTTGAAAGAAGCCTCCAATTCAACTGCCTGACTCTACGTGGTAATCACAGTTGGCATCCTAAATATGAGACAGAATGAACACCTGGCATCTTAATCCTTTCCAGTGTTTTATTTTCAACTGCTGAGTGTTTGGGCACAGACAGTAAAGAGCACCTCTGCCCAGAAAATAACAGCTGCCAGTATTTGCTGCTCAATAATAAAGCAGTGAGCGTGCCAAAAGATGTTTTTGAAAAAACTGCTTTGCAGAAGAGGAAAAGGTTGGAGGCAGGAAATATGTTCTTTTCTTTTAGAGCCCTTACAGCTAATTTGATTATAAGTCTCTTCTTCATAGTATAATTGAGCATCTCTGATCCTCAGACAATTGCTGCAGGCAGGGAAGAACGATTATTTCTTTATCAACTTTGAAAAACCAACACAGTTTAAATAATTTAAGTTACTTAAAGGTAACACAGAAAACTTATGGTGGAGCAAAGAAGAAAACCTGAGTATCATCTCTGCATTATATGTGAAAGAGTGCTGTGTGCTTTCCTGTCCTAGGACTCAACAGAAAAAAAATTCTACCAAGATAAACATTAAATTTCAAACTACCAACCTACAACTTCTTAATTTTAAATATGTAGTGTCTAAATCCTACTTCTTCTGTAAGTGCATGCATTTGTTCACTTTAATATTTATCAAAGGACCTTGTTCTTTTGGAGTGTTGTCACATCTGCTGCCTGTATTTTCATGGCATAGCAGATCAGCTGTCCAGAAAAAAGAACCGCACTGAAACCAAGAACTTTTCTTAACCCCTACAAATGGCCATCATGGTCCAACAATAGTCCAGCTAGATCAACATTCTCCCACCCAACCATGGGTGGGCAAATCCCTTAGGGATGCCCAATGAGGAATGAGAATAGGGCAAAAATGTTTTCATTCATTTTCACAGCACATTTTACATGTCTCCTCTCTGAAAGTCCAAAACACAAATACTTTTTATGTAGGTTTCACAAAATACAGCAGTTTAACATCCTTGCACACTATGATTCTGCTTTGTCTCACAATTATCACTGCAAAGATCAGATGTACGGAAGACACTCAGCAACTTGGTTTTAGCAGATCCAAATTCATAGACTGCTGATATTTTCCTAAACGTAGAAAATAGCTGCACCAAATGGAAGAAACAAGTGCAGCATACAGGGGCTGCACACACTGCAGTCAACTCAACTTTGGACTCTGGCCTGCTTCAGGTAGACTTCTGTCATGCCTGCATACTTCAGTGACTGTAAGCAGCAGAAAATGCAACATTCTCAAAGGATAATACTAAGGAAGAGCAGTAAAGCTCTAAGAAAGAGTCCCTGGCAAAGGACTCTTTGTTGTGACCACACAGCTTCAACCTGACCATCAGACAGAGAGGCAGGTCTGAGAAAGTCTCCCTCTGCCTGCACTCAGCTCCTGCTCATATTTTGGCTGACAAGTAGTCCACCTCCAGGCCTCATGTATGCTAGGAGCAGTGCCATTAGGATAAATGTTAGGTGCCCTAACAGGACACCTTGGGCAGGAAGGGTTGAAGGTCATTAGCTGTAGCTTACTGTCTCCTGCAGCCACCATCCTTGCATTATGATTGCCTGGCATTTTTGGGGAATCCTAGGGAAATGGTATAGCTCCAACTTCCAAACAACAAACAACTTCTGAAGCAGATCCAGCAGCAGTTGGACTGCTGAAACTTTTTTGCTTCCCGGTGTGACACAGGGATGCCCACCTCGTGAGGGAGAAGGAAGGATGAGCACTATCAGTGAGGTCACTGCTTTGCTCACAGGTGCACAAGTTACAAATCAGAGAACTTGTGAATGTTACCTATGTTGCCTTTAAAATAACTTAAATTATACTGTGTTGGTTTTTCAAAGTACATAAAGTAGTAATTGTTCTTCCCTGCCTGCAGCAATTGTCTGAGGATCAGAGACAGAGATGCTCAATTATACTGTGAAGAGAAGTCTAATCAAATTAGCTGTAAGGGCTCTAAAAGATAATCACTCATGAATTAAATGAAATCATGATGAATTAGTAAAATCATGTTAGACTAGTCTGTACAAAGAGGATTGAGCTCAACTGACATATTTGTTTGCTTTCTTTCATAATGAGCTCATTAAATAAAGCTTAGTTTATAGACTACATTGTCCTGTAAATTTGAGAGATTGAAAAGGACTGTAACTCTCTCCTTCCCCCAGCCTGCTGCTTAAGGATGAGGAGAGAGGTAGGACTTTGCCAGGTTTATAAATCTGCATTGTCTGTAGGACCCAAGACAGCACAGTTACCTCTTGTTGCGTTGTGTGTCCTCCACACTAGATTCAAACTTAACGCTGACAGCTCATGTGTTTAACATCATGGGATAGAGACTTCAACTGCCTTTGAGATTCTCAACATCTATGCCACTGGATTTCACTGGGACACAAGAGGAATTTGTAGTTATTAATCTCTTTTATCAAACAGCTCTATGTTTTCAGCACCAGTGAGACAAGGCCTGGGAACAAAAACCAAAACAACAAACCACTGGCCACTTCAGAAATGCATCTTGTATTCTGCATATGCAAAACATAAGGTACACATAAGCACAGTCTCTGTTCAGTAGCAGCAGCTGCAGGGTCACGTTAGCAGCTGTGTGAAGGCAGCAGGTGTTGCTATACTGCTGCTGCTCTTCCATTTCCATGTAACAGACATTTTGGACCTCTGGAGGCACATTAAGCATTGCAGTCCAGAGGGAGACACCAGGGTGAGGATGAAGGGGGCTGTGAAGGAGAACATCAGCAAATCAAGCCAGCAAACTCATGACCATGGCTGCAGAAGTGATGTAGAGAGGCCTTGCATAATCACTGCACCCACTGATACAATGCTAACACAAGTTAACATCAGGTCCACAGGACTCTTTCTTTTACAAACAGAAGGCTAAAGAGAGATAAGATGGACTGCTGAACTTGCAGCTGATAAACAGCAAAATCCAACCACATCAAACCACTAAATGCATGTCCGCTTTCATAACCACCCTATTATGGCCAGCAGAAAATTGCAGAAATGAACACAGAAGCAGAACACTCTTATGCTGTGCTACATCAACTCTACAGCTCAAGCAGAAACTTTGTTTTCCAGTGACTCTCAATAAATACTCAATGTATCTAGTTGGTTTTTTTAAAGGAACCAGATATTAATCATCCTTGCTTAAGAAGCAAGACCCTTTGCAGCCATTTCCCTGGAAAACTATGTTCTATGCATGGTTTATTACCTTATATTAATAAGGACGGCTGAAGAAAAATGAGACCAAGAGCTGTCTGCTTCTGATAAATTTTTAACTACCAGAATCATGCCAAGGTACTTCTCAGCTTGCTTCTCCTTAACTTTACTTCAGCATTATGCTTTTGTCATCCCCCATGGCCTGAAGCTGAGAGCATATCATATTTAGCAATGCAAGAATACTCCTCCTCTAGGACATTAATAGATCCTACTAATATATTATGGTAGCATTTACTCTGAGATGAACTTCAGTCACTCCTCGTATCTGTTCAGATAAAGAATCATCTGAATGTTGGTTCTGCACTTGTTGCTTTATGAGCTTCAGCTGCACAGATCAGAAAACTCCTTTTTTCAACTATTAGGAGAGTGAGAGAACAATTCTTAGCCTCTGAAATTGTTCAGAGGAGACAAAAGGATGGCACTTCACAGTCAGAGATCAAGTGCTCTCCAGCTGAGCACAGAACCACGGCGGGGAAGGGCAGATGATGAAAAAAAGGAATCAGACAATTCCAGGCTCTAGCAGCTACAGGGAAAGGTCAGCAGCAAGCATAGAGCAGCCCCAGTCTTTGCACCCTTCTGAGGATGCAAAACAAGTCCTGGCCACTCTCTGTTCCAGTGCCCAAAGCTCCACACAGCAAGGACTACATGACCTAGTCATCTCCTTCTCTGAGGAGTTTGAAGGAGCGAATGGTTGTCACTACAACTATCACTTTTCCCTCTTCCTTTTCCTCTTTCCTTATATCTTCAGCCTGTTAAAATTATACTTACCATATCCGGCATGTTCAGACCTCTCTAGGAAAAAGAGTAATTGTTCCTCCTGTCAGCACTCAAAACTGAAAGAGGATCCCTGGACCAGCTCACAGAAAAGAACAGGCACTAAAAACCCAAGTGCTGGAGTTACAGAGTCTGAATCTGTAAATTTATTTGCTAAGAAAATCAAGTACATTCATAATTACTAAAATGCCACAAAGGTATCAAATCCAAAGCGTTAATCTGAAGTGCAGTTCTGGACACACCTGTGGGTCTAAACAACATTGCAATTTATTTTTATGACTTTTATGTGCCAATGCAAAGATAGGACAGAGCAGCTTTCTTTCATAACTCCAATTTGCAGCAAAACTGTACGTTGGACTGTTTTCAGCAGAAGAAATGTCTGGGGATTTTAAGCATCATTTATTTCTGTAACTCCACTTCAGCTGCCACCAGCACCATTAGAAGAGTAATGCCAGGACTGCACTCCCAAAGATACCTTCAGATCCATGGCAAGCAGATCTCATTACTACATCAGCTGTTTCACTTCTGTATTTCACTAAGAACACAGGAATCACGCTGCAGATATTTTACAAGCATGAGTTCAATTTATTTTGGCATTGGTAGCAACAAAACAGATGATTATGTTGCATTTGGCAGTGGGCAAGAAAAAACAGCTTCCAGTTTGGCCTCTGTCCTTTCTACAAACTAGACATCAGAATCCCACGGTGCTGGTGCAAAAAGCAGCACTATGGCTAGTGCTGAAGACTGTCCTGGCAGGCTGGCACAGGGCCGGCGTCCCAGTGCATTGATAGTCATCAGCTCCCAGCTCCTGACTCCCACAGAGCTCCACACTGAACAGAAACTGAGAGTCACCGCCTCACTTAGAGGCAAGATATGCCAATTAATTGGCTGCCAGCATTGTGCTTCTTTGAGAGACAGCACCTCTGGCTTCCACCGAATACCTATCAGAATGCTTAACCTCTGCTTTAGCAAAGAAAAAGACAATTTGATGTGTCAAAAGAAAATTTGACATGTTACTCTTGGCAAGCTGCTCACCTTGATTCACGGCATCACCAAAGAGATGTCATTAGTTTCCAGCTGGCTCAACACTGGATACAGCTCTTGCCTCACTGTAATTAAGATCTTAAAGATAGAGTTATGTATTTTTAATATGTTTTCACATTAGCTCTGCTAAGGCATTCTCAGCACTAGAAAAGAGCTTATTGATATAGCTATCATCAGGAAACATCTCTACACAGACACCAGGTATATAACTATGGGAGTACCTTAGCTATTGCTACTGGCTCTAAAGTGCCTAATTTAAAAAAAAAAAAAAATTCCACTCAACTTTTCTTCCCCATTAATAAAAAGTCAGCAGCTGCAATACAGAAAATGATCAATGAATAGCAAAATCTGTCAATTACATAACTAGATATTGAGAGAACATTTATTAGAGCATCACTCCAAACATTCTTTTCAATTTCTTAGTATTTTAAGTACCGTACCCCAAATTAAATGTGTAAGTATATAAGTATATATAGAACATATATATATGTAAAATATTGGCCAAGTTATGAAAGGCAAATGCAGGGATGCAGGGACTGGGAGAATGAAGAACCATTACCTGCTATAGGAGAGGATCAAGTTCAAGATCATCTAAAGAACTTGAATGTGCACAAGTCCATGGGATGATGCCTATGGATTTTTTGATTTTTAGCTTTTTGTAGATTTTAGAAGTAGTAGTATTATATCCCTTACCAGTTATTTTCTAGTAAAAGTAACAGCAGTAGCTTAACGGCTGCACATACCAAACCCCATCCCATATCACTCTCTCAAAATTCCATTAGCTTGTTTAGACTTCCCTCGAGGTAGCCCTTCATTCTGCTTAAGAACATCTGCACCCTGGCCTGGACAAAAAGAGACCACAAAGGCACAGCGACCTTCAAGCCCAGAACTTTGGAGAAGCTCCAAGGATTGTATGTGCTGTGATGAAGAGGAGGTTGAGGAAGACGGGGTCCCAGAGCCCCCTGCCTCGATTTCCAGAGGGACGTGCCGGGGGGAGGTGGTGAGGGTGGATAAATCTGAGATTGGATGGGTTAACACCTTAAATTGTGGAACCCCGTAGACACAGGAGGCACATCATGTGTATTCCTGTAGGCCTCAGGCCTGAAATTAAAGGATCTACCCTCTTTATCTTATCTTATACACTAAGTTGGCTCAAAGTCCTGTTTTTCTGCGGTCTCTTAAGGCAACAGGACCTGATGAAATTCATTTGATGGTCCTGAGGGAGCTGGCAGATGAAGTTGCTAAGCCACTATCCATCATATTTGAAAAATCATGGCATTTGGGTGAAGTTCCCGACAACTGAAAAAAGGGAAATATAACTCCCATTTTTAAAAAGGAGAAAGTGGAAGACCCAGGGAACCACAGACCAGTCCATCTCACCTGTGTACCAGGCAAGATCACGGAGCACATCCTCCTGAAAACTATGCTAAGGCACATGGAAAACAAAGAGATGATTGGTAACAACCAACATGGTTTCACTAAGGGCAAGTCATGCCTGACAAATTTGATGTCTTCCTATGGCAAAGCCACAGCATTGATGGATAGGGGCAAAGCAACTGACATCATCTACCTCGGTTACCTATAGTTGTGCAACACTGTTCCACAACACCCTCGTCTCTAAATTGGAGAGACATGGATTTGATGGATGGGCCACTCAGTGGATAAAGAACTGGCTGGATGGCTGCATGCAAAGAGTTGTGGTCAACGGCTCATTGTCCAGGAGGAGAACAGTGACGAGTGATGTCCCTCAGGGACTGGTACTGGGGCCAATACTGTTCAACATTTTTGTCCGTGACATGGACGGTGGGATCAAGGGCACTCTCAGGAAGTTCACGGATGACACCAAGCTGTGTGGTGCAGTCGACACACTGGAGGGAACGGATGCCTTCCAGAGGGACTTGGACAGGCTTGAGAAGGGGACTGATGCAAACCTCATGAAGTTCAAGAAAATGAAGCCCAAGGTCCTACACCCGGGTTGTCGCCATCCCAGATACACCTACAGGTTGGAGAGAGAAGTGATGGAGAGCAGCCCTGTGGAAAAAGACTTGGGAGTGATGATCAATGAAAAACTCAACACAAGCCAGCAGTGTGCACTCGCAGCCCAGAATGCCAACCATATCCTCGGCTGTATCAAAAGGACTGTGGCCACCAGTTCTAGGGAGGGGATTCTCCCCGTCTACTCTGCTCTCAAGAGACCCCACCGGGAATATGGCATACAGTTCTGCTTCCCCCAGCGTAAGAAGGACATGGAACTGTCGGAGCAGGTCCAGAGCAGGCCACAAAGATCATACAGGGACTAGAGCACCTTCCCTATGAAGGCAGGCTGAGAGAGTTGGGGCTGTCCAGTCTGGAGAAGAGAAAGTTGCATGGAGACCTCAAAGCAACCTTTCAGCATCTGAAGAGGTCCTACAAGGAAGCCAGAGAGGGACTCTTCATCAGGAACTGTAGTGACAGGACAAAGGGGAATGGCTTCAAACTGAAAGAGATTAGATGTTTGGAAGAAATTCTTTACTGTGAGGGTGGTGAAGCACTGGAACAGCTTGCCCAGAGAAGCTGTGGATGCCCTGAAAGTGTTCAAGGCCAGGTTGGATGGGGCTTTGAGTAACCTGGTCTAGTGAAAGGTGTCTCTGCCCATGGCAGGGTGTTTGGAAAGAAATTATCTTTCCAACTCAAACCATTCTATGATTCCATGATGACAGTATGCTATTTTAAGCTTAGAACTTTCAAAGCAAACAGAAAACAGCTAGTAACTGCTCTAAGTTAAAATGTGATTATAAATATTATGTCTCCTGCTTGTCAAAGTGTCCCAAAAAGTATAGTATAGTTACATCAACAAAGCCTCTCAGTATAGGAACATCTCATATATGCAAAACAGGTAAATCATTATACTGACTCTTTTTCCTTCAAAAACGTTAAACTAAGATAACACCAGTTCCTTGGCTTTTACCAAATCTGGGACATGGGCTGTTTGTTACAGGCTTGAAAAGGCAGAATTCCTACAGCTGATAGATTCATATCAGCAGAAGTAGTACTTTCACTGATACATCTTTCTTAATTCGAGCAGAGACTGTAAATTCTACTAACAAAACAATATCTGCTCAACCTATTCTGTGTTAAACCATGGTAGTACGATTCACTGACTTCTGTTATGTAGGAGAGGCTGAATACTAAAATTGGAAGTATTTTTAGTTTTTGAGTGAGACCAAAAAACACCTTGACAGAAAATATCTGAAAAAATAACAAAGCAATAATCAAACTTCCTTTGCTATAAAATCAATTTGTGCTGAAACCCATTCCCTTCTGAAACACCACCATTCACATTCAGTCAAGTCAATCTTTAACTTAGGTCAATACTGCTGATCAAGTTAAAAAAAAATATTTAAGAAGTCCAATCCCAGAGAGTAAAACACAGCCATCAGCAATTCACAGACAGGTACACGCCCCAAATCCTTATGCTATTTACTTCAGACCATCTGTAATTGCTTGTCTACAGGATAAGAATCTCAGTTTTTATAAAAGCATGTATTATCCCCTTGAGTATGAAAGAGCTTGGAAAAAACCCTCTATTAAAATACATCTCAAAGGCTCAAATCTCAATGGAAGACAAGTACAGAGAACCATAATATTCTGTTTAGAAAATAAGTACCTAATGTTTCTGAGAAGTAATGACATTTAAAAAAAAAATACACACACACAAAATATTCAAGAACTGCTTGCTGTCAAGTGACTGAAGAGGACACAGAGGACACTGACTGCTAGAAACACAGAGAGGAAAAAGTTTTCTATACCCTATAACCTACTTCGGTTAAGAAATTATTTTTTGTTTCTGTTATCTTGTGCATTCGACATTTGGACAAAAAGCTGCATCCTGAGGCAACAGCCTGAAACAAGCTCTGGCATCAGTGGTCTCTTCCCAGCCTGGTGAGAAGGTACACACTACATGCACAGCACACAATACAGACAGGTTTTCTGGTCCAGGTGCACCATCACACTGAGCAGCTATATGCTGCTTCCAGGTTCCCAGCTAGTCTCTCCATATGGACAGTTTTTTCTGGATGTAGCAGCCCACTCAGAATGAGCCACAGTGAAAAGCATAATCATGCCCACAGAGCCCAATCTGCATCCAAGACCATCTGCAATATGAAATGCAGATACCCAGGACTATACAACTCACCATCCTTCTCAGAGAAATGGAGAAAATGGGACCGGCCAGGCTCTCAAACTGTTGCTCTATTGTCAGTAAGGAAGACAGTGGGACCTGAGCTGAGTTCCCTACAGTCACACAGTTAAAAGGATTCTTGTAAATCTTTCTCACGTTATAAAACTTCTTGAGAAAAACACAGTCTGGAGAAGCTGCAGTAACTTATTGAGTCCTAAAGGCCCTTATTAGAAGCGTTTTCCTGGAGTGCAAAACAGTATCTGAATTTTTTCAGTGATGGCTTATTAAAAGTCTAAAAAATTCTAAAAAATATCTGATTAACAACAAGTAAGTAACAGAGAATCATAACAATCTTTGCAATGTGTTATCCTGGAAAAAGTACAAAGGAAAAATACAGTCACAATCTCTTTGACACCACAGGATTTTGCTGCAGTATGCTTTGTCAGTGTGCCAGTTCCGAGAGTGAGGATTTGATATGGATTAATAAACATATTGAAAAAACTCTTTCCTCACTTGTCTGTGGCTACACAAAAAAGTGTATATCTATATATCTATGTATCTTTATACCAGAGTATACAGAGACCAATTAGTCTCTGTAGGTTGTTTTCCCCATATTTTTATTGTCTTTTACTCTCAGAATAAGATGAATGAAGTTCAGCTAAAAACCTACCGTCTGCCATATTTACCTACTGCAGCTGCAGTCTCTGAAGCTACATGCAAACCACTGAAATTTAAACAGAGGCATTAAGTAACACTATCAAACTAACTCAAACAAAAATGGATACCCTGAATGGTCTTCACTGATGAGGGGTTATAAGTACTACAGAGTGCATGTTACAACAAACTAGTAAAGACACAGACAAACTGCCCACTAAATATTGATAGCCTGGACTAAACAAAAGAGTCCATAAATCTGTGCTTTCACCATTGCCTTGGAATAAATACTGTAATTTCACTCCCTATGTGCTGTTGGGCTTCAGACAAATTTCCCTGAAGTGAGACACTGGATTTTTCTGCTTTCATCAGGGGAGGGCAGACATGTAGAGAGCATGAAATCAGGGAACAAAACAAAAACAGGTTCCTCCAACTACAGCCTCCCCCTGAAGTGGATCCCCTGAGAATGTTCCAGGTCTAGGAATAGCCGCTGGCTGACTATTTTTTATGATGGCCGCTCCCAGAACTTTGCATTGCTTGTGCATATGGAGTACTTCAAATTTGTGCCACAGAAATACATAAATATTCTCTTGCATGCTTGCAGATAAGATCAGCTTGTGCCATAGCAGTATGCACTGACCTATGAACCAGCACATTGCTCCTGGCTTCTAGCAGATCTCGCTGGTCTGAGTGCTGCCATGAAGTGCTGTACAGTTTCTTAAAGCTCAAGTCCTTAAGTCGTAGGATTATGCACACAGAGACTCACCCAAAATCTAGAAACTATTAGGAGCACCACAAAGGCCAAGAGCAGTACCTAGGGGTTTGAATTCTAAATGTTATACGACATTCAAAATTTTTAGCAGCGTATCCGCATCAGCATTTTTGTTTAAGCCTTTTAATAACTTTTGATAGTATCTACCTTATTATGTTACCATATGCAGTTACTTCTTTCATTAGTTATGAATATTCATAACTTGCACAAAAGCTTTTGTAATATGGCAAGAAAACTATTAACTACTGATAGTTAATACCAAGTGAGACAAGATAAACTATAATTGTTAGTGGTAGAATGCATGGGTTTAAGATCTTACTTTCCAACAACCCAAAGCCGTATTTGTATTTGAATACCAATGAGATAAGAGTTTTCATCTGCTGGCTCGGGGGAATCCCCAAAGACAGTTGCATCCTTGTTCATGAGAAAAGTAACATGGCCATTGCAGCAGGAAAGGTAAACAACTCACAAGAAAACAAGCTACAGTATGTGCTGCATTATGAAATGTTGAAGACCAGCACCACTGTGATGGTTTGCTCAGATTAAAATTGTATCAGGGTCTGATTTATAGCAAAATACACTTCCACTGCCATGAAGAACAGCTTGGGGTGAGTACTCCAAGGAGCATGCACAGTTTAACACCTATAACTCAGTTATAGGGCCTGGCTTATTTTATGCCTCTTTAAATTACTCCAGCTCAGTCATATTTCCAGTGTGCTTACAGTCACAGGGCACTGCAAGACCAAGTCTGAAATGTCAATCTTCAAACAGCAATCTTTTACGTATGCCTGGTTTTATTATACCAGAAAAGCTACAAACACTGAGTGTTTGGCTTCTGATTAAAGCACACAGATGTAAATATGAATTTAGTTTCATATCCTATAGCATATCAAACCCTATGGCTTCAGATAAATAATGTTATTTAAAATTACTACAATAAAGAACACTGAAGAATGCCTTCACAGTCAACAGATTAAAATGGGTGGAAAAAAGGTAGACAACTCAGTACAGCAATTTCAGTCCCTGCACATTAAATTGGGACTAGCTCCAGCTCCACAAAAAAAAATAGTGTTACCTGCCTTACAAAAAACTGCTTTTGCCTGAAAGCCATTGCAGCTAGGTGAGAAACTGTACCAGGCAGAACTGACTGCCAAAGGTACTACTGTGGTGCCAGTGCTTGGGAATATGCTCTGAAAGGAATCTTGTCTCAAAATTTTTATTAGAACTTTCTTTGTTTAAATGAGTTTCAACTTACCCTGCAGCAGGTCATCTCCCAAGTCAACTGAGGGCAAAACCCCCAGGAACCTCCCTATTCCAAGCCTTCACAACCTCTTTGTGTGGCACCTTTAGCAAGGCTTACGCTTTGTGATATTACAGAAAACACATTATGGCTTTGAAAAACTTTTCCAAACCAACAAGCAAACTGCCAAAAGGTGTGCCACAAACATATGTAACATGATGCCTGAATAGTTCAGGACTCATTTAAAAGCAGTCTTTGGGAAGGTGCTAGTAGGAATCCAGGATATTGCCGGCAGCATATAAGATTAAAAGGGAAGCGCAAACTAAAAGCAAAGGCCCATCCAACACAGATGCCATGATTCAGCCCTATACTGTATTTGGTTACTGAGCACAAAACCTCCTCGCAAAAGACCTTCAATGACTTGATTCAGTTTTCCTGTTTCGACAGAGTTTGTGGTCATCCAGCAGTCAAAACAGGGGAAAGCAGAAGAGATACACTCACCCTCTCGCCTCTGGCAGCAAAGAGATTGCTCAAGATCACTATTTGCTGTGTTTCCATTCCCTCCCTCCCCAAATTTAAGAGACTTCCTGCTTTTAGTTAAAAATATTAGCATGAGTGTTGCTCATGCTCTGTAAAAGTATTTACAGAGCTGGGAAGTCATGATCTCAGGGTAAACTTTAAAAATTAACACTGTCTTTTAAGAAACTGGTGTGTTAACAACTTTCTGGTAGTTTTATCTGGAATTTTAAAATTCTGAAAAGCTGCAGAGATAGAGAAGAGAGGGGTCAATCCACTGAGAAGCTAAGATAAACTCCCCACCTTGCTATTTCAAAGTACCTGGTCTACCTAAAACATATCAGCTGTACAGACCATGTACATGGCTCTTAGAATACAGTTGCAAAAAGCAACTGCCTTTAAGTTTCAACTATGTTAATAGTGTTGAGTATTTACCCTAGCCACTGATCAAGATCCTTGTCTTCCAACACTCAGCTGATTCAGTATTGCCATCCTTGGGTGCAGCATTCAGGTCAGCAAGACTCTTAACTTTGACTTCTCACACAGCATTACTTTTATTAGACATATTTCTTCAATTTGGCTTCTATTTTTGTAATTACTTTCATTTTACTGATTGTAAACAATTCTTTAATCTAATTTCCTTATCTAGGGCAAGGCAGAAACAGATAGTATCTGCAGAAAAGGAAGATGTACTGCCACATACCCCAGGCTAGCCAAAATCTCTGCCCCACTCCCAGATGAATCATCACTTCAGCTCCCAGCCTCTACGTAGCCCAGCCTGGAGATTAGCCCACAGCCACACAAATCCTCCCTCCACCCCTGTCAGTGAAATCTTCAGAGGGGTCCGAGCTGCAAACCCATGTTTGTGCTAGGTTTGCTCCTTGGATCAGGAATCCTGTCATGACTATGTCTCATATCAGGGATTCTAGCTTAGAGGGGCTGGAAGAGGAGCAGTTGAGGCCACAGAGGCCCTTAGGAGCATAGGTGCTGCTGCATCTAAGGAGCTTGGCACCTTTATAATTCTATTTCAAACAAATGCATAAAGGTGTTTTATAAAAAAAGTCTTTCTTCCACAGATAGCACAATGTTCACAGATCTGCTGTCACAGACAGAGAGTGGATGGTTCAAAAAGCAAGTACAGAATATAAATAAAGAATAGTTTGCATGAGAAGGTACAGAGAAGGTCAGGTCAGGCCCTAGAAAAAAGAAACCTCAAACAAAACCATAGGAACATTGTTCTGTGAACAGTATGGCATAAACTCTTCAAGTATAACCAGTGACTACATCATACACTCATTTTGGAGTGGAAGATTGGAACAGGTTGCCCAGAGAGGTTGTGGAGTCTCCCTCACTGGAGATATTCAAGAACCATCTGAGTGCAATCCTCTGCCATGTGCTCTAGGATGACCTTGCTTGGGTGGGGAGGTTAGACCAGATGACCCTTCCAACTTCACTGATTTTGTGATTCTGTGATCTTCTCCTTACCACAGCACTCCGGCCAAAGTCATACCCTCATGATATATTGAGTTCGATATGCCAGGAAGAAAAGCAGTGTAATTTTTCCACTACTCTGGCAAACATACCAGACATTTAAAGATACTTCTGTGATCTCTAAATCAATTTCATGATGCCTTTACTATAGTTTTAGGTAACAATGCTGGGAAGATGAGATCACCGCTTACTTTGCAGATAAACAAAATATTTCTTAAAAGAAGATAATTTATTTCCCTCCATCTGACTAGAATGTGAAGACTGAACTAATTTTGATCTAAAATGACCAGACAGTAAATGTGAAAATAACTGCTTCAAAATTGTTTATGAGGTAGAAAAGTAGATTATATCTTGCCTGCGTATGATGTACTCCATTTTTCTGTCTTTTTGAAGATGTGCTGCCTGTGCTTGTGATGATAAATGGAACTTTTTAAAGGTACAATTTTCACATTTTTAGAGTAAACATCTTTTTTCCATTTCAGTTTGAGGGACTCCTCAATGTTCCCTTATCAGTAAGGGGGGAAGTTGTGCTTGCCAGTCCTCACACAAGCACAAAGCTATTTGTTTATGCATGCACTAACTGCTGACACCTGACAGGGCCACCTGCTTACCCTCAGCCTCACTTGAACAAAGGAGAATTAGTTCATGGACTACAAAAGCTACCATCCTAGTAGGCACACAGCCAACCAATGTTCATTTTAACTTCTGTTCCCTTCTTCAGCTGCTGTGCTACAGAGCCATTCCAATATGAGGGATTCATTTCACCAGTGATGGATCAGAGTATAGATCCGCACTTTCCCAGCACTTGGGGATCATGGACTTGGAGTCAAGCAGTCCCCATAAGCAATCTATCCTCACCATGATCACACCAGATTCCTCAAGCACTGTATCAGTCACAAATGGGTGTACGGCAGTACTGTTACAGACCAAGCCACTCTTCACATACTGCAGGAATTAAAAGACCAGTCTTCCTGGCAAACACAAAGTGTATTTGGGACAGCATGTATGAATACCTGCATTGGATGGCAGGTATTTCAAGGTGATCCTGGACTCGTGTCAGCTGAGAATGGAAAAAGTCACAACAAATAACTTGCAGGGGCCTGAAAACTGTCGTCCTCCTGGCCTCCCTATGCAAGTCCACAGAACAAACAGTTTAGTTCAATTTTTGTCAGCTCCTCATATTAGCCTGGGATACAGTAACATCACAGTAAACAGTCTTAAGAGTGGCAAAAGGTCCTCATGAAAGGCCACCTATTCCCCATGCAAACCTAATTACCAGGTTATTACACAATATCTTGACAGTAAGACAGAGGATGAGGCAGCAACACAGAGAACCTGTCTCTCCCTTTCATCTTTCTGGAAAAGAGCAAAAGAGATGAAAAACCAACCCACAGCAAGAGCTGCTGCTACATGCCCTTAAGAGACGTTTAATTAACATCTTAATATAAAAAGGCACAGAAGTGACCATGAAACACCTCTAGGCTCAGAAGAGCTTACTGCCTTCTCATATGGATGTAGGAACTGCCCCACCAACGAGCAACCCAATGAGAAATTCACCTTTGATGCTGTTTTGTAAGTACGTCATCAGGGTGAAGATGACCCTAGAGAAAGCAAGCCTTACTCAAACCCAGATATTCTATTCGTTTTCCTTCAGCTCCTTTCCCCTCAAGAGGAAGTGGGAAATGAGTATTTTACTGTTTAACTAGATGTTGAGAAAAGGTGTACTGTTTGCTTCCTCTCCGATGCCAAAAACATTACTGTGTAAGAAGTACTTCAGAAGGTGAAACCCTCACCACAAGAAAACAAAAAACAAAAACCAACTAACCAAAAAACTCCAAATCTCTATTTCCATTCCCCTCCTCTCCCACCCCTTCAGAAATTATGATATTTTAAACTCTAAAATAGGGTCTACATTTTTGCCTTATAAGCTTTAAAACATAAAAATGTAAAAAGAAAAACAGAGGAGACTCATATTCTTAAAAGATACTATAGGTTTCTCAACAGCATTAAGTACTCAGCACTTCAGTGATTTGTAGTAAATCTTCAGAGCATCTAAGACACTTGCAAAGCAATTTCCTCAGACATCCTCTAGAGGTTTAGTTTCGGGGTTTTTTTACAGGTACATAAAGACTGTGAGCAAAAGCCTTGCTCAGAGTGCTAGAAGGAACAGAGCCAAACTTAGATGTTCTTCATCTCATGAGCAACGAAAAAATTACTCACACTTACAGCACTGTTTGAATGACCACGGCATCCACTACAGATGAAATCACAATATTGTTTTCTGCCATCTGCTTCGCAACCACAGAGCACCCAATACAGCTATCACTTCATCGTATCACTATTTAAATTCCCATTCTAAATTTAAAAAAACCCAAATACTGTCACTATGGTTACCAACAGGAAATTACATAAATTTTTATTTTCCTTTACTATAAGACTGTTGCATATACCTGGAGTAATGTACTTCCCACCCTTTGGGAAGTACAGTCTGTTACTCCTATATCACATATGAGAAAGCTCCTCAAGAGGTTTGTTAAAACATTATACATTTTCTGCTATAGACAGTAACGTTAGACCAGCATTTCGGTTTTAGGGTTTCTTTGCATTTTCTGCAGTACCACACAGCCTCTACTTAGCACACAAAAGCTCCAACTTCTTTAAGCTTGTGATTCTGAAGAGTATGACCACACTCTTTCCAGCCCTGCAGGAGCAGGTTTTCATTTCCTTTTCTTAGAAATTGCCATATTCACGCAACCACAAAAGACACACATCTGGTGACAGAGTAGGCAAAGCGCATCCTAATATGCTATGCAAGGACAGTTGATTTGATCTACACATCTCAATTTGCTACTTTTCTGTCACTTGCCCCCTTGGAAAACAACACTGACAATTTTGAGAGGTCATGCTGTTGATGCCAGTTTCAAACACTGAGGCTGGTTATTAGAAATTTCATAAACCTCTAAGGAAATAAGTGTTTTGCAGGGAATTGTACATGCACATACAAGGGTATTTCACAGCCCACTAAGACACTACAGCATCTGTACTAGAGAAAGAAGACACAGAAAAGCAGTACATGAGATTATCTGTAGAAGTACAAAGAAATTATGAACTTCTGTGCTATATCACATCTCTCTCCAAAAGTGTATTTATTAGTGAAAATGTAGCCAGCTGCCAGAGGAAAAGAGACAAAAGCAAATGACCATTCCCAATGCCACCCTGCTATTCTGCCACAGACACAGTATCAAAAGCAAAAAAAGGAACTTGCTGAGACAGGCACATTTCCTACAGAGCCAGAGATGATCTAAATATTTTTTAAAGCATTTATAAATTAGTACTTGTAAGAGTGAACAGTACTTCCACAAACAAACAGATCAGCAGTTTGTTGACACATGCCAGCATAAGCAGGAGGTTTCTTTTAGAAAACAAGACCTGGATCAACTAGCTAACTTTTGTTGTGCAAGACTTTCAAAAGGAAGGAAAGACAAGAGAAAACACGTCCAGTGGCCACAAATAACGCCCAGTTCTTGGCTCCAATTAGATATCAATTTCCAAAGGACGTATGTAGGTTGAAAATACAAAGCAGCGACTTAAACCACATTTGTGTGAAGTATTCGGCTGAATAAGACACTCAGTGACAATCTGCTTCTCTGTAGCTGCCTGGGATATCCTGGGATTGCTCCTTGGACAGAGAATCTTAGAAATCGTGGCAGCAGACTATGTGCAAGAGACAAAGAGGCAAAATAAAAAACCTAAATGAAAAACCACATTTCTAATCATCCTGTGCCTATTAGGACACATTTAGATCATTCTGTATAAGACTATAAAACTGAAGGACAAACTGGATAGGTATAATGCTGGAAGAATTATGGTACTTTGGGAGTAAGAATAACCATAAAAACTAACAGGAAGGACAGGAAAAAGTTCAAGCCAGTCTGAGGAAAAAACCTGGTAGTCAAAAACTTATCAGCTGAAAGCACTAAAAGAAACATTTTCAATAGATATGAATGAAACTGGGAGCTGACAAAAAGCACCCAAAAATAAAACCCCCTCTACTCTGCTTTCTGCAGATAAACCCAATGAGTCTCCTACTGGCTGCAATTTGCAACTAGGAAAAAAATTCCCCTCAGCAACAAGCATATGCGATATCCCAAGTGGGGAAGAAGGGAAATCCGTAATTTTTTCACAGAAGCCTCTGCAATTTGATCCTGCCAGCTTACACACAATCTTTCCCCTTAACAGTGTATGCTAGAGGCACAGTTTTAAGAGAACTTTGCACATAGAAATGGAACGCATTCTGAATTAATGATGCTAAAGAAACTTACATTTTGAAAACAAAGTTTTCCCGTTTTACTTCCATCATTAATACTTGTTCAAAGCAAGCCCTGCCTTTTGCAGAGGAAATGTCACCACTCCAGCACCTTCACACAGGATAGAAACAGTTTTAGCTAGACACAGGGCTATGTGACTGCAAAGAAGCCTAGTTTTAACCTGAGAGAGACCGTATAACCCAGACTTCATTTTCCATGGCTGCCACCCATCCCAACCGATGTGGGCATACTGGCAGAGATCTCCATACCATGGACTAAACTTAAAATCTCACACATACGAATGGCCATAAAAAGAAACACAATTTTACATCAGCAGGATTCAGCACTACAGAAAAACTAACTAGAACCATCTGAAAAAAAAAAAATTAAATCCAGTCCCTTGAATGTTTCCTGGCTTAGAAGGTTTACGAATTAAAACAAAATTCCAGCAATTAAAAGCTTTGATTTGGTGTTAATACATGTATTCTCCACTGTGATATGGCTAGGGGAGATTTTTCTCACAGAGAGCAGTGCAAGCAGGGCATTTCTTTCAGTAAGAGCTGAAGGAGTTAAAACGTTCAAGTGAAGAGGAAGCGAAAGAGCTGGCAACCTTTAGGTTTTATCACATGCAAAATAACTGCAGCATTACAAATCTACAACTCCAGCAAAATGAACTGCACCCTTTTGGGAACAAAGCTATGTGTAGCAAGAATGCCTGTCCAAAGAACACAGCATAATATGCCTCACTTAGTTTGAAAAACTGCCTAAACCTTTTCTCTTTTGCATATAGCTTGCTGTCCAGATTTCTAACACACTCTTTTCAAAGCAGCAAGCCCAGGACATCCCAGGCAACTAGAGCCTGTCTAAGCACTAAACACTTTATATACAAAAAGATCCATGTAACAGAAAACTCAATTTTACAAAATAAAGAAGAATTTGTATAAGGATCACTCCAAAGGCAAAGCATTTAATCACAGCCATAGGAGGAGTTGTAGATTTTGTTTTAAAGTGGAGCTGAGACACTAACAATTAAGATACAGCTCCTTAGGACAGCAATCCTTGCTTTTACAGAAAAAAAATTACAGCAAATTAGCAGTAATGGTTTGTTTATCACCACAGCATTGTATTTATTAGTCGAAAACACAGCACACAAATACCCTATGTACTTACACACCTGCCCATCCACACAGCAATACTTAAGTATCTCAAAGTATGTGATGACAAAGTACACGAAGAACCCGTACTGTAACCTTGCATAGCCACTGAAGTACCACCTCCAGCTTTACAAATGGAAACCTTCACTCAAGGCCCCAAAATGTACATAGGCAGACTGATTCCCATTATGGAATACAGCATGAAACAAGCTGAAGAGTGCAGCCTATGATGGCTCCAGACCACACCAAACACTAAGGCAACAAGTGACCAAGCCTTGCTTTCCTCAGTCCCGCACAAGCACTCCAACCTTTCCTTCCCGAGCTAGAGGCAAAATATTTGTTTAACCAAATAGCAGTGGCGAACAGCAGAGATAGCAACACTGAACAGCAATGGTGTAAAAAAATGAAACGATCACTGGATGAGATGTATGCAATCTGATGTTCTGCATCACATCAAAATATAAAGACCTAAATAACTGCAATAACAATTGGCACTTTTTTTTTAATTTTACTAGCTTGAAATTACATCTACAGGTCATTCATTTAAAGTTTACGAGAACAAATATTTTAACTGCCTGAAAAGAGTAAAGGGGAAATTAGTAAACATGCTTCATTAACTATCATGCTAGCAACTGTGTAGGAAAACTGGATCTATCAAGTGCATCTATAAAAAGAAGTGTATATTAATTTATTCCAAAAAATTATTAAGAAATAAACCAAATCTTGTATTAAACACTTTTCCCAATTAGATTTTTCCTCAGCATTACAACACCTCTCTGCTTCATCTATTTGGTGCAAGAATTTAATTCCCAAGTCACATCACTATCGTGTTCCATCCCACGAAGTAACAGAGACGATCATTTTTCTGCTCTTTCCTATAATGACAGCACTGCCAAAGCAAGAGCTTTTCCTCCTCCTCCTCTCATTTTTGGTGTCTCTTCTTGAAGCTTTATCAGCTTTCAGTCTCATTTTAGAGCCTTAGAAAAGCACGAAGCTTGTCTGCAAAGCAGTACCCTGGAGAAGTCAGAGGCGACAAACTGAATAGGTAATGTCAGTGCGCGCTGAATAAGAGTGTAAATGCTCTGTGAGCTGCAAGATGTTTTTAGCACGCCGTGCTAGAACCTTAGAAGATCAAGGAGGCTAAATCAATATTTATCTTAAATTCCCTTCTTAAATGTCCTCATATACACGCATAACAAAGCAAAGAAGGGCTATTCGCATTAACAGAAGAAAGGCAAATTAGTGCAAGGGAATTTAGTACAAGAGGTTTTTAACAGTTTGAGAAAAAAATATTAGGAAAAAGTAGATAGTTCATTTTGTGCAACTCCTCAACTCCACCCGCCACCGCAGGTGTCGAGACACAGGCTGTGGAAGCTGCTCAGTAACACGCCCCAGAGCGCCCTGGGCTTCCTTGTGTGGATGTCACCCCACACCCAGGCCACTTCCTTGCTATGGGTGGGCGGCAGACACAGGGACAGGGTTTTGTTGTGTCTCATCACAGAAATGTTTCCTAGCATCTCCATCAGTAAAAACAATAATGAACGATTAAACTGCCTCCTCTCCCGCTAGGCAGTCGTTCAGGACTATTAACACCGCACCGTTCTAAATGCCAACAGATCTTTAAAGTCATTGTGCCTTCATGCTTCCTATTCACTGGACCTCTGGGACTTCCTAAAGCCACGAAAAGCTCAGAGGCAGGTGGACTCCAGCGTACACGGCAGCACCACGACAGTCCGCAAGGAAAACTTTTTTTTGGCGCTCCCGTTTTATTTCCCGCTGTTTACAGCAGCAGCCTGTGAGTCACCCACTGCTCTCCAACCAGCCCGGGGCAGGGGCCCCCAGCCCGGCCGGCGCTGCGGCTCCTCCCGCCGCCTGAGTCACCGCCGCCCCGGGCAGCGAGGCAGCGGCGGGACGGCCCCGCGGCGGAGCCTCTCCAGCCCCAGCCCCGCAGGGCTGACACTCCCCCCAAGTTTTGTCCCTCTTCCCGGGGGGAAGGCGGGCGAGGGGCCAGCAGGCACGAGGGGCAGTTCCGCCTCTTCCCGCCGCTGTCCCGCGGGGAACATCGCCCGCCGCCCGCTCCCAGCACCCCGTCTTACCTGAGGCGCCGAGCGGCCAGTTCGCCTGCCCAGCGGCACCAGGAGCAGCCACTTGCTCCGCACCGCCCGCCCCAGCCCCGCCAGCATGGTCCTACACCTCCTCCTTCTCCTCCTCCGGCCGGGAGCGGGCCGCCCGCGGGCGCTCCGCAGCGGCTCAGCCTCGGGGCGGCGGCGCCCGCTCCTCGCCGGGCGTGGGCGAGCCGGAGCGGAGGGCGTCTACCCCAGCGGCCAAGGCGGCTTGTGCGCCTTTCCTCTGCTCCTTCCCGCCCCGACCGCGGAGGGGCCGGGCCGGGCCGGGCCGGGCCGGGCCGGACGGGGCGGTCCCGGGCAGCAGCGGCCCACGGCTGCCGGGCTGCCGCTGTTATCGCGGTGGGCGAGGAGGCGGCCCCGCCGGGCCCAACCCACCGCCCCTCGGCTACAGGTGCCGGTCCCCCCTCTTCCTGTAAATGAGATTAAAATACCCATAAATGTCTGTCCTACCAGAACACCTGGCTTTTCTGTTGCTGAGTTATTGCCTTTTTTTTCCAAGAACACGACTATCGCTACTCCTGGGTTTCAGTGAAATGAACACATTCCGGTGCCACAAAAATGAATAGCAAAACACAAAAGACGCTCGGAGTTCGCTATTTTACATGAGAGTTTTGTTTACAGCAGTAAAACAATTAGCAAGGCTTAACCCTTTCCTATTCAGCCGTTCGTTCCAGCTCACCTGTTTGATATCATCCACATGCCCACAAACACAGGTTTTCACGTTCAGTACAAACCACGGAAGTGCATCAGCCCCCTGGCAGCAGATCAGGGAAACATAGAGGGAAGTGGTGCATTCCTCTGTTTCCTCTGCCTTTTATGATGTTCCTCCAAAGCAATGCTGCACGAAACAAAACACCTTTACCTGACGATGACAAAAGGATCTTAGCGAATGGGCTGTTGCAGATCTGAAAGTGTGTCACTATCACGGGAAAAAAATCCACATCTGATTGCACGCTTGATGGCTCCGGGGGACTAAATATGACCCCATTTCTGTCCATCTCCTAAGCTCTGGGAGGGAAACCTTAGGCAGCTAAGATCACACAGACATTCATTCATATTTTGGGGTCACTGTGATCTATTAAAGTGAATGTGATCCCAGGAAACAGCAGAAGAAGAGCAGCTGCAGTGTTAACAGGCAGTGATTCCCAAAGACAACAACTTGTGCCAGTCACAATTAACATTTACCATAATTATTTACCCAAATTTTATTGGAGCAATTTTTCTTTAGCAAAAGTAAGTGTTAATTTCTCAACCTAGGTACCTTACTATGTAAATTATATTAAGATCCACAAAGTTGCCAAAGGTGAAATAAGGATTAAATAGTTAAATATATTAATTCGAGATATAATATTTATGGTTTTATTGAGCAGAGGTAACTAGGTCATGGCAATAGGCTTTTTCTTTTTTTTTTTTTCTTAATACTTCTACCACATAGTGATGGCTTTATCAAAATTATCTTCTTTGGGGAGGAAAACTCAGTGTCAGTACCAAACAAACAGATCGTTTAGTTTTCGTCATTGCTCAATGCTACATTTATTTTTTTTACTTTCTTTTAAAAGGTTGATAAAGCAGCAAAGACGCACTGATGCTCACAGCAACTTGCAGCTGTTAGCTTCAGCAGGGACTGGGAATCACGACTCACATTTTTATCTAAAGGCAGGAGAAACTAGAGAACATTTTACTAACATTCTCATGCCAAGAGAACATTAGTCACTGCCAAGTTTAAAAAGATGACTTTGACACTTTGAAAAACCTGTCCTACAATTTACTTTCACACCTGTACAATAATCTCATGAAGCAACTCCTGCTTTCTTTTATAAGCAACGTGTTTTGTGTCCTACAGTTTCCACTGTAAGTACTCACTGTTCACTGTAATTTAGTGGGTTTTTCAAATTATACCTCAAAATGTATCTATAACATAGTTTACATCTAAATTAACATCATATATAATAACATTGACAAAAAATTTCTACATAAAACTGTAATTTTATTTATCTGCTCATAACCACTGAACACAGTAAACATAAAAAAAATACTGTGAAACATCACTATGGTCACACATACCATTAAAACAGCTATAAAAAGGAGCGAAAGGCAAAGTTTCTTGAGTGCAACCACTAAAACAGGGTCTGGACTTACAAAGCATTCAAGGGGGAAGCTTTTAGGATGACTTGCTAGTTCCCAATTTTGCCTGTTGTTCCCCCCATTTCGCTGCCATGCTTACAGTGTAGTTGGTAACAGATTATATTAACTTGAAACTATCTTTGATTTAGTTTTCTTGTTCTATGAAATGCAAATTAATCTCTTCCCTTCTGGTATCTATGTGCTCTGTCAATAGGAACTAGCACTTCAAGGGAAGTGATTTATGCATGCACAGCAAGAAAATGACTAGGGAAACAAGCAGATTATTACAGACTTGAGACTTATGTTTCAGTTCATATTCTAAGGGGAATCTTCTAAAGAGAAAACTGTTTATTAAAATAAAACCAGATGAAGTTCTAGGGAAGCATGAAGCTAAGGGAGAATAAGAGGGACTCTGGTCACAATGCTTCCAAGGGGTAAAGGGTCTGTCTCATAAGTCTCAGGGCATTCATATCAAGTCTTTGTCAAGGTAAAAAAAAAACAAAACCAAAACCAAAATAAACTCCAACATAGGAGAAAAGGACATGGATAATCTTCTGAATTGAAAACATTTTCCCAGGGCCAGATATCAAGCTCTAGAAGAGCATCCTAACTCCAGGCATGCCTCATCAACTGGATTGTCAGAAGAACACAAATGCAAGCGCAGAGATCTCTACCCTCACCACAGGGAGGAATACGACTGCCATGCATTATATTTCAAATATGTTCAGAAAGGAAAGGCACACAGTATAATTTCAGGGTAATCATCTTCATTAGCCAGCTATAGGAGTCCGATAACACTTAATCAGGACCCCAATTGTAGGATGATGTTCTCACCACTAAAGGAAAAAAGTATGCTTAAATGTAACTTCAGATGTGATTACAGGGAAGCCAGAGCCCTTTTCCTCATCCTCTGACTTGTTTCCTCCATCACAGTACTTTTAATGTTTCCTTCTTTGTTCACAGGTACCTTTCCAGAGCTGGAGGGTAAGGGAGAGAGAGCAGACAAATTTTGATGACAAAACTTAAAAGTTCCCCAGTAATACCAAATCTACAGCAGATATTTTGAAGTTCTCCCTCTAAGGCTGTCCTCCTTCAGTGACTAGGATTTCCTACTACTACTTCCAGCATACTCCTGGAACAAAATTTTTTAATGCATCTTACTTGAAAACCAATAGCTAAAGGTTTTTTAACTCTTGCATACCACAGTTCAAAATAGAAAATGGAATGGAATAAAATTATTTGATACATCTTTTCAAAACTATGTCTATGCTGAAAGATTTATCTTGCATCTGGTGATGAAAAGCTGCTGCAAAATCTCTCCCCTTCAGCAGCAAACATGAGCTAAGATCTCAAGCCTTGCTTGAGGAACTGCCTTTACAAGTCATTAGTAAACAGCCTGAATTTTCCCCAAAGACACAAGAATGAAACCCAAACTTCTGTGTTTTCATAAAGTTTTTTTGCTCCTCTTGGACATGGTATCAACACTGTGCCACTTAATTTAAAGACAAACTTTTTCACCAGGAAAAACTATGTTCCCTCCCCGTGCACAGAGGGAAAAAAAATCTCTCTTCAAAGTATAGAAGAGATCATTGCAAAATATTAGCTCTGCCAGTACTAACATAGTAATCCTCCTTCTCTAGTAAAGAAAGAGTGAAATGAGACCTATCACCAACTCACACAGAACACAAACAAAAGCTCTGTATTTTTCATAGAGCAGGGGATCATGCCCATAAGATTTTCTAGATAAATTGCTGGAAGGCATGACACCCTATAGGGAAATACCTGGATTCCAATTACAGAGATAAATTCTTACTCAAGGAATGAGAAGTGCTTAGTGCTAGTGCCAGGCAGAGGATCATAAATTACACTCTTATTACAGAGTTGCCAATCTGTCTAAATTGTACTCGAGTATTTAGTCAGTAGAGCAGAAGCCTGAGTCGTGATTAAAGGGATTCATGGTCAACATTTTTTCCTCCTTCTTCCAAGTCTTTTTACTGTGTCTCTTAAAATTTGCTTATACTTTCTTATATGCTTCCTCTGGCTTGTAAATATCTCTTTTATGCATAAATTCTTACAAAAATAATTATCACATTTAGAAACAATACAGGCATGACACAGAGGATCACTTGTTTCTTGATAGGCACAAAAGCCTCAAAAAATCACAGCTAAGCAGTAAGCTATTATTCAGGTTAGGATTGCACACACAAACATGGCTTGCACTGGGCAGGAAATCGATACATAGAATATAGTTCAAAGCCCACCTCCCCCAAAGGTTCAGATGAAGAAAGAACAGGCCTAAAAGGGAAAGGCTGCGGCTTGATGTGGAAATAGACCTCAGGGTGGCAACAGGCCAACTCACTAGGAATTCACTTAGAATAGCATCTGTGGCAAAGACTACTGTTTGTGTATGCTAATTAATATTAAGTATTCCCAATACAACTTTAGCAGCCCATTAGGCCTTTGTGCAGCAGGTACGAAAACCAATGTAGCTTTTCAGTGAAGAGTCTTCCTTACAACCTCAGGGTCCCAAAGAGCAGAGTCCTGCTAGTTACTAGGTCTCTATCACTCACATCTTTTCTGGCAGATAAAATGAAGTTTATATTCCCCATCCCTCAAGGTGCTGGGCACTCACAACGTTGCAGGCAGCTGAAACAATAGGCATGGTTTGTACAGGGAGACGTGAATGCCACAGGCATACTTTGAAATTTGCTGAGTTTATTTGGCTGTCCAGTTGTGAATACCTGTGTCTCAGGACAAGCAGTGGCATGAACTGTTGCCGCTGACAAAATGGAGGAGGTGGGAGAGTGGGGGGACAAGGCAAAACTTCCCCTTTGGGCACCACTAAGCAGGGAAATCAGCCTAACCTGCCACTGGAGCCACAGCTCCAGTGAAATACACAACCAACACAACAGAAAGATATGGGTGGAGAGCTCCCGTTTAGAGTTTCAATTCTGGAGTCATTCCAGGCCCAGCTCCTGCTCAAGGCAGGGCAATCTGTCATCAGAGCAGCAGCACGATGTCAAAGTTCAGCTGTTCCCTCTTCCCTTGATACACCAGCCGGGCAGAGCTTCAGCCATTTTCAGGCTCTTTTCCCTTTTGTATCAGTCCGTCAGAGACTGAGCTCAAACCTTTAGCTTGGCACCTGCAGTATTAAAAAGAAAGCTTAGAAAGTGGCTTTCCTCACTCGGGAAGCCTTAATGACCTATACTACACCTCTGCATGACTGATGGCTTAAAATATGAGCACATGCAAACTGAATGTCATCGTTGTTGGATAGGAAGCAATAACTGTTCAGAACACAGCACAATCCTTCTGGTGACAGCATCTCAGTGAAACCTCTGCCTAAGAACTCAGTGCTAGTATCTGAGAGTTAGTAATAGCTATGCACAGTTTGACACACTTCACCCTTACCTTTATGTAAATCGGTTCATGCAATGCCATTTGTGATACCTTGCACAATACCATGCACCTTATCTCAAGTATAGTCTTATCAAGTGGTGTGGGAAGAACAGATGAACACCATCATAAATTTAAACACACAGAGAAACTTAGAAAAGCCTTAGAAAAAGCCTTAGAAAGTAAATTAAGGAGAGAACATAACAGTGTACTGAAGAAAGAAGGGTATAGAGCAGTTTACCACCTCCTGTTCTGTCTACCTCAAGAAGCTACAGAGCATTCAGCATCTCTCAGAAAGAAGAAAAAAATTTTTTCTCTACAGATTGCATAGTTAGATTGCAAAACCTTTCATTAGAAGAAATTATTCAACATATGGTCAACAATACTCACTTATTCCGATTAACAAAAATGCTGACGGGGTTTTACATACCAAGGTGATCTCTAAATACATACGGTAGAGACGTGACTTGGGATAGGACAGCTTACACACTAGGGCTTTCTCAAGTTTCACCCTGACCATCGGATACCGGTTAGTCTTAAAGGAGACAGGATGTGAGAGAAGGTGAATGGGCAACTCTGCTCGATGATCCAGCTGTGGTATGACGGTGATGGAGCAGCTGACAGAGCCCTTGTGCGCTGCTTTCCTCAACGGCTGCGTTCCTCCTGCAGAACCAATCCATGTGCACTGCTAGGGATGCTGGAGTCATGGCTGCAGAGGCAGTTTCCACTCTTTTTCCAGGAACTTAAAAATTTCAAAATGTGTTTAGAAGGCTGAAAGATTTCACACTCGCTCTCCAAGAATAAATTATTCTTTCATGTAAATAGTTTTGGTAATTAGAAATACTAGCTTCCATGAGGGAAAAGGGGAAGCTTGGAAACTCAGATGGCTTTTTATTTTAAATAAACATATAAGGCACTTAGAAATACAGCCATATTGCAAGAAATTGCTAAACTTGATAGACAGTCAAAACACCAATCTTTCTGAAGCTCTGCACATGCTCAGCAAGCTGGATGAAGACATCCAGCACGTATACCACTGATTCTACTTTTACTTTTAGTCCTGGCTTCTCCTAAGCTTTATTTCAGATAACAAAGGCATTGTATTCAGCTGCTAAAAAGAAAGAGAAGAGCAGAAAGAATTCCTTAGCTATGGATGACTGCTACATATTTTACTTTTTTTCTTTGCTTCTGCATTAGGTGATCAGATAACTTTTAGTAACATTTTATATTCATAAAAGCTGAAATTTACAGCCTGTAGAAATATTTGAAAACATCATATCTACAGAAGTTGTTAACAATAAAAAGTATTTTCCTAAATGTTACTTTCCCTCCCCAAATGATTTTCTAACATTAAAACATTTTGTTATTTTTAAACATATTTTCAAATAATATAAGAATAGTATTTCCTATGGCTAACAGATTACCAAGATGGTTAATTATCACCAACTCTTTCTCATGCTTGAGGATTCTTATGTCAATAATCACTTCACTCAAGAATCCCACAAAGGCTCAGTGTCTTGCAAGCAGAGGCTTTCTACTCACATTAATAAACACAAGAAAAATAGTATTATAGTAATTGCTAGCCTAACAGTACTTCCTTCCAACACTCCTGACCTGTGTAAAATTCTCGCTTTTCTTTGAATGGTAACATGATTAAGGGTGTAACTGGAGATCCATATTTGCTGATGCCTCTAGGATAGGCTCCTCTTAACATCTGAAAAAGCAAATAAAACCCTTGCAAGTAGCTTTAAGAAAATATAAACCAGATAATCATAAACATGAACAAGTGCAAGAAAAAGGATTAAAACTCATTCTCCTTTTCAAAATTGCTTTTTTAAAACAGGTTGTGAAACATTTCCAGGAGTTCTGCTATCTCCTCTATTTATCTTCTGTAGTGTGCACCTGCTAAAACCTTGTGCATGACTGATACTCCTAATTGGGCAGCTCCATCAGTTTTGTTAAGGACCCTCAAAGGAAAATAAGAAGAAATTCTGTGGAGTATTTAATTTTTTTCTAGTTATCAAAATTGTAAAGGAAAACACAAAGGCCCTGCAAGTGGAAAACAGTAAGAATTCATGACTGAGGCATAAACTGAAGAAAGATCTATTTTGTAGTTATTTGAATTTTCATTGCTCTAGTGATAATCTTTTACACAACACTAATCATGTGAGAATTCTCTTGCTACACTCAAGTAAGTAGAATGCCTTTGGATTTTTCATGAAAAGGCATCATCAGTAGCTTGTGAGGAAAACCAAAATATTCTATAGAGACTTCAATCTCAGTTCATTGCAATAGTTGTAAGCATACTTTTCCAGATTCCTACATTTGAATATTACATAACATCAGTTTAAGTAAAGACATGCTAGACTTCTAGAAATGGTTTTCTTTTTTTTCATTCTAGAGGCTGACAGGTAAAGAAATAAACATTATTACAGTCTCTCCATTTCCCTTTTAAAATTCCCAACACAACTGTACCAAAAATCCTGGTATGCTAAAACTCAGAAATATTTCTGATTCTAATTATGAAAATTTGAGAAGCAATAGTGTATGTAAACATCCCTCCACCATTTTTCAGAACAAATTACCAGAAAATTTCATATAAAAGATTTAACATGCATTGAAATCCAAATAACTGCTTTTAAGCAAGAAGTCACTCAAGTAATTTTATACAGTAACTGACACATTCGTTGCCATTTTCAGCCTCAGACCTCCACAATCCCCATCACTGAAAATGGTATTTTAAGGGTTATATCCTGCCCACTATCAGAATACAGCACAGGGAGAAAATATACTCCAAAACTGAAATCAAAATGAGATCTTTCCAGACTCTTATACATAAGCTAATACTTCTAACTACAGAAATCACTGACTGAGGTTGCAATTATTTTCTCATTAACCCATTTGTGTCCCATACCTTGTAACTTTAGCATCAAATTCTTAAGATCTACTTGGCTTAAAAAAACATGACTCCACATTTAAAATTACTGAAAGGCTCTTGACTCTCAGTATTACTAACAAGTGATCTTTGACAAAACCATCTTTTCAGTACATGACAAAAAGTACAGAAAACCAAAGCCAAACAAAATTACTTGCACCTGGTCATCTTTTCTCCATTGCCAGGTTAAGCAAGATTAATAAATGGGTTTATTTCTAATAAGCTTAAGAACAAAATAAAGAATCAAGATCAATAACTCTTCTTGGAGGCTGCATTATGTGTCCTACCATATTGTAAGAGCTTTCTGGGCTCTTAATGTCTCCCACAGGAACTTCCATACTACTTAGTTGGTAAAAGAGGTACAAGATGTTGCTTTTAGAACTAAGACATGAAAAGGACACCTAGTGTCAATATTTAAAATACTGAGAATTTGAACTGATCACCCAAAGACTGACTTAACTGGGGCTGGGGGACATCTTCCCTGGCAAATAGGCATGATTTATATTTGTGGTGTAGAAGGCATTTTGGGAAAAGTTCAATCCCTAAAATGGCTGGAGAGCTACCTTGGACAGTTCAGCACTTTATTTAAGCAGATATGAAAGCATACCTCTTATCTCTTCTCCAAAACCTTACTCAGTAGGCAATAAGCTTATTGAGCTTCACAGTACATCCCTTGGTAGGAATTAGTCTTTTGATGTATATCTTGTGATCCAAGTCATTGTAAGAAAAACTGCCTTTTAGATCACAAAGTACTGAGGGTTGGGAGGGACCAAATGTGGTCATGTGGTCCAACCTCCCTGCTCAAGCAGGGTCATCCTAGAACACATTGCACAGGATTGCATCCAGATGGTTCTTGGGTATCTCCAGTGAGGAAGACTCCACAACCTCTTTGGCCAATTTGTTCCAGTGTGTGCTCACCCCCGTCGTAAAGAAGTTCCTCCTCCTATTCAGGTGGAACTTCCTGTACATCAGTTTTTGCCCATTGCCTCTTGTCCTATTGCTTGGCACCACTGAGAAGAGCCTGGCTCCATCCTCCTGACACTCTCCCTTGAGATACCTATAGACATTGACACAGTCCCCTCTCAGTCATCTCTTCTCGAGGCTGAACAGGCCCAGGTCCCTCAGTCTTTCGTTATAAGAGATGCTCCAGTCCCTTCATCATCTTTGTATCTCTCCACCAGGCCCACTCCAGGACCTCCATGTCTCTCTTTTACTGAGGAGCCCAGAACTGGACACAGCATTGCAGATGCAGCCTCACTAGGGCTGAGTAGAGGGGCAGGATCACTTCCCATTTCCTGCTGGCAATGCTTTTCCTAATACACCCCAGGATACCGCTGGCCTTCTTGGCCACAAGGGCACACTGGACTGTGGACAGCTTGTTGTCCACCACGACCGCCAGGCCCTCCTCAGAGAGGTACTCTTGCCATGCCTACAGATATTCTATTGATCAAACCACTAAAATCAGTATCCTGAATCCTGAGATGTTTCAAAATCAAGATATTTCCATGAGACTGTCTTTTTAAAATTTAAACCAAACATCAGTCACAATGGAGGTATGCTCTAAAATTAATAATAAAAAAACTATATTCTCTGTGCTGTGTAATAATTTTACTGAACAAATAGCTCTCAAGATGTACTTTTCATAATTTTTATATACAAAACCCCATAGAAGAATAAAGCTTTAAGAAATGATTTTACAGAATATGTTGCAATTAATCATGGCATACGGTGTTCCCAGATATCAATACCAAACTCACAAATCAGAAGCATCTATCATGGAGCATTTAAACTGTAACATGTCCTTCTTGTCTTTGCAAATATAAATGATTTTTAAGATGCCCCACACTTCAGCTTTCACCCAATGCAAATTAATCTACAAACAAGCACTGAGATCCTAGAGGTCTCATTTAGGGACAACATTCAGCATTGCCGCAGACATTTATTACACAATATTGATCTACTAAATGGAAAGTTTCTCTTTTGTAATCTTTGGGTAACTTAAACACATTTAGTAAAGGACAGCACACAAATATAACTTATAAGGTATCTTCTCCAAACAATGAGTTTGTGCTAACATGCAGAATAACACTACTTGCGGAATTTAATTATTGTAGCTTTTAAAGCATTTGCAAACCATAGCTAGTACATTTTCTCCTTGACTATTTGATTCAGGGGCTATAGCACTTAAAATACGTTAGCATCTTCAAGGCTACATTAAATTAAAATGTAATCATACTAATCATAATTTACTTTTTTCGTACTTAATTATTTAATTGTAGTCACATTTCATTAAACAAACAGATAAAGTTCAGAATACTAAGTATAAGTGATTGTGCTTTATGCATTAATTCTAATGTGTCTCTAAAAAAAAAAACCTAACAAAACCATCTCAACAATCAAATTAAAAAATCTGACATAAATCTATCGAAAAGCCCAAACCGTTGAGTTATCAAAACCTTAGCAAGAAGAAGGTTTCTGAAGTATGCAAGTGTGATTACATTTTGAATTTTGTCATTTTAAAGCCTTTACTTTCACTGATGTAAGGTAATTAATTTTTACATCACCTCTTCTTTTTCTTTAGATCACAGCAGAATTCAAACCAACAAGTGTGAGTGATTACCCACACTTACTCTAAAGGGCAGACAATACAAGTTTACAGAAACCTCGACCAAGACTACAGTAGTTACAGAACATAAAACAAAGTTAATAGATATGCCTTCTTGAGGATAATACATAAGAAGGGGTTTAGGAATTTTGTATTAAAAGCTCATTTCAGATTATGCAGTGTTTTCTCCTCCCTTCCACAGATCTGTGAAATAAAGTGGTAAACATGTTCTCTTCAATATTCATTTCGGTAAGAGTTTAGTTGCAAAATGGTTATACTTACATAAATATAAAACCACATGATAAAGCAAAATATTGTTAATTAGTAAGCCAATCATAAATAAATTCGCCTAAAATTAACAGAAGAAGCAGCTGTATTCCTTCTACAATGATACATTTTTTAGCATGTTTTTATTAGTCAACTTCATTGTCTAGCCTGGGACAAAACAACTCATCATCATCGAGCACTCAACAATTCTGCACACTGAGCTAAGTCTTTTTTTTAGTTACATTTTTTTACATTTTCTTTACAAATGTAATACTTATGTACATTATATATTTTATTTCTACAATTGATTTACTTTACTGAAACTCTACAACTTTCACAGGGAATTTGCTGAAGTCTTTAGTAAATATGAATCATTCCTCTTAAAAAGAAATTCATATAAACAACCAACATACATCACTGCCCTTTGACATCTCTGTTAAGGATTTGGATCTGGAAGGGCTACTATAATAAATGTAAGAAAAAAGGCTTTACCTAATTGTACATTTTGTTAAGAAATATCATCCCACATAGCTACATAAATTCACCAGCTTGCAATAAACAGAGCACCATACTGCTGCACAACTGGATACGTGTACAAACCAATTTTAAAGTTTACTAGTGAAACAGCTTCATCACTCCTAGCACTTTGAGACTGAAGTAAATCTGCAAAATTCTTTTGGAAATGTATACTTCTTTAGCTGTAAAGCTTCCAAAACAGTGCTGTCACTGTATATTGTGAAGAACAAGCATCCACTTCTGTAACTTCCCATATGCTTCTCTCAGCCCATGCTTCTGTCTGAAGTCAGAATTTTTCTTCTATTTATTCCTTGGTCACTTACAAACCTGCTGTTGAATATTAAGTAAGAACTCGTAATATGAGAAAGCTGCTTCTGTCCGATCCTCAATTAAATGCTGAAAAAAATCTGTTTTGGCAGGGTTCTCATCTCTGAAAGAAGAGAGGAAGGTATTGAGCAAAATCAAACATTGAGCAAAAAATCCACTGCAAAATTCAAACAGAGACCTAAGGTCTAAAAAATTTCTTACTGTCCTTTGGAATCTACATTCAGTCCAAAGATACTAAAATTGCAAATAATCTAAAGTCTAGGAAAAAACCTTGAAGTTTGCAATACACTATCAAACAACAGCATCTTTTTAAGGAGTATAAAATGGTAGAAAAGCAGGTGAAATATAGCATTTAAAGTATCTTGCAGAAACACAAAAAAGAAAATGTAAAAATACTTCTGTTTTAGAAGTCAGAAGTTAACAAATATAGCTGGTGGCAATGAAAAAATGCAAAAATTACATCTCTGGTTACATGTAATCTCAATCTCAACAGAACAGAGAAAGTAAACATAATTATATTATCCATAATTATTGTCCCAATAAAAATTATCAGAGATAGAATCCTCTGTACTGGTATTGTACAGTGTGCAGCAAAGCTCCTCCTGTTTACTATGGTCTCTCAGAACTACTTGCAACTCAAGCAGCAGCCATCATGCCACAGTTGAAGAGCTTCAGTCCTGTATTTCAGCATTATTTCTCTAAGCAAGTCATCATACTCTCTAAAAGTGACCTCTAAAAAGTGATCTCCTCTCTGGCTCAGTAAACTGAGTATTCCAGAAGTGAAATGTAGTCTCAAGTATAATAATTTTATTGCATTTAAAGTTCTTTAAGTGAGTTGTGTCTTGAAAAGGCTTCAAAACTTGCCTCATCTATCATAAATCAGCTGCTGTCCTATGGAGCTCAGTAACAAATACATACAATTACTTACCCATCTACAGATTACTTACTTTACTTCTTTTTTATATGCATATTATAAAAGCTGTAACAGAAATTAACCCAGCTAACTCCATTGATCAGAAGGATATCCACTGCTTTAGTGTATTCTTAATATAAAAATATGCAACTAATTCCTAACAATAAAACTATTAGTAATTGAATTTGCACTAGATTCAAAGATGACCTTTGTCACTAAGCAGTTTTAGATAACAGCATTATATCAACTGGAAAGATACTCAGATAAACGCACTTTTCATCAGTTTTAATTAGACACTGTAAATACAAGTTGCCAATAACAACTTAGTATCTAACAGAAATACTTACTTTATTACTTGAAGAACTGGACTTAAAGGTCTACTGTCTCTAAGCCAAGATATAAAAGATCGTGTCCTTTCTGAAGAAAGTGCATCTACCTCAGGAAGCTGCGTCTGGTTGAAGGCAATGGACAGAAGTCAGCATCTTTTATTATCAAAACTATTTAAAAAACTATTTAAGAGAAATAGATCCTGAAAGTCATAACATGACACAAGCCACAATTTCTATTGAGAAACTAGCAACCACGGATTTATATATACAGATTTTTTTCTTCAGCTTTAGTGTTTAAATACACCTTTAACTTAAACCGCATTTTAAGTGCAAAAGATTTGAGAAAGCAAGTTCATTTGAGAAGTCATCTTTTCAAAATGCTGCTTTGCAGTCTTCTTGCCTTTATCTTCCCCTGGCAATCAAGTTCCTACATGTTGTACTATACATCACTGGAAAGATGAGCAAAACAAGAAGTGAAGTCTGAATTGCAAGTAAATTTCTGAATTGCAAAGATTATACTGGACTATTTGGTTGGAGAATAAGGTGAAAAAATAGAATTAAAACCAACTCTTCAGTCAATATAAGACAATCAGTATGACATAAAAGACTTTACTTCAGAATTAAAGTAGTTCCATTGCTACCTTTGTAGAATGGAGGACATAATTTAAAAACAAAGATAACTTTATGTTAGTTTTTGTCTCACTTTCAGTATAAAAGATGCTATATAACCTTGAGAAAATAATTATCCTCCTTCTCCTATCTAAGTTCTTCCTGAAAACTCTATTAACTAATACTTCCCACCACCAGAGGAGCCAGTTTTAAATTGCCAATACACGCAAAATACAAAACTCTAAATAAGTAGTCCAATTCTACAGTAGTTTCTAGTTTACCACTCTTAACCTGTTCTTATAATTACCACTTGTCACTTCACCCCTTGATACTATGGAAGCTTTATAAGCAGAAAATATCTTCCTGTGTTTCTAAACTAACACATTTTTGGTACTATGTGAATATAACCATTTGATTCTGAACTTTTCTAGAGTGTCTTAAAAGAATCCTTCCTTACCTGCCAACTGTTGACATTTTGGAATCACTTCTCATGGAAGAGGAGACTTCTCTTTATTTGCTGCTCTGTTTCACACACTAGACTATAGGTTATAACATAAAAACCCCTCCACCAAAAAGCACATCCAAGGGTCTTTGATGTTCTAATAGCTAAAAGCATTTTTTAACATTAACTCAAGGCTTGGAAGCTGAGCAAAACTTAACTCTTACCCTTTCTTACAGGCCTATCGTGTCATACCATAGATTTGGTATCTGACACCAGATTCAGAGAACACGAGGCTTCTGAAAACCATGGTATCAATAAAGTAACTAATATTAACCATTAACACATCTGAATAGATAATTTTTGTATTCATTCTGTGAAATTCCTTCCTATTCTTGTGAATGCACATGCATTTCCATAAAATATAAAAGGAGTAATGTATAAAGCAACTCTGGAATTTCACGAATACCAAACTTAAAATGTTTACATTCTTTCCTTAAAAACATCTGACAACTTCTATTTGGCTCCTATGAAGTTGATAAGTTAGAAGGTACTCAATAAAAAAACCCCCTAATTCACAGTTACGTAATTAAAAACTGAAAGTGCAGAAATAAAGAGATTAAATATAAATTCCAAGCGGAAGCACTATACAGCTCAACTCAAATGCCTACCATTTTCTGTGGAACTGATGCATAGTTTGGGTATCCAAGGACATCTTTTATGAAGCTGTTATCACAGTTTTTTCCAATCCAAATGTAAAAAATCTGTAAGATATCAGAATCAGTTTTAGTAAAGGCCATGCATACATTTTAGAGGCAAGTGGTCATGTAATAGGAATAATACCAGAATAATAACTTTCATGCAAATGAATCACTTGAGCACTCTAGTTGCACTTCATGTATACATGTCTATATTCGTTATTTGCACATTTACTTATTAGTACATTGGTAATTTTTAAAATAGATCATTAAACATAAAAAAAATATAGGTAGAATGCAAATACTGAAAGAATGAGGATGCAGGATACATCTATAATAGAACAGTTAATGCAATAACTTCCCATGTTACCCCCTCAAATTCTGTCAAACACTGACTTCCCAATCTAAACAAGTCATAGTAAAGCATCAATTACCAAAACATCTTATAGTAATTATTTCAGACATCTGAAGATAGATGTTAGTTTGACATTCACACACAGCCTTGAACTCATAAAAGTTTTCAAGCACTTTCTAGATTGTCATTTGAGTAGCATAATGCTTTATCCAATTAAGTATGTTTTAGTGTAATTTCTACGGATGCCTTAAAATGTATCTACAGATTTTGTTCACTTTCCACAATTCCCTCACTTTTGCATAAAACTACTTTATTTGTGTGTAGCTGGGAAGGTTTCTGCATCAGTGAAAAGTGTTTTATTAAAGACTGTAGTATATACATTTTAATAACCATAAAAGAGATTTTGGAAAATAAAAATACATTAATTCCAGAAAAACCACCTTGATGTGAACTCTTGATATATTCTGACCAGTCTATCATGAAAAAAACAAATCAGCCTCTGAAGCCTCAAAGATACTCCTTGGATCAAAATATGAAAGCCTTTCATTGAAACACAGATTACTGTCAGGTTACCTGGAGTGCTGATTCACTACGCTGTTATTATTGAGAGTTGACTGCTTTTAATAAAGAGTGTGTGCATTGCCTCTTTTTTTCTTAAAAAAAAAAAAGTGTGTAAAACTTGTAACTTTTTTAACTTACTGAGCCACAATCCATAAGAAAAGCTCCTTCTCTTGTCAACTTCTCTGCAGACAACTTCTGAAGAGGTGGCTGAGGAACAACTCTGTCATTTACATGTATTGTACTCTGTAACAAAAACCAATACTCAATAACACTAGAATTTTACCTTTAACCAGGTAAAACAAAACAGGAAAACCACTGTTAATCTCTAGTAAAATTTTGAGGATTCTCATGTAACAAAATACCATGTTAATCCTAAAATGATTATGTACACCAAGCAGTTCTAAAGCCTACTTTATTACCTAAAAAATAATAATGGAAGTTCATTTAAGTTGCTTATATAACATTTCTGATGCTACAAATGTCAATATTTTAAAAGAATTCTATTGTTGACACTTGAGTGTCAACAACCTCCAACTGATTCTTTTCATTGCATTCAACTTTACTAGAAATGCTGCAAGAGCTGAACAACAGCAAATGGTACTTCCTATAAGGGTTCACTATTTTACTGCATTCAATTGACAGCAAGTTCCTTGATTTAACATCCTGCTTGAAGTGATCCACAGGTTCCTCCACAGAGCACTATGACTGATCTGATTAAACAATCTGGCTGTCAGCACTGACATTATTAAAAAATACCCTCCCCCAACCCAAATCCCCAGTATTTTCAGATTAAAGCTGCTTCCCCCTCCAATACAAAAATAGGATGGGTATCTTAAGAACCTGTGAAGCACTCTACAAATAATGTAGGGAAAAACAGTCCACAGACTAAGTACATCTCCCTGTAGTAAAAGATTATTAAATAAACTAAAATCCCTATTTAAAAATTTCATACTGTAATGCCATAGATTAGACGTTTTGGGGGATTTATGCATAATTATGAAAATCAAGCTACTGAATTCCACTTGGGCAAGTTCTGGGCTTTACTCAATGGTCTCAAGAATCAAGTGTTAAGAGGAAGGAAAACAAGCAAAAACATTAAAAAATAATTCTGTAATATATATAATATTCTAGAGAAACAAGAAATTTAAGAGCAGCCTCTGTCACCAATACTTTAAACTGAAGTCATACTGACAGATTAGCACTCTGTTATTTGATTTAAAATGCGTTTTGTCAATTAATTTCAATAGGTGAAACAAGCCCTATTATTTGTATTATAGTACTAAAAATAACTGATCTGAAAGCCTCTGCTAATAAAACAGGATCTGCTAAAGACACTGGTGGTTCTTTACAGGACATGCACACAATACAGCATTTGAATCTAAGTGCCTCAAAAAAAACTTAACAAGGTTAGTTGAAGTTGGCTTCTCAAATGCTTGGAAGGGTGGAGTATAAAAAGACTAACTAATCAATTCCTTTGAAGAGCACTGAGTTTAGACTCACCTATTTGAGTTTATGAAATACCTCAAAAGAAACTCCGAGACTACAAATAGGTCAGAGGCTGTGCTGAACAATACCACTGCCAGAGAAACAACTCAATTTATTGTATAACACTTAAAACCAAACTTCCACACATACTTTTCCAAAGCTAGCAACTACAAACTCATAAAAACTTACCTAAAAAAATCCCTTATTTTTGCAATTATAACCAACTTTGACCTCAAATAAAATCTCGTCTTACTTCTTACTATTAAAAAAGTGCATTCATTTCCTAGGCTACCTCTGTAAAAGCTGAATTAATAAAATCTGGTTTCATACGTGAAATACCTTCTCAGTCTGATCATGACCAGCGAGAAGTACAATTCTGTTTTATCCACTTCAGTCTGAGAAACCACTGTTGTTATTGCAGGCAACTTTATCTGATTTCAGTATATGAAACCTAGATTCATCCACCAGATCTACTTCACCCATTTCCCCCAGACAGGTGTAAAACACAAAAGCATACTGAAGGTGTTTCCAATGCATAATCTTCTCTGCTTTCTTTGTATAATAGAAAAACATGGAATTATTGTGGTCAGTGAAACAAGATGAAGGAAAACCACAGTTTTGCTCATAACACACTACTGTACTTGCAACTCAAAACTTGAAAACAAATATTTTTCTTGATTTTTTATAGTTTATGGTAAATTCTCCACTTATATTATAATAACAACTTAAATTATTGCAGCACACCATTCGGTTTAACAGGCCACTAAAACTAGAAAATGCTACAAACAGGCTTCATACATTACCTCATCAGTCAACTTGTCTATTCTGTACAAGTTGGGATGTATCATTTTCATCAAATGAACAAGAGGCTGGCTCTTCATCTGGCACATTGCATATACACGATCATCCAAGCGAGTGCTCGTGCCTGTCCTGAATGCTTTCTGTAAGAGAACAGTGTTGCTACTCAAATAAACCCTGTATTTTATGTCACATCTAAACAGTGCATTTCAGAATTTTGAAAGCTTCAAGCAAAGATGGCAAAGCTTTTGTACAGAAATGTATCTTAGTGAGATAGATCAGAATCTGAATCATAGAGCTTGAATAAGTTTAAAACGTAATCCATTCTCCCTCCTTACTGATAAAGGAGATTAAATTTCCCCCTCAATTTGTCTAAAATTTGCATGAAATTAAGCCAGCATTTCTCATTTTCACTCTTGACAAATGCTACTGCCCTCTGAAACTCACCAATGCAAGATATTATGGAAAGATATGAGACGAGCAGAGTCCAAGCAAGACACTTATGTGCATAAGATTAACTCTGATTTTACAGTAGTAAGAATTCATTGTTAAGGGAAAACTTTGGAAGGGAAATATACTTTCATGTTTTATAGTGAAAACTAGGCTCTCATAGGATAAAATTTGTTTTGTAACTCCTTCCTACTGAATTCTTCAGATTCCCTTTAAAAGCAATTGTTAAATGATTGCTGTGAGAAGCAACACAATGAAGTAAACATTATGTTCTGACTCAATGTAGAATATTCCTATAATCAAATTTCATATTCACTTCTACAGCAAAGCTAAGTACATAAGTCCTCCTTGGTTGCCACAAGTACTTTGGTTTGGGTTAAAAAAGATAACAAAAAAAAACCCCCCCAAAACCAACCCCTAAACAACTTGTTTTCTCAGCCACTCTTATTTCTGTCTTTTACATGGATCTTCTTTATAATAAATGGTCTGGTTTTTACCCATCATTAACTACATTACTTATGCAAGTACCAAAAGATCATAATCAGTGTATCAGAGGCTGAAGTAATCACTAAGCCAAAGAAAATAAGTGATTATTATTACATCACTTACCAAACTTGCATAAAGGTTTATTCATCATAAGAGAACAAACAACTCTCAGACATGAAAATCTTTAAGCTGTGAGATTTATTCATAACAAAACCCTGCAGTAAATTCTTTTTATGTATGATGTTTGGTAATCCAAGGATATCACACACAAAAAAAAGTAGTAACTAGTTCTATGTGACCTTTAAACTATATCACTTGAGTTTCTGTAATAAATTTCACTTTATCTCCATGGAAACTAGTTTTTCTTTTTGGAACTTTAAAGTACAAAGTATATGTATTGAAAAATATTTAACTTTTCCTCCATAAAATAAAGTTGAACAAGTACTAATAAGCAGTTTTCACCAATCTACACCAATAAGCTGCCAAAAATCTGAGAAATGCTAACTGTAACAGTACAGATATCCTTATTTTCACTGTAAAACAATATAAAACAAAACATAAAAAAATCAAAATCAAATAAACTAATAAATGGTTCAGACACCAGTAATTTAAAATAAGCTAATATAGTCATCTTCTACATGAAAGTCCTGTAAGCATAAAGATAACAACACAATTTTCATTAATTTTAGAAAAGTGCAGAAATTGCTTGACCTAGAACAGAAGAATTCCTCAAATGGAACAAAGAATTAAATATCAAACATTAATCCACTGGATTATACATACCTGTTTGAGAAGAGCCAAAATATAGAGTGGAAACAGCTTGAGGGAATTTGGTGCTATCAGCATGGACTGCTGCAGATTTGAGGCAGTTGACATGTATGCTGCCAAGGAGTCTACCACGGCATTAACTAAGGCATCTCTTGCATCTGCAAGGCTCGATGAAACTGAGCGATCCACAGCTGTTTGGGGTAGAAGGACAGAAGAAGTTATTAGAGATGGCCTCATTCATTCCCTTGAATTTTGAAAATATTAGTTGAGCTTCCGGGTTATGCTTTAAAGACAAAAAAAAAAAAACAACAAAAAAAACCAAACCACACCTGAGGTCCTAATTTTTTAGGAGCAAATCAGATGACTGTCCATACTGGAACTCACTTTCACAATTCTTAAAAATACAGTGTGGCTAATTTCAGCTCCATAGTTATTAGTCTTGGAGAATTGAAAGAAATTTTTAAAGCTGTCATATACAGTTAAGTCTAAATATAAATCCTGTTTTAAACCTTATACAAATAACTTAGCTATTGCTGAAATTCTGCTGCCCAACCTCCAAGATAAGATTTGCAGCAATCAATTTTGATTTCCACCACCCCCCCAAGAAATTTCCTGTTATTTTCTCCATTATTTCAGTGGCATAATTGTGATAAGTGTAAATGCAGCTTCACTTTTCTCTGCTGAGCAAGGGCTGCAAATTCTTTGATTGGAGGAAGCCACCTGCTGGACTGAATGCGTATTTAAGAGGAGATCACAGAACTGTTTGGGTTGGAAGGGACCTTACAGATCATCTAGTTCCAGCCTCAAAAGATGTAGAAGTACTATTTATTTCTTCTAATTGATTTCACTACTAATTTACAACATAGCTTATACTAAAATGCTGCACAGTCTCACACACATTCGGTGTCAGAGATCAGTCTATGAAACATCTGCTTATGACCCGCAAGTTGGGACAAGTAAGAATCCTCAACCCAGCAACAAAAGAATAGAAGGACACAAAACTAGTATTTGGATACACTGTTGCCAGAAGTCTCCAGCAACTCACTAAACTGAAGCACTGTCTCTTAAGTAATCCTAGAATGCTTAAGTTTGAGATAACAATTATGATGATACAAAAATGAGAGTTTTGATCCAAGTATTCTTTGTTCTTTAATAAACTCTAATGAACGTAAGGCTCCTTTTAAAAGATTAAGGTCAACCAAGTATTCAGAAGAAGGAATATTTCGGTTCATAGTTTTGATATAACTTTGATTTTGTCATCTTTTGCATTCTCAGGCTTCAGTGTGCTCCAGTTTAATACCCAGGCTTCATTTACTATTTCATTTAAATAGCTGGCAAAATTAAGAACATACAAAGAAATACTTGAATCTTCTTGGTCTGTACTCACCCATGTTGGCTAAGAGGCAGACAACTGCTTGTACATCTGCTCCTGCATATACATCAGCCAATGAACTTACTACGGGCAAGCAAAGTGTGTGCACTCGAATGCGACGTTCACCTAAGAGAAATCAGAGTAAATCATCGTGAATTATCTCCTGCTAGAAGTATACAAATTCAGTCTTTACTGCATATCTCCTCTCATCTAAGATGCACCCATTTTATAAAAACATACCAGTCAGGAAATTGATTTAACATTGTCTCTCATTCCTGTCTCAACCTGTTCAAATTCTGCTCTAAAGCAGCACAAGTTGACTTACAACATCCACAGTGTCTTGATCCTACAAATGAAGTACATGGATTTCCATCTCAAAATTTTGTGGCATCTTCCACTATAGAAATTAGCTGCTATTCTTTAATGCCCACCCAATGTAGTAGCAACTCATTCCAATTCATCGTAAGTCTGTGAATTTGGACAAAGTGCCGGCCAACATGTTACTGCTTGTAACAATGGTATCACTTGTAAGTAAAGGATTCTTGCTGAATCAGATGTAAGATGGAGATTAATCACATTATCCCATCAAAATAGATTTTATAAGGATTCCCATTATGTGATTAATTGCCAAGTAGGCTCACTAGCCTTGAAAAGATTCTCTTAGGGTATAGTGAATAGCAGAAGGCTGTGGAACCAACTATACAAACATTATATTATAGAAAAAGCCCACTGGCCAATTAATTTGAATTTATTTACCTTTGCTGGAAGTATACAAAAGAGCTGTTTGAAAACAAACCAATGATGTGTCAGTCAGACTTTCTTCAATGGACATCTGTACTGCAAATCCAGCATCAGGATTGACATTAGCAAGGGACAACAAATCAGTAGATCGTACAAAAAAGTTCCCATGAAAAGTGTGTATTGAAAGACCTAGAAGCAGATTAAATAACTCAGAATGAGTTTAAAACAGCATGGAAAACTCTTATCAATAACTAAAATCCACAGCCCTCAAGCTAGGTTTAAGAAAACAGTAAAAATTCTATCATGCAAAATCAATTACATGAATCATTAGACATTTCAGCACGATCCTGTAGAGTGCATGTTCGATTCTGAACGCTCCAAATTGATGCCCTTACACTACACGTCAATTCAAAGCAAGATCGTGCCATCAACTAAAGAGCAAAGCAACAAATGCCAAAAGCTAATGTAACTTACATAGAGAAAAAGCAACTACCTTACTCTTCAGAGAAAGAGAAATAACATGAACTTTAATGTTGCTCAAGACTTAAGCACATTCAAAATGATCATTAACACACTTACACCAACTTTTCCATGTATTTAAGACATACCTTTTGTACATCTTATGCGCATAACTGCTTCAAATCCAATCTTTCTTGTAAGGTATCTTTTCAGGTCTTTTTGCAACTTTTCGGCCTGAGCAGGATTATGGGTACGATGGAAAGATGGATAGTAATAGATGCATCCAGCAGAATACTTGGACATGCAAGCTGTGAAGGAAGAAAAGATATGGTCAAGAGGTAAAATTGTAACATGAAGTCAGGACACAAAAATTGTGTCCAGCCTTCCAGAAATCACATCTATTCATCTTTTTCTTCATATGACCCACACCTATAAGACAATGAGAACTGGTCCAGCCTCAGGTCACTGAAGACAGTCACGAGCCACCTCAATACACAATGACCTAATTACACACTGAGCTCAACAAACGCCTCCTTTGGCAGCTAAGACTGAAGTGCCTGCAAAAAAATTCAATGGTGTGGAGGCAAAATTAAGTGTGTGCACAAATCTTGGATTAATATCAAAAGATGAAAACTCTGTCCAACCCCTATAATTAAACTTTATTTATTCCTTGCCATCTGGCTGTTTCCTGTTCTTGAGCAGGAGAGAACATTCTCATTTAAAACTATGAAATCCTAAAATAAGTTGTCTGATACCACCAATACAATATTTCTGTTCTTTACTGCTATCAACTTCAAAGTCAATTCCATTGCAGCATGAGCTGCAATTCCGAAAGTGCAAAAATATTTACATGATTTAAAAATTCCTGAAGCAACCTATGCTTCTAAAGTTAAGACAACAGTGCAGAAAGAGGGAATGAGGTACTCCTTACCCAGAGAAGCTAGATCAGAATATTGTGAACTTAAGAGAAACAAATCCACAGCAGTCTGCTGGCCTGAACAGTCCAGTGCCAACTTCTTATAAAAGTCCGTTGCTGGACCAAGATGCTGGACCACCTTTAGTGAATAAATTATACAGGGAAGAGTTAAGGCAACAATCGTGCTTTTTAAGAGTTCATGGAACAAAAGACATGCTAGTCAGCAGCAAAGTATCATAAGGAAGTTTCCTTTAAACAGTAACTTACAGGCATTCCCACCTTCAGAAACTATTTTCCTTATGTTCCGTATTATTTAAGTTTGCGTTTACAAGCAGTTATGATCCTACTTTCGAGAAGTTTACACGTTCATACAAATAAACATTCATGCAACTGTGTACCACTTATTGGATGCTGTGAACTACAAGGCCATAAAAATAACAAGAAACTATGTTTTAGGTCTACAATTTAAATATCCACACTGATCAAAAACTCAGGTTGATATTAACCAAGTTAGAAATATTTGCAGCTTCTTTTGCTTGCCAAGGAAAACATGAACCAAAGGTCCAAAAGACAGCTCATGCACTTTGAAACAAGTAACACCACACATACTTGTGTGATCTTAAATGTATAAACATAATTTAAGTTAGTGAACTGCTATAAACAAAAAGCAAGCATTGATCTGCAGAACTACACAAGTCAGAAAGACATGGCCAATACTTAGTCTCATGAAATGAATTTTAAAGGAAGTTTTTTACCTTTGTGCTTGACCTTTGATTGGGATCTTCTCTGGAATGCAAAAGCCCCGCTCCCAAGGATGGTAACTGAGTTTGAAAGACAGATATCCGACCACCCGTTGGAGACATCAGTTTAAATGCAGCCTGAAGAGCAGGGCCCAATGCACTGTGTGTTTCTCTTGTATTAGTGAACATATTTGGTAATGCATTCAATAGGTCTTTTATCAGCTGCAGAACAGATTGAAAGGTGTTTTATGAGACTTTACAAGCTTGAGATTTTCTGCTGTTTCTAAAAAGCTCTACTACCATAACTGAAGTGACACAATCTGTACCAAATATTTCAGTTTAGTTTTAACACATTAAGGAAAATAAAGGCATAAATTTAGAAGTTATGATGTACCAAACTACATGTAATATTTGTATAATTAAAAATTAGCATTGGAACTACATATTATGAAGGTAAGTTTGAATTCAAAGTTTAACAGGAACATCTAATTTGAATATTTACTCTTTAAATTTAATTATATATTTTAAGCAATCATACCTCTTTGCTTTCATGGAGATTCACAAGTAAACTATCTGGTGTAGGCAGGAAAATATCTGCAGGGAGAATGGAAAATAACATTAAAGAAAAAAATAACATTAAAATAGAACAAAACATTTCATTGCCCACTGCTATTCATACCATGAAATAGTCTAATTTTCTGATAGGTGTGTTAGAGAGAAAAACACGGTCTATACAAAGCTTGTCTTATTCAAAGCAAAATTAAGTTTTGAATTTCACATTTTAAACATCACCTACTCTATAGTTAGTGTAAGACTACTTTTCAAAAATATATTCACTATACATTCAATAACATTGACCTAACACCAGAATAGTTGAGAGATTCTAATCTTTCCTCTGGGAAAAATAAATAATAGATTCTCAAAAATTCAGCTTCCATTTTCTTTTTACTTACCATCAATATCTGAGACAATCAGCATCTGAGGCTGAGATAAACCTTCTTGCAAGTTGTAAAACTGAACAGTGCTGTCAAACGTTATGAACCCTATTCTTGTTCTTGAGTCTCCAGGCAGCCTGAAGCATTGAAAAATAAACTATTAAGCCCTAAATCTCTCTCTCAATACATATACATACTCAGAGCTCCTGCTGATGTTAGCAGAAACTCAGCTCTAGTGTACAGGAGTGAAGGGAGAACATAAGAAAGGAGATCTGAAACATGAATACAAGCAATATTCTCTCAGTATTTTCTGAAAAGCTGAGATAATGGCATGGTTTACAAGACCAATATTATAGATGAGCACTCACTAATATATTGATATTTTGCTCCAAGAGAGAACCTAATAGGTTCATTTAAACATTATACTGATACATGAAAGAAGGCAGTTCTTCAACAGAAAACAGTGCATTCTGCTCTTTCATAATTCAAAAAATCCATTTACTAATGTAGTTACAGAATACTTACAACTCTAAACCAAAATCCAATGTCTCTACAATGCAACTTACTTATTGCTCATGGGGACCATATTTCAGTAAATGGCATTAAAAATATAAAATTAAAAACTAAAAGTAACTTCTCAAATAGAATATAAAACATCAGCAAGTGCTGAAAACCATGACAGTGACCAAAAACAAAAAAGGCAACTACTGTTGTTACCACCTAGGTATATAAATGAACTGGATGTATGATTTTCCTATAGACTTTGCGTGTTTCTGAGATCTGTTAACAAAATACCCATAAAAAACTGAACAAAGAAGGACTAAACTAATAAATGAAAGAATTTTATTGTACATATTGGTTTCTTCATGAGAAATTAAAATCAAGTTCCCCAAGAAAAATTTGTAGAAAGGAATTTTCGAGCCTTCACAGGATTAGTTGTCAAAAGACATGAACACAGTGAAGCTTATTAGCCCTCACTAAAAAAGCACCAGCAACAATCCCATGCATGCTGTCCCAGTGCAAAAATGTGAAGAGATAGATAGCTCTATCTATCTAGAAAGCACAGGTAGATCTAGGTGGATCCAGCATGCAGCACCTTAGCTATTTCAGCACAAGAACTGGACAACTTAATCTCTGTAATTTAGTTCATTTTTGTTGCTCTTGGCAGAGGGGAACACTGCAGTGCATAGATCTTTGTACAATTAACATGTTGCTAGAAGTTACAGCTAAATATTTTTTACAGATAAGTAAGTAAATTATATGCAGATACACCTTTAATCACATTCAGGGAAGACAGCCCTCACCATGTAAATTGCTTCAGCAGCTGGGTTTTTTTTGGTTTTTTGGTGGTTTGGGTTCTTTGGTTGGTTTTGTTTTTTTAGAGATGTAAGCTGCATTTCAGAATTCCAGGCAACTGAACTTCTGCTCTTTGGGGACAGGATGTTTAGACACTATATGCAAGTTTTTTTCAAAATTGTAAATTACTATTGTTCATAACAACATGTCAGCTGATTTGAAAAAATTGTTTATACTCTTACTTGTCTAGGTTTTCCAGCAATGACTGGCAGACTATTGTCAAATATCCAGCCTCCACTGCATTATGTGACACATCTAAAACAAATAAATATACCGCAGGCTGAGGAGGACGAAGCTACAAAGTAAAAAAAAAAAATAAATAAAAGAATGTTTAAAAATCATATTCAAAGAAATGGTAAAATTGATTAATCATTAGAAAGGGAAGTGGGAAAAGGGAATACTTAGAAAAATGCAAAGTATACAGTATGCAATAAAAGCAATTTACTAAGAAACATGTGGATAGACTTAACCACAATTCCCACTGGTTAATAACTGCCATTTGTAATAAATATACAGTGTTATACTTCAGAAAAAAAATTTGATATATTAGTCCCTCCTTCCAACAGTCAACTCAGACATGACATTCATGAAAGATATGGAATTCACCCTTCTATACTCCACTGTTCTTTCAGTGTGATGCATTAAACAGGGTTAAAACATTCTACCTACAACCTTTTTCCAGCTCTGTAATGAGCTCTGTTTATTCATTGCCAAATGTCTCTGCTACAATGTTTCAATTAAAAGACAAGAGAACAATTTATTTTTGCTGCTGTTAATAATGTCAGTTATGAACAGGGCCTTTTCCCAGGCGTTGTTTAACTTTTTTGGAGACAAGACTACTGTCACAGCAATTGTAAGCTGACTACTAATAAGAATAATTTCTGTCACAATTACTAACTGAAAATTTGAAGTTAAATAAATTTGCTTGTTATTCCATTACTGGTCTTTCAAAACCTCCTCAAAACAATGGGGAAAGCCAGAAATTACATTGCATTGGGTTCAAATCTGACTGTGCCACATTAAACTACACTGGATGACAATACACACTGAACTGACTTTAACTGACAAGCCTCTGAATGTCTGCATTAGCAAAAACTCAAAATATGAATTTTAAATAATCTTTAGTGTTAAGAGGACCTTCACAGGAAAATTAATACACACCACTGGAGCAAAATGCAACATTAATTTCAAATGCTTTCATATTAAAATGCAATTGCTCTTGCTCAAGTTACCATGAAAAACGTTTTTTACCATATAGTCTGAGGAAGCAATGAATTCCACTGTAGAATTTTGCACCTCTGGCCGTTTATGAGGCTCTCCATAAGACCGTGTCAGAGGATTATACATAAATTCTTCAGGAACTATATAAAAAAAAATGTAATACAGATTATATTTTTGTCAGCAAATAAAAAACATTATTGAAGCTACAAGCAAAGTAACGTGGACACATTTCAATTATCACAACAGGAAAAAATTCACATGATGGATACATAAAATGAAGGAACACTTCAAAGATCTCAAGCAACATCCAAGGTAAGTAATTGGAAAGAAAAGAAAGTTTATTTTAAATAGCACTACATCACAACTATAAAACACCAATGCAAATAGAGCATTTCACACCAAGCAGCAATCTGTATTGCTTCTCATAACCCCTGGCCTGGACTGCAGACAGTAGTAGTTGTCATCATGTTTCCATTTGCATATTGCAACAGCAGTCAATGGAATAAGCTGAATTCATTATACAAGTAATCAGCATTATATGAATACATTTTCTTCATCTCCCACAAGACTGCAAAACAATCTTTTCCTTCAAAAAAATGCACAACACATCTGACTTAAGATGTTTTTTTAAAATCTCTGGATCATAAGAACACTGTCACTTTAATCTACATTTTAATCTAAAGTCTCCTATGGACTGATATGATGCAAATGCTTGAAAGAGATACTATAAATGCAAGCATCTCCTGCTACAGAAACTTACCATCATTAACTCTATAGCACAGATTGCATTTCCACCTCCTTTGATCAATGAAAGAAACAAAAGGGTTGATATACGTCCTGCAGGATCTGCATCTTACTATTGTGCTTGATGTTATTACTGGTAATTGCTACAAAGAAACAATGGAAAGCTGTCACAAAGGTATATGATACATTTCGTGGAAATGTGCAGTACAATTCATAAAACCTTCATAAGACTACGTATTCTATCATCTTTCCTTTCAGCTTTTTAGTTTATTTTCATACAGAGTAATTATGATGCCTTACTAAAAATAACTTCCCCATTAAAATCAAAAGAAATAACATTTAATTATTGTCTCAATCTAATATCACAATCAAAGATGTAGTAAGATTTTAAATGAAAGTATTTTAAATTAGAGCTACTGTGGCAAGAAGAATTATGAAAGACAGGACCACTTTGAGTGACTAAATATGACAGATAGAAAATTTTACACAAATAACACATATTTTATAAAAAGAAGTTAGACCAGACAGTCATTCACCTTTTTACATAAATACTAATAAATCAGATGGTGAGGAGATGCTTAACAGTTATAAATACATCTTCAGTCTTGTACTGTGCTTACTTTCTGTTGAAAGCATTTATCAGGCAGTAATACACTCAACATGAGCACAAGAGGGCTCTGTAAACACCTTTTCAAGAGCTACCTGACAGTTGTGAACCCAACACACAGAGCAGTAATTCACTCCTTCGGAGAACCACAGGCAAGCAAAAATTTCCAACAACAAGGAAAAACTTCTCCAAAGCTTCTCCCTTATGAATTTCAATGAAGTAGCAATTTCAAGGCTTTTTTCCCCTCCTCCTAAGTCCCAAACAAGTTTTTGGTACTTCTGTTAAATTAGGACTTACAGTTCATTGTCATTTTTCGTTTGAATGAAAATAAGACAAATGCACGTATTAAATACACACTCTAAAAAAAAAGAAGTACGAAACTTTACCGTTAGGTCCCTGAAGGGATGCAGCAACAAACCCAAAGGAAGCTTAGCTTTGTTTAACAAAGCCTGTGTTTGTGGAATATTTGTCAATGTACATCGAAATAAGCTGAAAGGAAATAAAAACATTATATTGAAAATGAAATTTTAAGAGATGTTAAAAACATTGTGTTAACACCAGATTTTAAGGAACTTAGAAATTTAAGAAATCCTGTGTTTTACAAAGCTGATTTAATAAAAAACAAAATGCAAAGATATTTTAAAAAAGGCCTCCTAAAGAAACAAAAAACCCCAGTCCCCCACTCCCCAGTTTAGCAGTTCAGCAGTGCAAGTATACCAACTTGCACTAAAGAATCAGAACTGCTTTAGGTACAACACCCAATGTAAAAATACGTATTTTTCTGTTCATTATAAAAATTTTTCCAATGAAGGAACTACAGAAGGAATATAGTATTTACTAGTTCTCAGAAAGCAATATTCACGTAAGAAAATGGTAGAAAACGATCCCAAATACTGAGTAGAGTCAAAATCTTTTCTTTTGTGTAACATGGAGGATAGACTTCAAGATAATTTAAGGGACACTAAAAAAACCCAATGCAGAAATAGTGCTCTCCAAAGTGATCCATACTTAAGAATGGTTTCTAGGCTCTCAGCTTTCCGATTTCTGTTTTCTGGTGGGACTGTGTGTTGTCACTAGAGCAGTAAGGACTCTGAGTCACTTTGGGGCAACAAAGAATACTTATTTTGGAATTACAAATAAAATCTTTGGGGAATAGCAATTTCCGTTGTACCCGGCTGAACTTGACTTGGAATAGTTGTTAATTAATTCTATTGTTAAATAGAATGTTAATCAGAGGTGAAAGGATACATTATTCAATGTATTCAGGCATGATCATAATACTTTTCCAGAAAAAATCTCGTGCAATATTACAAAAATATTCTACTGCATAACGTTAAGGTGTTTATTAAAACTTTTTTTTTAAATGGATAAAACGAGGTGAAGATTAAGCAGACTTCTCAAAATATTAAGAAATAACCTACACTCCCACTGCATATAATGTATTCTGATGGCAGGAGTTTCAACATTTGTGTTAAGGATGCAGAGGATAAAAAGTGAAAGAGTTTTTATTAACTCATCACGACGATTTAAATTCAGGAGTCAGTTTACACATTTTTTGACACTTTGATTATTAGTTACTGAAAAATGTAAGATACTGTTCTAGACACAGTACACTCACTCTGGACTGCAGTTTAATTTCCTAAGATCAGAATTCAAGTTAGGCACAGGTGCTGGAACTGAAGACACTGGCAAAATATTTCTATCATGTGTAAGGTTTACTGGTCTCAAGCTTTCTGGCTGCTGAGAATGCTGTAGACTTAAGCTTCCTAAGGAAGAGGACAGCTGGTTCACACCTGGATATTGCTGAAAAAGGTAAGAGTATGACAAACAGGTAAACACACATTCATGTTTAAATAACAACCTTAAACCTTCTTGTAGTCCCCTTTCTTCCAGACACATATTGAAAAAAGATACAGCACCACTTAGCAACAAACTCAAACAAACAAGAGGGTCGTATGGTAGAAATTTAAAGATGCTAAGACAAATGTGACATACCTTCTAAATATGTATCATCGGACAAAATTCAAATTCATGACACAAATCAACACAGGAAGTCAGTCACACATAATCCTTCCATCTCTCCAGGCATAAGAAAACAAATTACTTAGAAAGGCTGACACAATTTCCATCCCTGCACTCTGCAATGTAACTTTTGTTGCAATGTAACTTTTTCAAGTTACAGACACTGCTTTTATATATTTATTTTTAAACTAAAACCATAGAAGAGGAGAAAAGGTTAGGTTGGAAGGCACCTTTGCAGTCTGGTAGTCTAATCTCTTACTCAAACAAGGCTATCTTAAAAGTCAGCTTATGTTGTTTAAAAAAAACTTGAAAGTTAGTTTAGACTTGTCGAGTTTTGATAATATCTAAGGATTGACAATTTCATGACACAATCTGTTCTACTGCTTCCCCACTCCATTCCTGAAGAATTTTCTCTTTATGTGTCCAACTAGAATTCACTTGCTGCAACTGCTGTGATCCTGAAAAGAGCCTACCTGCATCTCACATTATAGTGAAGATGAAGCCAATCCTTTCAATTTAAAAAAAACCCAACAATGAATAATTTCTTCCAGGTCACATTTTACACTACCTCTGTAATGTTCCTGGATATTATATACTAAGTTATGGTACTACACTCAGATCACTAAGGAATTGTGATCACCTACAACAGCAGTTTCACTCTATTTGCCAGCTGGCCCTTATTTCAGAAAGTAAGATTTGTAAATCAGTACATTTCTTTTTGTTGACCTCTTCACACATACATTTCTTTGCACTGCTTCAGCATTTCTATTTTTCCTCAGTGTCTGTCTCTTCTTCAGATTTCACTGCACTCAGGTGATTCACATGTATGACAGGAGTCAGGTGATTGTACATTTCTTGGGTGTTTGGTGCTCTCTTTGCCAGGAAAATAGAGCAGACACAGTCAGCCTGCCCCATCACACACGCAGCCAGCACAAACTCTACAGAGCTCTTTTATGTGGACCCTATGCCATGCCTTGCTCAGGAGGTCATTTAATGCTTGAGATCATAGCCTATAGCAGTGCCTGAATACATGCAGATCAAGTACTTCCTTATGGTTTCCTATTAGTGATGTTCAGCTCTCTGAAACACCAAACCTTAAAGCTGTGGATGCTGCTAATAACTGGTGAAACAAACTTGTTCAGCTTAACTACTTCGAGGCACACTTAAAATTTTCATTCAAAAGCCTTCCAATGAGTTTAGATCCAGAACTACGACATCAATATTATACTTAACATTTGTTGTCTCAGAAATTATAAAAATAAAATAGAAAATATGAAAATAAAAGGAGAAATACATCACGTAGAAAAAGGTTTTCTAGGGAAGTTATTTGATGATGTAACTTTTCAATTAAAAATACAAACCTGTGGATAGTGTTGAAAACCAGGATGGTGTCCTGGATTACTGGGCTGCACAGGAGTAGTTGGTGTTGCATTTTGGTAGCCAGGCTGCAGTGCTGGATATCCATAACCAAAGGGCTTTGAAGCTTTTGATGTTTGTGGGACTGATGGAGCAGGAACTGGGCTGCTGGTCACAGAACGTGTATCTGAATGGACAAAAGAAATCACACAGAAGGTACTGAATATACTTACTATTTCCTTCTTAATTTAAATGTAAATTCCTAAATGCTTTACAAACAACATTTCCATTTGTAAGTGTTTTCATTACCCATCAAGTTATTTTTCTGCACTGAAAAAAGCAATTAGCAAGGAAGGTTACTGCAATTGCACTGACAAAGATGACATATATGGGAAAATGACCACAGACTTATAGTTACTACTAACAAAATGTTGCTTTACAAAAAGAGGCAACCTGAAAAGTACTTCAATTGAATAAAAAAAGAAAAAACCTCTTAGAACCACATTTTATTACAACATATATATTTGATATAAACCACAAGAGACCATTCATGCTTAGTCTCTGCTCTACCACTTCTGAATACTGTCAGACATAAGGCTAAAATCATTCTATAATTCTACAATGACTTCATTAAAAGCTGTGTCTACATTTAGAGAATAGTTTGGTCAGCTGAGCCTTATGTTTTCACAGCATTATAAGTGGTAGAGGAGAAATTATGCATAATTGGTCTCTTTTGCAGTTTATAACTCTGATGCAAGTTTCTCCTGTATATCCCTGTAGCACAGGGATATAGAAAAAAAAAGAGCCAGAGGGGTAGGCCTTCCAAATTAATCCAATTATCATTTAAAATACTGGCTAATATACTTTGAATAGCATCTTTTCCACTTGTTCTTAATATGACAGCTCTACAGATTTCAAGGCCAAGGCAGTCAGCTAGCAAGTTCATTTAGAAACAATCTGACAGTTCTGATATCTTCAGAGCTAAAAATTAGCAAAATAGCAGCCATTTTCTTTAAATGAAGAAAAAGAGAAGAAGAAAACCTAGTCCAAGCATCTCTGGAAGCTGATATTGTTGGTGGTGTGTTGACTTCTGTGGTGTGTGAGTCACTATTAGAAGCTCCTACTGTCAACACAATCAGGCACACAGTATGATCTAGAGAAAGATGCTGCTTTCACATTTAGCATGTTTTCAGTACTACCCTCAATACTATAATGGAAAGTATGACACGATTCAGGGAATTTTTATTAAATGGTTATGTCAGCTTCAACGTTCAAACTGTGAAATGACTAAAAAAGGCATGTATGTTTTCTCTGATGATTTCCCTCATTCCTTTCATAGGCATTTCCTTTCATCTGCTTGTTAACTAACAATAAACAACACCAGAAATAATAAAAAACCACGTTTAAGTATTTAAATAAACAATTCAAAACGAACAGTTTACCTGGATAGCCACCTCCTTCCAGGGCATCATAATTGTTCAGAACAGGAGAGGCACTGCTTGTAGTAGAGGAACTATCAAGTGCTGGGGGAGGAAAACAGTTTAACTTTAGGTACTTCAGAAATGCCAAACTTTTGATAAATAAGAGACTGAGAATTTTTTTCTTAAAATTTTGATAAGAAACTGTCAAGAAAGATCCTAGAAAAAAACCCCACCACTTCAGTCCTAATACATGAAGACTATTACCACTGCAAAAAGGAGAGGGAGGAAGATACAATTAACAAGATATTAAAAAAAACAAACAAGGACATACCCAACAAATAGCAAGAGAGATTGACGGGAAAAGGACAAAAACAATGAAAAAAGTTCTTTCTTGAAATAAATTTTTTTTCTACTAAACCAAAAGCTCTTTCTAGAGTACCTCAACTGAAGCCGTGCACATTTTAAAAATATCCATTCATGACTTTCTTCACAACTGCAAACAGCTGAAGATTCCCATCATCTTCAGAGTGATTATGCACCATCCCCACCTTCAAGCCAAACTGTCAAGTATTTAATTCTTCCCTCCTTTATGTCCTGTTGTAATTCACAGCTTGGTTTCCTTTCAATCTAAAGTTTCTATTTTCCATTATCATTGACAAGAGGTCTCAGCTTCAGTCAGAATAAACAATTACTTTTGGTTCAGCCAAAAGTAAAAGTAACTATGTAAAAGTAAGTACCAAAATTTAACTAGACAATATAAAAAAAGCACAATGAGCACATACATAGTTGTTAGTACTAAAGAAATTCTTACTGCTTACTTTTTAGTTCGACCTATGCATAGATCTTCAATATTTTATTGTAAAACATTGCAAACAAAAGAATATTTGAAAACATCTCTTCCAATGCCGTTTCAGACACATTTCCAAAGAAAAAGGGCCGAGGAGATAAAATGTATCTGTTCCTTAAAGCACATGAAATCATGAAGTCTGACAGAAAGAAAGAGTCTATTTAAGAATTAAAATAATAAAAAAAAGAGAATCACATGTATCATTTTTGTGGCAGAACAGACTCGAAAGATTCACTGATACTGTTCTACTCAGAAGGATCAACCATGACCACGCATTCCATTGCAAAGTTGAAAGTATTTCAAGGGAGAACTTCAGTGGTGGGACATTTGAGATTGGATTGCCCTTCAACTGAGATTTCCAAGTAAAGAGACTCCTACCTATGAAACATCATTGACATTTTGGACACAGCAATACCATGGCACCATCATGACGGTATAGATTATTTCTGAGCATTTCAAGCGCTTAGCTAAGAAACAGAAATACTATTAAAATAATACCCCAATACTATTAAAAAACCCCATAACACTAAAAATAATATATTATTTAAAATAAAATTTAACACTGTGACATTCATACAATCTTAGTTTTCAGATTTTCCCTCTTTTTTAAATCCTGGAGGATTTTATCTTTCTATTCTAGAAACTGAAGGAAACAGGATTCCTTACTTTGTTCCCTGAGCAGGAACTTTTAAAGTAGGGCTTTTAAAGCTTTGCTAAGTCCTACTACAGAAAACCCAAAATATACCTTTGTTAGGTCAACAAAAAACTTGAGAAGCTGCACAATCATAAGCAACCCAATTTCCTACATCTATTTTTCATAAAACCACTGTGACAGTCTGAGCTAGAAACCTGTCTACTGAATCTGTTTAGGACTTAACATTAATTGCTGGTGACAGGATGCTTATTAATCAGGTAGCCTATGTATTGAACCTGGGTGCCCCTTCACTCTTTTCCATAAGATAAATTTAAATACAACGATACTGCCAAGGCTACAAGTTTTAGTGAAGTACAGAACTTGAGAGAGAAAGATGGTAGGGAGTATGAAACTTTGTTTAGGGAACAACATAATAAGAGAAAGGTTACAATCAATAGAAAAAAAACCAACAATCGACACATCCTTTGACAGAAACCTCAGCATGGGAACCCAGCACACTGTTCTTAATTATGATTGAATGTCATAATTGTTTTGCTCCATTCTTCATAGAATTAGTATGAGTCCACTAAGCTATTTTCACAGTATTCTAGTTGATGATTTAATTATTTTAATAAAATTCTGAATAATATGGCACTTATTTTGTTTTCTGACTAGTTACAACATGAATTATAAGCTTATAGGAAAAGCTACAAAAGTTTGCTATTCCAAATCAATACTAAAAGCCAGCACACACAAACAGGAGCAGTATATCAACACAAGGTATGTGCTATTACTTCAATCTATCAAGAAGGGTAGTAGCCTAATGCTTCTCTCAAAAAGCTTTTTACACTCATATAGACAGTAAAGACTTCTATAAGCTCAAAGAAAAAATGTTACCATAATTCAAGAAACTAAGGTGAGGAGAAATATCAAACTCACAAAACCAAGCCATTCTGACAAAACACAGGCAGAATCCTTACAACCAAGTATGTAATATATTTCAATCTATCAGCACAAACTTCTTCTTAAAAAGTTTGATTTTTTTTTTTAAAGTTTTCCTACAAAGCAAGCAGATTAAAATTGAACGTATATGCCTGACCATAGAGATATACCTTAGAAGGAGAAAAAAAATCCAGCACAGATTAATTTACTGTCATATAAAGCATGCTTACTACCTTTCAGTATTTACTTTACTACCTTAATTGTCAGAGTTCCCTATGCATAAAATGAGAAAAAAGGTAAACACTTGTTTAATGTACGGTATCTCGTTGCTTAACATAAGCAATTATCAGTCTAAGTTCTACAGCTAGTTAAGAGTTTAAAACCCATTCCAAATCAAAATATTAAAAATGTGAGTCTTGTAAGTTGTGAATATTACTTTGTTAGATCAATAAAATATCAGATATTAATATGACAAAAAAAAAAGACCCATTTGTTGGCCACTGAACTCCGTTTACTACACTAGTAACAGTTGGGAAATTTCTAGTTAACTTGATACATGATGAGTCAGAGTGATGTTTTGTCTTAAAGGAAGAAAAAGTTTCAGGGGATGGAAATATGGAGAAAACCTTGAGTAAGAAGAGAACAAGATACTGGTGTAAAGCTAAAGCCAACCTGCTTCCTCATCCTCCTCATCCTCTTCCTCATCATCTGAACTTGATGACAAGGGAGCTGGTGCAGAGCTAGCTTGATTATTAACATATCCACCATACTGCATGCCTGTGAAGTGGAAAGCACAAACATAAGAGTCAGACAGACAGGAAAGACGAGAAACGAAAGTCACAAATCATTGCATTAAAAGTGAGAGAAATTAGCTGTTCTACAGAAAATCCCAACATGCAAAAATTTAAATCTACAACCCTAGAAGCAATTTTTAGTGGGCTAGTACAGCAAAGTATTAGTAGCACATGGAAGTTAGCAGAAAACTTTATTCGTGTGTATGTGCATGTGTATCAGGAAGTTAAACACAAACAGACTTCCTATGTATCTATTTAATATCAGTTTGTCCACTGGGATACTTTCACAAATTAATACAGAGAAATGAATGAGTTATTTTCAGATAAACTCAAATTATGTCATGAAAATGTTTAGTATTAACTTTTGCTTGGCACACCTGCCCCTTTTAAGACAAAAATACTTCATGCTGGAATTCTGAACACTGTCAGAAATGAATGAAATATACTGCTGTTGCCACATGCAAGAGTACAAACACATACAGAGAGCACAACACAATCAGTGAAAATTAAGCTAAGTAAACATGAAAATTTGGTTTGTCTTATTTTTAAATTAGTGCCTAAATTCAGACTTATAGACCCATATTTAAGCACCTAAATACACTATTCACTTCTAATATCTGGAGACAATGTAACAACAGTTAACTGCTGTCACCTTCGAAGCACAACCCATTAGATTTTTTTGGTGTTTTTTAATTTGTTTGCTTTTATAATATATACTCTAAACATATGTGAACAATACACAAAAGCAACACACAAATATACCATTTTAAAACAGAGTAAAGCATGCAGCAATGGCTTATAATTTCCTACATGTTATTGATGCAATTTCAGCATCTCAAAGAAATCTTAAATTTCTCTTGTAACAAGGCAGGGTTAGCAAGGATTTTAAATATGCTTGTATCAGACAGTGATATCCTAAAAAAATGCAAGTGATCACTGTTTGTCTCTTAGCAATCTAATGGATTGCTATGGCAAAAAAAATATCCTAATTCTTCAAAACTCTTCAAAATTTTTCAGATTCTTAGGAGTTTGAGGTTTTTTTCCCCTGTAAAGCACTGTGGCACCACTGAGTGGAATTCTTGATTTTAATACTATAAAGCACTAGAGAAGTGTCATGTTATGCATAATCTGAAACCATCCTGGCAAATAACAATATCCCGATCCACCACTTAAATCAACTATATCAACATTTATTTTGTTTAAACTGTGGGCTATAAATGCTGTTGGTTCATGGCTTTTTTTAAAAGGGTTAGCAAATGAACCCAAGAGGAGCACTTCAATTTCACTTAAGAAAAAAAACAAAACAGAAAAAAAGACAGAATCAAGGTGAAGAGTATCTATTCAAACACTTGAAGTAAAAAGAAAAGAAAGCAGAACTATATAACAACATTCTTGAGAAGCTGAACTTTCATAGAGAAGTTAGTGCAAGAAAAGAATGACATACTCCTTTATCTACTGCATTAATACTCATACAATTCCAATAAAGTTCTTCCATAATTCAAGTAGTCACAATGGTGAAGGCAAAATCATCTCAAGTGGAACTGAGGACATACAGTGTTTCAGTTTTTCCATACTGCTAAAACACAGGGATAATTTGACTGATTTCTAGTCTCATCTATTATGAAGTTTACTGGATACACTTGATAAGAAGAATGCAAGAAAATCATTCCCTGTGCAAAAACAGACTACAGCTAAGGAGACTATGTCTTTTCTCAGGCCTGGGAGAGCTACCAAGGAATAAGACAAAACATCTGCATTATTGTGGAGGAGAAAAAAAACATGTTAAAGTAATTAACATGCAAGTAAAAGGGAAAAAAAGTCAGGATGACAAGAAGAAATGCAGTGTAACAGAGAGCCAAATTAAAAGAAGATGCACACAACATGAGGGTGCAAAGATAGATCTCTAATAAATATCACTCACATAGATAGGAAGGAGAAAGAAAGGATATCTACCTGGAAAGTGCATGACAATGCAAAAATTCCAAGCATGCGCAGATGAGAGAAAAGGACTGAATTAGTCATTCTACTCATGTTACTTTGAAGTCTTCAGACTATTTCTTTGAAAAAAACAAAACAACCTTCTCTATTTCTAAAACTCCCCTTTTTCCAGTTATTGTACACTAACATAAAGGATGCAGCATGTGTTCAGAAAGAATACAGAAAAAAAAGAGATTAAAAATACATGCTAGTGACACAGAAGTTTAGGAATCATGAACTATGTCACTGTGATTCCTCTGGAGGCAGGGATGGTTTATCAGCCTTACGAGTTTGCATAGATTTATTTTTATTGCCAACAGTACCACAATTTTCTGCCTTTAGGATACTCCTATGTTGTGCTAGTACAACTGTTCAGAAAAAAAAACCAACCCTGAATTTAAAAAGTCATTCTCAGGTGGAGAGGATAACCCATTCTAGTTCACTGCCCAGCAATGCTACCAATAGATCAACACAGGGTACAAAACAAATTGAAGGGCAAAATGGGTGGCTGCAGACAGCAGTTCCAAGTGCCATCATGTGCCTAATCATGTTTTCTGTTGTGACAACTCAGTTCTGCTTAGTATCTTTTACATATTTGCCAATAACGTTAAAATCGCCCACTTTTAAAACTGCAAAAGCTAATTTTGAAACCACTATTTATTTTGAGTCAGGTTATTCCATAAATCTGACTCAAAATGCAACCACATAATTTAAATCATCAAAAATTTCTTGGACTGGAAATTTCTAAACCCTGTGACCGCTGTACCTGTAATATAACAATATAACAAGGCTTTATCCCACTACAATTTATAGACACATAGAAATACAGGTGAGAGGACACAGAAGATAAACTGGCATAATGACTTATTTGGCCATGAAATAACCCAACTATTTGCATATTTAAAGTTCAATCACCCATGTCACAGAAGACTTTAAAACATAAAGTGCACATTTTATATGGTTTAAGTTTCCTAATGGAGGCCCCACCAAAAACAACAAATGAAATAACTACATGCAAATACAAACTATATTCTGAAGTTCTTTAACTGTCTCTACTCATAGCCCTCATATTTTCAACCAATTTACTACAGCATTAAGATCTTAATATTAGAAATAGCAGTTCCTACAAAATGAGCCCTCCTCTTCTCTGTTCTTAAACTCTTTGTTTTAGATTAGTTTCATCTACTCATCAGCTCCACTCATCAACATAAAACCTGAGGAAGCCTACAAATAACATCCAGAGAGGACACAAAATCTCAAAGTTTATGTCTGCGATGCTGTTTTCAAGTAAATTAGTTTTTTTGCATCAAATTTGTATGCATAGTTATGTAAGATTAAACAGGCTCTAATACATTTTAAGGTTTATGACCTGTTAGGACACAGCCAAGTAAACAACTAGAATTTTTAAATTCTGTATAGGAATGTGCCGATAGGAGCCTAAAATAATGAAATCCACTTTAAAAATTAACTCCAATTGGTTTTTCAGAATGTTTTTGTGCAGACAACAGTATTCTATAGTAATTAAAAAAAAAAAATCAGTCCATCTAATCTCTTCATGAGAAACACACTTGGAACTCTAACCCAGAAAAATATTCAGTATGTGTGTTCTATTTTTTCAGTACGTTCATTTCCACAAATAAATTTACCACATTTAACTGCTGTTTAAAAAATATTACAAGAGCACAGTATGTATTTCAGACTCCTCAAATGAAACTAAGGAAGAGTCTGAAGTCTTCCAATGCTCATAAAACCATACGTAAACATAGAAAGATACGTGTGCAATGGCATGTAAATGGATTTATTATTGATTATACTGATGTAAATAAAACTAGATCAATACAAACTCCTGACAACTTATCTTTATAATGCTGACATATTGTTGGTTTTAAAGTGTGCTCATTCAGCTATGTATTGCATTAACCTTCAGTTAAATGGAAGCATTTGAACTTAGTGAAGAATTCAGCAGTGACTGCAGTGAATTGTAGTTACTGTACCAGGTTCCATTTTACAGGAATCACTGCAAGAACATACACATTGCAGGTCAAGGCAATCACAGTTAAACAGTTAAAATACTTTTTCTCATTAGAAACACGGTTTGCTATTTCTTTGGAAGATGAAGCAATATATTTTTTCTAGCAAGCACACCTACAACACAAATTCTACCTACCACCAAAATCAATCATAAAACTGTGCAAGAACCACAGTTCCAGAATTTGATTTATTTTTCTTAGAATGGTACACTGTACATAGGACTTTATAGCAATGAACAATTATTTTTTTTGCCTGTAAGATATACAGCGATGATTCACAGAAAACTTATATTCTCCATTCCACCAGAAAAAGAAGGAAATGGAATAAAAGGGGTAATTTAGATATTTATGTCAGAGGATTTTGAAATTTAAGAATAAAAAAATATGCTGTGACAATCACACACCGTACTTTTGAGAATTATTTTGAACATTAGACATATCACATTTTTCTGGATAAAACTAATGCCTACTTCCACCTCTCACACAGAGTTCTTTACCTATAAGAATTTCAAATTCTGAAATTATCAAGAGAAAACATGGACAAAAATTGTGCAGTAAATTAGATTTGGAATACTAGATACAGAAACATATAACAATCAAGAGGCAAGTCAAAACATCAGTCTAAAATTAAAATGACTGAAGAAGGGTCAACACCCAACTGATTCTTTGACAAGATGATACCAACATCAGAATAGGAAGGAGCTTGCACTAAAACTCTGTTTTCCCACAAGAACTCTTGCAGCATCTTTTCATGGGCAGTTACAGCTATGGAATAAAACAATTCAATCAGTTTGAACTTAACACTGAAACTCACTGTTTCCCAGTGCAAATTGCTAATTTACACTTCATTTTTCAATACAGACTAATTACAAAAGCTACTTTTAAGACCACCTTCTAAGAAGTTAAAGTAACAAGCAGCTTTTTAGAAGAATAAGGGAACTAAAAGAATGGTTTTCTGAGCAGGAGACATGTGAGACTGCCAACAAGACAAACAAGCCAAAGACAACACATGGACAAAGAAAATCAAACATAAGTGCTAAGAGAAGCTAGAACCAATGTGATGTAGAACAAGAACACTAAGGGAGCCTGATGAGAAGCAAGAAATATGCTCCAGTCAGACAAATACAGAAAAGCAGCAATAAAACTTCCAGCATTCACGTGTGCATGTGGAACAGAGCAGAAGTCTGTACTTTAACTTCCCATTCCCATTTAGTACCTTCCTGAAGGGCCAGCTCTGGTGACTGTGTAACAGATGGTGAAGATGATGGCTGTGAAGAGAGGCTTGGAGCAGGTGACCTTACTGACGAGACCACAGCAGAGGAAGCAGATGTTCCAACCCCAGGCTTGGTAAATGGAACATTCTGGCTCACTGAGTGCACGGGCTGTGAAGAATCAATGCCACCTGAAAACAACAGCAGAAAGCAGGAACCCTCTGTATGTACTTGCACAGACAATTACACAACACAAGCAATCGTATTCGATTTCACAGTAACTATGCCTTCAAACAGTATATATGGACAGGTTGGTTGCTTTTAAAAATTAAATACCTGTAATGCTAAAACTCCGTTATAATGAACAAACTGCTCTGTCAACTAACAGCAAAAAGGAAAGCATGATGTAGTAAGATCCAGACTAAGCAGAAGCTAATTTTTGATACATGCCCACAACTTTATGCTTTTACAAGTTACTTTCCCCAGTTAAGCAGAATGTAGTCTATCTGAAATAACTCCCCCTCAACATCCCTCCCACAGACAGGAAACCTCAAAGTCTGTTGTGCAGCAGACCAGTACTCTGCCTCCTTCATATTGCTGGCACTTTGCAACTTTGGTACTCAATTATGAGACCCAGGTTCCAAGCAGTCTGTTTCAATCAACCCTGAGTACTCCACAGAACTTCTGATGTGTTTTAGATATCTGGACTAGAAACAATCTGCTTTAAAAAAAGTCAGATTAATGCTTTGAGAGATTTGACACAGTTTGATTGAAACTCCTATCAGGTAAGGACAACATAACTTCATTAAGTTAGCTCTTAACTAAGGGTCGTTCTTTGCTTAGAAACTGAAAAAATTCATATTATGTGATTCTTTCTAGAAAAACTCTGACAGACCAAGCTGTTAAAAGGAAAGGAAATGGTTTGACCAGTAATACTCAGTAAACAGACACAGAAATTAAGCAAGAACAAAATTCACCATGTACTCACTAAAGTTACAGAATTCACTAGAGGATGCAGAGGTAATATTAACTTTGCTTCCTCTGGACACAGAGTTGTGTAGTTCATCGAGTCCCTGACTTTCCCTTTAATAATGGAGGTGACATCTGGAAGAACTTTTTGGGCAGGTTGAGGTTGTTGAGGTTTCCTTTAGAGGGTGAAGAAGTGGCTTAAAATGATCCTTCTGTTTTTCTTGTTTACAGTCAAAATTAACAGCAAACATTTTCACTACCTTAATGGAACTTTTATATATTTTGCAATTTTCAAATACAATGCTGAGCACACATGCAGCCTTTTCACAAGTGTTATCAAAATCAAAATGATGTATTTTCCCAACATACATACATTTTTCTATGAAACTTATTTTTTAATTGAAATGTACTTGCTATAACCTCTGTTTCTACACATTGTCTTGCAGATTTTCAACGGCAGCAACACCTGTCAGCAGAAATGTTCTTATTAGAGTGACTACATAGCTTTCTCAAGCAAGATATGCAATTAAAACAAGGGAATTTCTTTGCCACATTAACGTCCTTACCCAGGCTTTGTAGCAGAGAGTTTTCTGTAGGGTTACAGTATTTTCCATACTTCAAGTCAATAAAGCAGTGCTTGCAGCACTGCTGTAAACAATGCTAAATGCTACAATATCTGTGTCACACGTTCAAAGCCAAATAATAACTTCCTGCCAAATACTATTATCTATCCTCAAACAAAGGTTATCCAATATTCTTCAAAAGTACATGGATCTTTAAATGCATTGTAAAAAAAAGTTTTTAAACTCCAAGCAAAAAAATGTATTCTTTTCTCTGTACAAAAATTCAACTTGCAAAATTACATGTTAAACAGTATTTGAAGACTCTGAAGTTTTTGAAAGCCATAAGTAACCAAGGAAACACTCGGACAAAGTTAGTACTTAAAAATACATTGTTGGTAACTATCATCACATGAAATAATCTATGGTTAGAGAAACTACGCTATCAATTTTTTTCCTCTGGTCAGTAAGATGATTGCATGTAAGTCTGTCATATATAAGTACTGATCAATTTAGGATGCCTTATTTTAGCTCAAGACAAAGCTACACTGAACACCAGTTTAGAGTACAAGTTTCCCATCAGCTTATCCAGGACAAACACAATCAGGCCATAAAATATTCCCATCAGCTGATACCATGAGAAGTCAAGGAGTTTTGTCAGGCTGTGATAAATATATTATCCATTCTCAGTGACACAGTATTTTCTGGTTTTCACATTCAACTCCTCTCCCCTTCAATGTGCACTTATTTTTTCCCCTTATGCCTCTGAACCATTAACATCTCTTGCACTAATAATGATCAAGTATAAATACCTACAGCTAAAAGCTATGTTACAGAAAGGGTCTGCACAACTGGGCAAATTAGCAGTGCAATTCGTCATTTTTCCCTACACATCATCACAAAGTTGTTGTTTAATTTCTCACGTGAGACCTACAGGTCATAGCTAAAAAGCTTATCACCACAGTATCTTCTCAGATTTTCAGAAGAGATGCAAGTCATCCTTTTTGAGTTGCTTGCTCCAGCTGCAATCTTGATTTCCTGCACCCAACATAACATACAATTTCTAGTGAGAGATGTACCACCTTCCTGCAGCTTGTATTTTGACAGCATTCTATTTCCCCGACTTTACTCTGTACCGGCTGCAGTCCTTCCCCTTTTTTCAAGCACACCTGTATTAGCAGATTTACAGGATTATAGCCTGCATTCCTATGAAACTGGGGCAGCAAGGACTTTACATCCTGCTCTGACATAAGGGGAAGTATGCGCACGAGATAATGAAATTAAGAGCGTCTCCTGCTCAACCAGACTGTCCGTGCCAGGATGCAAAGAAACCCAACCAGCCACCTGCAGGAGGAGTTCTCCATCTCCCTCTCCTCAGGGAGGAGTCCAGTAAAATTTAGGCATTCTGGCTGACATCCATGCTGACTTGGAAAGTACCAAGAATAAGCAAAGTGCACCGATTTTAGCTGAAATAAGCTGGAAAAACATTAAAGAAAGCTACTGACCTAGAAAGACAAAAGCCCTAAATAATACAAAGTATGTTATTTACATAGCATAACAACACTCCTGGACAGATTGTTACCAACACTGTTCTGCTGAAATACAGAATTTAAAGCTAGAGGAGGATGATTCTGCAGGATGAAACTAGTTTAAACCTCCAAGGAGGAGAAAAATCTCAAATTAGAGATATTTATATTCTACTTTATACTTCCTAAAGCAAAGAAAATTATCCTCACTGGCTATTATTCCTCAAAAGCAGTCAAATTCCAGGAAAAAAAATAATCTTTAAATAAATTTATTTTCTTCTAGTGAAATCTCTGCAAGCTTCACTGAAAATACTTCAGCTATTTCAGATGGGGGCTGTCAAAGTTTTAGAAAAAGATTTTGTTGCAGTTGTATGTACTTAGTACATGACACACAGCAGTTCAGGGGTTTGATCTTAGCAGATTCAGCATTTTGGGGACTTTGCAAGGCCATACATAAAACTGGATTATTGAAGCAACGAAATAAAGTCCAATGCTCACAACTTTTTTGATTCAGGTAAAATATAATTCAGCAATCAAACAACTTCTGAAAAACTCTTGCCAGCCTAAGTTTCCTAAGTAAGTCCTGTTTGAACACACAGATTTTATTAAAAACACATCATTCTTCTACATAAAGTTTCACTCTCATCACAGATGAGAATGTTCACTGATTGCACAAAACTGCTACTGAAAAATAGCTTAAGACAGTAGTATTCTGACTGATAATCCTCCTGTGATTTGTTTATTTATAATTCAAGGCTTGTAAGGGTTCATCTTCCACAGCATAGAAGAAATGATGGCAAACTGTTTTATTGGCACCCTGATTAATAGTAGGATACTGTATCAAAATTTCTTTACACAGTCACAGGCAGCACATTTACGAATTTCAGTGTTAACTTTTCTTTTTTTCCAAGTAATTTTGCTAAAAACTGCACACAGAACAGACAGCAACTGTTTTCTGTCATTGTTTCCTTCCTGGAGAACAGCAGGGACGATGAAATACTCAGAAAAAAATTCCTTCTGACAAATCATTCATGATTTCTTTATGTTCCTTGTGTATTGTACTCGGACACTTTCCAAGGATGTACAAGAACTGGCAAGTAATTTTCAAGATCTAACTCCTTTTTTTTAAAGGCTGCAAACATTTAGAATACTATATATAAAATTACTGCACCCGAGAACAATAAGACTGCGCTGGGAAATATTTAAGTCAGATATCATGGGAAGCAGTTTGTTTAGTCACAGACAAATGGTTTAAAACAGTTTCAAGCGTTTAAAATGTACTAATAAACCTGCCCAGTTCTTCCTTCAGCCTAGCTATCAGTTGCTATCTTTACTTGTTCTTTCACAGTCAGTAAATACAGAATCATTTGTGTCCTGAGGTTGCATCAGGATTCAGAGGGAAGAGAAAAAAAATTATTTTCCAGATAAATCAGTTCCACAATCCAGTCCACTGTGCAAGCTTTTATGTCCACACAGGCATGCTTGCATCAGCAGCTTTACAAGCTCAGGAAGAGTCTGAGCGTGGTTTAACTATTGATGCCCACGGTCTGGCAAACAAACCGAATACTGCAGTGTTATTGAGATAAAATAAACAGTGGGTCAGTGTTTATTTTCATAAGTGCAAAGTGTGTATCCATTACGCACCACTAACACAGCCAATTTTATCATTAATTCTTCGAAATTCAAGTGTAATATTACTACATTTTCTTGAGGCCATGCACTAACTCAATCACCCAGTCAAAAGCAGCACTGAGTGGTTCAGAAATAAGACTATCTATTGCTCATATTTCTCTTCATGGTCTGATCAGCTCCACTGTTCCACCTTTAAAACAGTTGCTCCTCAAGAAAAATATTGCTATGAACAAATCACAGATTTCAAAACACCTCCAAAGGAAATAAAATTAATAAGCATTGAAATTAAAAAGTTCTGTAAATGAAACACTAGCAGTTTGAACAAACAATAAGTTGTTTTCATATATCTACTGCAAATTGTACCATTCTGGAATTATATCCGCATTCTGTGAAGTCCAGTTGCAGATTCTGCATTCAAAGATTCAATTTTTTTGGTCAGAGTTTTAAATCTCCTATCCTTGAAAGAATTCATTTTTATGCTCAATCATGAAATGCCACTAACTTCAGAAGCTTTTCAAGGAGCTCCCTATTTTTCTTTTTTAATCCGTATTTTGTTTCATGGTTTTAAAATATTGAAGAAAATCAGACAGAGCCCCTCGTCAAGACGGAATTCAAATCTACTAGTATTCAAAGTAATAAAACTGAGCTAAGGATGACACTCTACATCTTAGTCTGGGGCAGGGGAAAGTAATATTGAAACCAAATTCCAGCTATGGATTGGATGAGCTTGATTCCAGCTTAATTGCTTTCCCAGACAAAGCTTTACCATCATCAAGGCCATGTTCTTTCCTAAGTCCTTGGTCTTAGAAAACCTCAGCTACAAGAACTCCTAAAACAATATCAGTGTTACACTATAATCTCAAATATGTAGCACAAAAAGGAAACATTCTACAGTTCTTTTAGTAGCAAGCCATAGTCTGGCACAGTATAGAAGTCAAAACTGCATGAAGTCAGAAAATTCCCAGTGTAGAAAGAAAACAAGATTCTTCCTGCACGTGCTCTCGCTCTCTCAGCTGCAGACCAAGATGTTTCAATGTGGAGGCACTCCCACATCTCTGTTCTTTTCCATGCTTCCTACTAAGTACTACCTACCTCATGAACTTGTACTAAGTTTTCCTATAAACAGAAGCAAGGGTTGAATGTACTTGCCCTCAGCTGGCACCTTCACAACTTCATTCTCTATAGCATCTCTCTATTCATCCATACTAATACCATTAAGTTGTTGCTTAGAACACTCAGCTACAACTTCCTCGTTCAAATGCTTATCAAAAATATTAATTAAAAAAAAACCACAATTGCCTCCGAACCCATGTAGGGTTCCACTTTTTTCTGAACTTTGTGAAAAATGCATGTGTGTTCACTTGGGCAAAATTTAAAGGAACAACTTAAATCATGACTTAAAAAAATTATCTAGCCAGAAAAGGAAAAAAAGTATCTTTGTGATTAACTGACACATTTCAGAAATTATACATTCATTCACAACTGCATGAAAAAACTCCCTTCTGAGGCCACTCATGAAAAATACACCAATAAACCAAAAGCATCCTCTAAATAGTGTATCTATCTAAATTCTGTATCTCTCAATAGAAACATGTAGCTGCTATTGTGAGGACTGAGGCAACCAAATCAGAAAAGCTTCAAGAATGAATAAGGACAGAACTCAAAATTACAATACAGAATTTCACATAGTGAACAAGAACAAGCCAACAAAAGCACATGATTACTGATGTCTCCCAGCCAAATCTGGAAGTTCACTATCCTTCAAATAATACAATACCTGTTTTTATTTGGTTGTTTACTTTTGCAACAGATCCAGGGAGATTCCTGCAGAGGTTGTCTTGAACAGACTGGGCAGATGAAATAGTTGATAAAGTTGTATTATATCCCACGGGAACATGCTGTTGAAGTGAATGAGGTACAGATGTACTCTGGCTAGAAAAAGCATTTGTCTCTTTGAACTGTCCAACAGCAGGTAGACTCTGAGAGGTAAATGTCTGCCCATACGCACTGCCAGCAGCCGCAGGAGGATAGGGAACATTAGGATACATGGCACCAGAAACCACAGGCATGGCATAGTGATCAGAATTAAGGGGAAATCCCTGAGATGCAACTGAAGAGCTGACAGAAGTGCTGTAGTGATTATCAAATGCTGAATATGACTGCTGAGCACTCATATGTAAGTAAGATGCAGATGATATTGCTCCTTGAACAGGTCCGTCACTTGACCCCCCTGTATGGGGAGGATTTTTGTTGTACAACTGTTGTGATCCCTGTGCATTCAACACATTGCTACCCACAGAAGGTGTCATAACATTTTGTGCTGGTGCTGAATAGTAACCAGGGTAGTAACTGGCTCTATACTGATGATCCAGATGTGAAGCAGCAGCTTTATTGGGCACTTGGGAATAGTGTCCTGAAGGCGCACTGTAGTTTGGAGGATGTGAGCCGTAGCCAGGGGGAAACTGCATCTGACTCTGCACAGGACCTGAAAGAAGAGAAAATGTCACATGCATTAAAGGTGCATCTGCTAGTAGTGCCAATGGACTCTGTACTTGAACTAACAATTTGTTTCTCCTTGTTTTCTGTCACTATTTTTGAGATCAGTTCCTATCAGCAGCAAGAGAACAAACCAAGTATAACACATGCAGATACAATATTTGAAATAATTTGCAAACACACACAGAAGTAGCAGTAGAATGGATTGCTTCCATTAGCAAAGGAGGTTTCCACGCCAAGTTTGCCTCCTGCTTGTATTTTTAATATTTTTAGGAGGTTAATACTTAAACAAATAGTGGGCAACAGTAAGCACCAAACTGATATTTCTAAGTGTCTGAATACAAGGGTATGCCTTGAAGAAACTGCCTGAATATGGAAAATGAAAAGCTGCAGTCAAACCAGTATGTAAATATGTAACAATGGAGGTATTCTTCCTTACAAATCTTCAATATAGTGACCAAGACTAAGTGCTGCAGGGCAGTTATATTTGTCTTTTATGTTCTTACATATTATGCTTTTGGGAAAACCGACTGTCATTTTTATGAAACTACAGAGTATTTGACAAAGCATGTCATTTCAGTTCACTGCCTGACACTTACATCAGGCATAAGAGATGTTGATATCAGAGAAACTAACCTCTGTTACCTCTACAACTAATTCTGCAACATTGCAGGTTAATTACATACTGGTCCAGCAAGGGTCAAGTAAGTGCTTGTTTCCTAAAGACCAATTGTTAACTATGTCCAAGCTGATTTTCTCATGCCAAGTGATCAATGGTAAATCTGGAAGTTCTTCCTCATATTCTTTTCTTAACGCTATTTTTATTTTCTAGTGAACCACAAATGCATTTGTCTGGATAACTTACTTCCTAAAAATTACCAACCCTTATTGCTTACATCAAGCTGAATGACTACGGTGTTATTTCCCGCCCCTTGGTCAATAAAAACACAAACACAGCACTGGCCCACTCACAAATTAAACAGCAGTTGGGGTAATAATGAATAGTTGACTACCTCCTTATATTTACAATGATTACGAACCTTAAGCATTACTTCTCTTGTCTGGAAATTCTGAAAAATCACTGTTGTCCAAGTAACACCTAGATGTCCTATGATTAACTTGCAAGGCAATTTTAATAATGAATTTGTTAACAGACCCCTATAAGCAAGGAACATACTGCCCAAAACTGCTTTCTGATAAAATTAAAAATGCCCTTTCATAATTGACAATGCAGGAAGTTGGGCAAAGAGAAAGGAACTAAAAAAATGCAGAACAGTAACTTGGACTGCTGGCTAAAAAAGACAGAGAGGCACTTGGGAGAAAGCATAGGGAGCTTAAAAAAAAATTACATTCAGAGTTTTGAGGAGAGCATGTAGCTATGCTTCTGATTCACCTTTTTCTTGAAAAAGTGGGAGCTGCTCCACACAGCTCCTAGTTTTTTCTCCTTGAAAGGATAATGATTTTGAGTGAGCAGGTCATTAACGGCTACATGAACTTTGCCTGACTTTTGACCTGCTTTTTTAACCTCTAAAAGAGCAAACTCAAAAATACACAACTTATGTCTGTTAAGGCTTGCTGCTCTAAGCTGCTATGACAATTAAGGTGGCAAGAGAAGGTATTTTATCTGAGGAGTCTGTGCATTTGTTCTACTAAAATATGCAGAATAAACTAACTGAGCGGGTATAATTTAGAAACTGGTTTAGAAGCACCTGACTTCTAATAAGAGGTTGCATGTCAAATCATCTACTGCAAAGTCTTCCAGTATCTAGCTCTCATTTAACAACACACACAATAAGTAGATTGAATTATCAATACAAGATATCAGTCCCTGCATCTAGAATGCAGAGTCCTTTTTATTCACACTTTTAAGTGAAGAAATACCTATACATTTAAAAGCACACACGAGTATAAATCCCACAAAGACCTCACTAAGACAGGTGAGCCTAATATTTGAAAAATTGTATTTCTGATTTCAAACGGCTGGTCCTTTGAAACAAGTTTTACAATTACAGATGATAGATTACTCCCTTTATTTGAAGTGAGTTTTTTGTCCATTTGATTATAAAGAATGTGAGCAGAAAGTAATTTTTGTACTGCAATTAGTAGCTGAAGCTACTAATGATGATTAGATAATTGGTCAGTTTTCAACACTGGAAATAGGGATGCATCTTCAGTATAATTTTGAAATCTGGTTAACTGCCCAATCCATCATGACATCTCAGGTAATCCACCTTCTTCCCTAAACACCTGACAAATATCTCAAAAAACTCCATGAAAGAAGCTGAAAAACTTAGCTGCATACAGAAGGTGTACTTCTAAAACATCATCTCTTTAATGAAAGCTGTGAACCTCTCCTGCTACAGACAAATGAATACTTTATATAATCTTATAATGTATAATTACATTGACATTAACAGGTGAACCTCAAAAACCTTAATATTTTTTAAGGGAGGGGAGAGCCACCACACAAAAACCCCCCAAACCCCCACAAAAAAGCAGCAGTGCTATGGCTATACTGCTATGTGAATTAGTAAATCTTTGCCTGCTAGTGTCATGTCTGGTTTTTATTCAGCTGAGGAAATGTGTGGATGTAATCTAGCCATCTGCCTCATACCCTACCTGCATGTAGTCTATGTGTCCTAGAGCACCAACTTCCTTTCTATCGAAGAACACCTGTTGGCTTTCTGAAACTTTTAACATCCCTTTATCCACCTCCAGAGAAGGCTCCCACGGCTTCCTCACATCCTTTAGCGATGGAGAGGGGGCAGCACTGCTGTCCCTTGTCAACTGCCGGCAAACAAAGCACCAAATTCAGCCACTGCTGAGCTATTCCAACAGCTCAGTCACTGAATTGATGTCTACTCCTTCATTCACCCAGCTTCCCATTTCCACAAAATATTCAGGGATTTCCTATCTTTCACATCTCTATTCTCTTTATTAAATTTAATAAAACTATCCAAAAGATCCAAAGTCAAAGATTTCAGTACAGGATCAAACTGAGAATGTTGTAAGAGAGAAGGAAAAAATAATAAAGTACACACAAGAAGACAACTTAAAAAACCCAACAAGACATCTAAGTTATACTAAACCTAAAGTCTCCGAGGATCTCAAATGGACTTGGTCATTGAACCAGGCGAAACTTACTAATAACAAAACATCCCTTTTAATGCCACCATATGTACAACAGGTCACTTGCTTTCTGCAAAAAGCAGACCCTCTTTCATCAGACTGTAGTAAACACAAGGCTTTACAAGAAAAATTCACATTTTATGAAATTAAACATTCAAACATCCAAGAGGATGCAGTAGTATTTTCCTTCAGCCAATACAGAAATAGCTCAAGTCACTTCAGTACTTTGCACTTAAACTCCATTATAATGATGCAAAATTAAATTTCAAAAGCAATGACAATCTTCTTTGTGAAATTTAGTTTCTATCAGACAGAATGGAAAATTCTACTACAGTCTTCTGTTACTATTCCCCTCTACTGCCCGCCCTATTGTAATTAAAAAAAAAAAGAAGCCTCAAATCTTGTGTTATAACTTCAGAAGATTAGTACTACAAGAAGACAGACACACCATGGAATGCTATTGCCAAATGGCACAAAATGAAAAATTCAGTTATTGACTACAAGTCATCTAACACACACCACTAAGACATCTTAAAACCACAGAAGCCAAAGTTATACAATAAAAATTCAAGACTATTACTGAAGAATGTATAAATGTCTCAGAATTAAAGAAAAAGTGTTTTGAAGTAAATAAATGTCTACTCTCTGGTTTTACACAAGCTGTTTCTAAAAATAATAGCAGCAACATGGGGTAATTAATTAAAACAACAAACAGTAACGATGGCTCTTTAAAATTACTGTTTCATTAAGCTTAAAACCCAAAGAGAAGGTATGTCAGCTTCTATTTGCTTCTGTAAAACACACTTCCAGGTTACTGATGCTGTAGTAGCTGTATCCTGACAACAGTTAAAAGTCTCATAAATTGGCATTTTCTGAACCATTTTTACAAAACTCAGCATTACAATACCAGTTTGGACACAACCGAGCACTAGTATCTTAAAATCTACAGTTTAATTACCTTCCTTTTCATTCACTTCAGTGAACTCCCCAACACCTACTTTATAGGCATTTAAGTACTTACCACTTAGCTACCCCTTTGGAGATGAGAAAAATTCACGAGTAAAAAATTCTGTAGGTCCTTACCCTGCACACTGATCTGTTCAGAAAAAACACCTGTGCAGAATACAGCCAAGCTACAAAATAAAGGATTTAACAGTATGAGCTAGATCTCTGTTGCAAACAAGAGGCCAAATTTAGATACCAAACCAACATTACACGGAGAAGATGATCATGGAGGGATTTTGAAGACTTAACGTGGTGTATTAATAAAGAACTGATCTTATAGTGCACCAATTTAAAAATGAGGAAGTGTATCCTCATTACTCTCATTCATAGCACAGCCAGTCTCACTAGCTCTCCTTCTGAAATGCGAGTCAGTATTTTGTGACTTTAAACTATTTTGCCTTTGTTTTTCAGTGACCCACATTTCACTGGCCCAATGCTGTTCGCTCAACTCAAATTCCGGGATCCAGCTGTGTGAACGCCTACCCACCTACTACTTTTAAGTTCATAAACAGCTAGGAAGCCAAAATAACGCGATTTTCTACCCGTTCTCACGCTCTACAGCCAGCGCCGAGGCCTGGAGGTGCCTTGGCCTCCAGAGCATTCCTGAAACGCCACAAAGCAGGCGCCACGGCACAGGGCAGATCCAAACCCGCGAGGAGAGCGAAGCGCGGATCCCCTCTCCTGACTCCGTGTAGCGAGGCGGGGAGAGGCCGCGCCTTCCCGACTTCTCCCCGCACGCAGCCGCGGGCCCCGCAGGGGGACGCGCCTTTCCCGAGCGGCCCCGGCGAGTCTCGCTGCCTTTCATCCCAAGAGCTTCGTTACGGGCCGGATCCACCGGGTCCGGGCCCCTCCCGCCCCGCCGGGAGGAAGAAGGGGTGCGCAGCCCCCCGGCACCCCTAGGAGCCTCCCCCCGTGCGGGCGCAGCGCCGCTCTCCCCGGGGCCGCTCCCGCCCGCGCCGGCCCCTCACCGTTGTGGCAGTGGGGAGCGCCGCCCGCGGGGGCCGCGGCCTCCCGGGACCCGCCGGGCCCGGCCGGGGAAAACGCGGCGGCGGCGGGCCGCGGCGGCAGCCCGGCGGGCGCGGACATGTCTCCTCGCGGCGCCTCTTCACTCCGTCCCGCTTCCCTTCCCCTTCCTCTTCCTCCTCCTCCTCCTGAGCCCCGATCCACCGCCGGGCGCCGAGCGAGGCTCCGGGAGCCGCGGGAGGGCCCGAGCGCCGCGCGCGCCGCTGCGGCCCGGAGCGCCGCCGCCCACAGCGCCCCCTGGCGGCGCCTCCGCGGCCCGCCCGGCACAGCCCGGCCCGGCCGGGCCCGGACCCGGGATAGGCTCCCCAGACCCGGGACGGGCTCCCCGCGCCCGCTCCTTGCGGGGACCCGCCCGAGCGGCGGCGAGAAACGACGCAGCGGGGCTTGCCCCGCTTAGTCTGCGGGTGGTGGGGCCGCACGCCCCATCAGCGACCCTGCGGGTGCGGGCGGACAGGCCAGGGGGAGGGTGTGGAGAGGGAGGTGATCCTGCCCCTCAGCTCAGCCCTGGTGAGGCAGAACCTGGAGTGCTGTGTCCGACTCTGGGCTCCTCAGTACGAGAGACATGGAGCTCCGGGAGCGGGTCCAGTGGAGAGCGATGAGGAAGAGTGGGGTACTGGAGCATCTCTCTTTCAAGGAAAGATGGAGAGAGTTGGGCCTGTTTAGCCTGAAGAGGAGACAACTGAGAAGGAACGTCATCAGTGTGGATAAATATAAAGGTGAGGTGCCACAGGGATGGAGCCAGGCTCTTCTTGGTGGTGCCAAGCAATGGGACACGAGGCAATGGGCAGAAACTATGCACACGAACTTCCACCTGAATGTGAGGAAGAATTTCATTACTGTGCAGGTGACTGTGAAACAGATTGCCCAGAGAGGTTGTGGAGTCTCCCTCACTGGAGATATTCAAGACCCTGAGCTCAATCCTGTACAATGTGCTCTAGGATGACCCTGCTTGAGCAGGGAGGTTGGACCAGGTGACCCCCTCTGGTCCCTTCCAAACTGACCCATTCTGTGAGGCTGCTCCGTGTCCCTGACTCAGGGCACAGACATGTACATGTACAATACACACACCTCCCATCGTTTTGCCTAAGGGTTTTCTATCTGTATAGGTAATATATGCTATTTTAGGAATATATGTATCCTGGAACATATAGAGGTAACGTGTGCTCTGCACAGGGGAAATGGCCTTACAAGGTGAGGTGAAAACTCTCTGTAGTTATTCTATGTACAGACAGAAAAGCTTCAGTGAGATGGGGTGACCTGAGACAAGGCTTTTCTTCCTGTGTTAGGAGTGCACACTGTGTATTCTCTCCCTCTCCACTGTGGGTACATGCTATATATCTGAGGAGAAGAAAGGCCTTTACAAGGAAGGGCAAGGCAAGATAAGGCAAGGCTTTTCAGTTTCTGTGCAGAATATATAGTAGATATTCTCTTAACAGGAAGGCAAGTGTTGGAGAGCCCTTGCCATGGTTTAACCCCAACCAGCAAGTAAGCACCACACAGCCCCTCGCTCACTCCCCCCCCCCCCCGCCCCATCCCAGTGGGATGGGGGGGAGAATTGGAATAATAAAAGTGAGAAAACTCATGGGTTGAGATAAAGACAGTTTAATAGTCAAAGCAAAAGCTGCTCACACAAGCAAAATAAAACAAGGAACTCCTTCACCACTCCCATGGGCAGGCAGGTGTTCAGCCATCCCCAGGAAAGCTTCTACTTGGGGAGGGGACAAAAGTCTCTCCCTTCCTTCTTCTCCCACCATCTCTATATGCTGAGCATGACTCCATAAGGTATGGAATATCCCTTGGGTGACTTGGGGTCAGCTGTCCCAGCTGTGTCCCCTCCTAACTTCTTGTGCACCCCCAGCCCCCTCGCTGGTGGGGTGTTATGAGAGGCAGAAAAGGCCTTGATACTGTATAAGCACTGATCAGCAATAATGAAAACATCCCTGTTTTATCAACACTTTTTCTAACAAAAATACAAAACATAGCCCATACCAGCTACTGTGAAGAAAATTAACTCTATTCCCAATTAAAACCAGTACATCCTCCCTTGCTGGCTACTGTTGTCAAAGGATCTCCGTTCAATTTAACACTTTCCATAGCCAATCACACACTAAACCATATTAATTTTGACTGCATGTGTGTTTCTGTCACCTATATTCACTTGTCATTCACTCAGACGCTATTCAAGATTGAATTAATTGCTCAGGTTATTTTATTAATTATGCACAGAAGTCGAAATCAGGATAATATACTGGCGATCATATTGTCAACAGTAAGTCCCACAACACTGCGTCACCTTTGTTACATAAATTTGTTCAGTCCCTTCCCTGTTTGGATGCTGTTCTTCCTACTGGTTATTATACACGTCTGCCCTTAAATGCTGTAATACTTTTTTAATTACTTTGCCTGTATGCTCAGCATATGGTCCAGCTCTGACTGTTACTGTTATTACAAAGCATGCAGGGCATCTTTTAGTACTGCAGGAACTGACTGTATTTCAAAGTTTCTCAGCCTATCAAACTATGTAGAGTTGTCTTGCACAGGCCTCCATCAGTCCTTTGACGGATTGTAGATCCATATCTGAAAGACACAGTTTCTTCTTTATGACCTAATAAGGTAGGGCAAGAAATGATGGGTTCAAAATGCAGCAACGTTCAGGTGAGCTTTTAAGAAGTAAACATTATCTTAAGATACTAAAGGACTAAGTGACATGGGAACAGTGTGACATTGCCATAATTGAAGGAGGCTTAACAGGGGTTGCACAAACATTTTGAGAGTCAGACTGTCAACCAGCTTTGGTGCAAGTGACCTCTTGAAATCCCTTCCAGGGGTATATTGTGCTGACAAATTCTACTCTTAAAGTTGTTCTTCCTTCTTTGTAACCCATGCTTCTCCATCCCACACAAAATACTTGTGAGAAATGAATGCATGACACCAAAATAATTCAGAAATATGGAAAACAAGTTGGTTTTTCTTTTCATTTTCAGTGCTGTTTTATAAGATGTGTAACTGCTTCTGTGTACTGCAACTATATTTCGTCACAGCATGCAACACATGTGAATCTGTGTTTTGACAAAGGTTTTCCCTTTCCAAAGTCTCGTTTCTCTAATTCTTTTTACTGTGAGACTATAAATATATCCTATATCACAATCTGTGAAAATTACACATCAATTTATGATCAAGCACAAGGAGTTATAGATCATTGTGCTAAAAGCAAGAGGAGGCAACTGGGAATTTTCCCATTGTTTTGAATGCTTTTACAAAACCTTTTACACAACTTAATCAATTATTTTCCATAAACAACAACGACACTGTGGTTAAACCCATTAATTCCTAGGAAATCCAGATGTGTTGGCAGTTAGAACACAAGCCCCTAATGGAAATCCACTGTAAACTCAAACCCATTAATTTTGTTTTCCTCATTTATAATGAATTTGAAAGCATTAGTAAGAGACGAGTATTAATGTCTGCTGTTAATGCTACCATGCAACAAATAACAGGAGCTGTCTCACCTAGGCCATTGCTTCCACTCAGTCTAGTAACAAGCTTATTAAGGAGTAATAAATTCTTTGGCCACTTGATGAGGCTTAATTACTAATAGATTTATTTTGACCTCTGGTGGAAGAAACAATGACGCAAAAAAAGCCCCACTGCCATTTGAGTTTGCAGAACAAAATATGAAAATGCATCTTGTTACCCATAATATGATAAAAAAGGCATTAAATGTCCAAACCTAGAAGGAAAAGGTTATTTTTGCAAGGATAGAAGTCTGAGAACAAATCATTATAAACTGAGTAAGAAATAATTTTGAGCTTTAGCATAACTAAGCCAAGCTTCTTCCACTTTGTCATACATTTCAGAAGGAGAATGACAAAATCAGGTGCTTTTATAATCTCCATCAACAAAATACAGCTGTGAGTCACCCTACCTCACAAATAAATTTCTAATCATTGTCCTGCATTTCTATCAGGAACTGAGCCATTTTGGTGCAAAATAATGGGGCTTCATGTTTTCACAATCAGAATTCTCCAATTGTGTTGACATAATTGTATTTGCGTAAGTTGCCTGTAGTCACTGCAGTGTGATTGCTTTCCAGAACGAGAAAGGCAAATCAAGACTCTTGATGTCACTATGAAGTGTGCCTCTGCTTGGGTGACCTCTGCATCTGGCTGCAGGATAAATCCCTGCATCCACTGGGTGAGATCTATGTTGTACTTCATTTGCAGCTGGCTAATTGGTAGAAGAGGCCCCAGGGTAGTCATGCTCCACTTTAAATAAAAATCTTTCAAACTTCTAATACATAACAGAGAATGAGATATCAGTTATGATACCGTGCAGCTTTCTCACACAAGTATAAATTTACTTTCCATGTAGTTTATTTATTATCCAGGTAACTCCAGAGAAGTTTACCTGGATAAACTTCTGAGCGATGAGCTGAGACAAAGGACTTCCTTTTGTCCATCTGAAGCACCTGGCATGTATTCCGGCTGGGTACAAAAGACTGAGCTGTACCTATTTTTTGTGTTTTGGGGTGTTTGTTTTGGTTTGGTTTTGGGTTTTTTGTGGTTTTGTCTTGTTTGGGGTTTGTTGTTGTTGTTGGGGGTTTCGAGGGTTTGTTTGCTTGGTTGGCTGGTTTTGTTTGTTTTTGTGGGGTGGTTTGGTTTTGTTTGTTTGGTTGGTTTTTTTGTTTGTTTGGGTTTTTGGTTTTTTTTTTTTTTTTTTGGGGGGTGTGTGTGTATTTATATCTGTAATGGAAAAGGCTCAGAAAGCAGCAGGATCTACCTAGCTGGGATTTCTTTGGACAAAGGCAATGAGCTCTACTACCTGCTACAGCTGATAGTTACTGGATATAGCTAATCATTATGGCCCCTGTGTCTGAAAGTCAGAGTAGCTGTTCCATTCAGTAACCCCTAATGATGGGTATCATCTCTGTTCACAGTCTAGTCTATAATTTCTGTGATACCTCTTCAAATACGGATATATGACTAAAATTCTCACTTAAATTGGCAGTCCTGATTGGCAATTATGCCTGGTAAGCCTCTTGAGTATACAGTGTAGATAAACATATATCTATATCTAGACTTGTAATATTCCTGAGTGGTTTCATCAGCTGCAAACTTCAATCTATGACAACAGTACTCAGAAATCACCAAGCAAGCTCTGACTAGGGAAGAACCTCAGCTATATCCAGGGATCTAAATGTTTTCAGGAAATTATGTTCAAAGGGGAAGTCTAGCCACAAGCTTTCATGTGAACTTGGGGGACAGCTAAACAAAAACGAGTGAGTCTGGGGGATTTATGTAGCTAATGTGCCACATCCCAGCTGTTGAGGTGTAGTGTCGCTGTGATCCAAACAGGCTGAGTTTAAGAGAATGAAACCTTTTCAGTTTTCAGCTATTAAAATTCTATGTTTTTCCAGTAATTTTTATAAGGCCTGTAAAACTAATAAACCCCTGAAACATCTTTACTCTCTGGCAGTTTGATATTTTATAGGTTTTCCATTAAGACAAAACAATGACTCATATAAACCACAGGAGCTCCCTTCTTCCCCCTGTGGCTGCAGATGTACCGCTTGCCCCCAAAGCAAAGCTTGCTGTTACTTCTAAAACAGGAACATGCTGCAAATATGGGAACTTGGGTCCAAAAATAGCTTTTCTGGATGTCTATATCACTTGTCCCTGGTGTATCTTTCTTTACATAGGGAGTAAGAAACCCACAGACCGAACCAGAAGACACAGTTCCTCCTCTACATTATCTGACTGCTCAGGCTCCACTGTTTATGTACATCACAGGTTCCGAGGAGCTCAGTCATATGGTAATACCCTTGGCTTCAAAGGGTTTCTCTTATAAGTGATGGCAATGAGATCTGTAGATCAAGCCATCCAAAACTAAAATAGAAGATAATTAAACCACTGAAGCGCACTTAAAAGTACCATGCTGTGGATTAGCAGCTTAATGCTGTAAACCTCAAGGACTTCACAGTAACACTTTAGAAACTCTGGTTTTCTGTGTACATTTGAAACAACATAAGAAGCTGAAATTAAATCTATCCTTATAAGTAGAGACTGCTGTCCTCTGAAACTAATTGAAAAATTCCTCTCACAAGATGTTTTGGCAATATTTGGGAAAATTGTCATGACAATTAAATATCATGGACAGTGGTTGGCCAGGGCCAGATTCTGCACTGACTGCCTTGCCATCTTGCGAGGTTAACTCTGGAGGAAGCATATGAAGCTGGATCCACACTGGTAGAGGAAGCATTACTCAAAGGCATCATGTAAAGTGACATATTTTCCCTCTGCAGTCGCAGTCCTCCATCAAGTACTACTTATTTAAGGTCAAACTATTTTCATGAGTAGCAGTGTAGCATTGTTTTCAGCAAAGGGAACCCAGAGAGTGATTTGCAATGTGCAGAGGAATAAATAAATGTAATTAATAAAAAATGTACAGATTGATTCATATAACATTATATGCATGAAAAAATTAAACAGTGATGATCACTTTCATTTTCAAGCACAAGCTAAGTATTCATGGAGAAAGACATGTTTATTTATAATCTTTTCAGACATGCACACTGCCCATCTAAAAAAATACTTCTGTGCTTATAGTTGCTCTGACAACCTTACCTGCTCAATCTTACTTTGAGCTTTTTGAACGGTGGCTTTTTACCTATTTGTAGCTTGTTCCCAGCTGTTGCCTCCTAATTTAATTTCATTCTTCACAGTGAGTGAAATTCACCTTCTATTTTTACACTACTGACTTCTGTTGAAATAAATGGTGACACTATAATTTCAAATTCACTGAAACAGGAAACAGTGGGGTGAGCACCTCTGTTTAGCACATCTTTTGCTAAGACTGCAGCATTTATGATCCCACAACACAAAATTATAAAAATAACAATAAAAGTCAATTACTTCCTTTAAGTATTAAAGTGTCTACATCTAAATATTTTTCTAACATAGAATGTAAATTTTCATACACAAAGTTCAATTTACTTTTGATGTGATGCTTTTGCTTTAAAAAGAAGTGAAAGTAGGTCTCTGCCATCTTATCTTTTAAGAGCAGCTTGTGCTGTGTGGTTTCACATTGTACTAGAAATAGCGCAGATGCAGATCACACCTGCAAGGACAAACGGGAACCATTTTGTTTACAGAAGAACAAGTAACACAATCTATGGCATTATTTTATAAGGCAAACTATTTTTCTGTAGATGGTTGCTATCACTTGGGACAGCAAGACATTGCTGCTTCTCAGTCCATAGTGAGAGACCTCTCCATTTTTAATCCTCCTCTGACCTCTACCAAATTGCTTTCATTGTAACTGAGATCCCACTTTGGGATTGGTTCTAGAGCAGATGAACACTTGCTGACAAATTATTTATTTACCTGCAAAGTAAGCAGCTATGGCCTGACACCATTTAGAAATGTGATTGAATATTTTCTGTTTCAAAAGTACTTCCTTTATCATTTTGACTGCTGTAGAATGCAATATAAGGGAAGGTGATGAAAGGACTAGTAGCATGTGAAATGCAATGAAATTATTCATATTCAGTTCAGCTTCCATCACCCTTTTTCTCCTTCATGTCAAAAAACCTTATTTTTTTGTATCAGGGTGACTCAAAAGATCTGTTTATGTATTTTAATTCTGGCCAGATGATGAAATCAACCATTTTCTTGAATTCCTTTTATTATTTAAACAAATTTTCTGCTTTAGAAACATGTGTCCAAAGTTAATCGTGTGACTAAGTGCCTTCTGGTTGAGAATGTTAAATATATGTCTGAATATGAATATGTTCCTATGTAGTTTTTGAGGACAAAATACTGCCAGAAAAACCAACTGGACAGGCCCCATTCCCCAAGTTTGCTTGTTCCTGAGAGGGGGGGATTATGTTTGCAGGAGATAAATTAACCTGATATGTTCTGAGGTCTCTGAAAGTGGGAGTACTCACATGTTCACTCCCGGGAGTCTGGAGCTCTTCAGGAAGCAGTGAATGCCATCATACAACAGTGTTTTTTCTTTCCAGCTCTAGGCTAGACATGAACAGGGCAACTGGGGTTAAACTTAGTCTTCCTGTTCAAAATTTCATCCTGTTAACTTCCTATAGCTGTGATGACTTCTGTTCTTGTTGCACAATGTTTTCTTTCTATACATCAGTGTTGTGTCACAGGACCAAAACCTTTGTGTACATGTTGGGTGGAGAACGCAGAGAATTTGAGGGACCTCTTTTTCTGACTCCTTGGAGACCTGTGAGCAGCTGAGAAATCTGTGCTCACAGATTTTATTTTACTGTTCCCCTAGTAAAAGCATTCATGAAGAAAACTAGTCAAGCACAGAGGGAACCATAAATAAACTGCCCTCTGAGAATAGTTCCAGGCATTTGCATTTCCCAGCTGCAGGAGCCATTACCAAGAAGGATCCTGCTAGCTTTGGACATGAATCTATCCCAGGATTCACATTTAATGTGCCAAGGTCATTAGTTCTTAAGGATTTCAATTAGAAAACGCACTGATTTTCAACAAATGGGAGGGAATAATACTAAATATTTTTTTAAATTATAATTTTCTAAAAAGCTGATAGCTTATTTTCAGAATTTAAAAGATAGTGTGTGATTTAGTGAATTTATTTTTTTCTTCCATTAGCACATAGAATACCAGAAGTAGTATACAATATGACAGCATTACTGGCAATCATATAAGAGGAGAACCAGTAGGATGTCTCAAATTTGAAATAATATTTGAACTGAAGCAACATCACTGGTGAAACTGATTACTGATAGTACATAGGGGCTTTTATTTCCCTAGTTTGACAGGCTGCATGATAGTTCAGAAAAAACTGATTGCTCTGCAATCTCTGCAGCAGCTTCCTTCCACTTCATAACGACCCCAGAGATAATCCTGCTCCCTCTGTGCTCCAATGTGTTCTTTGGGCTTTGAGTTAAAACAAGAGAACTAGTTTAGATTTAGATTTAGATTTAGATATAGATTTAGATAGATTTAGATTTAGATTTAGATTTAGATTTAGATTTAGATTTAGATTTAGATTTAGATTTAGATTTAGATTTAGATTTAGATTTAGATTTAGATTTAGATTTAGATTTAGATTTAGATTTAGATTTAGATTTAGATTTAGATTTAGATTTAGATTTAGATTTAGATTTAGATTTAGATTTAGATTTAGATTTAGATTTAGATTTAGATTTAGATGGGATTTACCTGCCTGGGAGAATACAATATAGGTAGGGAAAGAGGCAGAGAGCATGAAGAGTTTTTGTGGCTTCAATTTCATACCAACATTTAATATGTTTCTAATTCTTACTTCAGACTGCAGAGATATGCAGTTATTTTCAATATTTTTTTTAATTCTACTTATTTGGGGCACCAACATCCAGTAGTCTTGAAGATTTCATCCCCTGGCTCTTCAAGTGTCCTTCGTCTTTCTGGGTGCAATAAAAAAAGGAATTTATCTGCTTTTTCTACTTTGCAGTGGAATCAGTCTACATTTTCTCCCCAACACTGTTCATCTTCTAAGACTTTTTGTATCAATCTGTAAAAAAATCCCCAAACCTTTTAAATGGTGAATTGCTTGAGGTCCACATATTTGGCTCTGATTGTCTGGCCAATGACTTTAAGCTGTGTTGTTATTCTAGGCTGCAAGACTCTTGAGACAGGGCCTGTGTCTCCCTCTAGGTACTGTAAATGTCAATCACACAGCGAGTGCTCAATAAATAAATAATGATGGCTTTGTTAGTGCTGTATGATGTTTCCCTTGCCAAAGAAGTTATAGTGGAGCCAAGATCAAAACACACATGCAACAAAAAAAAGAAGCACTCTGATTTATCTGTGCAGAAACCAGGAAACTGTGCAAGATCGCACTCCTGCACAAGTTCAATGTCACTTCTTTGCTTCTTTTTTGACTTCTGGAGATTGAATACTTAGTCTGTTTTTATGTTCAGGTCTCAGAGAAAACGATACTGAAGGTCCAAACAGTTGCAGATTGGGGTGTTGCAAGCATGGATAAAATGACCAGGATTAGCAATTAATTCAGTGGGCAAGTGCCCCTCCCAGTACTTGATGTGACTCGGGAAAGTCCCTAAACATGTACCTGACATTTAATCTTGACTTAAGAGGAGCTAAGCAGGTGCTTAAGCTGCTCTGAATAGCAACTGTCTCTCAAATATGGGCTTTTTGTGCTGTGCCCAGCAGTGGCAATGGCACAGGGAATGCAGTGGGTGTCCAGTGGCTCAGAGGGTTACATCATTCTTGTGCATGCTGGAAATACTGTGCTTGGCTCTGTGCACACTGGCGAACCCAGCTGCAGTCTGATAGCTACAGATTAGAGCAGAAATGTTAACAGTGTCTTTAAACTCTCTGCCATGTTCAGAGTACTGAAATCCTGCATCTCTCTGTCCTTTCCACAGAAAGTACCAAAGCATTCCCCCAGATCTTTGTGAATTTTTGCCTAACTGGAAGCTATCCACAGTACTTCTATAACTTCATGCAAGCACTTTTCCCAGATAGAGCAGAAGTTTTCTTCATTATTAACTGCTCAGAAAGCAAGTAGACACCTTTTTCATTTAACCTGATAGAAGTCAGGAATTCAAGTGTTACACTGGTATAAATTAGAACAAAATTAGACCTGAGAGTGGATTCAAGCCTTGGAGAAACTCTTCCCACAGAGGACCCTTGGACAGGGCTCTTCAGCAGAGTCCACCCTGCCTCTTTGGGCAGGAAGGATTATGACCCCACACATTGCCAGGTCCTGTAACTCAGGGGGCAACCCACACTTCAACAAAGGTAAATACTACTGTTTATTACCAACACTTGGTCCCATCTGATTCCTTTTATTGCTCAAACATCCGGAAACATAGTGAAACGGTGGGAAACACGAATTCTCCTGTTGGCTGCCTTTCCCACGCAGCAGAGACCGGGCGGCCACTAGGAGATGCTGCTGTACGCGGAATACACTCGGCGCCACGGGAGACAAAAACGAAGCAAGAAATACTTCGGTTCAGGCTGAGCCATGGCGCTTTTTTTTTAGGCATTTAGAGGGGAAATTTGAGACAGAAATATGCACAAGACTGTTATGTTGAGTGAAACACTAACTCACAGTTTGCAGCAATTTGGGAGGACTACTTTAGCACTTAAAAAAAGGCATTGCCTTTTAGTTTGATATAAATTACTAACCCAGGAATTTGCTTCTCTGATCTAAAATAATGACTGCTGGGATTTGGGTAACAAAAAGATCTGTGTCTCTGTATGTGGAAGGCTTGAAGCCACTCGATAATATGACTACAACATATATTGACAAAAACCTTCCGGGATAAAAAGAAATTAAAATTCTGGGATGTAATTAAACAGAGAAATTAGAAATACACCTAGGAATTCAAGTAAGGAGATTTTCTATGTCTAGGAAGAAACCCAATAGGTTTAATGGTAATTCCAGTTCAAAACTGAGGTGTTGGAAAAGCTTTCGCTGGAGCTCTGTTGAAGGTCTTTCAAAATATGAAGATTAACTGAAAATTCCATTTATGTGTTTATATTTTCTAGTTGCTGTAGCAAAACTCCAGCTGCCTTGTAGCTTTATCACCCTCCACAATGACTAGTGAGTGTTTACGTTGTTCAATTGCCATTAGATGGTATTGTTTTCTGCTGGCTTGTGATGATTACTGCCATAAAATGAAGAATGTGGAAATTAGTAAAACAATGTCAAATTTGTATTGTCCTTTGGCAACATAAAGAGTTATTCATCTGCAAGGAGCCCACTTATCACTAACGATCTTTTCTCTGTGCTTTTCTTGATATGTTCACTCAACTCTGGGAATTTTTGTGAAGGTTTTTTTGTTTTCTTTAGTTTTGCTCAGGGTCCTTTGAGGGCTGGGTGGGGGAAGGGATTCTCTTTACAAGTATTTTGGACATATAGGTTGCTGCAGTTCTCCTGCCCCTATTTTATGGAACAAGGCTAATGTCTTCATAGTTGTGTGTTTATTTTTAGATACCATGTTTCCATATTTAGTAAATGCAGTTCTCAGCATTGCATAAAAAGAGGCCATTTATTTGTGTATCTAAATACATAGAATTAAAAGTCCAGAATAGCTTATAAGTAAGTTGCTCATTTCCCAGTCAGAGTTAACTATCTGAGCATTTAGGGCCCTCCTCCTCCCCCCCTGCCCCTCTTATTGATATACTGTATTGTGCACCTAAAACAAATGTATATTCTTTAAAGTGTCATTTTAGGGTACATATACTCCTCAATCAATTCCTCCACACAGCTTCCATCACAGCTTTCATTCACTTCCACACAGCTGCTGCCAGATCCCACTTGTTGCCTCTGCTGAAGGCAGGCCTGGCAGCTACCACCTGGCAGCTGCATGAATGGGAAACAAGGCACTGGTCCACGGCAAAACTAGCAGCATGAGGGGCAGGAGTGGCATGTGGGGAGGGGAGGTCTGAGGTTGCAAGGAAGATGGAAGTCGATTTGGTAAAGGAGTCATGTAGCTGCATGATGTATTTGATAGATTTTGCGTGGGTCAGCAGTAATCAGGTGTTACGGCACAGCTCCAGGTCAGCCTTGCCAATAAGCCAACTGTGGGGCTTTGCAGGGAGAAGACAGGGAGTTAAATATATACTGAGAGGATAAAGTAACTCCTTAAATTTAAATGCGTAAGCTGAAAAACTTGTTCTTGAGCAGAAAGCTTATGCTGATAAGTCCTAAGTTCCAGGAAAAGTATGCCTTCTAGAACAGGGAGCATAATGAGAAATAGCTTAATTTTTGCTATTTCTATTCTATAAAGTTTGCAGATATTCCTTGTGTGAGAAGTGTTCTTGCGAGGCTTGAAAGTGTTCCTATGTGCAATAAAAATATTTCCTTTTTTTATTTTCTCTAAGACATTGGTTGGAAGATGGTGCTGTTTTCTTACTGTTCCACCATCCGGACCCAACTGGAAGGTCTGCCATCAAGACTTCATCCTGGATTATATCAGTTTCTGGTTGCTTTTTGGGGGAAAGGAAAGGGGATGATCTTAAAACACATATACACTTTGCAAACAGATGGAAGACTGGGTCCTGCTACACGCAGTGCAAGGTCTACTTTAGGCACAAGTTGCTGATATTACTTTACCATAAAGTGGGTGCAGATGTTGTTGATGAGCAGAGGAACGTTGGAAACCTTTCAAAGGAAATGCATTTAAGGATGGATTTGAAGGAGGAAGTGGTGCGAGCTTTTCACGTGAGAAGTCATGATGAAATGTTTATACTTGATCTATAAATGACAGGACAACATTCAGAACAGTCTCACCAAGCAAATCATAGGATATCCGATCTGCAAGTGTCAAGCCTGAAAAGTCCCTTGGCTGCTTGTGAGAATTTCACAGTGAATTCTTACAAAAGTTAATCTTAAATGTGTGTCCTCCTTTGGAAGGAGGATTAACAGTGCTCCTAGGAGTATCAAAGTTGAAGACGTACTCGAAGCCTTTTCTAAGAAATTCATTTCAAAGATAGCACTGGGGAAATGGAGACCCTTTAATGTGCAGATGATGGTGTTTTCAGTGCTCATCAGAGCAATCAGGAGCTTCTCAGAGCTGAGTTTGGACAATTTTCCTTTGCCTTGTAGGGGTATGACAGCACCACTTTATCCTTTCAAAAAAATGCATCTTTCCCTAGTGATTAATTTGCAAAAGAAAAATATATGGGCTGATTGAAGGAGTGAAATAAAATGTAAGAGGAAGGAAGGAATTGGAACAGTTAACTGGAGACTGGTCAAATCCATTTTTCCCAACTCTCCCATTCTTCACTGTTTACTTTAACTGCAACCCACCACAAAGTTCAGCTCAGTGTGTATAAATTATAGGGAGTCTCTTCTCTATTTTTAATACACAGATGTATCTAAACATATTTTCACAGTAAAGGGGGAATTTGGTCTTAACAAATGCTCTTAACATTAATGGAAGCCCTGCTTCTCTGCCTTTTAATTGCCTTGAGATTCTCCAGATGGGGCCAGATCCTTGTCTCCTATCAGTTTACTACTGACCACTCAGCCAAGTGAGTTACTGCAGGCTCATGCAATCAGGAGAACTGCAGAACTGGGCCTTTTGGTTTTCTGCATGTACCCCACCGTGTTGACGATTAGTCTTTTTAAAGTCAAGAGAGATGAGATAAGAGCAGTAAGCTCTGTTAACACAGCCAAGCCGTGTATGGACTTTGGGTGATCCACTCCTCTTAAATCACTGCCTGATTCCTTCAATTACTCAAAAGCCAAACCCAGAAACTAATCTATCTATGGCCAAAATATTTTTGTTACTAAAAAAGCCAGACAGTGAGCTCCGTATGCAGATTTGGGGCACTTTTTGCTGTTATGATTTTAAGGTGATGTCTTCTGAGTAGCTGCTATTTCTCATTGCTGTCAGAGCAGACTAGTAGTTCAGTCTGTTGCTGCTGGCACTGTTCCTTGTTGCAGAAATAGTTTATTTGTATAGGTTTCCGATTCTTCATATGTAGGAGACCTAATGCATTTTATTCATTCTTCTTCTGGCTGAAGGTGGCCAGTTCTCGTTCTCCTTTTATAGTCTGCATGTAGTTAACAGCTACCAACTGCTCTCACGGAATGAGGATGAAGATTTGTAGTAATTCTCTCCTCTATTACCACAAAGAGCTTGCTGAGTCCGTGCCAGGTTCTTCAGAGCTACCCCACTGTGATCCCATCACTTGTGTTTCAGATCCTTCGGTCCCTTCTTCGCTATGTAATTCTATGCACTTGCTTTCTGGCGAGCTCTCTCATCAACATGATACCAAGGAGTGAAGCTAACACCCTCCACACTAGGGTTTTTACGGAGAGTTGAAAGAGGCTTTCCTGTTTTGGCAGGCCAGCATCTAAAAAGCTGGAATGTTGGCAACTTGCTCCTGGATTGGGTATTCTGGGGAAAGTAGCTTCATCTTGCTCTTAATTTTTATGCCTTTTGCAGTCTCACGTGTATGGAGTTTTACCTCTTTTCTTGGTGGAATAGATTAAGAACTGTTGATTAGACAGAGACTGCATCCAAGTTGGTTGAAAAACAGAGGTCAAGATTTTCAGAACGTTTAGGAAGATGAATAAGCAGTATGCTTCCTTCATAATTGTCTTAGCTGCTAGAGCACAGAATGTATGTAATTTGGGCCATTTATTCTCATTCCCAAGTATGACCTTTTGAGCTAATTTTAGGTACTTCTGAAAAAAAATCTTGGCCAACTGTCAACAACATAATCAACAAGCAGAGAATTTACTTCTAAGTAGACCACCCTGAAATAGTTCTGCTTTTGCTGGCAATTTATACCATTTCCCACTGGATCTCTCCCTTGAGCAGAATATCCGGTTGGATTTATTGTGGCTTCACCACAACTATGGTAGCAAAGTTCCCTCTAAATTTTCTCAGGAGGAAGGAATCAGATGCAAATGAGGAAATAAGGTGTTACAGATATCATACAGCTTGTTCATAACCTTCTCTTGAAAGAAAACATCTTCCACCATTTTTGAGCCCTTTATTTTTCAGGATAGCCAAACTCTGCTAGGGGAAGCTATTCAATAAGAATATATAACTTATATTCTGGCCCTGCACCAAATGGGAAGGCAGTGTATCTCAGTTGCAGTGGAAAGAAAAATATGCTTTTAGAAGATATTTACACTTCTGTGCTACAGCTGGGAGCTGCTCACCTTCTTTTATGGAAGACAAAAGAGCACTGAATTCCTAGCCAACCCACAGGATGGCTCTTAGTACAGATGTTTCTGATGCTTTAGAGCAGGGGTACTCCAATGGGGCACTCTGGCATGGGTGAGGATTTTAAGCACAGTTTGCCCAGACCTCACTGCGGTTTCAAACTGACATGTGGGAAATTTTTTGCTATTATTGGTATTTATTGCCAGACCTTACAGGTCTCCCAGGGGGCAGCTGCAGTTCACTGCCTCAGTCCCCAGCTGTGGAGGTGACATGTGCTGATTTTCCAGGAACCAATCCTTGGTAAAACTAGACAGCTGGTCTTGAGCTCCTCTGTTTTGGGACTCTTCTTGTGGGTGAGTGTTGGAAATGTACCAATATTAGTTTCTCAGGGATCATGAAGAGTTTTACCATTTTGTTAAAAGGTGATAGGTTTTGTAGACTAGGTCTTGAAATATAAATTTAAACTCTACCTTCCACAAGGTTTAAAACAGCAGTGGAGTATTTGCTTTTTGATGAGTATCATGCAGAGGCATTAGTATTAAGTGTTGAGGCTGATTACGTGACCTTTTCTTTACTGCTGGATAGGAAGTCTATATTAAAGGAAACCTGTGATGGAAAAGTTAAGTGTCAGATGACTGGTATTTGGTGCTGACGCTGAAGTAATAATTAATGAAAAAAAGTGGGTATACAAAGAAAGCTATAATAAGTCCCATGATAATGAAGTTTAGTACTAGTATGGTGCATATGCATACATTATGCTCCATGAGCTTCTAGGGCTGCCATAACCACTCACAGATAGAAAAAAACCCCACTAGTCGAATGTGAGGATTTACTTTCAGTACTGGATAGAAACTGGACTTAAGGTGCAAAATGCTTTAAAAAATAGATGTACATGGGAAAACAGTGTTATTTGCACTAAATATTTTTACAGTAGTGCATGTGAAAAAATAATGTCTTTGTGCTGTAAGGATGGGTGAGTTTAATAGGAAAATCACATAAAACATTGCCTTCAATTAAATTGATCTTCCAGACCCACATACAACTTATTTTGTTAACTGCTTTTTAACTTTCTTCTAGCCTCTGATTAAATAAGAACCCATTTTGGTATCTTTTGAATCCACAAAGCATCAAATCTGAATTTACTTCACAATTTCATCTTTCCTTTCTACTGATTTACAGCTTAGTTATAAGTAGCAACCCCATTTTTGTCACTGTTTATTTCAGTTCAGTATTGCGGTGCATGTTGCAGGTTCCCACTACTCTTGCCACTCTACATGAAGAAAACAGACAACAATCTTTGCAGGAGTGCATATCCCAGTGAAGAACACTTCTGCTAATGTGATTCAGGTGCATATATCCATACGACAGTGTAATAGGAAGGGAAGGCATTCTGTTGGCTGATGGTTTTTGCTGGCTTGGTGAGACTGTAGTGGTTTCCCACTTTGTTAAGTTCTTAGCTGGTGTTTGAAAGGAATGCAAACTCGTCATTCCAGAGGTTATAGGAGAAAAAGAGGAAACTCAATTGTGTCATAATGAATGGCAGTGCAAGCAGCAGGGTGAACTATTGAGGCACAAACTCATGTCAAGTCAGCAGACACATTGGGCTGAGGTAGTATTTTAGATTCACAGTTGGCTACAGATTATTTGAGAGCCTTGCTCCAAAGACTGGAAATGCCAAGAGGCCCCTGAATGAAATGCATTTGGAGAAGAAGAACTGTTCAGAATACTGGTCGCTGTTGGGATCAAGGATATGTTATTAGTAGGTCACTGCTTCATTTTCTGTTATAGGCAATTGCTCTCTTGGAGGCATTTCTATTCCTATTTCCCCTAGGACCACAATTTTCCCTTAAAGAATGGTTACTATGTGCACAGTTTTAAATCTAAGAAAGAGCAAAATACATTGAAATTGTAGACCTCTTAGAAGGAATCATCTATGTCTTATTTTCAGGGAGTTGGCTCATTTAGGTCAGGTCTACATTTGTTTTGTGAAGCTAGGAATGAGATGGTTTAGACATACTATATTTTGCTTAATTTTTTTCTAAAAGATCAATTTTACCTCTTTAGATATGTATTGTTTGGAGGAGATTTAATTAATGTAATAAATTAATTTAGATTTCAAATTGTTATCATGTTCTTGCACTGAGAATAAATTGGAGAAATGCATTGATCAGTATTAATTTTCTGTCTCTAGCACTGTAGGTAGCTGTAATACAACACTGGGACGATGACTGGTTATTTCCCTGAAGTTTCTTGAGATCCCATGGCTGCACTGTAATCTCCTCAAGGTTTAACATGCATTTACTAACAGCATAAGTTCTAGCCACAAAGCATATGATTAAAAAGTGCTGAAAGAAATGTTGATATTTAATTTCCTTTACATTAGCATTGGCATTCTAAAAAGAAATAACACTTAAGAGTTCAGAAACTGAGCAAGCAAAAGGAAGAGCTGGGGAAAAGCCTCAATTTTCTACTGTGCATTTGATTTTACTTAAGGGAATGTGATTTACTTATGTGTGAGGAGTGAGGAGGCAGTGGTACTTCTCTCTGAGGATCCTAGAGTAATTGTGCCCTGTTCCTGGGTATGCCATTGCCAGACAAGTCAGTGGCAAACTCATTGCATTTCTTTTCTCTGAATTCTCTCCAGTTGCAGTCTGAAGCAAGCTTGGCTAAGCAATAGGCAATATGATATCCACATATGCTAGCCAAAGCAGTAAAAGCTGGTAGGAACGAGTTAATACAGCATGAGTGAATAATGTAGGTGAAATTGAGGTCTCTGGTTTGTGATGCCTGTCAAAGTTGACAGCGGCAGCTAAATCCTAGCTGCCCCAGCTAGCTGACCTGCCTTTTTTTTTAAAGGTTGTTGCTCCTGTAGCAGAAGTGATGGAGCAGGAGATGTACCTGCTCCTCAGCAGCAGTTCACTGCTCAGTATTTTAACATAAACTAAAATCAGTGGTGCTTTAGGTTGATATATTGAGTTGTGCACTGTGGTGTCAGTGGAGCTGACGTGTTGCCTGCTATGCTGTCTCTGCCATTGGGGCAGCAGTTTTGACCAAGTGACAGAGAGGATTTAAGGGGTAGCAAACTTTCTGGATGTCATTGCTATACACACTGGGAATTGTGTACTATATTACTAAACAGGGAAAATGTAAACTGGTGGGAAAAAGAGGAATATAATTGCACAAAATCCCTATTAGTGCCATATTAGAATATTATAGCAGTATTATAGTTTCACAAGGTTCCTGCTATCTTTGACTTTGGACTGTAATTTAACAGCTTGAAATCCTATAGTGGAATTCCATTTGAATTTTGGTTTCCAAAGGCAACTGGCAAGGCTATTAATTTACCACACTCTTTGCCATTTGTTTAACTTCATCATAAGTGTTCACAGAATTTTGCAAGGATACCAAATGCAGGTCCTAGATCCAAAGGGATTATTATCAACACTCAGACCATGACGCAGAATTAAATCAAGGGATGGATGCAAGTCTTTTTCAACAACATAGTAGACAGCTTTGCCACAACCGCATTATCTGAATGAGAAATGTTGTGGCTGCAGAGGATCTCAGGCGAGCTCAGGAAGGAATGAGCTGACCTTTCCACATTACAGATGTTCAGCAATGGATTAACCATTCCAAGAAATCCATCTGAAGACCCATTTTCTGAGAGCTACAGAAAAAAGAGAGGGCCCCAGAGCCTGAGCAGAGACAAAAGATGACAAAAATATGGCTCACATTTGTTGTACCTATGCTTCACAAAGATTTAGGGATCCCAGAAGTTGAAGACTCCACAAGAGAATGAGCACTGTTCTTCCTTCAGACTCAGGAATTAGTACAGAAAGGACTTCCTCCTTGCAATCATTCCCATGATAGTGAGTCGCCACTTTTGGTCAGTGGAGACATAGATGAACAAGCAAATAAGGTTAGGTAGCACAGAGAGAGTGAAACTCAAACTGCAAACAATCATACTGCCTTGTCTAAGGGCGTTAACAACCAAAATGCTTAATGTTTAAGCATGGGATTTATTTTGCATTTCTTGGAGGTGTATAGAGATCTTAGCAGTGCCCTTTTCTGCATTTGAAATTGAACAAAACTAAACTAAATGCAGAAGATGTGAAATCCAGTCCAAAATGCAGACAGACTGGGGTTAGTGTGGGAAAGCTAAATATAGACAGTGTCTCTAATCAGAGTTGGAAGGCCAGAAGTGGAGCAGTATGGCACACAAGATGCAGAAAGATATTCAATTAACCTTAATTCAAGTTCAAGGTTTCAGTCTGTGCTGCTTTGCTGGCTGAGAGTCTGCGTCAAAGTCCCCATGATATTTTGGTGAGGGCATTGCTATCTGTTGAGATTTTCAGAGCCCACATCTAAAATCTATTTTTAGACTTCAGCTCTTAAAGGAGGAAAAAAAAGGGCAAGCTAGGATAATTTTCTAACAAAGTTTTAGAAAAATATTCATTGCTGGGCTGACAACCTTAATGGCCAGTTACGGATGAACTACAAACCCCGGAAAATGAGGCTTATAAAGGAAACTGCAATTCAACCATGTAACGATAGCATTGCAGATGGGATATGGTAACACACAGCCATTCCTTGCCTGACTGAACTGGCTGTCTCAGAGTTCTGAGGTATTTACCCACTCTCTACCCATCTTCTCTGAGCTGGAAGGGAATCAACAAATATCTCCTTAGATGCTAAACATCAAAAATGTCAGCATATTGAGTAGTATCGTGGCTAATTTCAAGCCCGGAAATAGGAGAAATACATTTGGAATAGACTGTAAATAGTTGCAAACTGTAGAATAGGTTGCTAGGAGAGAGGAAAGAGGAAAGAAGCAGCACTTCACTGGCTTAAACCATGCCCATAAAAAAGGGACAGATGTTTCCTATTGGAGCATCCCCTTATAAAACAGCTTCATCCCTGCAAAGCAGCACACTAGAGCTTCTATATATAACTGCAGCACAACACACCATAGCTGAGGGTTTATAGAAGCTTGTTGATTTGTAAAACATTAAGGGTAAAATCAGATAGCTAAGAGCAGGTGGGATGTCTCTTGATAAGCACTCAATATTTCCAAGCACACTTCTTTATTCTGCCTTCGTAGAAGATGCTGTTGCATTCCTGTAGCCAGTGATGGTTGTCAGTTTTGATTGCTACTTTTTGCCTTTATGCAAAAGCATCCAAAAGGTTGAGATTTAGGCTATCCAAGGCCAGATAATTGAGGGCTAATGTAGTCTCTATATCCTTAAGTCTGTTTCCATGCACAAGTGCATTATGGTGTTTCATTACCAGATCATATAACAGTGTGATGTGACAATGTGACATAGTATTCAGCAAAACAGGAAATGTTGAGAAACTTTTCTGTGTTATTCACATCAGCAGCTTTCAATAATAAAAGTGACATGCTCTCCATGATGGAATAAATACAGATGCATTAGTATTCCTCATAGAGCATCACTCTTGTCATTATGGTAATGACAGACTTTGCGTGCTTAACCTATCACTTATAAAAAGAGTATGTTTGTTTCTATGGAACCAGATTGTTCTCCTCCCACATGTACTCAAGTAAGCGAGACAATTCCAGGATTAAGGGTCTCAGTAATGTCAGTAGGATTAAAGTGAACATTTTTTCAGAAGTGACTGGGATTTGCTAAAAGCCTCTTTCTTTAAAGTGTTATTTTTGATGCATTCCAACAAGCACGGTTTTCACTAGGTTCATCCTATACTGCAGTGCCTCAGCTGCAAAATCTGGATCCAGATTCACAGCAGGACCAAAATCTCAGGTCTTCTGCCCTTCATAGAGACAAAAATATTGTTTTATGACAGCTGAACTCCCTAGAAGTAGGAATAAATATCAGGACATCAGGGCTCCCTTTCCAGATGTGGTTTCAGGTACATCATTTTACTTGTATTTCCGTTTCACCATTTCCAACAAAGACGTAAATAAACTTTGGTATGTGGTGAAAGGGAATCATATCTATAGGATACCTGAAACATATTAGCATCTCTATATTCAAAGACATATTTGATGATATAAAATATTACACCAGAGAAAAAAAAATTTCCTTGAGGATACCCTCCCAACTTTATAAAAGAATCCAGGCTTATCTGTTTCACAAGCATCCCCATTCGATGCTTGTTAAGGATTTCTGTCTACAGCGTTGCACAGGCAGCCCAGTCCCACAGGCATCAGAATTTGGAAATGCTTTCCCTGACTGTAGTTGGCTTGAAGTGCCCCTTGCTGAAAAAGCACTGCTGTGTAATCAGCAGGGGCAGGCAGGATGGTGTTCGCCAGGGTGTGAATTCGCAGCGCATTAGCTGCTCTCCATTAACTCCCATAGTAAATGTGTCATTGTGCTCACAAGAGCATTCTTAGTACCAGATTAAGGCTATCCACACAGGAAGCTAGTGTGGAGTAGCTAGGGCTGTATAAATTCACACCTTAGCTTAGTTGGCACTAAATCTCCCCCTGTAGGCAAGCCTGTTGTCTATCCACCTACTTAGCTTGTGTAGCTTGAAATGCTGCTTTTTCTCAATTGCCTAATTTCTGGATATATGTTCCTTTTTGTCCTCGAAAGTCATTTGTTACATGCTACCCCCCAGGAAAACTTTCAGTTCACGTAGCTGCTCTCACATGTGGCGCGAATGGCCTCTGAGCTCTCAGCACTAGGTTGGAAAATGCGGATGATGTAGGCTGAATCCTCAACTTAGACCCACTGCCATATTTCCAACTGCTGTTGGTATTCCCTCTGTGGCCATCCTTCTCCATCCTCCATAGCCAACTTCATCCTCATCTGCCTCCTCTGCAGGCCTTTGTAGCTGATTTGCATTAGAGCTGGGTGGGAAAGGCAAATCTTAATGCAAACTAAGCATGAACTCACTGACTTACCCCATCTTCCGAGAGCAATGTGCTCAGGAGACCATGTGGAGCTGTGCCTAAGCAGAGCTGTTATCATTTACTTACTTGTTTTACAATAAGCTCAACAATTCTAAATTGTTTGAACACCTTTGGCTGGGTATAAAGCTATCCACTGTAACACAAAAATGCTATAAATTTCCCTTTAGCACCTGCTCCACCTCACTGCTCGCATTTATGTTGTTGCTCAGGCTTGGTGCCTGTTGGTTGTAATCTGCTTGGGACAGGATTGATGTCCTTTATACTTCATCAAGGTCTAGGAGAATGGGAGACCCCTATCCTGTTACACGGGGGCACAGCCACAGTACAAGTGATGGTGATTGTGATTACAGCTGACAACTGAAATAAATGGCACTCTGCAAACCTTGTCCACTTCAGCTGCATTAATATGAAGGGCAGAGAATACAACCATGATCCCAATGTTGAAAGCTAGGATGAAACTGATAGTGTTACAGTTGTATTTTCCCTCCCTTTTTTACAACCAGATTATACACCTTATTAAGAATATTTTCCTGCATGCTTTATGTTATTCTTTTGCACTCAATGGTGAGGGAATGCAAGAGCAAGCACAGCTTTTCTACACTTTCTCTCTTTCCCCCTTGCTAAAGTACGTGGGACTCAGTGTCTAATCCATACAGTTTCTAGGGCAGGCTACTCAAAGAGAATACACCATTATTAATAGAAGACATCACCAAAATGCTTGAACAATGCCCCATTGTGAGAATGGAGAGAGGTTGTTGATGGTTCAGCTCCAAGCCTTGAATTCCCTCTGCTAACCCCACAGCTGACCCACGGGAACCTTTTCTCCTTTCCTGCTACCCCTCTCTCTTCTTGAAGAGTCTTTGTTGCCTTTCTGTTAATAAGGGTCCTTGGTGTACTCATTTGCATGGTGATTTGCACTTCCAGCTCACAGCTAATCGATAGCGAGGATATTGCTTGAGTTCCAGAAATGAACAGAAAGGGTCCTTAAATATTATATTCAAGGATGTGCTTTGCAGAGGAGAAAGAAGACTGTTCCACATCTGCTCTCAGCTTCTGCACTGTACCTCTTTCAAACACAGGATTATTAATGCAGTAAGTGGGAAATTCTTCTCAAAATCCTCTCTGAAAGCTTGATGAGGTGTGTGCCCACTTCCCTGTAACTCAGGCAGGATTCTAACTTTTTATCACAAGGCCATCAAAAATAACAGATTTTAGGGGAAGTTGGAATCATTGCTAGGAAGTCTTACTGCTCCACAACCACAGATGGAAGGCTCTTTAAGATGGACACCTTGTACTGATTTCCTTGCTGAAAACCTTCCTAAATGCAGATTTTGGCTTCCTACCCAGACCTTTAAAAAATTGCTCTTATAAAATCTCTCCTCCCTTCCCTGAGAGTTTTCTCCCCCTCCCAAGCTACCAGTGTCTCAATGCAAGTAAGTTTAGCCAGGACGTTTAGCAGAGCAGATATTCTGAAGAGAGTGCACCTAATTCTCACTTTTGACCCTGCAAGCCTGTACTCAGGCATTAAAATTACAAGCTGCCTTAGTCAGATGCAGCTTTTAAACAACCAAGTGAAAAGTGTGTGTGTGATGATGATTCCTAGTTTCTGGTTAGGTCAAAGTAAGTAAGATTTATGACAGTCTTAATTTTTAATTTCCACGTTTCAAGTAAACACTTATTACTAGTTTTGTGCACAACGTGATAGTAATTGTGTTTCTGAGCTCCAACAACTTTAACTTCTTTGATAATATTGGTTATTTATTTATTTTCAAAAAAAGTATAAGTAGATTAACTACTGCCAATCTGAATGTTTGGATATATTGATTTGACAGGTTAATATTGACCCCTTGTCTTGGTCAATATTTGCCTACGAGGATATTAAATCTTAGTGTCTGTTACAAATGTCAGTATATATAATGTAACTAGAACAGAAGAAAATTGTAATGCTAGAACTTTTATTAACCGATAATGAAAGTTTGGTAAAACTAATTATTTTCACGTTAAAGTCAAATTAATCAAACCACTGGGCTGCTTTTTTAGGACTGGTCAAGCATCTTGACCTGCAATTTAGAGATGCTTACTTTCAATTTATCTAAGTTTAATAAAGGAAAGCATGAGGGCAGAATGGGAAAACCCAGACAAGATGTTTGATTTATAGTTAAATAAAATATTTTGTTTAACCACAGATTAATATATTTTTTTGGATGTAGGAGAAAAGCCCACTGACGGAACAAAGAGAAAACCACAATTCTTTTCCTCTCACTTTAGCTAAGAAACAGCAAAAGTAATGCTCTGAGGAATGCTTGTTACTGCATTTGTTAAATTTCACTGAACATATCAGGTAATTTCTCTGCATTATGGTAGTCTAATTTAGATTTTAAGAAACTGGGGGAAAACAAGACAGACAAACATTCATCTCCAGGGAGGAAACAACTGATTCAGCTGCAGCCAGCTGTTTTCATACATTTAACAGAGTACATTCCTCCAGAGCTCCCACACTGCTGACCTATAAGAGGTGAGTGCAAGGAGCTTCTTGACGTGTTATCTTTCCAGGCTAGACACAAGGCTGTTAACAACATGAAAAAGGGAAATAGTTTCCCTTGTTCTCATTGCTGGAAGACTCATTTTCCTCCTTCTAACAGTTTTCTCACAGCTCTGCCACTTAATAAAAAAGGAGATGACACTGATCCACATCACACATTCCTCCCATTTCTCTGGGCATAGGTATTTAACAAAAAGGAATGTTCCTCTAAAGTTTTGCCTAACTCTTCTCTGAATTACTGCAGGACTGCTCATGCCATTCCACAGCTGTTGTCTTGTTTACATAGCATGGTTTAAATGGACATTCCCATCATGGGACATATGGAGCATGGATGTTACATACTGCATTCTAGAATAAGGCTAGTTAAATCCCACTTTTATGGCTTGAGTTTTTAAGTCCCTGTGAGACTTTGCTGCAGGAGACTGACAGGAGGGACAGGTGTATCGTGGTTTCAGCCTGGTGACAAGTTTTCACATTCAGCTGCATTCTTCCAGCAGCAAAGGGCCGAGCAGCTGGCAGTCCCCAAGCCTCCTTGCCTTTGCGGGAATGCCTGTGGCAGGGAGAAGAATGTGCTGCGTCCCTCACCCCATCACGCAGCCACATTGCAACGCAGGCATGGCTGCTGATGATCCTGCTTGTCAGGTGAGGCCTCCCTTGGACACAGCCCCAGTTACCCTTATTTACCCTGAATGTGGTCCTGACTTCCTTACCTGGAGAGATGCTAAGCACTTTCAGGCAATGAGCAGATCTCATAACCAAGAATATGCAAAAATTATGGTTTGCTGAAATCAGATCTCTTTTTGTGAACAGAAGAATTTTTCAGTCTTGAAATTGGGTGGAAACTAGACATAGTCATGTTCCCTTGCTTGCTTAAACAGAGATTTTTACAGGAATGAATTAAACCAGTTTTTGCAGGATATAGTGTTGAGAAGGTCCTTTTGAAGCCCATTCTGCCTATGAGTAAGGTAACTCCATTAAGTGAGCATTCCTAGATGCAGACACCCTTTATATGCCTATATTAGGAAGTTCTTTTGAGGAATAGGTGTATAACATAACTGAGAAAGTCCAAAAGCAAATAAAGACTGGGGTTCTTTTGACTGTATTGCATCTAGGGCAACTAATTTGGACTCACAGGCTAAATTACACTTCATAATATGTGGATGCGTAAGGGAGGAAAGTACATCCTCCCCACTCCCTCTCTCTCCCTCATGTTGCATCCCTCATAGTCTGCAGAAATGTTTCTTCATAGCTCAAGGGGAGGAGTTGGCACTGCTGGCCAGGATGAGACATTTCTGTAAATGCACAAAGTCGGAAATCAGCAGGCTAGCCATATATACCGGCTACACTGCCAAAGCAGACATAGGGAGGGCTCCCCGCACTGCACTTCCCCCAGCTTTCACCTGGGCTGTCCCTCCTTCTTCTCTTGTGCATATTTGTGATGCTATGGCATGAACAGGATGAAGTGTTGCACCAAATTGCTATCCTAACTATTCAGACTACAAACCCAGCTGTAGGAAAAGTAGCCAAGAAAAAGCAGAAACCAGTCACCTTCTTTGGTTGTAAAAGAGGAATGGTGTGAGAATCCAGGGTGAAGTTCCAGCCCCAGACCCCATCACATGGGCTATAGCCAGCAGGCAAACACTCTTCAGTCTTTCCTTGCAAGATGTGTTATAGGTACTTCTGAATATGAGCTATTTCCTCTTTTTTGTTTTCACCTTTGAAGGTCACTGTAAGGGTGAGCTGCGTCATTGCACAACTCAGGAAAGGCAGGTGCTACAATTGCCTAGTCTTAAAAATCAGTCAAGAGCATTTGCTCTTTTGCAAGGAGAGCAAGCATCTGGAATCTTTTTTCTTTCACAGTAATCTTATTTGCTGTGAAATGATTGAATTCAGATTCCTGAATTTTTCTTGAAGACTATCTGTAAGTACCAGACAGCTGATCTGCAGCAATCTAGAGGGTGAGGGATATATAAATCTCCTTCACTTATGGCCACCTTCCTCCCACCCTCCTCCAAAATCATATTCTCTCCCTCCCAAGAGAAGCAGCAGTGACTGATGCATCCATCCAGTGGTAGGGAGGACAATGCAGGTCTGAAGCTGTGGTGTTGCTTGGTAACCACCTGCTGAGAGCACCAAAGAGCCAGGCGCTGTAGCCTGTGGTGTCTCATCTCAGACAAAGGGGTGCCTCACAGCTGGCCCTGAGGATCAGCAGTGCTCAACGTGGGCCCCTCCTGCACAGCAGTTACCTGCTGGGCCGTCTGGTCATAGCATTTGAGGAGTTTGGCTCTTTTTCTCATCTCTGCAATTGATGTTGTGCCCTTCACACATGGCTTTGGAACAGTCAGTGCACAAGCACGGTGCAAACCTCTTCTGCACAAATAGCTAAGGACCTGTCCCTGCATCCTCAACACCATGGCAAAAGGGCTCAGTGGCACAAGAACTCATTTATTTAGGAAAACATTCTCATTTCATTAGATTTATCATATAACTTTTCATTATGTTCTGGGACTCCGTTATGTGCTATACTTAAAATACGGTTTGGGATTCTGACATATTTGGATTTGGTCAGATGTGGTGCTTGGCTCCAGATCAGAATATCACTTACATTAAGTCTGGTTGTGGTATGAAACCTTAGACTAGGATTTGTATTCAAACTAAACAATACTAGAATCCTGCAAGCAGTTCCTGTAAGAGCTCGGCTATATTTGGTGGCTACCTGAGCAGCTGAGGCTTTAAATAAAGCCAGTACTGCTTGCTCAACTTTTACCAGCATAATCAGCAGTCTTGTTAAAAAGAAAAAAGAAATCATGCTTTTTTGTTTGAAACCTAACTGGAACGTCAGTTTTTCCCTAAAAAAAAAAAAAAAAGAAAAAAAAAAAAAAAGAAAAATTTGTCCACAGGTTTGGGTTCATATCCTGGAATTAAATGAATTTTTCTTTCTAAGACTTTCCTTTCTCTATGATTTTCTTTGCAATGAATAGGCCAACAACTTAAGAGGAAGAAGAAACATGACCAAAGCAACATGAGTATCATGTATCTGATGGTGTTGAACACTGATACCAAATTTATAACTGTGCACATTACTGGCTTAAAACTCAGAAGAAAAATCCAAACCAGAATCAGAATGTAGCAGAACATTTATTTTGGCACATTAAACTTGGAGGCACATATTTAGAACAGCTTGCAAAGGAAGAGTCACACCTTTAAAAAACAAAATGAAGGCTGTGCTCACACCTCACGTGTGAAAACTGGACCTAAAAATAACATAATGGTTTCACTACGTTAAGCATACTACAGCACACGGAGCTGTCAAGAACTTCCTTAGTTCCTGGAACCTCCAACCTGTCTAAGACCTGTTCCTTGATGTGGTCCCTGCAAAGATCCAGGGCAGGACCACGGGTGCTCCTGACACAACACTGACACTGTATAGGCTTCAGGGGCTTCATCCCCAGCCACATCATCCTATTTTGTTCCAGCAGGGTGGTGTCCAGCCTCTTGCATCCAGATTGCCAACCTGAACATGGTAATGGAGGGTAATCAGGCAATTCATTGAAAAGCACACTCCTGGTCTAAGCTAGGCTATTAACTGTGCCCTGCCTGATGTGGCAGCAGCTGCTTAGCAGCTCTTATTGTTGCTCTAGGCAGGGGCATTGCTCAAAAGTGCCCCTTTCCCTTTCTGCCTCTCTGTTGGTGATCTGGTAACACAGTAAAAACTCAACTGATTCCTGCCTTCCCTCTGTATGCTCAGTGCCCCTGTACATCCTATCATGTTAGTGGAGCTCTGCATGTGCCTACAAAGCACAGCAGGCAGTATGGAAATGGTCTGCTATTTTTGACAATTACGCCATTTTATTTAATAGTGCACTGACTAAAGACTCTCTTGGATGCTGTAGATAATCCCCCCATATTCCATTCAGGTAAATGAGGAGTCATCATCTTGTTTCCTCTTGGTTCTCTTCCCCTGGGAGTGCCACTGCCTGTGCAGATACATGAGAGAAATGGTCCACATGGTCCCTGCTCAGTGCTGCTGCAAGGGGCCCTGTGCCTGTGGGGCCAGAGGGAAGACTCCTTCCCACACTGAGCTCCTCACACTGACCAACAGGTCAGTCATGACGTGGCTCTGCATAACGTTCAGACACACCCAACTCCTCTGCTTCCTGATGTGCAAGAAGAGTCTGCCTGCCTAAGTGTCTACCTTAGAAGGTAAGTCACCTGTTTCACCAATGGGAAAGCACAAATCTGGCAGGTCTTCATAAAAAAGTAATGAGACTGGCTCTAAATATTTGAAGTACACAAACCCAATTTATTTTAAAATTCACTTATGCTCTGAGCCTTCAGTATTCACATTTTCAAACTCTTCTGAGATCTGGAGGGCAAGAACTCATCTCTCTGTCTTTCTCCCTTCTGAAGGAGCTGCCACCTGTGGTGCTTGCAGAGAAGGACCAGGGGGAAAGTGCTTCACTCTGAGACATTCCCAAATTGCTGGCTACACAGCCCTACTCAGCTAAAGAAAGCATACACAGAAGGAAAGTAAAGACATGAATGAAGCCCAAGGAGGAAGCCCATGATATGAATGACTGTGGTATCTTTGACTTCAAGAGAAATAGCAGAGGCCAGTGGCAAGTCAGTGTATTCGTCTGCAGTCATGGCTCAGAAAGCTATTTCCAGAGTCAGTTTTCTGTGGGCTGCCACTCTGCATGTGCAAGTGTCTGAGGTGCATAGGTGCTGCTGTGCCCTGTTTGCTGCAGAAGAGCTGCCTGTGGCAGAGCAACCAGCCAGGGGCAGCCCTGCAGCAAACAGCTGCAGCAGTTTCAAAGCGAATATGAGCCAAAGCTCACTCTTTGTTGGTGCTCACAAAGCCACTGTTAATAGGAGAGGATAAAAAAAAAAAAGACTAAAAAGCAAACAGTAATGTGGTAACTTTCCCCTTAGCACAGGGACTATTACTGGTGTTAGGGATGTGTATGGCTCACACAGCCCCTTCATTATGCACACATTTTAAGTGCAACCTTGCATGATAAGGTCCTTGTTCTCTCTCACCCTCTCCTGCTGTAAGTTTTCCAGATGGAATGATACTTTCTTTAAGCTCTCCTTCATTACACTATCAACTGCTTCTCTCACCTGGGAAATAAAGGTTAATTGGCCCTGTGCAATTACCGATTCATATCACAGGCACATGAGATAGCCAAGATTAACTAACAATCATTGCAAAACCAGCAAGTATTAAGCTAGAGATGCTGTATAATCCTCACACAAAGCTAAAAATTGTGACCAGCATACTACCCAGGTAACTGTAAACTGTGAAGTCATACAGACGTCTTTGGAAGCTAGCTACAGGCAATTAAAGAAGTCATATATGATAAATTGCAACATTTTCAAAATCTCAAGTGTTAAGTGCCTTCATTCTAAGATTTCTACGCTATGGCTAATATATCCCCAGATCATTTTCTTTAAAACTAAATTGCATTCAAGTGATCTGTCCTCCTCTGCCTTGATATTCTGTTTCACTCTGTTAGCAATTAGTACTATAGAAAAGACATCTTTAGTCCAGGACTGATTTCCAACTCATTTAGCAGTTCATTGTTGGATAATGGAAAAACAATTGAATCAGAGGTTGAAGCTAAATGGTTCATCTGAGTACAGAAATGCTGTTTATTATTTTGGAGATGTGTAGAAATGGCACTTGCTAGCTCAGGCTACCATTTCAAGAAGAAAACAGTACGTGAAGCTGGGTATTAACTCCTAATTCTGTCTGCCACAAGCAGCATCACTGCCGATGGACTGAGACTGAACTTCACGAGAAAACACTTCCTTTCCAAAATGGACTGACACGAAGCCATCTACTCCAACAGGGCTGCACAACTCTACAACCCACAGCACTTCTCCATCAGTGCTAGAGTTGTAACTTGTGAAGTACTTAAGGGTGAAAGATACTGTGAAAAAAAAAGGTTGTATTTTTTGAGCTTAAAGAAGGCTACTGAATAAGTAAGACTTTATGGTAGTCTTAGAACATCGTATGGCTTCAGGCAAATACATGTTCCTTTTCAGATCAAAACAGAGGAGAAATAGTTTTGGTCTCTGAATGGAAATGGTTTTAGACAGGAAGCAAACAGCATCTCTTAAATGGAAGTAAAAAAGAAAACAGCACAAAGAGCCATATGCCTGTCTTCCTTGAGAATCCTCAACAAGGGAAGGAGGGAGTCTGATTAGAAGGGTGAGATGCAGTCAATGCTTGTGTAGACAGGGAAATAAGAAAATAACTTCAAGAGGTGAGAAATGTCAAAGAAATAAAATAGGTATGGTAAAAGAGGTGTTAAGGAAGATTATTTTCCCTCAATGTATTCCCTGAAATCCTATTTAATATTAATGAGACTTGAATACACAGATCATGGGGAAAGAACAGTGATCTTTATGGGCTTAATTCAGATAAGCACAAGACATAGCCAGAACAAGTTGCTTGAGTTCTAAAAAATGCAGACTTCAGATGCACAGAATAAGCCATTGGTAAAACAAAGTAAGACCAATAAAACAGACAAAATAAAGAGATAGTTGGTGTGAGAGCCATACCCTAAACTCAGGTAACTTCCTTGTCTTTGGTAGATCTCATTGACCTGTAGCAATAGTATGGGATATGTGGCCCATGAGGAGCTCCTGCCAGCAGGTAACTGCAAACACATAGACATTTTCAGCTGAACAGCACTCTAAAGAGTGTTCCTTCCCCTTTTTGCTATTCCATGTGATAAATCCTATGATGAAATACGCCTTCTTGCATGATGTTTCATATAGCCACCATCAAAATAACTCAAGAGACTGAAAATATTTGTACTGAGCTACAATTCCTCTGTAAGTGTTTAGGAAGATGTAACAGGTCAGTCTTCAGTGCGTGTTTGGCAGTAGAGCTCTGTAGAAACCTACTGAGCTTGGATGGGGTGGCATTGCAGCGGCAGTCAGAAAGGGGACAAACTGCTGGAAAGAAGTATGCTATCTCTGAAGTGGGAAGATGAGACAAGCTTTTAACTGGGGGAGTATCACAGGAACCACAAGAAGAAACAATGAAGGTGGGACATAAAAACAGAGGGTGATTAATTTCAGTGGGTCCCAGCTCCTGACTGTAATAAATCAATACATGTTAGCATCAAGTATGGAAGAAGCAACATTCTGACAGACACCTCGGGAAAGCTGATTGCTCCAGCATACCCCAATTCACAGGGGTATGAATGGCAGCACTGAAAGGGCTACAGAAGTAAATCTGCCCAAGGCTTATGTGTATTTCTTTGTCAATATATTGTTTGGAATCAGTATCTAGTGGGAAAAACAAACAAACAAAACCCAAACAAACCAGCCTCCAGATGAAATCACTGAGAAGCAGAGCAGGAGTTTGTTTATGGTGAGCATGGAGGAGCAACTAGCCTGCAGCACAGCTACCTAACAAAGAGGCTACAAAGACCTTCAGACTCTCACATTGGTCCAGGAAGCTTTACATCATGGTTGTAGTTCATGAAGTTTAACAGCTCATTTATGGTACGGTTTCAGAACTCTTCACTCTTTTATATATGGGACTTTGTATGGGACTTTTCCTATAAACATGGATTGAGAAGGCGGCTTTGGAGTATTTTTTACACATTGTAATCACATACAGGAATGCTATCACTTGCAAAAAAAAATTATATTCCCTCTCTCTACGTGTGTGTACATATCTCTATCTCTATCTATGTATATACCCCCCATTTTATTTTAAGCATATGGGCTGGTATTCCTGTGGGTAAACCACCTAAAAATTACTTCCAGAACAGATACATTAATGGAGACTCGAGTAACTAAAATGTAAAGTACAGCTGAGGAAACCTTGGCAGCAAAATATTTGAGCATTGCCAGAAAGAGTAGATTCCCACCTGACAGCCAAATTTCATTACCCTTTTGATGACCAGGATTACCAGCTTGATTGGTCTTAGTAACTTTTAAGTCTTTCTTACATTCTGGAGATTAAGGTATTGCTGCCTGCAGTCATAACACCTAGAACTGCGATGCTGTCAGGTTTCAGTGGTTAAGCCGGGGTCAGCTGGTCTTGATGCCCAGATGGGGCATTTCCCAGACACCCACGTGGGGTTGCAATGAGGCCCATCAGAAGGAGCACACATGCCAGCCTGCCAGCACTGTTTCTGTGTGCACCACTGCTACCATGCTGGTACCATCTCTTCCCATGTGGCAGAAAACAGACAGGTGCTTGCTCGAACCCATTAAAGATTCCAGGAGACATTTTATAGAGGAAGGAATTATAGATGCCTATTTGCTGGTTTCCTGAGGGAAGCTGCTTTGGTGCCGGATTTTATATTCATCATGAAGTTCATTGGAAAAGGTATCTTCACTTCCTTTCCGATCTGTTTTGCGAAGCATCTGCTATGTTTCATTCAGGCTACAGCTAATTTCTGTGGAAGGGAGCGATTCCTACATAGGATTTACACATGACAGCAGCAGGCAGAGAGAGCATTGAGGGGCAGGCTTAATCCTCAGCTGTGCTCCAGCTGATATCAAAGAGCTTTTATATTTAATAAGTCTCAAGTACTTACAATATCACAGAGGACAGACAAGTACAGAAAAATACAGCAAAACCAAACTATCCTCAAGAGCAAGATGAAACAGAAAACTAAGAGTCCAAGATTTCTTAAATGAGTAGAAGTCTACATTCAATAAAAATGAAAAATTATACACAAATCATCCTGCTGTTTCAGGAGGATAGTTTATCTAAATATGATGTCAGGCAAAAACCACTGGAACACCGGTGTTGGGTAGGTATGTGTAAAAAAGCAGACATACAAGTAAGCACCCTGAGAGAGGACTTCTCCCCAGACCTTTTTTTCCTCTCTGTTTCATCCAGGAGAGCAAACCCCCAAAAGAATAGATCCCTCTCTAGAGAGCCTTTCTGTGCTTTGCAACTCTGGTCACCCACCTGGCGTTCCACATCAAGCAGAAAATACTTCAGCTGAAGAGATGAAAAACATTCCCTTTCCTGCCCCACTGGGGAAGTGCTGCTCCCAAAGCCCACTGGGGGAATGCTGCTCCCAAAGGCCCCTGGGGGTTGTTTCTGTCCTCTAACACAAGGACTGTTTTAATTTTAGACTTGAGCTGTCGTTAACCAGAAACATCAGAAAGACATGTTTTCAGAGATTTCAACCAACCCAGAACAAATCTCACAGCTGGAAGACACTCTTCCTTAAGCCCATATAACACTTTCTTGATACAAGACATTCCCAGTGCCATATGCAGGGCAGTCTCTCCGCATGCAAGAGGCACCTTCTTCATCTTGAGATCTGTCGAGCCCAGAGAAGATGTCCTCATCCTGTCCTCCAGCTAGCTGGTAAAACATAGCTTTAAAGTTCCTGTATCTCCTCCCAGTCCCTGTATATATAAATATCTTTTGTGTCAACATTTCAGATCTTTTATGCCCTTCTGCTTTTTCATCCATAGTGCTACCATCCCACCATCAAAGCATGTCCATTCTCTTCTCTCAGTCCTACTTCTGCTTCCTCAAGAAAGAGCATTTAGGAGCATTGTCCTCAACTATAAAAGACCATAGTAAATTCCCTTTATTCATATTTCCTGCATTGTTGCTTTCTGCAGTGTTAATGCGAGGTTACCCTTCTCCTCCAGCTTTCTCCTTTATCAGCCCTCACCGTTATACACATTTGCTGTTGATCTCATTTGACTAGTTGCCAATATATTCCTGCTCACCTATAAAGACAGTCTCTCACAATTCCCCTAGAGACTGAGAGAGCATTTAATGCACATGTGACTTGCAGATGACTGTTTTTGACAGTGCAGTCTTGGAAAGTTAAAGGATCAGGAAACTTTGTTTTGATGTCTAAGCAGACACCTATAATGCAGCAGTGCAATTTTCTGGAAAGCGTACATGTGGAGGGCTCTGGGTGAGGAAGAAGCATAGCGGGGCTGTGGAAAATGGAAGCTCTGCAGAAGAGATCCAGGACTAGGGAGCATGACTAATACTAAGGATGGTAAATTAAGAGGTTACCTGGTAGTCCCTTTCTCCCTTATGTCAGTACTCACTGGGTTTGATCTCCATAGCCAGCATTATCATCAAAGACTTAAATTTTCTTACAGGCACAGAAAGTAGGGAAGACAAAACAGCTTGACTTTACCTTTGGCATAAAAATAATACAAGTAGTGTAAAGAATATGACAGCTACAATAAGTCTATGACAGTAATTTAAAGAATCTGAGTCCCTGAAGGTTTCAGTAAAGTCTCTGGCAGCTGGCGGCCTGACGGAGCTGAGATGATGCAGACACAAGGCTGGGACCTGTAATCCCAAGCAGCCGGGCTATTTTATTATGCTTATTCACATGAATACTTGTGAAATCTACAGGAGATCTATGGATTCTTTAGCTGATAATGTCTCCTGACTGGCTTCCTTATCTCTCTACTCATGGCAAGGAAGAATGTCCTAAATGTTCACGATCAGGTTTCAGACACTTTTCTGACCACCAGCTTAATTTTTAGCTCTGCAACTCTCTGAGTCTGTGCTCAGACACCTTAGATCCATAATTTTCATAAAGACAACCTAATTTTTGTCCAGATATTGCACGTATCTTAATCCATTTTTCTTCCCTAATAATTTCACATGGAAGAGATTACAGTGCTGTTCATAGATGAAAAGACATGTGAAAGAGACCTTTAACACTGACTTTTGGAACCAGCCTCAATGGTTGACCATCCCTTTCCCTAAAAACCACCCTTTCAAAGCTTTTACAAGTGTGCAGCCTTAAGGAATTGAGCTTTTTTCCCCCCTTTCTCTCTGTAGAGAGAACAAGAAGCCTAGAGAGTGAAAAAGCCAGGAGCTCTGAAAAGCCTGCAGACATCTACATGTGCTCCCACTCTGCAGAGTGGCAAATTGAAGCCCATTTTGCAAAGAGAGGGAAAGTGACAGCTGAAAGATAAAACGTGGGAATAAAAGGTTTAGAAAACCAGATTGTCCCCTCAAAAAAATCTGAAAAATAAGTGAAATCCATAATACACACTTCTTTTGCACCTTATAGTAACCCTGTTGTGTAGGTTTTGTCATGTACTTACAGGCAGCTTAAAATGTACTTCGTTCTGATCCAGAGAATCTAAACAGTTGTTTTGCAGATGTAGATAAGCCTTTAAGTGAAAGGTTTTCTGTTTGTTGGTTGGTTTTTGGCATGGGTTTTGTGCTGGTTTTTGCCCCCATACCTTGGATGTGATGCAGTTGGGCATTGAATCTGAGCATGATCAGGAAGGAAAGATTTTTCATTGGAAAATTTGCATGAACAAGCAACAATTTCCCAGGAAACTTTGGTTTTGTTCTTCAGAAGGGGATTAAAATCTTCAGCTGCTAATGGCATAGCATTTTGAAAACGGACCTGAATAACTGTGGAGGGGACCAACACTGATAGAGTTAGTCAAATTAGGGACTAACTCAGAAGAAAATACAAGAAGTAAAAAAATTGTGATTTCTGTTGATCCAAATTTTCCCTGTTTGAATTTTTTGTATTTTCTCCAGAATCTATCTTTAGCAGTGGCTGAATTCTGTTTGTCCTCAGAAGACTAGGATAAATTTGTCTGAGATAAATAATCTTTTATTAAAAAAACATACACTTAGTTTATATCAACATCTCATTGAATTTTGTGACACAGGAAAACAAATCTGAAATTAAAATTAGTTTTCAGACTTCCCTTTCAAGATACAATAGCTTTGAGAGTTATGACAGAGCATTTGGATAACTGACTTTTTTTGCAATTTGCTGAATGATGGGACACTTTTTTCCTGTGATGTGACTGACTGGGGAGGTAGTAATGAGCATGTAGACATCTGTTCCCAGATCTAACTGAAATAATGAGAGATTCAACAACTGATTGGAAAAGACAAATCTCCTGAGCCCACCACTGCCTTCTTCAGGCCTAGCAGCATAAAATAGAAACATCAAGTGGACCAAACAATCACTAATAGCATCAAGAAGGGAAGCTGAAGGTAACTGAAGGTAACTGGACATCCTGATAAAGATTTCCATTTGATAGGATCATAGTAATTTGGTTAAACAGAGAGAAGGACATGGCCTTGAGCAGAACTGTGGATGACAGTGTAAAATGAGGCACTGATACTCACATATGCAGTGCGTATTAGAAGAAATTTTATTCCAGATAAATTACTTGGAATATACTAATTCCAAATTGGGGAAAAAAATCACCAGACTTAATCTGGTTTTGAGTCACTAGGAGGACACCGTCCACTGAACCAAGGGAAGAACTCCTGAGGCAACTAACTCCCTTTTTTATAATCCAGAGATTTTTCTTCTGCTTGCTTTCAGTCTCCTTTCTTTTAATCTGGTAATCAAACCTTCTTCCTTCTGTCTTCTGCCTTTTCTGATTCCTAATTGTTTGTTCCACAATAATGTTGTCCATTTTTGACCCACAGTGTAGATTTCAGAAGCTTCAGCCTCTTAAGTATGTAAATCATTGGCAGTGCTTATAGAAATATTAGTTTATCTGCATTATAATGATCCTATGATTGCCAATGTCCTTCACTGTCCTGTAGGACCTTTACATTTCTAGTAACTTTTGTTGAGGCAGAAAAATGTCCTCAGAGTTACTGCTGCCTTTTTCAGAGGTGGTTTCCATTGAGATCTCTCAGCAGTACACTCTTTATCGTAATAATTTCTCTGAGAAATATAATCACTTGAAAATAACTGCTTCTGCTACAAGAAACATGGAATTAACAAGATGAAGGAAATTTTCCTGCTGTATAATTAGATTTTTGTGCTGGATCCTACGTCTTGACTTTCATGTTGGCATTTTTATATCCTTCAAATACTCCAGCACACGTTAAAGTTTACTTCCATGACTAATCCTATTGATTTGGATCAGACTACACACATGAGTGAAGTTACATGTTAATATAGGACTTTGCAGACTCAGAAACTCTTAGTCCAAACTTTGTCCTCCCAGACTTTCACCACGACCCATGAATTCCACTGGTGTTCATTCATATACAAATAAACAAACCAGGAAACCAAGGGATATTAATTGGCCTGGAGCCAGGACAAGGATATCTTTTTTCTTTCAGTCTGAAGTTCTCAAGTCTGGTCTCCGTGTCCTATTTCTGATGACTGCTCTCCATTCAGTGAAATTCTTGACAGAGCTTCCCAAGCATCAGCTGCATTTTAAAGCAAGTATTTGAAGCTATGAAAAAGGTAAGGTAGTTGGTTGATTTGTTATGACGTGTTTTGTAATACATTCGCATGAAAAATACTCGTGAATTTTAGTAAAGAATGACATACAGGGTCTGAACTTTGTGGTGACTCAGTCTGTAGGTCTAGCAGACCTGGTTTCATCATGTTGAAAAAGGAAATCCTGTGAAATATATTAAAATCCAGATGCAAAGGGTTTTTTTATCTTTTTATTTTTAATATCACGTTTGCCAAAATACCAGTAAGGTTATGGAACTAATAAACTAAATCCTATGCTCATGTGACTCAATTACCTCTAGTCTGAAGATAAGTCGGACTTAAAATTCAAATATATGAAGTGTTTGTACAGTAGATGTGAAATGAGTATATCTAAGTATTAAATCACAAGCAAGTGTTATCCATCTGCTAAGTATATTAATGTACTGCATCATGTATACTGTAATGTGCTTATATTAAAATTAAAGTGACAGAAGGCAATCAATTTGGGTATTTGAAAGTGAAAGGCTTTTCCAACTTTCTTCCCAAAACAGTGAAGTAAGTTGTTTTTCTGGTGATTCTGTGCTATCTTGGCAAATATTATGAGCAGCTAGTGAGAAATATCATACTACCTAACCTGCCAGAGAGCTGAGAAGTGAGGCAAGTTACAGAAGTGCTGGATTCTGCTTCTACCTTGCATTTTACCAGTATAAGTATATAAAATCTGAGTAAAATCTCATTTAGGGTGCAAGATGCACTCTAATTCAAAGGTCGAACTGAGTAGGAGAGAGATGAATGAAGGAAGAAGTAGAATGCAGATGCAATTCAAGTCTGCATATAATGAATAATATATAAGCTCTGTTTGAAAGCGGGAACCTTTGCAAAAGAACGGTTTCCATAACCATTATTAACCATTCAAGCATTTATCTTTGTGCGTGTCACCTCAGTTCTAACACTAAGTCCCAGACTCCAATCCCTACTTGTATTTATTCTCTGTCTTCTGTCTTTCCTGATCATATATGCAAAATATATCACAAACTGAACATGGCTCATTGTTTCAGGAGATGAGTGCTTATTTTTCATTGCATAATTTTAATCACAAGTTTATGTTGTATCTGGTAAAGAAATCCAGTAGTCGACTGTGGATTGGTCAGCCAGAATATAGCATGCTGTAGACATAAAAATATGGAAAGAACTCCAGACACTAGTTCTGTCTGGTGGAAAATCGTTATCTGCAAACACCATCCACATCCTCAAACACAGACCTATGAAATGCAAACAGTAGCATCTTGTGTCAATACCTTTGGCTGGTCATGCACAAGATCTGCTGAAATGTGGCCGTTAGAGATTTGAATCTTCAAAGTCAGAGCACTCCCCTCCTGGTGGGAGGCGTGGCCGCCTCAGGTCTGTGTGCATGAGCACTTCAGCAGACCTTACTTAAAATTCTCCTCCTTTTGCCCCTATTGGAGTTGGAGTGCTGCAGATGTGCCATTTCATATACTCTACCTGTACGTGTTAATGGCCAGTTCAAAACACCTGGTGTACAGTTCTTATTTCAAGCTGCTATATTCTGGCTATTAGATACAAAATAGGCTTTTTAAGCATTTTAAGTGTTTTGTAACCTGAACTTGCATGGTATATCATCCTAAATGTGACCAGCAACATCTGAGATACAGTTCCTGACTGCAAGCAGTTAAATTACTGCTTACCCATATGAACTGCCATCTGGTTTACTCCTGGAGTAGGAGTTTAACTCCTTAGACCAAGTTATCCTCTCTAATTCAAAACCTATAAATCTTCACCAATAAAAAAGGTAAAAAATAGTGGGTTTTTTTAAGAGAGAGAGAGAGAGAGAGAGGGAAAAAAAAAAAGAAGAAACCCAGTTCTTTCATTGCATGGATAGCATTCTCCAAAGTGCTACAGAAATCTGGTTTTAATCTTAGTTATGATCCTAAGTAGATGCCTTCTTGACTCTGGCATCATCATGGCTGCAAAATAAGAAGCAGGCTCACTGGCACTGAACATATGCATGTCCTGGATTCGCTCTGCCTCCTGCTTGTGGAAAGCTGGCAAAAGCAGCAATGCTGTGTCTTAACAATTTTTTTATCCAGTTTATTGTGTTTATGGGACAAGCATACTGCATAGCTGCTGGTTGTCCACTTGATGGTATCAAGTAACAGAGCACAGGAGGGTACGGCTGCTTAATGCTCTCTATTCGAGCAGACGTGACCGGAGATTTTTATAACAGGTAAAACAGCTGTGTTATGTTCTTCACCTACACAAACAACTCCTGTGCTAGATTTAATCAGACTGTGCATAATTCAGCTTGCTGCTCAGATTCCACAGTCCATTCTAGTCTATTCTGGACCAACCTTGCTGTGAAGTGGATAAATAATGCCTCCATCAGGAAAATCACCACATTTTTTCTGTAAGAAGAGCACATTACTAATTTGCATTTTCAAAGACATTCTGTTATCAATTTCTGTGTGAAAACACATTAGGAAAAAAGCTACTGGAAATAATTTGTTCTCAAATTCTGTCACTATCAAATAATTTCTAAGCATTTTTAATAAACTTTTATCTCACATCTTTCCCAGAACCAAGCTTTAGCAAAAAAGAAAAATGTAACTGTAAGCTGGAGCAAGGAGGAAGACTTGGCACTGCTCTTTTTCCTCTCACTCTCCTTCATCATGTTTCTCTTTGTCTGAGGATATGTGTGAGCAGATATGCGCATACACGAGAATGAACCTTGTCTTTTTCAGAGGTGAGACCAGGCAGGGCTAACATTTCTCCCAAGTGTGTAGAGGTATAGCTACCCATTGTGAAAAAACCCCATGAAATTTCTTGGATATTTTAAAGTTGTGCTTTCCTGGTTTGTCCCAGACAGGAAGAAAAAAGGTTTCTTATCATACCTTTTCAGTATAAGAAACATCTAGCATGAGATTTGTTATTCACTAGGATAACAGCTTTGCATTGTGTCCCACAGAAACATGGTGATCTGGCTCCTTTGGCAATCTTTATGATGTCAAGTACATGTAAATCTAATGTAAGAAGGGACTTTCTGTCTCAGGCTATTTAATTTCTGATGTAGAATATGCCTTGTCCAAAACAAACGGCATGATGCTGGGACAGAAAGATGCTTGGGCAGAAAGACTGCATCATTTGGCCAAGCAAAACATTGAGCCAGGTCACACTGATCTATGGTTTTCTGGGTCCCATATGGGGCACTAAAGCAGCCAGAGGATGTCCGTACCTGCCCTGAAATAACAAGAGCTGATCTCGGGAGGAAATTTCACCCTGGCCTAGATGGGGCAGCACCCACTTGCATACCACGCAGGCAGCAGCAGCGGGGTGTAGGCAGCCATCCTGCCCCCGGTGGCGCCTCACTAACCCCCAATATAAAATGACAATCATATCCTGAGGGTTTGCAGTGTTACTTTGCTGGATGTCACCTCGAGCAGGGCTGAGTAATGGTGCTGGCTACTATCAGCAGGGGGTAATGTGAAGTGCTGGAGCTGGCGCCGATGGCTTCCAGCGCTTCGCGGGCCGCCAGCCACTGCGAGGCAGCCTGGGCACTGCTCATACCATACTCGGGGAGCCCATGCTACACGCCAAATAAGAGCATGTGGGTAGTATTTGTTTTCTTCTGTCAGTTTATTAATTCCAAATATTATTTAATCTTCTGATTGCCAACAGATAGTCTGTGAGTGAGTCCTTGTTCTGAAAAGCACAGTTTGTTATTCACAAGTCCTGATCATAAGGTATGTGCTGCTTGGGGGAATTTGCAAACTGTTCATTGCAACTATTAACTGTTTATTGTGAAGAAACTATCACCCAGAGCTATGTAATCACGATTTCTTCTCCCCGATTAGAGTCCACAAAACTTTTTGTTTAGAAAGAAGAGAAAAATTATGAAGAGTAAATGACTAGCTGTGAACTTCTGGTACACTCTATTCAAAGTTCAAGTAAGTATAAAGAAACCCACAAAGCTTTTTGGATCCACATCTTCATGGCATTTGTGACTGCTTGAACACTTGGGAAACAATAGGTAATAAAACTGCACAAATATGACTCCATAAGGAAACTTGATTCATAGTACAAACCAATACTTTTAGTCTTGTTTGAGAAGTACCATAGTTGGACAAGTCTCTTTTTCATCCCGTGAATCTATATCCTGTAAGTAGTCAGTATTCACATGATGCCAACTAGGGTGAACTACATGTTTCTTTGATGTCTGGTCCTGATTTGAGAGGTTTCCCTGGTTTGCAAAGTGTACTGAGCACAAGAGACGTCACACAAAAGTGCTACGTAGGAGATGCACTGTGGTAATGCCAAGATGAGAACCAAACTACAGCAGGTCAATGCAGCGTTTGGAAGATAAGAGGCAGACGGGGAAGGACCAGAAACCAACAAGCTTCCCATCAGGCTATGTGTGCAGTTCCTTGGATGTTAGTGGTTCCTTTCTATTCAACCAAACCAGAAACAATGAAAACTGGCCAGTATGCATGGAAGAGTGAAGAAGCAACTGGGTAAATAAACAAGCAGAAAGAAAACTGGCTAAAATTAAACCTTCTCCATACAATGGGATGTTAGTGCATGCTGCTCCCTTGGAAGCGAGCCGTTGCATCGGCTGCCCGCGCGCTCGCCGGGAGCCGGGCTGCTGAGTTACACACGTTTATCCTCCGCGCTCTAAAAAAAGAACGGGACGACAGGGCGCTCCCGTGTTTTATGCCCGCACCGTGGGCATTGACAGCCCGTCCATAAACCGCCGTAAATTAGCCCGGTGTTCCAGAGCTTTCCCCGGCGGGGCCGGCCGCCCCTTGCAGCCCCTTCCCTGGTGTCGCCCGCCATGGACACCCCCTCCCTCTGGAGTCTCGGCGCCCCTCGCTCTCCACATCTCTCATCCTGGTGCTCCGCGCTCCGCACACACATTAGGCAGGGCGAGCCCCCCGCGCTGCCCAGGCCGACCCTGTGCCTAGGTGAATAAATTATGCGGATGAGGGCGGGAGGTGGGCCGGCGGGCGGGGGCGGCTCCGCGGCTGACAGCGGGGCAGCGCGGGCCGCCTGCGGGCTTCCCCGCCTGGCGCGGCGCGGCTGCTGGGCGCCGGCAGGCAGGTGGAGGGGCAGCAACAAGTCCGCCGGCGGCGGGGAGGAGAGCGGGAGGCGGAGGGGGGGCGATTCCCGCCCCGCGCCTGAAAACCTCTCTGACAAGTGGCAAACCGCTAGCAGAGCACGCTGCTCCTCCGGAGGGCGGGTGGAAGCCGCGGGGGCTCACCCCGCACCCAGCCCTGCTGCCGGTTTTTGGCTCCTCGCCACCTCCCCCCCTCCCGCCGCCGCCCCCGCTGCGGGGGTGAGTCGCGACCCGCTGCCGGGCGGGGTGCGGTGCGGACTGCGGTGCGCGCTGCCTCTCAGCCTTGAAAGTGTGTGAGCCCCTCGCGGGCTCTTCTACTTACCGCATTTTTTATATAATTTTTTTTTGTTATTTATTTTCTCGTACTTTTTTGCCATTATTTTTGTTGCCGTTGTTTGTAAACTAATTGCCTCTATGGGGGGCGGAGGGAAGGAAATCAAAGCTGTCGCAGCTGAAGGGTGTGCGAGCACGCTGGGGAAGAGCCGAGGAGCCGCAGGACGGGATGGCAGCGGGAAGCCCGGCGGCAGCGGGAAGCCCGGCCTGGGGAAGCCTGGCTGCGGCGGGGAGCGCTGCCCGCGGCGGGCCGGGCCGCTCGGCTCGGCGCTGGCCGCGCTCCTCTCGGCGCTGGCCGCGGCCTCCTGCGTCTACCTGGGGGTGCGGACCAGCGACCTCCAGGCCAGGGTCGCGGCCATCGAAGGCGCCCGAGGGAGCTTCTCTGCCGCCGCCCCGCTCCCGCCGCTGCCTGGCTTTTCCCTGGAGCAGCTGAACGCGATGATGCAGGAGAAAGTGGAGCGACTTCTCGCCCAGGTGTGCGGGACGGGGGTGGCCGCTCTCGGGCGGTGTGCGTGTGTCGGGGACGGGAGATGCTGTGTGCGGGGCGGCGGGAGGCCGGACAGAGCTGCTCGGGCGGGAGATGGCGGGGAAAGCGGCCAAAGGGAGCCCGCATCCCCTGGGGGCGGCGGGGCCGGGGGAGAGGCGGGCCGGGGGGCGCTCCGGGCTGCTGGAGCGGGCAGGATGGGGGGTCGCGGGGGACCCCTGCGTACGACACCGACGCTTTGCTCATCTGTAACTTGCTGCCGTCCCCGCGATTTTGGACCGCGCGTGTCGAGAAGGCGAAAAGGCGGGGGCCACTTGCGGCGGCGGTGGGAGAGAGTCGGAGGTGTCGGGCTTGGTTTTGTTGTTGTCGGGGTGGCGAAGTCAGTGAGACACCTTAGGCCGAGTCCAAGCGGAGAAGCCATCGTTGGCTGCATAGCCTATGGAATAGCGGTACATCCCAGTTTGCGGCCGCGGTCGGGAGCGCTGGTTGTGGCGGAGCTTGCTCGCCGAGTGCCCTCATGTTGCTTCTCTCGCCCACAGAAATCCTACGAGCACTTGGCAAAAATACGAGTAGCTAGAGAAGCGGCTCCAGAGTGCAACTGCCCACCAGGTAACAGGCACAGCTTGGAAATCTCTCTCAGGCTTGTAACTCTGGGGTATTTGATGTCCCAGGTTTTTCGAATACATGTAAGTCAGATGCAGGGAATGCCTCTTCAATCAACAGCAGTTCCTTGGGTGGAAAAGCTGTAAAGCCCAGAATAATTTTTTTGCACCGTGGCACTGGATTGAAATTAGTGCTACTTAAAAAAACCCAGTTAGGCTGGATGTTGCCAAACAATAAAACTTAGGAAGAAGTTATTGATCTGCTTTAGCGAGTTGAACTATATTTTGTCTTAAATGGGGTAGTACTGAATCAAGGCATTGTGTGCTCAACTTGGGAAGTAGAACAAAAGTCCCTAGGAAAAATATTAAACAATTTATAACATGGATTGAAGTAGATGAAGAGTCTGTTGCCAGTTAACAGTAATATATATAAGAGCTTTTTCAGTCTCATTTTTCTGTAGTCTTGGTTGAAAGCAGTTTACTTAGGAAGGAATTGCAGGTTTCTTACTGAGTGTTTAGAACTGTGTGTGTTTATGCAACCAGAGATGTTGCTTGACTTTGGAAATGGGCCCTCCTAATACAGCCATCAAGTGTTCATACATTCACACTGTAATGTTTCCTGTGTTTTTCGTGCTCTTTTTGATAGACTGATAACCGTCAATGTTGTTTTAGATTTATAAACTTCTTCTAATATATACCAAAGTTCAACTAGCAGCTTAAAAATTAAGAAGATAATGCTAGTGTTTCACAGGGTGATGTAGGAATGCCAGCATCCCCTGTGTGATGAAGAACACTAGATGAAGAGTATGCTTTAAATATCCTGTCACTCTGTATGAAAAACAATCTCCTTTACAGGTGGAATATCAGCTGTCAGCAGGACTTAAGCTGATTATGCTTGCCAGAAGGATGTGAGATAGTACTGTGGATATAATGAAGGAACTCTTCAAGTTTAGGATTTAATTCCTGCCAAACTCATCAGTTTGAAAGGACTACTGAATCTCAGTATTAAAACTGCGTGCAGTGGTTGGTACAATATTTTGCTCATGATACAGCTGAGAATAGAGTATTTACTGGCTGGTATAGGAGTTGCCATGGCTATCATGAAAAGGACAATATATATGACTTGGTGTGTTTTAAAAGGGTGCATAGAATTACTCTACTGCCAGCTAGTTTTGGTAAGGGACATTGGTTTCCTGCCATACTATATATATTTTTTTCCCTTTAAGGCTAACATAAGCAAACTGTCTTGACCTTATTTTTTCTGTTGTTTAACTGCAATAAATTACAAGATTCAAGCTTGTGCACTGAAAATGAGGGTTACTCATCATGTTGTTTGCAGAGATGTATTCTGTGAGCCAGAAATGTTGTTGAATTAGATGCTTAGCTCTTCCACTTTTCCTTCTTTCTTGTTTAAATCTATCTGTTATGATGTTTTCACTTACTGTTTTCCTGCTAGAAGTCAATATCTACTCTTTTATTGTTGATGTTAGGCACTGCTTTACTTCCCCACTACCACTAGAGCTCCACATTATACCAATTTTTATCTGACCTTTTTCCTTAAGAATTGTGTTTTATCAAATAGATAATGAGCAACAGAATATTTCTCACATGCATTGTAAAAGTCCTTGCTACATGAAAGTCAAAATAAAATGATTTGGGAAACATTTTCAAGGGAGCAAGTTTCATAAGACCAGGAAAACATATGAATCATTATAAAATGAAAAAAATAAAATGCAGAGAGGAGGGATTAGAAATGTGATATGGAGCTTTTCACCTCTCAGTAGCTGTTTCAGTTTGGAAGCAAGTTTTGTAGTGACTGAAAGATGTTGCCATATGGTAGCCTCATTTTGCACAGCTTAAAATGAGTTGATGCTCTCATGCTTGTTGCCAGTGGACAGTTGTCTACCTCAAAATGGCATCGTCTTGGGAGCCTTGTCTGAGATCAAGGGCTGACTGGCACCACCACCTGAGTACAGTGCCTTCCTAAAGGCAGGCATTAGGCAGAGCAGGAGGGGACAGGGTGAATAAATTGTTGTTTGCATTTTGTTCACTCTGTTAGAATTCCTTTTTTGACTGCAAAGGATGGGCTTTTGTTTTCATCCTTAATGCTGCTATTACAGATTTGGACTACTGTGTTCAAAAAGGCATTTGGGTTAATAAGAAAAGTATCATGGAAACCCAGGGGTTTTTCTGTTGCCTGCTATTTGCAAAGCCAAAGAGTACATTGCCTCTTTACTTCCCCACATGGTTCTCTTTTGCTGCTTTATTCTGCTCAGCTTCTGCATTTCTGTCCTGGGTTTGTGGAATACATGTCTGTTAGAGATGAATTTGGAAGGCCTTGATGGTAGAGAAGTGATTTTTTTGAAAAGTCACGCTATGAGAAAAGGTCGCTACCCGATGGCCACCAAGACAGTTTCCATCATCCTACTTTTTAAAGAAAAATGAAGATTATTTAGAAGTAGGTTACATTGTTCTCTATCTAAAGAAGATAAGGAAATTCAAACTGCAGATAGGAGGGTGAGAATGTGGCCTCTGGTTAAGGATTAAAGTTATGCAGCTGGTGTAGTTCTCATTAACCTAAGATATTCATCCCCTTTCGACTCTCCGTGGTAGGAACCTGCACATTCAAAGGGAAGTGGGTTTGAATGGCTCAGATACCAATGGGAGCCAAATTCACAAGCTTATAGCTTGCAGAGTGGTCCACATGCAGCTTCTTTTAATTCAACAGTAGCCTTGAGTTTTATCTGTAGTGACGAGTGATCACGTTTCTCATTAAAAACTTCATTTTCACTAAATAGGATTTTTCTAATTCTTGTTTTCTATTTTCTTATAAAAGAAACATGTTGTGAGGTGATGTTAGAGTTTTGATTTTAATGTTGCAGGACTAAAACCAGATACCAAAGATTTTGTAAATATTTAAAAAATTACAATAGCAGGCATTCTTTCTCTTCTTAAAGCAGAGTAATAAAGTTTGAAAAGTAAATTTGTGCTGACATTCCTCCTAAATTACCTCAGCTCTAATAAGAGTGCCAGCATAAATCTCATGCTTGAAACTGGTGCTGGAGTCACTGCTGGTAGTTGGCCCTCTGCACATGGGACTAGGGGGGCAAATTGAGTGGCTAAAATTATTTTAAGCGTAATAAGTTAATTATCCTTTGCTAGATGTATTTTTTATTGTAAACTAATGTTTCTCCACTGTAAAAGATGAACAGAAAACATAGGTGTGTAGGTGATTATTTCATACTTTAAATGGCTGTAGGAGCATAATCGGCCCTTATGAGGAACAGTCAAGCACCATGGTGGATACTTCTTACCAAGTGCCAAGAATTACACAGTTGTGGAAAGAGTAACTCCTACAGAAAGCACAGGGATACTCCCCACTCAGTATAGTTTTAAGAATTTTTTTTAATTGTAGGTTCTTCAGATTTTCCTCTTTCCAACATCATTCACGTGTATACCTAGGATGTAGACTTCAACAGAAATGAACATATGCTTGCATGTTTTAGCGATCTGATCTTTTATATGTATTGTAAGGGTCAAGTTCTGACACTTGTGGTCATGGGCCATGATGTCTCATTGTGTAATTGGTCCTCAGAGCCTGCTCTTGGAGTCAGATAATGTTGGCAGGAGTCAAATCTATTAGTACAAGAAGTTCAGGCTTGGTCAGCAGGAAGGCTGTCAGGTGATTATATACAGTTCTGCATGTCCCTTTTGGCCAGTGGCCAGTTTTAGGAAGCAATTACATTTCTTTTTCATCTTCCCTTTTGAGGAAGACCTTTATAATTAATTTATTTCTTGAAGAACTGAGTTTTTAAAATTCTGCATTAACAAAGTGTAAGTTACATGACATAAGAGATGTCTTTTAACTCTAACTATACAAGACACTGTGTACATATTTTCACTATAACTTGCTCATAAATTTATGAGGTTTATAGGCTTTGAGGTTTGCTTTAGGTTTTTTTTTCTTTCCCAGAACATTAGCTGAATTTCAGTGCTGGGTACCTGTCAAGGTTGACCACAAATTTGCTTTTGTTTTTCATTAGTGCCACAGGTAATGTTTCTTCCTTTGTTCTTTCTCTTGTATTTTTCTCTTCAAGAAATGTGTATTTTTCTTGTGACTTCAGTGCCTTCCCAGACCCCTTCCCCTTCTGTGGCTTCAAGCCCTTTCCAGGCACAACCACTGTCATCATTCTTTCTTAGCCAGCTATTTTGTGCTGTTTTTGTAATCATGTCATCTTGATTCTCTTGTTCCAGTCTTAAAGAGCTTTATGGTTTGGCATTTGAAGTACCTCCTATTTCACTATGCAATTTGCTGCCATCAGGTTATATATATTGTTTCAGTGTAGTTGTGTGCACACAAACCTGTTCATTCAGCAGATAAAATGCCATAAGCCAGGATTTTTTTGAGGGAATATAGAATACCAGTTGGTCTTATTCTGGTTATAGTAGTTTTAGTGGGAAAACTGTGTTCTACAGCTACAGTTCTTCAGTAAGATGATGAATTTTCTATATGTATTTTGATAGCAGCATGGAGGGCAAAAGTCAGTGTATTAGCATCACAGTACTATTTTTGTCATCTTAAGCATCTAATGTTTGTTTTGACATGCAATGGAAGTACAATTTAGGCACTCTTTCTTATTTCCACGTGTTCCATAGGGACTGTTCCCTGGAGCATTTCAATTAGTGAGGCTGAAAGAATGGAGGAGAAATCAATTTTGGGGATTAAAAGAATCCTGAAGTAGGTGTCAGCAGGTATTAATTTTTAAATTTTTTTTATTATGCTTACAGTGAAGCAGTTCTGTAAAGACCGAGGAGGCAAAGAAAAGAGAAGCTGACTTAAGTGTTTACCAGTAGTGAGACCCAAAAGAAATTGCAGATAGATATAGAATGTATCCAAAGTGGTTTATTCCCGTTACTTAAAATTTCAGAGTGTGCTATCTGAACCTAGCTCCCAGCACTACTTATTTCTGCCATGTCTGTATCATCTATTTGCTGAATGCAGTTCTCAGCTCTAATTTTGTAATTTTTCTGACAGGTCTCCGAGTTCTCCTTTCATACCTTCATTGGCTTGATATTTTTCAGTTCCTAAATCAAGATGTTTATTGATGTGCAGCAGCATGCAACCTTCTGGGTAGTCTGTTGTCTTGTTTGGATGACTGATTAAAGATACTGTTTTGTCCTCACAAAATAGCTAAATATATTTTATTGGCTAAGATGTGACCTTTTAATTCCCTTCCCTCGGGGTAAGGAGGTAGGGTGTGCAGCATGATGAATGAAACATAAAGGGGCTCAAAAGAGATCTGATTGACAGCAGACTGCACCAGATTTCTGTCTTTTGTTATATTATTGATTTTAGCAGTGATCAACCTTGTAGCAAAGGTTGATTTGACTGCAAAAGTGTTAACGAAAGGTTTTTCTAAGTCTTGAGTTGAATAAATTTTAACTTGGCAGTTTTTGTCAACCAAGGCATATTAAAATGAAGGTTTGATTATCTGCATTAACTGTTCTTATATTATGTGAGATTAATATTATATATGTTCTTATACTTCCTTGTATGTGACAGTGGTCCATCTCAAACTGCTGAAGTGTCAAAGCAGTTCAAGTACTGTGAGTGTTGCAGTGGGAGAAGTGGCCATTAAGCCCACTTTTGGAACAATACTTCTAGTGTGTGTTGTTGCCTTTTTTTTTTTTCTTTTTCTTGTTCTTGTTTTCTTTCTTAAATTGTGAAATATATACATGTTTCTTTAAAGATTCTTTAAAGGTTATATAGCTGAGTTCTGTTTAGCAATGCTTCACTCCCTGTCCCTTTCCTTAAAGGTTAGTGGGTTCTTGGGAATGTATTGCCAGAAGAACAGCAATGATATACCTGCATTACAGCAGGTAATCTTTCTCACTGTTCCTCACTCTTTTCTAAATTTACTGGCTGCAGCTTACCTGTCTATTTTGTCTATACTTAGCACAGGAAATATCAGCTAAATTTGAAAACAGGATGACTGTCAGAAGCTGTTTTTATAGGGCTTTTTAGGTTACCAGATAAAATGTATAATTAATATGTTCAAGTTGCGAACCCTGTGAAACCATCCATCTTACTTTATTGTACCCAGAACTTGAGCCATGTTGCAAACTGCAGCCTCTTCAGAAAGGCTAGTCTACACAGAGCACCTTTCCCCTGCATTGTTTCAGTTGATTTCCTAAGTTAGCCACAAAAAAGGAAATCTGATGGCTTACTTAGGTCTATTAATAAGAAATAAGAAGACATAGAATACTACAGGCAGGAAGAAACGTTTTTGACTCTATACAATTAAAGCTACAGGGTGCAGTTACATATCTGATACACACACTAGTGAACACGATGCTGCAGGATTGGTTTTTGGACGCTTGTGGACTATCCTGTTTTTACAGGTTAGACTTAGAGTGGCGCCTGCTCACATTCATCTGCTTGGGTCTTTTAATGAGATTAAGTTCAGCAGAAGCAGCTGTTTGTGAGAGATTAATAAAAATAAATGTTAAGACAAATTTTCAACTCAGAACGCCCAACTTGAAAGTGCAAGATTGGTATATACTTTTCATGTAAATACAGCTTATTTTTTTGCCTCTATAGACTTGAACAACCTTAGAAATGATGGTCAGGTTAATACTCCAGGAAATCATCTTATGCATGCTGAAGCAAATGTATCTAGGCCATCATTGTCCAGTATTTCCTTCCATGCGGTTCACAGCTGCAGTGTCTAGTCATTCAACTCAATAAGTTGTTTGATCTGCCTTAATTTTGTGATTAAGTGCTGCAGCCAAATAGTCTCCTCAGTTAAAAATGTTCTGCTCTGTAAATAGGTAAACACATAGTGCAAGAAACTGTTAGTGCATACATGTGCCTAAGTTAAAATAATCTACTGTTGAAATGTTTCCATAAGTTGCCTAGTTTTTAGCAGACAGGCTACAATTTCCTTATTTGTGAAGCAAACCACTTGTCCCATCCATCGTGTTAATGAAGAAAACCTGATCATTGTGCTCTCCTTAAAACAGGTTTTAAAATATGTTGAGGGACAGTTTTATCTATGATGCACACTATAAAAGTTATCCTGTCTGCTCTTCTGCCTGTTTTGTTTTTTTTTCTTCAGGGTGGGAGTTGTACTAAAATTATTTCTCGTTTATATATGCAAATGTATGCTCATAGAAGCAGGTGTTTACATGTAGCTGTAAATATTGCATGCCTGTTTGTAGAGAACTGTTTTTTATTGTGCTTGGAAAGCTTTGAAGCAGATGATGATGATGATGATGATGCCTAGAGCGCCTTTTGAAGAAATATGAAGTTAGTATATACCTGTGTAAATCTTTCTACTGGATTAGAAATATATGTTCTTATAATTATCAAAGATATGATGATGGCCACTTGTAGGGCAAAGAAACAATAAATGGAGTGAAGAAAGAGTGTAATAACAGACCTGATAAAACTGAGATGTTACTTTTTATGTTAGAATGTTCTGAAAATTAATATAGTGATTTCAGAGACTTGCTTAGGCATGCTCAACCAAGAAGCAATAAAACTTTTAAACAATAATATTTTGTCCTATGCTGTCTTAAATATTGATCAGGAAGTTGACAAATGTGAAGAAAGTAGGGTTTTTTCATGAGGAAATAAACGGGGGTCTGTTAAAATCAGTGCTTTTAGTTTAGTCTGTGTTCGGCATTAGAATTATCATCTTAGTTTTGTTTGTTCATGAATATCATCTTGCAGTTATCGTATTGGGCAAGTATATGAGAAGATTTCTTGAATGATTTGTGTATTTTTTTTGGGTGCTTAGGAGTTTAAAGTTGGCGTTTTAGGAAAATGACTTACGGGATTTTTTCATAGATTTTTACCTTTGCTGATATATCTTGTTTGGGCTTACAATGGAGAGTGGATCACAGATTAACAGGTCCTTTGGGAGGTTGAAAAGGAGACTGTACATGGACTAATGATGGACATAAGTCTCTCCAAGTAGCTTCCCCTCCTCTTCTGTGACTCTTCCACAAGCTCAGCTGAGGAAATGTTGAGGAGAAGGGTATCAAATGATCTTTCTCTTTGATCCTTCGTCCTCTTTTTAATGCAATACATCGGACTGTATAACATAGCAGTATGATGGTTTTGATAGTTTGTCACACTCTCCCCTATCTTGGACACACAATAGGCTGCCTGCCAAGTCATGGTGACATATCATAGAACATAGCTCACTGTAGCAAGAAAAACCTGCATAAAGCCAGGTGGCTGATCCACTGCTTTCCGCTGACTGAAATAATGGGCTTGTGGAAGGTACTACTTCAGTCCATTGATACCTGGATACTTCCTCTGATCAGCAAAGATTTGGGGGAGGGAAGTGTTTTATTTTCTCTCCTTTTTTTTTTTTTTTTTTAAAAGGCAGAATGAAATAGCTCATGAACTTGTCTCTTCCTACCCTTTTAAATAATTTTATTATTCTTCGGAGTAAGGGGCTGTAGAGTAAGAGCTGCAAATACCATGTAAGGAAGACTGTAGAGAATAAGTAGTTTAAGACCTTTGCTGTTCTGCTATTTGCAGTTTATGCCATCTTAAGATCCTCCCCCAGCTTATTTTATTTCTCATTTGAGTATTTTCAGTATTCCTTCTCTGAATATAATAGCACAGAAAAAAGTCATACCGCAAGTATATGTTAGAGGTTTAGATTATGAATTAGGTTTCTTTGATAAGCATAATCTCATTCTCAGTACACTGTGGTTAAGGTTATGCTGGAAAACTACTATTTATAAGGTCTTTTCTAAAATTGTGGAGGGAAGAGGGGTGTGTGTTTGTGTGTCGTTGAGAAACACAGAAGAAATTTTGAAACCAGGCAAATATATTGAAAATTGGAGACCAAAATTTCTTATCAGAGGTGTGGCTGCTGTTGCAGCAGTGACAGATTTGTCAGATTTGTATGCATATCTGAAAGCAGAAGAACATCTTGTAACTTGAAGGACACTAAATAAACTCTGTGGAAAGATATTTATGTGGTTAAGGTAGAGTCTGTAAGAGGAAGAACATAGCTGGCTATGGACTAAAGCCTTGCTTGTGCTGGTAGTACTAGTTGTGTTGCTAGGAAATGATGTAAGGTTTCTTATATATCAGTGCTTCAGCTGGATGACAGTAGGGTCTTCACAGAGGACTGCTGTGCTGAAAGTCAAAGTGTATACATCTTAAGTTGAGGAGGTATTTCCTTTAGCTGGCATCTCTAATAACTCTTAATAATATGAGAACCAGCTGCTTGAAGGCACTTCTCTTCCTCCCCACCCTGTGCCTTACTCTCTGAGTAAGCTCCTGTTCCGATTCTCTTGATCTTCTTAGAGGAAGTCTTGATACCTGAGCATAAGGGTATGGCTGCAGGGGATTAAAAGGATAAACTCCATAGCCTGTGTAATAATATTCTCTTCTCCAGTCACAGAGTTTGCATCCACATGATGCCCAATGGCATCACTAATACTGTCCAGTGTTGGCTGGAGACTCTCTGTACTGTCAGCTCTTCTGGAGCTTTTTATCAAACGCTCCTTTCATGTTTTCAGCACCACTCCTATTCTGCTGGTTACTGCCAGTTGAAGGAAGGCACATGTTGAGTACTGTCACTTCAGCTTGACATACAGGTGATTGGTGTACTATTGGTTTCATACCCTTCACCTTTCAGACAGGATAGCCTTCTCAAACTTCAGTAAAAATACTTTCTAACTCCTAATTTGGTCCTTGTGCTCTGTGCACACAGACTCAAGTGTAGACCAAAGTGGGGTCATTGTTAAGGTGGTCCTTACGGCAGTGTGAGCTTGAACTCTGCTTTTATTTGTTCTCTCTCCTGGTGGATGGTTGGTAGCGGTTTGTGTGAGCTAATAATATGCAGGTCGGGGAATGGCTTTAGTTGGCACTTAAAATGCAGTGGTATCAGAGAAATGGATCATGATGTTTGCTGTAGCTGTCTATGTGTGTTTATGAAGAAGTCACAGTTCAGCAAGGATCGTCTTGAATACCTTTCCCAAGTGGTTCCTGTGAGTAGGCATGCAGAATACTGATGAACCAGAGAGGCTGAAAGATGCAGTGGTATGGCATCAGTTTAAAATGAACCAGTGCTTAGACAGCCGTTGTCAATACTTACTTAGAGTCAGTGTCTTTGTAATGATGACAGCCATGTTCGTAGAAGGCTGGAAAGGTTTCTCTATGTGGAGATGAAGTGTTTTTCCAGTGCAGCAAGCATGTAAGTGCACTGTATTTCTTTAGTGTAGGGAGACTAAGATTAGTGAAGAGAGATTAGTAGTTAAACTTGACAGTTGTGGATTTCACTTTAGGACACCTTTTCACAATTTCTTAGTTTGAATTCTGGGCTCAGCCATGTCCTAATGTGTGATAGGAGGACTTTCTTTTAACATATTCAATTAAGAGGCTGCACATAAGCTGTTAGAGTGGCCAGTTAAAAATAAGTATGAGCCTTGAAAACAGAACCACCAGCAATAAGGGAGAAATAGAGCAACACTGAAATCCTCACTTTTTTTTTTTCATCTCTTAAAATTGATTTGCTGCTACAAGGTGGTATTTCAATGTATTCGAAACAAGTCCAGTCCATTTTAGGATAATAAGGAGAAACTAATCTGTTTTCAATGTGTATTATAACAACTGGAACGCTCTGGGAACATTCTGGAAAAAGCTCTCTCAAAGTAAGTTTAAAGGAATGTACCTTAGAGGAAATATTGTGCTTAATGAATTACAGCAGGGGCAACTAAGTAACAGTTCTGTATTGTGACTGTATTTCATTACAGCACTGTAAAGGTGGGATAGAATGTCTTCATATTTGAGTTCTTGCATCTGTAAAAGAAAATGGATGTAAGGACACTAACCAAAGTTTACAAAAGACAAGGTATTCATAATTTAGCCTAAAGTTACTGTCTTGAGGAGCAGAACTTTGTTTCTCTCCAATACATTCTTTGCCTCTGCTTTCTGATTTTGGTGATTGGCTCTCTGCCCTCCAGTTTGATCCATACTAGAGGACATATTCAGCTGGAATCATCATGTGGGAACATAGTTGCAAAAACATAAACTTGCAATTATAGAAACCTTTTGGGAACTTCTTTAAAGTATGTTTTAGTTTTAAAAAAAATCCCTGAAGAGTCTTCTTAATTGCACAGGTGAGCAGTATCAACTCTAATCACCTATAGATAGAAGTAGCCACCATGATTTGGGATATCTGAACATTATTTTACTTTTAAATGAAGGTATGTGAAAGGAACTTTTAACTGGAACTCTGACTAACAATAATCAGACCTAATACATGCATATGTATTACTTCAGGCACATTAATAATCCTGAGTATTTTAACTGAAATCAGTAGTTACTCTGGAATCTGAGAGCTAAGTGTGACTTCAGTGTTGGTTTTTTCCTACTTTTTTTTTTCCCTTTGGGTCCTTGTGCATGCCTGTTTATATATGCAGCCATTACCATCTACTTTATCTTTGATATATAGTTCTCTTCCATCATACAAACACTATTTTTTAGCCATTTACCATTCGGCTTATTGTTTATTCTTTCCAGTCTTTGAGCAAGAACATTATGTCTTTATCTATTTCTAGGAATACAGAATAGATAATTCTAGGAATTCTAGTTTTGTAATATACTGTAAGAGTTTTGGCTGTACTTGGGGACAGTCTGAACAGTAAAAATTACTAAATGTATTTATCTTCATGGAGAAGTTACATACACTTGCATGTCGATTCATAGTTTGCAGACCAATGAGTATTTTTCTGAGGATTGTTGATTCTTTAGAAGTGATTAGATAAGACTACTAAAAATCTTACGGAAGTGTTCAGAACATCAGTTCCGAGGGATAGGGAAAAAAAAGACCCATATATGCAGCTGGACCTTCATCTTCATTTCCTTACCAACATGACCGAAGTCTGCATATGCACGTGTGTTTCTACTCAAATAGATTTTCGTACTCGGACAAGAGGTGATCCCTCAGTTCAAGTCAGTCTGTTCTTTTAACTCTGTGAACTAGGTCTCCCATTCTCCACTTTGCTGAGGCTGTGCTTAAAAAGTCATTATTTGCTTAACCCAAATGTTCCCTTTCTTTTCATCAAGCTGAACAATTTAAGTGACAGCAGCAGCTTCTGGTAAGTCTTGCCCTTGAGACCTTTCATTGTTCTGGTCAGCCTCCTCAGGACACTCGAATAGTCTGATGTCCTTCTGCTAAGGTGCACCAAACTGCACACAGTCCTCAAGGTGAGGCCCCACCAGTGCAGTGTTGAGTGGGACAATTGTCTCCCTCATTAGGCTGGCGATGCTGTGCTTGGTGCACCCCAGGTTACTGTTGGCCCTTTTGGCAGCCAGGATTCACTGTTGACTTGTATTCTAATTGCCATCAACTCAGACTTTTTGATCTTTCTGCAGGCCTTCTCTCTGGCCTCTTGTGCCCCAGTTTGCATTTATAACCAGAATTACCCTGTCCCAGGTGGAGAATCTCACACTTGCTCTTGTTAAATTTTCATCTCTCTAGTCCATCCAGATGTCTCTGTAAGGCCTCTCTGCCCTTGACGGAGTCCACATCTCCTCTTTGTTTAGTATCACCAGCAAACTTAATGTACATTTGATTCCTGCATACAGATAATTTGTAAAAACATCAAAGAACACTGGCCCTAAAATTAAACCCTGGGAAACCTCTCTGGTGACTGACCATTGACTGATGTGACCCCATTTACTAAAACTCTTGACTGACTCATCAGCCAATTGCTCACGCAATGTCTTATGGACTTGTTTCTCTATATGCTGAAAATTTTGTCCAGAAGGACAAGTGAGAGACAGTATCAAAACCTTTGTTAAAATCCCAAACCACCACATCTCCTGGGTTCCTTTGGTTAATTACATGGGTGACCTTGTCATAAAATAAAATTAAGTTGGTTTATCAGTACTTTCCCTCATGAACTTGTGCTGTCTGTGACCAGTGACTGCATTGTCTTACACGTTTTTTCAATAACTCTCAGAATAACCCTCTCCGTAATTTTTTTGGGCACTGAAATAAGACTGACAGGCCTGTCATTACCAAGGTCTTCCTTACAGTCACTCTTGAATATTGGGACAATATATAGCAACTTCAGTCAACTGGGAGTTCTCCAGACTCCCAAGACTGTTGGAAAATAATGGAGAGAAGTTCCACAATGATATCAGCCAGCTCTTGGAACACACTGGGAGGAATTCCATCAGGCACCATAGATTTATAAGCATCCAGTTGAAGCAGCAAGCATCAAACAAGTTCAGATGGCTGGGAGTTTATTCACCCCCCAGCTATGATTTTCCTGCTTGGAAACTGGGACTCCAGAGGCCATCATCATTAGTGTTGAAGGCAGAGGTGAAGGCAGCATTATACATGTCCACTTTGTCTGTATCCCTATTTATGAGGTGACTGACCTCATCAAGTAATGGACCAATGCTATCCCTGATCCTACTTTTGCTGTAAACATATTTTAAAAGCATATTTTTAAAAAGTCCTTTTTGTCCCTTGCAGTACTGGCCAGCCTGAATGCTAGTCAAGCTTTGGCTGCAGCAGTTTTCTCCCTACACTGGCGTGCAGCACCTCGGTGGTCCTCCTGTGTTGCTTGTAGTTGTTTCCGATGTCCATACACTTCCCTTCTAGAAAAAGATCTGTGCTGAGCCAAGCTGCTGAAGTTATCTTCAATGTACTTCAGGAGTGTGGTAGCAGAGGGGAGAATACCTCAGCCTGTGATGTTAAAGAAATATCCATAGTCAGAAGAAAATCTAGTTGTCAGAGACTGAGATAAGTAAGGAGGAATGCACCATAGTAGAGGGGTGCCTGGTTTGTTCATAGAATTAAGAACTGACACAGTCCTAAGAGGAAGAATAGTCAAAGAATCTTCTAACGCGTTTCCATAGAGCTTTTCTCTGCAGCATCTGGGAAAGGTTAGTTTAGGGTGGATTTTGGTATTCTAGGGGTTATCTCAGTGCTTATTGCTCACTCAGTCTGAGCAGTGGATGACAACAGGATATGTTGGAGTGCGAACCGATGAAAGGGCTCTTCAAAGCTTAGCAAATGGAGTCATGTCAAGAAGGAATAAGGAGTAATACGTCTGTGGGGTGTCACGTCTGAAGCACATCTGAGATGTGTACTCATCTAAGATGTCTGGATTTAGTGGTTTAAAGGACAGATTAGCTGGGGACTTGAACAGTGGCACAAGGTGGGGTAAGTGTCCCTTTTTTCTGGGGTGTCTCCTAGATGATGCATATAGGCAAGTAGTCATTGCACATCCTCAGCTTCTGAAAAACGGTGAGCAGGGAAAATGCACAGCCTGCATGTTGTCCTTCTGACAGAGGGTGTTACCGTGCTATGTGGTGCTGACAAGGGATTTATAGAAAGATGAAGTGGGAACTAGCAGCAAGTTACTCTCTAAGCAAGGCACTTACTGTAACTCTTCCAATTCTACATTACTCTCTTCTGGTCTGACAGTAAGACTACACAAGCAGAAGCATGAAAATAGTTCATGTGCTGGCTTCCTCTGTGTTGAAAGCAGTGTTCCTTGAAGCCCAGAGGAACTGTCACACTCTGTGTGCTATTTATTGGAACATGTTAAATTGTCAAGACCAATGGTCTGTAGAGAAGTTGATGTTGGGATCCTAAAGGTGTATGGGTGGACTTGAATGATTTCAAAAGATATTATCCCTCCTTGTTTGATCATGTTGCTGTGAGTGCTTCCTCTCTCTTTCATTTCCTGCTTGTGTAGAGCAGGAAGGACAACAACTAGGGCCTGAACTCTGATCCCTCCTGTAGATTGGCATTGTGCAGGAAGCAAACTGTAATTATAGTCCCAGATTTTTTTTTCCCCAGAAATGTAGTTTATATGTTTGGCTTAGTTATCTGGTGATCACATATTGCCATAACGTGTGTTTGTCTTTTAAAGTGTGGGACTTGACAGAAAAAGAGTGGTGGATGCAATATTATCATATTAATTGTTATTAATTGTACTTTGAGATGAACTGGAGTTGTTTAACTTAGTCACTAATAACAGCACTTGGATAGGGACTAATGCAGCCAAAATTTTTCTGACTTTTTTGGAAAATTCCTGCAAGTTCTAAAGAACATTAGCTCTCAGATGAAGACAGCTTTGCCCTCAAATTGCCATCTCCAGCAACACTGTTTAAAGAACACTGAAGGCAATCAGAGAGAGAATGTTTGGGCATCTGAGAGAAAGATGACAAAGAGGGGTACTCATAGCTTTGTATTGAATTCTGTTCAGACACACATCTTTGTTAGTCTGTGATTCATCAGCTCAGTCTAAACCCTATGAAGCTGCTGAGTAAAGTGGGTCAGGCATGACTTTTGGTGACAGATAGCCATCAGTTTAAAGTCTGCGAGGAATCTATAGTGATATGTAAGGAGAGGTTCATGGAGGTCCTTTCCATGGCAAATGAACAGGTGGCTTTCTCCACTAGAGATCCTATGTAATACACAGTAACAGCAGCCCTTGACTCCACACCAAGTGAGACTGCATGGCTGCTTCATGATGGGAGCACATGCTTTTCGTAGGCACAGCAAGGGGACATTTACTTGTTGCTACTTTCCTTTTAGCTGCTTTGTTGAGAGAATAAGACTGCTCTTTTGTGAAATAAAATAGACTTTTTAATAAAACAACAGCTTCATAAAGGATGATGTATAAATATATATGTTCTAAGTAACCGACCTGTTTTCTTTCTGAAATGCAGTCAGAAGGAAGGCTAGAACCAGTAGTTCCAAGTCCCAGATGTTTGTGTTTTGATAAAATACAATTATTCTTTTAATTGTGCTGTCAAATGATTGAACTGAGTAAAATGACCTTTTTTTTCCACAGAGGAAGTTAATTACATACTCTTTCATTAGCAAAGAAGGTACATAAATTAATTTTCCTAAACATGCTGCAAAATACAACTACTAATGTACTGATCAGCAGCTGGCAGCTCATGTTTATTTGCATTCATTGACTATGCTGCTTTTTACCTTTCAGTTAATTTTCAGTTGAGTACTAAATATGGTCTTTCCAGAGTCTAAAAATGCTTCTTGGTTTAACTATAGGGAGAAAGAATTGATTCCTTACTCTACTGTCAGCTAAGAGCAGTTACAGATTGGGGTGGAAGTCAGTAGTATTTTTATGCCTACATGGCATAAAAGTTAGTATGATTTTTTTCTTTTTATTTTCCACAAGTGGAACATCTCTTATTGGGGTCAGTCACAATATTTTCTAGTGATAATACGTTAATATTGCTTTTATTTGCCCACTCGCTGTGTGCATCGGGAGTAGGAGTAAATAACGAATCCTGCTGGTCTACTTGGTTGCCAGCAGCTGAACACATTTAATGGACATAATGATTAAAAATTTTTCCCAAAAGATGAACTGTTGGATCAAAGTGTACTTAGGAGTGTTTTTAGCAATAAGTTCTCTTTCTAGACTGTTCTCATATTTAGTATATTTTTCAGTGATTACTGTTCAATAACTTGGAAATTTGGTGAGGATATATGATAGTGTATTATAGATAATCCATTTTTTTTTCTTAAAAATATCACTGAATAGACAATCAATGGAAATTTTTTTTAAGAAGAACTAGCAAAAATCTTATACCTTTAGAACTCATACAACTCTTATAAAAAATTTGGAACTTGAAAAATCTTACAGCCTTATTTCCTAAGAAAGGTGATGGAAAACCACAGAAAATTTGTCTGTGAACAAATACCTCTCTTGATTTTTATGAAGTGAAACTTTAAGAAAAGCCCATACAAACCAAACCTGAGAAACCACCTGCTTTTACTAAAAGATTTTCATTAAAAATTTGATAAATGTCTGAGTGAAATAGGAGATTGGCTATAGGCAAAAGAAGTGTCCCTCTGTGCTGTACAGCATTACTAGATGCTTGTGGTCTTACAGGATGTCAAGGGAGTGGAGGCATAGAATTAATATGGAATCCAAAGTGATTTTTCTCTGGTGCCCTGGTCTCTTATTATTTGATTTGGTAGAAATATTTTAATTTGACTTCAGTGAGACCTTGATAAAGTTTCAGTATTTCATATGATGAAATAATTTACAGGATTCTTGGAATATACTGCAGTCACTGAAAAATGTTGGCCTTTATTTATTGGTGGTGTCTTTTGCTTTTTTGTTGTTGGATGGATGCATGTAGATGTGCAGGAATTATCTTACTGATGAATCCAGCATTAAGGTTTTATGTATTTAATGGCTGGTGACAGAGTACTACTCATACTGAAATACTTTATTTTCAAGGGTTGTAAATCTGCTTTGCACAGTATACAAGATCTGGGTTGTTACTGGGCTTGTTTTTGAGTACATTGCACTTACTCAAAACCCCTTACACTGTTACTACAATATTTAACAGCTTAAAATAACTCAGTGCCTTGTTCTTCCTGGTGTACCTGTGGTACTCTACCACTACTACACTTCTTGGATTGATCTAAATTTTGAATTTGAAACTGTATTTGTTTAAGCCAATTATAGTTCAGATATATGGGAAAAAAGCGACTTTGAAAAAGTGAATTCTATGGCTTTCATACATGTGTCTTGTTTGCAGATGAGAGGGGTTTTTTTCTTTCTATTTGGCAGCGCTGCAGCTCATGCTAACAAGTGAAAAACAAAGCTATATTCAGTGTAGTTCCCTTCTCCCTGCCTCCCACCAGGAATCACTTTCAATAATAACACTTTTGAAGTAGTGCTTCTGATGAAACAGGAGGCAGAACAGGCCATTTGCACTTCTGCTGTTTATTTGGATTCTAGGGGGATTCTTCTTTGCGTGTAGAGATGGCTGTTGAGATGTAAGGGTATATAGGCAATTAAGAAAGCCTTGTTTAATAAAGTGAGGCATTTCTAACTTACTTTCTTCTTTTCCATTAAAATAATGATTGAACTGCATTTTCTAGGATGAAGGTGCAAGTTCCCCAAACAGATGTATATTGCTGTTGGCTGGATGTGTTAATAGGGTAGGTATTACATGTATATGAGGTGTTAGGTCCTTAGCTACTTTTTTGCCTGTGCAGCCATACAAATATATTGGTGCACTCCTGTCCATGCATATATGCTTATAACTTTTCTTTTTTTCTCTGAATTTTTGGCATTAAGAATTTAGATTAGCACTTAAATCTCCACCTCTCACATGCAAATTTTTGGAGTTTATAGTCAATCCCAAGCTAAGTGAGAAATGACAAAGAGCATGCACGTATATCAGAACAGTCTATCTATATGAAATGGTTCTGTCTCTTGTTAAGGTATCACTTACAGAATTTTGTCCTGTTCTGGGAAGCATTTAAATGCAGACATGGCTCATATGAGGAGAGTCCAAGCACAGCTACCACCACCATCAGAAGAAAACCTGTAGGTAGAAGGGAGTTTGAATACTGGTGTGGTTTAGATTAGAACAGACACAACTGAGGGGAGGAGTAAGGCTTCAAAGACTTAAAAGGAAACTACAAAAAAGAAAAAAGGAAGGAAAAGTAAGTGGTGTGATTATTTCTTGTTATCCCTGCTGAAGGCACTGTAGGCAGTGGAACTGATTTTATTTGATGGCTAATAACATCTCTATCACAAGATGTCTTTAAGGACAGACTTTTAAATATCTGTCAGGAGTGATACAGATAACTTTTGCCCTTACTTTATGGAAGTAGACTAGTTGATCTTTGGAAATTACTTCCAGTGTTGCTTCTCAGTTTTTCAGATCTTAAACACCCTGCAAGTTAAATATGGTTTCATTTGGATATCATTGCTTCATCAGTTCCTTTCACAGATGCTACTTGTTAGAACCCCAGGATTGGTTCTCTGCCATCTTTACGCTTGAATTCAATTTAAAAGATATACATTTCTGATATCATCTATATCTACAGGTAGTCTATTTTTTTTTTCCTCCCACATTCAGAAGGGAGAGAGAAAACTCAATAGGTGCTTGTACTGCTTGTGTATGAGAGAAAGGTTCCAAGGAGGCAAGAGATTTTGGCAGTACTCGTTTCCAGTTTTTTGTTGTTTCATAGAATGGTAGTATTGAAATCTTGTAGTCAGATGATTTTATTTCAAGAAATTCATAGCTTTTAAAGTTCAGGGGTAATTTTATAAATTGCCAAGATAAAACTTGAAAAATAAACTCTACTGCTAACTCAGTTTGGGGGGAAGGGAGCTGCTTTTTGGACGTATATTTGTTTTAGTAGCATAGTAAGTAAATTTTTATAGACCTGCTTGCCAGTGCTCGATTTCTTTCGATTCGGCCTGTGTGTGGTTTTTTTTGGTTAGGAATTTTTACTTTGGTTTCAGTGAGGCTGTGTGTTTCTTCAGTGATATTTTTACACGCAAGTCAAGCAAGTATGGCTCTAATAAGTACTTGGTTGGTAAGTTGTTAAGTTAAAAAAGCAAACATGCCACAGGAGATATGACAGCGAGTTAATTTTCATAGTGTTTGTCTCTAGTGTGCTATTGCTGACTCAATATGTTAGGGTAGTGTTTAGAGGAACTGTATAAAGTTATTTCTTTTTTTTATTATTTCTTTTTTTGGCAAGGTGTATACTGAAAATGTGATCACTGATACGGGAGATGGACTTCTAAAATAGCCAGTAAAAGATAATAATAGGAGTTAGGATAGAATATACCTCTAAATCCTCCATACTTCTGAAAATGTTAGGAAATGTGTTAGGGGAACGCTCGAACAAACCATCCTTTTATGTATGTATAGAACTTGGAATGGGCATGCTGTATTTCTTTATTCCTCTTTCCCCACAAACCTTCTTTACCTGTTTTGTTGTTCACAAATTAATTTACTTAATTGGGAAGTTTCCTGCAAGATTCAACAGAATCTGCGTCTGATGTGTTTTTCCTCATTTCTCCCCATGTCTTCCCTAAACTTTTAAATAAAGTTGGCATGGTTAGCTAACTGCTGGAATGGTGGATGAATGCTCCTTAGGTTCAGAAAAACTGAGGGCCTCACAGCAAGGGGAGCCTCTATTTGGTTTGAGTCACAGTTTGGTCAAGCTTGGTGCTTTCAGTGCCTTTTATGAAAAAAGCTTGCAGTCAAAAACATAGTACTGTTGGCATCGTTTCTGTGTATATGAGGTGGCAGCAGTGATTAAACAAACATGACTTTAAAGCGTGCCTGAATTCTAAAAACTGACTTGTAAATCAACACCTCCACTGACTGTTTGTTCCGTATGTGTATGAAGACATGAAGTATAATAGACTTAAATAGACTTAAGAGACAAAAAATGTGATTATTCCTAGTCCTGTCAGCATCAGTGTAAGCTAGCTACTGTTTTTCCGTACGCATCATCAGAATTGTTGTATGAGTTACAAGGCTAATCATTCTTACCCGTGCTAACCCTCATAAGCTTGTGTTGCAGAGGTCTTTGCTAATGAAATGACTGATACATTTGGACTTACACAGGCTTTATGATAACAATGTGCATGAAATAACAATGATCTTGTCTGGTGGTGTGAGTTTTAAAAGAGGTTATAGACTGTCGTGGAGAGGTTGTGTTTGGGTTTTTGTTTTGTTTTGGTTTTTTGTTTGGTTTTGGTTTTTTTGGTTGTTTTTGTTTTCTTTGTTTTGTTTTGTTTTTCTTAATAACATCTGTACATATACTGCTATATTTTTTGGCCGGTAGCAGATCTGCAGAAAGACATAGACTGGATACAAATGTATATATGTGTCAATCAGAAACAAAAAATGGAAAACATCACTGTTGGCTGTGAACACACAGTAAATTTTCACCAAAACACGCCTGCAACCTCTAATAATTTGCTTCTTGGAGTGATTTTCAGGTAGATGTGATGTCTTTAGTGGTGGGCACTTACAGCTTAGCATCTAAACTGGTATCTAACATTATGCTTTAAAATAACTTTCACCTTAACTAAGCAGTTTAGAGGTGGTTGCTGACTGCTAAAACTTGCTATTTGTCAATCAGCCAGCACATAGGATTTTATTTTTGAGAAATTGTACTTAAATTGCTGCTTCAAACTCTAGGGATCAGGATATCCCTATAAATCAAATAAGCACTGTCGTGTGCACATATAAAAAGCATTAAGACTAGTGTCTTAACAATAGTCACGTTTCAGACCTGGAAAATATATTTGGGGATTTCATTAACAATCTGCAATTTGAAAGCTAGATGCCGGTTTGTATGCCTTTCTATTTTGAGAGTCTGATAAGAATGATAGCAATTCTTGATGAAGTTTGAACTTTTTTGTTGGTAATGATTATGCCATTGTTATTTACGCTTGTAAATGAAGGTTTTAAAGATGAAAAGAGATGAAGCTTCAGAGGCAGCTTCTGGGACTTCATCCTCAGAGGAGTAAATCCAAGATTGGGGGTGGGTCCTTGCAGGACCCTGCTGTTCCTCTCATGGGTTTGGTTTGCTTTTCAAAGGAGACAACTGTATATATTACACTAATTAATATATTTTAATAAGAGGAACAGTATTCCCACTAGTTCCTCTGAATTAAAGCCCTTCATGGTAACCTCGGACAAAAGAAATGCTGTAAATGTTTTTATTACAAGTGATTTTGTGCAGATTTTATGCGGTTCTCTTTACCTCTCTTTCTCTTAAAAGTAAGATTAACATTTCTGCAAGAGAAGGCCTCCGTTTAGCCTCATTAAGTTTGCTTTTTGGCCTTGGTACCCCTGTGGTGATGGGAAACTTGTCTGTAGTCTTTGGGGGATTTGTTAGTGTGAAGGGGAAAAGAGGAAATGCCTTTGTGATCTAGATTCATTCAAATGGGAAGGTGGCTATTTCTCTTCTATGAAAGTGCAAAGGCGCATAAAAATTGCTTGAATGTATCAGTGAGGGGGCTGATTCTTGTAACCAGTGGATTATAATGTATCCTTAAAATTTAAGCGATTTAACTTCTTAAAGGAGTGATGTAAAGGCATATCTTATAGCAGCACTTGTTATTTTATACGATCTTAGAAATATGGGTCTAAAATAAGGAACTTCTTAATTATGTTGTAGCAATTTCAAAAAAGTAAGTAATGATTTTCATTAAATTGCTTTGAGGGGGTTTTGTAACTGTCAGCAGTTTTGGTGTGGTTTTGATGTTTTGTTTTTCTTTTTATATAGAGCATATTGTTGATATGAATTTGAAAGAATTTTAAAGAATGCAGCAGTTACTTTATCACTTAAAAGTGAAACAGTTTCTCACTTATTAGTGTGCTGCAAAGGAAACTTTCATATGTCATCAGAAACCTTTTGGGATTAGGAAATCTTGGTTGGTGTCACTAAATAGTCCCCTAACCTCAGTAAATATAATTGGCAAAAAACTGCTAAGAGAAGTTTTGAAAGAGCAGACATAACTGCTTGTAAAGGTAGGACTATCTTCCTGGGAGAGAGATGGTGTATTTTCAAACACAGTACTGAATTCTGTTACCATTCAGTTTACATTACTAGGCAGTTCTTAAGGTGCTATTTCCTATGTAGAATAGATAACAACAGAGATCAACAAGTGATATATAGATGTAGTTTTGCGGGCAGTGTGTTTATTCCTTTCAATATTACCATGGTGCTAAAACCAAGATTTTATTGCCCCAAGTATTGCATGAAGGAAATAGGAAGGTGAGTGAAGGGAGAGGCAGTCTCTGTTCCTGACAGTTCACAATTTCAGTGTGAAGAGGAAAAGCTAAGTTCAATACAAGCTTGGGAGGACAATATGTGAGCAGTGTGGCAATATTAGTTGATTTAGAATCATAGAATGGTTTGTGTTGGAAGGGCCCTTAAAGATCCTCTAGTTCCAATCTCACTACCATGGATAGGGACACCTCTCCAAAGACCAGGTTGACTCAAAGCCCATCCAAACTGACCTTGAACACACAGAGCGATGGGGCATCCAGAGCTTTTCTGGGCAGTCTGTTCCAGTGCATCACCACTCTCACAGTGAAGAATTTTTCCCTAATATTTAATCTAAACCTACTCTCAGTTTGAAGCCATTCCTCCTTGTTCTGTCACTACATGCTCTTGTAAAAACTCCCTTTCCATCTTTCTTGTAGGCTCCCTTCTGATACTGGAATGCTGCAACTAGGTTACCCCAAAGCTTTTTTTCCAGGCTGAACAAACCCAATGCTCTTAGCCTTTCCTCACAGGAGAGGCGCTCTGTCCTCCTAAGCAACTTGTTGACCTTCTTTTGGACTTGCTCCAACAGGTCAGTGTCCTTCCTGTGCTGAGGACAGTCATTTGATCAAATTAGCACCATAAGTTCTGTGAAGTTCTTTTATTTGGTTACTTTGTAGCAGCAAAGTAGAGGGTTCATCTTTTTAAGTAGGACTTTAAGAAAGATAATAAGGAAGCAGATCTTTGAAAATGTCCTACAAAATGGCAGGATGGATGAAGCTGTTTTAAAGGATACTGTTTTGAAAATCAGAAATAGCAAAAATGGGCAGACACTGCTGTTTGTTCTTTTGGTGTTGAGACTGATGTTTTGGAGGTGAGATTATTTGGAATGTGGAGGAACATGGTTGGTAAGCACTGATCCATTAGAGAAAGGAGGGCCAACAGAGAGAGGGAGAGACAAGAGACGTAGGTATAACATTCCATACAGGTCCTCATATCTGCCTTGAATCCAGGATGGTGTGCAAACTATGCTCCTGAGTGACCAAGAATTTATAGACTGCTTTTGAATTGGGAGACATGGAGGGAAGTCTTGTGATGGAAGGATCAGGATGTCTGTTTTTATTCTGAGTTAGGAAATAAGAGATAGCTAGGTAGATGCTAAATGTTATCCTGGACGCTGATATGACTTCAGTATGGAATTCTCCATCTTGGTCATACTGTTGAACTGGAAGAGTTGGAAACAACTCGGAGAATATTCATGGAGGTAGAAATAGTAAGGACCAAAGAAAGAAAACAGAGGCTCTCTCAGCCAGCCTGGCTTTAGGTGATACAAATATTTCAGCATCCTTTGAACTGAACCTTGTTCTTGAAGGTTGCCTGCCTGTAACAGATGGGTGCTTTACCCAGTTTCATGACTTTGGTTTGTACAGTTTCTGTGTTTTTCAAATACTCATGTATTTAACTGGATATAATAAAGTTACTACTTTCTGTATGGCTTCTAATTCTTCTGAAATGCTACGTGACCAGTCATTTTAATGCAAGTAGGAGAACTGGGATTTTAAATATTGAGAGATGGTTGGATTTCTGAAGCTGTTCTGGAGCCTGCTTCTCACTGACTTAATTGAAAAGGGTACTAGGTGCTGAAATCAATGTAAGTGCAAGTCCTTACAGTGATCATGTGTGTCAAACATCTTGCCTTACAAACACATACAAACACACACGCTTAAATGCTTTGTTAAACTAGGGCCAAGACATAAGAGACAAGTATCTGTTTTTTCACCAAATATATGAAAAGCACACTCACAGTTACCCTCATTAGTTCTCATGCATGACTGAAAATTGCTATTCCTTTGGCAGTGATACTGTGCCTGTAGCACAGCCCAGTTGTACCAGACTTAATGACAGAAACATCAAGCCAAGAGCATTTAGTCTGGACTCTGAGTATTTTGGACTCTTTCACTTCCAAAATATTAGAATTGGTCAATGGTTTGTGAAGGCAAACAAAAAATAGCTGCACAGATAGAGCATGGTTAGGCCTTAAAAATTCTGGTTATTTAATTCAGGTACTAGCATGTAATCAGGCTCTGCAGAGTAAATCTCAGATCTCTCCATCTTAGTGACACTGTTCAAATTGAAAATGTCAAAAATGTCACCATCTGAGCATAATGCATGAACATGAAACTTTAATTACATTTCTTAAAAAATGAGTTTACAAATGATCAGATTTGCTTGGAATTATGATGAAGTCGTATTGCTGTTCAAGACCATAATGAATCATCAATTTGTTTGCTGAATATTCACACATAATTCATGGAACACAGACAACATGATTTGCTGTGAAACAATAGAAGACATTTTTTATTTGAAGATAGAATGCACTTCAGAGGCTGAGACACAGTGATGCATAGGCACATGACTTCAAACCAGTATTTCAAGGCCTGACTCTGTAGAGCAGTTGCACAAGAAGAAAGATTTGAGTTTGGGGGTTTTTCTTTTCTGGTTTTGAAGGGTGCAGTTATGGCTGAGCTTTGCAGCAGAACTGCAGTGCACTTACTCCTTAAATTTGAACTGTAGAGTTCTCAGAGAAGGGTGGAATAAGAGGATTTGAAAAAACTATAGTTGCCCCCCCCTGCAGACCTCAGATCCTGCATTTATTGCAAGAAGTATTAAAAGCCTCTAAAAAGCACTTTTTGTATGAGAATGAAGTTGCTGTAAGACCTTTTGTGAAGGTTTATGTCAGCATGTTGGTTTTTTTTCTAGGCTAGGAACTATCTGACAGTTTAAACTCACCAATTTCAGTCTAAATCTGAGTTTGGCAAACCTTCTTTGATGAAGAATGTGATTTGATTTCTGAGGTGAATTTGGGAGAATTTGAGCCAATGTGCATTTTTAGCACAATATGGTATTTGCAGCTGAGATTTTTTGTTTGTTCAAGCTGAAGTTTGAGTCCAAACTCTGGGATTGGACCATAGCAAATTAACTCGCCCCAATCTGAAACAAATCAGCATGATTGTAAGAAGCTGACATGATTATAAAAAAACCAAATGACCCAAAACCAATACAGAGTTTTTAGAAGGTCTTACTGGCATTTCATTACACCTAAAGTGTAGCTTCTGATACTATTTTGGGAGAATTTTCCTGAATTTGCTTTATGAGAGTATTTTCATTTCCATGAACAAAATGTGTCTAAGAGTTATTTTCATCCTATGAGATGAGAAGTTGATGTTTTCAGTGGGGGTAATAGGAGAGACTGTTGTGAATACAGCCTAACAAATGAAGATAAGCTAAAGGGGAAAGATTGTGACAATGACTTGTCTTGTGCTTTGTGAACATTCAACTTCATTCTGCTTAGCGTTTAAAATCGATCATGATAGTAAGAAAGTTTAAGGTGCTGTTTTTTCTGAATTTTGACTGATTTTCCTTAGTGTAGTGACAATTCCAGTGCAAGTGTCATTGCGGGTTTCTCATACCTCTTGAAGTGCCTCAGTGTAACCAGTGTTTTTGAGAATGTTCCTCCACAACTTGTGTGTTTGCTTTAAAATAACTGAATGTATTGCAGGAAAACTGTTTGCTTTGTCACTGTCATGAGGGTGATGAAAGGTGCTGTAGAAGTACCCAACTGCAAACAAAGAAAACCTCCCTCAGCTAATACAGTTACCTTAAAACAGAATGATGCGCTTGGAGTAGTGTTTCAGTGACCCAGGCATGTTCCATGTAGGACTATTTCATTGGTCTCAATTTTGGAATGAATCTTTCTCAAAAGTAGGATGTGTTAATGGTAAATCCCTCTGTGTGTGTGTGTGTGTGTGTGTGCACGTGTATCTGTCTGATATGGTTGCTAAACTTGATATTGTTTATAGATAAAAATGCTGCTTGTGAATAAAAAGGAAAACTTGTATTACTGTAAGCAGTTCCATATAAAACTCACAGGTTGTAAAGCATATCAGCAGGCAGGTATTCTGCACATCTAATCTGGTGTCATCGCTACCTGATACAATAGTTTTTCTCTTATAGAATATTAATTATGATATTAACTCAGGTACATGAAATTCACAGGCATATGTTGCATTTTCAAGTCTCAGGTTGTTTTTCTGAGAGATGATAAAAAGCAGGTAAGCATGCCTCTGTTCAGCCAAATTTATCCGTAGCGGTCTTTTGGCTGGAAAAGAAAATATGTTAAAGTTGAATCTTGTATACAGTTATGGGTATGATTGGGTGTAAAATGCGGACACTCAGAGATAAGGGGAGGGGTGGGGATACAATCACAGTACCTGCTCAAAAGAAAAAAAAGATAAAAGCCAAACTAAATCAGTTTTTTTTACCTCCTTCTGCTTAACTGCTCCTGACCATTGGTCATAGTACTGCTACTGACTGATGGGATTGCAGAAGGTCACTAAGTGATCTGATTTTGCAGAAATGCCCAGAAATCAAGAGGTGCTATCCTTTTTTTGTGTTTGTGTATGTGTTTCTGTACTGCCTGCTAGTGAAGAATAGTTCTGTTATTCCTCTGAAGTTATGTGAACTTTGGAGGGAGAAAAAAAGTCCACTACTGGCAATATTTTTTTGGCACAGTATGTCTATACAGTAAGTGGATTTTCTGTGATTCTTATTGCCCATACTAATACTATAGCTTTTCTACTGGTTCCAGATGTGTAAAATACAGTATGGGGTGGGAGGAGGAAAAAGTATAATGAAAAACTTCTGGATTTCCGTAGCATAGACAAATGCTGTAATTTTGCAAAGAAAGCTTATGGAAGTTCATATAATATTTAATGGAAATGCAGTTATTTGATTAGATCCCCTCAAGGATTATAGAGGAAAAAAAGCTAATTCTGGACCCTCATATGGGCTGTATGAGTACTACTAGACAGTTGCCCATAAAAACAGCTTGCTTCATATATACAAAAGAATAGATAGATTGTAGGTTAGAAATTGTTGTGCTGTGGGTGGAAACTCACCTGAAAGGATTCCTGAACTATGAAACCATAGAGAAAGCTGATGACAGTTATTCTCCTTCCCTTCACGCCCAGTTTTCCTTGTGAAACCAGAGTTCACCAGACTCTGCTCTAAAAAAGCAATGATTATCTTAATTCTTAACTGATTGCAGGTAACTGCTAATTGTCCCTGATGCACAGAAAGGTGCAAACATTTGTGCTGTCATCTCTACATCTGTAACTTTGGAATATTGCCATGTGTGTCGACAGCATTAATCTGTTAATTTGCCAGAGTCTAAAATTGAGCCAAATATGCACGCTTCAGGAAAACTGTTGATCAGCGGTTTAAATATTTAGATTAACCCGTGCCTTCTTATAAAACAAGATAAACTCATTAGTTTCCACAGTGGTCAGGCTTAGGTTCAAGAAAATTCAATTGTACATTTCACTAACTAAAAGCTAAATTGAGTTGTAGAAACAACTATAGCATTTCATCAAACTTGTGGAGAGCTGGGAAAAATTACTTTTTAAATCTTACAATCCCTGAGAATCGTGTGCTTTCTTTCCTTGTCTTTGAAGATAGATCTACTTAGGTTTTAGATAAAGTTTTAATAAAAGATAATTAATAATATCTTTTTAATAAAATAATTGCATACAAAAAGTGTCTTGTATGAACTCCTCAGCTTGTTTATTCTTGTAGGATCATAACTGTATAATCGAGTTAGCCACTGCATGTGTGTTTTATATTGTAGGTTAGCATTTCATATTGTTAATTGGGGAAGGGGAAAAAGTGTCTTTTTGATTTGTGTAACTGCAGGTGCATGTTAATAGCTTTAAAATGCTAAAACAGAACTTGAAAGTGTTCTTAATGGTAAGGTGATTTCCTTCTTAATTGCATTTCAGACAGAGGGCAAAAATTTGTCTTTGAGTTCAATTGTGAGGCAGCTTTCAAATTAGGTTTAAATAAGAAATGTCACTTCTGAAATGACAGATGACAGGACTCTGTTTATCATTATTTAGGCAAATGAGGCTGGCTTAGTGACACAAATCTTAATATTGGATTTAAAGGGGATAATGCAAAAAAACCTCAAGTGACACTTTGAAAAAAATGATAGTTAGTAGTATAAAACTGCAAAAGTTGACTTGCTTAGAAAATAATTTGTCTGTAAATGAGATTATTTTTTTCCTTGAAATATCTGTGTCTTGAGATGTTTTGGTGATCAAACAGACTTTCAAAATACTTTATCCTAGCAAATGAGGGAGCTGGATAAAGGGTGCCTTTCAGATTAGTTTGTGTGAGATGTTTCCTACCTTTACTTTGACAAAAAAGAGGGGCCTATAGGAGGTGATGCTTTCATCACTTCAAACACATTATTATTCTAACCATCTCAGGTAGTCTATGTGCTCTTAGAACTGAGTCTTTGGAAATAATACATAATTTTAATACTTTTTGTAAATGGTGTAGCATACAGTAAAATAACCATAGTTTGTCTTCATTAGCATTCTGTGTGTTAAGCATGAATTTGACTGTATTGACTAACATGACTCCAGGGAATTTCCTTTATACTTGTTGGTTTTACACTTCAAAAGTGATTGGAGTCCCAAAACTATTTCAGAAAGCAAATTGGCTGTCAGCATCCTCTCTGAAGAGGAAAAATGAAGCTCCTTGTTGTAAGAGGAGGTGTGGGCATGCAGAGGATAGGGGAGATGCAAATTAAAAAATAAATTGAAAATATATCTTAATATCAGGGGTTGGATGTTATATTTGAGTGCTCTGGTTACTGCCAAGCAGTCATTTCAATACATTTTTGATGACACACATCACAATAGGTTTTGAGATGTATGGATTTTCTGTAAGGTTTTGTAGGAAATTGCTTTAGGGATGTGGCTAAAGTAGATTGAGTTATGTTGGTATGGCCAGGTCCTTCACTTTGCAAATGTAAAATTTCAACCCTGATAATGAAAAGAATATCCAGCTACATAAAACACACCTAATGCAATAATTAATAAATGTGCTTACTTTTAAACATTTTATTTTCACTTTTAAACTCTCTCTTCTGTTTTCTTTCTGTATTCTTTGTGGGAGATGAGAGAGAGGTGTTACTTCTGGTAGCTTGTTGCATAACCTTTCCATGAAAAATAATTTTTCCATCAAGTTCCTTGCCTTTATAGAGAAATCTACTGTAGAGAAAAACAGAGACTTCAACTCTTGGAAGGAAATGGGCAGTCTGTACCATGAAGGAATGAATGAGAGTGTTCTAGTCATCAAAGGGCACTTAAAGACAGTCTCTAAATCACCAGCAAAACAAAGCCATTCTTTGGATCTTGGGGGTTGTGGGAGTCTGAGTTTCAGATGCCACTGCTAGGGGTCTCAAGTGGAAAAGTTGTCTGCTTTTAAGAAAGGAAAAAAAAATAATTAAAATTTGTGCTGTAATTAGACATCAAGGATTAACTGAATACCTTTACTAAAAGATTGCGTTTCCATGAAAAATCGGTATGTAGTATATGGATTGTGCGTATTGCAGAAACTCAAATATATTTTATAGCTTATTATGAGTAAATTCATTTGCATCAGTTTGAAGTGCACCTAACAGAACAATCTAGACAACACGACAATACGACTGACCTGTAATTTTTTTTTTCATGGGAAGGAGGGTTGAGGAAAAATAATTAAGCAAGGCTATCATCTGATTAGTGCTGAATTATCAGACATTAATATTTGAGGTCACATTTCCATTTTCAGAGAGTAAAAGCATCTAAAAATCCAGTAAGTATTTGGCAAAGTAAAGGAGAAACAGTTTATCTTAGATATTTAGTTGGACATTTTTAGTGGGGTACAAGTGTACTTACAAGAATATAAAAAAAAAAAGCTTGAAGAATGGCTTAAGTTCAAAGCTAGACTGAAAACTAAATAATGTTTTTCATGCAAATGCATGTGGGGAAGCAGTTTGTTGCTGAGCATTACAAGAGAGTTATTGGGATGAAGAGACTAAAGAATTCCCAGGGTATTGGATATGGGTACAAGTTGTATGTCTGTTTATTTCTGTACTCCAGAAGTGCCATAAATTTATTGCAGGTTTAATGGGGTTTTGTGTAGCCTTTTCTTGACCTCTGTAGCAGGAAGAACTTGGGAGATTTTTCTTAACTATACATGTGTGGGTTCTTCTTCTCTGCAACTTTTCCCTTTTTGTTTTCTAATTTTCTGTTCGCACAACCATTTTTGTGTAATGGAGTTGTAGAAACAATTACTACAGAAGCATATTACTTGGCGTATTTTTTTTTTTAAGTGATGCTCAAAGAAAATATTGATAAAACAGATTTCTGGTTTTGACTAGCTGATGGACTTTGACTGAAGTAGAATTACACTGTAGGGGAATGAATGAATTAGGGGTAGAAAGTTTAAATGCGAGTGTGACAACACATACAGATTTGTGTGTTAACTCAATATTTTCCATTCCTTTTGATGGAATTCTTTTTCCTATTCTTTCCAAGGGTCCAGGCAAGGCAGCTGTTTTATGGTTTGTATTTAGGATAGTTTATTAAACCAGTCAAGCTGGCTTTTTGTACACATACCCAGACATCTGCCATGTCTTTCTCTCTCTCTCTCTCTCTCATGTGTTATGGAAAGCATTTACCAAAGAAAGCTAGATCTTTGTGCCTCCTGAAGCCATTTAATAGTCTTCTTGGCAATGATGAGCAAACCTGTGGCTATCTTTGGTAAGTATATGAGGATTTCCCTGTTGATGTATGCAAACCTACACTTCATGTTAGTGTATGTTACCTTAAGGATAATTGGAATGATCTGTGTGTACAGGCATCCTGGATCATGTTGTATTAATGTTGTGTAAGTCCAAATAGTGTTTCTATTTGTGTGTGGGTTTTTTTGTTTGTTTTGTTTTGGGTGTGGGGTTTTGTTTGTTTGTTTTTTTTAAGAGCTATGTTCTAAGCAAAGGGTGCAAACAGAAAATGGAGGGCGGGACATAGGACCACAGAAACATGTAAAAGAAGAGTGGTCCTTGGGGAGCATCATGTTGCCCTGTTGTCATACCCCACGAAAGAAGTATGAAGGGAAAGTTGCTGGGGACTAAGAAAATGCAGTATGAAACCCTGGCAGACACTTGGCAATGAAAATGGAGGAAGTCTAGAATTAGACATGTGGAAAGAAGGTAGAGGGTGGCAGAGAGAAACAATTAGAAGAGACTGGCTGAGAAGAAGGAAAGATAATAAACCACAGAACAGGAGAAAAAAAGATTAATATACAAAAAAGCCATATGTTAATGGTAGCTTTACGTGCAATTTTCAGTATATAAATCTTAATTTTAAGAAGTTATTGGGAAGAGCTTGTTGCTCATTTTGACAAATCAGGTGCCTTACTCTGAGACACTGAAATGGGATTGTGCACCTAAATTAACCTGTGTTTACAGTTTTATCACTGAAATAGTGCACAGCTGAGGGAATCTAATCTTCTGCAACTTTTGTTTTTTACTTTTGTTATGATTCTCTCAAAGAGTGATGCTGACCTGGGGATTGAGGTATGGCTGAAATGTTAATGTTAGCTCAATGTAACTTGAAAACTGAAATTATTTCATGAAGCTCAAAAATAAAGTAAGAACAGTATGTGTTCATTGCCAAGAATATAGAATTAATTCTGAAAGGAGAAAAAAGTAGTTTCCTGGAGAAAATTCTCCATTCAAGAAAATATATAGAGTCATAGTATAGTTTGGGTTGGACAGGACCTTTAAAGGTCATATATTCCAAACCCCTTGCCATGAGCAAGGACATCTTCTACCAGAGCAGGTTGCTGAGAGCCCCGTCTGACCTGACCTTGGCTATTTCAGGAAAGGGGCATCTGCCACCTCTCAGTGCAACCTGTTTCAGTGTTTTACCCATCGGAAAAAATTTCTGCCCTATACCTAGTTTAAATCTGTCTTCTTTTAGTTTAAAACCATTAACCCTTGTCTTATTGCAACAAGCCCTGCTAAAAAGTGTGTCCTCATCTTTCTTACACTCCCCTCTTAAGTACTGAAAGTCTGTGGTAAGGCCGCCTCTTCTCCAGGCTGAACAACCGCAACTCTCTCAAGCTATCTGCATAGGAGAGGTGCCCCAGCCTCTGATCATCTTCATGGCCCTCCTCTAGACACATTCCAAGGGGTCCATGTCTTTCCTGTGCTGAGGACCCCAGAGCTGGATGCAGTACTCTAGGTAGGGTCTCACCAGAGTGGAGAAGAGGAGGAGAATCACTTACATTGAGGTTTTCCAAACTTTCCGGTAAACTTTTTTGTTAACAACCGGTTTCTCTTTCTTACTGTACAATGTAGTTTGAGTATGTTTATGTGGCATGTTAATAATGTTGTCTTTTTGGTGTTCTTCTAGATAAATATATATATTTTGTTCTAAGGGGGAAATATCACACATGCATGAATGAAATCCAGTGGGCCTGTTTTTTTTTTTTATATTGAATAGTGTTAGAAAAGATGAACAAGCAATTTGACTGTATTTGGGGAGAATATTGCATGTACCTGCATATTCCCTTTAGATTGTAAGTAAGTGAAATTTAAACTTCATCTTAAGCAATGTACTGTAACTAAATAGAGTGTAAGTACAAAAAGTGCACTGTGCAAAAGGCCGTAGGTGTTTTCGACATTTGCACTGCAAAACGCATGAAATTATAAAATGAACTTGGTTCATATTGAACTAAAGACAGTGTTCAATTTTTGCGTGTTTCAAGGTAGCAAGGCAAAAGTGATGCTTCATTTGACATGAAATGGTTTGTCTGATAGAGGCAGAATACTTAATATTGGACACTCTGTGGCCAAGTGAATAAAAATGGAAATTTAAACTGCTGAGAAGGCATCTCCTTTCATCTGATAGCTTGAACTTTGTTTTAACTGTCCTGAAAGTGCCAGGTGGAGCCCAGGTTTCCTGTGTATCCAGAGTACTCTGACTCTGAGCTATTAGGTAAAGAGGCAAAAATTTCAGCCTCTGAGGGAGGTTTTGTGACACTAGCTCTTAGTTTGTTTTTTCCCCGGATGAAATTAGTCAGTGAATATGACCTGGATTCATTAATCCTTTCAAGCTGGCTGAAACCAGGTTTACTGAAGAAAAGCCTGCCTCCTTGAGCCAAATGCTCTTGTCTCGATTGCATACGGAGAAAAATGGAAAATAGCTCTATGAAATAGTCATAGGTTCTTAAGATCAGCTCCAGCATCCCTGCCATCCTGTTAGGAGGGGAAATTGAATTGAACAGCTTCTTATCTAAATTTCCCACACAAATTCTCTAGTGTAGCACATGGTGTATCTAATGCTGAAAGCACTGTACTGTTGAGATCTGAATTCGTTTATTTAGGTTCAGCAGTTTGCTTATCCTGCCACAGCTGATAACTTCACACTTGAACCTTGATAAGCAGAACAGGAAATATTTTAAATCCTGTGGATATGAAGAATGATAGTATTGCTCTGTTTCATGTTAGTCGATAAATGGAGAATTTATTTTCTTTTTGAAGTAAATAATTTAATGTAACACGCTGAGTTTGCAGTTATATTCCATGGAGTTGTGTCTGTGTGCACATGTGCACATATGTGTGACATAAATATTATTCCCCCTTTTTCACAGACTGTGTGCTAGGATCAACTTCTCAGCTAAGAGCAATTGAGATATGTCCAATTTTAAGGGTACTATATGGTTTTCAGTCACCTGAACTTCTGTCTCTTAAATCACTGGCTATTGAATTAATGTTCCCTAATATGTTGAAGCTTAGCTTTTGATTAGTGCTGCCACAAAATTTTCTGGTGTACCTGGTTGTTTGTATGTGTCAGTATGATGGGTAGGTACCAGGTTACAATAACTGACATGCAAATGTTTTTTTTTTTTTTATGAATGCATGCAAGCAAGTATGTGCATGTCCCTGGAGCCATATAGAAAATACGAGTCTTTCTGTGATAGGAAAAGAGGCTGACTTCCTCATTACATCACACAGCCAGTCACGTGCATGACGTAAAGCCTTGTTCTGGCGCTGTGGAGATCATACATATTTCTGTTCTTCTGCCTTCATCTGAAATTAATTTATGGGCTTTAGAAGTCTTTTATATGTAAAGTGCATATTTTCTTCTAGATCAATGAGAATCCAAGCTAACTTCAAGTAATCCTGTGGCACAACTAGGAGCAGATGACTGTTTTTCTCTGGAACTGCAGTATACCATCACCTCACCTGAGAATGGGGACAAGTGTTGAAATTTTTAAGAGAGAATCCTGAAAGAAGAGAAAGGTGGAGCACCAGAAAAATCCTGTAACTATCAGTAGACAGAAGGCAGAATTCCCACCATCTTTCAGTAAAGAACAGAATAGCTTTACTCTTGTGACAGTGCCTGGCTGTATGTTTAGGTGGAAAATTCTTTAACGTTTACACCTTGTCACAGACCACTTCTGTGGCTCCATTACAACAGTAAGGGTGTAGATAAACTTTTCACCTGAGTACCTAACATGAAGCACGCCACTCTGTATTTGGCACTTACGTAAGCAGTTGATTTCAAAGTGTTCCTATTGACTTCAAAGGAAAAATGTATCTTTTGATGTATACTTACATGCTTAGGCATAAAAACTTTGGCATCCGAAGTTTTTAAAGAACTACATATATAGTGCATATACATATATATATATATAGGAGCAAAAAGGTCTTACCTTCTAGAACATGCCTGAACAGATTGAAGACAGAGTAGCTGAGTGTGGAAAGATAAAGCTCCAGATTCTTTTATGAGCAATGTAGTCTCTTATAGGGACATCAGAAAGTTCTTTTTCGTGGGAGGAGTCAAAGAGAAGGCGTGCATTCTTGATGTTGAAAGCCTGCTTGGGTGTTTTATGTTGACCTTTTTCAGGAGCAGTCTATCCATACATGAAGGAATGCGGTTGCTGACAAGTTTAAAAAAGTTTGTCTCAACTGCTCTAAAAGAAGTAGTTGCGGGGAAAAAGTTAAGAGGCATCATCTACTTTTTCCTCACAAATATCCTTCTCAAATTTTGTTTTCTGGCTACCATTGGATGTAAATTAAAGTGATTCCCACCCCCCCTCTTATTTTCTTTGACTTAGTAACACTTGTGCAACAAATTCTGTTGCAGTGAATTCCATTTGACCCAACCCTGAACATGTTTGTATGATGTGTGCTCCAGAAGGTAGCTTGACTAAATTTAATAAATCAGTTTCTCTGCTTTAGCTAAGATATACAAAAACTGAGACATCTATGCAAAATGATGTCTGCAAGGTCCTTTGTTTTGCAGTCCTATTTGATATGGCAGTACAGTGTTACTGAAGCTTTTTTCATCTGTTACACTGAATATATTTTTATCTGATATCTCTTATCTGGTCAGAATATTGAATTGAATGGAAAATGTAAACATTTAAGAAAAAAAGTACAATTGTAGCACAGAAGTCTACCACAAAATGCATGCTCCTTAAAACTCTTGTGTAATCACATGGAGAATCAATTGATTTCTTCTGTTTAAATATTCTTGAAATGCTTTTAATGTTTAATTATGGTGAAAGCATTTAATACTACTGATAATACAATATTACTACTACACTGCAATCTGGAATGAATTGAAACTACTTTGGAAAAGTATTCCACTACATTACATATGTATGTGCTTTTGCACTTGTCTTCATTCCTGATATGAAATGGGAAAATGGACTTCAATTCACACACACAAATTAACAAGATTAGATATAGCAATGCGCTCATAAAATATTTTATTATTAAATAGACTATTTCAGCAAGAAGAGACCTACAATGACCGTCTAGTTAAACTGCCTGACTACTTCAGGCCCTCCTCCCCAGCACATGCCTTCCACCTCTTTCACCAGCTTTGTTATCCTTCTCTGGATGCATTTGAGTACCTTAACATCCTTCTTAAATTTTAGGGCCCAGACAGGCACAGTGCTCCAGGTTAAGACCACACCAATGCTGAGTACAGTAGGATAATCACCTCTTGACTGGCTGGTGATGCTGTGTTTGATGCAAATCAGGATGTGGTTTGCGCTCTGGGCTCTCAGGGCACTGATGACTCATGTTGCCCCTGCTGTCAACCAGCATCCCCAGATCCCTTTCCCCAGGGCTGCTCTCCAGCCAGTCCTCTCCCAGTTTATACTTGTGCCTGGCATTATCTGTCCTAGCTGCAAAACCAGGCATCTTTTTCTTATTCACTTTCATGCCATTAATTACTGTCCAATGCTCCAATTTATTAAGTCCCTCTGCAAGGCCTCTCATTCCTCAGAAGAGCCAACAGCAGCTCCCAGTTTGATATCATCAGCAAACTTGCTAATAGTACCTTCAACTCCTGTGTTCAGATCATTGATAAAAATATTGAACAGAACTGTCTCTAGAATTTAGCCCTTATGAAAACTGCTGGCCAGTCACCAGCCAAGTGTTAGCTCCAGGTATCAGGTATTGATATAATTGCATATTTAATGAGAAACAGTGTCAAAATATTTTTGATCCATGTAGCCAAGTACTTCTGCTCATCTGTCCAGTCAGATAAACTGTTGTTTGCCAAGAAAGTTTTATGATCTTTTTAGTGTCTCTGTTCTCATTTGCACTATTTTACGAGGGCTGGCATTGGCCAAAAGCACAACAGAAAAGCAGCATTGCACAAAGGTTGTCTGAAAGTCCTTTTGCTGCTGCTCTTGTGTTTTCTCTCCTATGCCAAAACCAGTTATATCCTGATAGAGGCTAGCTGTTACAATGAAGTGATCCTCCTGGGGTTGGTAGAAAGGGCACTTGGTTTATATGCTGGTTAATGGAGCATAGGAGAAAGGTCAGGAAAGACGAGGGGGAGCAATTGGCCTAAATTTCCTTTTAGAGAAGGGAGGGAAGTATTTTTCTGATATTTAACGAAAATTGAATTTATTCAGTATGTGTAGCCATTGTGACAGGAGTAATAGCGATGATAATTATTGTAGTAAGTATCCAAAGTCTGAATCATAGTATGTTCCAGAATGCTTTATAAAATATATGTATTTCTTTACTTAAATGAGTAAGCCAGCTGTTTTTCTGTGCTCTTACAGATGTATACAGGTAGATAAGATCACATGTACCAGGATTAACTCAATGTTTTTGAGTGGTAAGGGTGATGATCATCTCGTGGTAGTGCAAATTGGGCTGTGAGTGAGGTGCGGTGGCTGTCTGGAGGAACTGGGTGAGTCCTTGGCAGGTGAGGAGGCCTGAAAAAGGCAGAGGGAATTTTGAGTGGGAAAGAGTAGGGGACTAGGCTTTTTGGAGTTAGGCACTCTTCATTATGGAGTCACGGGGATGAGCATGAGGACTTTGCACAGTGTATCCACCTCTCCTCTTGCATTCACTGGGCCATGGACCTACTTTACGTTTTGCAAGCCGCAGAACCAGAGGTTCCCAGCTCTGCCTGTGGGCGCTGGCTGCCTCCATCCTGAAGACCTCACAGAAAGCATCATCCATACAACCTGCCTCTTGGGCTGCTGAGGAGGAAAAGGGATGGAGGAAAAAGAGGCTAGAGCCATAGCTGAGTTCTCCTTTCACAGGAACAGAAGGGCATCAGGTAGACAGGGAGGGTCTGAGGCAGGAAGGTAGTAAGTGTTGTGACCAGAGAAGTGGTGGTTCTGTTCCTGGGGTTGCTGGGAGATGAGTAAAGATGACAGTTATTTCTGCTGTGGAAAAAAAAATAAATGAAAGAAAGTAACTTTGAATCTTAAAGAAATGTTTTCAGTTCTGTAGCTGTGAAGAGTTTAAATTGCACTTAAATTCCTACCTGACAAATGGCACCCTTACCATCTGTAAGTTTGCCTGTCTCACTTTGCCTGCAGGCCATGCTGCAGAATGGCTTTAGTAGGAACTGTGAATCATCAGTATTAGCACTTGTAGCTCTCTGGATGCTCTGAGGAAGTAATAACCCATAGGAACTGTATGTGAGGTCTCAGGAAATCATAGCATCTCAATCTGCAACCTAGCTCTTTCGTGTAAGTTGTTTTTTTTTTTTTTTTAACTCTTGCATTGCTAAGAAGATGCATTTTCTAAGATGATGGGAGACCTTGAAATAAAGACCAATATGAATTTTTGAACAGCTTGTTTTCCTAACGTATTGTCAGATGTGCTCTTATCTGTGGTTCATCCATAGTTCAGAAGCAATTTACGACAATGTGTCCCTTCAGCTTTTATGCTGTAGTGATGTTCATCCAAATAGTCACCTTCAGCAAAACAGAATTCTTATTCTCTCCAACAAACACATTTTGTATGTTTGTTTTTTTAATGTGCAACTACCTGGTTACCAGTTCAAGGAACAGAGGTATTGTTATCATACTCCCAGGACTGTTATATAAGTTCTAAGTAAAACAGAACAGTTTTTGTGTAAGTTGTTTTCTTTCCATGACTGGTTTGGATCATACTGATTGCACTTTTTAAGGCAGAGGTGTTTTCCAGAATGACAGGGATAGGTTGGTCACGTGGTAGCTCTTTACACAGTTTCTTTTATCTGGATCTCAGTTAACAAGGATCTGAAACTGTGTCAAAAAGTGACTTTTCTGCCTAGTAAAAATGCATAACTGTAATGGCTTGCAATAGTCGTATCATTCATTCATTTCATTGCTGTCTGATAGTTGAATTGGAATGACAGAAACAAACTGAGTGTTTTTAAATCTTTCCTAGAGCTGAGGATGTTGAACAGGAAGGATATTAAATGTTGGGGATCAGATTATCACTTAGCACAAATTGGAGTAATGTTACTGAAGTCAAAGCACTGATTTAGACCTGCCGAATGTGTTTCCATAGCATTGACACTGTGAATAAGGGCATGAATTTCTCCACTGCCTGGCTTCTAGTTCTTTTGATGCCAGCAGGGGGATTTTCTACCTGGCAATACACTAATTTTCATGAACAGTAACTTACTTTGGTCTTTCTATTGTCAAGAAAATTGTGATAGTTTAGTAGTTTAGGACTGACAATCTTTAGAGCCTTTGCTTATTCAAGTTTTGATGCAAACTGGTTCATCTGGTGAAGAGTTTCATAGGATGTGTACTGTGTATTAGTATCCTCTAACTTCCTGAATTTATGAAATGTACAGGTCCAATGGGCAGTGATGACTGTTGGCAGAGGCTTTTAAAAACATTTGGGAAGTTACAGCTGTACTGGGAGTTTTAAATCTCAGTTGAAAGTGCCCTGCCAGCCTCAATTTTTTGGCAGTCAGAGGGCTACAGATCTGTTTTTGAAAGAAAATTGCTTTTATATGTCTTTTATGTAATATATTTGAGCATTGCACTAAACCATTTTTGTCAATAACAAAAAATGTCGCTGGTCATATATAGGCATCAAGTAACACTCTGACAAGATGAGAAGTGGGTGCCATGCCAAAAGCTCAGGTTCTTTGAAAAGACTAATCCCATTTTGAGTGTGCATTCAAAGCAGTTACAGGCAATTTTTTATGTATTATTCTACAATGACACCCTTTCTCTTGAAATGTAAACTGTTAAAGAATTTAAATGGAGAGTAGAGTAATAGTTTTTAGATGACTGAAAAATAACAGGTTGGTAGCATTAGTAACTTGTGTCAAATGGAAAACCTTGACCTTTATTGAGACTTTAAACTGTGTGGACTAGAATGTGCTTTTTTGACTAGGATGTGTTTGGGTTGAGAAGGCAGTGCACAGAGGAAGCTCCAGGGACACAATCATGTCCCAGAGGCATAACCTGTCCTTGATGCCACTGCTTCTCTGAGTTATGTCTTAGAAAGGTGCAGGGAACTTCAGAGATTGTCTTAATGCAGATGCTTGTGCTGCAGCTACACAAAATACACTCTTTCTCCAGGTAGAGACGCACACATCATTTTGCAGCAGCCAGATCTGGAAGAAGGCCCTGCTACGAAATCCTATCATTCAAGTAAATCAGGAAGGCTGACAAGACATAGAAATAAGGGGTGAAGCAGTATTCTGCTTTCATGGAGTAGCCAGAGAGGACCAGGTTTCATAGCAGGCGTATGCCATACTTTCCAACAGATTACTAAGCACAAGGCTAATTCAGGTTCTAATTTTTATTGTCTAGGTTCTGGTATACATTGTATATGAGATCCTTTATCTCCTGAAGGATTCCAATGGTTTAGTTTGCGCTTACATAGCTGTCATGGTCTAACCTCAGGTGACAACTCAGCCCCACACAGCTGCTTGCTCTGGTGGGATGGGAGAAAAGAATCACAAGAGTAAAAGTGAGATAACTTGTGGGTTGAGATAAAGACAGTTTAACAACTAAAGCAAAAGCCTTGCACGCAAACAAAGCAAAACAAGGAATTCTGTCACCGCTTCCCATGGATAGGCGGGTGTTCAGCCATCTGCAGGAAAGCAAGGCTTCATCGTGCATAGCAGTTACTTGGGAAGACAAATGACATCACTCTGAATCTCCCCCCTTTCTTCCTATCCCTGCTCTATATTCTGAGCATGATGACACATGGTATGGAATATCCCTTGGGTTAGTTGGTCAGCTGTCCCAGTGTGTCCCCTCCCAACTTCTTGTGCACCCCCAGCCCCCTTGCTGGTGGGGTGAGGTGAGAGGCAGAAAAGGCCTTGCTGTGTAAGCACTGCTCAGTAGTAATGAAAACACCTCTGAATTATCAACACTGTTTCCAGCACAAATCCAAAACATAGCCCATACCAGCTACTGTGAAGAAAATTAACTCTACCCCAGCCAAAGCCATCACAGTAGCACATAGACTCAGTCCCACTCTCACACTGATATAGTGAAGGATGGTTGTACAATGTACTTGAAATAGTGATTGCAGTTCCATGAAATACCCTGGCTATGTGGGAGATAATAGTAAAGTGGGGAACAAAGGTAGGTGAATTTTGTGTGCTTGGGAAATTTTGCTACTGTGGTTGTGGTTTTTTTATTATCAGTCTAGCAAGTTTCAAAATATGTTATCTACATGTGACATAGCTGTGTTGTGAGAGTGGAGTTACTAGTCATCAGTTGTCATGTAACTACTGCAGAGTGCCAGAAGTTGTGAAGAATGTAAGATTCTACTTGAGAAGCATTTATTCCCCAACCTGACAGCTAATATGGTCTGAGGAGTTTGTATTAGTACTCTTTTTTTCCTTTGTTATGGAAAGTCATAAATTTCTCCATATTTTTAATAAGCACAAGAACCCCCCCCAAAAATTGCATTTTACACTGATGGTGGACAGTCCGTTGTGCATAACTGATGCATGCATGTGTTCTGTTCAGACTTCATACAGTTCTGGGCATAGTGTATGTTAGATATTGCTTGCCCCATAAGAGAGCAGAAAGGTATGTTAAGCCCTGAAAAACCAGTTCCCAAAAGTTATTGCATATTTGAAAAGAGCTGAAAAAGAAGTAATGGTGTGTTGAGAGAGGAAAAAGCTGTCATTTGGAGGTGGAACAACTGGTCCCTGTTTCAGCCCATCATCTTAATTAGTTACCTGAAGCAAGAAGCCTAAACCCAAAGATACAAATAAATGTCTCCCTGTTGTGTATCCTATTTCCCCCCCTTTTACTTTACTGCTGAGCTTTTATATCCAAACACATATTCTGGAGTACACCCAAGAGAGCTGGTGGTTGGGAATTGAGTCTCAGGAGGCTACAGGACTGAACACTAGTTCTGCATCTGTAGGTTCTATCAAAGCCTGTAGAGTTGTGAGCCTTCAGATTATTTCTCTCTGGATCTCTGTTGACTGTTAGCAAGTGTGTGACATTGGCAGTGTTTGGGAAGCAGAAGGCATGTCTGTCTACATTTGGATGGAGCCATATCCTCTCTCACTCCAGTAGTCTTTTACTTCCTCTTTCTCACTTAAGACTGCAATTAGCACTGCTTTATGACTTTGAAATATTAGAAGGGGAAACTCTGATGGATAGTAATGTAGATGCTTGAACTTTTGGGCAACATTCTTTTAATGTAGTGGTGGTGTCAGCTGCTTCTTTGGCTCTGTCTGGTTAATATTTTTTCTCTTGGTGAATTTTAAAAATGAATGCACACTGAAACCAAGACATCAAGGTTGTTTTAGGTCTATCCTCAGTAGAATAACTGGATGACTTAAAGTGCTTTGTTCTTCAGCAAGAGGCAGAAGTTTTAAGGGTTGCCTTTTGGTAGTCATTACCCAACAGGATAACTAAATAGCCATCAAATATAATATATTACAATAGTTTTGTGGCTACTAACTCTTGCATCTAAACCCATTCTAAATGTGAGCAATTAAGAGAATCTCCTGTATGGTGTCTTCATGAAGGATGTGATTGCCTCAGCTCTGACTTTGTTTGTCAGGCTCCCATTTTGTGAAGGTCAGTTCAACTGGATGCCTGCCACTGTGGTTCAGAATGCATAACTTGCAATCTATCCATGTTATAATACAAGCATGAGACTTACTAAAATTTTATTTTCTGCCAGTTAAAACTGCAAGTTTCTTTCCGGTGTTAAATAAATGTTAATGTAAATCTTAAATAAAACTGATCTCTTAAAAAAGAATCCTACTTTTTTTTTTAATAACTTGGATTTTAAAATCAGGTTTGCCTGTAACAGAAACTAGCTCAATGTACTGGCAGTCTGATCAGCTGTAGATTTCTAAATTGAGGTGCTTAAGGCTGTATTTATGTATTTTTCTTTAGAGCTGAAAGTTGTACTCTGGGCACTTGTACTACAGAGATACCTTTAATGTTTGAGGGACAAAACTTGGATAATGAGAAGGTGATATAACAATAATATAAAACTATTTTTTCATGAGCAGGGCAGAGATGTTACAAAAGCTCAGGGTGAGGATGGTGATGAGAAAACTAGCTAGCAGTGTCTTGAGTGGATTGTTCTGGATGCTGATAATACTGAAAGACATGAAAAGTCATTGATAATTTTTATTGTACCTTAAAAATAACTGAATATTATACATTCATCTTTTGTTGATTTAATTGTGAATGCCATATCTAATTTTTGTAGTATTACCTCAAACAAACCCTTTTGAAGTGACTTAAAACGTGAGAATGTTGACATACGAGACTGACGTGAAAATAAGTTTTTGCACTGAAACTACTCTCCCTAATGTTAATGCAGCATTGTTAAGTGCAGTAACATTGTAGTATAATACTGCACTGGTGCCAGGTAAAGGTTGGGTCAGGTTTATTTTGCTGATCTCTGAAAATAACAGTCACAGTTGCAGAAAAATGTAGTTCTTCAGTCCCATCCCCATTAGCTATGTGGAAATATTTCTATAGAGTAACAAAGCTTAGTTTGACACTGGGCTATTTCGTATGTAGGAAAAGGAGCTCCTATGAATTTTACTGGGCTTGGATATCAATGAGATCTCATTACTGTCCTTACAGCAGTGCATGTTAGTCTAATGGTTAAAGAAAGAGGATCCCAAGCTACCAGGACAGTAAATCTTCATAGCTTACTATTGAAGACATCAGTTAAAATCCAAGTTTAGGAAACATAAAAAAACATGGCCTAATCTTCTAATTGGAATAGAATTACTTTACTGTCTAATTTATTGCTTTTGGAAGATCTAAACATTGGCTACATGATTCGAAAGTGCTGGATTGGTAAATAGTAATAATAATGATAAAAAAAGATAAATACATTGTCTGAAGGAAATAAATGTGGTTTCTTTTTCTTTGGTGAAAGCTTTGTTGATCTGGAATCACTCTAATTATTGGTTTGAGGGTTTTTTTTATTAGTTTTTGTTTTGTTTTATTTTAAAGTTTGGTAAGAGTAGCTGTCAGACAAAGGTAAATGTTTTTTAACGTGGCCTCTGCTGTACTTGTTCTATGAAGTACAGAGTGGTTTCTATTACTAGATCTAATTCTGGTTAAAACATGTGACACTTTTTTCCCTTCGTTTTAACAAATAAAAAGAAGAAAATATCTACATACTATGTCTTAGCACCAAAAAAAAAAAAAAAAAAAAAAAATAAACAAGCCACAGTCCAGGATTCTCAAGAAAAGATACCAAATCTAAATTCTTCAGGCCCAGTCTCTGATCCCCCTCCTTTTTTTTTTCATATGGGGACACAGTGTTTTACCTATTAGTTTTGTGTCCACAGAAGGTATAACTGAATCTTTTATTAGTAGGCCAGTACTTTATTTGCTGAAAAAAATACTTGTTGTAACATAGATGAATCACATGGAAAATAACAGAAAAAAGAAACAGTATCATGGCGTAATTCCTTGGTTCATATGTAATCCTGCCCCCCTGTCTCAAAAAGGGTGGGGTAGAACTAGAAAAGTCATAGCAAGGTGTGAAAGCTATGGGGCTTGTTCTATGTAAGGAATGACCAAGACTGTTTGTACTGAATGAAGAGTATATATTGCTGTGTGTAACACCTCAGTTGATCCAGAGAAGATGAGTAGATAATTACAATTTGCTTGTCTCCTTTAGTGCAAGGTCAAGTGACTGTCACACAAAACTCCCTTGCTCACAGTAAGCAGAGGTAAATGACTTGTGTGCAGTGTATGGCTTGTCTGTGGATGTCCTTGCCACAGATAAAGGATGGTGTACATGGATTCAGAAAAGATCTTTATGGATTTATAAAAGAAATATGCTTCAGAAAATACCTGAGATGCAGTGTCACTGGGACAGTTTTCTGAGAAAATACCATTGTGCTACTGCCTTGTAACATCTATCCCCAAACATCAGCTGTGGTCTGATAAACAAATTCTTGTAATGGCTTGAAACTAGTGAACTATCTTCAGAATGGCACGGCACATTTAAACTTTTTCAGAGGTTTGGAAAAGACATCTGTATCACTGGAAAGCTACACAGTCAAATTTGAAAAGCTGCATTTCACAAATAAGTTGATTAATTTCAACTTTATATGATGCTTTTTTACTTAGTGTTTAAAGAGCATTGCAAAAATGGGTGAGAAATGTTAACACAGGCTGCAGATGTAGTTCCTAAAGAGGAAAGGATCAAACCTTTTTTCTGCCATCCCATGGACTGACACAAATTGCATAAGATTTACTCTATAATAGAGGTTTAAAATGATCCTCTAATTTTAGCTGTATAGGTGTCTTTCTGTGCTAGGGGCTGGTTTGGTCCGAAACAATGCATTAGTGATATGAACTGTCAAAGGGAAAAAGAAAGCATTATTCCTATTTATGCCTCTGATTTTTTTTATTTTGTTTTTAGAAGTGGTTTTTGCTTAATAATAGGACAGCAGTCCTATTTGTCTTCCATGCAGAGAAAGAGAAACTATTGAAGTACCTGGCTTAGACTGCTGCTTAATAGTTGCATATCTAAATAATTTTGTATAACTTGAGATAAGTGTTGACAGGAGCCACACAGATGAATCTGTGGTGAATTAGAGAAGCGTTGGATTTGCAAGCTTCACATTTGAACTTAATCATAGAAATTGTGTTAACATGTGTGAGGTTAACTTAGTGAGATACAGCAATCACAAGATTAAAACTTCAGTACTGGGCAATTCAGCGTTAATGTTGTAAAATTCAGTGTTTGTTTTCTATGTGTTCTCTCTGTGTAAGTTAAATATTTGAATTCTGCTTTCAGAAGCGATGTCTTCTAGAATGGTGCAGAAAGAATGAATTTTTTTTTTTTTTTTAATAATGCCATTTGTAATGTACAGAACCACAGAACAAGAGAATAAAAATGAGGCAACCTGCTATGGAAGAAAATTATTAGATACTCTTAACAAGCAAAGAATGATTTTTATCTAGTAGTTTTATTCAGGGGTACTGCTCATGTGTGCAACAGTATTTCTTTTTCTATATTTGGAGGAGGGGAAGAACCTAAAAAACCACCAAACCCCCTAAAACCCACCCCCAACCTCTCCTGTACTTCTAGGCTTTTTCAGATGACACTATGAGCTGGTTAGTCCCATTAATTTAAACACACAGTAGTACCATTTTTTCATAAATCAAAGGTAAGTCTGTCCTGCGGTATCTCCAAAATAACTTGAAAAATCTTGATCTTTGAGGTCCTAGAACAAAGTGGAAAGTGAGATAGGACTTTTTTTTTTAATGAATGAGAATTACCAGTGATCAAAAGCCAGAAAGCAGTAAGTTTGTAAATGTTTCTCTTATTCCTGTATGGCAGCATGTACTGTTGAGGAGTTGCATGGCTCCTGAGTTACTAATTTTTAATTTAGATATGTTAGGTGTTAAAATGGAAAACTGCATGGTGCATAAATGTTTCTGCTTATTACTACCATGAGAATGTCGTTGAGCAAAATTGTTCAGCTTTCTTCTCACCCTCATCTAAACATTAATGGATTTTAAAATCTTAATTAGATGTTTATGTTTTAGGAGAGAAAACCTAATTTGAGCTGTTCTATCACTTTGATTCTTTTCTTCCTTAGAAATCACACCACATGTTGAGAAATTTTGATTCTCTTCATTTATAAATCATTGGGTTTTCTCCTGTTGAATGAGAGATTTAAAACAAAATAGTAGTAATTAAAAACTGGAATATATCTTTTGATCCAGTGGATTTTTGAGCATTTGCTGCCCTTCAATCAAAATCAAATGACTTTCTAAAAGATGTGCTTTATCTCCACTAGAAATTATGGAGCTATTCAAAACATCAGTGGGAGAAATTTGGTCGTTAATCATAACGCTTTCTTCCAGGTTTCAGTATCTGAATTTGTTGAAATTACTGGCCTCTCTGTCAGCCAGTTCAGTCAGATTTCTTGAAAAAGTTCACAGAATAGACAATAAACCATCACAACAGCCATAGTAACATAGTCCTGGGACAGAACTCCTCCCAGTGATGCCCTGATTAGAGCCTGAATAAGGATTTGCTTTCTGGAATAAGACCTAACAAAGTGTGAATTGTGCTGCATTAAATGCATTTCCAGTGCAGGGTTCGGCAGGAGGTCAAAGGATGAGTGCCATTCACATAAATATCAGTGTGAAGTAAAGGAATTAATTTTGGTTAACTGTGCACAAAGGAATCAATGGAATTATTAATCCCAGCAAGCTATTCATTGCTATTTGCTGTTGTAATAGCTATAAACTTTTTTTTTTAATTGAAAGAAGAAATAATTCCAACTAATGAAAATCTGGAATATTTTTTTCAGTGCACTTTCGAATCCTGTTTTCAGAAGTGTGTGACTTCGGTTTGATAACAAACTAAGGCTTCTAGTGTGACATGTTCAGAAAGTAAATGGGAGGGATCTTGAAAATAGAGTTTATTTACTTGAATAGGTGAAATGGTGGTTTTAGACATAAAGGAACCTGCTTGACTCTCCCGCTGCAAAGTTGGTGTATGATTTCAATTTATGCCGTGATTCTCTTCATAGCAGCCCTAGTGTAAACTGAATGAATCCTGAAGGTCAGTTAAATGACGTACCCATAATAACATACCTCTGCTTCTCTGTCACATTTTAGTCGATAGATCTCCTGTTATAGCTGACCTGTGTGCAGTTCTCTGAAGCACAGGTCTACCCTTAAGTAGGCTGTTAAGGTGAATTTCAAGTGCAGGGGGTTTTGTCTTTAGAATGGTGCCTGGATTTAGGAATGGTTCACTTGTTTTACCCTGAGTGTGCTAGGGCACCTGAAATGAGACTACATTAACATCTTGTCTGGCAATAATTGACTGCATAAACAGTTTGTCCTTTCACCTGACCTGCAGATGAAAAAGAAGTATTTGGAAATGTGTAGCAACTTGCTGCATTAGCTGGGGAAGCTCAGTCCACAAGGAACTGAGTTGTAGGCGTGTAATTTTACCTTGAAGGTACCATTATTTCATTATGTATAGCTTATTGGACTTTACTGTTTTGCAGATCATGATGATGCCTTTTTATAACTGGACATATGTATCAGGCCAATAAAGTGTTGAAAAAACTCAGGTTTAAAGAATGATGTGTGCCTGCCCTACGGAAGGGAAAATTGATTCCATCTGCTCAAATTAAATGTTGATTTAGACCTCATTTTCTGAAATGTAAACCATGCTTTTGAAAGAATTGCTTGGTAAATACTTTGGGTTTTATTATATGGATTTAGAAATAAATTGAAGAGAACTTCAGGTCTGCCTTGTCTTCCTCTGGAAAAGGTTTCATTCAATTGTATTTCAATGTAAGTATATACAATACAGCCCCTTTTGTAAGCTCAGCACTTTGTATACCTGATTGAGGGCTATTAAACTCAAATTTGATGCACTGGCAGAGTTAGCTGAGTCTTGTTTAACATAATTAAAATTCTGTGGTCAACTTTTTTCCCCCTGCATTCCGCTGCCAAAAAAGCCAATGTGTGCTGCATGAATGGCCTTTGTAGACGATCTGTTTGTCTCTGCTGAACTGCTTTTGTTTGTAGTGGATGTCTTCTGTATGGTCATTTTTGAATGTCTCTTCAGTGTGAGTTAAACTGCTAGTAGAAGTACCTAGAGCGATCTGGACATCTGTTCAATCTCAAGGAGCCTTAAGGTTCAAACAAGGGTCTACTGAAGAACAAATCAGTTAATGGTTAAGACAAAATGTAGTGAGTCAAATAAAGAAACCACAGTTCACATAGCTGACATCATCCTATAATATCTCCCAGACAACACTGTGCTTTCTGATGTATTTGATCCATTTTTTTCTTCTGTAGACACAAAGATTTCAATTGACTAGAGTGCTCCAGAGGCCAAATTCTCAAAGGTATTTGAGTACTTAAAGGTATGCATAGAAATTTCTTGGGATTAAAAAATAATGCCTAGGCACTTAATTCCCATTTGCGATTTTAGGGACACTGATTTGCATTCCTAGATACTAAAATACTTTAGAAGTCCAATAGGCAAGAAGGTCTTCCATTTTTCTGGGAGGTCTGTCAGGCACACATTTGCCGGCTACACAAAACATCAGTGTGGAAAGAGGTGAGAAAAAGAGTGGAAGCTGAAGAGCTGATGATGTTACTGAGCTTGTTTACCAGTGTGAGCGATCCATTTGACATGTTTGGTGCTTGTTTATGGAGATGCAATGGATGGGATGAAAAACTGGCTGTCTAATGTTTAAAACATGACTGAACACTTGATCTCTGACATTCTTAGTGTGTATGTTGACAGCCAGCCTATAGAGACAAGTCTCAGACATTCCCTTGCAGCACAATCTCCTATTGGATACCAGAATCACTTATGAGGCTTTTACCAGCTTTTTTTCTTGGACGGCAAAGATTGCCTGTCATTTTTTGCAGAATACCCCTATTCCCTCAAATGGTGGTGGCGTAATTTTCTGTCAGTGTGCTCCTGGTTTTTTGTTTGTTTGTTTGTTTGTTTGTTTGGGGTTTTTTTTGGTTGTATCCTTTGAAGAGAAAATTTCCTGAAAAGGCTGTAGGAAGGTAAAAATGTGAGAGAGTTTCTTTCCCAGTAGCCTGAATATATTAAAAAAAAAAAAAAAAGGGGGGGGCACATCTGAGTTAAGGTATAAAACCCCCACCTGTTTTACTGGCTGCCTTCTCTGTGTTTCCCCGGCTGGGTGTTCATGTTTGCACTGGCTATGGCTGGTTTTCAAACAGCCTCTGAAGAAGTTCTGCTGCACAGAAGTGTCAGCCTTGGCGAAATGCATGGTTTGAGAAGAGTACTGCCTGTGTGTCTGATGAGTAACTGTGTGGCCACGGATTACCCTAATTTATGTAAGGCAGGAGTCCTGTTATACGTAGTGCTTCAGGAAGTCAAAACTTTGATCAGCTTTTACATTAACTTTGTTGTGATTTATCATGATGTAGCCTGTCATTTAACTTCCATCATTATTGGAATTAAATGGAATGTGACTTTTATGCAGGTTACTTAGCCTAATAATGCATCATTGTGGTGGTAATGATTTAAGTCCATGTCTAGGCAATACAGAATGCAGTCTTAGAGCAATGATGAGTTATACTCCATACAACTATCTGGAAAATAGCTTAGGTATCTGTTCTAAATGTTGTAATGATATGAATATATTGAGAACTGAATTGATATTGATGGCTATTGTTTAGTAATCCATTATGTTGCAATCTCTTTATGACATGGGTAATATTTTGTATTATGAGTGCATTTTTAGAGCCCGATATACTTTTTTCTTACTTATGTCGTTAATAACCATGATGGTAATGAACATGTAAGGTTTCTGGATATAATAAAACCCTTGTCAGAAAGCACAGAGTCTCAAGGAGACAGGAAGAAACATCCAGGGGGGACCTGTTTTCAGTATTGTCTTGCTTCTCTAGAAACGAGGGGTTTGCTGGTTTGATATTGCATTTGGTGTTGAAGAGAAAGTGCATTTAGGGAAATATGGTTTTTATTACAAATGGCTTTGCATATGGGAAATTGGAAAACATTGTTTTCAGTGATTTCTCACAGTAAATCTAAATGCTGTGGGGAAAAAACCAGATGAGCTATCAGTTTGGCATTCCTGTAGCAAATCTGAAGGGAAAGCTCATGTCACCAACGTAATGTGGAACTTACGAAAGCCCAAGGGATGATTAAAGCATTTCAGCAGTATTTTGCTCTTAGTCCCATTATTCTTAGGTATGTCTTCTACCTAGCTATACTGATAACACTCTAGGAGGTGTGGTGGTGTGCATGAGGAGGATACTGGGGAAGAAAATCTAGGGAGAAGCTGAAGAATATATCAGAATACGTGATCAACTTTGGTGATTTGTTTAGGGCTGCTTTAATAATAATCATAATGAAGTTAATTAAGTCAGTCTTTTTATCCTTCTAGTTAGTAATATAATAGTCCTGTCTAGCAAGAGAGAAGTTGCTTCTTTAAAACTGTGACTCTTGCTGTGAATATATGTGCTGTACATTGCTGCTTTCTGTTGCTCTGCTGGCCATGCCCAAATTGCTAAACTTGGTCTGTTTCTGATCTCATAATCATTACAGACAGTCAAGTCTCTCTTAATCTGTGGATGAAGATAAAAAGTACAAGATATAGATGGATGTAGAAATTGTCTTTTAAAGCTCAGCTCATGTCCATAGCCACTGCCAGCTCAAATAAAATGCTGTTATAGAAGCAGCATACCAACATTCTTCAACTAAGGCAGGTATTATGGAGCTAATTCACTGGGATGTGTGTATCTCATTCTTCAAATGGAAATTCTGAGTATTTATTTATTTATTCTGAGTACAGAATTTTTTCAGAAATTCAAGTACAGCTTAGACCCACTAGTAGTTAGGACAATGTGTGGGCATCAGCATATGTATTGGAAGTTCCCACCCTGGGAATATGTTGATATGTTCAGTCTGTGGGAAGATAATGCTCATGGATGTAGTTTTGAACAGTTATAAGTATTATTCTGTTTACTTCAGCAGCAAAGCACGGGTAATTTCAAGTTTACAATGCAAACAGATAGTTAAAATCCTGAGCTTCCTGAAGTTTAGCTTTTGTCTATTCCCTGTGGATCTGCAGAGTATTGCAGGGGGAGCAATATGGGAATGTCTGCTCTTTCCTTCATTAGCTGTATTCAAAGTATAGCAGCTGTGAAATAAGAAGGGTAGGTGGAGTTCTGGTTGGTTGAACAGCCCTTGATTATTTCCCTTAATAGTGCTGAATGCTGTATGAGATTTGGGAAATGTAAACATAACATTTGGTGATTGGATTCTAGCAGACTCATATGGAAAAAAGTAACATCAAAACTGCAGACCTTCTCCTGAGGAGAACATATAAAATAGAAGAACTTATCCCATGATGGACTTCGTAAGACATTAATTAGCTAGAAAACCCCAACGTGTCCTAAACGTGACAAGCATGAAACATGATACTATTGTACGGCTTGTGCATACAGAATTGAACTTCAGTGAATTTCTGAATAAATGGTTCTGTGTATACCTTCACTTAAGTTATTCCGGGGTGCTGCTTTTCCAATTATGTCCCCTTTCAGAAATTTTCCTGGTATTTTCCTAGGTATTTAGCAGCCAGAAGCAACAATAATAATAAAATAATAATAATACTAACTGTGACTAACCATGGAAAAGGACACAAGAATAATGGTGCTACAATTGCAATTAGAATACCCCGATGGTTACAATTTGACTTGTAATTATAGTGATGCCCTCATTGTAAAAGGCAGCCTTTTTTCTTATGGGAAGGACATAAATTTGAGTTCTTCTCATTTCTTATCTGAGCTCATTTATATTTTACGTTTTCTTTTCTTATGAAAGGAGACAGAATAAGAACTCAGAATCGAAATTTTAAGATATATTAATTGATAACATCTCAGTCTTTGGAAGGAGGCATATGGTAACTTTATGTTAAAATGGGAAATGAACGAAAGGATATACAGTCCAGTTGGGAAGCTAAGAGGGAGACACTATACTTTTGGTTGATAGAGACTTAGGAGCTTTTCACGGATGCTATAGCAGAGCTCAAATATGAGCATGTGTAAGAAAGGGAGTGGCGACTTTAATAGTAAGACCTTGAATGTCCCTTTTGCTATTCATGCAGGCACTGATATTATTTACATCTCTGTAACCATACTTTAGGGCTGTGCCAAGATTTTTAAGTCTCCGCCCTCCAGCTAATTGATTATCTGATGTGAGCTCCTTTGACTTGGCAGTATCATATATACACAGGGTGAGGTACAGGGGCAGCTGGCTTGCTCATTTCTAATTTCAATGTTTGGCAGCTTCCGATATCAGCACGGGGCATACTGAAACACTTGGCACTTCACCCAAAAGTAATGAAGTCTTTCACTTAACCCAGTGTGAGGGTAAACAGGATGTTAGCCAGAGTTGCTTTGGTGTCAGATATCAGATTAAGGATAAAACACACAATAATTTATGGAGTGAATTAAAAGTTCCTCTTTTACTATTCCATTTTTTCTTTACACAATAGTTAATCCATTTATATGTTTTCTTTGTATATAAGTCGTAAATTATTATGTGTATAGGACTGCAAAGTAATTGAAGTATTTCTTTAATATAAATCTGTGCACTTGACAGATTGAGGAGATGATACAGATCTTCCCTCAAAATACACATGCTGTGGCTTCAGAATTCTTGCCTAACCTTGTGTTTCTCAACTTTTGCTCCTGTAGACCCTTGCCAAATTTATTTTACACGAAATGCCAATATAAGACTAAATTATGAGAGGAAGAGTTATGAAAAGTGTGGATGCATGTAATGGCACAGAACAGAATATGGGCTTATCAATTAATGAAGTATTTACCAGTACTAATGAGAGTTATTAATAAAGTACTGGCAGAGATGATACTTAAAATTGCTCTAATACAATTGTATTGTTGAAGACAGAAGGCATAATTGGTCTAATGTGGACTTCCAAGCATTTGGTAGGGACCTGGGGTATTAATTTAGCTGTAGAAGATGCAGTTAATTCAGGAAGTGTATGTAACAAAGTGCCCAGGGAGACAACAAAATTGTACAAGGATAGGTAGTGTAAACAGGGTTCCACAATTCTGTCCTCAACAAAATTTTATGAATAAAATTACCTCAGAAATACAGATTTTTACCTAAGGAGGAAAAAAAACATCGTCCATCCAAAAACTTTCAGAAAACCATGTATAGATGAATTGAATGATCTTCAACACTGGAATAATAACATAGAGATAAAACGGTCTAATTCAAAGCAAAAAGTCATGCATTTGGAAAGTAACAGTCATCATAACTTCAACTGTAAGATGGGGGGCCAGCTGGGGTAATCACTGGAAAAGGAGAAAAACTTGGGTTTTATTCAGTCAGCGAAGGAATGTGGCATATCTGCATTTAAAAAGCAAAATAAAATAAAATAAAATCACTCCCCCCCCAAAAAACCCCAACAAGCAAACAACAACCAAAAAAAACCCTGCAACCCCACTCTACAATCTGGAGAGAAGACTAATGCCATTGTTCAGGGTATTGCCAAAGCCTTATGTGGAGTATTTTATCACTATGTTCAAAAAGGTGAATTCATGCTGGAGCAGGGACATACAAATCAGTGTAGGGAAGAGAGCTTGTCTTATGAGAATCTAAAGAAGCTGGTTTCTTTGGCCTTGCTAAGTGAAGATGAAGAAAAATGCTTCCTGCCTGTAAACTAATTGAACAGGGCTATTCACCAGGGAAGAAAAAGATATTTAAGCTCAAGGAAAACGTTGGCACAGGAACAAGGAGGTATAAACTGTTTACAAATGAAATAAAGCAAGAAACCAGGAAACCCTCTGTTGAAATTAAGAGTTTCTACATATTCCTTCAGTAGAAGTAGGACTCGGAAAAATAGGCTAGCTGTACACAGTAGGTAGATCATCTTATGAGAAGGTTCCTGGGAGCCCTGAGAAATTGCATGTGTTTGACAGAAAGGTGTACTGAACCAGATGAGATCCTCTGAGTCCTGTACTTTTTACTGTGAAAGTTCAGGTATCTGTGATCGACCATAGTTTCATTTCTATGGTAAGTCTAAACAGATAAATACCTGTCCTCCTGTGTCTGGGATAATCGCTGATAAGCAAAACAAGCAAACAAAGACCTCTTAGGTTTCAATCTGTTTCCAGTGTCAAATGTTTTCTTCGTCTCTGGCCTTTGTACAGTGTCTACTTTTACATGGCCTGCAGCCAGATCTCCTTAATCTGTGATTTGGTGACCTTGCACAGTTAGCTTGGTAGTATACAGCTGGGAGGTTTCCAGGAAAAAACTAGTTTTTGGTAGGGTATATTGGCACTTCAGTAGGTGGCACTCTTCACTTCAGGTCTCGTCTTAAATCTGATTTTTCCTCAGGAATGAGGAGGTTGCAGTTTTGCCTGTGGCCTTGGCTAACTTCTGTTTTGTCAAGTGCTGTTTGTTCTCCCTGAATTCCTCTCTGTGTTGTTTCTACGCTGTGAATTTTTCTTCAGTGAAATATTTGGAGTAAAGTCATGCTAACAGTGGCATTAGATCAGAAAAGGACCCAATAAGTGGGACATAATTGACCTCCTCTTGCACAAATGTACATCTTGAAATAGCTCGATGGTTTCCATTAAGTTGTTCCAGATGGATTTGGGTAGAGCTGAGCTGTGGTTGTCATTACTCCTAGATAACATTTTATATGCTGTCCAGGCTACTGTGATTGGTGCCACAGTATTCAACCTATGGTATACCTAAATCTTCATGTTGGTGGTCTGTAAAGGAGCCAACCCTGTTTATCTGTGATTCCCCTTACGCATGGGGTCTTGGTCTAATGTAACTTCACAGGAAGGAAAGTTTGCAGTTAAGTTGCCTTTAGAGCTCCCTAAGCACACTGGCTCAACTACACCACTTCCTCAAGCTCTAATGTTTTGGACCATGGTTTTTCAGTTCACCTTTTCAGGAAATGTAGTAAGTAAAATATATGGCTTTCAGAAAACCCCAGAGAAAGCCAACAGAATTTTGCTGAAATCTGTACAAATCTTGTCCTATCAAAAGAAAACTGATGCTCACCCCAGTTTCCTCATTGAGCATTTCTTGAGGTTTGGCCTCAAATGAAGTTCCTGATCCCTTTGCTTGATTCTCACTTACCCAGATAATTATGTTTGTCTGCCTTAATCATTGGTGATCTCCCTCTGTAGTTGATTCTCTATTAAAGGTGCTTTCCACTGAAGTAGGAGAGGGGCAAAAAAAGAGGGAAAAAAAAAGAAAATAAAAAAAAATGCAGCTTCTTTTGACTCTTGTTACCTTTGACTTCAAGAAAAGTTAATGTCTTAACTGTGTTGCCTTCTCTTATGTTTTGACAATATTCTACTTCTCGCTAGATGCCAAAATATAGATAATAAAATAGGATTTTAGTCTGGGGGCACTTACTCTATTTTCAGTACAGTTTGTAAGTTAAACTGTTTCTTCTATTTGTCTAAACCATACTTCTGGTTACAGTCAATGATACAGGATCTTCTGAAGCTTTGCATTGCAGTTTCAATCCTGAGGCATACAGCAAATACAGTGTAATAAGTTGTGTTGATGAAATAGCCATTTTTCTTAAAAGGATCACTATTTTCTCTTCTACACTGCTGCTTGGTGTGTTTTGTGTATTGCCAAGCAGTTTTCATGAAGATGATAGCATGAACTGAACTGCATTCTGTGAGAGAAGACTACACTGATGACAGCTGCTGCTACAGTAGTATTTCCATTACTCTGTAACCTCTCAAGAACAGTATTTGTCTCGTTCAGAAGTTCTTACTTCTGTTGACTAAGAGGAGACTAGAAAGAGAATATATGACTTGAAATAATTGTACCTTCTGACGTGGTTCTAACTAAAAATTTTTGGAGGTTTGTGCCTTGAAGAATGCCTGTCATTATGTTAGACTTTGTTTTGAAAGCCTTTGTGTTCTTTCTTACTCACTTTGCCTTTGTCTAGTCAGTTATACCGTAACTTTTTTCATCTCCATATCATTCATTTTATGATAGGATTAGGTTGATGACATGAGAGGTCAAAATTCTTTAATCTTTCCCCTCCTCTCAAGCTTCAGCTTTATTTTTGGAAAAGTTTCTCAGATATCTCTGCACTTTCACCACTGATAAAAGCAACACAAAATGGTGTTGCTTGCAGCATGGGTACAAATTTTGTTGTGGCAGAGGAAGTCTCTCCTTGGTGTGCCTTAATTTACTGTAACACAGTGACAGTGGAGTTTAGACTGTATCCTTGTAGCCGTCAGCTTCCATACAGAGATTTGTATTACAGCTCTCTTGTGACTGATAGCTATTGTAGCATACACTGAAAACATGCTGACCTTTAGCAATTCCCCCTCTGACAGAACAAAGGGGATGTTTGTTAATTCCAGCCTGCTTAAATTCTGCATTTGCCTTTAAGCTGTTTTCTGTGTTTAAGTGTAGATTTAAAACCTTTAGAACACATTTTTAAGAACCGGCAAAAAAGGAACTGAGTTTTTAGGACAAGAATATGTACAGAACAGTAGAAAAATAACCAAGTAATTTTAATCTGCATTTTTTAATCCTCTGTATTAGTGTTTGTTTAATAACATGGTTATGTGAGCAGCCCCCTCTTTAATGCTGTCAAAACATTTTGTCTCTCGTCACTCTGACTTTTGGATTGAAAAGATGTACTTGCTAGAAAAGTGTACTTACATAGTGCCCTTTGCAAATGTTTGGCCAGATCCTTTAGCATTAAGCAGGCAACTCCCCAAAAGCACAATGTCAACTCTGCAACCATCTTCATATCCTCTTTAGATGATAATTTTATAGTTCTTGCCTTTCAAAACCCCTTTTAGACCTTACAGAAGTTGCTTCTGTCTTTACTGGAAGTTTTATTAATCAAGCAAATGTGGATAGAAAAGTAGTCTGGCTTGCTTTTAAAATTACAGATAAGTGAGGATTGAATGAAATCCTCTTTGAAAGGAGTGGCTTTTATTTTAGGTGTTTCTTATGCTGATTAAGATGATTAGGTCTTCTGGCAGTGGGGTGAAAAAACCAGTGAATTTCTATCTTCTCTCTGTGGTGTAACCTTCTTGGAACACTGAATTATAGCTTGTGTTTCCTTCAAACTCTTCAGAATCTCACTGGAGTCTCTCTTGCTGGACTGTGCTTTTCAGTAGATTGACATCTAATCAGGTAGGTTTGAGGTTTTTAAAACCTATTTTCTTGCAGTGCTAAAGATCTCTTAATAATTGCAGTCCTCTTGGAAGAGAAGTTAAAATTAAGTAATGTTTTTTATCACTTGTTTTCTAGATTGAAGTTTATTTGGTTGCAATCCCAGTTTTCAGGATGAATTTTTTGTTTAGGGCTATAGATATCTGAAGTAGCTTGAGTTGCTTCTAAATTGGACACAATTAAGTTCTGACTGCAAACTAGAAAAAACTGTCATCATTAAATCAAAAGTCTGGAATGGTCTCCTAATTAGAGAGTGTTTGGGTAAAAAAATCCAAAAGTGTTTTGAAATGGGGTTTATTAGGTACTGATGATAACAGTACGGCACTGAACTTGACCCGAGAGGGCTCTCATATTCTTGTGTTCCTAAATGTGTCCTGCTGTAGCTTGAAAGTACAACTTGACCTAGTTATTAAAGTAAACTGCTAACCGGAAAGGATGGAATTATTCCATTTCTCAAGTTTTGGGTTTCTGAGGTGTGAGGAAATGTGGTGCCCTATTTACTTAAGAGCTCTGCTGGGTGCTTTGTGAGTGACAAGGAGACTGTGCACATCTTCACAGCTGCAGTAAGACAACAGGAAGGAAACTTAAAAAGGAAGCTTTTGAGAAGCCTGAATATTTCCAAGTAGCAAAACGTTCTTGCATTATTTTATATGGAAACAAAATGCTATTGGAGATAATAACTAAATACTGTTGAATATAACCATATGTATACATATATCAGTAATTAATAGCTGTTCCCTGGGGGATTTTAAATATGCAGGGAAGTCTGACAGTAGTGCTTTATAGTTTTTCAGATTCAGAGGTGGAACAGGTAGAAGTTTCCTTTGCCGAGGGCTATATATATGCATTGTAACTCTTCAGGCTGGTTAGTTCCCTGGAGATAAAGTGACTCTTTTGACACTTTCTATATCACATCATTTGGGTAGAAATAGTGTTTTCCGAAAATGTCATCACAAAACTGGTTGGGTGTCCTTAGCTGATTTAGCTGTCTTGAAATTATGTCCTGGAATATTGGCCAGAAATGTGCTTTCAGTAGGTATGAAATTGCACGCAGTGGTTGCAACTGTCTGTTCTCAGACATGGATCTGTTCTTGCACAACTGAAGATTTTTTAGCTGGATTAAAAACAGTTTCTAGAAGTAACTTTTATGTGCAGATGTACACACAGTTTTGTTGACATGCTCATTTAGTCTGCTTTTAGACTCCTGAAAATTACATAGTTAATATACTTTAAACAGTATGTAAATAGTGAATATGAATGTGCTAGGCAGTAATTGCATGTTGGTGATTGTCAGCTAGTAGATTTGTAGCACAATGCACAAATGTTTGCTAGATAGGGGCGTGAATAATCAGGTGGTACTTAATGAAAGAGTTAGATGAATGATTCATCAGGCTAACAACACCAAAATAGCCTGACAGTTTTTGTGTTTTAATAACTTGTTGATATTTTGAGTAGTAGTTCATATACTGGACAAAGAAATGAAAGCTAATATCAAAATCTGTCTTCAAAGTTTGACAATAAAGTGTAGGATTTGAAAGGATTAATCAGATTTGTGCCTAAACTGTCCTTGGTTTATTACTGAAAAATAAAAACCTCAGAGTTTTATTAATCTGCTTAGATATACTGTTCGGTGGAAGGAATGTACTGTACAGGAAATAATAATTTCACCTATAGGTTCCCCTCTTTGTTCTTTAATCTTTTTCTGTGCTTGTATGGGAGAGCTGTCTAATAGTTCCAAGGTATATGGAACAACTTCCCCTTTTGTGAAAGTGGAATGCTCTGGGACTGTTAAGTTGTATAAAGGTATCCTGTGTTCCCAAATCTTCGTTTGCGAAGCCTAACCATGATCCTGTGTGACTCACTGAAGGAAGCTTAACTTGCTGGAGTTGTCAGTTGTATATGCCTAGATGGCACTTCAGTCAGTTGCATATAGTACATAAATGTGGGTGTTTATTCTTCCAGAAGATATGTATTTACTATGCATATGGTATCATAGAAGACATAATTTTTGGGTAAATTAGATTTCTCTCTTCAGAGTAAACTTTTGGGTGATAGCCAAGCTGTACAGTCATCTCTATGTTGCCATTTTTACCTCACTAAGGGGAAAGGGAAGGCTGCCTGCCTGTACACTGTGTCAGTTTTCCTCTACTACTGGGTATGCATACCAGGGTCTCCAAGTCCAGCTTCATATCTTGGTGATCCAGTATATGTACAGCATGACTTCTGTTTACAGTACACACTAGTTTATCTCCCCACGTGTACTTCACTCCCAGAGTAGTGCACTCATCTAGCTTTGAATAGGTGATTCTTCTGTACCATCTGCTTTGGGTAGGAATGAGTATACACCAAGAAGAAAGAGGAATCAACTGCGAAGATGGGCACTAGTCCCCCTGCCCCCCAAGCTTAATAATAAAAAGAATATGGACAGAAGCCAAGTATATTATGTACCAAATTCACTTCCTCTGCAGAATACAGTTAAATGAAAAACATCTGGAGTAGCTTGTTGAGTTGATTTCGTTCTGTGCTCTGTCCTGGAAATGGATTTGTTTTCAGAACTGAGCATTCTGCATGTTTCTTGGTGGATGCTAGTAGGCCTGGAAATATCGCAGCATGTGGAACCCAGTAAAACATGAATTTCATTTGTTTTCCTTGGCTTCTGTGTGTCATGATGTGTTCAAGATGATAGGGCCCGGAAAACTGTAAATTTTAGTAAGGTCTCAAGTATGAATCCTGAGCCTTGTCTTCATGTTGTAGAGGAAGTCTGGTAGTAGGAGGAAGGCTGTTCAGCTGTGTCCCTGAGGGTGTACTGTGCAGCCTATGTTTTGTTTACATTAAAGGTATGCTGACAAAGCTGCTGGCTCTAATATTGGACTTAATAGTTTTGTTTGGGTTTGCAGCTGTGTCTTGCTGTCCTTTCACTCTGCCTGCCTGCAGCTCTTCACAGAATTATATACTGCAGCAGCCAATCCCATGCCTGTAATGCTGCTGAGGCCAGGATTCTGGTGTATTGTCCACAGAGTTTGCCAGGCAGGTTGAAAAGATGGCGATAAGTGGATGGGCATCTGCGTGCTGTCACTGTTTCGTGACCATTTAAGGATCTGTGAGCTGGAAAGAGCCATATGACTGTTTTTCCTTCAGCCTTGTTCTTGAGAAAATAGGGTTGGGGAGGGTGAAGATGGGGTTCCTCTGCCTTATTAGGTTATGTGGTTCAGAAAAAAAAAAATAAAAATTTAAGAGCTTAGAAGATCAGCTTTTCATAAGGAATACAGAAAAAAACTCAAACCCTGAAATACTGTGACTTCGCTTCTTAAAAGATACATTAAAGATTCAAACACTAGTTGCTTAATACTTGTATTTTAAGAGATGCTGCAACGGTAAGGGATTGTGTTCCTGTTGCACTAGCTGCCATGAAACCAAATCTATACCCTGCACAGTGCAGAGTGCTGCTCTTCAAGACCTTGCTCATGCAAAGCATGGTATCTGTGGGGAGTTCTTTGAAAGGCACAGTCCTAAGAAGATAGACTAAGGTCAGAGGGATAATGAACATTGCTAGGGAGAGGGGAGATCTGGCTTTCTACGTGCTGAAATACATATTGACTTCCTCCAAATTTATTTGAAGAAATGACACTTCCTGGGGGAATTCTAAGTAATTTTTCTCTTTAGTGGCATTTTCTGTAGCAAAATAAGTACTTTTTAAGTGGGGTAAAACTGTTGTTCCATAAGCCTCTCATGTGAGTCATGTGATACTACTCAAAACTTTGAGGTCTAGTCAGCAGGTCAGATTAAAGCACAGATTTCTCCATCTACCTATGTGGACCTCAGTGCAAAGTTGACTGAGGTCACAAGTGAAAGCCAGTTTGCAAGTCCATATCCTTAACTGGTGGTCGCAAGTTACTACGTTTGTTGAAATTCAGTTCCCTGTTTTGGAGTGTATAGGATTTTCCAGCATCTAAATAGACAGGAATTACATATGACAGGGAAAAGCAGTGGTGTTGCCAGAGAAACTACACTGAGTAGCTTTCACTCAATCAGCTCTTAGTTTCCGTCTATTGCTATAATTCCTGGAACTTTGAGTAAAGTATCTTGTCCAGCTTATCCTGATAGATTGGCTGTTTTGTGTTTGGGGGAGTCTTTTTACGTTGGTCACAAAGGAAAAACAGATTTAGAGATGGGCACTGAAGGAACTTCAGAGTCTGCTTGTTTGTGAGTACTTGGTCTCTTCAGAACAGCAGCTTAAATTCATTTCACTTCTTTCTGTTTCTTGTGAGTGATAAGTAAAATCTCCCTAGGGGAGAGAGACAAAGAGAATGAAGACATCAGGGTTCACAACCTCAGCTGTTGAAGTTCAGCACCCAAATCTGGTAAACTAAGATTCTCTTCTGAGTTTGCCACAGGGTATTCTTCCTGCCAACTTACATATATATTGGGTATTGCAGTGATCTGCTCCAGTCATGTGAAGAGTAATCAGAAACATGACTTCTACTCAGCCTGGTAAATCTGTTGACCTACAGTGAGACTGAGCTCCTCCACACTTCTCCAGTTTTCATTGCCACACCACTACAGAGAACATGCAGAGTAGCTGACAGTTGGGTTTCCTGTGTGATGGCTGCTGTCTCTGCAGACAGTTAAATAGGCCCAATACCACGGTTTATCAGATGTATGTTGCAAACAGAATTATTTGACTGGCTGATTATAATGGTAGGTGGTAGGGCAAAGACACAGGTCCTTCTTGCTCCTCAGTGCAAATGACATTGGTTCTCAGTGCCTGTAGGAGTCCTACCTGCCCTCAACATTGTCACCTTCTCCACACTTGCATGGGCACAGCCCTCATTCCTCATGACCTAGCTTCACAGGTTCTACTAAAGCATACTGAATGTAGGCTGTGCAAAAGCCCTATAAGGCACGAGGTCTGCAGTCCTGCAATGCCTTCTAAGTTTATTTTCTATCCTGCTATAATGGCATTAGCTGCAGTTACCACTTACAGATTATTGTGATGCAAAGATGTCACTACATTTTAATGGCTGCTCAGCTGGCATTACTTGGAAAAGCCCCAGTACTGAAGTGAGATGGCACCAATTTGTACCAAGTGTGGATTTGGCCACTGTGCTCACTCTGGCTTTGAGCTGGAAGCTGTCTGAAGTGTGTTCTTTCCAGATTGTAAAGTGTGGCATTTCTCCATATCATTAAGCTTAGTAGGTCTAGCAGGTAGAGCTCTGTTTACAATAGAGAGCTCTGTTTACAATAGAGAGCTCTGTTTACAATAGAGAACTCTGTTTACAATAGAGAGCTCTGTTTACAATGGAAATTTATGTGGAGAAGATAGGGTCAAAAGATCTGCAAATACTAAGCAGAGCTTGAGTAATGGCCCCTTGTGGTTTTCCTGTGTAATGGCACTATATTTTTCCTATGTTTAAACTATGGGGAGAAAGAGAAGTCAGGCTTCTGTTTGGATGACTTTTAAAAATTCCTTTCAAGCATTAATTTTGAGTTTGTTCAGCAAAAACCAGTTATTTTTCAGAAGCATAGGGTTTGGAAAAGGCTCGAATAAGATGTGCTGTAGAAATCTAGAAAAAGATAATTTCAAAATTTAGTAGCAATAAAGCGTGCTTTATTTCTTAAACTTATAGAAAGATTTATCTAATTCCTTGAATTTTCCGTACCAGCTTGTTGTTCCACAAGGAACTTCTCTTAAAGTGAGTAGGGGGTTGATATAACACTGTGTTATCAAACTTCAGTAGTTACCTGCTTTGACAACTAATTCAGCAACTTGCCCCAGTTTGGATGGGTGCTTAATCACACTGCTAACCACAAGTCTATAGTAAATCCCACTGCTGTTATTGGGCTTTTTACCACCTTGTATTATGTGGAGTTATGAAGTTCTTGTGCTTCTGAATATGTTTTTCAAAGATTGGGTATTATCTCTTCAGACTGCAACATTACTGTTTTGGCATGGTGAATTTTTTAAAAGCACAAGATATTAAGCACAAGATGAATATTCTGAAGGAGGAAGATTTTTTTGTTTTCTTGTAGTACTGTAGTGTTTCCTGTAATTAATCTGCTTACCTAGCTCTTAAACAAATGAGATGTGCTATGACTTATTTAGCATGATTAGGGGTACTGGCTGCACACTGTCACTTGAGTTGGCATTCTGGCACCCTTTGGCTGTTTTTGCAGCTTCAACGAGATCCAAATTTTATCCCAGAAGGGTCAGTTATACCCACTGGATTTGTAAGGGAGCCCTGTTGTTTTATGTTTGCAGACAGATTGAAGTTTCACTCCTCTGTGTAGCTTCAAAGTAGGAGTAACAGACAGGAAGGCAAACCATTAGCGCAGTATCATAGAATCATAGAGCATACTGAGTTGTAAGGACCCATCAGGATCATCAAGTCCAACTCCTGACTCTGAGCAGGACACTCCAAGAATCACATGTGCCTGAGAGTGTTGCCCAAACACTTCTTGAACTCTGTCAGACTAGGTGCTGCGACAACTCCCCTGGGGAGCCTGTTCCAGTGCTCAGTTACTCTTTGGGTGAAAAACCTTTTCCTGATAGCTAACCTAAACCTCCTCTGACTCAGCTTCATGCCATTTCCTTGAGTCCTGACACTGGTCACGAGAGTGAAGAGATCAGTGCCTGCCCCTCCGCTTCCCCCCGTGAGGATGTCAAAGACTGCAGTGAGGTCTCCCTTCAGTCTCCTCTTCTCTGGGCTGAACAGTCCAAGTGACCTCAGCTGCTCCTCATAAGGCTTCTCCTCCAGACCCTTCACCATCCTCATGGCCGACCTTTGGATGCTCTCTAATGGCTTAATATCTTTCTTATATTGCAGTGCCCAGAACTGCACACAATATTCAAGGTGAGTCCGGACCAGTGCAGAGCAGAGCAGGACAATCCCCTCCCTCGACCGGCTGGTGATGCTTTGCCTGATGCCCCCCAGGACACGGTTGGCCCTCCTGGCTGCCAGGACACTGCTGACTCATATTCAACTTGCTGTCAACCAAGACACCCAGGTCCCTTTCTGCAGCGCTGCTTTCCAGACCCTCATTTCCTAGTCTTATACACACAACCACGGTTACCCCATCCCAGATGCAGAATCCAGCATTTTCCCTTATGGTTGGTGATTGTCCAGTCCTCTAATTGTTGAGGTTTCTTTTCAGGACCTCCCTGCCCTTGACTTGTGCCTGTTTAATGTTTGCAGCAGCATGCTGTTCTACTTACCCTCACTCTGACTTTAGTTTTAAGAACAGGCTGATGGAACACAGCATTTCCACAAATTCAGAGGCCTAACTGGCTATTGAACCCCTCAGGGCTATTTAGATAAAGATTCAACCTTAAGCTCTCAAAGAACTTACTCCCAAGAGTATACAGATTTCAGTATCATAGGAGGGCAGAAATTTCCCTTTTAGCTTGTGGTTTAGGGTTGACTAACATCTCATTCTGTTAAACAAAAAAAAAAGCCCATATCCAGCACTGATTTTGTGCATTTCAGCTGCTCTTCATATTGCTCAATGTCTTTAACAGATAGTTGCTTGCAGAAGGACTAGACAATGTAGAAATGTGTCTCTCATACTTGCAGATAATACTGTAAGCGTGTGCCTAGTTGGAGCCTGTGGTGAAAGAGGTCTCTTTACCCAGAAATCGTACCCAGAAGTATCACTGCTTTGGGAAATCATCTTGTACTGAATGTGGAAGCTGCATTTGACATGGTGAAGTGTGGCTCTGAAGTTGCTGTATCCTGATCCTTTTGAGCTTTCCAAGTAACTCTGATTTTTCCCCAAAGCTTTGATGTTGAAGGCTGTCCAGTCTGTTCTTTAAGTAGCCATGACTGCTTTTAGTTATAAAAATAGCAGTACTACACTTGTATAGTAGACACCCAGGGGCTGTGTATGAGAATTACTTTCTGCTCAGCCCTGTAACAGCGTTAGAATGGGGATGTGGTCCTCAGACTACATGCCAATACACCCATTTTATTCCAGTGCCAAAAAAGAAGAGAAAAAGCCCTAAGCTATCTTATTGATAAGCTTCTGAAAGCACCACCTGACTTGCAGAGAAGTATTTCAACAGGTATTCTGGACCTGTTAGTACAATTTCCAAATAAAACCGGACGTTCTTAAACTAATAAAATGCATTAGCCACTTAATATTTAGTTCACTATCAACCTATGAACAATATTCCTTGAAGTCGTAGTACTGAGACTTTTGCTTGGTCACAGGACCACAGAATCCAAGAATAGCACAGCTTGTCCTTTCTGGAGTGTGTCTGAAAAAGATGGGACAGGGAAAACATTGTAACCTGGCTGCTGCAGAGATAACATGCTTAATCCTTCCAGTTTTGCCAGGGTTTGGTTATGATCTGTCTGGAAGAGATCATTGGAGGTTCCCTTTAGAAGGCTTTGATTATTTTGCCACCTTTACTCTTAAAAAAGCTAATTTTCTATACCCATAAAGATTCGAAGGAACAGTTTCTGCAGTGTCTTCCCTTTGTAAAAGGGCACATGGAACTACTGTCTCATACAGAATCTGTACCCTCCATGATTTTAAAAGAAGGTACCATCACTGAAGCAAAATCCGGGCAGCAGACTTGGCATGATGTTGATGCAGAGTTTCTTAGGGTTAAACCCTTTATTTCTCTCTCTTTTTCCTCTGACAAGGTCGGCAGCTGAGAAAATAGAAGTGTTGTACAAGGCCCCTCATATCTGTTAGAGATGAGGTCACTCAGCAGGTGAACTCTGAAGTGGGAATAGGATCCAAGGAAGCAAATAGAGAGATAGAAAGAAAAACCTGGCCTCACTGATTAGTTGGGAAATGAGAACTCAAACCTCAGGGGAAAGGCCCACAACTTTCTTGCCCAATGTTTTAAAGGAATGTGAGAATGCTGGTTTTGTTGGTCTTTCTTGGCGTCTTCATATCAGCAATCTTCATCTGTTTTCCCTTAGTGCAACAAAAATCTGGCGTGGTATTTAGCCTAAAATTCTTAATTTATGAGCACTCACTAATTAGGCAGAAAGTCTGACAGCTTTTTTTTATTTGCTTTTAATTAGCTCATGCATTTCCTTATCTCTGCAATAGAACTGTCATGCTGAAAAAGCCGGACATATGAATTGAGTCAGAAAATGAAGTGGAGCCTACTTTTGCCTTTCTTTCATAAAAAAGATGTGATTTTAATGTAGAACGTGACCAATCCCACATAAGTATAGAAAGGATAAGGAAGGCTGTAACCTTTGTAGTTCACTCAGAACTTCTGGTAGGCTCCCCAGTGATGGCTGGTGGAGCAGAGGTTAGCACCTAACATGCAACATAAGATTCTGAAATCCCGAAGTAGTAGCAAAAGCAACAATTCAACATTCTGTCTAAACTGCACCCCTTATGCTGCTATGCTTACACCTTTACTATAGAGATGGAAAAAAGGAGGGGAAATATATGTAATTATTTGGATTTTGTCAGTTGTTTTTAGATTTTCAGCAGATGTGATAACTACGTAGCAGGTCAAGTCTTACATAATAGAGTATCAGAGAGTGATGCTGAAAGGGGAGAAGAGTTCTAGTATGAAGGTGGTACAGGGAAGTTTGGAACAGGATTTAGTTTCTGAAGTCCTAAGAAGCTGTAGAAAATGTTTGGGACTGTGACAATATATCAGTGGTCTTGGGATGACCATGATATAACCAGGATGGGACCAGCATGCATATTTTTAACCATACAGGGCTTTGAAATCCATAGTGCTGGTTGGAGCTTTCCAGACTGTTGTTGTGTCAGGTGCAGATGGGGCCAGACAAGGCAGGTTGTGTGGAAAGCAGTCTATGATATGGTGGAAGATGTTTTGGTCAGTTTGGAGGAATTTCAAAATAGCTGTCTAGTCCACGAAGCTGCTTGAGTACAGATGGTGACTGTTGCCTTTGGTGGTCAAATGCTAACTTGCAAAGAACAGGAAGTGTTAACAAGGTATGAGGAAATGACAGAAACATGCTTGCCAGAGGGTGGCAGAACATGTTCCTGGTTTGCTGAATAAGAAATTTTCTCTTGTAAATGAAATAATTCTCTAATGTAAGCAACAAGTTAAATCACGCTGCAACATATTAAAAAAAAAAAATAAATCCAAAGAGTTGTCAAAACTAAGACAAAGATTCCTGGAACAAAGGCCGGTTCATAATTTGTGGAACTTTGAACACACAGGCAGTTGTCAAAGCACAGCGTGTAGTGGAAGAAATGAAACAGACTGCAAACACTTGTGTTATGTGTGTTTGTATGTGTTTTTTCTACTTTTAATAGAACGTTAATTCAATGATCATTCTTGCTGTTCTAACTGAACTTTTATTAGAGTACCTGTTCTATACACTATACACTATGACAGTCTTCTGTGGCATGTGGAAAGATTGGAGTAGTTACAAAACTCTGAGTTATCTGCCCATGTCTATTGAAGTGTCTAATAAAATTGCAAAGCTTGCTATGCCTGAGTTAGGGTAATTAATGACTCTATGCCAAACTGATGCTATTTCAACAAGTTGTATAGAGATGCTGAGAGCACACCTACTTCCCCAGCATAGTTTTGTGCCAGGGATTTGCATCAACTCCAAAGCATCTAAATATATTTTTCTGCTCTTCAGAGTTGCTCTGGGTTTGAACTTAACAATTCTTCTGTTGTTGCCAGCTGTTCTGAAGAATAAGGCTGGTTTTATTCAAAGTTTCTTCAATTAAAAATTGCACAAGGTCAGTGTATTAAACATTAAAAAGCCACAACAAACAAAACCAAATGGCCTAAAAAACCCAAAACACAAAAAAATCCAGGCTCACCCTTAGGTTTAAAACTCATTAAAAAAAAAAAAAAAGTGATGTCATGGCTAGATTTTTGACAGTATTTGGGATCAACAGACTTCAATTCTTGCAATTAAAGATGGATTTGTCAGAAATACCTGTGTGTAGGAGGGCAGTTAATGGAAGTATTTTCCAAATTAGACTAGTCTAACTAGTTTTAAGGACTTGAAGTAATGGCATACTGTGGCGTGATGGGACCTATAACAAAAGCCAGTGTCCTAAATATTTTTTTCTTTCCCTGTTTTGAAGCACCTCTTTGATTCACTTCTGCCTTCCTGGGTGGATGGTGTTGGTGATATACTTCCACAGAAAAGCTAAAAGGAAAATAAGAATTAGTATTGTCTTTGAAAAACTTTGGTGCATAAATTTAGTCAGTAGTGCCCTTTATCTTTGAAAGAAAGCTAAGTATTCACACAAATACATGAAACCTCAGAATCAAGAATATATTAAATGTACTTAAAACATTATAGCTACTGTCATCAGTCTTGTTGATGTGGATGAAAACAAAGTTTTAAGTTGGCTTTGCTTCTTCTTCCTTTTGCATTATTTATAAAGTTAGGCCTGATGATGATTTTGCAGTCTGTGTTGGTAGTAGATGCCTTTACATTCTGCTGGCACCATCATTAAACAATGAATTGTATTATCTGGCACACCAAGCTCTGAAGTTTTAAATTATTCAAAAATGTTTTTGTTGTGAGCGGGCACATTCTCATTAGCATGTATCTGGTCAACCAGCCTGAATCAGTCATGCAGGGAAAATTTGCAAACTGCCAAGCTTGTCACCTTCTGTTAACTCAGAAAAGAAACTTGGCCTGAAATAAGTCTCGACTGGGAAGTGTGTGGACAATATTGATAGCAGATGGAACCCACTCCATTGGCTCTGAAGGAACTCAGTTACACGTTGATGAGCTAAGGCTGAAGAGCAAGGATGTGGTTAGAAGATGACTTTGTTATTTATTGAAATATGCAGAGATAATAATAGAACTTGCTGCCTTGTATTGATGAAGAATAACTGTCCAAACTTTGATGTAGGCACCTGTCACTGACTGACTGAATACAAAGCTACTGTGGAGAAGTCATGGACACAACTGTGCTCTGTGTACCTAACTACTTCTTAAAATAATTTTCTGGAATTGAAGAGAATATTGCTTAGTGTTTTTATTACTTTAAATATAAAAAAAATCCCTTTTATTCTCATAACTTCTATTTAAAGCAAGCACATCTTTATTTTTGGCAAGGAAATGAGCGCAGTAGCCAAGTCTAGCTTTCATTTGCATGAAAATTGAAGGCATCGCAACAAGGAAACAAACAGCAAGGCTCTTTTGCTTTGGTCCTGGCTTTCAAGATGTATAAGGATATTGATACATTTGGTATTTAGGATGAAATTTTGGTTGTCTTGAAATCAGGAGGGTTTTTACAATGATTTAAAGGTGGAGGAAAAACAGAACTTCATCCCAGAGATAACTCTCCCCAAGATCTCTGGGATTTTCAGCTAAAATGAATTGTAAGGATGATGAGAGAGTGGTGTATGTGTAAGACAGGTAATACTGTAGGATAGAATTTTGCTTTTTACCTGGTGTTTTGGTCTGCTGTGAAGGTAATGGTGGAGGAGAGTAGAATTTTTTGTATACCACATCCTTTTTTTTTTTCTGCTTCAGATTTCACTTGGTAAAGCTACACCTGCAAATAACTGAGACTTAATGCAAGTTTGATGGCTGATTCTGACAGAGCTTGATGTTTTATCAGCAAATTAAAGCATGAAATTTAATCTTTATTTTCCTTCACCAAAAAATATTTCTGGGTTGCAGAATTGCGGCAGCTGCCCACAAATGAATCTTTGGTCTGTTGTCTAGACTCTGCTTAAGCTTTCTTTCAGGTTACATAGGGAGCAATTAAATGCCTTTTTCCTATAGCAGTATCAGGGACTATAGTAATATTTTTCAGGACTCTGATTAGTATCACAGGAGACTGAAAGCTATTTCAAATAAGCCAAGAAGTTTTTTAGGGGTGGCCTATATAGGTAGGAACTAGGTCACTGGTTCAGAAGTCATAGAAAACCCATGGAAGGCAAAATGGAAGAAATAAAGTAAGGCTGTATATCCATAAGAGGGAATGGCTTTGCAATTGGCAAAGAATGGAAATTAGACTTGAATTTCTCACCCCATGATACTTGTTTCTGTTCCTTATTCATCAGTTATAATACTGTAAAGAAACTGAATGGTACCAGAGAAACAGCCAACTTTGTAGTTACACACTTATCTTTACATTTGGTATAGCCCAACAATATGCTAGGCCTTGACTAATTTCTTGGGTCAACTAGCAACTGTGTGTGTATTAATATATATATTATTACTATTTTTAAGAAGTATTCAGGTTATTTTGCTGATCAACCTTAGGTGCTTTTTTTGCTGTACCCAAAATAGAGCATAGTCATCACTTCTCAGACACTGCAAATGATTGTTACAGAGTATTTCAAAAGGCAATCTTCCTGAGTTGGAAAAAGAGTAATATTCCATAATGGTGATTTGGCTGTCTAAGGTAACCTCAAATCTGAGCTGCCAAACCAAAGTGGATTTTTAACAGGAGGAGAAAAATTCAAAGCAGAAAATTAGCAGAAAGCTTGTATTAGGTGTCCATACCAGAAAATGTGATATTGCTGATCATAATTTGAAAGTAAGTAGACTATTGCTATCCTGAAAGACAGTACTCATAAATAGGGTAGCATCAATATTGGTTCGGTCACTTAAGCCTAATGTAGTGGTGCACATATTTAAAGCCATAGATTTGTGTTGCATAGTACTGTTAAGTGTCTGACTAATGTAGTCTGTATGTCTCCTGGTGATTTTATGCAGAATGCTGAGCAACTGATCACCTATTACACCTTGAAATTAAATTAATGCTGGCAGATGAACTAGCAAACAACTTCAGAAAAAAATCACTTATGGACTTGGGTTTTTATCATTCCACTTTCTGTCCTACTTCTGAGGTCTAGGAGCAGAAACACCACCTATGTCAAGGCAGCAAATGGCTGTTCAGCCAGTGGGTGGAGTGAGTAGTGTTCTTGGTGTGTTTCAGGAAAGCATTTAATAATGTTTTTCTAGAACATCATGAGATTTTTTTTCTAGAACATGTCAGTAACTTCACACGTAGTAAACACTGTCAACATAGCCTATGGTTATTGAGGAAGCCTTATAGCATGCAGTTACCTATAATGATGAGTGACCACTTCTTTGGTTTCTGAGAGCTAAAAAGCCATGTTCAGGATTGATTCCAAGGGGTTTTAAATCAGAGCCTGTAAGAAGTTGTGGGTGCATTTGTCTTCTTGTACATATGGTTACTGGTAATATCTAGTGCTGTTTCTTTCAGAGAAGCATGAAATTTATAAAATAGGTGTGTGAGTACTCATACAGGATAAGGATTAGGCTAAAAATCAATATCGTGGTTGAACTAAGTAGCTCAAGTACTTAACAAAGGAGGTGTGTTACCATTATGAAAATGTCATGGATGGCTAAATCTTTATTGGATATGGGAGTACATAAATCAGAAGGCTCCTCTGACCTTTAGTTTGGTTGTAGACCTTTTCGTTATGTTAAGAATAAATATATTAACAATATGGAGAGAATAAAGAAGAGAGAACACATTTTGCTACATAAAATAACATGACTTTTTCATTTAAACATCAGTCATTCTCAGTGCATTAACTAGATTTTATCAGATTGTTTGACCTTTACTGTCAAGGGAGTAAATGTAATTTTACTTCTCCATAATGAAAATAACATCAGGAAATATATGCAAGAATGCTTGTTTAATTTCCTCCTCCCTACATTCTTTCTCTGGAAAATTATGAACTGTTGTCTCAGTCCTGTGAAGCATATTTTGCTTGATCTTGACTTTAAAATATTTACTTCAGAATAAAACAAATTAAGTTGATATTAAGTGAGGTAAACAAATTTGTATCTTTCACTATGCACTAACTGGAGTTAAACTACTGCTTTATCTTATGATTGGTGTTTATAGGTTTATGTGTGTGTCCATATGTGCATTGTATCTTTAACACATTAATATGAACAAGGTAGTTTAATTTACCATTATGTAAATTAAACTAAGCGATGATTCTGTGTTTTACCACTAAGTTTCTGTTCCTGCAAAGGAATATATATGATAGAACTAGAGAGCAATCTGAGAGAATATGAGAATGTTTGTCTTGGAGCAATTTAAAGAATCCTAAAATAAAGATAGAATTAGAACAAAAAAGGAGAATATTGGAACAGTTTCAGGCCGTTCAGAGAAGTGAAGTGGGAAATTCGGGAGATACTTTTGGAATAGGCAGATAATACTAAATCTAGCTAGTGGTAATGAGCAGCAGATGTGTTACCAAGTCTTATATTGCATGGTCCATCAAGAGTGGAAGCAGTGAAAATGATCCACACCACTCTTCCTCGCAGACACCTTTTTGGAGGGTGGTTTTGCAGGACCAGCCAATTACCAGGGAAGGCAAAATACCTGTTCAGTAAACATGTTGCAGATGCAAACTGGGCAACTTCTGGTGCTAACAGGTAAATGAAAAGTGCAGGAAGAACAATTTAGATGTTGAAAGTTTAGTTCTGAAGTAAAATTAACATGTTGTAAATAGAAGTTTGACGTGGTGATTTAGTATTAGTTGGCAAATATATGGTGCAGAGAAGACTAACAGCTGCTTAATGTACAAATGTAATGTATCCTACAGAGCATATGACTAAGAAAAACATAGGAAAATGAAAAATGTAGAATGAACAATTAATATTCTGTCAAATGCATCAAGTGATCAAATTATCTCAATTAAAAAACCACAGAAATATTGTATTGTATTACTAATCGTGGTGGGTTAGCAGCAAAATTCCACATCTTACCACACTCTCCCTTACTCCTTGGTGGGATGGGAAAACTAGGAAACAAACAGACATGAGAAAACTTGTGGACCAAGATAAAGACAGGGAGATTTCTCGCAAAGAACTGTTACAGGTAAAACAGGATTTCACTTGGGGATAATAAACTTGCTAGCAATTAAATTTGATTTGGGTAGTAAGAAACAAATAAATGTTAACCATCCCCTTCTGTCCCTCCAATTCAATCAACATCAGTCCTTTACTCTACACTCCTCTACCTGGCCTGGGTGGCACAAATGGGATTTAGAAGGGAATATAATCAACCCATAGCAGTTCTTCTCTCCTGTTCTGGCCCTCACACTTTTCCGCAATTCTGGCATGGGTCCTCTCCAGAGGCCATTTCCTCCAGGAAATATTCACCTGCTCTGGCATGGGTGTCTTCCATGGGCCGCTGTGTCAGTATCTGCTCTGATCAATTCTATGTAATTCACTTAGTCCACTGTATTTGGACTCGATGATCTGAGAGGTTTTTTCCAACTTAAGTGATTCTGTGAAATTATCTTCTGAAAAACTGGAAGGAAATATGCAGTAGGGAATAGAGTTGTTCATCCTCAGTACGTTTTTTGGTATTGTTAGTATACCCCTATTTTGTGGGTAAGTCATAGAGGGTGAAGGAAGACTATGTTGTGTCAGAGGGGAGAGAGTTTTTGTTTTATCGTAGATATATTACATATAAGTAAGTGTTTTGGGCATTGTATTACTCTTTGCTTTACTGTTTTATTGATGACAGAAGGATTCATAACTCAAGAGAAGTGTTTCACCTTAAGCAGGTTATGCAGTCTTATGGTCCCTTGTGTATGTACTGACGAGAGCGAAAACACTGACTTGCGGGCACTCACCACTTTATCCTGCTTGTTACTCGAGACTCTTTCTAACACTCCGGACACTGCACAAAACTTTGAGAAATATTAGTTTCGATTTTAGGATCGCTCAGCTTCTATCTAAGCTGCACTTTGTAGACTAGTTTTCAGTGCAGAATGGTTGCTCATGTGGCAGCATGTTTCTGAAAAAGCTCTGGTTTATGGACTTTATTTTTGCTTTTCTATAGATACCAAGCTGGAGGTGACTTGTAGCTGGGCTGGTTTTGGAAGATACAGGAAGTGTTTGATTTTGTCCTGATCTCTCTTACTCCAGTAGGGTAAACGCCCTCTATAGACCAGGAATCTACCAAGTAGGAGCAACCTCAGGCAGGGTGCAGAACTTTCCACTGCTGCTTCTTTGTGTCAATAAACTTAGAGGCTGCAATGTAGTATGATCTCAGCCAACTTTCCTGAGCCACATCACACTATAGCCCTGCCTGTCCTCTGTCTGTATCTGTACAGTTGAATGGTTCCATGGGAAAAGAGAATGAGAAGAATTGCATGGTGGTAGAGACAGAAAAAGCTTTCTTAACAAGAGCTTCAGAGGGTATTTAGTTGTATATCATTTGTTGTGATTTAATTCACAATGGAATAATCACATTTGTAGTTCTAGATGAGTGCCCGTTAAGCCTTTATATGATATCATAGCACTAAATATATTTCAGAAAGGGCAAAGAAGTCTCTACTTACTTCTCTAGACTAAAGATTCCTCAGGAGTTAAGACTCTTGGTCTTTTTATACAGAGTAAAATCCTGAAGAGTTTATGTTCTGTGAAGCGTGATCCACATCTCAAGAAGCTACACTTTATGACTATCCCCCTCTTCTGCTGTGTAGACAGGTATTTCTGGCAGAGAAAACACTGGATTTTTTGTAATCCTGCAGAAGCAGTTAGTGTGGACTGCATTTGTGAAATGTGGATGTAGCAGATGGCAGTGTACTACCAGGAGAGTATTTGTGGCTGGGGCTTTATGGTCCCTATTTTCAGGATTAATTTAGACCTAAAGGGTTTTTTTCCATAGAAGTAGAATAGGTTCAGTAAATTGAGTCTTTGATGTTTGTGTCTGCCTAGTGGATGGTATGTGGTACATATTGTCTTAGTCAACGTAAGGTTGGTAACTCCAAGGGAAAAGGAGTAAACTAATAATAAATCAGTGTAGTCTGTTGTCTGATGTACATCGAGAAGAGATTACTGGATGTGAAAGATGATTGTACCAATGTCCCCCTCCCCTTTACCAAAATATCTGCTCTGATTAGATAGCCACTTCTGTCCCTGCTGTGGTACACCTAAATAAACCCAAATAAATTCAAGAGGACAAACATATTGGTAAACTAGAGGTTAGTAATTCAATTGAGAGCCAGAAACAGAAAGGGTAACAGAGTTATAGTCAGCATACCTATGACACTCTAATTTTACTGATTTTAGAGTCAAAATCAAGGCATGAAAATGGTGCTACCATTCACTGAGAAAGTTGTGTGTGTGTGTGTGTGTGTGTGTGTAGGAGCTAAAGAAGGACATTGCAACAAGGTTGGCAAAAAGAAGCTAATGAGTTACAGCTGTATTTAAAAGAAAATCTTTCAGGTTTTGAAAATTAACTATTGATGGATGGATGGAGGCTGTGGCAGTTGACATAACAGTGGTGCCAAGTGAAACACATTTGTTACCAACAGGGAATAAAATATATGCTACTGAAACCTTTTAGCACAGCTTGTAACTTAATATAAATAAAGTATATTTTAAAATAATGCTGACAGTCATTCCCAAGAAACAATTTTACTCCCTTTGATTCTTTTTTGCCCCATCTCTTCTGCATCCCTTTGTGCATACATATGTGTTTGTGTATTGTTTTAATAAAGAACTGTGATCAAATTTCTAACTCTTACATCCAGGCTGAGGAGACACTGCATTCAGTGATATGCCTTAGGTATTAATTAAGCATTCAGACACACAAGCTCTCTCAAAATGTTAAAAAGTCACCATTCAGTTGGTTGTGGATTAGCATTAATAGTCCTAATAAATTTTTTTTTTGGTAATGTAGAAATGCCTAGAAACTCTAGTCATAGGCTATCAGAACTCTTTCAGGCATGGTGTGAACATAGCACAAAAAGGTGGTAATTGTCCTAGAGAGCTCACAATAGAAGTTCAATCCTGTTAGATTTGTTTGTTTGTTTGTTTTGTTTTTGTTTTGTTTTTTTGTTTTGTTTTTGTTTGTTTGTTGTTGTTGGGTTTTTTTGTGTTTTTTTTTTTTTTTTAACAAAGGGGCATCTTGTATTGTATTTTGCAGAATTCTTCTCCCACACCCCTCCACACACCCCCAGTCAGAATAGGGTTAAAAGAGAGTAAATAATCTAGTGCTGTCAGACCATTTATTTCATCATTGTTGCACCTAAATTTGAATTTAACTCCTGGTTCATGCACTGTGATTTGGAAAGATGGATATAGCAGGCTAAAACCAATTAAGGAACATGCTCAATCTCCAGGGCTTTGGAGGGGGAGGAATAGTAGACAGAAAGGAAGAAAAAGTAATTTTTTCCTCCTGTACTACTTGATTGTTCTTTTCATAGAGAAAATGCATATGTAATTGAAGGAGTAAAATAATTGAAACCTGACTTCAGCTCTTTAATAACAGATTGAATTTTTAAAATGCTGTGAGACACTGAGGTTCTGTCCAGTATTTGTAGTGAAAATGTGAAAATCGGGACCAAAACCATAGCAATGATCAGAGGCTTTTAAAATCTTATTCCACAGTTGGATTCTGTGTGCTCAGCAGCTGAGATTACTCTCTGTTGGTAAACATATGTTGAGTTTGAGTGGATTGATAAAGCTCATGATTAAGTGCTGCTCTGCCATCCAGCAAGTTTCATGTGGAATGCTGTCAACAATATCTGTCTACTAAAGACTATTAAAATGGTACCAACGTATTTTCTCAAACAAATCCCTTAGCAATATAAATGGGTCTTATGCTCAGCAGACATTAAAAGCAAATCACAAATAGATAGAGTGAAACCTTTGAAGAGGTATGACTTAGCCTAGTCTGCAATAAATCTTTATATTTCTTATGCTTTACTTTTACCATGAAGAAGCTTATTTCTGATTAGAGCTTTGGATTGCTGATTTACGTCTGTGAAAGTACTACATAGAATACTGATTGCTGTAATAATACAAATGATCCCTTTTTTTGTAGAATTTACTTTGCAAGAAAACATAAGGAAATATCCTTTTTACAGAAATGAACATGTTAGATGACCGTGTGAACACAGAACTGCATATTGTGTTGGCTCCAGATCACGGGAATGCTGCAGGCCTAACACATTCAGCATATTTGAGCTGTGGAAGTGAGCTTGAAACAATTACATACAAAATTAAAAATGAGATTTCTGTTCTTGGAGAGAATACAGAGAATGATGGTGAGTGCCCCTAGTGTGATTAAACAAATGTGTCTTTCTTAAGGTTTGTATCAGTTTACAGAGCTATGGGAATTTGGAATGGATGTGACTAAGGACACTCTTGGGAGGACAGAAGAGTCTAAGAACTTGAAGTTTCATTTGAGATGCTATTCCTATTATTCTAAAAGTAAAGATGTAAAGGGGTGGGATGTGCTTTTAGCCAGATGCCAGCTTAGGTGGTTGCAAGCTCATAATAGTGTCTGCATGTCAGCAGTTCTTGGAACATTTTATATGTAAAACTTGGTGGTGGTTGGGAAGGAAGGATGTGATACAGGGAGGAACAGATTTATAGCCATATTCTGCCACCGTTCATCCTTTGTGGTAATAGTTAAATACATCTGCTGCTATATTAAAATAAATGAACTGATTTACCAAATGAGCCATAAATGCTCCACCTAGAAAAGGTAGAGGGTAAAAAGGAATAAAACATCATAAAATGCAATGTTTTATGAAAAATGAAGACTAGTTGATGCTGCTAGTGAAAGCAGAGTAAGATGTGTTTTGATCTACCTCCAGTACTTCTGTTGTGGTCTTTTTGCAGAGGAGAGAATTTTAGATGCTTTCAGCACTTTGGAATGGGGAGTAGAAACTCAGTCCACCAACACTAAGAAAGTAGTTGACAGAAAGAATAGTAGTGAGTAATGACTCAGAGCAGTTGAAAAGAATTCTGACATTCTTTTTCATTCTGAAGCCAGTTTTTATAGAGCAGATTTAATCCGATATGTGAGCCAATTCATATAGACAAGTTTGGAACTACAGATGCAAAAGAGAAGTAGAAAATGTCAGGAGTTTAAACTTTTATAAAGGTTGACAAGATAGAAAAGAGAGAGGAGTTGATAAGGGCAGCAGTCTTGAAAGGAAACCTTTTAAGCAAAGATTTTCTGAAGATAATCCAGAGATAAAAAGCTAATTATTAGGGAAAAAATCTCAAAACGTAAAATGAGTAAATCTTTCTGAAAGAAATGGCTATTTTTACCTGCATATAAGAGCAAGTAAACATTTGCACTTTAATATTTTCATTTTCAGTTTGAGTGATTATGCATAAAGACACTACAATTGCATTAGCATTTTAAGGGTTCAGATTTCTAAATGTCACTTTCCCTTCCAAAAAGAGGAAGTGCATCCAAGGGCTTCTTTTGTTATTAATTATTTTTAATATTTGTTATTTAGTTAGAAGACTGTAAGATGTATCTCCTGAAATAACCTGTAAGTATTGATCAAGGTTAAATAAAATTAAAAAAGAAAATGAATGAATTTTTTTTTATGGTACATAGCATTGAGTGGTCAGCTAACCTTTACTTTTCTAGATGGCTTAGCATTTTTCTGGGAGACCTTATTCACTGGCCTCATAGGAAATGAAATACTGAATTCTTGGACTGAATGCAGTATTTCATGATTCCGTGTTCTAACTTTTGCAGTGTATGGATTCTCTAATAAGCTCTCCAGGTAACCTTTTTAAAATGAGTTGTGGAATCTCTAACTCAGAACTGTTATCTCCACGGATATATGCAAGTGTGTATTACCAGTGGCCTCTCTGACTTAAAAAAAAAAAAAAGAAAAAAAGTAAATATTTGAGTGTTAAGTAAGCGAGTAGCTGGTGCCCAATCGTAGTAATTTGTCCAGCAGTTCCAGAGGTTTTCTACCCAGTACTTCTGGATTTCTAACAGATTTTGCCTTTTTTTTTTTTTTTTTTTTGTTCTCCAGGGATATATTCCTTCTGATGCCCTACTAAAAAAGGAAAGGTATTTTGGAGATATTTGCATATGGTCATTAAGTTGACTGTGGGACTCCTGTTACAGGATATGCTTTCTGACAACAGTTATATTGTTCTGTAAATGGCAGAAACCCTTACCTTATCCTAGACCATGAAACCTTTTAATTTGCAAGCATCCTGTGACCTAGTGTTCCCTTAAGGCGAACAGGTGCTCTGCTCAACCTTCATACTGGAAAAGATGCTTAAAGAATTGTGAACAGGAATGTGTCAGACCTGATTCTGAAGTCCACTGTACTGAAATAGAGCATATGTGAAGTACAGCCATCCATGCAGATTTAATGCCCAGTAATTTCAGATCTAGGAGCTGAGTGTCTTTCTGTTCACCAGCACACGAGATGAATTCTGTAGTTAATTGCACAGTTATCTGTCAACTACATGTTAACTTTTTGTGACTAGGAAGAACTAAGATATTCGGGGCTTCGTCTCTTAAGTTTGCCATCCCTTTGCAGATTAGAGATGTTATGCCAGTGAATAGGGTGGTGTTGCCAGCAAACTGTCGCTTAATGGTAACTTTAGCAACATCCTGTCAAGAAGTTACTGACTGCTTTCTTGTGTTGTGAACTTGTGAGCAACAATATATATAAACTTTGCCTTTGTTTTGTTAAAATAAAGGTTGGTAATTCATAGCACTGAATTGCTCAGTTTTTGGCATGGCAAATACTTTGGGCTGACAGAGCAGATTGCTAATGCTGTCAAAACAATAAGAGACAATTGTCTTACTAAAGAAGAACTTGAGAATGCGTGCTTAATTTTCTAACAATTACAGCTTGATAATGATCTCTTCTTCTGAAATATCTTCCTTGGAATTCAAGTTTTTGCAAGTGATACTGGGATGCTGCAAGCAAAGCTCACTACTTTGGATCCAAAGTTCAGTATAACAAAGAGTTGTGAAAGTCACCTTTGCTTTGCAGGTGGAATATATTTTAATTATGTGTACCTTTTATTCCAAGGACTTTAATTTGAATTCCTAAAATATAATCAGAAATGTTTCCATGTAATTCCCTGTTACAGCAAAGAGGATTAGAAGTTGAAAAGTTATCTGATATCTGCAGGTAATAAAGCTAATTGCTTGAGGCCTGAGGTTTTTTTGATTGAGCAATTACTCATTTGGCCTAGCCTGAGAAAACCATTCATCATAATGACCATTTTACAGTGCCTCCTTTCCCTTATGGGCTGGACCGCAGAGGTCATCACCCAGTCGTTCAGGTCAGTGGAAAGGTCACACGTCTCCTCTTGCTTGACTGTGGGCCCAGAGTGCAAGTTGACACTGGGTTAACAAATGGCCACTCTTCTCCTAATTATAGGAAATGTGGCCGGATTGTAGCAATGGGTAGGGTTCAGACTTAGGAACATACAGGCAGTGTCTGGACACGTGGTTAAAAGCTAAAACAACAGTGAGTTTCACTCTCACCTGAACCAACCTAGAGTTTCCTAAATTACATATTGTTTGGCAGTTGCTTCATGTTTTGTATAAATGTGGTACAGAGAGAATATACCCATAACAATTCAAATTGCTCATAGTATTGGTTTTTAGTTTGTTTTGAGGCTCTGATCCCTTGAAGATTTAAATATAATTATTTTAAAAAATTGCCGAATCATGCCATTAACAATTGGGTTTACACATTTATACTATCTGTATAATCAAATGTGATGTATTCATCTTAATATCTTTATAACAATGTTTATTTTCAGTAATAGACCTTAAAAGAGTATATTAGTCACTCAGTATTGATGAGTATAGAATGAGCAAATAATATATTATAAGCATGATTCAAAAGGAAAAAAATCTAAATACTGCTTGTTTATGACCTGCATCTGAGATGCATAACTTCTTGTTGGTTTTGTTTAAGCTTCTGAGTGATAGAAACATATGGTGGGAGGAAAAAGAAGCTCAAGATTTTGGGTCATCTTCTCAAGGTTGATTAGATGATCCCTAATCCCTAATTCCCCGTATCATATATGTGCCTATCATCATGTTCTAGGAACGTAGCTTTCCGAAAAACATTCATAGTTTGTAGGGTCCAGTGCTGAGCAAAGAAATGTAGAAGCTTGCAGTGTTAGAAATGTGTCGTAAAACCAAATCTTACTGCTTTGAGCGAAGTGTGCTAAGGTGGCCGTGTAGAGAGAGCGGGAATTGTTAGGCATTTAGATAGAAGTGCTGTCAGTATGTGGGTGAGAGCACAAATTATGTCACTGATTGCCAGTCTCCTGGTCACATGGTCAGTTCCAAACAGGACTCGCTTAGGACTTGAAGTGAGAGCTGACTGTGTGCTCTCAGTGCTGGTGCACCATATGCTGCGGATTCTGATCCTGCTACTCCCCTGTTGCGTGCAGTTTTACTTGTACTTGGCTTGTCCTTTTATTCCCTTTACAGCAGTTGGCTGATAGTTAAGACTGAATTGCAGTTTAACTTATTATACTCTTTGGAGAGCAAATACAGTATCCTGTCACCTGTAAATTGCCTCAGCATGATGCAAGTTGTCATTTCAAATGGGAATTTTCCTATCTGAAAGGAGATGTGTGGATTAAGATCTCTTTCATTACCTTGAGAAACTTATAAAGCCTTTTTTTCTGCAAGGCTTTGCAGGCTCTGCAAGGAGGAAATACATTTGCAGGAAAATAGACTGCAGACAATGTGTGGTATCAAGTGCTTTGAAGCATAAAAATAGATTTGCCAAGATGTATGTATGCGTGTGTATATTTGCCTGTCTAAGTATGTTTATGTACCTATGAATCAGTCAGCATATTTTCATCTTTTAATAACCTTGCAAGCTTGCTTCTGAATTATAATCTACCTCTTCTTTCTGATATTTAAAGATACTCATATAATTCAGTGAGTTTACTAGCTAGCCTGACTGGCTTTCACTTCACATCTGTTTGTGGCTCTGACAAGAGCAACTTAGTACTATTTTTACTTCAGCAAAGCCAACACAAAGCAGAAGGGCAATGTAATGAGAGTGATTTTTGCGTAAACTTGTGATGCAAATTTTATGCAGGTAGCTTAGACCCAGACTTCTGTCCAATAGCTAGTGATTTTTAATCTGTACTTTACAGAAAAGCTAATGATTTTGCACAACGAATATACAAGTTTCTCCCACTATCTGTCTCAAGTTATAGAAGTCTTTGGAGTTATGTTTAAATGAGTCAGAATACACATCAGCTGGGTTTTTTTTTGATCCAAGTAAAAACCCCGTGATTTAGGACAGTCATTAATATTCACAGAATGCTGTAAATGTAACGGATGTTTAAAGAATCGGAGGGGGGGGGTGAACCTACAGTTTTTTCACAGACTAATTCATTGCTTTGTGGTTAATGGCAAACTGAAAACTTTTCCTCTGAGCAATCCCGTAACTTCCTTTAGCAGGTGTGTGTCTCGGTGAAAACTTCATATTTAGATCCGAGTTGCTGCTATTTTAGTGTTTTCCATAAGAAGCCATGAAGCAGTTTTGGTAGTACTTTTCCATCCCCAGCATATTCAAATTCAATGACTGCTACTTTTTTTTTCTGTGCATAATGCATTGTGCATTATGTATTGTATTAACAAAATTTTTATTACAAGTGAATTTGACTTACTCTTCAAACACAGGTATGGGGAAAGTCTGTGGTTTTGGGTTGTTTTTTTGGGGTGGGGAGTGGGTAGGGCTTTGTTATGTGATCTTTTGTTTTGAAACTGTCACTCGTGCTGCAGTCTGCTGCATAGAGCTTCTCCTCTGCTGCTGTTTTTCTTGTAGATTGTTCTCAGGCCTACCTGACCACATTCAGTGTCAGTCAGCTCATAACACTTGCATGTATTCAGAAATATTTCACTTGCAAAGACCCTATATTTAATAAACTTATAATTCTACAGTCGAAGATGTAGGTTTTTTTACTCCTGAATAGGCTCTGTGTTTACAAAAGTGTTTTCACTTCTGTGTTGTTGTGGACTCAAAATCAGACTTGGAGTCTTCTGTCTTTACCTGTGTTGTGGAACTACTGAAGTTAGAGTGAAATCATTTTTCCCAGGGCTTAGGCTGTATCTAGGCTTCATGAAAGATAACCAAGCTAGCTTAAAATTTAGCAAGCTGATTTTAAGTAGAATGGTCTGTGCTGTGCCTCTATGCAGCTTCAATCATAAATAAATAAATATACTCTCAATATTTAGTTCTTCACTACTAGTGCAAAGCTGCTTGTATTTCCTGCTATTTTCTCCTGGTTTTCCGTTTTGCATCTGTTTACTGGAGAAGGAGAGACATACTACACAGTGCAGCTGCCGTGTTTCTTTTACTGCAGAGACAGGATGAACAGGACCATCACTCCATGACTTGTTAAATGTTACTGTTTCTTCCAGTCTCCCTGTCTCAAGCTGTTTCTCTGCTCTCCAGGTTAACTCGTTCCTAGCTTTGAGGAGTAGTTAGTCTTCTGGTTCTGCATATTTAATGGTAATCATCTGCTAATACTTAAGTGCTTGGAACTACTGAATGTACCTCATTTGTGCATAAATACCTTCTTCTGTAGTGCTGTTCATATACTGCAGAGAAATTGTAAATCCCATTCTGTTCTAGACACAGATTTTAAAGACTTGTACATTCTTATAACATGTATGGTGAGTCAGCTAGAAAGTCAAGCAATGCCGTCTTTCAATATAATGCAATCAAGTGTGTGTGCAATTAAGTCCATAATTAGAAAGAACAAAGTTCCTAGATATTGCCTGCATTTCATTTAAATGCGGCCACTTGTTAAAACAGAGATCTTTGAGATTAGAATGCAATGAAAAAGGTTAAGTTTTTTAAATATGGATTCGTAATTGGATATACAGTCTTCCACTCCTGGGTCACCAGTTCAAATCTATCCCAGGTCAGTAGTCACTGAATCCTGGTACCATCTAACAGCTGGCGGTTTATGTGAAATGAGTAGCCTGTCTTACTTCAGTTTGTAGTGAACAGGTGTCCACATTGCAAAAAAGTTACTCCAATTGTTAGCTTAGCTGGCGGTCTTTCTGTGGGAGCAAAACTCTGTGGTGTTGAAGAATTAAATTGCCCTGGAGCACTTAAAAAGGATTTCTCCAAATTGACATTGAAATGGGCAATTGAAAGTGGGCAAAACAGTACGTTTTATAATTCTCAGATCCTTTTCCTAAACTGCAAATAAGGGGAGCTGGAACACATAATATGGTGGCCAAGATGTCTGTGTCAGAAATTTTACTTTTGTTAAAAAAAAAGGACAACCTAATATAAGTATCTAAAGATCAGAAAGCACTTATTTATCAACATATAGATTTTTTTCATGCTCTACAACGTAGCTATTAAAACTCAAAAAAGCCAGTGAACTAAAATTTAAGGCGTTTCCTTGATATTGTCTCCTGTTCTGTGTTGTTCTCATCTGATATTGTCTCCCAGACCACTTTTCACAATCCCAGTCTTCCATGAGAGCAAAGCTACATTGATATTTGAGCATATCATTAAAACCTGATATTTTCAACAGATATACACCCTGCCTGTAGGTGAGAGAGAATCTTTGACAGATGAAAATCTAAAAAAATAACAAATTAAAGTACTTAGTCATAGGGATGGATCATTTAATAGTTTTGTCTTGGTCACTCCTGTCCCCCAACTTAGTAATGTGGCATATGGCCTGTGAATTTTTTTAAAAGCTTCTTTTCCAGTAAAGCCCCCATTACAGTAAGGAACCTCTTCCCTTTCTTCCTCTATAATTTTGTCCCACTGAAACAAACGAGATCCAGTGCTTGAGGCAGAGCATGTGGTGCTGCTGGAAGAGTTGGCAGGACCTGTGTGTTCTCAGGGAGCGTGCCCTGGCTGAGTGAGGCAACGTGCTGCTCGAGCCAAGGCCATTGCAGGATTTCAGCAAACATCACTGAACTCTGCCCTGCCTCAAACACACAGCCATGGGTATTCACACACCAGGACTGGTGTGCTGGGGAAAAGGAAAAATGTCATGAGGACATGCAGTGAAAGGTGGCCTCGCAAGGGCACAATGTTACTCAGTTTTTCTTCAGCCTAACAGGTGGCTTGTCAACATAACTGTAATTTTATATAGAGGTATTCAGAAGCTTTAGAGACATAGACTATGGCATTTCAGTTATGTCCATGCCTTTGATACTGGCGCTACAGTGTTGGGAATGGTATGGCACTATTTAAACTCGGTGTATGACAGTGTTGGCTACACGGTTGTGTGGCTGGTGCCAGCTCAATAATTTCTTGTGTCAATGACTGCTCATGCTGTGCATGTAAGGGCAGCTGGAGTAGTAAAGCTTTGGTTTTGCAGATTTGTTGATAATACAGATGAACACAGTGTTACAAACATCACAGTAAAAAAGCCTCTTGCTTGACATTCCATCAGCTGAACATAGGAGTTTAATAAGTAGATAATTGCACATGGTTTAAAGTGTCACCTTTGGTAATGGTTCTGGTCCATGTAGAGTGTGTGCTCTATTTTTGTTGTCTCTCAAGAGGTGCTATATTACATTCTCTGAAATCTTTAGGAAGAAACAAGGACACTTTTTTGATTTGAAGAGTGGCTTAGGAGTATTTTAAGCCCCTGGATTAGAACAAGCCAACTAAGTTAAAATCTGTAAGATTTCTTCAAGTTAATAAATAATACTATCTTTTTTCAGTTTTTTTATTTTGACAGATGATTTCTTTCTCATCACATTTGGTCTGAGTAGCTCTACTGGCTTTCTTAAGTTGTATCAGTATATGTGAAGAAAGAGCATGGTCGCAGATAGATACTTTCAGTTCTGCCACGTTTTGATTCCCATGATAGCACCAAGGGTCCTTAATGTGTTAAAAGTCTGCTTATGTCTCTGTAAAAGGAATTGATTAACAATGAGCCTGATTATTTTTTCCTTTAAGGTGAATAGAGCTTTTTGCTGGTGGTGTCAGAGGCACTTGATACAGGCTGTGCTGCTGTGCCTTTTTTATGAAGAAGAAACTGTGGGATTTATATTCATTACACTCTGCCCATCAACCTGAAATAAAATCATGTTAATTTCTGATTTCTGCCAGTAGATGAAAATATAAGAGAAACAAGAACTGATCAAACTGCTCATCAATATTTCTATGGCAAACCAGTTACTTTTCTTGGACTGAAAATTTTCATTTAAATTTGAACTGTGAATTGCCTTGTTTAGATGAACATTCCTCAATGACATTTATTTAACTTAAATTTTTGTCCACTATCTAAGAGATCTTGTGTGACTGTTGTAGCCTTAAAATCATGTTGCAGAGGAGATAACCTTCTGTAGTAACATCTAAATGTAATAACATTAGGCTGCTATTTTATAGTCACTGAAATAATAAATAACCAGTTCTAATGCTTAATTTTTCATTTCATTTGCTGTCAAATTTTGCTTAGTGAGTTGCTGATGGTCTGCTATGTACTTTGTAGTTGCTTCTCTCCTTTTCACTTGCAGATGCTTCCTTTGATGCCTTGAAAGCTGTAAGGAAAACAGAGGAATGATTGCTTAGATCTTCCCTGCTGTTGCTTGCAGCCCTAAGAGCAGGGAAGTGGCATAAGCAACACTACCAGTTTGAAACGGAATAAACCTCAAACACCTACTTGTTAACAAGTTTGGAGTTTCAGAGAGGAGGAAAAGACTGGGCTTTCTTTGGATATACTAAGAGCAAAATGAGGGAAAAAGAGCAGTGTAAGGGTATATGAAAATAGTCAGAAAAGTCAATAATCCGCTCTGATTAGGACACCATGATGTTTCTTCCTATCTGTTTAAAGCACCCTATTAAGAAGCAGGAATGCCAAGAGGGAGTATTCAAGTCTGTGCAGTGGAGCAGTGCTCAGTGCTGTCTTCTTATACTCTTTGTTCTGCAGTTGCTCAGCAGTGCAAAGAGGAGGATGCTGAAGTTGCACCCCTGACAGAGGATATTCTCTTCCTCTGTGTGGAGTGGCCTGAGTGCCCAAAGACAAGAATCCGAACTGCTGAGCAGGGGAGAGGACAGAAGACTCATTTTGACCCTTATGATATATGGCAGGGTGGTGATAAGTTCTAGGTAACCCATTTTCTTTCACGTGCAAGTGTTGGAGACTTTGTGTGGTGTTTGCAGTACAATGAGTAGGATTGCTCATTGCTATGCTAGTCAGACTTCTTTGTCAGAAATCTGGGCCTATCCTTTCCCACCATAGCTGTTGAAATCTGGAGCTTTAAGTCAGCAGAGATTGATGTTAATTTAAGAGGTTAAACAATATGTCAGTTAACTAATTTGGGTGTTACAGAATCATTATTTCATAACTTCATGCATATAATAGCAACCCTTTAAATGGAATAGATATGATTTTCGTAGGTGGTCACTGCTGGAATTACTGATGATGTTCAAGAATAAAAATCTGGAGGAATACCAGTGTTTCAGGTAAGAGTGTGGAATGAATGATCTGTTGTAGCTTATGTTCTCTAACTGATCAAACTGATACTTTCCTCCATAAAAGAGAAAATTGTGTCTGGATGTTTTGTCTTGTGCTAGCCTGAGGTATCATCTTTGAAGGTTACTTTAGCTTTTGTGAAAGAAGAAAGTCTGCCATAGTGAAAAGCTGTGAAAACTTAAAAATCAAACCTCCTGAATTGCTGACATTCCAGTGCAGCAACTTCTAGAAAAAAGACACTGGTCAGCACCTAAGAACAGACAGAGGGCTACAGATTTGTAATTTATCTGGGAATTGACAAAAGACTTACTTCTTTGAATGCTACTGTAGTGTATTCCACTAATACAGGAAATAATTTGCTATTACTAGAACAACCAGGGAAGGTTGAGAAAACCAAAAATGCACCCCACGTGCATGCAATCCTGTGCAATGTGCTCTGGGATGACCCTGCTTGAGGAGGGAGGTTGGACCAGATGACCCACTGTGGTCCTTTCCAACCTGACCAATTCTATCATTCTGTAATGCCTTTTATTCAGTCAAAAGTGGCTCCCTGTATGCACCAAATCTAACGTATGAAGGACTATCACAGAAAGAGCTTGATTCGTATGTTAGTAAAAGAATAAACAGCAAGCTAAGGAGTAGTAACTCTGTATTGCCACTGAATTTCTGCTCAACAGATTGATAAGGACTTGTGCAACTCTTGATAATGGTTGAAAGGATAGTAACACCCAGTATGTGTGTATATATACCATTCAGCTCCCTCCACCTCCAACAGTCCTTTCATCTTATGCATCTTCTTAGTGAAGGTAGGAAAGGGGGTTTGCTCTTGTTTGTGTGTTTTATGTGTTGGGTTTGGTATCCATGCCTGAAAAATCCCAAATAATATTGGACATGTTATCACCTTTTCTGTGAATTCAGCATTTCATATAGACTGTCTTACTTAGTACCTTGTCTCAAACTGTATTAGTCACATAGACTGTTCTCAGTTGGGATCATTAGTGGATTACATTGCCATAAATGTAGTGTAGCAAGTGTTTCATGTGTAATCACTGGTAGCAAGTATATCCTACACAACTGTTGAAGAAAAAATAGGCCTTATTGTCATAAGGTTTTTTAACTTTAGTATTTTTAAAGAAGACAAAAATTTACATTAAACACTTTGAAAATCATTTCATGTTATTTTAGAGGTAAAGAAAATGCTAGGTAAATACATGTTTTCTTTACCTGAGTGAAAACAATGACACAGTTCCTTGTGCAATTGATTAATATATACTGTTATATAGTGAATATTATATGGGTGAAAAATGAGAGTGTAGAAGGACAGAAGAGAGGATGGTTGTCTTCACAACTCTTAGCATCTGATGGATTTGGCTTTAAATGCATTGTCTACAGATCCATGTGTTTTACTGAGGATGGAGAGAACCTGGGTGTGTTGCTAACTTCCACTTCAGCTCAGGAGGCCACTGAAATTTAATTTATTTTCTGATATTGGTGACCTAGCTCACAAAAATTTCAGTCTCTGTGACTATATAGTTTTTCACAGACTTCTTGTCTTACTCATATCTGAAAAGCTAGGAATTTTTGATCTTAGATTTATCAGTGTTAGCCTTTAACAAAGAGGATTTTGTAAACAAAGCTGTACTTAAATCCCTGGCGGCAAACATGAATGAATGCTTGAAGTGGGGATTTGACTGGAAGGTCATGAAGACATTTTTTGACTGCTGAACTGCATCAAGTAATCTGTGTAGGTTTTTGAAAGATGTCATCTATGCAGTGCTTTCATCTGGTGGTAGTCATGTTAATAGTAATAAGAATATTATTGGGAATACAAAAAGGGAAGCTGAAAATATTTTGGAAAAAGAAAAATTAGGACTAGGAATTATTGTTAATTTCTTAAACATGCTTCTCATTGTGTGTTTGCAGTGTAGTGTGTTAGCTCTTGCTTCAAGAGCTGTGTCCATCTGATACTCTTTTAATGTCATATCTAACTTCTCTCATTGAAACAATTTTTCCTTGTCTGCCAGGACTCAGATAAAAGGTGCATAACTGATACTTTGTATGCTTCGTTTTGTCTTTTACTTGTTCACATATGGAGTCTACCATTATATGGATACTGTGCAAAATCCTGTCTTGTCTTTTGTAGACCAACTTGGCATCTGTGTGATTTGATTATTGGAGTGGCATTACTGGCAAGATGCTGTTTCAGAAAATTGAGTTGATCCTATACTTATGTCTAAAGCTATCTGGGGCACTGTAATACTTCACATTAGAGCATGAATGTGATCAAGTACAACTTCAAGGTGCTTGGAATAGATCACAGATGCATGAAGATGCCTAACTGCATTGTTCCTCAGTTGGTTGATCTTTAAATACTTATAGGTCACTGGAAATGAAGATATGTTTTAGTCTTGTCTGTATTTTAGTCCTGGGAAGCTCACTTCAAAAGGTAGGTCTTAAAAGGTCTTTGCTTTTATCTTGAACACACAACCCCCTTCAGAAACTTCCTTTATCTTTTTGTTTCAATTGACACCTACACATTAGGTTAGCCAGTGTACTAAATGGTCATGTCTAAATGCTTCCCTTTATGTGTTTCTAAATGTATTTTTTTTCAGAAGGGTCAAATTAGAGCTTGTACACTCTGAGCTGTGGTAGTGACAACTAACAGGACCAGCCCAGTTCTGCCTCTTCAGGCAGACCGTAAGAAAAGCATCTTTTTAAATGTAACCCTCGTAAAATTACTTACTCTGAAAGTGCACCTGCTAGACATGTTTGTGTTTACTTTCCCATGGACTCTTCTTACCTTATATTTAAGGGGTTTTTTTTGTTCATTTGGTGAGATCATATAAAATATGATGGGTTTTTCAATAAAATTTATGGGGGTGAATATGAAGAGGGGGAGGGTATGTATGAGAGAGAAATAAACAGAGAATGGAAGGGATAGGAAGGGGATAGTTCTCTGAAATTTCTAAATGTTTTCATTTAGCCACATACAGAAGAAGAATACTTTCACTTTTTTCCTATTGTACCTATTTTTCCTACTATGCTACCATTCTGAGCAGAATTGCTTCAGAGTATTATGAATGCATTTTGTGAGCAAAAGTAATAGTATCTTAGTTGAACAGATCCAGAGTTAGCATTCTAATTATTACGCAGTTCTAGGATCATTTAGTGAAAAAACCAGGGGAGTTTCTCTGGGTATGGAAAAGGAGAACTAAGAGTAGAATTTAAATCTGGAATTCATATATATAGTAGTTTTGTACTTCAGCATATGTTTGGAAATATGTTGATGAAACTAGAGTAACACCATATAATAGCTGGTTCCAAAAGAGCAGGCAAGGTCAGTGGAATGCTTTTTTAGCAAGGAATGCTTAGACATATTCTGTTAGTCCTTACAAGATTCATGTAGGATCAAAATCTGCTACCAAATGCTGCTTCACTTTTCTCTGTAGCAAGGACACTTCACTTTTGAATTACAGCTGTTGAAACCAGCTCTTACAATAACCAAATTTGGTGGGGTGGCAGGGTGTTTAAAATTGATACCTAAGCCTGAATAAACTTTCTGGAGTTCTAAAATTTTTTACTGGATTATAACTTGTTGTTTTATAGCATGGAAAGTAATTTATGGCAGTTAAAATAAGTGATAAATGGGGGTTTGAAATGTGCTGCTTTCTCCTAGTAGGTTAGGGGTTAGATGTGGAGGACAGAGAAGCTGTACAGGCAACTCAGTGCTTCTAGTTTGAAACAAACCCAAAAATGAAACAGACCAGTTGTCTCAGAAGAATCTAAGAAATTGCTTTGAGGGTCTTTTTTTTTTTTTTTTGTAGTGTAAATTTTAATTTTAAAGATATTACTACCTTCTATTCTGAATTTCCCAGGCTGTGACCTCTGATAGCATCATCAAAACTACAAATTGTGGTCTTTAGGTTTTATTAAATGCTGTCATAGTATATTAGGTTCTGTCTGGGGAATGAAAGATTATAAATGCCTCCAAAGTTCATCCTGTGTGCTGTCTTTCTCAGGCGGGGTGGTTGTCGAAGTGCATATTGTTTAAATTGATAGAAGAGCTAGACCTTTTCCATTTTCCTTAGTAATGAAAGTCCATTCGGTGGCTTTTTCCTTATTTATCTGTAGCCAGTAGCCTTTGTGGATTCAGTCTTTTACAAATAGGTGTTAGAGAAGAATCAACAACTGGAGCAGTTTCTTGTATTGATGGAGGATGACTGTGTTAGCCTGCAGTGGAGGTTGAGTAGCCAGCCTTGCATCCTGCTTTCCAGATATCAGGTAGCTGGTGCAGGCTATATGCTCTTGAAAGTGAAGGTCTGTACATTGCAGAGTATGGCATCCTCACCAAACTGCCGAAGGATTATTTCAAGCCTATTCTCATTTTGCTCTACCAGTAGTTTCAGAGTCAATTTTCAGACCCTAATGAGGCATTTCTATTATTTCTTCAAATGCAAGCTTTTCTGCTTAAAAAAAATACTTGATGGATGCTGCATTTTTCTGGGTGACCTTTTCATTTTTAGTAGGCCGAATGGGCATAAATAATGAAGCTCCATCATTCTCACTTCTGCATAGATTCTGCAGAGAGAAACTGTTGATAAATACCTAGATAAATACATTTGTATATGTTAGGGCATTCACAATAATATTTCAGATGAAGTAGCAGATGCAATTGACTCAGTTTTATTTGCATTGAGTTTTGAAGCAGTCATGTAATTTAGTTGCTTTATTGCCATCAAGTGTTTCAATTCTAACATCTGCGTTACTTAAAATGCTGATACTGAGAAGTACAGCAGGATACATAAATACTTTAAGAATTAAATGATTCACTAATAAAACTAGTAGTTTCAATATTTTAATAGTAACACTGGTGGGATATCAATTATTTCAAAATGGTATTTGATCTGCTCTCCTATGTATTTGTTACAATTCTTAATTCCTGTATTACTTAAGATAGTGGTATTCTTTGTTCTGCTCTTAAATACATAAAGTGAAGTGTGTGAAGTTCAAGGAATTTCAACTAATTTGACTTTTTTCCCAGTGGAACATTATCTCTAGGATATTAAAAAAATAAACAGTGAAGCTAATGAATTTTCTTCTAAGTTCATTATTAAAATCATTTCTTAATTGCAAGTAATCATTATGCAGCCAGTTTTACATATATGGTAATTATGCTTTATAGTAAGCTTTTATGTGTTCTAAAACAAACATGCTTCAAAGCATGGACCATCACTAAGTGCTAACTGGAGAGAAGCATCATATGTGGAATAAAGTATTTTACCCTATAAAATGTTTTCTAATTATATGCTGAATAACCTAATTGATTAACAAATGTGGGCTGAGTATGACTTAGTACTAACTTAAGACTGTTTTCCAAATACAGTATTAACCCCCAGCAGAATCTAGTCTTGAGTCATTGATCCTCTGATATTGTACCTGGCAATATTTATATCAGAATGCTTGCAGTAATCCCAAACATCTTCTGCTTTTGCTCATCCTAAAGTAAAGATCCTGAAGATCCCATCCATCAGCTTGCCACTATCTTTGTATTAAATAAAGTGAATTGATAAAGATGTGGAACCTGAACACAGCATCAGGAGCCAGTAGCAGTTCTAGTTTTGCTGTGCAAAATGGCACAGACACTGGAACTTAACAGGCTGTGGTTTTTCTGAGCAGGTGTGATAATTACTAAGATGGGTGCCCTCTGAGAACATCTCCCTCTGTCTGTTCACACACTGTGTCTTTGGCTTTACTGAAATTGAGTAAAAAAAGAGATATGATAGGACCTGGACACATGCTGAAGTCAACAGTCATTTATCTTCTGCTTGTGTGATTCCTTGAGCTGTAGTTACGTATGTTCTTAATCGCTTTTACCAAATAGGAGCGTCCATTGTCAGGACGGGTTTAATGCAGGCAGCTTCTGCCAATCTGCCTCAGCTGCATTGCAGAACCACACTTTCCAGGACTGAGCAATTCATTCCTCGTTGCTCAGGCTGCCAGTAAACTTCAAATTATGATGGTGGTTTTTTGTGAGGCTAACAGGTGTTCCTGTGGAACTGGACCACCAAACCATTTGACACAGTAAGGAACAGAAAAGACTGGATTTTACTCTATATGTCAATTTAGTGTTTATACACCGTATTATGAGTTTTCCAGAGAATTTTTTTTAATTGTAAGAGTAAAATGTTTCAGTTGGATATGTAATCTGTGTAAAAACTTACAGGGCTGAACTTGTGTGACAGAATTCCTATTTTGTGAGCAATTTTCCCCATGTAACACACTGCAGGAACAGGTTTGATGCCGGGAATGCACAATAGTCATGAAAGGCCATTTTATAGCAACCTACCTCTTTCTTCTCATGAATTTTCCTGGTGTGTACTATCCGCAGAAATGAAGGCTGGTACATATGGACCATGCAAAGAGATGTTTCTGTGAGGTTTCAGCAAAGGAAAGGCAGCACATTGCTGTTCACATTGTTTCTCAGATTCCTTCATTTTGCCCAAGTATGGAATGGGGGACAGATTGTCTCGTGGTTTGGGACAGACTTTGATAATACATGGCCTTGGTCCTTGGTGGTATAAACCAACATCTGATAGCATGGCGTTCTAATGTTTGTTTAATTTTATCACAACATTGCTATGGTATTTTGAATGGGCTCTTAATTGCTCTCAGTGCCCTCTCGTGGACCCAGTTTATCACTATGTATTTACATCAGCCAAATGAACTGCATGCATGAGTCAGAAAAAGTGCCTTGAGTATTCTTGTCACATTTGCAGTATGGTAGAGAGAGCTGGAGGAGTCCTCGTTTGGGCTTCAGAGACCTGTACGATTTATGTCTTAAGTTGTGTTTGGCCATATGGAGTATGTTGTAGTGGTGGAAGATTAAAATATTTGCTTTTTTCAAACCTTTCCTCTGTTTCTATAGGTAAGAAAGATTTCACAGCCTGACAGAATTTAATTCAAAAACTCAGTTACTTGACAACTAAGTTGCCATGAACAGCTTTAGGTGCTATCCCATTGATTCATAGCTGTCTGATAGGAAAATGACAAAGTATTTTGAATGATACTGGAATATGTCACAGTGAAGTCATTTAAAATTGAGACTGATACCTGTTAAAAAAGTTGAACAGTATGTGGCTTAGAAAATAGCTGTTACTGAGTTATTTCTTTGGCATTTCTAGATCTAGTAATTTGGTTCAAGGGAGTTTGTCCACTGTTGTCCTCCATATGCCACTTGGCAAACACTTGTTTTCAAAACATGAGACTGTAGTTGATTACTTTTCTTTAGTAAGGAAACAGAGAAATCTGTTTCGCTTTCATTTTACCTACCCTGAAAATTGGTGGAGTAATGCTGATGTCATATGGAACTGGAATATCTCCACAGTTGGTAATGTACTTTGAGACCTCTGGGTGTAATATGTACTGCATAATGGTATGTGTATGGTTTCTAGTGAATATTAATATAAGCATTTAGATATTTGTCTGTGACTTCAGCATGCTGTGAAGGTTGCTCCTTGGAGGCCTAGTGTAGACTTACAGAAGTTATTTCTTTTTTTAGCATTTAATTTCATTTTCCCTGCTCATTCTTTTTTTGAACTGAATTATTTCTGATGCATGCTGTTAAAATAAATTAGAAAGTTGCAAAGATGTTTCCTCAAGTACATATATTTATCTTTTTGCCAAACAAAGTACTGTTTCATAGATTCACTCCTGGGTCTTACCCCACGCGTAAGGACTGAGTCATAATTCCTTGAGTACACTGAAAATGGGATTTTTAGGGGTCTCAAAAGAACTCTTAGGAGGTATTAGTTGATTAACTGAGTTGAGAAGAACTGCCAAAGACTTTTGAAATTCAAGCACTGGGGCAAGCCAATTTTCAAAGCATTTGTATCAAGATTGATCTTTAAGTATAGAGTTATATTATCTTGATGGTCTGTGAATGAACCTTTGTTTTTCACAGCTTTTTGTATTAGGTTCTAATTTAAAATGAGCAGAGACTATATTTCATCTTTCCTACCAGAATTCATCTAAAAATGAGATTGCAACTTATGTTCTGATATATATATATATATATATAATATCATTAAATGGAGGTGATTTAACAATATTTTTATCATCTTGTAGACCAGTTAAATGCTCTTGGGCATGCTTTTTTTTGTTTTTTCCTTCCTGAAATGTAGAATTTGACTGACAGAGATGCAATTTAAGTGTTGTAGTTCTTTATTGCAAACCCTTTATCTGATGTCTCACAGTATCTTTATTTCAGATTTCTTTATATATAGTGCAGACATGCATTAGGTACTGTTGCAAGGCAGTCATTTGTTACCCGCGTGTCTGCTACACTCTGTGAGGTTTGATAAGGGAAGGAATGTTTTGACTGGACTGTGCAGCAAGAGTGCTGAATTTTATGCTCAGTGTTTGTGATCTGTTTGGTCATGCAAGCTGCATGCACCTAGAAAACATCAGGTTCCCATGCTGGAGAAACTCGAGTGGTGAAATGATCAAGTCCTAGGGCTTTTAAGGGACCTCTTTTGATTTTAAGTCCACATTAACTTAGCTATGTGAAGTTTAACAGTATATGGAGGTGTTTATTCTCTTTGGCTTCTTCTCCTTTTGCACTGTGAGTGGACTAGGGAAGCTTCTCAAATAGCAATCTGCTGGTACTTCAGCATAAGAAGAATGCACTTTGCTCAGTTGCATACCTGAGTCAAAGTTCAAGTCTTTGACTCAAAAGACAGGCACAAACATCCCGCAGAGGTTTTTTGCTCAGGCTGAGTAATCAGTACCTCCATGCTCTCTGATTTAAATCTAACTTAGATATAGCAATATGAGTCACAGTTGCTGCTGTGTACCCAGAGTTGCATGGGTCTCTTAGGTTTGCAGTTTTGTTATTATTCCTCATAGATCTTTTTAAACAGGAAACATACCACCCATGTGTGTGTCCTAATGTTCTTTTTCTACAATAAGAACGTTATTTTTCTACAATATGAACTGCTCATTCTTACTCTCTCTCTCAAACCCACATCAGCTACTCAAGCTGTGTGGTGTAAGTTAGACTAGGTTTGATTGATTCCTCTCTATCTCAGTCTTCCTCAAATTTTACCTTCTACTTAAGCCACAAAATATTTGCACAGACAGTGTCACAAAGGCCAGAAAGAGTCTCGTTCAGAGCAATCTGTCCCATATTATTCAGACAGTATGTATGAGGTAAGCATATCCTTGTGTGGGTTTTTTTTTTTAATAGATTTTGGAAATTTTCCCCTAAAAAGGGAGAGTTTAGCCAGAAACATCTGAGCAACAGAAAAACAGTGTTTCAATAATCAGTGTAAAGGACATGGCAGTTGCAGAAGAGATTTAAGGGCTTACAGATATGTTTAAAATCACCAATTTGCAAAGTTCTATTTTATTTCTTTCAAAACAACACATCTTTGTTTGTCTCCTGGGATCCATTGTGGCAATGTGATGTTCTGATCTCAGAGCCCTGATACCTCAAAAGACAGTTTGATCTGTATGCTATTAGATCCTTCTTTGCGTTCTTCTCATATAATAAGAGATGACTGGAAAATTATTCTTTAAATAAATAAAAGGGGAAAAAATAAATACCTTCATTAAAGCAAATAATCACACTGACTTTTGTTAAGACAGCATATGTATAGAGACAAAAATATTTTAAAAAACATTTTTTCAGTATCTAGCATTTATTTTACTGTAATATAAAGTATATAAAAATTGCAGACATCCTTACTCTAGATTTACCATTCTTTTTTTTAAGTACTTACATATCTTTGTAAAAACTATATGCATGACAGACTTTAATTACAATACAATAAGTTACATAAGAAACCGCCTTTTTTTATTGTCTCAAATAGCTGTACAACTAGTCCATGATCTGAGCATCACTTTTATATGTTACTATTTATCTGTATACCTATACTTGGCCTTCCACGTACACATTTCCAGTGAACTTGTGAAGAGTAAACCGGTTTCATTATTTTTGGTCAGGATTTGAGTTCTCAGGACAGCAGAGTTCACACATGGTCTTGTTTTTGAAGCTGTAAATCTCTCTGGAGTGATCTGGTCTCTGTGGCTTTCACTAGCTGAATGGAACCTTGTTTCTTCTGAGCACTCTTTTGTGTTGGTTTTATCATTATGTGCCTCTTATTTGTTCAAAGCTTCTCAAACACAAAAGACAAATTTTGTCTGTGGGACTATTCCATATGTGAGAAATCACTGATGAGAAATCTTAGTTTGGAAAAGTGTGCATATATTTTAAGGGAGGCAAAATGAAGGAAATTATTAAAAGAAACCCTAGACAGAGCAAGTACATGGAGAACTCTCTGTGTATTTAAGGGCAACCGTTGTGTCGGGACATGGTATGCATCACTGCTGCCTCTTGACAGGTTCACCGTGGAGAGACACAAATTAAATTCTTTCAGTTGCAGTTTTGAAGCTAAAAGTGTTTGACTGGTTCAGCCCCTGAATGGTGTTTAAGGAATAAAGGCAAAAAGAGCAGGAAGTTCTAATTGGCAAATTACTTCTTGTTATTTAGTTTGGCTTCCAAATTGGAAATTACGATAATGAGGAGCTTTGTGGGACTTGCCCTTGAAGAGGACCAGGCAGCTTTTTGTTCAATTACCATTTAATGTGAAGATATTCAAGGAACATATTGTAGCATTTAAGCCATCACTTTCTATTAAACAAGTATTCTAAAGTAATGATTTTTAAATCCCTCTCTGTGGATGGCTTTTGTGATTTTAAGATGTCTAAGTGAAGTGTAGATTGCAAACAAGGGCTAAAAGGATTTTCTTGTTATGTAATATTTAGCAAAGTGACTTTCCATATATTTCTCAAATGTAATAAAGAATACAGTATTGTATGCAATGATATGAGAACTTCACATGAACATTAATCTCAGTAACTGTCAAGTTGAATATATAAATTTTATATGTAACTTTCAGTAATTCTAATTTTATTAGTTTTAAAATTTATTAACTGTAAGTGTTTTAATTGACTGAAATCAAGATCACTGAGAAGGATCTGATCCTGGAAATATATATGTTAGATTGCCATTAACATGTGAATTTTACTTTGCAGATCGAGGGTTGAAACTTGAACTGTTTGGTGTTACATATATTCACAAATACAAGGAAAAAAGTCTGAAAGTAACAAAGAAAGGAGATGTAACAACTCAGTCCTCTGAGAAAATACAATGAAAATTCTTATTTTTTAAAACACGCTACTGGTAATAGGTTTGTAGATATTTCTTTCTTTGGAACAGAGAAAATCCTGTTTATGGGCCCACAGACAATGGACTGGGATTGTATTCTGTGACCTGCTTTCATCCTCTTTTGTGCTTTCTTAGTGTAAATGACTCATTCCATTTTTTATCTTTGAAATATCTGTCTTTGCAATCTTGTCTACTTTTTATTCTGTAGAGCAGGCTGCAGACTTGGTAAAAATCTAAAGGTTTTTACCTCCTGAGCAAGAAAATGGTGTAGACAAATCAGTTATCAAGTTTTGTTCAAAATCTAAAGGCAGAAAGTCCTAGTGATGATACTTTGAATGGACCACTAAATAATTTTATGCTATTAAGAACCATTTCACACATGCGCATATTTTCTTGCTTATGGTTCTGTAATTGACCCCTCTTGTTAAGTTGCAAGCTCAGAATAAACAATCCTAACTAGCTGACTTTTCACTTTTCAATGTTCACATTAATTAAAATGGTTAAGTAGAATTCTGGAAGAGAGTTAATTTGTTCAGCATGTTTCCTTCTGAATTGGTTCCTTTCAACCCCAAATTTAGCCTAAAGCAAGTGCACGTAATGCCATTTTTTAAAACCTCTTAAAACAGAGGCATGTGGTAGGAGCACAATTCCTGAACTCTAGCAATGATGCTGGACACTGTTCTCAGACTGTCTATTATTGTTTCAGTATGAGTGGATGACCAGTGGATGATTCATAGTCTCACCCTCCTGTCCAGCACAGAGAGCTGTTTGAGAGCAAACCCACAAGCAATTTACTCCATGGTTTTTCTTTGGCTAAAGCTAGTCCAGGAACAAGAAAACAAATTCATGGAAAAAAAATATGAAAAAATTTGTTGTGTATGCTGTTTTGTTACATTTCTATGTGAGCATACAACTGTAGATCAGTGTATACAGATTCATATATACATTCATGTATGTGTGTACATATATGGTACTAAGGAAGGAAACGTCAGCAGATTGTAGTAGTAAAGTACTTCCTTTTCTGCAATAGTAGCAAAAAATATTCTTTGGAATTAGCCCCTCCAAAAATATGGCACTTAATATCAAAGTTTCATAGTAAGGTCATGAACAGATTTCTAGATAACCTATGCTGACCTCTTCCTGTATATCACAGGCAATATATTTTATGCAGAGGCCATAGTGAAAATATTTAATTCCTCTGGAAACTACATGCCATAAGCAGTAAATAAGAGAGACAGATGCATTGGTAAATATCTGAGCTTTCTGTATTGCCCAGGTTGTATGGAATATATCCCAGTGGCCCCAGGGAAAGCCTCTATTCTGTACTGGAGGAGGGAATAAGGAAACAACCCAAAGGCCCTTGCTCATCTCAAACAGGGGAAGTCTTTTCATATTGGAATTGTCTGGTAATCAATAATGCCTTGAACATGTGAACTGGTCACATACCAGTCAGGTATCTCAAAGGCAGATTCCTACTGCAATTTTTCAACAGTGGGTCACTTCATCTTCCATCTGCTTTGAACCTGTGGCTGGTCTCTGTTCGTCCTGGGGAAGGCCTGCCCAAATGGCATGAACTGACCTTGCCAACATCTGGCTGAAGCCCTGAAGCATGAGATTCAGCCACACTGAATGTTGCAAAGTCTTATGAGTATGTGGAGGTCAAAACAGCTGATCTTTTTCTCCCCTTTTGGCAATTGCTAGACAGAGATAGGCAGGGTGTGTCATAGATCATGAAGTATCAAAGCTTTAAGCGTCCCTGCACTAGGGCCCTTTAGAATTAGGCCTTTGTTTCGGTTTGGTATTTTTTTTTCTTCCAGGAAGTAGAGGATAAAAATGTCTTAGATATTGAGTCTTTCTTAGAAGATTCCTGCTAAGGTCTTACAAAGTTTGAGATGAATGCAGATAAAAGTAAGGATGAGCTTAAGTAGCCCTTGTTTTAACATACATGAGATATTTAGATAGTGTGTGAGTAGTTGACAATTTAATTGATCTTGGCAGTTCTCTGTACCAAATCTTAGTGCAGTTTTGAGTATGAATATGTTCTGCTAGTGGAGCACAGTCATGGTTAACCTGAATGACACTAAGGACAGAACATAAAAGTACTGCTCAATTCTTCCATCTAAGATGTTACTGAATCAAATTCCTGGTGATATGGCATTTCTAAATATTTTTTTTAATTGATACATTAGTTTCTGTTTCAACAGAAAGCAACCTAAATAACAGGGGTATGCATGTGTGGGTTTAAGTAATGCTTTACCATGCTTTCTAAGCATAGGTGGTGTAGACATCTTGGATAGTGTATGAAAAGCCATGCAATGAATAAACACATTAAAACATCCTTGCTGTGTTTTCAGATAGCCTTGTGACTTTTGCTAAAGGAAGAAGATTGAGCTTCTAAAAAAAAAAAAAGGAAAGTTGTTAATAATTTAATAATTCTTAGCATTTTTTTGGAAGAAAATATATCATGTACTGGGTGCATTTTTTTGTAGACATGAAAAGAAGATAGTTAATATCACGGAAAACTAAACATAAAGCATAAAAAAAAAAAGAGGCTTAAGCATTGGAGGTTAACACTTTTAAGAGAAATGGTATATCTCCATTTCAGTTGTCATATTTTTATGACTGAATACCTGTCAGGAAAATATCTTATAGTGAAATAAATATGTTGCCAGTGCAGAGGAAGTTCGTGCAAAGGAAGTTATCCAAAGATGAGTAATATGAAATAACTGTCTAGTTTTAGCACTTTAGAAACACAGTATGCATAATTATTTTTATTGTGCTGTTTGTTTTCCATTGTAACTTCCTTTCAACCCAAGAGATGATTGTACTATGTCTTGACAGTAAAATAGAAAGGGTAGAAAATTGATATTTTAATCCTCTATTTAATAGTCACATGCCCCATGCAACTTTGGTTCTTGGTTTCTCTTCAGAACTAATGCATGAGGAAGATGGGATATTTCATGTTTTTGCTGAAACAAAGGTGAAGCAGTTACATCATTGTCATCCTGGAAGAGGATTTCATCTCTCTTTCACATAATTCTGAGATCTGAATGTGAAATGCAATAAGCAAATCATCATCTGTCATTGTGATGCTGTTTTTGAGAGGTTCATAAAAAAAAGTTACTGCACTTGATTCATTTATATATCTTTGTCCTATGACTGTGATAAATGAAAATGGTTAATTCTTCTATCAGTAGTCCTACTGCAGCTCTAAAAGCACCAGCATGGCAAACATTATAAATGGAATTTCACAGGGGCAGTGAAGCAACAGCACAGTCTTGTACAACAGGCCTGTTATTAAAGTGAAAAAGCTGTCACTTGTAATTTATTGAGTGAAGCACACTACAGTTTTGAAGTCGAGAGGATAGTTCTTTAATACACCTTTAATGATACTGTATCATTCTCCATAAAATCCTACCATTTAAACTGCAATTTGCCACATAAGCTTCTGGCAGGGAGCAAGGGTGCAAAGGAAGGAGCGTAACACATTTTGTGCCTCCTGTTCTGAGTAGTACACATGTAGTCACAAGTTGCTAAAGAGCTAGATGAGAACAGCAGGGGAACTGAAATCGTGTAATAAGAGGAATGTAGTTAGAGTGTTCCTTCTTTAGGGTGAATTAGGTCAGAGGGGCAAATACATGCTATGACCTTTTTTGCTGTAGCAAGAATTGTGCTTCAGACAGCTTGAGAAGTACTTACTGTCCACTCTAATATCAGTCTTTCCTTTTTTTTTTTTTTAAATATTGCACAGATGAAAGAAAAACAGCAGGCATTTAAGGCATTTTAGGTGCACTTTAAATTAGTGTTGTCAAATTGATGCTAAATCTTGCTTAGATTCATGATGAAACTTTTCTCCCTCATGCTCTTATATAGATGATGCTCTTTGGGATGATAACAAGGGATGTCTCTGGCATACATAGAGATTTTAATTAAAACTACCATTTTGAGCTGCCTAATTTTTGTCTTCTGTGGAGGTTACTGTTCCCACCATGGGATCAAGAGGAGGGCAGCGAATGAGTCTGCTTCTGCAACTCAACTGTCTGCCTTAAACTGCTGCTGAAGATGGGTTTGGTCAAACATCATGTCCACATTATTACTTTGTGTTGAGGGTTTTTTTTCAGATTCATTTTTATTTTGTTATGAATATTATGTATTTTATTTTATTTCTTTATTCCTTTTTTTGGTATTATTTATTTTACTTTTTTAAATTGTCTGTCTTATTTTTATTTGCTACGTCACTGAGAGTAAATTCCCTTTTCTTTTTATCATACATCTTCATTGAGTTTATATGTCTAGTAATAACCTCTGAATATAGCCATAGCTTATGGAAAAATAAGTTTTCGTAATAATGAATTGGCTAAAGTTTAATCTGTTTTTCTACCTATGGTTGTTACACTCTGAATATACATATTATATGAAAAGATAAAAGCATGTCAACAAATCAATATCAGGAATAGAGTTTTTCTTTTCTGTCATAAGTCCTAAAAGGTTGTGTGGCTTGATCAGATAGCTTGCTAGACGAAAGGAAGAGAAAAGGCTATTTTCTTCGTGTAAAGCAGGAAAATCTCACTGAATAACCTCCTCTACAGTTTTTTTTGAGATTATTATATATATCTATGTAAAAGGAACTGCAAGAGTTGTAAATCCTTTTAGGAACAGGCTTATCCATATTTCCTGGAGCCATGTGGCAACAAAAACAGTCATGCAGCTGACCTATACTTTCACAAGGTGCAGGAATCAAGAGCAAAGCAAAACCCCAGACCAACGTGGTATATACCTCGTGGAAGAGTTTAATTGCAGGCACATTCCACCTGTGCAGACAGTAATGTCACAGATGTAGAATGCCTCCCTGTGTTATCACCATGTGAGTTTTCATCAGCTTCTGCTGACCTTTATGTCACTAGCACTGCCTAGTGCTTCATGAACACCAAATTCTTCCTCCTCATTTTACTTTTCTCATGAACCATAATTAGCTAAGGAGTAAATATGATACAGTTGGAAAGTCCTTCATTATCAGTCCTGAAGGTCCCAACTCAGCCTTGTATTGTATGTATCTATAAACTAAAAAACACAATATAATGTTAATTCTCCCATGCTTTCCTGCTGTCTTTTAAAACTTCTTACTCTTGAAGTGATATACATTGTGTTATAGTTATTCCCTGGATTGCATTGTTGTGCCCTTGAAAAACAGCATTTCTATTCCATCATTTTTTTTGCCTTTTAAGGCTGCCTCTGATTCTCTTCCTCACTTTCAGGTTTGACAGACTTCTCAAGAAAACTCACTTTTAATTTTTCAGTCACAATATAATGCGCTCTTGAGTTTTCATTGTTTTGCAATTGAAAAAAAAAGTAAAGGAAATACTGAATGCCATTCAGAAATACAAAAATGATATTTTATCAAACACAATGAAGAATGTCAGTTCTATGCAGTAAAATCTCATCATCATTTTTACAGTGTCCTGCATAAATAACAAACAAACAAAAACCAACCAAACAAAAAAACCCCAACAAAAAAAAACAACAAAAAACCCAACAACAACAAGAAAAAACCCAAACAAAACCCCTCCACATGTATTCTAAAGAGCCAAATAGGGCTAAGCAGGATCTCATGTTTCAGAGCATCTTTACAGCATTTCTTCAGTCTCCTCGACTGCATTTTTCCCTAGGACTCAGATCAAAAACAGTTACATTGGCTTTATTTTTTAAATTTGTTATGCTGGTTTTTGCCTTCTGATATCCTCTTTGGCGGTAGAGAGTGAGAGTTCAAAGGAAGATAGAGCTGTTTTGTTAAAGCAAATCTTAGTGATCCAGAAGAGTTCAAGATTGAAATAGTTTTTCTTTCCCCTGCTCTAGTGAAGGCATATAAAGAAACTGTAGCATGCAGCATTCTGAAATGTCATACAGCTTTGTGTTACTTGTGATCATTATGTTATACTGATACTGCTAAGAGAAAGGAAAGCTACCAGGACCTTTAATATTAAGGATCTTACTGTTCACATTTTACATCTCAGTTACATTGTTCTTTAGGCCACAGAGTTTTAAAGCGAGCAAAGTTTGTAAACTTTGTAAAAGCTTTTTAGGACTGTTGAGGTTTTCTCTGTGTGCGCGCATGTTCAGACAGGTTTGCTTATTCACAAATGTGTGTCAGTACTTCAAAGTGGAATTGATTTTAGACAGAATATAGATGAGATAATGGAGTTGCCTTCTTTTTTGACAGCTCCTTACTGGCATGTAATTGCCCAATACCTTGTGTTGATCGATTTGCAGCCTGAAGTGAAAATGTCACTGTAATGTGAAGGCTGTGTAAGTCCTCAGGTGATAAGGACTTCTTCTGACAACAGGCCATATAATTTTATCTAGTAAATACATATTTAGACAACACTTGATGGCTAAGTGTACCAGTGTACCACAAAAAAAAAAAGCATATGTCTTACCCGTAATGGTTAATATATCTCATTTAAACATTCATACTTTCACCTTTTTCCCAGCTCTTGGTTCTAGCCATGCGTTTCTCTGCTAGAGTAAATGGCTGTCTAATCTTAGGAGTCTGTTCATGTGTAGCTACTTATAAACCATAATCAGGTCACATCTTAACCTTCTCTTTGATAAAATAAATAGATTAAGTGCTTAAGCTTTTCACTCTAAGGCAGATTTCCAAGCCCTGACTAATACTGTTTAGCTGTTCTCTGAACTGTTTCCAAATTGTCAGATTCGCATTTTAAAATTGATACTAGTACTGACCCCTTAATTTCAGTAAGGATCTAACTAATGTTGTATGAAGTACAAGCATTACCTCACTAAATGTATAAGCCTGAATTGTTTCAACTGCAGCATCTGAGCTCTTGGCTCCCCTTGGCTTGGTTAGTAACTACAATCATGGAGGCCTCTTCAAATTCAGAGCTGTCTATGATAAGGTTACCACTGTCATAACACTGGCACTGATTTGCCCTTGAAGACATGACTTTGCATTTGGCAGTGGTCCAGGGTTTTCTGAGGAAGAATTTGTCTGTATAGAGTAGTTGGTTCAACCCATTTTCACTCAGTACCTGGGAGCTGAAACTATGTCATAACAGTTGAGGTACTCTACTTGCTGAGTAATACTAACAAATTGATTCAATTAAATCCAGAGTGCTGGAAAGTTCTGTGTGTGATCTAAGTAAATAGGATCCAAGAGGAACCCTGCTGATGGTCAGGCTTGGGAGATAGCTGAAGCCTGTGTTGTATTTAAAGAAAACTGAAATATAAGGCTGACCCCCACAATGGTAAGTTCTCATTCCTAAGTGAAAGGGCTTTGTAGTTGCTAGGTAGCAATTCTACATCAAGTTCAGCAATAGTGAAAGAAGTTTGTAGATGCCTGATACTGGATATTCAGAAGCTTTAGCGTTGATGTTATTCTGCTCATATGGAGTTTGTGCTCAACTTTAGAGATGATTGTTGTTGTCAATGGCAAAGGCAATCTGTCAGGTTCAACATGAAGCATCCATGCATGATAATTTACTCTGCTGAGAAGTGCAGAGCTCCATACCAAGAGACCTGTATGGAGTCTTACACCCGCAGTGGATAAACTTAGAGCTAGGTCCTGTATCTCTACCATTTTGCCCTTAGGCTCCTTTGAAGGTCCAACCTGTGCTGTAATTTGAGAAGAAGTTGTTTCTTCTGGCATTTAAGCAGTGTTAAAATCTATTTTAAAATGTTCAGTGGTTATTAAAATTTACCTCTTTGAAGACTTAATATTGATGCAGGGTGGGCAAATAGACATCTATACACAAGTGCACGTGCAAATATTTACATGCATAAGTACACACATGCACGCAGTGCATACTTCTGCAAAACCCACTGCTTTTTATAGCCAGTTGCACACTAGGTTTCACTGAGCCATTATAATACCAGTAAGTCCCACAGGCAGCCTTCTGTGGAACTGTTATTGTCATAGCACTGTGATTATACTGTATTTGATATTCTCAGTGTGGGCAGAGGTGGTAATGACTTTGAAGCAAACACTTATGGTGTTTAGTCAGCTGTATATTAAATGTTATGTATCAGCATACCTTATTGTTTGAAGATTTACATTCTTGCTGGTGCTAACATTTAATGGCTTGGCTTTAAAAGGAGATACATGTAAGCAAAGCATATTCATAGCCCAAAATTGGAATATGTATGTGAAATATTAAGTGTGCTTTTAATTTGTTGAAGGAGGAGAAAGTTTAACAGTTAAAGTAGTTTAATAGATCACAACAGTGTTCGACATGAAGCTTTTGGAATGTAAAACTGAAAAACATAAAGCTGAATGTATTGATTTGTTCACATTTTGTCATCATGCAGAATTGAGGCATGGGACTCTGTCTCCCTGCTTATAGGGTCAAAACCAGAGCCAGCAGAGTTTCTCATCATCTTTATTGAAGGATTTGTTTGTGTTGTAATGCAGTTTCCCTAGTTTTCCCTGAACAACTGGAGGGAAGGGTATGTTCTCAGTTATGTAGCTAGTAGCAGGGAAATACCAGCATCAAAAGTATCAACAAGTTTTTGAATATAGATGCAGTGATCTATGCATTACCATAATTTGGATGGAAGCTGTGATATATTTTTTTTAATTATTTGTGAGTGTACTAAGCATCTTGTGTGTAAAACTGAGTCTCTGAACTATAGGATGGCCACCTTTTCTAGTATCTCTTTATTGAAAACTTAGTCCTCTCTCAGGGAATCAAGTGAGATGTCGCTAAGTGAAACATTGACATTTTGATGATGCAGAACCGTTTTCTGTGTTGATTAGCTGAAAGCATAAAATTTTACTAATTTACACCATTTAGCCCTAAAATGCGTTAAAGTGATTGTGTGTTGGGATCTGTGTTTTCCTTCCTCGGAGTGAGCTGAGAAAAAAGGGGTGCCACAGATGTGGTGAGTGGCCTGTTGTGAAGAGGTTGAGGTGCCCAGGTGCTGCTGGGGATGTGAGCAGACTAGCTGTAAGCAGCATGGTGAGGAGCTGGGCGTGCATCCCTCTACCTGGTACCAGGCTGTGACTTGCCTTGTGGCTTTAGAAAGTGGGGGATGACTGCTTTTAGAACCATGTTATGAACCAGAGCAACATGCAGATAGATAGAGAAGGGCCAGATGAATCTGAAAGTAATATTTGTTTCAGTCTTCCAAAGAACACGTGTTTTGTATGCATTTTTTTGAGATATAATAACTTTGGGTTTAATTTTTCTGGGCCAGTAAGAATTTGGATTTAAAAATATGTATGTCTTGCATCTGGAGGAGTTGATCAGTCTCTGCAGAAGAGAGATGTCCTCTTTATTATTACACTAACTTCTGACATTTGAGGCTTGTTCCCTTGAAGTGATACTAGTGAGGGGAGAGCTGCTGGAGAGTTCAGAGTTGTAATTAGTGGCTGAAGCTTGTTGGCTTGGCTTTATTTGTACTTTAATTTGAGTTTCGCTGATGAACTGAGTCTCCTGAAGAAGATTTAGCATCTTGTACTTCTGAAGTGTGCTGACTTTGTCTTTTTGGCCAAAGACCCTGTCCTCATCCCTCTCCCACAAAATTAGGTTGTATGTGAGTGAGTGAGGCAATGCTACCTTTCAAATGCAACAAAATTCACTGAAACAGAAATAAAATCCCAAAATGTTTCTACTTGTCAAATTAAGCTAGTTATACTGAAACTGTTTGTAGTCAGTGAACAACTTCTGAATAATGTCTGAGTAACACTGAGAAAAATGCATTCAAAATTGTTTTAAAAGTCCTGCAAACCACCTTTTCCATGGCAGCATGTTCAGTAAATCAGCTATGTACCGCATGGTGATCCTCAGCTATGTACCACATTTTTTCTGACAGAGGTTTCCATAATAGTGTTACATCCTGAAGGAATGCACTCTCTTCCACTGAGGGTGAGGTACGTGTTAAATAGATTATAAAGGAATAGATTTTTATCACTGTGTTTATTAGTCATGCAGATGCATCAAAATCTTTCCCCTAATGGATAGCTCTCTGGTTTCTCTTCCTTCTCACCTCCTAGGAGCAAACAAGGAAAAGGTAAGTTTACAAACCCCTTGGATGTACCTTATGGAAAAGAAAAACTGTTTCCATCAACTGTACTGTAGCTCTTCTCACAAAGTATGATCAGTTTTTTTTCCATCCTTTCTTTTTCTCAACAGGATACCTTTTGCTTACTTTATCCTAAATATAGTCTGAACTGTAATCATTGAACTATTTGTTCTGAGCAGCAGCAGTGGAGAGAATAATATGGCTGATTCGCACATGGATTTCTTACTCTTTTTCTGTAGTTATGACAATTTACTACATGGACTGCATTTGAAATGTAAGCTTTAATAGGGTCCTTTATGAACCACCCGAACCTCTAGATTGGTTAAAAAAAAAAGAAAATACTACTCTTCCACAGAAAGTTTTCTTCTGCTGCTCTATGGTACATAAGAATGATCTTGAATTATGCTGTTATAGCAAACAATACTCTCTTACATAAATATCTTCTCTAGAAGTAAAGCGTCATTTTGAAATGAAAAATGTGTAAAGTTAAAGAATAATTCACTAACTCTACTAGCTTTTGGTTAAGTGTTACTTTCTTCATATAGGTTTCTCTGCTAAGAACCTTTCCCGGAAGTCATGCTCATCATAATGATAGCTTCTGACTTTACAGATAAAAGGGATATGGCTTTTTTCTTTTTTAATGTGAAACTCAAGGTTAATGTCCTTGGGCTACTACATGACAAAATAAAAGTAATAGTAGTTTAAGTGATTATGGTAACTCTAAAGGTTACCATAAGGTTTGATACTTCAGTAATATAGAGAAGAAATAGTGAACTATTTCTTTTCCTTTGTGCTTTGACATGTTACTGCCAACTTTTAACACACTGTTCCTGAATACTCTTTTCATTCTTATTTTAAAATAGTAAGATCTATAGAACCAAGTAAGTGTTGTAACACTTAGTAATAATAATAATATTTGAAAAACCTTACTCAGATTTTAAGTGGCAGTTGGCACAAGGCAAAGTCTACATGCTTTGGTACAAAAGTTGGTCTTAAGTGCTTTTGATATAAAATACTTTGCATCACTGAAGGGGCTTCAGAGTACATGGTGTATGACCATATAGGTCTTACTCCAGAACTTTATTCTCTGTAGAATTACTAAGGGTTTTTCCACAAACTCTCTCCAAGAAATCAGAGAGCTAGGTAGCGTACTGCCCTGTACACTACCTTATCCAAACCACAAATGCTGTTCTGCTTCTATCGGGAAATGGAGAGAAGGCACAGGACACATAGAGATCTGCAGCTGAGGCTTCACATCATGTTTACTTAGTGCTGTTGGGTATTCATGAAAAGAAATGGAGCCACAGTGCTACCATGGTCTGACTGACCATACCTGCTGGCATGCAGGGCAGGTAGGACCGCATCATACTCACCTGCTTGTTTCTCATGCTGCAAATAGCTGAATCAGAACCATTACGTGGCACCTTGAGTTACAGCTGTGGTCTTGCCTCATCCTTTTCCCCTTCTCTTCTCCTCTGTCTTTTCTTATGGTGTAATTTTGATTATTCTTAAGTAAGTTTAACGCTGAAGCTGAAGAGTTAAGTACCACTAATTTTATTTGCTATTATACCAACACATTTTTATTGGAATTGAGAGTTATATTTTCATACTCTCTGCTATCTGTAGTTGTATGGTGGGAAGGATGATGATCAACATCTTCCCAGGTACACAGTGCAGTTTGTTAGAGAGACGTGCTGTTATGATATGGTGAAAGTTGAGAAGTGCTGAGAAATCGTTGCTTCCTGACAAACAGATAAAATATCGCTTCATAAATTGAAAGCGATATGTTGATGATCATCCATTTCTGTATTAATCAGAAGATCAGCAGTCAGTTACATGAACTGTCTAAGAGCAAGCATAAAAGAGGGTAGGTTTGAATTTGAACTTGTCAATATCCAGGGCTTCAAAATGAGGCTTGATATGAGTTATGTTTTCCTTATGATGTGCCAGAGTCAAATGCTACTGAAGTACTAAAATCATTATCAAAATCAGTTTTACTGCAGTGCTTCAATGAAATATGGAGACCCATGCAACCTGTGAGTATCCTTCCAAGGATAGACTATGGTCCTAGGACTATGTATGCATCTTGGGTTTAGATAACAAACTCATTGAGTTTCTAATTACACTGGGTGTAATTAGATCCTCTTGATGTGTGTGAATTTGGACATATAGTTTACATTTATTGGCAAAGAGAGTATGCTCTCCTTGCTGCACACATTTGGTTGCTGTTGTGTTAATGAAAGCCTTTGTATAAATTGAGTGGAAAATATGAGTCATAGTTTTCTTTTTTTTCTGTCTATATACCTTGTACAGTACTAAGGAAGGCATATTATATGTATATTAGTATAGAGTGCTCTTTAGAATGAATATTCCTTAGCATATAGCTTCTTCCTGTCCTTGCTGCAGTGTAAATTATTTTATCAGGTTATCAGAGGGAGTATGGAGGGAGTAAACTGGTAATGAAACAGTTAAGTGATGATTTTCTAAGTATGTTATTCTCTTATTGTGTTTGTAAAATGCAGGAAGTTGTAGTCCCCATTCTGTAACACCGTATCCAACGACACTTGTGAGAGCTCTAATTTAGCCTAAGAAAGGGTGAAATAAAACTCTCTACCCTTGTAAATGGCCTTATTATTTAGTCCTAGATGACTTCTATGCCACAGGTCATGATCTTGTAGGTGTCAAGGTACATTTCAGACACGCACAGATAATAGCATTTGTACTGGTGACCTAGAGACTCTTCTTTCTTTATTAACGATGACTGTTTTCTACCCCACTCCCGTGTATCATATGGATTTTTATCCTACTTGACCATATCCTCAAAAATCATATCGGTTGGTCTGATGCTCTGTCAGGGGAAAGAAAATATTCACATATTGATTTTTCTTATGCTCTTTTGTCTGTCATAACTTTGTGTCAAATTTCTTAGCTTTTGAACCTGTAAGAAGAGATGTTTTTCATTCACATTTTAGAATCAACTGACAGGCGTTAATACACCACATACAAATCACCATAATTAAAATACCATAGTTCCCAATGAATATGTACAGGAGCAAAGAGCAAAAAGTATCATTATAAAAGAATATTACTCAAGGTACTCCTGTTAGGACTAAAAAAAAGTTCTTGCAGCTCTGTGCATCAGGATGAATTGCAATCTGTGTGGAAAACTGTATGCAGGAGTTGAGCAGCACCTGAAGCCACCTATGGCTCAGACCCATCGTCTTCAATGCTCAACTTCTGGCATCAGTGAAAAATACTGCTTTATATGCTAATGAAAAATATTTTACAAGGCATCTGAAGATAGATCCATCAGAGGCTTTCTAAGATATCCTCTGCTTGTTACTTTGAGTTTAAATCATCATTAACATCATAGGAGGCACATTTTAATTTTCCTGAGGAAAGAGTAACCTGAGGTACCACAAGTATGGGTGCTTAAACAGTCTCATCTATCCAGTTTTCACATGCAAGAAGGTTAAAGATGAGGCCTAAGCCAGAGTGATCGTTTCTACTACAAATTTTACATAAAGAAAGAGGCTTCCTCTGTTTCTATGTTTTCATTCCACATTTTCATTTAGAAAACTAACATGTATTAAATAACAAAAAAATGTAACTGATGCATTGATATTTTCATATTTCTTTGTGAATCAATCAGCTGTTTTAAGGCCTGGACAGTGACCTCTGTGACATAGTTTGCTGTCATAAACAGAATCTTTTTTGATGATGACAAGGGAAAGGCCATAGAGCAAAAATCATGTAGGAACTTGTTATCTTTCCACTTTCTTTGCTTTGCTGGTCACTGGGATAAGTGCAGCTTTCAGGGCTTCCAGCTGTAATTGGCATTCTGGTGAACACTAAAGTTGTTCTTATTCTCCCTCTCGCTTCTGTCTTGAAACATGCTTACTGAAGGGGAAGTAAGAACCCAACCCAGAAAAGCCTAAACGGATGCATACAGAACACAGACATAAAAAATACATAATGTAAGTAAATGTTAAGATGTGATTTGGGAGAGTTTTGATGATGTAGCCGTTACAGCGGCAATTAGTCTTTTACTATTTTTTACTCTAAATACATAGGCTTTATCATTAACTGGAAATGCTTTTTAAACTCTAATATTTTAAAACCAAATTATAGGCTCTTTATTCTTAGTGTTGAATAGGAAATCACTCAGCTGAGTGATTTCATTGAATGTGCTTTTGAGAAGTAGAGACTTGGGAAACAGACTCGAGAAAATAGTAACGGACATAAAATAAATAATCATTTTCATTGTGTAATATTGATGGTTTTTAAAGGAGTTTGTTTAAAAACAGAACACTTCTTAAGAAAAATTTGGGTTTAGTTGAGGTTTTTTGTTTCTTTTTCTTCTGTTTTTTTTTAATGACTAAAAAATTAAACTGAAAACCAGATAGATAACGTTCAGCGGTTGGGTGGGTTTTTTTTCCAGTGGAAAAGGACACTTCAATATATAGATATTTTTCATAAAGAGAAAAACCTTCCTATCACCAAGGAGCCTGCCAAGGAGAAATAAAGCTGTGATCACGGAAACTGCAGTGCTGTAGCTCTGTGTAGTATCAAGACGGAGAGATCTGTTTTGCACATTCATGGCAAATCTCCCCCAATACCTATGAAAAAACTTAGTTCTTTCATCAGGGGGTTAAAGAAGCAGTTGTCTTCCTGTTCTGTTGAGAGAAGTTTTATCCACCCTCAGTTGTTCAGGGAAATACATCATAGGAAAGAGATTATTCACAGTTGTCCAATACTGCTATTACATTTCCTTTTGAAAATTTGTCTTTTTGTTTTCTCTGTTCATCCAGTGTTAAGAAAATATGGAACTTCAAATGTCATCTTGTCAACTCATTTATTTCTTCTGTCTTGCTGAGCCATTTTTTATTCATAGGTAAACTTGTGAAATCATTTACCTGAAAGAAAAGGGACATTTTTAGATTAATGTGATCATCAACCGAGAGACATAGTTCATCATGTGTCTTGACTAAATGCTATAGTCTCCAGAGTTTTGACTTATTTTAGATGTGTGTTTATCTTAATGCATAGCCTGAGTAAAGGATATTTGTTAAGACTTCTGTCTGGCATTTTGGATATGCCTATAGCCCCAGTAACTGAGATATGATGAGTTACCATGGAGAAGACTATTCCCTGTAACGAGATTTGACAGTTGGTAAAGCAGAACTTTAGGATACGAAATTTTTACTAATTTACAGATGTCCTTTAACACATTGCTTTCCACTTCCTTTAAAAAAAAAGAGGAAAAAAAGGTGGAAAACTACCATTTTTTTTCAGTTATGCGACTCCAGACTCTCAAGATTAATTTTTTACAGGAAGCAGGAGTAATTCCTTACAGAAGCTAAGTAGGCAATTATGCCTACCTAATAAGTCAGAGAAACAGATTACAATGTTGTAATGAGCTGAGAAATGAAGTAGTTCCAAGTATTTATTTTTTTGTTAAAAACTACTCTTCTTACTTTGATACTAGGATCAACTGGGTCAAGGGATGTAGGAAAGGTGAGAGAGTGGATACCACTAGCTGAATGGGGCCAGCAGCTACTGGACTTGCTCAAATGGAACTAAGAAGGAATTCTTTTTGCCACCAATATTTTATTTTAGAAAAATGTTTCTTGCCTAGCTGTTACCATGAGAGCTGTACAGCTTTATGTACACATAGCCTTTGATGGAATTGAGAAAATGAGCACTCATACCTTAGGAGAGATTTTATGATCCCTATGAATAACTGTTATTTAAAAGATTCTCTGTGACAGGAATTTTTATTACTGTCTGTTTCTTCTCATAAGACCTGAAGTGAACTTAAGTATATTTTATCCTAATATACTTTGTGAATTTTAACAGATGAGATGCGATTTCCTCACCCTTTTGTTTTTATTTAGAAATATTAAACATACAACTATAAGGCAATGAGAAAAATAAATGACTGAAAAGCTTGAAGTGACATTTGATTTGAGACCCTACATAATTCTTTATTCTTCTTTTTGATTGAACTGCTGTGATACGTGGATTCAAGTTTTCTTGTTTTGATAGCTTGAATACGGTTTTATGGATGCAAGGCAACAGTGATACTGCTTCCCCTACAAAAAAATCAAACAACCTCCCCAAAAAAACCCCAAAACAAAACACAACACCAAATCAAACAAACAAAAGCCCCATAACACAACAACCACCAGAAAAAAACGCAAACAGAAAACCAAACAGCCTTTCAGTAGCCCTCTCTATAACAATGTCTTTCCTGGTGTGAGAGATGGGATAGTGATGAACAGGGTGGCTTGAGTGCTGAAAGAGTAGCACAGAAAGCTTTCTGGGCTGTCCGTGGGCATTAAGCTAAGCTCTCCTCAGTTGGACAGGTCTATTGGGAGTGCCTTTCCACTGTCTGCCAGGCTCATGTGATAGTGGCAGCAGAACCCTTCTTCCTGGGGCTACCTTCACAGGTGGTAGGAGGGTTTGTCTTTGAAGTCCCTACCCTATGCTTGTAGTTTTTGCTGTCCACAAGAGGAAGAAGAGCAGTACAATCCATGCTCTGCTGAAGATGAGTCTCATTTTGGTTGCTTCTTTCTTTTTGCCCACGGTTTACCAAGCTGCCTAGACCCAGTCCAGTGTTTAATAAGCTGTAATGGGATGGATCTTCTTAGTCTGGCTTTCCTTTTTTCAGTTCTTTGAAGCGTTTGCCTGGGAAATGATCTCCTCTGACAAAGTCCTTAGATCAGAAAGTGTCTACAGACAACTGCTGAGGCCAGCCTGTCCTGGAGCCTCATGGGGATCCAATCCCTAGCTGTCTAGCTGCTCTTTATTTTGACCATAGAAAAAAATTTTCGAAAGTTCAGACCTTGTTTAAAAAAAAACGTGGTCAACACATCACTGCTCAATGGAAATTGTATCTGAAAGTCTGTGCTTTTCTGCAGTCATTCAGACTCGCATAGTGTCAAATAATTTGTATAATGAAACTTGTAGCTATTGAAGCAGCAGGTTAATTGTTTCCAGAACCCAGATGACAAACGATCCCTGCTGTAGACTCTTTTTGACTGCATTCTTTTTGCAGTGGATAAACAGTACAAAAAGAAATTGCAATAATTGCTAAACCACCCTTTCTCTCTAAAGAGAATTTGGGAAGAATATGGAGAAGTAAAAGATGATGGGAGATTATGACCAAGAAGTGTGGAAAAATGTTCTGTTGATGCATGTCTACCTGGGCTTTTTGGTGTGGTTGGAAGGCAATGAATGTGTAAGTACTTCCCTAAAATTTACCTTGTGACAAAGCTGGTGGAAGATAATTGGGAATCTGCAGCTAGTTCCTTGTATTAGTTTTGAAGGTGTAGCTAACAGTCATACCCAGTGTTGTGACAACTTCAGATACTGAAGTAGCACATCTGACAAAAGATTGGTATTGAATGACAGTCCTCGATGATTAGGTATGAATGTAAGTAAGAACTGGAATAAAAGAGATCTCTTCTTGCCAGAGAAGTATTCTGTGCATCTTTAAAAATTGCATCCGTAGCGTATTCACTGCATTTTCTTAATCTATGCCAATTTAGCCCCCTTAAAATCTTATTTTTAAATTAATCTCTTTTGACCTATAATTTGATAGTCTCTAACTGGATACATGAACCTTTCAATGCTCAGGAAAACATAAAATAAACTTAAATCTTGTAGATAACACCCATCTGGAAAACAGCAGAAAACTGTCACACACTGCATCTGGAATGACCTGTTCCCTCAAATTTGTATGTGGAACAGAATATGTCAAAGCTATACAGAATTTTCCAGCACAGCCAAACCAAAGAGCCCATAACATAAAAGCTGCCTGAATTCATCATGAGGTGTTAAAATCAAAGATTTTATAGAAAAATACTGTGAGAAAACAAATCGAGAGTTAAGTATCAAAAAGTTGCAAAAACTTGAATGTTTTCTTCAGCTTAATTTGCTTGTGGTTTCAGTGACTGAACTATAATTTCTTGTTTAATGGAGTGACCTAAGAAAGGAAGAGGATTATAAACACAGGTTTAAAATCTCTTTTCAGTAACAATATTGCCTTGTCAAGCAGTAAGACTGTATTTATCACACTCTCTCCTTAGAAATATTATCAGGGTGCTGAAAGGTACAGACTTAAAATTTTGCAGAAACAGGCTTGGCTACCATTCTAATTAGGATGAGTTGTGGCTATTTTTGTGAATAGGGAAAATTACTGAAAACGTATTTCCAATTGGAAATTAATTTTTTTAAAATACAGTTGTTTCTTTGAAGCTTGTCTTTTTTTGTAGAGAAGAAACTTATTGATATAATGTACATTTGCTAGTTCATTTTGTCAGCTTAAGTTGTCAACAACTGTACCAACTGAGTGTAGCATGATATTTGTGATTACTGTTAATGTTTTTCAAAAAATAAGCAAGGAAAGATATGCAGATTGGTTTTGCTTTTTTTGCTCTGTGCCACAGGAACAAATTTTCATTAGGTAATGGAAACATTTTGAGCCTATTCTTTTCAGGTAATTTAGTAAACATTTAGGGTTCTCATCCCATTAGAAACTGAAAGACAATAATGAAATGTAATGTGACAACTTAATGAGGCAGTATCTACTTAACTTCACCTGCTAATCATTTCTTTCCCCATAAAAACATCGGTAAGTCTCAGACTTCATTCACTCTTTGACAGCAAGCTTTATTCATGTGTTCATTCGGTTGGTAAGAATTGCTTCAAAATGTCAGAGAAAAAGAATTAAGTATTATTTATGCTATATACTAACGATGTTTTTTAGGAAAAATACTTGGCAGAAGGCTTTGCCTATTTTTTCTTTTTTAAGCTCTTCACTAACAGAAATTGAGCATCAGAACGACAAGCTTTTTTGGTGTGCTTCACGTGAAGTTTGTAGCAGGAATTAATTCCTGACTTCTGTTACTTTTGAGGTAGACTTGTGTTGATATTGATCCTGGAATCCAGGGGGGTTTGTTTGTTTTGGTTTTGGGTTTTTGTTTGGGTTTTTTGTTGTTTTTGGTTTGTTTCAGCTTGGTTTTTTTTGTTTTGTTTTTCAAATGGGTGGTGTAATCAAAAGTCTGTAAAATAGTATTTATGATTTCTGAGTTGTAATATTAATTTTTTTCACTCTGCAGTAGAAAAACGATTAGTTCTCAAGCGTGTTTCATAATGTTATCAGTCTTGGGACTCTCTATCTATTGATAAAGCATGAACTTTGTGTTTGATTTCCAGATACTTAATACTTAGTTGGAATGTAACACACTGTAGACAGCAAGCAAAGCATATGTTCCTGTACCTTTCTTGCACAATATGACTTCTACAATGTCTGGAGGTGATTAAGAATATGGAAAACAAGCTCTCATGAATATGACCACATCTGCCTTTCTAACCAAATTCTCCTATGGGGTTTGAAATTCCAGTGTTCTGAGCTCCTTAGAAACCCTTTCAGTAACTGAAGGCTTTTTCAGAGCAGTATTTAATGGGTTGCATTTAAAGAAAACGTCATGTATTGTGGCAAAACAGAAGGGAAATTGTTTCTCAGTCATCAGCTACAGGAACATTTCATGATTTCTTTCTCAGTAAAATCACTTGTGATTTTAACTGCAGTTTTCCTTTAAACAGATATAAGCAGATGCTTTTTTTTTCTTTTTCTTTCAACTTTTCTTTTTCAAAGGCCTAAGATTAAATAATTTCTGAAATCCAATTTCTCTTCATTTGTCTAATGTAAATTAATCTGTGACACTTAGGTCAAGTGGAAGGTTAACTTCCGCCATAGAGTTAACTACACTATCAGACAGTGTTACAGTGATTAAATACTACTGCAGGCTCCTTCTATTTCTGCTCTGATGTACGTGTGCAAAATACAGAGGTCAAGTCCTGCTTTAATTCAGGATTTTTATTTCCTAATAATCATAAGCACTCCTGAATGGATGGATGTGCTGCAAATACAAGGTGTTTACATTATGTCCGTCACAAAATTGGCAGTCAAGTTCCAACATGGAATTCTACTGTTCTCTACCAGTTTTTTGCTGTTAATGTTATCTAGATTTCTTTTGAGTTTGCAGTGAAAATTAGGTAGCAAAATTAGCTTATATCAGAAAATCCAAAGAAAGAATGGCCCCTTGAGGTACTGTGGATTTTCTCTGTGGATTCAGCGCTAGCATTTCACTGGGTGACAGAGCACATTATCCCCCACAGGGGATCCACCCACCTTACAGATACAGTGGGTAAGAGATTAATACAGAACTTTTATGATTCTTCTGAATGCCAAGGTACTGGTACAAATTCAAGAGTGAACTGATTTTTCTTGGGTTATGGTTTAATGCTATTAACACTAAATGTATTCTCTTGAATTAGTTTCCTTATGCTGGTGTATAAAGGAGAACTATGTGAAACTATATATCTCTCAAACTTTTTTACAAGGGCCTGGATGTGCCCTGATAAAATTCTTCTTCAATGTAAGCAAGACTGGAGCTTCTGAGACCGTTATTGGTGATCGTTGGTCTTCAATAATAGTTCTTCTAAATAGTTTGTTGAAGGAAACAATACATATTTTAATAGTAAAAAAGGGATATTTTTCGTGTCATTTATTTTAAAAAGTTGTAGCGACTTCAGCATACATTTTCAATAAGGTGAGACACAAAGAGCTGCTGGTTATAAATTTCTCACTGGGGAGAGAAAAGAAAACTCGGTAGCTCGGTCAGCCTAGTGTGTATGCAGGGAAGGTCCAGGAGAAGCAAAAAAAGACAGCCAGATGTCAGCTTGGTGGGGAAAGTTTTATCCATTTCTGTTCAGATTATGTGATGCTTCATGGGAGAATTATAAACATATGGAATAAATTACGGGGAAGTTATTTTGAAGCTAAAAGCTTAAATGAATTCAAAAGACACCTAGGTTTCTTTCTAGAGAAAGGCAGTATTGAGGGATATTGTGAGAAAACAGGATGGCTGCATTAACACCATCCTAAAATAAGGAGATACTGAGTGCCAGGTGGCATTTTAATCCTAATGTTTCTGTGGGGTTTTTTATTTGTTTTGTTTTGTTTTTGTTTGGTTGGTTTTGGTTTTGGGGTTTTTTTTTGCCAATTACTTGTGTCCTGAAGTATCCATCTCCAGCCTGGTTCTAGGGAAATGAAATTAAAAGATGGGTATTGTAGTGCTGTTGATTTGGTAACAACTGTATTGTTATGGACAAGAGAATAGAGAACATTTCACTACTAGTTCACATTTTTATGGTCTGTTGAGATGACATGAGCTGTGATATTAGTTTCAAAATATGACAAAACTGGCTAGTTAACTGAGGCTAAGGTTGTTGTCCTTAGGCAACTGAAAGGCATTGCCCTTCACAAATAGAATGCCATTCCACGTTAGTCAGAGTGGTATGGGGAAGATTGTGCTGTATGGGGTACCTAACTAAAATGCTCAGTATGGTGATTAATTTATTACTCAAGGAGACAGTAGGGCAACATTTTAAAAGCTGTACTCAGTGTTATTTTGGTCCATTTTAAAGGCTATCTACTTACATATTCCATATCTTTGACATCTTTACATATAAAGCTATTTTGGTCTGATCCTATTCTGTTGAATATGATTAAAAATAAGCTATCCTATAAAAGTAATTTGCTCCTGTCTGAGCTCATCCAAGACTTGTGTCTTAATTGTACATTGTTATAAATGTGATGTGGTACAAATGAGGCAAAATGAAGTATTCTTCTTTCCTGCTTAGGGACTGTCTCTCCATGGGGCTGTATGTTTCCTGACTTAACTTTCAAAAAAATTGTAGGGGGCTTAGTTTGGAATCAGGCCCTCACAGTCTTGTGCTCACTTCAGAATCAAAGAATTGATTTAGCTGTAGCTAAGTAAAAAAGTTTCCTCACTTAAAGTGTCACAACTATACAGCATTTTGTACTGTGGTTCTCAGATAAAACCTGGAGAAAAACGATTCTCTTTTGAACTATCACAAGGTAGTGAACAGTTCATTATTGCTCCAATGTCTCTGATTTTATTTTGGTTTCTACCAGAAGCTCCTCTTGAATTGCAGTATTTACATTCAGAGCCTTTGCTCATAAATGAAGACTCCCCATAGTAGGTGATCATATACTTGACTGTACTTTTACACTGGAAAGTATGAAATAAAAGCCTTAGTACAAATAAATGTGCTTAGTATGTATTGTAAAATCTGGAAATTTATGTTTATGCTTAAGTACTAAAAGATCTCACTGTATAATTGCTTTGAAACAGAGTGAAGAAAACTTTATGTTCATGTGGACTACTGTATCTGGCCTCTTCTCCTATCTGTTCTTCCTTCAGTCTCATACCCTCCAAGGGCCTTGCATAGTTGCTTTCCTTGCGTGTAATCTGGCCCTTGAGCTTTGTGTAAGCTTCATTTACACAAGTCAAAATCTGGAATTCCACTTCCAGCTGTTTTAGATCAAGAATGAGAGATAGAAATAACTTCCCACAGTTCAAGGGTGATTGTGCGAGATCTGGACATAGAGCTTGGTGGTAGTGGAAGAAAGCCAGCATCTCACTGCTTTGTGAGCTGAAGCATCTAATAGTAACTAGAGGGGAAAAGTAAGTTAGGTGTCAGAACGTGTTTAATATTTCTTTTTGTTGGTACTAAGGCAGCAATAAAAAGTGTAGTCTCACATGATGGTAGGAGAATCAGGAGTGATCTTTGGTGTTTGTTGACTAAAGAAGATAGGATTTGAATGAAGGCATCTCCCTAGAAGGAGACACTAATTATGTGGCTCGTGTGCAAAGGAGTTCAGAAGAGCTTTGTTAATTGTTTGAATGCTGTTCAGGCCAGATTTGAATCAGCTTTTTAAGCCGTTATTACCTTTCCATCATTGTTAAAGCACACCAAACCTCCTGATGAAATTACTCATTTAGTCAAGGTGCTTAGAGCCTGCCCATAGCCTACTACAGGGTCATTTATGCAGCCCATGCTGGCATCATCTTTGAGGATGCTGTAGGCACACAATCAGATAACTTGCAGTGGGGGGTCAGATTCCCTCTCTTTTTCCTGCAGGAGATGGCAGCTGGGAGAAGGTTGCCAAAGGTCTGGTTGACTCACTTCTCAGCCCACTGAAATATAAGCCTGAAGTGCCTGTGGGAAGGTGAGTCCGTAGGAGAGAACGGGTGGAGGGCAAGAGCCGACGGTTGCTGCCGTGCCTGCTCAGCTAGGGGGGCTCACATCTAGGGGGGCTCAGATCTGCTCCTCCAACGCGATGCAGCTTCCGAGTGTGCACTCATGAGGCGCCTGCTGAGGTGAGCACAGGCACAGCAGCACTGACAGTGGGCAGTGTGGCAGGCTCTGCCCAGCAGAAAGATTGTAGTGTCTCCAAAACGTGAAGACCTTGTGAATCTCAATGGCAGTGCTGTACATGTTAACAAATTTCCGTGGATGGACAAACACCAGAATATTAATACAGACTTCTATCCTAATGGCATGGCAAATGAGAACAAAGTTGGCAAATTCGAGAAATTAGTGTTGTGTTCTGAGGAGATTTCTAGTATCAATCATGATTTTTTTAGTATCTGATTTGTTCACTGGTGGTTTAAACCAAGCAGTTTTATTTATGTTGTTTTATTTCCAACGCTGATGCATCAGAGCCCATGGAATGGGTCAGATTTTGCCACAGCATGTCTGAACAGTCTCTGACTGCTGTCTCTGCTGCAGAAACCTTGCACCTGACTAGTGGTATGGTTTCTGCACATATATCTTCATCTAAACCCGTTGAGGAGTACATTCAGTGCAAGTAGCTCTGTGTGCAGCTGCAGTTCAAGCTGCAGATTAAGCTCAGGGTGGCGAAAGCCCCAGGCAAGAGGCTATTTGCATAACAAAGGGCGCGGGGACCTGGGGCTGGACATTCAGAGACAGCGAGAGCCAGGACCCTGCACTCTCCCTTGCTTAGACTGTGAGAGTGTAAAAGCCCAGGGGTTCCTTTGTGGTCCTTCCTCTGAGGCACCCAACTCAAGCTGTTATTTTGTTATTTAGTTATTACACCAAGATTAAACTGTTTAAAACGATCTGGATATCTGAGACTCTCCTGTGGGAAAAGCTCAGGTGGTGAGACCGTGACTGTCAGAGTGGCTCCTGGACAGGGAAGTTGCCTTTGCAAACCTACACTATGTGCTTATTACTCCTAGTCACACGACTAATGTGCATATGCAAGGAACTTAAAGCATTTTGTGAAAGCTGAAAATGTAAAATACAGGCCTTTTGGGAGACAGAGGTTTGGATTGTGAGTGTGCTGAGGTACTGTGCATGCAGGAGAGCATCACACCTAACAGAAGGTAGCAAGTGAGACCCCAAAGGAAGGTGTAGATCTTTGTTAGCATTTCTGCCTCTCTCAGAGCTAAAGACAAGTTAGCCACCCTTCAGCGGAACTTCTTTCCTCATCCTTCCTTTTGCTTTTGTAATGCTTTAAGTACAGTCCGATACAGGCTTGGCCTTGGGAGAAGGCAGAGGTTGAGGTCGTACCTTGTTATTAATGTTCTTGCAGAATTGAACTCCTCCTCTGTTAAGTATCTGAGCAAGTAACAGTCCCAACCTCTCCTTAATCAATTAATCCATTTTATATTTTTTCCCTGTAAAATAAACCAGGTGGCTTGATTCCCAGTCACTTGGCTTTGATCATTAAACTATATGCCTTTTCTGACGTAGGAGTCTGAGTACCCTGTGGTAGGCAAGCCAAGTAGATCAATGGAGCTGTGTGTTTTCTTCAAGTCTCTGTTAAGTTGTGGAATAAAACACAGCTTATTTTGAAGAGGGGAAAAATGTATTTCTCCTTCACAGCGATGAATGGAATTGAGCACAGGTTTTGCATCCAAAAGCACTCTTGCTCTACTTCATACTTTTGCTGGTTTCACGTGGAACTTCCTGAATTTCTCTCTCACTATACATATAAAGTAATATATAAGTGTGGTATTGAAATGTGGCTAGAGTATTGTCTTTACCGAAGACTACTAGCATGACTGCCTTAATGAAATGATTGAAATACACTAGCTTTGCATGAAAAACTTGTTCTTGGTCCTTTATTTAACGCGTATATATGCAGCACTAAAATATTGCATCTCTCTGTCTAGACATCAAAATACTGGATTTGGACACCTTATGCTAACACTGAATTTCTAGAATGATCTCAACATTGCCTGTCCAATAAGTTGGTAATCTCTTTTTCTGTACGGTTTACCTTTCCCGACCAGGGAGTAAGAGCCTTTGTGCTCAAAGTGAAACTGCATTCCTACTGCCTGCCTACCTTCCCCCAGAAAGGGAAAGTATTGTCAGTAGAGCAGCCCGTTACATAATACCCTGTAGACAAAATACTGGAGGCGGCACACTGTTCAGTTATCTGACATGTTCCTTTGCCAAATAGTGATTTCCATGAAAAAACTTGTGGGCGTAAGGAACTTGATGCATCATGTCACTTTATCCCTGTCTCTCCCTCCCTGTGCGTATTAAATTTCTTACAAACAGGTGAAGTGATCTGAGCGAGATTAGCCTGTGTTATAAGTTTGCTAAACAAAGAACTGGAAACAACAGGAGTACTTTCAAGTGCTGGTGATGACGGCTGGTGTAAATTTGGGATCACAGCTAGTCTCATGCTAAAAAAATGTTTAATTATTATTCTGAAAGAAAGAGAAATGGAAAAGAATACCTATACTGGCATGCCCAAGGTAATTGGATTCAAGCATACTTGCTTGCACATTAGGAGGTATTTCACTAGGTTAGAGCACAGCAGGTGGTTCCCCATGTCTTCTAAGTCGTTACCTTTGGATGTGTGGGATTTGACAATATGTTTTGAGAGAAAGCACTGGCAAAAGGTGATACATTTCAGCAGCAGCTAGGTCTCTGAAGACCGAGGGCATCCCAGTGTTCCTTTTGTTTCCTATGTTAAACCAGCACATTCCACTTCAGCTAGCAGGTACCACTTAGAGTCTCTGTGAACAGACAGATACTTAGTTGCTTGTGTCTTGCAAAGCAAATGTCAGCTGTAAGCAATGAAACAGCAGTGCATCTATTGTAATAAAAGCAGCACGCTGTTAGTCCAGGAATTTTTTTCAGGAAGTACATGATTCTGATGAAGGATTATAAACTACTGTCTGAAGCAATGAAGGCCTTGGTGTACAGTCTGCCATAGAGTGATGCAGTAGGACTGCATGGAGGAGGTCTTCAGAAAGTCAATAGACCATCTATCCCATTGCGGATGTTATTTTCTCATTGTTTCAAATGAATTTCATTTACTGCTTTAAGAATGGCATTTCTTATTCACTTAGGATAATATAGTACCTATTTAGGAGGTTTGCATGCCAGCAGCAGCCCTGTGATCAGAAATAGCTCATGCTGTGAAATATTGCTACTGTGGTGGTAAATTCCTGTGTAAAACTGCCAATAATATGAATAGTGATGAATATCTTATGTATAGCCTAAGAAAAACTAGAAAGGAGGTGATGCCATAACTCACCAGTAAGTTATTCTCTCTATATATTGTTTAAAGTAAAATGAGAGAATTTCTGTTTAAAGTAATTAGATCAGGAAAACAAGTGCTTGTCCTCAGAAAAAAGAATTAGCTAAGAGACTTCTGAAGAGAAATGTAAAACTTCTTTCTGCCTTGGCCTCTTCCCTTACTGCACAACAACTCGGGTCCATCATATTTACTCATCAGCCACTCTAACCTTTGTCATCAAAATATGACACAATTTTTTATATTTTCCTTTTAGATGTTGAGCTCTTATCAGGCAAGAGTTGATTTCCTCTTCTTAGACAATACTTTGGCTTCCTTCAGCAGAGAATTATCCACCACTGCAATGGTGGATACCCTTTCTCAGGCTTAAGCTGTGTGAACAGTGCGAGTCCCATCTTGCCGCTTTGATCTGCTCAGGGCTTTGTCATGCTCAAAACCCTCTGTTTCATGTGGTGCTTACCTTGAGTCCAGATTCTGTTCTTAACCAGGTCAAAGGATTTTAGTATTATTAACATAAATAATTCTCTTTCTAGAGATTGTTTTGTGGGAGTTACTTTGTTGCCTTTGTATGCTTGATGCAACCTGTTTTCTTTCATGAGTCTTTACCTAATGTAAAATTGTTTCAGAAGTTCTCCAAGTTATGAATAGAGAAAATCTGCAGAGCCTAGAATTAAAATTGTCAGATTTTTTTTTTACCATTTTAGCTGATTCTCTGCATATGACCAATATAAAACCAAGCTGAGTAGCATTTATTTTTTATCTCTTCCCTCAAAGGTCTTGAATTGTGAAAGGTCTCTTGACAATTTTAAGTTAGTCCTTGGTTTTGTCTAGTTTGTTTGCCTGACTTTATAGATGATCCACCAAATTATTTTTGGTTATTTTTTGTGTGGATTGAATGGATAGTTCAAAGCTTGTTTTCCCTTGTGGCTTACTGGCAAATTAAGTATCATAATATGCATTCAGAGTAAGAATTAATAATTCTGTCTGACTAATCTCTGAACTCTCAAAGCTTTTCAAACAGATGGCATGAAATGTATTGCCAAAGCCCGTGCATTACTGCTGTGTGATGTAAATTATTTAACTGAACTCTGACAACCTGCTAACCAAACCATAAACCTTATGTCATGTACTAGGTACGTATATGGATTAAAATAAACTCTTCTGTAAGTAGTAATAAATGAAAAGGATTCCCATATATGTAGAAGGGAAAACTGTAAAAATATACTGCTAATATAATTTAGAAACCAGACAATCAATTGCTATTAATGTACCATATTGAATATAAATGGTCCAACGTCAGGCGACCTGCTTAGTGGCTGAGGGAAAGGCTGTGGTTTTGTCTATCCAGACTTCAGTAAAGCCTGGAACACCATTTGCCATCACATTCTCCTGAAGAAGCTGGCAGCCGATAACTTGGATAGGTGTACTCTTCATTGGGTTAAAAACTGGCTGGATGGCCGTGCCCAGAGAGTGGTGGTGAATGGGGGTGCATCAGCTGGTGACTGGTCACTAGTGAAGTTCCCCAGGACTCAGTATGGGGGCCAGTCCCGTTTGGTATCTTTATTGATGATGATTTGGAGAAGGGGATTGAGTGGATCCTCAGTCAGTTTGCCGGAGGACTGCAGAGGACTACCTGAAAGGAGCTTGTATCAAGATGGGGGTTGGTCTCTTTTCACAGAATCAGAGAATGGTTGGAACTGGAAGGGACTTCTGTGGAGATCATCTAGTCCAATCCTCCTGCTAAAGCAGGTTCACCTAGAGCAGGTTGCACAGGATTGTGTCTAGGTGGGTTTTGAATATTTACAGAGAAGGAGACTCCACAACTCCACGACTTCTCCCACTCAATCTCTACCTAGGTATAGGTGTGGCACTTAGGGACATGGTTTAGTGTTGGACTTCCCAGTACTGGGTTAATGGTTGGACTTGATCTCAGAGGTCTTTTCCAACCTAAATGGTTCTATTATTCTAAGTCGATGTTATGTCTTTGGGAGGCCTTTTTCTTTCTAAAGATCTTTAAGTGAGGTATGGTATTGTCTGTCACTTATGTAATCTGCTTGGTTTGCGTTTATGTATTAAGCAGTTAACAGTACAATAAGAATGCATTCCTGTAAGGTGGGATGTAGCTGTGTTAGTTTGTTACATGACTGACCCTGCAGTAACTACAATGAACAATTCAGAAAAAGTGGTGAATATAAGTTATGGGGTGCCTCTGTGTGTATGGCAAGATGCAGTTTTTATGCATTGAGTGAACAGTTGCTGAACATACAGACTCAAGCTTGTTCACTGAACAGTTTGGTTGAAATAGCTGTTTTTTTACTTCTTGACAGGTAAGGTAATAAAACCTGAGAACATGATACATGAATCCTGCTATGAAATATAAATAAAAGAATTGGAGCTGGACTTTTTATAACCTTTGGATAATTGCTTTCACAACCAGAAACGCTTTTAATTCATATTACTCAATGAAGACAAATGTCACAAACATCTATCCTTTATTGGAGTACGGTATTGGATACTGTGGTTTGCCTTTTCAGAACAAATTACAGCTCTGTGTAAATTCTTCCCTTTCTATAACTATGGTGCTTCGCCTCTAGACATGCTGTTCTGCCTTCTTTTCTTCCAGCAATGCAACCTTTTAACATTTGCAGCTCAATACCCGACTTCAGCTATGCTAGCAGGTAACTAGAAAGCTGCAGCTGATAAAGGAGGAGAAATGTAATAGCAATCACAGTGTTGACAAAAAATAAATGAAGAGCACAGTCTTCTAGAAAATGGAGTCAAGTAATAGCAAGAGGATTAGAAAACAGTGGAACTATCGAGTCTGCAGAGCTACCCTGAGACCATTTCTCCTAAAACTAATTAGAAAGATGAGCACTTGTTTCCAGCCACGTTCATGAGGATTTTATGAATGCTTAAAATACCATTATGGAGGAAATTAATCTGGAAACATAAATAGTTTATGAAATAAAAATAAAAGAATGAAATGCAGGTTCAAAAAAGAACTTGCCAGAATCCCTGAGATATGAGACAGGCTGTATCTAAAGCAATTTTTCTTTAAGGTGGGAGTTAACTTATCTTTTCTTCTGTTGTCCTTGACTGAGAGGTATTTACAAAGTATTTAAAAGATAAACAGATCAAATGCAAAGAAATAGTTTTTTAAATCCACCTGTAATGTGTTCTTATGCTGTAGGATGAAAGAGGATAAAATTTAGGTTCTACCAGACTTTTTGACTGTGCAGCTTTTTTCTATCAGAATAATGTTAGATACAGATATTTCAAAGCATAAAATATGTATATGCTCTATAGCCTTTTCATTGAAACTCCTCTTTAGCCAGTGGGTCAACAAGCCTGTTACAGAGTTTTTAAGATTTGAGCATTAAAATGCAAATATTTAATATTTTTAAACTATTTTTAATTACTTGGTGCTTCTCTGTAATGTTACTTCCAAGAAATGGTGAATACATTTCCAGAATCAGCACCTTGGAGAATCTGACATATACAGTGCTGAAACTAAACTGGTTTTCGTGGAGAAATGAGTCTGATATCTTAGTAAGTTTTCCAGTTAAGCACATATGCATGGCTACAATGGAATCCTGTCAAAGGACAGCTAGGGAGGTCTGTTGTCCCTGGACAAAGAAGTGACCCAAAATATAAAGTGTATTTGGTTGCTTAGCATACATCACCTTCTTTCCAAGGTTTTTTGTGGGTTTTAATTTTTCTCTTTTAATTTAGCCTCTACTACTGTATCACTATAAGTAGATCATTCCTTACAGAGGAAGAGAGAGAAAGCATGCTGATTGAGGCCAGAATCCATTTCTCTTAAAATGCGGTATAAAGTAGATTCTCTGGAGAAATTTCTTATGTTACTGTGAAGCTTCTAGAAGTCATAAAATTGCTCTAATAGCTCTAGGTTCCCAAAATAGCTCTGCTGTGAGACTCCAAGGTATCTGTTTGTTTTGTGGGCTAGGTGCCAGGTTATTTCTGCATAGAAACACATTTGAAGAATAACTTCACAGACTTTCTCAGCCCTCACAGGACATTCTGTGTAAGCAGTCTGCTCTCTCTCCACGTTCATTAAAAATGCTTTTGATTGACAATGAAATTATATGGTGAATTTATCAGAAATAATTTACTTTTTGTAAAAAGAAATGATCACCTATTTTTCAAAGGACAAGACTGTTCAAGTACAGAGAGAGCTTATCACTTTACACAACTTGGATTGCCATGTTTTTCCCAATAATGACACTTCAGGGGTTCTGCCCACTTTGTTCTGGGGAGACTAGTTAATCCACTGTTGTACAGATGCTTGACTGCAATTCACTGAAGCTTTGATTTGGCTGTCTGCTGACTTATCTGCAAGTTGCGTAAAAACGAGATTACATTTGCTGGTCGGGTTGATTTGCAGTGTTGTGTGGGGCTGTCTAAGCGTCAGGAAGGATGAATGTCACTCACTGGCATAGAGCTGGGTGTCACTTAGGTTTTACTGGGGAAAAAAAAAGCTTGTCAAGGCTGGCTGTAGTCATAGTTTTGAGGAGATACTTTTGAGTAACAAATGGGAAGTTATGTATTATGTGGATTTTGAATAAAACTGTAAGATAATGTTGATTTCAGTTTTTGGCATTTTTCAGTGCTAGTCATCTCTGACTAGTCATCTTTAGAGATTGGCCCTTTTTTATTACAAATTATTTCCCAGGAAAGATAAAATTGCTTATTCTAAAAACCTCTTATCTGAATTAGTAATTTCTTGTTCTAATTGAAGTGCACTTTGTCAGCTTTTTTTTTTTTAATCACGTGGGGAATTGTTAATACTAAAGAAATGTTTGTAATAAATAGAAAAATCTGGAAAGAGTGTGGAGATTTGTTTCTCAGAAGGGCATAACCTTTATAATCAGAAAACCATTGTTTGTTGGATCCTTTGCTGACTGTGGAACCACTTCTGAGAGCTTCCCTCCTGGGGACTGACTGTCAGGTGCAGCAAAGCATTGAAAGGGAAACCTCTCAAAGTGAGGAAGCAGCAAAGGTGGTGGAATAAGTGATGTTTAATTGCCCTAAAGCAAGTAAGAAGGGATTTGGTACTTTATAAGATCCTTACGCCTTCACATTTGCAACAGAAGTACGTTTTGTGCAGTGGCCTTTGTCCATGCTGTATACACAATAGTGACTGGCACTGAGTGCATATGAAGAAAGATTCATATAATTATGGTTGTCAAAGCTCAAAAAGTTCCACCTAGGGTTTGCAGACCCTGCTTCAACTGTGACAGAGCTAGTGAATAATATGTCAGGAGTTGTTGAGGATATATCTCCCATGTGAATGGGGAGCTTTTTATAAAAAATCCACCATATGCTATTTTATTGCTTCATGTGAAGACTAAGTTTTGCACTGGTACCTCAATGCCTTGTGTCTTTGCTTTTTCCCATTGAACAGGCTGACTCTTTAAATATTTTATATAATTAGTTTCTGGGAAATGTGTTAGCTGTGTCTGTAAAAAGTTTTCTGTCATGATACCATGAAAGAATAATTAAGTCAAAGGATGGGATGACACAAAAGTAGGGTTTTTTTTTAAAGTAGTGAAAGAAACAATGAGCTGTGAAGATAAGAGGAAGGGAATGCAGGGGCAGTTAACCACCTAAATTGGGAAAGTCCAGTCCTGGTTTTAAAAATTTAGCTAGTTGCCCTAGACAACCAAGTTCACCTCTTCATAAGTGTCTGTGATGAATTACAATGAAGTATATAATTGACCTTATTCCATGCAGTCATCAAATCCTTTCATTCCAGCAAATTCAGTGAACCCCTTACCCTCAGGAAAACCAGAATATATAGATATCATTAGTATTGAGAGCTTTTTGTCACCATTTTTTTTTTTGTCTGGAATGGGAAAGGAGTTGAGGTCCAGACTACGGAAATCCACACTGTAAATTTTATAAAGGAATGTTATACGTAACATGAAAATATCTGAAAACAATGTGGATATCTGGATTACCTTATTATTAAAAAAATATTTAGAACTTGGGATATAGTAATATGTAAAAGGAGAGTCATAAAATGAAAAAAGTATGTTTTCAAAAATGTAGTATTTGTTGTGCATTTTTAAAAAAAATCTCTAGGTATGGAAGTTTTGGGTTTGGTGCTTTTGTCCTAATATAAGTCACCTTCTAATCAAGTAGTTTGCCAAATATAGTTATGTTTCCATAACTATATGGATGTGTACCTAATCTCTTCTTCACATTTGACTCCTGATTTTTACAGAGGTTGACATCAAGAGGTGTTTTTGAAGTACAGGAATGTAACTGATATCCAAATTTCCTCTTTATACACTGTTGACATCCTGGTGAAGGGTCTGTGTCAGTAAGTAATAATCCGAGACATTATGTTCTTTGTTCTATATTTTGGCACCTAAATAAATAACATGTGTCTCCATACCATGAAGTGTTCATTAGCTTTCAGTGTTTCTGTTAGCAAGTGTTTGGATTTGGTGCTTGTTTCTGATCCAAGATGTTCAAAGCAGGGTGTAGTCCTTGGAAAATCTTTTACTCCGCTTGCTACATGCAAGCCCAGTGACAGACTATTCAAGGTAAGTGTTGAAATGCATCAGCCTGTTAGACATTGTAACTATTCCAACTTCATCAATTTCTAAAGCATGAAATTGGTTAAATGACTGTTTTAGCTAAAGAATTGCCATTTGTTACAAAAGATGCAGTATTTTCTACATATTATACTTAGGCTGTGAAAAGTTGACCCAGTTGACCCTACAATAATTTGTTGACCTCGGAAAGGACATGAAAGCTCTTCATGTTGTTCTGAGGCTCTTATAAATACACACTGCAATTGACGAATTCTTTTTTCCACCCACAACATTAACAAATTAGGAAATGATTCTACACACTGGGCAGTGCATTTACAGAAGGCGTTTATATTCTTGGGGTTTTTTTGTGTTGTGTGTTTTTTGGTATGTTGATGTTGTTTGGGGGTTTTTTTGGCTAGTATCCTTACAAAAGATACTTCAGGAATCCCATAAGCATTGTTTTTCCTGGGCTTGGGAAGTCCTGTTCTGTGTCCATCTGTATCCTTTTGCCTTCATCACCATTCTTAACCCAAAATAATCACTGATTTGAGTGCGGTTAGTTTTATAAGCTCAGATGATGTTGATTGAGAAAATAAACTTTCAAGTATAATTTCAATCTACTATATTCTTCTGGACATTCAAACTAAAGTATTAGTATTTTAATTGAAAATGACAAGGAAAGTATTTCTTTGTAACACTTATGAATAAATTACCACTATGGTAACAGGGTACACTAGAGATGAAGGAAAGTGTTCACTTACGTTTCAGTAGTTGGAAGGCTGTAGTGGGTTGACCCTGGCTGGATGCCAGGTACCCACTAAAGCCACTTTCTCACTCCCCTGTGCTACTGGACAGAGGAGAGAAAAAAATCCAGCTAAGGATTCATGAGTTGAGATAAGAGCTGGGAGAGGTCACTTACTGATTACCTTCACGGGCAAAACAGACTCTAAGTGGGGATATTACTTAAGTTTATTACTAACAGGATCAGAGCAAAAGATTGAGAAGTAAAATAATCTTAAAAACACCTTCCCCCCACCCTTCCTTCCTTTCATGCTCTCCCCCCCAGCGGCACAGGGAGACAAAGAATGGGGATTACAGTCAGTTGTTTCTGCCACTGCTCAGGGAGAGGAGTCCTTCCCCTGCTCCCATGGGAGGGACCCCATGGGAGACAGTCCTTGATGGACCTCTCTGGCATGAGTCCATCCCTCGGGCAACAGTTCTTCATGAAACTGCTGTCCCGTGGGTCACTTCTGCACTGAGTACAGTCTACAGTCCTTCAGGAATGAGCTGTACCGGTGTGAATCCCTCACAGGGGCCACAAATCCTACCCAGGAAAAGTCTGCTCCAGTGTGGGCTCCTTTCTCCACAGGCTGCAGGTCCCCAGCAGGACCCTGCTCCATCTTGGGCCTCTCACAGGGTCACAGCCTCCTTCATATCCTACATATCCACCTGCTCCAGCATGGGCTCCTCCATGGGCTGCAGGTGGGTCTCTGCACCCCGATGGTCCTCCATGGGCTGCAGGGGCACAGCTGCTCCACCATGGGCTGCACCACGGGCTGCAGGGACCTCATTTCCAGCGCCTGGAGCACCTTCTGCCCCTCCTTCCGCTCTGACCTTGGTGTCTGCATTGTTGTTCATGTTCTCATTCCTCTCTTCCCTGGCCAGAATTTTTTCTGCGCAACAACCTTCTGTTCTTAAATATGTTATCACGGAGGCGTTACTGTCATTCCTAATTGGCTTGGCCTTGGCCAGTGGCAGAAAGCCCATCCTGGAGCCAGCTGGCATTGGCTCCACGGGACAGGGGAAGCTTCTAGCAGTTTCTAACAGAAGCCACCCCTGTAGCCCCCCTGCTACCAAAACCCAGCCACAGAAAACCACTACAGAGTGGGTTACTGTCTTTTAGTGGTTGCCACATATGCCAGAAATGTACCCTTTAATTTACTCTTAAATAAACAAAGATGAGGGAGGTTTTTTTCCATCGCTAGTTTTCTATAATTTCTGATGAGCATAGTAAAGTTTGGATGATAGACATATTCCTTGGTGGGGTAATCAATATAGAAAATCGCTTGGAAAACTAAAAAGTAATTATGTGGGGGAAGAATATGGAAGAGAAATAAAGTAAATCTGTTAGTTAGGAAGCCGTTTGAAGATTAAAGCTGCAGATTAAACATTCATGAATAAATTATCAAAGGCTTTATCAAATGACTAAACCTTGGAAAAAGCTTGACAACACTCCTATGTCTGTTTTCCTTGTCTGTCTAGAATGCTTGCTTTATATAACTGCAAAAAGGCTTTCTTGTTCAAGAGAAATCATTTAGCCTAATAACATTCTTTCTCCACAAGTGATTTCTGTCATTTAAAGGAAATTTCTGTTTTTAAGAGCATACACCTGGCATATTTTCAGATGTGAGGTGCAGAACTTTGCATTTTCTGTAAGATTTTTTGTTATTAGCCTTTCCAAAAAAACCCATGATGTTTGTGTGTTGCAAACTTCATCTGCTTGGTGTTTCATGAGGTAATTTAAATACTATTTTTGGTTTTTTTCCTGGTTTCTTAATTCTTCTAAGAACTGTTCTGAAGCAGATCTGAGTCTTCATATTACCATAGTTAGTAATGCACTAATTTGCTACCCACTGAAGTAGTCATGGGAGATCAGTCAGGTGGCTGCTGGAAGAGAATCATGCTGCATGTTGACATATAGTCTATAATGTATTTTTCTGTCAGGACAGATACAGTGGATCAGTAGTGATTCCTGTTCTACAAATGGGCATGTATCACAAATGAGAGCCTCAGTCCTACATTTCAGACCTGTCGGGTGGTTGGGGGAATGGGACACTCACTCAACCAGGTGATGTGCAACGTGTGTGGATCACAGCTCAGCTACTACATGTAGCAGTTGTTCTCATCAGATTGCAGCTTCTGTGGGGTGCCTGAAATCCATGTATTGCATTTTTCCCCTCTGACCACTCTGCCTGCCCAGGGACTACATTAGATCATGGGCACAGTCATCTAGCCCCAGGCCAATCTCCCTGACTTCCTCCTTTCTTAAGGCTAAATAGTGGTTTCTGCTGTGGTTTCTATCACCGCCCGCCTGTAAGTGATATAAGAAATATTAGCTTTGTTATCTAGCACATGCTGGATTAGTCTAGTCAGTTTGAGCTGGACAGGTTTAGTCAAATCTCATTCATTTAGGCAGTGCCTTGGGTACGTTCCACCAGGTGTTGTGTATTATGTAAATAAGAATTCTGGGCAGAATATTAACTAGAGAGGCTAATGGTGGCCCCACAGTAAGGTGTGGTTTGCAGCCACCTATTTGGTAGTATAGGTGCCCTGTAGTTATCAATATGGTAATAAAGGGAGTATTCTGTATGACCCATTGGTGGTTATCTCACCATTCCATCCATTTTGACCTCTTTGTCCTCATATGGAAAGGAGCCACAGAGCTCAAGTAATTGAGTGGTTAGAAATTGGATTTTCACAGCTGTTTTCTAGAAGCTTTTTTCTTCTCAAATGTCTGCCTGAAATATAGTACTTCTCCAGTGATTGAGCAAGGTGAAAGGGTGCCTAAAAAGCTATTATTTTACTTAAAGGCTGACACTGAAAGCTAATTTTGTGGTTTTCAGTGACTTGGATAAATTTGGAGGGTTTTTTTAGTGATTTTAAGTCTATTCCTTTTAGGTAGACAGCAAGTGTAAATTGGCTGAAGAACCTGCAGTAGCAGGTAGAGAGAAGAGCAGTAGCTACTGATTCAGTGGCATTTGGCTGAAATTCTTTCTAGAAAGCAAAATAGTATCTTTCGGTGCTGACTATGACTGTACTGCCAGCCTATAAAGTCAGTTTCTCAGGCACCTTCTTGCTTAATGGCAGAGACTTCATTCATTCATTCTAAGTGTATAATAATGATCTGACCACCACAGTATGCCTATCTTTTTCCTAACCCAATATAAACATATAATAGATAATTCTGTATAAATATTCTGTATAAATATTGAACTATGGTAAAGAAGCATTTTTACATATTTCTACTGATTGTCAGGTTTTTGATATTTACAGTGATTTAGGAAACAGCTGTTTGACCTTTTTGCAGAATGTACCAATGCAGTAGGTACCAGAAATCTTGCAGATCATATTCAAGAAAACATAACATATCTTTAAAATTGGTGGAAAATTTTCTAGAATAAAGCTGACTTTAGAAAGAGTCAGAAATGCAGATTCAGATTCAAAGGGTAACTCTCAAGGTCATTATTAGAATTTTTTTTCTCCTGTAATGTACTAAGAGAAGAGAGAAAATTCAGCCTTTTGATTTTAGTGAGGCTCTGTGTCCAACTCTTGTAATCCTTGTCCGTAGGCCTGTATAAATGTTTTCCTTTACTTCCTTTCAGATGCTGAGGAGGCAAAGTAGACAAGAGGGCCTCTAGGTCTTAACCACAAATCCTGTACGTGACAAATGAGCAGCACTTAAGTTGTTTCCATTTAGTCTGGAGTCCTGTCCTGCACCTGTGCAAATGATAGCTTGGAAGCTGGATCCAGAGTAATGCACTGGATCAGCATGTGGCAGTGGCTCAGACTGGTATTACTCAGAAAGCATGTCTGGATGTTTCGCAACACTTTTGTTGGAACTGATGGTTTGATTTAGAGATATCAGTTCTAATTCTTTTCAGTGTTGAAAAGCTTTCAAAGTGAGGAAGGTTTTGAGTAGTCCTGAGGGACCATATTGACTCCATGTATGTGACTCATACACTGAAAGGTTCCATAGAATTTAAGAATAATACCCACAGCATGAATCACTAATGCCATTGCTGAGTTTCTGGGATCTAGCCATGATTCCTGCATTTCTTGAATGTTGCTACTACATCAGCTTCTCAGGACATTTTGTCCAAACACCAGGAGGTTGACAGACAGGTCCATGTTTGGCCTGCAGCATTACTTACACTCTGATGCTGTCAATGATGGAACTCTGTAGCCTGGACTCAAAGCTGACTATAGACGACAGCAGGTGTTCCATTACTCACTGTCTGATAACCCTTTTCTTGCCTCAACCCCTGCTGACCAACACAATGCAACATACTGTTCCACTGGACCTGTGATTGAATGTGTTTGTGGCACTCAGATAGTGCTCTGTAGGTGCCTGAAAAATTCTGATGGGGCTTTTTACTAGCTCCTTAAAAGTTTCATGAAGATACTATGATTTTCTGTACTGTTCTGCTAAAACTGGATTTCCAAGCGTGGAGTGGGAGACGAAGAACTAGTTTGCTCTTTTCCAGTGTGTTGATCAAATATCTCAAGCTGCTTTGCACACATCATATTTACCAGCGTCATCCAGAGTGTGGGATGGTTGTACCTGAGGCCTGGAGAGGTGTTCCTGCAGCCTAGAATCACAAAGTAGAAATGAAATATGAATCTGGCATTGTCTTCTTTCCAGAATATTCTGGCCTCAGTGTGTTTTAACAGCACATGACATGGATGGTCTGCAGTGAAGACTTTGTAAAGGTAGCCCACTTAGCAATTTTTAGGGTTTGTTTGTATTGCATTCTGCAGACCTTTGAAAAGGAAGAGAAAGCATCCTCTTGTCTCATTGTGAACCTTTTCAGGTGATTTTATTGCCTGACAATGTATCCCTGTGAGCTGTGTCTGTAATGGAAAGTTCTCTCTTTATGGCTTTTCAAAATATTGGCAGCTTCTTATGTGCTTAAGTTTGAAATAACTGTTTCAAAGCTGTTTGCAAGTAGCTATATTTGTGGAAACGTATTTTTTTTTCTAAAAAGATATTTGTATAAAGTAATTTTGGTGGATTTTTTTTTATATGACAGCACATAATTATTTTTTTTCTACAAGAATTGATGTTTCTTCATCAGGGCACATTTGCATTTACAGTAGCTAATGTATAATGTACATCTGTTATGGTCTCAATATTTATGAATAGTTCCATAATGAATCATATTTAAACAGTAGATTTTGGTTGGGGTGAGAGGCACAGAGTAAATTCTTTCTTGCTCTTTACCCAGGACTGTTTTCTAGAATACTCTATATTAGTTGTTTTCCTTATTTTGTGAACCAGGCAAGATGCTGTACATTTCATAGAATCATAGAACCATTTTGGTTGAAAGGGACGTTTTGCGAGAGCAAGGAGCCTTGCACTTGGCCTTGTTGAACCTTATGAGGTTCCCATGGACCCAGTTCTCAAGTCCATCCAGGTTCCTCTGGATGGCATCTAGTCCATCAGGCATCTCAATTGCACCACTGAGCTTGGTGTGACCTGCAGACTTGCTGAGAGTGCACTCAGTTCTACTGTCTGTTACTGATGAAGACACTGCAAGCAACTACTTAATGTTCAGAGTCCTTTTGTCTGTTGTATGGAGTATTACAAACCTTATTCAGAGTCTGTAAGTTCAAGTATGTAAATGGTAACAAATGTATTGTATTTTGTTAGTGTTGCATTAATAGGAGTAAGCCTTGGGAAAACGTCTTGGATCACACTACATTCTGTGGTGGCTGAGCAACAAGATGATATTTGGAAGCCAAAAGGCTTCTCTCCAGTTGTGAATACAACTGGGAACTATTGCTGAGAATTACTTTTGTGTATTGTTTTAAAATTTAAAGGTCTTTTGCCCTTGTCAATGTAATTTGTGATCCTTGATCTAATAAATGAGGTGGGATCCTATTGAGGGACCTGTTAAACTTAATGTGCCATTCTACTTGCATGCTATTGTTGCTGTTTTGTCCAGGGGGTTGGCTGTTCATATCTTGATTTTCTCAAATAGATTGCACTGTAACAGTCTGTAAGTTTGTTAAGCACCTGTTCAGGATAAAGTGCTGGCAGAGTACACAATAGAAATTGCTTTATAATATGACCTATGAAAAAGGCTATAGAAACACATTACAGTACTTTGAAATTGGCACAGTCCTATGCCATTCCAGCTTGCTTCCAAGAAAAAAATACCATTGACTCTGGCATGATAATGTGCCCAGATATGAAATCCATCACCTTAAACAATGAGAAGCTGACATAGCATTATAATTGTACCAGTGTGGGCATTATGCCCAGCTGCAGATGTCTTTAGAGTTCATTGCTTTAGACAGGAATAAAATCCCAGTCTGCAAGTTTGCACGTGGCTGTTGTAGAGTTGGCATGAACTCCTGAAGAAGATAGCTGACTACTAAAACAGTTACACCTCCTGTAGTGATAATGGTAAGTCACTGATGTGAAAATATACATAGCTGTCTGGGCTGATACAAACTATTGCTCTGGAGTAGATGTGTTTAGATTTGGCCTTTTAAAGCTCTTGCAGTGCTTGATGTATGATCCCTCTTAGTAGCAGGAGTTAGTTTTGAGAAGTAAGTCATCACCTTGAAATAATTGAAAAATGTCTTTAAAAATATTTTATTATTGAAAAAAGAAAATCTGCTCTTACTGGTTGATTTTTTGGGGTTTTTTTTGAGGGTTTTTTTTTATCAACTTTGAGGTTTTTGTTTAGATCCGGTAAATACCAGTATATATTTCTTAATACCATCATTGCAAGGTTGGACTTGAAACCCATACTAGAGACTGCTGTATTGTCTGCTGTGGTAGAGTAGAAATTGTACATTTTCATTTGAGAAGTACCCACAATACTGTGAGGAGCTAAGTATTTTCAGGCTTGACATATGGAGTAATGTATTAATAGTATGAACATTCTAGATCCATAGGTGTTGACCCTGCACTGATAGAAATAGTAATAAACATAGTAATGTAATATTTTCTCGTACATGATAATCCTATTAAATAAACATTTCAGATTCAGCTTATTATGATTTGTGAATACAGAACATTTAATCTCTAATATAATAGTTTGGATATTAGCGGAAGTAGAGTCAATCCGCACTGGAAAATAGAAAGTGGGTTCGATGCTTTTAATGTTACTTGACTAAGATTTTGCAGTAGGTGGCCGATCTAAGAACTGATAGTAAATATCCTGTCTTCATGTGCAAAGCATAGCAACTGTAAATACTGAGTGATTCATGTTTTAGTTTTAGATGCTATATTTTTCCAGTTCATGTGGTGATGATGTGATTCTGAGAGCCAAAACGAGTGAATCTGGATAGGAGGAAAATAGGAAATCAGTGCGAAGATATTAGAGTTACTAAAAAGTTTCAGAATATTCACATATGCAGCAGCATTCTAAATTAAGTACCATTTCTATTGTCAGTCTCTTTAGGCTTCGAAACTGAGTTTTTGTGTTTTCTGAGAAAAACTCCTTTAAGATTTTTCGTATAATCCTTAGAATGCTTTGTTGCTGTGTTGATGCAAAGATTACGAAATAATGATTATGTGCTTGTCAGATTTTCATTACTTTAATAAAAAACCCCAAGAAAGAACTATTAATTCCCAACACTACGTATTATGTCCTTTTATAAAAAATTCCATTCTTCAGGCAGGTATTAGCTGAAGGAAGTTTTCAACACATGCTATGGCAATTAAGGTGGCAAATTGACAGTTACTTGTGATGTTCTATAAGATGTGAACATGGGTTAAGAAGACTGTAACTCTTTTTGTAATTTATATACATGACAGCATCTTGAGGTTGGAAAGTTAATTATGTAAAAAAGGTGTGATGCCTGAGCACTGTACTGCTATGGGATGTGTTGAGAGTCTCATGACATGGAAAAATTATTGATGTAACTTTGGAAGACTGGCTAGCATTTTTATTCTTTGTGGAAGTGGGCTGTGAAGACTGCCTCGATGTAGACCCTTAGGTCTCCTGGAAAGCAAAGTAGTATCTGGAAGATGCTTCTACACTGGGTAGGAAGCAAGAATGAGGTAGTTCAGAAAACAGACTGATCTGGAGTATGAGTTGATGCTGGATGCAGGCAGCTCTGACAATTGTTTAGATTTCAGGAAGAGGGAGGAACAGAAAAATACTTGCACCTTTACTGTAGTGAGAGAGCACTTTGTACTCCTGCCTAGTATTTTCTACCCTGTTCTGTCTATTTGGTGCAAAACTTCTTATTGGAGCAAAGATGCTTTCATAGTCATGACTGAAGTTTTCAGCTCTCTGATGTATGCAAAACATAGTGATCAAGATTTTACATTGCATGCTGAGCAAATGTCTTGGGTACCAGTGCTAATTCAGTACATCTTGATTTTCTGTATGATAGATTCTCTGTCTGGGAGACAACACTGAGCAAACTCTTAGAATTGTTTATGCAATTTAGAAGATGCTGGAAGGTAATTTCATTAATCCCCTGCTGGTCCTGCTGTGAAAAATCTGTATTAGCCAGAGAATATAAATACATGAAGATTTCCAGAAGCTCCACGTACCTGCAATTTTACTAGTGCTAGCAAAGTGTTTTCCATATTCAGTCTGTTTCTTCAAGAAAAAGTAATAACCTGATTTCAAATAGCTTTACTACCCTAAGCTGTTCTTCTTAAGTATTTACGTAGATTGCATACACTTGCATACTTTAGCATAAAAAATTTGGGATGCACACTTCCTGATTATGAAGAAGAAATACATTACTTAATAGCCATGACATCTATAACAAAACTCTTCAGAGGCAATAAGAAATTTTTGTTATGCGTGGCAGTCTGATAAATGAGGGAACTACTTATTAGTTTGTTGTCTCAGTATTTCTTTTAACATCAAAAGTATCTATTTTTACCTTGCATAACTCTTCTGTGTGTTGAATGGTGAAAGTTATATTATTATACTTCAGAACATTAGTTCTGTCTTATTTAAGATGGACAGTGTACCAGTGGCACTGCTGGTAATGGCGCTACTACCAGTAACTGGTTCTTACTTAAACGTTTTGTTCTGTAGATTCTCAAGTGCTTTACAGAGGAAATTGTTATAGCCTGTGTATTTAGCATATGCAGTTTGTAATGTGGTGCTGGAAAGTTTGTAGCTTGGGAGGAGAAAGGAAGAGGGGTTTATACTCTGTCATTGAAAAACAGCCTTTATTAAATAGACTGAAAGGGAGTAGATGTTACGCTAAAAGTCCTAGCCAACCTCATGTATTCATTACCTTAACTGTATTTCAAAACTGGGCGAGCTAAGGTTCAATGGAGAACATGCCTTGTCTGTAATTCATTTTAGACAGGCTTTAGGCAAGGCCAAAGAGAGTATCAGACTTATGAATCAAATGAAATTTGGTTCAGAAACCTTCTGAACCAACCAGCAACACTTTTGTTTTGTGGCTTTTGCCTTTGTTGGGTTTTATTTTCAGAGGAAAGTTTGCTTATGTTTTGTTATACATTAGAAGAGGTAAAGCAGGAAAATCTTTGTGAAAGCCTGAATAATCAAAATCAAGGTTTGATCATAGGGTGCTTGTTGCATTTACTGATTGTTCTGTAAGTGAAGAAACAATCTGCTTCTTTGGATATTGTGACACTGACATCCCCAAAGAGATTCTCTTCCTCCTCCCTTTCCCCACCAAATGTTTTGTTTTAATAGATAATCGCTACATGGCTCAGTATCTGTCTGTCAAAGCACTCTCTATAGTGAACTGAGCAACAGTTTCAAGAGCTTAAGAGTGAATAGGCTGCCCCTATCAAACTCCTACTGAGCCTCTTAAGTGACCCTGTTGCCCTATTCCCATCTCTCCTCATCCAAAGAGCAACTTTAATGGTACATGCCTAGCATTGCACCAGTATCTGAGTGAATGTTCTTTTGCACAGGAATTAATAAAATCTTTCAAAAGGATAGATTGATAGCTAAAGGTCTGTCTGCCTTTATCTAATGTAAGTGAACATTGCCCTAATTTTAATTTGTTCCTACATTTGTTATCGTATGGGCCTAGACTAGAGACTCATATTCACTAATAATGAAATTTGTGGGGTTTTTTTCCTAATTGTTTTTAGTTGTTAACTTGGGCAACATGAATTGTTTGCTCTCATCAAGAGGTTGTGTGAGGAGTTGCAAATAACAGCAGTAAAAATCCTTTGCTTCTCGGAATTTCTTACCGTGTTATAGTGAAATTGCTAAACTTTGTAATAACGTGGTTAATATTGGCTTTTTGGTCTTTTATTTGTGTATGACTTGCCTGATGGTAGGCTTTCAAATTTGGCCTTTTGGAGACCACAGAAAGGGGCTACCTCCTCTAGGTCTGCTAAACCTTGCTTCCTTTGCTGTGTGTGTTTGTGCATTTAGCACTGTCTGCTTTGTGCCTGTATTTGAAAGGCCACAGTAAACAGGTGACTTTCCAACGTCTTTTCAGTTTGGATAGGCTTTTGCTGATTGCATTCACTATCACTTTAACAAGGGTTGATATTGTAGCCTTAATTTGACAGTGATGTTTGGGCTTTGATATTCAGCAGATGGTCATGACCCTGTAGTAACATCTGAGAAATATTACCAGACCCAAGCATGCTTGCTCGTGAGTGACATCGAGGAGTTAGTCTGTGCCTTTATCCAAGAGAAATTATTCCAATACCCTGCTGTCTGTCTTGCCAAGTAAGTTTATATGCAAACTATAACTTGTTCCAAAGATCATTGCCAAGTTTGTATTTTGTTCAGGAACATATGAGTTCATATCACTGATTTTGGGATCTAAGTAAAGCTGTAGACTTTTTTTTTCCTGCCTGAGAGATTTGCACAGATGTTTTCACAAGAAGAACACTGGACACTTTTAGCAGGTCTGCAGCCCTTGCTAGGATATAGTTGTAACTGTGAGGGGGTATGAGGATGACTCACTTCCTGATTCAGACAGTCCTTGAAGTTTAAACTTTAAAAGAAGATTCTTTGATTAATGCTAACCTTGACAGAGGTTACGAATATAACTTCCCATTATATGATGAATATAGCTTTTCCCTGCCTCTAGTAAAATGCAACACTTAGTCATAGCAAAGTGCTAATGTTTAACTACTTGTATATTCTACTCTCAGGATATTTTAAGTACAGCACTATATAAATTTATTAACTCTAGACAGCATTTTAGATGTGATACAGAGCCTAGTGCTTTTCAACATCCCATTCTTTTGAGGCTGTGTTAGGTCATGCTGTCCAGTTTCACTAAGAAAAATGTTTGTAAAAAGTGGTTTATTCCATTCGTGACACATTGCATATGTCACATCTGGGCAGGTTAAGAACGTAACTCTTGCTCAAACATCTGTACGAGGAACATTATGGTCAGCTCCCTGAAGGTTCTATTGTGATGCTCAGAGCAGGATTTTCAATAGTTCCGCACACAGAACATGTCAGGCTCCTTGCAGCTTGACTTGTAGGTAAGAAGCTCTCTGTTTCCAAGCTGGTTATGAATTACTATAATTTCACTCCAAATGTTAGTGCTACTTACTAGTTGTAGAAAGCTAAAGTTGTGTTTTGTAGATGGAAGACCAAAAGCAGATAGCCCTGTTGACAGTGAGATATGTTTTCTTTGCAACTGGCTTACACTCATACCCATTCATGTATGGACACAATTAGAAAAGTATCCTGTGCTATCTATGAATTTAATTAACTTGACTGATTTAAGTACCAGCTTTGACTCTGTGCTAGTATTACTTACGTAAAAAACATTGTTAATGTCTTTACTTCACTATTTGAAAACAGTGTGAATAAAGTTTTCACCTAATCTTCCTGCATAAATAATAACAGGTTATGTATAATCTGTGTGCTACTTATTACCTTATTTAGACAGCAGCATGTTAAACTATTGTATGCTAGAGGACACCTAGTTCTGTAATATATTATGAAAAATATCCATTACATTGTTTTTTTCTTTGAAACCGTGCCAAATCTCAAGTTGTTTCTTCTAAATTCAGCACATGTCCATGTAAAAGCCCTGTAGCTTCAGAGGAAGATTTGCCTCAGTCAAAGCTGATAAGGCCCTCTGGAGTTGCCTTAAAGTAGAAAGCTCTTTTGTGTGTGTACTTGACTCTGAGTGTATATTTGTGTGTCTGGCAGTCTAAAATGATAGATCAACTCCATGTGCTTTGCTTGAGATGGAATTTTTTTACTTGTTTGTACTGCTAGTCCATTTTATTTGTATAGATAAAGAATGATATATATAAATTAATATGAACAGTTATTAGATTTTTTGAGTCTCTATTATGACACGAAAAAGATCTTGATAGGAGAAAAGGGCACAGGTTCCACCTGTGAAAAGGCAATAATAGAGTGGCTTAAGTTCTTTAAGTTCAACATGGGGTTACAGTTGGCTGACAGCGTTACAGCGTTGGATGGTTTCCCAGCTACCGTAGATACAGCTGGTCACAGAGAAGCAGCTGAGAGCATCCATTCTCTTGTGCTTCTTTCTGTGAGTTCTCCATATGTGGGACATGTACTAAGATTTACATTTATATTAGAAAATGTTTGACACTTAAAAACAGTTGAAAAAATATAATGAAACAAGTCACTATAGCAATATAAGAGACTTTCATCCATTAATTCTTTAATCTTACTCTGAGCCTGACCTAGTACAACTTCTGTTGGTTATCCTCTTAAATTATGAAAGAGACTTGTACAGAAAGAATAATCCAAGTTCTGGTTTGTTGGCATCTGCTGGAGTCTTCTTTTATTGTCATGATGCGCTGCACTCACATCTCAACCTAAAGTAATGTCCAGTAGATCAAAGACAAGCTGCTATATTTCATGAGCATAGTCTCATGAGAGTGTTTAAAGCATGGGAGATTGCACTTTCTTTGAAGATTTTTTTTTTTCTGAGAAGTTTGCTGTTTGAAATAATCGAGACGTAAGGAGCAGGATGTAGCCCAAGATAATAAAAATATTTTACTGGTGTCTGTCAGGTTGAATGTGTGTCTCCTTAGGAACCAGAACTTGTGTCACTGCTAAAGTTCACAGGCAGCTGTAAGATATAAACCAAAGTGAAGGTATTACTTCCTTTTTATTATTTTTGGTCTTTTGCAGTTGTGTACCTCCTGTGTTAATTCAGGCAAAATATTTTGAAGCATTTGTGTCCAGTTTGTTGTTTTCCCCATCTATAGGTCAATGGTGCATCAAAAGAGGGAATGTTTTTGTAGATTATCCAGAAGAGACTGACATTTGGAGTTTGGGAGTAAGGCAGTCCTAGCACTGTTTTTATTTATGTATTTACTTTTGCTTGTAAGCAAAAATTGTGCTGCTTTGCTGCTGTTATGCAATAGAGACTTATTGAACCCTTTAAAACCACTTATTATTTTTTGTAATTAGAACTAACTTGTGCAGCTGTCACTAAGCTCCTCGTCAGATGATATATTTATTATGTTAGAAATGAGAGGAGGCACGTGAGCAAGACTTTGAAAGGAATATGCACTGCTCAGGGTAGGGGTTTATGTTTAAATGGGTGATCAGCATGTGTGTGAGACCAAGATGATTGCAGTACCAGTGCCTGACTAGTTATGTGCTGCCTTTAATCCTGTGATATTGTATTTCATTGTCTCCCAGCACACTACTGTCACAACTGAAATAAAACCCCTCTAAATTCAATGAACACTTTAATCTGTCATCATAATCACGAACTCTTGTCAATCACGGCTTAAAAGTTAAGCATGCGGATCAAATCTGTAGTAAGAGGAGACACCTGGACTCCACAATGTAAGTGGAGATAGTCTAGGATGCTAAATATTTGTTTCATTTGTATTGTACAGTTTTAACTGAATACAGTATTGATGTCACTCCACGTCTTTAAAAATCTGGAAAGGTTATTCAGTGACTTTTCAAGAGAAAGTTTTTAGAATAAAATGAAAGTGATATAACAAATTACGTCATGGGAATTTCATTTGTTTATGTCAATACTTTGGATTTTAGGTTTGTTCTTGAGCTGAGAAGAAAAAATAGAGTATGTGGAAAAGCTGAGTACCTTATAAAAATATGTTAAGGTAGATTACTTCAGGTTTACAAAAGGCACTAAAACTGAAAAAGACTGTAGTCACTCGAAAGCACTTCTATTAATTTGAATCAATGCTTGTTGAAAACTGTAGCAAAACTCCCATCCTGTGATGAGCATTCAGAGTAAACTGTATCAGTGATCCTTAGGTAATTTTACTTTCATTACTGCCAGTGAAAATAATGTGACTAACTGTGATAAGGGTTGAGAGTAGCTGCCGTTGTTACCTTTGCCTCTCCCTTTTCATTGTGAGACTCAGTTTTCAGTGGCTTACCTTTTTGCCAAAAAGTAACTGCAGTCTGTTGTTTTTTCTTTGTAAACAGGACCAGATGTTCAAGAATGAACGTTAAAGGAAACATATTCTGGCTTTACCTTTTCTTTGTGAATTAAATCTCAAATATTCGTAATTTGGAGTGAAAGATTGAAATTTAACCTTGGGTGACATCAGGTCTATATGACCTTCTGCTGTTGTCATGTGTGGGGAAAAGATGACACTTAAATTTCATGAAGTTATAAGCCTTGGAAAAATCATCCTTTTCATGTGCTTAACACAGCCCATGTTTGCACTGAAGTGAGCTATCCCAGTGCAAAAGCCCCAAAGGAAAACTAGCAGCCTGTGTTTCGTCTCCCAAGAGTACTGAGAGTGTGTCTAATCCTGACGTGGGTGCTTGAGCAAGACTTTTCTCCAGCTGTTGCACCTAGTTGCTGGGGTACTGGGCCTGGCAGCTGAGAGCCATATGACTACCGAGGAGAAAGAATGCATTTTAAAAAGCAAAACAAGCAAACTAAATCAAATGAAATGTGAAGGGAAAGGAACATTATGAATCTGGTGTGAAGTTGTAGCAGAAGGAATAAATTGATATAGGACTTGTGAGGAAATGGAAAAAGCCATTTCGATTCTAACATGTTGAAGGGATTTCAGCCCTGGTGTGGCCCACACATCTAAATCTGTGTTCATTCTCCCACTGTGACGTGGGAGAGATGTCCTTTTTTCTTGAGGAGAGAAGAGACATACACTTTGGTTTCTTGAGGAAGGTTTGAGGTCATAGGTTTCCTCAGGTCAGAGTGAACCCTCAAAGAAAGGAATGACCAAAGTCTCCCATGCACATGCAAGGCCATGTGCTTAGATGAAAAATCAGTCAGACTGAGTGTAACTCAACAAAAGTAACGTGAAAGCCACAGCCAGGATAGATGGTTGCACTGTGCTTACTGCATGGAAGGGTACCTGCCATTTACTGGGGTGAGGGAGTGTATTGACTGACATGGAAAAGTTCCTATCTCTCAACTAGACTACTTGAAATGCTCCGGTACTTCTCTGTCCTGACCTATAGCTGGTGTTATTGTGTAAATAGTAGAGAAAGATTGACTCATTTTTGGAAATCTTGACTAAGTGTACTTGAGACCTAGCATGTTCTAAGCTCTGCATTTGGTAAAGATAATATGCTTTACATGGTTGTTCTGTTGTTATCATTTGTCATTTTCCTGATGGCAGAATTTTGACACTGAGATATAATGAGACTTCCTAAAGGTGAATGCATGATTAGGTTTTAAGGACTTCTAATTCTGAGGATTTTGCTTTTATATGACCACAGTTCTACTGTGTAGTTACTTAGCCATCTGGTATGGCTGTGTGTCCTCAAAAAGTGTCTAATTTCTTCCTAAAGTAATTTGAGTTCTGTTGAGGCTGAAGAATAATCTAATTCTGATACCTTATTCCTTATTTCATCTACGTTAATATCTGAAAAAGCTAAATGAAGTTTAAATAGTTTTTCTCAATATGACATATGCTTTTTGCATCATAGGGCCATCTATTGATATGCCATGGTAATAATACAATGGAATGGCCAGTTGAAATGATAATGCTTTCATGCCTTGCATTATAGAATAGCTATCCCTACATGCTTCAGCTGTCCCTCAGCAATATTTGTCAGCCAGGTGATGGGAGCTATTTCTGCATTTGCAAAGATGACCATGTAGGCATGGAGTGTTATATACTCATTAAAATAGTTTAGCAGTCTTACCAATAAAATTTAGTCTGTAAGAACCAGCAAACTCTTTCAGCCCAGGGTATTGGGATCTATTTCAGACAGCTTTAGCAAAACAGATCATAATTATATCTGGACACAAATACTGGGATCTGACATGCATAATTTTGTTGGCTGCCTTTTAAATGTGAATTTTCACCCCTGACAGTATTTTAAATATCATCAGGACACATGTTCTCCCACAGCACTGCGGCGATGCATACTGTGAAAAATGCAAAGTTCAAGAACCTGTAACTTCTGCATTGTTAAGTCTTCCTAAAATGAGTTCACAGAAGCAGCAGTCTTTTCTATCCCAGTCCTCTACTACTGAACAGAAAAGAAGGAGAGAAAATATCAGCATGATTAAATTTTGGGACTGTAATACATTGCAAGACTCCTATGATTCAGTAAAATTGTGATATATGTATGAATAGGTCAGTGAAGGCCCTCCTAAAAATGCAGTTGTGGCCAAAGATATGGCCAAAGTATTAGCATACATAGGGATGAAGAATAATGCAAAATATGCTGTAGCTCTCTTAGGTAAACCAGTAGTTGCACTTTTGCTGGTCACTCATACAGAACAGGAAAACAAAAATAATGTAAAAACACAGAGAAAAAACTGGTGGGAGGAGGATTTGTAGACAGAACAACTTACTCTCAGACATATTACCTGTGTTAATAAGGTCATATGTGGTATCTGTAGAAAGCACATAACTCACCTTATATTGTGGCATTGATAGAAGACACATGTACCTGATATTTTATGTAGTGTTTAATGAACCCAGTCTTCGGATTGGGATGGGAACTGGTGGCAGAACACCTAAAGGGGGATATTAATCCCTTAAGAACTCAAGCATCTAGTCCCAGGGAGCAGCACCAGCAGCATTTGCAAAGCCCTCAGATAGCTTCAACCCAACTATCTGTGGGCTTGGTGGAGACTTCAGACACTCCCAGTGCCTGGATCTCGGTAAGACCAAACAGGTGAAATATGTTTATGCCAGAAGACTTATGTGTTCATAAGTGTGTGTGGAGTGCAGCTGGAGGGAGAGAGAAGTGGGAGTTATGCAGTGTTTAGGGAATGCTAAAAACCCAGGGTTAATATGAACCCTCTACTGCAACTATTACAGGAGGAAAATATCTTTGGACTTCTATGTTAGATGGAAAACAAGAGAGGGGTCCAGTGGTTACCCAGAGCTAAGAACTGAATTTTTGTACATATTTCTTATCAAGGCTTGTCTTCTACCTTATAATTGAAGACATTAAGTTTTGCATAAGAAATTTTTGCCCTTTATTTCAGTGTGAGCCAGTGTGATATTAGAGGGAAAGATGAAGAAGAGTTAAACTTGCAGATTGAAGTGAGCTGTCTTTAGAGAAATTATAGAAATAAGTTCTGAGTACAGACAGTGCTTGAAAGGAGGACCTGCTTTTGAGGAAGTACTTGAGAACCCAAGGGCTGGGAGATGCTTCTTGCCAGGCTCTGCAGGAATGGCTCCTCTTGTAGGAGCCACGTTGGAGTGAAAGCTTGAGACTGCAGGCAAATCTCTATGTCTAGGTGGAGGCTGTTGATAAGTGTTGACCTTCACAGCTCTGTCCTGGGATTGATGTTCTTTAATATCTTTATCAATGGCACAAACAGCAAGATTGAGTACACCCTCAGCAAGTTTACAGATGACACAACAGACAGGATGCCATACAGGGGGACATGGATAGGCTTAAGAAGTGGGCCCACAAGAACCTCATGACGTTCAACAAGTCCAAGTGCAAAATGCTGCACCTGGGTCAGGGCAATCCAGACATGAGACTAGACCGGGAGAACTGAGAGCAGAGAAGGACTGCTCTCTGCAGAAAAGGACTTGGGGGTCCTGGTAGATGAAAAGCTGGACGTGAACCAACTGTGCGCTCACAGCCCAGAGCGCCAGCTGTGTTCTGGGCTGCATTGCAAGCAGCTTGGCCTGCAGTGCAAGGGAGGTGACTCTGCCCCTCTACGCTGCCCTCGTGAGACCCCACCTGGAGTACTGCATCCAGCTCTGGGACCCCCAGCATGAGGATGTGGACTTGTTGAAGTGAGTCCAGAGGAGAGCCACCAAGATTATTAGAGGGCTGGAGCTCCTCCCCTAAGAGGACAGGCTGAGAGAGTTGTGGTTGTTCAGCCTGGAGAAGAGAAGGCTCTGAGAAGACCTCATTGTGGCCTTTCAGTACCTAAAGGGGGCTTATAAAAAAGAGGGAAAACAACTTTTTATGTAGGCAGATAGTAATGGGACAAGAGGGAACTGTTTTAAAGTAAAAGACAGGAGATTTAGATTAAATGTTAGGAAGAAATTCTTTACTGTGAGGATTGCGGAACAGGTTGCCCAGAGAAGCTGTGGATGCTGCTTCCTTTGAAGTGTTCAAGGCCAGGTTGGATGGGGCCCTGAGCAACCTGATCTACTGGGTGGCATCCCTGCTCATGGTGGGGGGTTTGGAATCAGATGATCTTTAAGGTCCCTTCCAACCCAGGCCTTTCTAGGGTTCTGTGAATATATATATATGTGTGCAGAGCTCTGACTATTTTACAAGTGATGATAATGGTATTTTTCCTTAGTAGTATCTGGTACTGGTGAAATTGTGTTAGGCTAGATATCACTACTTAGATGGCATTTAGCATGTGCAGAAATGGTACAAATAATCTGACTTAGGGAGGTCATGTTTCTTTGCTGTGGGTATCAGACAGACTGATTTTGGCATTTCCTCAGCCAAGTTGCATAATAGCCTCTGACATGTATCCAAGCCCTGCAATACAATGTTGTTTCGTGGTGAGCCAAATAGATGATGTACTGTGTGAGAAACAATGGATGCTATTTATCCAGCTGATGTTCAAAATGAGATAGACAATTTTATGAGGTAGGAAATTCTGGCAGGCTGTCCCAGACAGTCAGAAGTACAAAGGAGAAGACTGACACACCAGGTGGAATGGTTATGCAGAGTGGGAGAAAAAAAGAGTCCAAGTGTTACAGGAGTTAAAAAAGCCGAGAAAAGAGGGAAGAGCAAAAAAGGCTGATGAAGTAGCCTTGAATAGATCCATGCAGCATAAGAACATGCTCAGCTTTGGGGATAGAAATCTTCCTATTCTTCCCTACTTGGGGATGGATTTGATGGCAATGCTAAGGGAGGATGGATGTGCCTGTTGAATCTCACGTTGCCCAGACAGACATCCATTGGGTGAGTGCTCAGCACATCAGGATGTTTCGGTGTGTTTGCTGAAGCTGATGACCATCCTGGCAGGAGCAGGCTAGCAGAATGAGGCACTTGGTCACGCAGTATTAACTGGAGTCACATGCTGCCCTGCTCATGGCATCCATATTTCCCAGGAGGAGGTGTTAGGCTCAAAGGCTGCCACCCTGCTCTGCTGCCTACCTGCAGTGCTGGCCTGCAGTGTCGCTTGGTGCTCCTACAGCTGTAAAGCAGAGAGGTGTCAGTTTGCTGGGGGAGCTCTCCTCTCCCTGTGGTCATCAAGGGGTTGGCTCTGTTCAGCACAGTACTGCAAGTCCTGCCTGAGTTTCTTTGACAGGGAGAAGCGCGAAGTGGGATAAAATGATGGTGGCTGGGTTGTACTTTGGAAGTGGAGAGGAGAGAGATGGATCCATTGACAGCTTGGGGTGATGGAGCTTGAAATGCAACCAATAGCAGTTATTTTACCAGTGTTAGAGCTGAATCAGTAAGGATAGTTTTGGAGGCTTGGTTGGTGTAGTTCAGCAGACTTCCAGATATTTTAATCACATTATTTCAGCAAGGTTGGCAGCCTGATGGTACTGAAGTATTTCTACTATACACAGTTGCTCAGGATTTACTCTGAGAATGTAATTGGGTCAGTTCATTTTTCTGACTTGACAGGCAAAATCTTACGTTGCTGTAAACTTTATGTGAAATGGATGTCCTTTGAAATAGCCAGGAAAATATTATTCTTCTTGTGTACACATGGAATGCTTGTTTCCTTTACCTTTAACAGTAGCTGTATGTATGTGTCAAACTATATGTGAGCAATCAGTAAAACAGGAAACGGGATTCTGAGCTCTTATTCTTAGGTTGGTGCATAGTGTGCTGTAGGAGCTCTTACTTGCAGTGACAGTGAATAGCTTTTGGAGTTTGGTATAACCCAAGATGGGTAAATCCTTTTCCTTTGACTTGATAATGCCACTGTAATTCTTTCCAAAATTAGGACCAACTTGACTTTCTAGCTAAGCTTATGACCAAACAGCTGAGCATTTGACTGAGTGACTCCAGGTCTCATCCACCAAATGTGGTGGATTTTATGCATTTTTTTTCAGTCTGCTGCTTTGAAATGTAGAATTTGTTTGCTGTAAATATATCAGTACAAAGAACAAGGTGAATACAGGTGAATACAGAATACAGGAGTTTTCATCCATTTTGTGTGGGGTGGGAGGATTTTTTTCTGTTTATTTGTGGGGTTTGTCAGTCTCTTATGGTAGGTAAGAAAGGCAAAACTTTTAAAGCAGTTTTTGCTTAAGAAGATAAATTCACATAACTAACTGACTTTCAGTTTCAATTGACTTTTAATTCTTTCAATTCCAAAACTCCCTTCATAGATATGAAATAGCAGTGGCATGAATTTTTTAAACACTTGAATGAAAAAAAAAATCCTTTTTAAGCTTTCTCTTCATAAAACTTAGACCATAAATGGTTTTGGGAGAAACAAATAATTTCAAATATTTTGAAACTAAACAAAGTTAAAAATTAAAACCAGCTGATCTAGCATTTTACTCCCTACCTGTAGGTAAATGTAGTCATCTTAGGAAAACAGTGTGTTGGCAAAGTTGGCTACTATAAACTAGCTTTTGCTTCTTGCTCAGTATCATTAATCTTTATGAACCCAACTTACTCCACTGAGATTTGAACTTCTATATTTCTAAGTTTTATATTTTTAATATGAAAATTATTCAAAACAAAATACTCTTAAAATACTCTGGATTAAATTCAATTCGGCATGGACATTTCTGATACTATTAGAATAGAGATATTTTCTTTTACCCCTGGCAAAAAGGTTCAGAGTAGTTGTGTCATATGTTGAGTATTTTGTGCAAGCTGTAACAATCACTGGACTTGACGTAAGCTGACATTGTCCATAGTATAACTTTATCCACTGCTCCCTTGGCTGTGATGAGTCTCTACCAAATCCTCCAATTAGTGCAAAGTTATCAAATTACAGACAGATGGAAAATTAATATTTATAGAAAAATGCCCAGGGTTTTGATAATTTGAAGTTCTTGGAGCTACAGATGATGTTAGCAGTTAAGATTTAGAGAAAGCAGCCTGTTCAAGAAAACATGAAAGCTCGTGTGCTTTATGAAGTAGTAGGTCATCTAGTGATGACCATAAATGTCAGCATTAGTGTTTCTGTGAATTGAAACCATCTGTGATTAACTGTTTAAAATGAATTAGTTTGTATTGGTAAAAAGTAAATAATTAGATAAATATATAGAAACTATTTCCTCAAATGGTCACCAAAACCTTGTAGAAATTTGCAAGATCAATCTCTCGTCTCACAATTCTTCTGAGTTTTGCAAATGCCACCACCTTGACAGAGACTTGGATAGTGCAGAAATCAAAACAACTTTTAATGAGAGAGAGCAGCGATGCACATCACTTGGTGGCCCTTAAAAGCTGCTGATCTGATGGTCAGGGGTGGTAGTATGATTTGATTAATGCTCTAAGGCCAGAATAATTTTTTTTGTATCCTCGGTGATGTGATTACTTTGGAAATACAATAATTACACCCATTTTCCCTGATGATTCACACTTAGATCTAAATCTGATAATCTTAGAATAATGGCTTAGAAGGGATCAGCACTTGATGTCTTAGAGAGCTGAACTGGAGTCCCTTCTTTGCTGTCACTGTGCACAGCTACTAAAATGGCAACTTAGTGGTCTGTGGAAGTCTGGTTTGCTGGACAAATTCCATTCCTTCCTAAAATTCATAGCTTGAAATGACCCTCACAGTTTTCTGTCAGTGACTTTGATGCCTTTTGCTGGTCTGTAGCTGAAGTTTTTTAGTTTCAAAGTTCTTTTCTCAAAAGGAAACTTGATAGTAGAGCTTTTTGTGTGTGTCCATGGGCACACCTACAGCATAGTTAAATTTTAATAAAATAAAATATTACCACCCTCTTTAGCAGTATATTTTTGCTATATGCTGAATGACATGTCATTACCTGGAAAAGAACCTTTTAATTTTCTCCTGCACATCCATGTTTCTGTTGAGTCCATATTGCTGCACGGCTGTGTTGTGAGCTTGGGGACAGCCCAGGAAATCTCCACAGAGGGACCACTGAAGGGCTGTGTCCATGCAGAAGGACTCTAAAAGGTTTCAGTATTAGTTGGGGGGGTGAGGGGGAGAAGAGGTGTGTGTAGGAACTTATGTTTGTAACATACCATTTCCTGTGTAAGAAGTTTCCATAGATATCTTGCAGAGGATGGAGTGTTTCAGGAGGAAGTTGCAAGGTTCTCCCCACACAGAAGTGACACTTTTGCTATTTTTCATAATACCAAAATATTCTTGTCTTGTTAAGTATGGTTTTGATTATGAATAACCTATGCCATTCTTGCTTTGTATAATATTGTCTTAAACTTATGTTGCATTATACCACTACTGTAATTGCTAAAACAGAAGAAAAAAGAAGAATTCTAGTGAGACTTATAATGCTCTGATAGGAATAAACCTCTCTACGTTCAAGACAAGAGCTGCTTTTCTTTTTTCTTTTTTTTTCTTTTTTTCCCTTTTCTTTTTCCTTTTTTTCTTTTTCCTTTTTCTACTTTCTTTTTCTTTTTTCATTTTCTATTTTTCTTTCTTTTTTTTCTTTCTTTCTTCTACCTTCTTCCTTTCTTTTTAAATCAATAGTATTTTATTTCCCTGGAAAACAAATGCTGTTTCCCATATATATTGAAATTGTATCACTAATGTTGCTTTTCAGTATCTTAATCTTTTAAGCCAGATTGCTGCAAATATATAGTGCAAAGCTATTTAAAAACTTTGGAACAACAGTTCAGATGATTTTTAAAGTATCAGACAGTTGCTTAACTATTTGCAGAAAAACACCTGTGCATCTAATATCTATTACGAACAGCGAGATACAGCCACAGCAGAGGTACTTGTGGTCCTGCACGCATTGCTGCTTTTGGAAATTCCACCCGTGTGCTTTCCTCCCTTCAGCAGCTTTGAGAGTCCCACCTGTGGTTCTCTTTTCAGAGCAACCGTGTTTCAGTACTCTGTGTCATCCCCGCAGCTGCTGCTTCTCCTCCACGCTATACAAGGAGAAGTGCAAGTGTGCTTTCCTTGTATTTTCAGGAACAGCACGTCAAGGTCACCAGGAAGAAGGGGGAAAATGTCTGCAGTCTGACATCTGATGTCTGCAGGTTTAGAAAATGATACTGAAGGCAGAAATGAGGGACAAAAAGGATTTTTCCTTTTCTTCAGAGTTAGCAGCAGATACTGGTTGCAGCATATAGATATTTGGGGAGAAAGGACAATGAGAAATAAAGATTTCTTAGCAAAAAGCATACAGTAACTAGGCCATTGTGTTATGGCTAACAAGCATAAACTGGAGGCAAAGCACCTTAGACTGTGTCTGGCAACACATACACTGTTGTTGAATGTTTGGGGGATGGCAAGCCAGGTGATACTTTCTCCATCTTTTGCCTGTTTTCAGGTAGAGGCCGAAAGCATTTTCCAGGGGATTTACTCCTATAAATAAAAACTAATCTTTGGGCTTAATATGGGAATAATTGAATAAAACTTAATGTCCCATGATATATTTGGTTTAAGGTGATTGAAGGAGTGGTACAGCAATTCTGAGGAATACCAAGACTTTTTTGAGAAAAGGGACAGTTTCTTCTCTGGAGTTCATGGTGGAAAGCACATGAATTGATGGGCTTCAGTGCAGCAAGTTGGACATAAAGAAATGTTCCACTTGTCAAAACAGTGAAATACTGGGGAAGGGGGGGAATACCTGTGGAAGTTGCAGTTATAATTTAGATGTGATTAGCTTTTTCCAAGAGAAAGAGGGATGAACTGGATGACCTCCAAAGTTTCTCCCAGCCTTTTTTTCAGAGAGGGTGTGGTGGGTAACGTAGCTGTCAAATTTATCTCCAACTTCCTAAATCTTATTCGGGTTATCTTTTACCCCTACTCGGCCAAAGTCTCTGAACTTCGTGTAATGCATCACTCTATGCCCTTACATCCAAAAAAATTATATTCTTCATGTAATTTCAAGGAAAAAAGTTACAATCCACCATCTTCTTTTTAGGTCCTCCGGGGAAAAGAGGTAAGCGGGGAAGAAGAGGAGAGACAGGTAAGTTTTCAATTTCATAAGATCCCTTGTTGTGTGATGTCTATGTTTTTGTGAGGATGCATACACAGCATGTCTTCGTTTTTAGTTGTATTGCATGTGTGCTGTGAAAGAGAATTCTGAAACTTCTCTGTTAAAAAATTGTGACCCTTGGCATACTTTTCTAGCCTTGGGCATCATTAATTTGTAGGCAAGCTTCATAATACTCGACCTTTGGTAACACATTTGTAATTGTCAAACCATTTAAGTGTCTTCTCACACGTGCACATGTTAGAATAACTCCATGTAAGTCAGTAGCTGGAGCACTATGTCAGTGTTATATTGGACCCCCTTGGTTTGAGGTGAACAATTTTATAAGGAAATAAAGAAGGAAATAAAATTCCTTATGTCAAGAATGTCAGTACTCAGGGAAATAATGTGATAAGTAGACTGTATGAGAGAAGTTGTTTACTAGAAATGAATAGCGCTTAAGTTCTAAGAGAAATAAGAAAAAATATTTGTTGGTTTGTTACTCTGTACCATGGAGGTTGCTGTTGATAGAATCCTGCTGGTGGTGTGTAGCTTGAAATTTCATTTGACACAAAGTTGTGAGATGCTAAGGACCTCTTCCTGCTGACATCCACAGGAATTGAAACTGTTGATTACCTTGCGGGATTGAATTTTTCATCAAGGTGAATGTTGTGGAGGTGATGCAGTAGAAAATGAGCATTTCTACTCTCTCTTGTCTAATCTGCCAGCTAGGAAAATCTTCCAATCAACTCGATCTCTGTAAATGTTCTGTAGCCTTTCTTATCTATGTACATGGTAATTTATCTGGCTGTGGTAATTTAAAAACTATTTCTGTATCTTCCTGAATCACAAAACTGAAGACAATCCCTGCCAAAGGTTGATAAAAATCACCTTGGTGTTTCCATTCAGTGTTGGCTTAGTATTTACTTCAGAGAAAGAGGCTATGATGCAGAAGGAAATTCTGTGGTTGAAGATTGAGTTACAAATGATCCTGGCAATTACTTTGTGGGATGCTCGTTGATTCATTTTACATCTCAAATAAACACATATTAAACTATTAATAAAGGAAATTGATCTCTCATTTAAAAACAGACCTGCACCTTAAAATGCTGTTTAAGGATGTTTGCCAGGATAAAGACATTACCTTAGTTGCTGGACAATAAAAATTACATTGTTAAAGCCAAAAGGCTGTCAATATTAAAAGCAATCTCAAAGTACAGCTGCTGCTGTTTTATACTCCTTTTGCACTTTACTTTATTCAGAAATTAGAGAGAGGCATAAAAGCTTAATGAAATGCCATTGATTTGGGAGCTGCAGCTGCTCAACTTAATAAGACTGAAATAGTAGGTTTGATTTGTGACCCTTTGATAATGTTTCCAAGAACTGCTATACAAAAGTCTTTGAGGTCTAAATAATTGAAAAAATGTGCAAATATCACTTCACTAAGTGTGACATTTTAATGGGGACCATTTTATATGTGTGCCTTGAGAGAGGAAGGCGATGAAAACAAAGTTCAGCGCTGTCAGGTGGCCACTGAAACCTCCCCTCACAGGCAAAATTGGAAAGCTGGAAGATGCTAGTACACGTATGTCTTGACAAGATGCCCAGGTTAAATGCCAAGGGTACTTTGTGCAATTTTGCAGCCAAGCTGTGATCAAATGCCAAGTGTGTGGTTGACTGAAACTGGTGATGTGGTCACATATGCTTTATGTGGAGTCTGACAAAATGAATTGTAGTCTGTGGCTGGTATTTTTGGACTGGCATGAAATTGCATGGAAATGGATGGAGAAGCAATTTTCATAAGATTGCATGACTGTAATTGAAGAATTGGTAAGGTAAGTGCATGCATTTAAGCAGTAGTCATATTTACAAGTTTCGGAGTGCAACCAAAGCTAAAGATTACTTGAGTGGGAAAATGTGCACACTGTATTAGCAGTGCTGCTCACTGACAATCCTGAGGCCTTGTGCTTGTCTTCATACATATGTATCTTTCTTTAATACCTTCGTATGCTTACGTGTTCTTTTTTCTCTTTTTTTTACCTTCTTTCCCTCTCCCCCACCCCACAGGACCTCCTGTAAGTACAGTGCTACATTGTTGGTTCTTCCAGAATCAGGGAGAAATCTGTTAGATCCTGTTAAGTTGTCACCGTGACATATGATGATGTGTGATAATGTATAATCAAGAGGGAATCTTGACGTTTATACAAATATGGTATCTTGGAGCTGAATAATTTAATCAGAAAGTTCCATAAGAAAAAAAGTCTCTAAAACAATTAAGCTTTATATTCAGCGCTCCAGATAGCCGTTTGGATCACAAGTCCGTGTAAGTACGTTATGTTTATTTTCCTTGTGACTTGATATTTTACTGCGGTATAAAAATGTGTGCGTATCCTAAGTCCAGACTGGACTACCTGCTTTTGCTGGATAGTAACTTCCTCTGCAGTTATCACAAAGTCTTGAGGTACAAGCTCCCTGTTCTTTTGTAGGTATGCAGGTTGTCCAGCTCATTTCATTGTAATTACTACTGAAGCCAGTAAGTGCTTGAGTAAAATTAATATTAAATAGTATTATTCAGTTTAGTAAGTTAGTTGAATCTTGTGCTAATCCTTCTTGTAAGAAAACAGCTTCTTTCTTCTGGAGTTTTTTGGTTGTTTTGGTTTTTGCTTGGGTTTTTTAGTTTGCCATTTGTTTGCTTTGTTGTATATTCCCAGAGTAGGTCAGAAGTCTGACTCGAAGGACAGGACTGAGCACATATATCTCAAACATTTGTATTTGTCATGCCATCCATGCGCATCATATGATGTAAGAGTGTGACCATTGAAACAGTATTTCTTTTACAGTTTGCAGACTTCTGTGTTTTTTTCTTTAGGAAATGTAGTATTTCCACAAAAATTTCAAGACCGTATTACCATATGCTACATGCATGTTTAAGAATAGTGAATTAATACATTGAATCCCTGCTGTGACCTAATGGTTTCACTGTAAACTGTATAAACTGAGCAGTGATATTACTTATCCTTGTAAGATTTTGACCATGTGCTCAGCAATTTATAGTGACAAATTCATTTAACAAGCTATCAATGAAAAGCCAGGCTTTAATGCATAAAGATGCTGTTTATTTGAAAGAAACACTTGTTTTCCCTAATTTCTTTTGCAGTCATCCCGTGAAACACAAAGAGCAAACATAAATCATGATATGAACTATTTTCCTGTAGCAAGGCAACATGGCTGAAGTTCACTATGTGCCTCATTATGAATGCCATTAACTTCAGCTCTTCACTGTTTCAGTATAGATACATTTAAAAAAAAAAGGTGAAAAACCCACAAAAAAGTCTTACTTGTAGCAATATTTACACAAACCTGAAATAGCTTTCAAAACTTAATAATTTTAGAACCGTCTGACTTTAAATTCCAAGTTTCATACTCAAAACTTACAAGACTTCATCTTGCTGACTGGCAGTAAGGCATTGTTACAAGTCATTAAAAATGTAATATCTCTCCCTAATTCACTTTTATATTTACGTAGACACTGGCTAGAGGCAACTGTGGTGAACTTAGTTATTATTTTCACCAGGGAGACTGTGGTAATAGTTTTCATTTAAAATATAAAATATTTGTATATACCACATAACACTGTAGGGGGTTAGGTGTATGTTTTATTTCAAAGGCTGCCTGCAGTGCTGTTTATTTTCCTTGTACCTTACTACTGAATATCACATGTAATAACACTCAAAGGCTGAGGATTTCAAATTTTTTTTATGATCTTTTAAAGCAATCTCAAATTTCTTCTTTGGTACCTATGTTTTAGTGGAATTGAATACTGCCTAAGCACTAAACCCCTTTATTTTTTTTAGCCACGTATTGCCTTTCAGTCTACATGGATAGTTCTCTTCATAAAAAATAGAATTTCAGTGAACATCAGAAGTAGTCAGTAGCCTTTTAAGAGGGTTTATTTAAATTAAAACATAGGATTTCCATTACCAAAGCCTCACTTCTTCACTGTGTAGTACTTATCTCATATTTATTGGTTTGAAATATCATCACATATAAAAAAATAAGCAATATGCAAATTATAATTTACTAGTAATGTACTCTGCATGTTTGTTATGTCATATGTCATGACTGTGTTGTTAATGTTTGTCCTACCATTTCATCTCATTCAACCAGGGTCTACCAGGGCGAAATGGCTATCCGGTAACTCATCATATATTTATGATAGCGATTTTTGATTACTCTAGAATTCTGTTGTTATATTTTGGTTTTTCTTTATTACTGTCAAAAGGACCTTTTTTTTTTTTTTGTATGTGTGTCTCAGATGCCTAGAAAATGTAGGACTTTGCTTTAAAAACAAGCAAAATAAAAAAACTTTGACAAATTTTTGAAAACAACCAGACTATTTGCAATGCACAATGAAGTGCACTGATTGCTTGACATTGTGCATATTTTGTGTTGAGTTTCTGCATTCTTGCATACAAAATAAATTTTTTACTGTAACTTAAAAAGAAATTAGTAAGATACTGCATCTCAGTTTTCCATATTAGAAATCTGTACAGTTGCCATATAGAACCTCTGAATCTTTTCTTTTAATTCTGTCCTGTTTCTCCTGACTGCTTTGTTCAATGCATTTTGAGCAGAGTAAAATGCTGTGACAGAGATCCTAGCAGTTGGCTGCTTTGCCTATACAAAGTAATTTTCTGATAATGGATGCAATTCATTTTTCTGTCTGTTTCATTCATATCTTTAGGATTTATTACCTGAAAAAATATATGAAATAATGCATCTTTCTAAAATCTGTTAACAATATATTTCTTTCAAGTAGTCAGGTAAGCTGTCTGCAGTGTCCCCTTCAAGGAAAGACGTATATGCCTGCTGTCACATGGGTATTAGGAGCCAAGTGACTAAATGTGTTAGTGGATACATTTCAGAAACAATATATGTACAGAACATTGTGACTGTAGAATGTCCAATCTAAACTTACCCTCTTTTAGTTTAAAATTGTTGCCCCTTGTCCTGTCACTACAGACTGCATTAAAGTCTCCCTGAAGCCTTCTCTTCTCCAGGCTGAACAACCCCAGACAGGCTCTCTCAGTCTGTCTGCATAGGAGAGCTGCTCCATCCCTCTGATCATCTTGGTGGTCCTCCTCTGGACCTTCTCCAACAGGTCCATGTGTTTCTTACGTTGGAGGCCCCAGAGCTGGGCACGGTACTTCAGATGGGGTCTCATGAGACTGAAGCAGAGAGAAATGTGTACTGGCCACACTTCTTTTTGAACAGCCTATTTTAGTGCCTTTATCTGGACATCTACTGTAGTTACAGAATAGTGTTACCAATGGATCATCATCCTGTGTCTGTGTTCACTATTACAAGTAGTTGATAGACAGCTGGTGAGGAATTGATCATCAGTATCAAGAAACCTGCTTGGATATTCTGTAACCAATTATCAGGTTTCCAAGTACACATTCCAGTTTCTCTTAGAGCGCCTAATCAGTACATAAGTTTGTTTTCTTGAAGAGTTTTGTTGAGGTATCTGAAAGGAATAAAGATTCTTCAAAACCATGTTACTGAAATTGCTGGATCTAATAGTGGTATTGTTATGGGCAGCCTTTCATCTGAATGCATTTCTCTGCACCTGTGCAGTCATCCGTGTGCGCACAGGCAGATGTGAGCCTTCAGCACTTGACTGAGTGCTGCTTCTTTCTGTTTGAAAATGACTGGGAATAAAATTTGGCTTTGCTTCTTGGAAGTTGTCACATGGCTGGATGTTTTGATCTTTTCAGTTACGGTCATATCCTCCTGCTTTGAATGGGAAATATGTAACTGCAAGTGCAGTGCACTTTAAAGGTACTTATACAGCCCTGTAGAGCTCTATGAAAAGGCTATTAGTGTTTAAAGTTATTTCTCCAGAGTCCTCCTTAACTCCTGTAGAAACCTTACTGCTTTAATCTTCATTGGATTTTATAGGATATTCTGTGAGGATAGTCAAGTATGTCTACCACATATAACCTAAAAAACTCTCTGCTTGATAGGCCAAAACCAAGTGTGATCTCACAAGAGCGAGTGGCTGTTTTCCCCAAGACTTAACTTTTCGTTGCCTGTGTTCATTCTAATTATAAAGTTACCTCAAGAAGTAATAAAAATAACAGTACATGGAATTACAGTGAGAAATCTAAGTTCCCAGGAAGATATGGTATCAAAAATCAAGAAAATAAACTGGACTTAACTGCTAATAAGTACCACAGTTATAAAGAGGCTTATAAGACCATGATTAACTGGTTATTATTTAAGGCACCATGAACGACTCCTTTTTTTCCTCATTAAAAGCTCTGTATAAGAGAGCTGTTACTGAATTCAGAGTTGTAATGCTTTTGAGTTTGAAATTGAAATAGGCTATCACATCTTCTCTAAGAGAGCAAAAGAGTGTACAAACATTAGAGAATGAGATGATAGGTATTTGTTGCAGGGATTTTGTATAAGTGTCACTTCAGAAATAATGCTAGAACTTGGAAAAAAATACCACCCCCCAAATAAAAAAAAACACACCAAGCCTCCCCCCTTCAAAAAACCCAACCACTAAAAATACCCCACAGCTTGCAAATGCAGTGAAGAGGCCTAATACACAAGCCATGTAGTGCTCTGCAAAGGAAAAGGAATCTTACAAGCTGGTTGAATGGGTAGGACTTATGTACTATTTTCCATTAAGAAGCTGAAGCAAAGAGAGTTTTTCCTACAACTTTTCCCAAGCTGGAGTGCAGATCAAGCTCAAAATCCAAATAAATAATCCTGGAAGTTGTCACATGTATGGTGGTAAAGCTACCCTGTCTTCAGAATTAAATGTCAGAATATGAAAATGCCTGAAGCATTGCTTCATAAAAGAGAAGACTGGAGAAATTTCCTCTACATCTCTCCAGTCTGCAGAGTACTTGATGCATTTACAAGACTTTTAGGAGCTGTGGAGGGTCATGGATGCTCCAGGTGACCGTGTACCTTGTATTAAATCCTATTTCTCCTAACATCCTTGTTTCATCTTCAAGAAATGTAGACTGATTCCTCTCTAGCAGAAAAGGATGTGTCTAAATTGGAGATTGTTATTCTGTAACTGTAAAATATCATAACTCGTTAAAACCTGTCAATTAATTTAAAATTTTCTTAGCTCATAAAAGACTTACTTGTCTCAAGAAAACAAAGTGACAAATCTTAGGACTACAAATAGAGAATTTCAGTTATTCTTTAGCCTGATGTGAGTCCTTCTAGATGAGAAAGTGTCTTTATCATCATAGTTAACGATTTTTGTATTCATAAAAACTTTTCCCAATACACCGTAAGAAAAGCTGCTATGTAAAGAATTTCAGCTTGCTATTAGAAGGCTCTGACTTTGCCCCACCTCCCTTTCTGTTCCTGTATTACAAAAGGCAAAGAGTATTCCAGGTAGAACAGTGAAGGGCTGTGAGGCATTTGAGTTGGAAGAAATAGGCCTAGTGGGGAAGAACATGAAAACCACTGTTGTAAGAAATTAGGAAAAGGCATTTTATTACTCTGCTGTGTTGCTTTGTCTTTGACAGTGCTATTTTGTTTTCTTTTTTGTCTCCATTTAGAGACTGGAGTTGTATAGGCAAATGTGTAGTAAGTGGCAATATCTGTTAATATGTGTAAAATTAATCCCATCCAAATGCAAGTTTTTCAACCTCAGATACTATAGCAGCTCAGTTGCTGTAAAACAAATACAACTGGAATAATCAAAAGAGAAGAAATGAGCAAAGATCATGAGTTTTTCGTCTGTGATTAATCACAGCCTATGGCAATATTAAGCATTTTGCAGCAGCTGTGGTATTTCTAGTGGCTGGTCAGATCTCCTCTTTTTCACAGTTATACCAAAATATAAATGTCTGAGCTCAAGGAGCAGCTATCTCAATTCTTGACCTTACCCTAAGGATTTGACTTGGTGATCCTGTAGAAATTTTGCACTCGATAGCATTTCTTTTTTTTTCAATAGGTGTCTTTGCAAACCACCTTTTATTTTTAGAATTTTCCCAAAGTAACTCTTAGACATATACCAGCAAAATTTTTGCAATAAATTTCAGATTTGGTAGTGAAACATCGATAACTATTTGAGGTTCTAATTTTTTTTCCCCTTTAAATGCACAGAAAATTCAGAACATCTGGAATCTCGAAAGCTTCTTTGTACTGTGATTTTTAATTTGTGTTTTCTCAGGTTTTTATACTTTATCCTTACATTTAGTCCTGATAGAGGTAATTGGCTTGGGTGACATGAGGTTTTGAGTCAATCCATTTGCCTCAAGCTCCTTGCTTGTTCTCAGGGAGTGGAAAGAATCCTCTGCTTTCTTCAGAGATACAGTTAGTCAGGTCAGCTGTCCATCTTAAAAGATTCTTGGGTTTACAGATTTATTTGTTTGAAACCATGTACTCCTTGTCCATTGTTCCAAAAAGTTTCCAGCTGGTACCAGTGCTTTAAATTCATCTGAAAATGTGTGACTCTTCAGGATGAATATTAATTGAGTCCTTGAACCTTTTTTCTTATTTCACATAATCTCTTTCCAGTAATACATTCATTGCAGTATATCAGAACTCCAGATAGTATTGCCATAGTTTACCAAAATTCTGCATACAAGCTGTTTGTTTTGAGTCTTCCAAGAAGTTACTTCAGCTCACATGGAGTGTAATACTAATCTGTACCAGCCAGCACCTAGACTTCTTTGTATGGTGTACACAGGTGCTACAGTCTTACCACAGAAGCTTGTGATGAGAGTTGGACTTCGCTGGTGTAGTTAAGCCAACAACTGCCAGAGTAAGAGCTAGGGAGATAAGGTACTCAGTTCTACTCTCACACATGAAGGTAAGCCAGTTTTCTACAGCTGTAGGATGTTTTCAGTCTTTTTTGCAGGGATGCATTTGTGTTGTGGTTTAACCTCAGCCAGCAACCAAATACAACGTAGTCACTTGCTTACTCCCCCACCAGAGGGATTGGGGAGAGAATTGGAAGGGTAAAAGTGAGAAATCTGTGAGTTAAGACAGTTTAATAAGTAAAGCAGAATTGTTTCTCTGCTTCTCCTGGGCAGGCAGATGTTCAGTCATCTCCAGGAAAGCAGAGCTCCATCATGCATAATGGTTAGCTGGGAACACAAACACCGAACATACCCAACATACCCAACCGAACATACCCAACCTTCTTTCTCCCCCCAGTTTTATATGCTGAGCATGATGCTATATGATATGGAATATCCCTTGGGTCAGTTGGGATCAGCTGTCCTGACTGTGTCTCCTCACAACTTCAGATGTACCCCCAGACTCCTTGCCAATGTGGCAGTACAAAAAGCAGAAAAACCTTGTCTCTGTGTAAGCCCTGCTCAACAATAACAAAAACATCTCTGTATTATCAGCCTGTGTTCAGTACAAGTCCAAAACACAGCCCCATACCAGCCACTGTGAAGAAAATTAACTGTACCCCAGCCAAAACCAGCACAATCCGTTAAGTCCGATACTCGGTGGTAGTTGCAGCTACTGGAATTGATTGTTCTAACTGGTGGATACCAATCTGATTTTTTTCAAACTGTACCTGTGTTATATGATATGATCCTTGAACAAAGGCCCACCAGAGGTTGGTCACATGCCTAAGTATGAATTTTGCCGTGATATCAAACCATGGATATGGTCCTCACTGCAGTTTTTAACTGCTTTATCAAAAATTGCATTCTTGCAGTTAATATTCTGATATATAAGAGGTGGTGATGTCCACTCCAGGAAAAAAAGTGAGTTGCACCTTTCCTACTTGCAGTTGTTGCCATTCTGTAGTGTTGGTTAATAAGCTTATAATTGCAAGTTTTGTCAGTTTGTTCCTGGAAAACTTCAGTGACACCTCAGAAATTTTCCCAGCAGTCATAAGACAGTGTATTAGAGTTTCTCAATAGTACAATAGCAGTAGGCTCAACAATATTCAATGCTGTTCCCAAATAGTTGCTTCAGTTTAAACAGGTGCAATGTATATTTTCTGCCAAGCAGGTTAACTGTGTGGTATTTCTGTGCCATGAGAACCAGAGGAAGGCTGTAAAAATGTAATTTTTAGAAAAATACTGTAGCTGAGGACATACTGATAATATTCAGCAAATAAACTTCCGGTTTTTCTTACAAATTGTGGAAGAATCTCTAAATTTGCATGGCTGAGTATTAACCTTTGGAACCATGTCAGTTACATTCATACAATAATGACTTTTTATGACGTTTGGATCTATAAATAATACGTATTTCAATTAATCAGTTTAATTTCTCTGTATGCCAATATTTTCACAGTGATTGAAGATAATCATAAAAGTTGACTTGTAACAGACAATTTTGAGACCTCTTAGGATTACAGTTGCTATTAATTTTGTGTCACAGATAAGAAGCTACACAACATAATACATTTATTAGCTTATTATAAGCCAGTTGCCATTTTGAATGAACCATGGGTTGAATCCTTTCATTTATTACATTTGTGTAATGCTGAATGCATAAATAAGAGAAGTCAGCGTTTATTTCTGCACTTCCCTGGAGGAAACTCAGAGTGCCCCAAGCTATTCTATATCTGTGACTATGACAGCGAAGGAACAACTGCCTCATCTGCAAAAGCCAGCACTATAAAAAGATATTTCTACCCTTTACCTCACTTAAAATTATAAAAAGAAATTTCTGTAGATAAGCTGAAGTAGAAAGTTCACATGGTGACTTAAGAAAATTACTTGTGCCTGCCTACATAGTGTGTCCCGGCTTAAACTCATTAAAATTTCTATTTTAGTCCATCTTATACATAGCACTACGAATAAGGATGTAGCAAACTAATAGAATAATAAAACAACATGGTAATAGATAACGTCAATGTGTTAGTAATGCAGACAATTGTTTCCATATGGTAGACCTACCAAGACCCTCTTTAAACCAGCAATTTCCATCTCGAATGCATGGCCTCCAGTATTGTGAAATCCACATCTCTGCATGGGACCTTCTAGATGTCAGTGTGTGATTAAAAACTGAGCACAAAATGCTAGGATACTGAGGGCTAATGTGAGTCAGTACAGTTTTGATTCACAGCTGACATCAATTCAAAATGACACAACCCCATACATCTATCAGATAAATAACGAATTATAGCTGATGGTAGATAGATAGGATAGATGTAATTTAAGAATTAAATGTATTTTTTTAGTACTTTTCTCTGCAGATTTAGTAATTGCCTTCCTCTCTTTCATAATAAAGCTTGTGTAGGTAGAGAAAGGAATTAAGGTGGTTTGTCATTTCGTTGACAGCATGCATACATTTCTGGTCTCTCTAGGCTACTCCGCTGAGTTCAGCTTGGCAGCTTAGCAGGTGCCATGGAGAAGGCTGTAGTTAAGATCTTAACATTTATACTTTGACAGACTTAATTAATGCTTGAACTGTACCTAAAATCATTCATTCTTGCTTTTTGTCAGGCATACCACTTGAAATTTCCCAGTCATTTCCTCCCAATGCACAATGTAGCTCTCCAGTGTAACAGAACAAGCTTTATTTATGAGACAAACTATCTTGCAGCAAAATTTTGTGTTCCAACAGAATTTGAATTCTAGTCCTCATTTCTCAATTTGTGTGTTTAACAGTTGCATGTGAATGTAGAGTAATTAACCAGTGATGCCTCTTACGATTTGCCTGAACCATCACCTTCTCACAAGAAGCTTTGAAATTCAAAGACTAAGGTTAAATTCAAAGGTTAAATCAATTACAGTAGAAATCTATTTAATTACTTGATGGTTGGGACTACATGATCTTAGAGGTCTTTTCCAACGTAAATGATGCTATGATTCTGTTTATATCTGTCTTAAATGGAAAGGGAAGTGCTAAGCTATCTTATAAGAGTTTTTAAGTCATCAGTTCTTTCACCTGGAAGGAGGGTTGCAAACGTGATCCTATGATTTTCTTTCATGCTGGGTCATTTGGAGTTAGGATATACTGAATGATATGTAAAACTGTACTACCTATACAGCTCCCAGATGAATATTCCTATGTGGGAGTTTAAGTGCATTGTTAATCTTAGCTCAGGTCAAGGGATGTAAAATTTTATTGGAGAAACTTGTTCCTAAATTGCTAGGGTAGGTGGTTGGATTCTGTGATTTCCAGAAAGTGCAGGGTGGTAGTGTTTTCTTGGAGATGTTTTCACCCCTGCTTCCCCCTTCAGTCAATGTTCAGATCCCATTTAGGAGGGAAGTGATATGAGGAGGGGAATATCTGGAGCTGGCAGTCACCTGAACTGGCTCTTCTCGATAAAGTTGAATGAGGAACTATTTTCCTACTGGGAATCAAATCATTCTTTCATACACCTGTATTGGACCCCACACTTGTTAGTGTCATCCAGTAATTACACCAAAAATGGTTTGGTTAGTGTTTGTCAAGTTAATAGGTTCTTAGCTCTGTAGTTTTTGAATTTCTTTTTTAGTGCCAGCAGTTAGCAAGTAGAATGAAGCCTTAAAGTCCTTTTTCCTCCATTCAGGGGGATCTTTGAGATGGCCACATTTAATGTGCACCTCTTGCACCACAGGGAAAATTCTAAGGTGTTGTTTGGGCTACTGTTATTTTCATTTTCTCAGCTATATCTGTGCATGCAGAAATCAAGATTAGTTAAAGATGTTTCTGAAAGCAAACATACTTGTCTGGAAGGAAAGATTTATACAAGCAGTGTGGAATGTCAGTTGGAAGGTTTTTTCCATGACTGTGTAGGATACAGATCATAAATCACCAACAAAATGGTTTTGGGATATTTTGGTGGTGGTGGTGATGGTTCCCACCCCCTCCAAGGCTTAACATAAAGCAGTTAATATTTATTATTTTTGCTAATACTGAGATATTGAGATCTGCACAGTACTGATAATCTAATAGGACAATTGAGTTAAAAATTCTTTTTGGATTATTTTCTACATGTTCATGGTAGCTATTCTCAGTATAAATTAGAGGAATTTAACCCTTTGCTGCTTTGACTCACAGAAGGAGCATGATGAAAAACCATCATATGCATGCGCACTTATCAGTTGAAAAGAGTATTAAGTTTTTGATATAGTAATCAGTTTCTGCAACATGATATTCTAACCAAAATAAACTGCTGTTGGAAGGCTGGAATTTGTAGCAAGTTAAAAAAAACAGGAAATATTTGGAAATTTTTAAAAGTCATGCAATTCTTTCTATAACAGTTCCTTGTTTTATCAGGTCAATTGCAAGTAAGATAAGCAAAGATAAGGATAGATTCTTCTACTTTTATTCATGATAAACAGCACTTAATCAGAGAAGTAATCCTCTGAATAAGTATTACCTACTATGAGAGGGTAAAGTGAAATTGGGACAGAGATAAAAATAAGAGACGAATTGTGGCTGCTAAGGATGTCCTTTGTTTCTCAGTACACAGATTTTTGTGCCATAAAAGTTGTATCACTCTACTGGACTTAAACTTGCATTAAATTTCATATTTTATTTCAGTAGTATTAGACATGTATGCTGAGGTTTGGGGCTCCAGCAATCGGAATGATCTTAGTTTGTCACTTGCAGTTAGTTTCTGAGGATGATATTAATAATGGTATGATTTCCCATAAATGAGAGCCAATGGTGGAATAAAGTGCTCCAAAAGAACCAAGTGAGGCCTGTGGTTTTCATTCAGGTACTCTGATGGATTAGCCAGTCTCCAAAGAAAAAATGACCTCAACATTTCCACTTCCAGCTGTGTGGATCAATTATCCTGATTTTTTTAATCCACTCTGAATACGATAGGAGATCTCTCATTTTAGGTCTCTGCTCTTAGGGTATGTTAAGTGTAATCTGTTATTGCCATCACGTACAAATTGTTTCTCCCTAAATGGGAATGCAAAGAAACACTTTTTTTTCATGCTGTCACCAGCTTCTGCAAAAATCCTTTTATAATCTCGAAAACCAGTTATGTCAGAAGATAGTAATGAAAACGTTTTATTTGGAGGTATTCATGTGTGGATCCACAAAACTTTAAAGAAGAATAATCTAGAGAGTTTGCAATTAAATGAACTAGTGAGATTTTTAAATGCTTGGATATTTTAAAAGCTGTTTTCACTGAACTATATTCTGTCTATGGATTCACCTGTTCAGCTCTGGTGAACTTCAATATAGCTTGCATAATTTGATTGAAGTTAGGAAACAGGTGAGAGGAGTGTATGATTTGCTGGAGTATGACTCAGAAAGGCACAGGTATGACATACTTGGATTTGGAAATTTTCTTTGCTGGGATGGTAGCCCATGTTGTATTGTAGGTTGGTCTGATTTCAGTAACTTTCGTTTTCTTGGTTAAATGTTTTGTTGGTGGAGTTTACATGTTTCTGTTTGTGCAGCAGTTTGTACAAGGAGAGGTTTTTCTTTGACTGTGCAAAGGGGCACTGGCTGTGCTTGGAGTTTAAAGAGAATTTAGAATCAAAGAAAAATTTCTCAATTTGTTTTCAGATAGGGAAGTTTCAAAAAGCAGATGTATAAATATGGAGAAACTTAGTAGCTTTTTGTAAATAGCTTGCTGGGGGAAACAAGCACCAGCTCAATAGGAAGGTTTTGTAGGGGTATTCCTACAAAACATTTTGTAGAACATTTTGTTCTCCAATGTAAAAAGCCCTCCAAAAAACAAAAAAACAAATCAAAATGAAAAACAAAACAAACAAACCCCCAAAAACCCCAACCAACAACAAAAAAAACCCCAAAAAACCTTCCACAAAACCAAACAACAAACAACACCCCCCCCCAAAACAAACAACACCCCCCTCCAAAAAAAAAAAGGAAAAAAACCCCAACAAAACAAAATTACAAAAAATAAACCAAACCCCCACTCCACTCCACAAAAAGAAATTCTACTTCTTTTCACATAAATTTCAAGAAGCATTAATGGAATTTGCCATAGAAGAAAAAGAATTGACAGGAGAAGTTGTTTAAAAGTTGGGCCTATATGTATCCTTTCACCTACAAAAAAAAAAAATTGTAGTTCGAAGCAGCATTGCTGCTGGGGCTCTGAATTAAAATGACAAGACTCTTACAGCATCCTCTCAGTAGCCTCTGTATAGCCTGTTACAAGCAAACCAAAATTGCCTTTAGACACGCTATTAGGTGATGAACATATGGCTCCAGGCTTTCCCCTTCATGGCTAATTTCTTGTATTCTTGCCTGAGTTTCTTTTCTTTCTGCCCTATCTTTTCCTCTATTTCCTTACCCAGCAATATGGTTTCTAAGTCCCTCAAATCTTTTGGCAGCAAATATGGTGTTGAATGTACACTCTTTCAAGCATCTGCTGGCTTCCGATAACACTTATTTCATTATTAATGTCAGGCTCAGCACTTTTCACCTCTTTAAATCTTTTGATATTTGCTGTTGAGTGACATATTGAAAAGAAGAAAGTTCTTAACTTTTCCCAATAATTCTTATAAAAATTCTGGCCCCAATTGAAAGTTTATCCTGTCTGGAACATTATCTCTTATCCAGACACTATTCATTGTCATCTTCCAGGCATGAGTTACACCTGGTCTTAAAATAAAAAACACCAAGCTTCTCCTCTCACTCCTCTTCCTCATCCTCCAGACTCTTATGAATGGGTCAACCTGACACTTTCAACCTTGTCATGAACCTCCAAATGCATGCTTTGGGTTTTAATTGTAATGTCCAGTGTTTTGTGTGAATGGCCATTAGAAACTGAGGTCTTAGATCAATGGGACAGGATATTAAGATGGTAAATGGAGTAACGTGCAACATCCCCAGTTAATTTATGTAATAAAAGCACAGACTTGCAAATAAAGATGCTGTATGCCTGTCTGAGCACTTCACGTGCTTATTGATTTTGGTTTTGAAGTCACAGTAATAGAAGTTCCTTCTGGAAACTGATCATGATTTATGTGAAAATTTTTTTATCAAGAACTAGAAATAATATTTTCTTAAAATTCGTTTCATTGTTACATTCCTCTTGTTCGTTGGGGAAATAGAACAGGTGGTGCATCATTAAAAATTGTATAGCGAAACATTTCAGGAAGAAAAAATGAAAAAGGTTGTATTGCACTTCTGAATTCTGCTTTATTTCCATGAATAAAATAATCTTTGTAAGTGTGCTTCCTGTTGCTTTTTTCCATGGTGCTTCATGCTTTTTGAGAATTACTGGTTCCAAGTAATTTTGGAGGGGGGCGTAGTTGTATGTGGCACCAACTTTTAACAAGTGATTTAGGTTGTAGTGTATTTAGGAAACAGTAGTGTCTTTATATTAGCTTGTGTATATTTGTGCCCTTTGAATCTGGTAGTGCAGGACAGAAGTATCCGAATGGATTTGCATGTACAGAATTCTGTATTCCAGTATTTGACCACGTAAGGCAGCACCCAACTGAAAGCACTTGATTTAGAGTTTAAGTTTTAATGTAGTATATCTGCACAAGTTTTTTTTCTTACCCTGGAATTCTTCAAACAAAGCTTTCTTCAACGACATGATAATTGAAAGAGATTGGGGTTTTATCTGTGTGTTTATTTATAAACACTTCAGTACCTTGCCTCAGTTTTTTTCTCTTTTAAAGCCTTTGTTGTAGCCATTCTCTTCTTCTCTTTTATGGAGATGTATCCACTCGGGTTGATCTTCTTTGTTGTAAGTCAAAAGAGAATTATTCCTATGGCAGCTGTATTTTTTTCTTAATTCCCTGTGAGACCTATTGGAAATATGTGCCTTTACAGCCAGATAAAAGGAGCATGATGGTAGGATTCTTCTATCCTCATGGAGCAAAAATTGTTTTATGTTCCTGCTCCTGAATTTGTTAATCTTCCAAAGCTGATTTTTCCACTGAAGGAAGGTGAAAATATTGGTCTCTGAAGGTTAGTTCTGTATAGTCCTGTGTTATTTACCGAAAGACTATATTTTTATTTTTCCTTAATGGACCTCATTCCCCTTGGAAAAAAAAGATTTGTAGAAGCAAAAAAAAAGGCTGAGTGAAAGAAGTGAAGTGAGATGGATATTTTTTTCATATTCTGTAAAGCCATCAAAACATAGGTAATAAGAAAGATAGTTCTTTAACGGAGGTTCAGTGAGCAAATGGATTCGCTTCCATGATGGTGTGAGGAGACAGATTCTTCAGCATTATTCCAGGAGAACAAAAACCTAATTCATCAAAGTCATCATGCCACAGCTGTTACAACAATCTATCTCCTACTGAATGCTAGCCAGCTAATTTTTGAGAAGTGACATTTTTCACAGTTTATTGTTTTCTCATCAACATGGCACCAACCACATCAAATATAGTCACACGGTGATGTTGGCGTTGATGAATTAGCCATGTGCTTTCTATTTACGAATACAGGAGTTTCAATTTCTTTGGGTGAAAAGAGAAGTTTTAGGTAGACTGTAGAAGTTTTCTCTCTGATCTGTGTGTATGTTTTCTGTGTTCAAATACTTGTTGAGCTATACTGGAATTCAGTAGCATAATTAAGTATTTTTATGGAAATGCAACCCTTCACAAGACTGGTTTTATGGATTATAGATGGCTAAAGCATTTTGGCTCCCTTATTTACTATAACTTGAACTATGTTACTCTTTCTGGGGGCAACAGTAGTTTCCCTTTGCAGTAATTTGTCATACAGATCTAACTGTACAAATGTAGCAGATGCTGGTGAGATCTATAGGCTACAAGGAGGAAAACTGTCTGGAATTAATCTTGCTAGCCTGATGTATGAAGACAACAGAGGTACACCACGATTTGGGGTTCACAGTCATAGCTGGCCCTTTTTTCATATACATTTGTGATGTGTACAGTATTGACCATGATAAATAGAAGGATGTCCACTCACAGTCTTTGAGAAGAGTTCGTTCCAACTTAGATCTGCCTAACTCTTTCTCGTGGTTTTTTACATATGTATTTCAATAAGAGCCATCACAGTGCTCAGATACTCAAAAATGCATCTGCACCACAAAAAAAGTGCCTTTTAGATCTCCTGCATAAACTGTAAAATGTATCTTGGCAATTATTTTTCAGCTGTGAAATATGCTTTTGTAAGCTGTGACTATAATTTTTCTTGCATAGAACTCTTTGTTCTCCCTTATTGTTACCATATGGAGAGCTTTTTTGTAGTTCAGCCACTCCCTGAATAGCCAAACTCTGAACAAATTTTTCTTCCTTGAATTGCTTTTAGACATAACCAGTCCATCTTATAATTGCGAAGGAACTATTGGAGTATTCAGACTGCAAAAAGGGCTCCAAGCTAAGAGTCTTGTAATGTAGAGTGATGTTGCTCCAAGGAAAATTTTGGAGGCTGTACCTGGCACTTCTGGTTTATTTTGAAATATTTAAGTCTGTTCCTTATTTTCCATCTTGTTCCATTTTTGATAATTTCCATCATCTAATTTAGGTTAGTATAGACACTAGAACCACTTCATGAAATGCATAGCTTCAGGTCAGCTTTTGTTTTTTGAAATTGAAAGGAACTAAAAAGTATGAAAAAACACAAACATTTTCTTTTCTGTGACAAGAACAGCAAAATAATATGTTAGAGTCCTGCCAGTTGTGCTCGGCAGATAACTATTACGTTGACTTATTGCTTTACATGTGCATGCTGCATATTTCTCTGTACAGAAGGGACTACACTAGACGGATGGATTAAAATATAAATTGGAACAACTGATTATGCTCATGAACTGAAGTCTCAATACTGAGAACCTGCTTTAGGCATGGTGTAACTTTTCTGGCTTATGGAAGTTTTGTCTGGAGCCTTGATCATGGTGGTCCTATTCATCACTCTCCAGGTTTTATCAGAATCTTCCTTCTAAGAGTCTTCTGTGCTTCCCAGGTATGCTTTGAGATCTTTGTTAGTTTGATGAAGATCATTTTGTATGAGTTTTTTTATGAGAGAATTAATACATGGCTTGCAAACAAGTGAGAGATTGCTGGGATTACAGAATGATGGTATTAAGGTATTAAGAAAACTCCTGCCTTCCTGCCTGCCTGTCTGTCTCCCTCCCTCCCCTCTTTATCTCTCTTTCTTTCTTTAATAGCTTTCCCATCAAAATAAAATCAGTGAAGTCTATTGGTGCGAGGTAGTAGTTCAGATCTTGAATGATTAATTTTGTATCAGTGTTTTGAATGAGTCTAAGTGAAGCAAGATGTTGTTTCTGAAGGTTGAATGTGATAAAGTCTTCAGCAGTTATGATGGGATCTGTAAGTTTCTGGTCAAGAAGATCAAGCAGCCTAACAGCTCCATGAATGTTGTTTTTAAAGAAACCTGCTTCATTTAAACCTCTAAATCCCTACCTTAGAACACAGTTATTCTTACTGTACAATCTCCAGGTGATGATCCATCTAGCTGAGGTTTATGTCTCACACAGTAGCTAATGCAAACTGCTTGAAGGAAGAATTCAGTGAAACTCTGAAACTGACTTTTTTGAAAGAGCCTTGTAGTGCTTCATTTGTCATTGTCAGTAATTTTGCTTTTTGCAGTAAACCGGTTTTAGAGAGGCTCATCTTTCTTGTACTCCTGTAGTTCACTCTTTTTGCAGTAAATTTTTCTCCTGCCCAAATGATCTGGATTGCCCAAATGGTCTGGATTATTTGGTTTTGTGTGGGGTTTTTTCAGTAATATCCTGATTGCTGGCCAGAGAGACTTGTTGCAGGTCGATTTAATGCACTTTTCTTCTCCCAGACTTGGAGCAAGTGACTGCTGTACCTGGACTGTTGGCTCATGTTGCTCCTAACAACAATCATTTCCAGTCATTGCAAAAGAACCAATAATATTTCATCAGTAGAGAAATTTAACTTGCTGATGATCTTATTGATCACATAAGCTCTAAGCTAAAACTTCACTAAAAAGAAATCTCATCAGACTTGCTGGGAACACTGTATTAAATCTAATACATTGAGCCTTGACAAACCTACAGTTAAACAAAGGAGAGAAAGAAATGAAGATCCATGGTTTTAATGGTATCATGATGAGGAAACCTGACAAAAACGGGGTTTTTGGCTTCTATCAGACTTGAACTAAAATAGGTGATTTGAAAAGGTACTTGTCAAAAGCTACTTGCTAATCTGTAGTAGCAGTTATTTCATAGAACAAAAGAATGTAAACTTCCTTGCTAAACTTGCTATGTAGTTTGAACTATATAGCACAGCTCTGAAGATATTCAGGTTTGAGTCAAAGACAGACTATGGCTTGAATGCTTTCTCTAAAATGAATGAAAATGACTTTGAGTATTCCATGAGACTTCCAATGCAATCATGTAATGAACCTCAAGAAATATTGTCATATATAGGATTCTTCTCAGTGCATCCTGAAGTAATCTCATGTACTATTTCAGCTCATCTTTCTCATCCAGCCTGCATTGGTAGTGGCGATTCTAATTTTTTCCATTTTTGAAAAGTGCTTTCTCTCTCTTTCTAACACTAGAAAGAAGTAATTGAGGAAGGAAGGAAATTGCCATGGCTTGCTGTTAAAGATTCAGTATTTTTGTAATGAAAGAATATTTTTTTGTTTCACAGTGTTTTCTTTTTCTTCTGAAGAGCGTTATGTCTCCATCAAGTTTTACTTTCCTCTCCTGTTCTACAAAGCAAATCTCAGAAGATGTTCCAAGGCTTCAAACCAAATAGCCCTGATAGAAATGGAGTCATGGGAGAAATTCCTCTTATTTTCCATTGTGAACAGATGCTTCTCTTCAGCCTACTGGGAATTTCTTATTCTTCTTTCTGAGACTCTTCAAGATGCTGCCTACAGTCCTGTAATTCAAGTGCAGGAGCTATGTAGCATTGACAAACAGCAGGCAAAAATTCAACAGTAGTTAGAACACCTATCATTTTAAGGGAGCCCAAGTAGTAATTTTTTTTCCTACGATAAAGAAAAATTCCCTGAAAACAGTGCTTATATTCACTATGCAAGCATTGATACAGATGCAAGAGCTGTTGATTGGTCCCTGTGAGCCAACAGTTCAACCCCATAATTTTCTTTCTACAAATACTTGCATAATTCTTTTCTGTATTCATTCATCATAAGAATAATTAAATCTTTTGGGCTAAGTCTGCAGCAGGCTTGACAGTTAAACTTAGCTGCTGGCCCACAGAGCCCTGTGGGGAACTTTATATACTTACCACGACCTTACAGTTGAGTGTTTTAACTGGTAATATCTGTAGTTTATTTTCTAGAAGAAAATTTATTCATAGCCAGGGTTCAGCTCAGCCTTCATTTTTGTACTTGCAGCAGACTGTAAATATTTATGTAAATATTACTAGATAAATATCCTGTATTACCTAGTGCTAGAAAAAAATCTGGAAAAGCTAATAACCTGCAGATGTCTTAAGTTTTGTGGTGCATAGTACCATATTTAGAAATTTCCTAAATAATTATGAGAAAATCGGGGAGTGCTTTGTTTGTGCTGCATATGTGGGATCAAGAGGCATAGAAAAGAAACATAATAATAAGAGCTGTGCTTTTTTAATGCTTTGGAAAGTGTTGCTTTCTTCTTCCCTGCTACCAGGGAAGGACTGTTCAGAGACAACATTTGAAAGATACTGTAGGTCATCCCAACAGTCACAAACTTTTCATAGGACATCAGCACATAGAAAAGGTGGTGGTCATGCAGACAACCAAGATGCGCTGACCCGATTTACGCTCTCAGCATGTCATCTACTCATGATGTGACAGGAAACCACAGTAAGAGCTGGGGGGAAAGAGAGGTAAGGCATTTTATTCCTGTAGGGCTTCCCAGACACAGTAACTTGTTATTGGATCTGACAAGTAGATTAGTGCACAGGCTTCTTACAAAGCCAATAATGTACCGAAAATAATGAGTTGGACAATGTGTACATCCAGTCAATGTCCTTGCTCATACTGAGTATGTCTGGAATTTTTGGCAAAGTCCAGGATCTAGGCCTGGAGAAGACAGATAGTTAGGGAAATCACTAGATGATATGGCATCAGTTTTTCATAGTACTTATTATTTTCTTGATAGCTGGTTGAACTAACTTGTTCATATGGCTATAGTACCTATTAGTAATAGTGCTAAAGGTAGGAATACACACTCCTCAGTGAAGAAGTCAGCAGAACCTGCAGACCTGATTTAGACTGAACTTTTCTGCTGATTTTTGCTCACAAGCCAAAGTAGTGCTTAGAAAGGGGACAAAAAGCAGCGAAGATAAAATGGATCAACACAAAACCATGTTATGTGCTGTCTTCTCAGCAACAGTGATCCAAATCTCGCAGTGTGAGCAATCAGCCCTAGGGGGCCATATGCTTAGGAGAGACAGTCTTGAGAGGGGTGCCTGTGAAGCTCCAGGGATAAAGTCTGGCTGCATTTAAGAGAAAACTTCTCTTCAGCAGACATAAAATAGTGTTCCATTTGCATAGGGCAAATACCTGAGAGCTCACAATTTCAGCCTAAAACACAAATTTGGTGGCAGAAAAACACTACTCTGCCTGCTCTTATTCCATTGTCGGTGAAAGGTAACTTGACTGCTTATTGTCAGAAGACATAGCAAATAAACATTAAATTTAAAATTAATCCAACTTTCTCTAGCCTTCTTCTGTCCTCTGATCTCCTAAATGGGCAGTGGTACAGAACCAGTTACTTAGTTACAACATTGCACATCCACTTCAAATCTGCTTTAAGTCCTTCGTATAATTTGCATTCATATAACTAGAACCAGCTTCTGGACTCTGAAGAAAATAAGTAACTCGTAAGGTATCAGCGAGGAAAAGTCTATGTTTCCCAATGGAAAAAAAGAGAAAGCAGGATAAGGCACAGGACTTCTTGGACAAAGTGTAGGTGGAAATCTATAGTACATCAGTGAACTGTGTGAGCTAAAGTTTCTTACTAACCATCATTACTTATTATAATCTTAATTTAAGTACGTATTACTTATGAGATTTGAAGTGTTTACTGTTTTCATCTTGCAACGATACGACAAGATTGTTCAGCAAATAGGCTACCTATTCTGTTTTCTCAGTTATTTAAAGAAAAATACACAAGCCAGATGCATTATTTCATATGTTTGATTATGTTGGGCCACTGTGATTTGCCAAACTAACAATTCTCCATTTCACGTTGAACCTGTGTTTTGTTAAACACCAGCTATTGCCTGGCTACTTCCCACCATGCTGCTTTTATTAATTCTATCTTACGTCTGCTTCTTTTGCTGTTTCTTTTCTGTGCCTTCATTCTCAAAATATCTTTAAGATATTGCATTTAGCTGCTGACATAGAGTTATTAATCTTCTGAAGTCCACAGTATTCCCCAAGTCTGTATATTTGTCCTCATCTTCAGTGTTTCTCTGATTTAACTGTTCCATTTTGTTTTGACTTTTGATTATCCCAGGGCCCGATTGGTATGGATGGAAAGCTGGTAGGTGATTTATTCAAAACCAGTGCAATTTAGGTCTTGCATATATTCCCTCTTTGCTCTTTTATTTACTCATGCTGAAATGTATATTAGTCACATACTGACTTCCTTCAGAATAACTTCTTCAACTCTAGTAGCATGGATTTTCAACATATTGCTGAAAAACCTCTTCATCTTTTGTGTCTATCCAAGAAAATGGGGGTCAGCTGTGCTACTCTGTTTCCTTATCATTTTCTATCTGAATAAGATTGGAAGACAGATGTTCCTACTTGGGTGCTCTGTCCAGAGAATGCTCCACAAGTGTAGTTCGATGGGGCCTTTCAAAGAGCTGGATATCCCTTCTGACCACTTATCTATGATTCTTACTGGTTTCCTTTCTCCACAGATTCTTAATTTTTGTGTTTTAATTTCTCTATCTGGATTTTGTTTGCTGATTAGATATGAACAGCCTCATGTCTCATAATAACTGCATTTGTACAAATTCGAGATATTCTTTAGGGATATGCTGCTTGAATTAAGTTAGACTTAACCTTTAATTTTATGCAATGCATTTTTTAATGCATTTGTACTTTTGTGTATATTTGTGTAGCTACATGTTTGGATGTATGAGCCTGGAAGTTTATGTTCCCAGCTCTTTAAAGATTAACAGCATGGAAAGGTGTGAAAATCCAGTTTCTGCACTTTCTTGCTCTTGCTTTTGCTCCCTCTTTTTCGCTTTTCAGGATAGCCGTTTTCACTGATGCCTGATACATACTGTCTTTTCTGTCCTTTTACTTACTACAAGCCCCATCTCCTTTTCAAGCTCAACTTGTTGACTTGCCGTGTCAACTTTCATTTTCTTCTCTTAAGACTTTTGCTGTGCTCCTTGAGGTTTCTTTCTGCTATTAAGTAACTTGTCTGTAAAGTTTGCAGCATACAGTCAATAGGCTTTTCCTTTCCTCTCCTCTTTTAGCGGACTGGTAGCTTACCTGTTAACTTCAGCTACACCATGTGTATGTCCTTTTTTGTTTTAGTATCATTTATGTATCAGCATCTAATGTTAGGTTAAATTGCTAGGAAGGGATTAACTATCAACAGTGGAAGAGCTTCCATCATGGTAATTAGGCTGCCAAATGTAAGCCCTTTCTTTACCGCAAAATAGTGTATTAAGCTGGTAAATAAGAGTACAGAAGGGAAAATTGTTCTGAAGATTTTACTGAAACCATGACATGTTATGCAGCTATACCCACTGTAGCCATGGAGATTAAAAAAAATCCAAAATCAGCATTCAGTATGGATAATCAAGTGTGTGAGTAATGATCCAGAGGTTCAAAGCAGCAACAATGAAAATGTACCTGATCAGTTACTGGTGTTGGGACTGATCCCTAAATGCATGCAAAGAACAGCAGTCACTTGGTAGCTACAGTCAATGAATTTTAGAGTATGTAGCAGGTTTGAATAAAGAGATGTTCATTAGAAAAAAAATCATAGAGTAATGCTGACTTTTCTTTAAGAGTATTTTCACCCTGTTTGTTGTCTGAAATGAAGAGAAATACTTCCAGCTAAAACATTTTATTCCACAAGTAGCATGAACTGGGGGTGATTTATGCAGTAATGAACCAGGGTGATTTCAGCAGTCCTGGGGTCATTTTGGGAACACAAACAGATGAACTGAGATTGATCTTGCTCAAATGTGTTAAAATATCAGATTGAATTTATGTTAGAGGGTTTTTTAATGAACACAAAAGTAACTCACGGAGCTTTATTCCTGACCCTTTCACAGCATACAAAAATGTGAGAAGGCAAAATTAACAGCCCTTTTTTGTCTCCCATGCTTTGAATTGCTGTTGTGTGACAGTGAGCCTTTCCAATCAAAAAGGTCACTATTTTGATGCCTTTCTACCCGTAGCTTTGTAAGAAGAGCTGATGAGTTCCATAATTCAGTGCTTGCTGCATCCTCTGGGTAATGTCACTGGATCACTAGTGAGAAGGGAAAATTACACTGTAACTGCAGTGGCTGATAGGGCGAGGGGTAGCTAAGAGCATACAGAAATATTGAAGGATTGGAAACCATTGTAAAAAACATAAAATAATTACCTTCACTAATGTAAAGATCCTTCCATGATAAAGGAGCTCATAGGCAACAGGTTAAAAAAATCCTGATAAGAGTACTTTTGTATTCATCGTATGCATTTACAACTAAATGTAGGACAATTGCAATATTGACAGCATGTATAAACTAAGAGCAATGCAACTGTTATATTCCCCGATATCTCACAGAATTCTCTGCATAAAGAAACATTGTCATATAAAAATTGATTTTCTAACTTTCCTCTCTCTGTATTGCAGAAAAGTAATTATAAATGCACAATAACAGAAAGGCAAATTTTAATGTTGTTGAGTCTGGGAGTAGAGAACACTTTCATGGGAGCATGATTCCAACCCTCACATTCAATTCAGGATATGTTTGTGTTATGTGTGTATGTCTTGTATATCATACATATAGCATGTTACATTGAAGAAAAAAGTCAATTTTCAAATCTCTTTGGTTAAATATATATGTATATAATATTTTTATTTGCTTTCTGTCACTAAAAATCAACTTTTTGTGGCAACATTTGGTAATTTCAGACCTTCACTTATGTTTTGGTTTTTTTAATACATATGCATTTGAGACAGCTTTTAATGATTTGGCCAAAATGTATTAAAACATTAGATATACTTGTGAGCAAATGCATTCTAAGGTTTATATATAAGGTTTGTATTCAGAGGCCTCAGTTTAGATAATTTATATGAACTAATGTATCAGCAATACTGCATCAGTAAGCAATTCCTGATGATTTTAAGATCAGGTATAGCATATAATAGATTAAAACCCCCTATGAGGGGAAGATTGAGGTAAAGTCTGAATGCTGAGGAGTCTCAGTTATATTCATTAACCCAGTGTGATGTGTAACTTCATAGAACTCACCAATTCAGAAAGCTTTACTTAGTATTAGAACTTGCAAACCTCAGACAGTAATTTTTTTTTTAACCTCTCTGGTGCAGTGTTGTTCTAAGGAACTAATACAAAACTGCAGCATCTACAACAAGGAATGCTTTAGGCTGCATTCAGTGTAAAGATTAGATAGCCACAATAATTCTGTATTTTACCATTATTCCTCTGTAACATAATTTGTAATATTTCTTGTATTTCGAAAATATTTTAAAATTTTCATGCGAATTTAAATTTTTTTAATTTAGAGCAAAAAGTCTTCTAAGTTGGTTAAAAAAACCAACCAAAACCATTTTCTTCAGCTGCATTTCTTGTACACAATTGTTCCCAGTTGAAATGTTTTCTCCCCCATCACCTTTAAAATCACAGAGAATCACAGAATGATTGCAGTTGGAAGGGATCACTGGAAGTCATCTGGCCTAACCTCTCTGCTCCAGCAGAGCTATCTAGAGCAGCTTGCCCAGGATCGTGTCCAATGGCTTTTGAATATCTTCAAGAATAGGGACTCCACAATCTCCTTTGTGCCTTTGGGTATCCCCACAGTAAGAGAAGTGTTTCCTGATGTTCAGACAAAAAAGTTTCTACTCTCCGTAGCAATACTTTCTAGCTAAAATGAAGAGGTTTTATAAGACTTAAAAGATTTCTCTGTGCTCAGGTTTTGTCAACAGAAGGAAATATAGTTTCAGTTCAACTGAAATATTATTTAAGTGTCATAAAACACTAAAGGCTAAGCTAGCCCAAAGAGTTTAAAGAAATTCTCTCTTTATAGAGAGAAATATATAAATATTTGTCTCTGTCTTACAGTGTGAGCTGATTGTCTGGGTGATGTAGTTCGTAATCACAGCTAAAATACAGTTTGATAAAATAATCCTTCTTCATACAAATGATTTTTAATAAGTGGGCTAAAATAACTGATGACTTTCAGTGGCTGTCCTAGGCTAGGGACCTTACTGATAGGAAGTCTTCTCTGTAAGGGTTTGCAGCAACAAGAGATACATACAGCTCCTCAGTGGTCAAAGGGTGCCTCTCCAGTTTCCAAGGTTGGTCTAAAGGGGATGTTGATAAATAAGAGAGAGGAGATGCATCAACTGTCTCTTGGGCTGACTGACAAAGGTTCATCTACTTCTCACTTGGTTTAAATTTTGGTTATATTTACTTAAAACTGTGGTGCTTGCAGCAAAGGCAGAAAGACTATTGTTTGTTCAACAATGTGTCCTTCCAGTTTTGAGACTTTGTTCATTCAATAAGCAGTAATTAGCACCTCCTTGAAACATGGAGCTGAGCTTTAATAAAGAAAAAAACCCCAATACTTGCTTCTAAATCAGCTCAGCATCTGTGGATTCTTTCTCACATGAGAATTGTTAAATTAGGTGTTTCTGTCACTTCTAGTTGTTATGACTGTCTAAAATATGAAGTTTTTGAAATGCAGTTTCAGTGATGTGTTATTCTAAGTTATTTATAGAATCAGTTGCAAGAAAGTACGTCAGTTTGAACTAAAACATTCAAATTCAATATAGACTTGAGTCAAAAATCTAACTTCAATACAATTACTGTATTTTTTATTATCTCCTTATTAGAAAGTACTGTAACTATTTTCTACTGTTTAAGGAGTTAATCCTTGCCATAATTTTCCATAACCTTTTCTTTTTCTTGTTTTTTCAGGGTCAGCCTGGTCCTCAAGTAAGTGTCATTTTATTTTCCTACATAAGTAATAGCTAGATACAGGGCCCACCAAACTCCGGTTATCTACAAAGTATTTGGATTTTTTTTTTTTAATCCTAGTCTAATAAGCTAGAAACTGGTAACCATTGCATAATTCAGAAAGGCAAATATTTCCCAAGAGAGAAACATGCCCCCCTGATACGGTTGAGTTTCCTCAGCTGTTTGACCAGATGGTGGGGTCAACAAAGTAATACTGAATAAAGCAAATCTCCTAACTACGGCTTGAAACTTTGCCACTGAACTTAAAAGCAAGATAAAATAACTTAGCAAATGTGTAGCAAATGTAATACTTCAACTGCTTATTAATCACATGCTAATAATGTTGCTATAATCCAGGCAGCCTTCAGTTATTTTAAATATTGCACTGCTAGCTATTTTGATTAATTATATACACTGCTTTTAATTAGTTCTGCTTTATTTAAAATAGTAGAACTTTGTCTTGTGAGCTGTAATTGAAGACATGGAAATATAGGGACCAAACTTCAGTTCTAAGGTAGAAATAGACCAGCAGAAAGGAAACATTATGTATAGCAGAAATTAAATGTGAATTATTTGAGTGAAAGAGGACTATAAAAATATGAAGGAACAAGAAAATAGGAAAAAAAAAAAAAAGCCAGTGCCAAAGCCCAACTTACTAAACTCAGTTGAAAAACTCAACCTTTCTGTATACTCCAGATGCTGTGTAGGAAGCTTGGTCTTTGCACAAGTGAGTTGCCTGAACCAGGATTTCTATGAGGGCCTTTTATCATAATCAGAATCATAATTGAAAGTTAAAGCTTTACTGCCTTTTTGACTGATAATTCTTTTAAGTTAAGATTTTCATTATGAGAAGCAAGCATTTTCTTCAGATTTTTCAGTTTTAATCATTATTTTCTGTTGAAAGGCAGACTGCATTAGAAAGCCTCAAACCACTTAGTCTGAATGCCCAGTATCCTTGCAGTACCAGACTCCATTTAATAGTATCGTATAAGAAGTTCATATGATATCGGAAATGACCACTGCCCATAGCACTTAGGTTTTGCAGTGGGCTCTTGATGTGTGGACTATGCAGAGAGAGAGGTATCTTCAACCTCTGTGCTGCTGGGGGTTGATGAAGAGGGAGATTGTAATTCTGTGTGGCACTCTAGCTCTGAACAAGCTCTGTTGAGGACCTGAGGCATATACTTGAGCCCATGGGCTGCCCTATAGTTGATGTTGACTTGTGCTGCTACCCGTGTCTTTTCCTTCTGGGTTTGGACCCCCACCTCCCACATTTCAGTTGCTTAGCAAGTGTCTCTTGCTTGTAAACAGCTGCTCAGTCTTTAGAACACATATCTCTACGTAAAATGCCCTGGGGTAGCTGTAGGCAAAGAACCACAGTGGAGATTGCAGTATTCAGTGCAGTTTCAAGGGCAGAAAGGCAGAGATATCTTGTCACAATTGTAAGAGAAGTGAGGTGCAAACCATAGGAAAAACCCACTAAAAGTTTCCCCCTCCAATTGTATTAAGAGAGAATTCTTACATCCTAACTTCAGTAACTCGTCCCAGTGGAAGTGCTCAGTTCTGGGTCTTCGCCATTATTCTGAGCAACACATACCATTATTCTTAATAATGCCTTTTCCTCCTTTTCAGCTCAAGATGCACTTATTGTGTCAGGAGGATATGCATGTATTTGGCTGATTGAGTCCAGGTATAATTCTTGCAAGAGCGCTGGTGGGGAAGTCATAGTGGCATCAGACAGTCAAGAGTCGTGTTTGGCTTTAGATCAAGATGCTTAAACCTAGAAGTTTGTGTGTAGATGTTGACATATGAGGCGTCTAAGCTCTCCTTGCAGTCAGTGAAGGTTAAGTCAACACTCAAAGCACCTAGAAACCTGTTCATCTCATTGTAAACTCCTCGGGCTCAATTACACTGCCTGCATACAGGCATTTGTTGGTGCATGAGGTGATCCAGCATCTCCAGCTTAGGCACTGGCTGTTTTATGTCCAAAGGCTGGGTCTGTGCTGGACCATTGTTGTAGCTGTCAGTCACAGGCAGCTGTCTTGGATTTCTAGAGAACCTCTCACATAACACTGGCTGTACACATTCGTGCCTCTTAATTCCAGATTCTGATTGTAGGTGGCTACTGAAATCATATAACTATTCTGCTGAATTGCTTTCTAACCAGTGTTGACATCTACGTGTCTCAGGCAACTACATGTAAGCTGTACATTTAGATGTGTTTCCCCTTAAACTAAAACTCGGATTCAGATAACTTAATGAGACAAGCATTTTTTAAATATTGAAAGCTGTGGTTGAAAATCTCAAGACGTTTAAAAATTAACTTTAAAGTATCAACAGAAAACAGAATCTGTTCACATATAGATAAAATAAGTCAAATTCTCTTGGTTTGTTCTTAAAATAATGCAGACGTTTCAGCCAGCTATGATTGTCAGACATTTCCCTGGTCTTAACTGTGTCCATAAGAAATTCAAAATTAAAAGTATTGTCAGTTTGGTTAGTCAGTAAAGGCTTCCTGGCTTCAAACAACAAAACTGTTATGCTGACTACAGAAGCACTTAAAAAGTTTCTCATGTCATAGCCATGGAAGTCCACACTAAGATCAGAGATAAATTCTAATCCTTCTTATGCTCAGTGTTTTACTAACACCTATCCTTTTTTGCTATGGTTTTCCAAAAGTACACACTAAATTCACTCAACAAACACATAATTAATGCATACAAATATAAATCCATAACAGATCAGTAACACCTCCTGTCTTTTTATCTTTAATGTTTTACTGGTTATTTTCTTCAAAATTACATAACAAAAGATAATTTTGCTTCATATATTCCCATTTCAAGTAACAGGAAACTTTATTACAACTCATGGCCTTTTTTTTTTTTTTTTTTTTAGAAAAAGCTTATTTTTCTATTGTATCTCTGAAAAGTAAAGACCATAATCAACAGCTAAAAAATTTCTAGCATAACCTTAAAAAAAATAAAATTCCTTCTTGTGATTTGGGTTTTCTGTTAAAAAGAGAGCTGTTTTAAATACCATGTAAGCTGTGTTTCTTTGTAGAAGAACAAGTAATAAAATATTTAATATTTTTGCTGAAACTTATATTACTTATATTCTGGCTTTTGAATGACCTCAACGAATATCTGCTTTTTCTTCTCTAGAATGTAAATAAGTGTTTGGATTACCTTGTACCAGAAAGGTTTCTTTCCCAGAATCTGTACAACAAATTCTGCCTATAAATCCTCTATTTGAAATAATGGAAGTTTCCTGTTTGTCAAAGAACAGGGTTTAGCTTCTAGTCTAAAGTTAATTCCGTAAGAAATGTACTGTCTGGGTAAAGAGGGAAGGCTCACTATTTTTAACTTTTTTGATTGTTTAGAAGTGAAGTTCATCTAAATACTGGAAACCAATGCTTTCAGTATTATGGTGAAGGAAAACAAAATAATCCTTTAAAAAATCTTGCTGAACCAGAACTATTAACAATTATAAATATAGGGTGGTAGGGTGATGTTTAGGTGTAACTTTGTCTCAATCAGCCACTGTTTTTATCTTCGGGGCAATATCCTTTCCCTGGCCTATCTCTAGCACAACAGACTTTCTCTCTCGTGTCAGCACACATGATCACTCTCTGTGTGGGACTTTGAGATACAGCAGCCTCACAGATGCCTCTCCCTTCTCTTTGGCAGCCATCCAAATCTGCATTAGAAATGGGCAAAATATTAATGATTGATATTTGTTTTCATGGAATTCTTGTTTTCCTTCGTGTGAAATGTCCATGGACGTGATGTTATAACAGTCTGAAATTTTCCAGTGCTTTGTGTATGATAAAGGGTTGCCATAGCAATTCTGGTGACAAATGCACGTGTGTCTTTTTCACCATCGGGGTTTAGGGTATGTCACAGGAGTATTTTTAATTTCTGATTACAGAAATTCTGATTCATGCTTAAACTGGTTATTACTGGCTTGTGCTGTCAACAGAGCTGGTGGGAACCATTTTAACTTTTCATTTTCTGGTTTTTGTCAGAGGACAAAGAAACACAGTCAGCAGGACATAGGGCATAGTTTTGAGTGGTTTTGGAAGGCAGCAGTCTATGGAAGAGATTTTTCATTTTCTAGAGAACAGTGTGATGGCAGGGACGCTCCTAGACGTTAGAAAAGAGTTGAGTATCTGGCAGCAGGAAGGATGGGAAAGGGGTTGTATGAAGAAAATGCATTTTAATTCCTGGTGAGTTTCCCTTTCAGTTTTGGTAGTTTGGATAGCCTTCTGCATTCCAAGACCTGTTAAATATTCCTCTCAGAGCATGCCATTCAGTAGTGGGGCAGTTGATAACATCAAGTGGTCACGTATGTGTTTTCGTGGCTATGAACAAGGTACATAATATGTCTTATTGACTAAAGCTGCAAAGTGGCCTGTACCTGTCAGACCCTTAGAGTTGGACATGTTTCTTTTGTTCTGATCACCATAAATTGAGATGTAAGCTCCATATTACTTGTTTCCAGCAGTTTGCTTTCAGGAATGCCTCAAGAGTCTTTACTTGCATAGAGAGTGGCGGAAGGAGGCAGGAAATACTCTTAAAAAGGACAAAATCAGCCTAAGATTGACGAAACAGTTCATCACCTTGAGCTACACGGTGCAGTAATGTTGCTCTTCCTGAGACAAGCCCAGTGGTTGTACCCAGGCCATTAGCTGTTCCCACTGTAGAGAATGATCTTGTGGGGTGTTTCTCCTTCCAGAAACTGATACTCTAAGCTCCTCTGTAAACTTCTGATCCTACTGAAGGATTGTATGACTCTGAATATGCAAATGCTAATCTGCTTTTGAGTTACAAGTTGCAGGTCAGATTTTGCTGTCAAACTTTAACAATTAGTTTATTAACATCAGGTAGCAGACTTGTGAAAGTCTGTTTCTTACTTCATATGAATAACAAAGTTAAGTCCTTGATCCCTCTGCTGCTAATAATCATTTACAATAAATTTTGAGATCAGAAATTAATCTTAGCTGAGGGCATCATGTAAATAAACGAGTTTGTGCTAAGTTTCGTATGGGTTTAGTGTGCAGAGTTTTACTATTTGCTTACTATTCTCCTTTCTAAAATGGTAATAGAATTTGTGAACACTATTGAAATTGTGAGATCTTTTTAGGAAACAGCCTATATTGATTTGTGAACATGAAGAAACAAAAGCCATTATCGTGGCTTTTCGTTTTATTTTAGTTGCTAAAATGAACCACATCAGAGAATGTAGGATGAGAAATCATGCTCAAAACTCCATGTTTACTGTGTACATAGATGTTTATGACAGAAAAGATGGAAGAAATGTGTCTTCTCAGAAGGAGCTAATCCATTTAATTGTTTTAAAGTATGATGCTTTCTCAGCATCGTATGTAATAAAACAGAAGTTAATATTGTTAAAAGGCATTGACAACAATGAGCACTTTCAAAATATAAACCACTTCAGTTTCCCTTGGTAGACTTAGACACATGTGTAAACCAGGATAGCTGTGAATATTAAATGTTTTTTTGGCTAAGTAGACAGTATTAGTGCAAATAAAAGGATTCGTTGCTCTGGGAAGAAGAGAGCACAGAATCGGAGATTTAGGGGCGAATTGTTCTGAACCATCAATTATACCAAGACTAAGGAAGCATCACACAAAATTTAAAAAGGCTGAGGGGAGTAAGTTCCAGTCATCAACAAGCAAAATTCTCATAGCATTTGATACTGTGCTCTGCTTCCAACATGTTTTTTACTTGTCTTTTCCCACTCTTTTGTCAGGAATTGCAAAGGAGCCTCTAATGGCAGATTAATGACTTCCCTACAATATGCTGCTAAGTGAACTTAGTTGGGGATAATTAGACTTCTTAGAGCTCTGCTCATCAGGCTCTGTCAGACACCCAAAGGGATGCCAGACCCCTACTCCAGCTGTGCTACTGTGTTCTTTTACCTACTCTGATAGGCATGCTTTTGAGTTACAATTTCAGTAACTATCTGGTGCTGAAATAGCAAGATGTTCAAATGTTCCACAGCATTTCCTGGAACAGATAATTTATTTCTGATTTTCTTGCTCGATTTGGAAAAAAAAATCAGATTTGAATTTTACAATTAACAATTCAATCTAAGTTTTGATTTTCTACAAACACAAAATTTAGAGTAGTCATTATATGGAATTCTGTGGAAAGGGGTCTTCATGCAACATTATATAGGCTCTGGATGTCCTTGTAAAATAAATTCTGCTCTTAGGAAAGTGGCTTCTTTTACTGAACCTGAAGATCTCCTTTCAGAGTAGCTCTATGCAATAGATGAAGAAATCTTGGAAGACGAGTTTTGAGAACAGTGTAAGTTGTTTGGCCCATAACTTTTAGAAGTCGATCCCCTCATTTTGTAGTTCAAATAGTGACCATTTGTGATACTGTTACTCTAAAAAACCAAGTTCTAGAATAAAACAATACGTATAACTAATATATAAAAATTTAAAGAAAATATGCAGGACAGCTTTTTATTTGTAGGGTGTTACCAACTTTTCTTCACAGTGGCATCATTAACTTCTGAAAAGAATTGGGTTTGTTTTAATAAAATAAACAAGAAGGTCTGATTCACTGGTTACATATGCTAGCATAAATGTTATGGGGAATCACAAATTAGCATTCCGTCTATTCATCTAGAAGGCAGCAGTCACCAGAGCATACTAGATCTTCTAACAGCAAGTGAGAAACTGTGAAGCAAAAATTACTTGTAAGACTTAATTTGGTAAAGAATCACTTAAGTTAACATAGTACATATGAGTACAAAAAAGCAATTGCAAGCCTAGTACTGTGGTTCTGTTTTGAGATGTACAAAGGGTTGTCAAAATATAATTAAGGACCCTGAAAATATTTCTCATATTCCTAAATCATTTCTTTATCAAATGACCTTTGTATTTTCTTCCTCCTATTCTACAGATGGCAGAAATACACTGGTGTGTTCTGTGTTTTATTAGGAATTATGTCAAAGCAAAGTATTGCACTGTTTTCAGGAATATTATGTAGTATTTTACTATCCTGCTGCACATGTTTTTAATTTGATATTAAACTCATGCTGGCTTATTGTTTTTACTGATCTTCATGCTGTATTTCAGTTGAATTCCAGTTCAATTTGTTGCAGATCCCAGTAGTTTCACTAGCTTTGAAAAAAAAATTAAAAGAAATTAAGAGTTATAAAAATGTGTATTTAGTCAAGCTTATTGTCACTTAGTGCTGTGATATTCAAAGACTTTTGTCTTTGACACGGTTTTCAAAATGTCAGAGTTTCCTTGAAACCCATTATCTGTCCAGAGACCCGGTGATGTTTTTGCTGGAAGTTTGAAAGTCCTATAAACTAGAGCAGACCTGGGAGATTTGGATCTCCGACTACTGTATGGAAGCTTCAAAATCTGTGTTTTCTTTTCTAAAGTGACACTTGGGTGAATTGAAATTTTAGTTTAAGCAACTTTATATGTCAGGGAAAATGCTTCAGGTTTTTTATATTGAATTGATGCTGGCATGAAGAGCTGTGGTGGTATGTTATTCCCTCCTGTAAGCATGAGTCAAATTTGGAGGAGAAAAGGAAGAAAAAATAGAAAATGCAGCAGTTACTTTTGTTGGAGTGTTTTCTGTACTGCCAGTAATGTTATTAACAACCATGGCATGGAAGTGTCCATTTTGTTTGTGAGGTTTAATCTAGAGTGCTGTGTTTGAAAAATGCTTTGTCTGTCTCTGCAATAGCTTAGGAGTTCCTAGTAATCTTTTTTACTGAGATCCATCAGTAGCGTTCAAGAGCTGTTAGCTACTGAGAAACATGTAGGAGAATCACGTATTTTCAGAAATATAATCCAATTATATTGCCCAGTATGTCTGCTAGTGATCATTTGCCAAAAAGAATGAATATCCATTTAAGTAGGCATATACATATGTGTGTAATTTCCCCTGAAGATGTTCTGAATTTTGTAGACCAAACTATTAGTCTTGAGGAGAAAACAGTTTTGTTTTTAATAAACTTTATGTTGTCTTAAATTGCTTCCTGTATAAAGTCCCAGCCTTAAAGGTTACAAAAATATATTCAGTCATCTCACTCTTACAAATGTCTGTGTATAAAAGTATGTGTATGTTTGTAGTTGATATCAAAATTCATTTGCATTTATCTAGTGTTTCAAATCAAACTTCACAAATCTGAACAGTTCTCAAAATTGGTCTATAAATTATGTCATTGCAGTTTTCCCCTTTGTAGATGAGGAAATTGGGGAAGATAAAAGAAATGTTTAGTTCTCCTGCTGGCATTTGTTTGTCTTATTGTAATATAAATATTATTTTATATGCTATTTTTATTTGCTTTTATTTCTATATACTCTTTAATGTTGAATAAAAGGGTTAACACATCCCCATCAAGACTAGAGTTATGACTTAGAGTGTCAAGTCTTTGCCTCTTTCAGCAATGACTTGTACCTAGGATAGTTTGGAGACATTTGCAGTAACGTAGTACTTGGAGGTTGCTTCAGCTGGCTTTGTGCAGTGTAGCTTTTATCATGATGTTTATCAGGCAGTTCTTGTTAAAAGGCTTTTTTTGGGTACCAGTGGAGCCTCGTGTGCACAGAAACTATTTAAGGGACTGCAGGACATGCAAGAGAAGGGGATAGGAAAGAAAGAAGAAGATCCTCAGAGAAATATATGGTATTTTGCTGAAATACGTTTTTCCCAAGCATTAGCATACCCTTAAGTTTAAAAAGTTACCTAGTTTGTGAAATAATTTCATTGCTCTTAATCTGTGGAGGTCTCAGAAGCTTTTCTGTCCCTTGGGGTATTTTTTACATGATTGGCTTTATACTACTCTTTTAGTGCCATTTTCTTTTAACCATTCATGTTTTAAGTAACACACCACATCTTTCACAGTAGCATTTTATAGTAGCATTTACAGACAACACTAAAGGAATATCTAAATCTTTCTTTGACATTCTACTACCTTGAATGAGCAAGTGTCTCCTGTACTGAGTAGCAAAGTTTGCAAAAAAAAAACAACAGTGTATGTACAGTATGCTTTGCCTTTGAAATACTGAGTGAAACTCAGGGCATTGCTACTGAAATGGAAGACAATAAATGGAAGAATGGAATTTACCTTCCCTATTTCAAAGTCTGTGTTAAAATCCTTTTGCTGAAAATAAGTTTAGTGTTGAAATACAGCAAATGCATGTTAGCTGGAAAAACCTTGTTTGTATGTGAGCTGTGCAGATTTGCTTGTTTACACAAGTTCAGCCTTTAATACTTTAATGTAAGTATGCCTTGATATGAAAGCAGGTACAAGCCAGGATTTTGCAGAAAGCTGCCTTGTTTTGAACTAGTCCTTATTTCAAATGGGTGAACAGAGGGGGTTATTTGGTATTTCAATCATCTGTTTCTGTGTAGTTGTGATTTTTTTGTAGAGCTGGACCCTATGCAGCATCTGGTAATGAAGTTCATGAATCTCCTAGATCCAGCTGCTGGTCAAAGGAGGATGTGCCTGGTAGATATTTGTGTACTATTTCATTACATGGTAGTAATGGAGACAGTAAAGTTGAAATATCCAAAAGGCTAGGGAGCTTGGAAAATGCATTTCAATGACCATACCTACTCTTGTAGGTAGTGACTGGCAGTGGTAAATCTCCATTGCTCTGGAACTCCCCCCTTCCCTTGCTTTTATCCCATGTCTGTTTTCTTCAAAATACTTGAAGTTCAGCCTGACATCCTCATCAAAAAGGTTCTTTTAAGCCAAACATAAAAGACTAAATGAGCAAAGGGCGCTGTCATTTCAGCTGAATTATCTACCAGGCCAGTAAGCAATCAGGGAAGCACCAGAGGTATTTGAATTACAGAAGCCACTGTTCAAGTTTTAGGTAAAAAAATAGCTGAAATATTAGAATAGGAACTACTGTTTCTGAAAATAACAGGAAGTTGTTAACTCCCGGTGAGGAGCTGTTTTCTTACTAAGCTTCTAGGAATAAAGGCGAGAGCTGGCCAAAGGAAGTATAAAAAAAATATTTAATGGTGACTTTTTATCTCAAAAATCTGGAATAAGGATTTCATGAGTCTGATTGGCAGACCATGTAGGATTTTTTTCTTTTCAATTTCTATTGTGTTGGGAAAGAAAGCCAGAATGTATTTTCATAATCCCTGCAGTTTTATAAGCCCTAAATTCCACTGGAGTAGATTGGTCTTCCTTTTATGTATTTTCTTTCTTTCTTTTCTTTTTTTTTCTTTTATAATTTTTTCTCAAGTTCTTATTTGGTTTTGGGGCATATTAACTGCTTCTATAAAATAGAGTGTTTTAATTGGGTTCAAGGCATCAGTACTTAATGTTTCTCCTTAGACCAGAGTGCCAGAAGTATGTGAGTATTTTTCAGCAAAATAGCTCTATATTTGTATAGTCTGCTTATGGGTACAGTTCTTACTGGTGAGTGCAGAAAACTTCTCTGGAGTGGTACTATGCCACTGTTATTTTAATAAATGGAGATAATTAGGAGATTAATCAGTGGCAGTTATTTTTTCTCCTTCATTTCATATCCCTTTCAGTGTTCAATGCAAAATAAAAGGCATGAAGTTTAGAGCTATAACTCTTTTCCTGCTTCTGTAGTTTGACACAGAAATAATGTGGTTCTTCTGAGGAAAAGGTGTAGCAACCTACACTGAAAAATCTTTGCACTCTAGTTCTTTTTATTGTAAAATTTGAAAGCAGCCTTTCATTCTACTTTGTCTTCCTGTACACCAAACATTCTTTTTTATAGATGTTAAATTCATTGCCCCTTGAGTTTCTGTGGTATCATTTCTGTTGACTGTGGTGAATATTTATTAATCAACTACACTTTTCTTTTATTATTGAATCTTGTCAATAACCCCATGACTTATAATAAATATTTTCTTCTATTGACAGCACACTCATTTTTATCTGTTCTATAGTTACCGTGCTATATATTAACTTCTCTGTCCCTTTTGACATAACCACTCAACTATAGAAATGCAGTATTGTTTTTAAATTCCACCACCAGCATGATCACACATACAGACACACAAGTGAAGATACACACACACACACATATGTGTGTATATTCCTGTTGGAGATGGGATAAAAATAATTCTGCTGTGTAGTAGGCTAGTATAGGATGGAGTGGATCTCCAAGTGTCTACTCCCAATGCAGCAAAAGCAACAGGAGGAAGAAGGCAGGGAGAGACTCTGTGAAGGTAAAGGACTGCAGAACAGCCCACCTGTGATACTGGAGAATGAAAAGTTAACCTTGGTCACACTGTGCTTTTTAGCAGGGCCTGCTAAGGTAGGACAAGAGTTGCTGGTTTTAAACTAAAAGAGGGTAGATTCAAACTAGGTAGGAGGAAGAAATTTTTTACAATAAGAGTGGTGAAATACTGGCACAGATTGCCCAGAGAGGTGGTGGATGCCCCATCCCTGGAAACACTCAAGATTAGGTTGGACAGGGTTCTGAGCAACCTGATCTAATAGAAGATGTTCCTGCTCATTGTAGGGGGGTGGTCTAGATGACCTTTAAACCCTTCCAGCCCAAACTATTTGATGATTCTAAGATAGCATGTGATGCTTTTTCAAGTCTCAGGTGGACACAAAATGACACGAGGATCTGCTGGTGGATTGGTAGAAGAGGAAGCCTGAAACAGTCTGTATCAAAAACATGTCTCATTTTTGGAATGTTTTATAAACCAAATACTGAACACTGAAACTGGTATTATGTTGTACTGTCATTAAAAACATCGTTAAAAATCATAAATTGAGCTCCAAAAAATTCTGAGACTGCAATGGAAATAGCAAATATAACAGTAATAGTAAAAAAGCTCCCTGTTTCAGTCTGTTTTGTGAATTTCGATTCTGTAGGGCTCACAAGTTGTGTTTTCAAATGTTCTCCTGCGGTTCTGACTTCCAGCCAAAAGATTTGTGTGCTTCTGTGTTTTTGATGTAACCAAGATTATGTGTTTGTTTCTTCCTTGCACCCATGATGTTATTGAAATCAGAAATTCTGGTTGTTTTCTTACAACATGAGAGATATAGCAATATTAGATTTTCTCATATGTATTTTTATGTCCTGTTTTACTTGTTTACAAGAATGGTATTTCCTTTGTGCTGTTGTTTTTTGTGGGTTTTTGTGGGTTTTTTACAGTATTGCATCAAATCTCGAACATCATCAGTAAACTTGTGTTTATCTAACAAATAGTAGAATAGGAAGGTACACTGAGGACAAGGCAATGAGGGCCTAGGTTCAGGAAATACTTGTATTACAGTGCATTGAGCATTAAGTGGAAGCCATTTTCTTATCTCTAATAATGTGCCAATTTTTCTTGTCGCCATATAACTGGTGTTACTGGCATGTACAACAACTATTTGATTCACAAGAAACAACAGATTCAGAGCATAGTATTTGCTTAAATTAATTTGTGGAAATAATAAAGCCAATCCTAGTTTGTTCATGCTCAGGCAATGGGTACATATTCATATATCCTCTGGACCACAGAATCTTTATCGGACTATTTGTGTTGAGTTTTGTAGGTTTTCAAAGAAAAACATTATGTTTGTGTGTAGAAGGAAGGGGTTGAGGAGGAAGGGGAAGGAGAAGATGACAGTCTTATTGATTAATCAAAGGAAGAAAGTATGCCAGAGAAAGAAGAGGAGACCTCCTCTAGCAGGTTCTTGCTTGGGACACTGAGCCTTATGCTTCTTCCTGGGTACTGAATTAGTCAGTTCGTGGTGACCCTTTTGCAGCTTGTGATGCAATCTGATTTTTGTGAGCAACATTATAAAATTCAAGAAAAGCACCCCATACTGAGCTCAGCAAGAGCATTGCATGAGAAATGAATGTCTGAATTATAGACTAAACACTTTCTTGACACATTCTGGGTTGATTGTGTTCTCCTGCCTGCAGTTTATGAACTTGTCTGATTTATATATTGGTATAAATCGCTGACCTCTGAACGCAGCGGTATGGATTTACAGCAGGAGTCACAATTTGCTTGTTGTGAGTGTTAACTGAGCTGTTTGTCTGGATTGCTATATATATCAAGTTTATGTTTCTCAGATTAGATAATTTACATAATGGTTTTTAAGTCAGTTACTGTTATTGTGTCAAATATTCAGGTTTCTTTTTCTCTGCCTTAGGATATTTTTAAAAAAACTTTAGAATATAAAGGGAGCAAATGAAAGATTGGTAAGAGTCTTTTGAGTGGTGGTTGTGTTTTTTCTTTAAAGTTTTCACCTTAAGTCAGTCATATCACAGGGGAAGAATACAACTTGTAAAAAAAAGGGACTTCAACAGTAAAAACAGTTTAGATTCACTGGAAATTCTTGTGAACACTTGTAAAATTGATGCAAGGTGAGATGTTTGCATTGTAAACTAGCATATGTAAATGCTGGCTGAAAACATGGCCAAGCTCAGCAGATGCCAAAACCACATTGCTCAGTAGTTCAGGGCTTGCATAGTGGGCGCGACACTGAAATGAGTGGAGAAACTTTGAAATAGTTATGAAACACAGCTGTGCTTCATAATACACTAGATAACCTCTTATGATTCAGCATATCTGATCCTAATATTTTGCAACAATTATAAGTTAGCCTCGGGACTGTTGTTCCATACAAGTTCTTGTAATTTGTGGAAGTCGTGAGTCAAATTTCAAAGAAAGAAAAAATTTGACTTTTGTATCTGATTATTTTGTTGTTATGTGCTGAAGCCACCTTTTACCCTCAAAGTAAACTGCAGTAATTGAATTAACTTAGGCAATATATGGCATGCCATTTAGTTGTGCAGACATAATTCAACTAAGTTGGCAAATTTATTTCCTTCTTGAGTTTGTCTAGATGATATTGGACAATCTGGTTCAGTTTTCTGTTCGTCTCTGCAAGGCTGCTGTTCCCTTATGCTGCCAGTCACACTTTTTTTGTGGATACTGTTGCTGCTAGTAGGGATGAATGGGTTGTATGCTCTTTGATCCTAAATGAAAACGAAGGCTGAATCTTGCAAGCTACATTCAGTCCTCTACCTGCCAGGTTGCCTTAGCCTGTGGTTGTTGTGGTTGAAATGTGGGAAAGCTGTGACTGCATCTGAAACATTATTACCTGTGCCTTCTGTGATAACTCTGTCTGATGGGAGCTGCTGAGTTTGACATCTCAGGATGATCCCCATGGGACCTGGGAGTGTCACAGTCCAACTGATTTTGACTGGTTGATTGGTTGGTTGGTTGTCACCAGGGCACTGACAGGTCCTTTTCCCAATGGTGTCACAGGGGCTAACAGTCACAAAAAATCTGGATTTCTCTGTCCTGAGTCTGGAGCTTTCTACAGAACCTACAACATTACTTTTTCTTTGAACCTCTTACTGACAATCCCTTATTATTTTCAGTTTTACTATAGGTAGCACGTCAATGCCTTTTGGGTGAGTTTATAGTGGAACTACCTGTATTATGGTTAAAGCCAGATCTGTAGCAACAGGAATGTGGAGAGAATATGAGAGAATTCTGATAATTATGAATGTTTGTAAAACCAATACAAGTCAAGTACTGGCTTTTGAAGAGATCCTCTGAATGTAACTATAAAGGCAGCAATGCCTCAAAGGTGGAATACAAAATTAGGATCTTTCAGGGGATGAATTATAAAATTCTAGCTATATGAAAAAACCATGCTGATTACACTCAATAAACCCTAAGGGAATACTGTCCAAATAAAGACTGCAACGATCAGTCTTCTGTTTTCTACTACTGTATTCTCTTGCCCTTCTATTCTTATGCACATATTTATAATACTGTAAAATTTCATCAGAGAAGGGAAATGGGATTTTGATAGCCCCCCCCCCCAAAAAAAAAAAAGGATCACCTGTCAGTAATCCTGAACATGGCTGTTGAATAGATTTGACCCTTGTTTCAGCTTTGTTCTTGGCTGGCAGGTGCCTGGAGGCCTTTCAGTCTGCTTTAGAAGACCTTGTTTTAAAAACAGTAGTATTTGTCGCCTAATTATGAATGCAGATTTTGCATGTGTTTGAGATTTACAAGGCCTTGCTTATGTGAAACAGGCTATAAACTCTCCTTGGAAATGTATAGTAGTCTGGAGTAGATAATTACACTTTCAGAAAAGAGCCTCTGTTTCCAGTGAAAACACTGTAAAGTTATTTCAGAAATGCTCTGACCTCAGACGTTTCATATAACTTACACAAAATGCTTTCACATTTGTTCAGCAGCTAGTGGCTTGATCTCTGCCATCTCATAAGTGAAAGCACAGAAGTCTCCCTGGGAAAAAAACAGCATGTCTATGCTGTGGTGTACAAAACTAGTGTTATTTTACTCACTCTGTTCTTTGTGTCTATACCCTTAAACAGAAGAGACCTTGCCCTTTTTTAAACAAATCTGTCTCCTAATCACACCCCACCCCCGCAAACTCAACTTTCCCTCAGATTTTTCTTCCTCCCTGCCTCCGTTCAGTGTACACACACTAATAAATTCTGTAGTAAAAACCTTGGGAGAATTTCTCAGCACAAATGGAAAGAAGATGTCAAAGGCTGAAGATGGGAATTTTCTGTTTAAAGTTGCAGAAACAATAGAGGACAATTGAAACAATGGAGGGAAAGCCAGAGATGGGTGAACAAGCCATGAAAGTATTGCATTAATTTTCTTCTGAAGAAATCTCACTGGTTCTCTTCACTTGCATCCAGAACAGCTATTTTTGTTTGCAATTGTTTGTTTGTTTTTTGAGACTCTTGAGGAAAACAAAAGCATTACAAATACAAGTGAAGAGACTTCTGAGAATGTTCACACCAGAAATGCTCTTGTGGCCTTTTGAAAAGTTGTTTTTAACTTCTGGTACAATAAAATTGTCAGATATTTATGAATACTTTATATGAAAAATTTGTGTGCTGGAAGGATGACTTGATAGAAACAATGGTGTGTGTCACTCAGGGAGAGCAAATACCAAGCAATGAAAAACAAACTGGAATTCTGAACATGATGTGGACAGATAACTTTCAGAAAGTCCTGCACAGGAAAAGGAGAACAAAATTTAGTTGAGATACACAATTCAGTCTTACTAAAAAGCATGTTTGGCTATGGACTGTGCTTTCAGAGAACTCTTAACAGAGGAAAATATGCAGGGTAGAGGCAGGGGCCACTTCTGCAGCTGGAGATGGTTGAGGATATTGCCAGCAGTTGTACAAGGGAGACAGTCTAGCAGCCCTGCAGATCTGCTGGATGAACCCTCATGTGAGCACACTCTAACTTGTTTCTGTTCCAGTGAACCGGCTTAATTCAGGCAGCTGATGTGATCTGTGCTGTCTTAGTTTCTGCCAGTAGGCAGAACTGTAGCAAGCACGCCTCAGGAAAGTTCTGAGCCAAAACCCACCAGAAGCAGGGCCACCCTTGGGCATAAGAATGACATTGAGCATCTGAACAAAGGCAGCAACCAATCCCACAAGTCAACATCTGTCTACAGTCTCAGTCATGTCATGTTATCTATAATTTCATGCCTAAGGCCCAAGAAACAGGATTCTGAATGTAGCAGATAGGGGTCATGCTATTTGCAGTTTGCAGCCAGTAAGATATTCTGAGCCAGTAATGGCTTGATAATTCGAGGAGATGGAACACATGAGCACAGCGCTTCACTTGTGCTCAATGTTCATGATGAAAAAGGCAATAACAGCCAGCATTGACTGATTTTAGTTCTTCCCATCATGCAATTATTGTGTTACTGATGGTATGAGTTGGCAATTTCACAAGCTCGATGGCATGGATGTGTAAATTTTAAAGCAGACCTGCTGAAAATGTGCTCTACTGTAATGTCATGTCAAAGTACATATAAGTGGAGTCTGTAGCTAAAAGTAGACGGTGCTGCATGTGGCTTTTAGTATGTATTTGTGTGAACATGTGAGCTGGAGAGGGGCAGTCAGAGCTAAAGTATAAAAAAAATAGATGGAGGGACCTGAAAGGTGCAGTGCTTTCAGGGCAACACAAAGTGGGCAGGGGTCATATTAATTGAGCAGATAGTTTCCACTCAGCTAGCAGTGAAGCACTGTCCTTCCTGAAGGAGATGTAGGAATGTCAGGAGGCAAACTATGCAGATGGCAGGTTATGGAAGGAGAGGCATGTGCTTTAACTCCTTGAAAGATTTAGCAGCAGATGCTAAATCTCTGGTATGCATCAGAAGTCCTTAAAACTAAGCAGAAAACTGGCTACAATAAGGATTCTCAAAGACTTGCCTTTGGTTGATCACATCTTTAATACACAGCAGACTGGCCTTCCTTCCATTGCATTTATGTGAACCACATGAATTCTTACAAGGGTTGTTGGTGACAAACTTTTCTTGTTCTGCATGCATACACACAGACACACACACTCACACACCCTCTCTTTGTGTTACAACAGTGGACCCTGCTAGGTTGGATGGCTCCTTCTGTTTCCAGCTGCTTTCATATGTATCTCAGGTCCTTCTTTGTAATGAAACACCTGCATATCTTTCAGAAAGCTGGAGGTAAAGTCTGCATTATGTAAGCAGCCAGTTCTCTGCAGACTGATAATGTTTTTATTCACAAGATACTAACCTGAAAAACTAGTGTTTTAGAAACCTGCTGGTAGCTTTATGGAAGGTGCTTAATAAAAATGGAATAGGAAAGGACCTCAGTGTTTTGTGATTCTATCACCTTACTGTTTGTCGGGTGATAAGTAACAAATAAGTAGTACTTCTGTAAAATCATGTTATACAAAGAGCTCATTTTGCCTAAAACAGTGTGCTTGAGTCTAAACATCAACTTCAGTATTGCCAAAGAAAGGAATGAAAACCCTACTTTTAGATTTCCTAATCCATTTTTCTTTGGCAATCTAAGACAAGGAGGGTGCCAAAATACATGACAGATTTATATGTCTCTGAATTTATTAGCTGCACTGCAAAGTAGTTTTACAGTCTTAGGAAACTTTCATATCTGATAGGAGATAAACTATTGTCTGTAACTGAAATCAACAGAAATGTTGTCATTTCAGGCATAGTTTTGCTTGTATAAGTAGTCTGATTCAACACACAGGGTTAGCAAACTATTCAAGAAATAACTGCATATTGCCTATTATTAGTACAGTGAAAAAGCCATCTCTAGAATAGCCCTGGCATTTGGAGTGAAAAATTGTAAGGAAATACATTGTTGGGAAGAAACTGCAAGTTGGTGCAGACCTGTTTCTTGCTGTGTCCCAGGACTTAATCAGTATCAGTAATGCGTCTTTGCTTTTGTTTCTTTCAGGGCCCTCCTGGTCCAAAAGGCGAGAAGGTGAGTGGATGAGTTCTTACAAGGTGAATGGAAAGCTCTCCCAGCATGAACTAAAGAGACCGTTTGTATTGATGCAGTGTAATGTTAGATTATATAAGAGAGCTGGGTAGCACAGATGCTGTGTTAAACCTATCATCTCATCTTTCCACTTTGCAGGGAGATCAAGGTGATCAGGGCCCTCGGGTAAGCATCTTAAAAAAAATGTTACACTTCCCCTTCGCTGAATAGGCAATTAGTCTTTAGTGCAAAACTAAATTAAATACACTGTCTGAGCTAATTATGCTTATTAGCTGCATTTACCCTGCATGTTGAAGTAAGTGTCTGCAGGACAGTAATACTGAACATGACCAGGTAGTGTCTGGGAAGATTTCAGTAGTGCAATAGTAATGCACTAAAATACACAATTTCCATTATGGGTGGAAGTAGGTTTCTCAGGCATTTTGCTCTGCTGTATAAAAACTGGCTTTCCTAACCAAACTGTTTAGTTTCCCCAGCAATGTGTTCACGCCATGCATGGGCTTCTACTATGCAGAGGGCCAATGGGTTTCTAATAAATGTCCTTCTAGATTTCATGTAAAATGTAGCTAATATTTAGTGAATTATAAACAAATATAATGTATGCATGTATTAGCTCTTTTTCCTGACATGTATGTATTTAATATTTTTAATAATAACAATATTATCACCTTGTAATAATATCCAAACAGTTCAAACATGATTTAGTTTGGGAAATGTAAAGGTTCTTTTAATTTCTAAATATCATGTTTATTTTAACAGAGAAATAGAGAAATACAGGTGTGAAAGTTAAGATAGATTGACTGTGCTACTTCTCTCTTCTTTACATCTGTGCTTCATTAGAAAATACTTGGTTACATTGTTTGAATGATATCGTAACTCTCTTCAGTTACATGTTTATAAATTTTTTCATAACAGTGTGTTCCATGGATTATTTTTTTCTGTTAACTATGTTAAATATTTTGAATTTGCAACTTTATTTTATTCTACTGTTTTGTTTCGTATAATTTGATTTAATTGAATTTTACTTTTTCAGTCAGTAATATTATCGAAAGTCACAACATGCTTTTACAGCTGATTTTGATGTTGGTGCTACCAGTGTTAACTACCAGGGTGTCCTGTTATGCTTGGTGATACAACTACACTTTTTAAAGACAGTGGCCTAAGAATGAACAGCTTTAAATATTATTTCAGTTGAAACTCAATAAGAAGAATTGGAAAAGTACTTCAAGTAAAAGAAAGTAGAGGGTAACAATGTGAGGAACATTATGCTCTTTTCTAAGCTAATTAATATACAGACTAAACGTTCTGAATCATGTAAGAATTTCCTTTTAACTTGTAAGCAAATTTAGTATCTCTCAGAGGCCATGCTGGGCTGTATATTTTGGTTGATTCTGTGCTACAGAACTTCATGGGGAATGGGAGGAGACAGAGGACAGGGGAGGAGAGCAGAGCAGTGCCTGTGGCTTTGGAGAGGATGCTCCATTCAGATGGTATGTCAGAGTCTGTGTGTGCTGTTCTGCTTGCATTAAGTGGCCTTACATTCAGGAGAATGTGTGTTCTTACATTCACATTCACAACTGTGATCTTAGATTCAAAAGAACAAATTTTATGGAGGTATTGGAGAGGGATTCAGTAACAAATACGGAAGAGCAATGTTGTAAACAGTATTACATAGCTGAGGATAAGAATCTAGAATTACAAGTGTTGGAGAAGTTTCCAAGGAAAGACTCAGAGGTTTGAACACAGGAAAACAAAACAAGTGGAATTAATGCAAGGGAATGATGATGCAGAAATCTTGGCAAAATATTGGAGAGATGTAAGAAACTAGAAAGTGATTAAGCATGTGTGGCTTTCAGTCCCTGGGCTGGAAGTGTTGGCAATACCCAATAAGAAGATGCAAGTTTGTTCAGTGTTGTAGGTGGAACCTGCAAGGACTGCAGGACTGTTGTGCCCACTTCACGAAGACATACCCCCTATACTGGAAGACAGTGGAGTCCTTACTGAACCATACCAAATGGTTATAGCTACTTTGTGAGTTTGGTAACTCAAGTGCAGATAAAAAGCAGAGAATTTGCGACCTAAGGAATTCATATATAAGGACATTACAAAGTTGTATCTGCAGCAGCAGCCATCAGCTGAGACTGAATTATGTATCTCATTACAGAAAAGGAGTTCAATAACTTTAGCAGTGGAGAGGAAGAGGCGGTGAATAGCACCTTGTGGGCTATCTGAAATTTCACCAATATTTTAGTCAATGCATGTTGTAGTAAAGTACCTCCTTTTTAAGTATATGGGTCTAACTTGGATAATTTGACCAGTGTTGTTGCTTTTCTCTTTATCTATTTTGAATGTGTTCTACAGCGGCTTCTCCTTTTTAGCCTTGTGTATTTCACCAGTAGTAAGTACTATGAAGCCTCTGACCATTTTATGTTTCATGGTACATCAGTTACCTCCTCTGATAACTGTCTTCAGGGTGAATCTGCTCGGCTTGCCAGGCGATTTACAATTTAATTAATGGAAATTCTTTGTGGAAGCCAGTCATGCACCAAATGAAACTAAACCCATTTAAACCTGATTGGTTACCTTTGCACATAGTTTTCCATCATGCCTATGTAAAATGAATGGGTTTGGAGGTAGTACCATACAGTATTATTTTCAGGAAATATATTGTACCTGAAAGTAACTGAGGCATGACATTAATACTTGAATTTGACAAGTTAGCAGACAGATTGGAGGTAATATCTGAAAGTGGTGAACACTATAAATCTAATTCATCTTTTGCAGATAAGATACCTGAAGCTTCTTCGGTTTTATGTTTTTTATATATTGGTTTGAAACATGCATTTAGCTTAACAAAGATCTTTATTGAACTGAAATTCCAAAATGACCCTTATTCTTTAGAAAAGCTGCTTTTTTTCTTCTAGGCATTTTCATTAGTAAGAGAAATCAAAATGTAAAGACTGTTCATGTCAAGATGAGACCTTAAACTTTTAAAAAGTTTAAGGTCTCATCTTGGCCCATCTCAAGGCCCAAGTTTTCACCTTGGGCCTTGAGATTTTTGAGATATCCTTCTTTCTGAAGTAATTTCAAAACTGTAAAAATAGTAATCACATATTTCAAAAGTTCTTCTTCACAGCCAGTGGACATGCAGAATATATACTGAGCTGCTTTGAAGTTCAGGTTTTCTTAAAAATATCTTCAGTAAATTTATACACTAAGAACTTAACCCTGCAAATACCACCCGGGGGTCAGGCACTTCTTAGAATAATGTGTCTGGGGTTTTGTGTTTGGGGTTTTTTTTTAAGTATCTAAGGAGTTTTCTTAAGTATTGAGAAGTAATCTGTGGATCAGTCTCCTTCATCATACAGAGATGGCATAAGGGCTCTAGTTCATAATGCCATGTGGCTTAATCTACTTATGCCCATACTACTGTAGAAAATGTGAGCCAAAACAATATTCCAGTAGTGCGAGTGATATTGAAATTCAGACGCTAAGTGTGAATTTGAGCAGCATGTTAGAGCTTTTAGTCACATGAGACCACAGATAGGGTACTGACGGATGCATTCAAATGTACCAATCTTATTTGACAAAAATTCTTTTTTTATCTCTTTATGTATTTTTATATCAGATCTCTAATTACTCTGAAGTTCTGGTTGATTAAACATTTAGGTCAAGTGCAGAACTAGTTTTCCTCAATACCAGTGTAAGAAATGGTAATGTTAGTATGTCTTTTGGATGCTCTTCTTTTTACAGAGGGCATGACTTCTTAAAATGTTCAGGGAGATTTCCTTTACTGTACTGAGCCATGACTAAATTAAAAATGATGGGGTTTAGCCTGTGGACTGCTAGAATAAATGCTGACGTCAGGCTCCTGCTTGGCTCCAGTTGCTCTGCTCTGCTCCAATTTAAAAAAAAGCCTTTGAAGATTTCATAATGGTAGGCTTGCAAAGGATGTATTATTCAAGTAGAGATTGTACCTTGATAATAGAAATAGGTCTTCAGAGGTGAATGTCTGAGAATGGATCTAGCTAGTACTGTCTTCTTGGATGGGGAGGGGAACATTGTCATCAAGGATGATTAAAAGGCTGAGGTACTTAATGCCTTCTTTGCCTCAGTCTTCAACAGAAAGACTGGTTATCCTCAGGGCAACCAACCCCATGAGCTGGTAGATAGGGATAGGCAGCTGAATAGACCTCCCTGTAATCCAAATGGAAGTAGTTAGACCTGCTGTGCCACTTAGACACTCACAATTTCATGAGGCTAATGGGATCCAACTGAGGGAGCTGGCAGAGGAGCTTGCCAAGTGACTTTCCATCATTTATCATCAGTCCTGGATAACCATGGAGGTCCCAGGTGACACCCAGCTACAAGAATGGTCAGAAAGAACATTTGGGGAACTACAGGCCCGTTAGCCTGACCTAAGTGCTGGGAAAAGTTATGGAACAGATCATCTTGAGTGCGATCACGCAGCATGTACAGGGCAAGCAGGGCATCAGGCCCAGCCAGCATGGTTTCAAGAAAGGCAGGTCATGCTTGGCCAACCTGATCTCCTTTTGTGACCAGCTGACCCACCTACTAAATGAGAGAATAGCTATGGATGTGTCTATCTGGACTTCGGTAAAGCCTTTGATACTGTCTCCCACGACATTCTCTTGCCAGCCCATGGACAGGTGCACCCATCTTTGGGTTAAATATTGGCTGGATGGCTGGGCCCAGAGAGTAGTGGTGAGTGGAGTTACATCCAGTTGGCAGCCAGTCACTCGTGGGGTTCCCCAAGGCTCAGTGTTGGGGCCAGTCCTGTTTAAAATCTTTATTGATGATTTGGATGAGAGGATTGACTGTACCCTCGGTAAGTTCGCAGATGACACTAAGTTGGGCAGGAGGGTTAATCTGCTGGAGGGTAGGAAGGCTCTGCAGAGGGATCTGGACAGGTTGAATTGATGAAATGAGGTCAACAGTTTGAGTTTCAACAAGGCGAAGGTCTGAGTTCTGCATTTGGGTCACAACAACCCCATACAGTACTACAGGCTTGGGGAACAGTGGTTGGAAAGTTGCCTGGTGTAAAAGGACCTGGGAGCGCTGGTCAGCAGCAGCTGAACATGAGCCTGACCATATGCCCAGGTGTCCCAAGAAGGCCAAGGGCATGCTGGCTTGGATCAGAAGTAGTGTGGCCAGCAGGAGCAGTGTGCTGTACTCAGCATTGGTGAGGTCACACATCAAATTCTGTGGTCAGTTTTGGGTACCTCACTACAAGAAAGACATTGAGGTGCTGGAGTGTGTCCAGAGAAGGGCATTGAAGCTGGTGAAGGGTCTAGAGAGTGAGTTGTGTGAGGAGCAGCTGAGGGAGCTGGGGTGGTTTAGTCTGGAGTAGGGGAGGCACAGGGGAGATCTTATCGCTCTCTACAACCACCTGAAAAGAGGTTGTACCCAGGTGGAGGTTGGCCCCTTCTCCCAGGCAACTAGTTACAGGACAAGAGGACATAGCCTTAAGCTGTACTAGGGGAGGTTCAGGTTGGACATCAGGAAGAATTTTTTCATGTAAAGGATGGTTAAGCATTGGAATGGGCTGCCCAGGGAGGTGGTTCACCATCCCTGGAGGTGTTTAGGGAAAGACTGCACATGGCACTTAGTGCTGTGGTTTAGTTAACGCGGTGGTGTTTGGTCAAAGGTTAGACTCGATGATGTTGGAGGTCTTTTCCAACTTTACTGTTTCTGGGATTCTTAGTCTTTTCTCATCCTTCTGTAAATGGCATAATAAATATCTTCTGTCTTTTAGTTCAGATACATGAGAGATTTCTTGCTTATCAGAGCTAGAAATCATTATCTAGCAGCTGCTTTTAAATTGGTTTTGGTCTAGGTGAAATGAGAAACCACCCAGAAGCCATACTTAGTTATGTCCATAAAATTATTTTCTCATTTTGCTGTGTTTACGTAAATTTTCCTGTTAGTTGGGTCAGCATAGAACTGATAATATCTCTGAAGTGTCCTCTGCAGGAAAGATGAAGGTCTAGAAAAGAAAGTTTATTTTATTGTGTTAACCTTTATTGACTTGAAGATTAAAAACATTCCTTAGGTCACGGTAAAGCAGTTAGGTTTGGGTAGCGATATAATGTTCTTCTCAATTTAACCCTTTCTCTTTCTCTGTTTACTTTCATTATTTTGCTCCTTCTCTGCTGTCTAATAGAGAGGAAACCTTTGTTTTGCAAGTTCTACTCTTCTGTGCTGGCAAACTATTTCAGAATTATCTAATGTCAACAGAAATAGTCCTGGAAGCAGTCTATTTACTGAAATAACTAAATACAAATGTGGGTGTATATATATAGATATCAGCTATCTTTTTAAATTGAAGTATTGCTTCACCTGTTACATTATAGACACAACTTTTATACTGTCTCATATTAAAGGGAAATTAAAGATATCCAAGCAATAAATTTTGACCTGATTTTTTTAACGAAAATTTTTAAAAGTCTGGTTTTAATATGCATGTATTATTACTATTAGTTAATACATTTCTAGGAAATATATAATAAATATTTTGAGCTTTTTTCTGCCCCTGCTGACAATGCATGGAAAACCTATATTCATGTCATTTGAATTAGTGCCTCAATCATAAATTACAAAATATTAGTTACTGAGTGATGACTAAACCATGACCATTAACTTTTCATCCTCTTCTAAAGCCATCCTATTTTGGTACTATGTGGGTTTTTTTGTTTGTTGTATTTTTATTTCTTGTCAGGTTTTTTTTGTTTTTTTAAGAAAGGAGCAGGTTTGCTTCACAAATAGATAGTAGTATACAAATTAATCTGATTTCCTGCCTTCATCAAAAGCAAACCTCCATTTTTTAAGGCCTTGATAATTGTAACAAATGTAGATAAATCAGTGATTTAATAGGAAGCTTTGTTTCCAAAACAATGCTGATAATTTTTATCCTCAGTCAACATCTTGTCAAAGCGAAAATATATAGTACTACATATTTATATATATTATATTACTATAAAGTATTATGTTAATTAAATATAATTTTGCATAATTTAAACATATTCTATGAATTTCTTCTGTCCTTGATGATATTTGATTATATCATACTAAAGCTTCTTGTAATTTCTTCTATAAATACTGCTTGTTATCAGAATTTTATCTGCCTTAATAGAAGAACTGTGTAGCTTTTATTAGCAATAATTAGTATTGTCCCCAGCTTTTTCTTTTCTTATTTGATACTCTTTGATATCATTTATATCACTAGTCAAAAGCTGCAGCAAAAGTGGTGATATAGTAATAGTAATAGTACTCCCTCAAATGATATTTTTATCTATGTATAAAAGCATATTTTCTGTTTTACTGAGTGTTACTTCAAACAAATAGCGCACACAGAGTGCTGCTTTAATTTCATACTTTACCAGTATGACTACCCTCATAGTTGTTTCTTCTGTTATTAATTGTCCTGTGTAAATCAAATTATAGTTCAAGTAACCACTGTTTCAAGCTGTACTTTTAGTGTGCCACAGTAAGAAGGTTAAAAAAACCATTCATGATTCCTTCTGTTAACCGAAGCAGCATCACTGAGAAAACTGCTGGACACCTGGTTAAATGCAGATTTGTCTGTAAGCAGTGAATTTAACTTCTGAGACTTTGTTTCCTTATCTACCAGAAGGCAGCAGGGGTATTTACCTATTCCATTCCTGGGACTAATTATCTGTTCTGCTTCACTAGTATTGGGCTGTTGCGGCTCCTCTGTTTGCATTAAGCTAAAAGTAGGGTAACAAATTGGAGCAAGGTAACTTCGAGCTCTGTAACTAGGAGAGGTTAGGAAAGAACTCAGATGGTACTGGCTGCCAACTTTGTCCAAAGTATTGGGACGCTTGTACTTGAGATGTGTCTCTTTTCAGAGTTCACATGAGCGTCCTTTTGGTGAATGACTCTCCAGGGCCAAGCTATGCCTTTGATGTTCGGCTGCTGAGGTACTCTTGTGGAATGCAGAACAGCTGTGACACTCCAGAGAAAGTGCCACATACCTGCTCCCAAGACGAGGATGTTGTCATTCCTTCTTAAGAGCTAGCCAGTGTGTGTCTTCACCCGCCACCAGTTGGTTCGCATCTTGCCCCTTTTTAGTAATGCCAGAGGAATGGTGAGGAAGGAAGTCTCTGTACATCCTGTTCCTTTTTCTACAGCCTTGTCCTGTGACTGAGAATACATCATGTAGTTCCTTTATTTCAAACTGCAGCTGTCATGCAGAAGTGCTGTGACACCGAACATTTGAATTAGACCAATTTGATCAAAAACAACTCATATAAAATTTTATCCAGTCCTAATAAACATCATAGAAGAAGCTTGAGCCACTTACCTGCACCACATAAGTGCAGCAGGTGTAAAATTTGAAGAGAAACATAAGCCAGGATGGAAAATTTCTTCTTTGAGAACCAATTTGGTTATGGGGAGGACCAACCCATCCTGCAGTTATCTGGATGCCTACCACCACTTTCAGGGAGAATAGTAGGTTTGCCTTTGGGAAGGGTATTTTGTGTAGGTCACATGGTGATCACTTATCAGAACTCACAGTTGAGTTGTGTGGAAAAGATATTTGCTTCACTGAAAATTCATCTAGTAATAGGACCAAAGTGTTGGCTTTTTCCAGTTTTATTCATTTTGAGTGTGGTGTCAGGTAGAGTTCACTGTGAATACAGAGGTTGTTATAGAAAATAATGCTTTTAGACTGATTTGTTTATGCTAGATCTTCAAACACTACATTTTTGTTGTTGTAATACAAAGTCTGAATCATTACATAATTTATTCAAATTAAATAATTGCTGAATGTTTGCCTAAGTGAAAAGAAATTCCTGGATCCTTGTCTTGTTGTGGTGCACTGTTTTTCTTAGAGGATTTGCTGATGGAGAATGCAGCAGTTATGATAAAAAGATTATATAAAAGAGCTCCTGCTGAGAGTCCATGGCATTGTACGGGGTTATACCAAACACTGTATTCCCCAGGGCAGGTACAATAATTAGCTGCAGGACTGGCACTCAGTCTGAGGGATTAATTAGAACTGGAGGAGGGGGGGAAGGCAAGGCAGCCATAAAGAGTGTCAGGATCACTCTGGCTTGAAGCCTGTGTGATTTGATGTGAAATAGCAGCAGCTGGCTGTAACCTTAGGAAGTGCAAGAGAACAGCAGGTGGTAATTCCTGTCTCATTTACCATGTCTTCACAGGAACATACAAGCTTGTGTAGCTTGGGTTTACTGGCAGGTCAGAAGGAAAATCCTAAGGAGAACTGTGACATTTACTATACTAAGCAAATGCAATAGTCAAAATGGAGTGTCCACAGCATAGTGTAAAACCAGTAACGCTGTTGCTTAATGTTATTGTACTGGCCATGTGACAAGGTTATGATGAGCTTTCAATATTGACCTTATGTGGGCCAGTGGACAAAGCTGAATGTACTGTGAAAAATCTGGGACAGCTAGTGAGAATGACATCCTCCAAGGCTGTGGTGAATGTAACAGGAGAACTATTTCATCCAAGTAAAAAATCAGACAGAGGGAATGATAGAGTGTTATGGCATACTTTGGTTCTCTCATTAGCCATTGTATGGGGACAAGTAGGCTTTACCTACACTTCCAGATAGGTAAGCAGGACACTCTAAAGTGGTCACATGGCTGTTAGCCTCCACCAAGCATCATGTTTTCCTTGGCATTTGGGCAAAAATGCAGTGAGGTATGCAACAAATGTGCTAATTTAGAAATTGTAACCATCTAGCATTTCAGTGTGAGCTGGAGTAGCTGTCAGCAGAGGAATTTAGTAGACCAGTGGTCGCTGTTGATGACTGTAGTGTTTTGTATTCTGCTAGGGCCTCCCAGGGTGTAGAACAAGAACCCTTCCTATGTGCAGTTCAAGAATCAAACCAAATAAAGAGAAAATTGAGTAACTTTGAATCTGTTGTTGAGAACAGCTTTAGATAGAGAAAAAAATAAAACAGATCTAGGGGTTATTTGTGGCTATATTTATAGCAGAGTGACAGGAAAGGAAGAGAAGTCATTTTGTGGAGAGGATAGCTCTTTTTATGCTTTTTTAGAAGCTCATTGTGTGCCAACATTGTCTTTCATGGATGCCAGAAGATGCAATGCCTTCTAAAGCCTCCCACGCATGCAAAAACTATGGACCCATTGTAGTTTTGTTGCTGGGTTCCATTTAATATTCCCGTGTTTCTGTCTTTCTCCAAAGAGGTGTGTTACTTTTGGGGGGTGATGCAGGTCCAAACTGATGTTGCATGTATCTGACTATTAGGTCTAAGATTATTACCACTTTGGGCAAAGGAAAGTTTCGTCCTACTTGGTAACAAGCTGAAAGAAGTAACTAAGCTGCAGATGGAAGAATGGGTTTGTCCCCTTTTCTCATGTGGTGTTTATATAGGCAAAGAAATGCAATACTAATAGCTAATATTAAACTTGCCTGTGTGATGTTGGGAACCATTGAGAATGCTGGGGCTAGACTGTGAAGTGCTGTATGATTTTGTGTACAGCTACACAAAACTTTCCAAAGTCTTTAATTTTTTTCTCAAGGAAAAAAAAATCTTTCATGACAAACCAGCATATTTTATGATTAAGCTCCTTTCTTGATTAATTTCCAGTTCTACTTCATGGTCAAGATGAAATAAAACTAATTTGAATTTTGAGTTTCTACATTTTAAAATGTCAAATTGCAAATAAGGTAATCTAGAGGTAACTGAAAATTACTGTTTTGTAATCCTGTTGAGTAAAAATGAAGTTGTTTAAAAATTTTCTGTTTATTCATTTTTTAATAAATGAGTTTTATTGCTTGCTGCTTAGATTTTACTTCTTTTGTAGAATTGTTGTTTGTTCTCATTTCCATTGCATGGATGTTGTGGTTTTATCCAGAAGAGAAATGGACCATGTGCACAGCAGGGCTAATGAGTCACAGATGTAAACATTCTGGCACATTACTATCTAATAACTTCTTTAACTTATATTCCATAATAAGATAAATGCAAATCTGATACATCTGTTTCCTAAATGATGTATCATTCCAGTCTTAGCAGTGCCTCAGGAGTGGATTTCTTTATATATTAGTAGTTTTAGCCTTCTTTGGTTTTGTTTTCTGTTTATGTGTTTCTAAAGAGGAGATTTCAGGTCACTGAGCAATGCAGTTAGCCACACCACAGTTCATCCAAATGAAGTGGGAAGGCTGGTAAAACTGCCACCGGCTTTATGGGACCCACTTACAGGCTCTCAGCTTCCTCATCTCATGGATATGTATCAGGAATAAAGATGCTAAATGCAACTTAAAAACACTAGTGAAGGACATGCATGCATCAGGAAGTTACTCTGCCTTTTTTTTTTTAAAGACTGGTGCAGTCTTTGTGATCTGGAGGATCTCTGGTGTTATTGCATGTGGAGGTGAACAGAGCAAATATTTGCAGCATTAAAGGAATCTGCTGCAGCTGAGAGACTTGGCAGGCTGCCCTGGCCTGTTGGTGCTCTCCACTAGGCCAGCTGGGCTGCAAAGAGCCTTGTGCGCTATGGCAGCATGGGCTACACCAGCAGAGCCCTCACACAGGACTTTTTGGAAGGCCCTTTTTCCAGCAGCAAGAGCCAGGCACAGCCTTCCCTTTCAGAGGTGCTAAGCTGCAGTCCTGCAGCTGGATGCTCCAGGCCTCGCAGAGGGGCTGTGCCACCAGCTCTACCTCCCAGAGGTGGCATGTGGTCATGCAGGCATGAGAGAGCTTAGAGCTACCAGGCTATATTTTATTCTGTCTTCCTTAGCCTAATGTCTCTCTGCTGTTGAACAAGCCTCTGCTTCAGAAAGTGTGCTATGCTAAATTCAGCAAGAGGGCTTAGAGATTTCCTTCTTTTTAGGAGTTCACTGCTCAACTGCATAAGGTTTCAGCTTTTCCAGGTTTAATTCACACCCTACAAGGCAGCATAAGAAAACTGTTGAACTGAGTGCAAAATTCACCCTCTTGTATTGTGACAGCAGGCCGCAATTGCCACAGTCTTCAATTTTCATAACAATACAGTGCACATTGTGCACATATTGGTAGAGTAGAATATGAGAAACTGTAAGTGGCATACAGTGCTTGAGGGGAAAAAATTTGCTCTGGATATGAAAACACTGCTATGTATTTCTTGAAAACGTTGACCATGGCCATTATGGACTACCCAAGATCTAGCAATAGATTTTTGTTCAGTGTTATAGTTGTGTATGTGCTACCAGTTTATGTGCTGAATGTCATATGTTAAACAGAATGTGAGGAGCAGGATGTTAATTATGCAAAGCACTTCAAAGTATACTATTACTGCTGTAAAGTTCTGCAGCAATCCAGAATCAAAACTTTCTACGTAGCTCTCTTGAAGTGCTGTAATGGCTCAATCATCTGCTGGCTGATAGTCTTAACAACTGTCAAATGATGATAACAATTTATTGTAATTTTAAGGAAAGACACCTCCATGGGATTGCTCCTTCTAAAATCTCTTGATATTCTTGTTGTAAGGTAGCAACTTGCATCTGCAGTGTAGTGCAAACCTAACTGTTTCCCATATGACAGAGAGGCTGTTTCCTGTCAATAGACAATGTGGGGTGTACTAAACATAGTGTTTGTTCTGTTTGTCTGTTAGTACATTGTCTCTGTGATGTTTGTGTTGTGCTGTTTTCGTACCATGTTGTGCTGTGTCCCTAGGGTCTGCCAGGCTTCCCCACAGTCGCTGCTCTGCACAGTAATCAGATCCTCACCGTCAAGGTTTGTGGCTGACATGTACCTGTTCAGTCAGGTCTCTCTGTATCAGCATAAAAGTGCACATGAAAAATCGCTTTTAACGTGGAATACCAATGGATCCTTATGGTAGACCTAAGTCAACCCCTCACCGCCTTTGCATTGATATAAGTACTCCTGATGCAGAGCATGGAATGAAATCCATAAGTGTGTATAGTGTTACCCCTGGAAATGGCCATATTCCTCATGATCTTGATCAGTATTTTGTTTTCAGATGAGTTTTTTCTGTCGTTCTGCTTCCCTGAGGCATAAATGAGTGTGGAAAATGGCAGTGAACTCTATATTGGTTGCACGTAGAGTCAGCTATTTGTGTTAAATACCACAGGTTTGATCTTTACATCCATATTTTTTCAAAGTGCATTTGCAAATTAAGCAGGAAGCACTCTGGTCAAGCTGAAACTCCAGTCCTTATTAAAATGACACCATTCTTCATGGCACAATATGCTGGTTAGAAAATCTGACTGAAAGTTGAACTGGTGCTTTGTCTCTAGAAGCTTTGCTGAAAGAAGAACGTATTAAAACATTGGTTTTTTAGAGCCCAGGTAACGAAAAAACTAATACACATGAAGAATTCTCACACAAAATCTGGGGAGAAAAAAGTTACGCAGTTAAGTCACTGTATACGATTAATTCACAAAGCAGTATGTCCTGTACATTATCATCATGTACATTAGAGGTCATTTTTTTTTGAAAATAAAATGCACAGTTTCTTTCAGGCAGAAGCACCAGTTTATATTATTTTAACTATTACAAATCTAATGAATATGTCTTTATTTCTTTCTCGGGCCTTCTGATGTCTATTCTTCAATTCTCTCATCTCTGATCTTCAACCTTTGACCTCACCTGCCTGATCAGATGGTGTTTCCTAAAATCAATCATGGGTTTCTCTCTGCTGATCAGCAGCTCATTAAACGCCGCCTCATTAAGGTAGTGCTTCATCTCACTGGAGTCTGGTTCTTCTTTACACTCAGTTTACTCTTTGCTGTGCCTTTTTGTCAGATGCCTTGAAAATGTTTTGGAATGGAGCAACTGTTAATGACATTAACATTTAAAAGGCTACAGGTGGCTTTGCTAAGTGATCCACTTTTAAGATGCCAACAGCTTTTTTCAGTGATTTGCAGTGATGTGCTGAAAAAAACTAAAGCACCATTTTGGGGTGTCTTTTTTATAAAGGGGAAGGTAATATGTTTAGATAACTCTCTTGAAAATTGACTTTTACAAATTAATAGGAAAAAATGAAGAGAGTTAGCTAATTGTCATTTTAAAACAGCCTCCCAAAACAGATGGAAAATTACGTACAACTTCGTGGAAAAGCAGTTATTTTCCATTATCGTTTTTGAAATCTATCCATATATCATTCATGGGCTTGGAAAATTGCTGCGCAGACTGTATATTCTCAGATGTGACTTTTCTTTTTTTGCCTCGGCTTTGTTGTGATTATGCAAATCATGAAGCAAACAGCTGCTCATTGAAAACAGTTACTTGCTGTGGAGAACTACATGAGTAAAATATTGTAAGACTACCCCAAATTTTGGCATGTGTGCTGTGGTAGGACAAGCAGTTTAGAATCTGAACCTTCTGCTCTTGTGGCTGATTGCACCAGACAGATACAAACTGCTGGTCTTCAAGGCAAAATGCTGTCTCTGCCATAAGCAGTGAAGAAGCCACTGTCCAGTTCATGGCAGCTTCTTCCAGCCTGTCTTGCACTTTTTCTGAGCACATTGATGTCTTTTTCTGTGGTTGATGTCTCTAAAGCAAACTTGTGATGAGTTTTTTGTTGGTTTAGGGGGACCAAGGACAAGCTGGACCCCCTGGACCTCCAGGGCCACCAGGACCCAGAGGTCCCCCAGGAGATACCGGCAAAGACGGTCCTCGTGGGATGCCTGGCTTAACGGTGAGTTAGTCTGTTGCTGTCGTGATGTCCAAGTTTCTGTGGAGTGTATGCTAGCTTAGTTCCAAAGATGTTTTCTGAGGTAAGATTGGTAAGCAAGACATGTGAAAGCTGATCCACAGGCAGATTTCATGGTGTACCTGAAGTCCCACACACAGAGAGCAAGTTCATAGCAGGGTGAGCAGTAACATCAGGGTTCCTTGCCTCCCACCCTTGACAGTTTCCCCACCCATTCTAAGGTTTCTCAGTTGCTCATTCATGTTTAATAGCTGTGTGAGCAGAGTCTGCCCCTCTCCACCAGTAGTAAATGTTTCTATTCAAATTTCAAGACAAAGCTGAATAGTTGAATTTGAGACACTGTAGCATGGATGGGCCTGAGTTCTCACTTGCTAGTGGTTTAACCTCAAAAATCATGGAATAAAGTAATAAACTGCTAAATGCTGCCCAAACTATGATGAAATTCGGAGTTAGATTCTGCCATCTTTAAACAAGTAGAACAGTACCATTTCCTTTGGCTCGTACCCCGTATTTCATTAGAACAAGCAGCAGAATCCAGTATATTGTGTATTGTTTGTTTTGGGCACAGGATCAATCCTACACTTTTTAAACAGATGCATAAAAACATGATTTTATTTTTTTTAACAAAGTATGTGTATGGGTTTGATTTTATATCTTGTAGCCTCCTTAATTTTTATCCTTTTGAAAGAAGTATATGTCTTTTCGTCATGAATGCCACTGTGTTATCAGTGCAGAAGTGGAATCAGAGACAGGAGGGAGATATGACAACTGAGATGGCACATGTGTGGATACACCCATTAAGTAAAGATCATGGCTGAGAAGACGCATAGGGAACTAGCAAGGTGATGACCAGCACTGGAAAGAAACTGATTTTTGAAGAAAAAGCATAGCTCGTTACATGAGGCCAGGGCAGGAAGGCATTAAATTTCCCTGCAACACACTTTTAGGAAAAACCAAGAAAGAAAATATCTATACTCCTGTTCTGACCCTATTTGGGTATTAACTGTATAATATAGCATGATGATAATAGTAAGATTCTGCTAAAATTTCTTGTGAAAATCCAGCAAGGCTTGCCAGTTGAGACCTGTGGTACTCTAGGGCTGCTGCTGCTGTTGTTGGTTTGGTTTGTTTTTTTACCACCCTATCAGAAGTTCTAGCTCAAGGTTATGAAATAACATTAAAAGTCCGTTGCTGTCATTGTGATGCTTTACTTTGACAACCTACTCATTTCTTGTTAGTCCTGTGGCATGTCAGGCTTTGGGCCTCTTCTGGGCCTCCCTTGTGTTCTTTTAATGTGGTTAAATTAACTGCAGTGAGCAGAGTTGCTGCTGGTGTGATCTAGTAAGGGCAAGACTGAAACCAGAACCCATTTCTGACTGCAATGATAATATTTTAATAATTCACATAGAAGAGGATAGCAGAATCACTCTGGTGTTGCTGGTTACAACGTGACTGCATGTTGCTTGGGGTTTTGTGCTTTTTAGCAGAGGGATCATTAGTGTTTCTCATAACAGGAAAGTCATGTATTTTATGCAATGAGGTCATTCCATTTTATGATAGTTCTGTAGTGATTCTGACTTTAGATGGCAAGAGAGAGTTTCTTTTTATAGTTTTTAAGCTTTGGCTATCTTAAGCCCTATAGCATTATGGAAAATCAGTTCATAATACTGCTTTAGATTCAGATACAAACAAGCACTCAGGTAGAAACCATCCAGTTTGCTGACTTTACTATCCTGCTCCTTGCTGCTGTTCCTGATCCTCAAAAGGCTTGTTCCTCCATGGCTGTGTGATATACAGTCAAATAGGAGATCTGTAAAGGGAAAACATATTTGAGAGGTAAGGACAGATTTGTATCTTCAACAGACTTGCATGGACCTTTGAACTAGAGAGCTGAAAACAATAGCTGCACTGTGTTATGAGTTAGGGACATTGCAGTATCACACAGCTATAGGAGGATGTCCTTACAGTGACCAACCACCATTAGTCAGACTTTTCCTCTTTTGCAGTGTTGGGCAAAGCAGGGGCTTCTCTTCTGGCCTCTCCCTCTCAAGCAAGAAGCTTTACAGTTCCTACAGCTATACGATGATGTTTTGGCTCTTGCTTTCCCCTATGCCCATACACTTGCTGTGTATCCTGGAAAAGTCAGGCAGATGAGGTAGCAAGGTAGAGGGAGTAACTCCAGGAGCCACTGTTACTTCTCTTCTGCAGTGTAGCAGGTTGAGGAACAGCCTTTGTGTCCACACATCCCTATCTGTGTCATCACCACCTTGCAACCCAAAGGTGTGCATCCCGTTACAGATACTTACAGCTTCTAGAGATGAGATTATGTTGGTTTCTTGGGCAGGAAATCATTAGAGCCAAGGAGGTAGAAGTGTTTGGGAAATGCCATTGGGCATATTGCCAGCAGAGAGAGCACCCTGAAAGGGTTGTGCAGACTTTTTCTAAGCCTTTCTTTGGACGTCAACAGTGGAACCTGTTGGAACCAGAACACACTTGATTTCCTGATAGTGACACGTAGAATAGGTGCCTTCTCTTTGCGTCACACAGACACCAGCATGAAGAATTTGAAACTTTAACACCTCCAAAAGGAAGTAAGAGGAGAGTGAAGGGTTTTTGCTGGTAAGAAGACAATAGAATATGATACAAACTCTTGAAATTTTTTCGGAATTATTTCCCAACATTTATGGGGATATCTTGATGCTCACTTCAGGCTGTGTGATTGCTGCATGCATAAGTTAGCAAGGCTTCAGAGCGAGCTGAAGAGTCCAACAAGCTTGGGTAATGAGCTTGTTGGCACAGAAACCTGTGCCTATGTGACTTCTTTCTTCTGGCTATCTTGGTGTGTTTGCAGATGCAGCATGTTTGCTTCTGAATGTGATGCACACACACATACCCAGAGATGCAGTTCTGATTCTTTTCAGTTGCTAAGAACAATGACATCAGAACAGTTCTCATCAATTTTATGACAGGCTTTCTTTTATGTCAGAGCTGCTAAAGAAGACCCTGCAGCTGTGCTGATACAATAGCACATGGACTGCCCTATGCTTAGTTGGGTTTTCAAGGGAATGATCTATAAATCAGACCACCGGTTTTTTTGAATGGGTATTTTTAGCCCGTATTGTATGACTGATATGTTTTACTGCCTCTACAGACAGATGTGTGTGTTCATATGGCAAGAAAGGGGAGAAGATAGATTCTGACTTTATGTAGAGTTGTGCCTGCAGAAAGAGAATACATTGGAAAAATGATGGGTTACCATTTCAAAAGCCAATCCGGGTATTTAGCAGCTGAGTAATTATTGCATGGCTTCAGAATACCAGTATTCTTGGGTTTATGGAACATGATAATTGACAACGGTAAGTTATGCTTGCTGAATGAGGTGGTGACACAGAGCAGTAGTCTTGGAATATATAAACTGCAGGATTCAGCATGTATGTGAAAATAACCTTTCTCTGTGTGCTTTAGCACTGTGAAATGGAATATTATGTTAAGAACCAAGGGACAGAGTCAGAACACTAATGCTTAACTCTTGCCTTGAGAACTATACCATTACATGATTGTGTAATAGTACTTTGCTTCTTAAGATGTCTGTGATTTGGCCTACTAGGTTAAAAAGCAAAAAAGTAATATATTTAATATGCAGTCAGATGCCATACCTGTTTAAGAATGAAATTTTTAAGGTATTTTATTATTAGATGGAAAATTGAATTCAAGACATGTTGCTGAAATTATTCATTCCTTATTTTATTCTAAGGGTGAGCCAGGGAAACCAGGAGAACAAGGATTGACGGTAAGTACTCTTCCAGTTTGCTAAGAAAATGTCATATATACATGACATATGCCTTTTAAAATGTGCAATTCCAAAAAGCTTTATAGCTGTGTATTTCCTAACCTTTCTTTGTGACAGGCTATTTGAAGCCTCGTTTGTGAAGAAAACAAGAGTGAGAAAGGCAACATCACCTGTCACATAAGGCCAACTTCTTTAAGCTTGCAGCACAGGGAAATAAAAAATCTAAGGGCACAGCAAAGCAAAAAAGAACCAAGCCAGGTATTCCCAGTTCCTGGCCACCTCTTAACACTGTCTCTGAAGTTGGGCTGTTTCCACCTTGAGACCATTGAGCAGCAGAACCATCTCCTTGTTTAAGGGCTAAAATACAAGCTGTCTCTGTGGCAGTGGCTCTGGACTTTTACCTGGCAGAATAGAGAAAACACAGCACTGAAGCTCTCAGAATATTCTCCTCTTCTGAGGTTTCAGCTTTTTTCCTGTGTGTGTGTGAAATATTTCCTATTTATTTGGAAGTAAATTGAAGCTCCACTGGTTATAAATCAGCTTTAGCCACAAGTTAAGGCATCATAAGTTTCTGCCTGTCACATATTCCCAGAACTGTGAAACATGCAGGGCTTTTTCTCCCTTAAGATCTCCCTAAACACTCATAGTCATTCTTAATTTTATGAGAGATGACAGAATTGTAGCCCATGGCATGTGGTTTTGATTCCTAAATGCTTCTGAGGAGGAAGATTATATGGAAGATTATATCAGCAATCAGTGCAGATATGATTGTTATCTGAATTTATGAAGATTTAAACAGATGTGATGATATTTTACCTTGACAATTTGCAAAAGATTTTGAATTGACAAAATCTTTTAAAAGAAAAATCCCAATATTCCGAGACTTAGAAAGATCTGCTGTGATCAGGCAGTTAAAAGTCCTGTACGTTTTCATTTTGAAATAAAGGTTTAGCAAAATCAAAATCAAAGCCTCCCAAAGGTATTACCCAATGTTTTAGCATACTTCTGGGCTCTTTTTTATTTTGTCTTTTTGGTTTCCAAGGGCCTGTGAAGAATACATGCAATAAGTAGGAAGGGAGGATTTTTTTGCTTGTTTTCTTATATTTGGATTATTCTCCTATTTGACCTCTGGGAAAAACTCAGATTCTGCAACAGTGTCTTCTTTCTATTCAAGACCAGATCTTCAGAACCACAGGATCCTTAAAGGCTTTTAAAGCAAATAATAATTCATCACTTTTTAGTCTCCCATGTTCAGAAGGTTCCCACTGCTCTAAAGTAACCATTTATGTGAAAGAACTAAACTGCTACTGCTCTGTTTCCCTAAATGTAGATGTGTTTAGCTAGGAACAAAAGGTGTTTTAAAACTCAAATCAGCAAGCTTAGGTTGGAGAAAGATCCCAGATTACATGAATATCCAGCTCCAAATGCCTGCTTGAAAAGTCAGTCTGACAGCTAAAATGTTAGGTTGTGTACAGATCAAGTAAAGAGCATCAGAGGATCAGGGAGGTAATTAGTTTCTTTTTATTCCTCTTTGTGCTTCTGACATACTCTTTATGCCAGTACAGATTTGCAGACTTTTACAGATTTCCCTGTGGAAAGTGCTGCAATCATTCAGGGACTGTCTAGCTGCTTCTGACATCTTCCATCATGCATTTCATAAATTTCCATGTTGAGAATTCAGAAACTGCTGCGGGAATGGCTGATTTCCCAATACGTATGCCATAAAATTGCATTGCTAGAGAAAATAGTTATAATATGCTGTGAGGAAAACAGGCCTTTGCCTACCTGAGATTCTTTTTCTCAATTTTTCACCTAATATTTTTTCAAGTAAAGGAAAATGGAGATCTCTGCCCAGAGGAGATTATAGGTTAATTCTGCAGGAATTCTTTTGTAAGGATTAGCCTTTGTTTCACACCAAAAGTCTCAAGTCTGAGTTTACTTGCTGTTTTTTCTTTCTGATGAAATAGAAACCATGAAGTTGATGAGTCCCATAAAAGTACTATCAGTATTTGTCTCCCAAACATCCCAAGTCCCAAATACACTGGAGTGTAGAGTATGCTGTGGTTTCCCACTTGCTCACATGTCCATGGCCCTTTCCAGTAAGAAGCAAGTGCTGTGGCGTGTACTCTGGTTCTTCCTCCAAGAAGGAGACAGGATACCGCCAAGAAGAGCACCAGATGATGTGAAACAATCTCTACTGTCTTAGTTTTCTATTTTCTCTTCTTAGAAGAAGTAGAATAAATTTCTTGAAGAGCACAAGATATGGTAACAATATTAGGTAACAGTGTTTTTCAGCTTGTTCCTCAGAATATACCACAAGTCTAATACACACATTGAGTAACTTGTGACCTACTCAAGCAATGTTTGCCTCAATTTACCAAAAGTTTAAATAATTGTAATGCATTTAGAATTCTGGGAATGTTCATGTTCTTCTTTCAGCGAAATAGGAAATCCAGTGACTAGTGAAAAGATGGCAGTTTGCTCAAACTGAAAATCTGCTGCCATGTTCTTCTTCATTTTTAATGAAGTCCTGTGTTAGTAAAGAAAGAGAAAGTCATGTTTCAGGTGATGTTGTGAGAGAGGGCAGTAATAACCTTTCTCCCTCTCAGGCAGGAAAGGTTTGCTTGGAACATATGCCGAGACTGACAATGTTTGAGTGCTCTGATGTGAGTTCTGCTTTGGCATGAGAGAGCTCAACCTTCAATACAGGGAATAGTTTTCCCTATTTCAGGTGTAAGAACGTGTGGGTTATGGCATGGTGGTGGAAGGATTTAGGAGGTGGGAGATCTGGTTGTTTCTTACAGAGGTCTCTCATTCTCAGCTAAAAATCTTTCCAGATTGTCGGACTCGCAGTGTGCTTCTATTGTTCTTTTATCCTTGTGGTTGAGATATTTGGGAGACCTCTTTGCATACAGAGCCTTTTTTGGCTCTCTATGTTGCTGTGTCAGGAATAATCTGTTTTCTCTTAGAGCCAAGAAATTTCAATTTCTTTTTAGGTGAGATAGTGACTTAGGTTTAAGTTATAAAGGTGTGACTGCATGCATCTTGAATGTTAGAAAGGAATGTGAGAATGACTAGTTAGTTGCAATTTGTGTCTAGTTTCCATGGCACTTTAAAGACCTGCAGATCTACTTTCCATGAGGGTTGAAGATATCGTTCCTCTGTGCAGAAAGGATTAAGAGAATTCAGAGGGAGGCCAGGCAGTGGAGTGACCAAAGGGATTAAGTTTTGAAATATTGTGTGGAACTAGTAAAGTGAATGCTGTGCAAGAGAAAAGGCCAGTACTTTCCTTAGCTTTTCAACCTTTTCAGTTAAAGTTTTGCCATGCCTCTCATAATTCATCCTGCTTCCCATGCTATTTGTCTGCAATTCTTGGTGATAAGGACTCTTGAATACCATACAAAAGTTTTTCTGGCTTCTCTTCTCATTTGCAGAGTGAATAATATATGAATTTGTGATTCCTTTCTACCTAAGAGCTAGGATTTCTGGTTGCAGACTATTCATGAGAGCTTAGAGTCATTGATGGAAAATACCAAAGGCTGACACTGATAGATCAACATTTTCAGATTCGTAAACTGCAATAGGATAGAGAGTGTGCACGGGATGGTTTTCTTATTTTTATGTGTGAGATTTTTTGTTTTTTTATGTTTAAAGTATTTTAAACTAGTGCATAGTAATAAAAATTTGGAATATAAAAAGCTGCTATGTTTTCAGCTCCTTTTTTCAGAAGGAAATTACCATGTTCAGTGTATGAATCAACCACTTCATGTCACTGAAAGAAAACCTCCATATAGTATTTTATCCCCTAAAATTTGCTTTAAAGATAAGTAATTTTACAGATGTTTTGCATGAACAGAACACTCCAGAATTACCAAAGAACTCAGGTAAAGGTGTCTCTTTGCAAAAGAAATCTATACTATAATGATTAACCCAAATGCAAAATCCCTCTGCTTTAAGATGTATTGTTTTCCAAACTAGTATTTTTGTGCTTGTACAGTCTTGCTGGGCATTTGTTCAAGAAAATAAAACTTAATGTTACTGCTTTTACTAGTTGTTCAGAATAAGAAGAATGTTCTCTCAAAGGATACAGCCGTTTTTGTGAAAGACAGTGGAAAAGCATAACCTTGCAGTTAAGCCTGCAAAATGTCATATCTTTAAAATGAATTAATATTATTTTTTCATCTTAGGTTAAAATTAACAAAGTGAACACACAGGGACCAGGCAGAACTGTCTGGGAAGTACTGCTGGTTTCAATTCAGCCTTTCAGGCCAATGGTCAAGGCCAGCTTCTCAGCTGCTGTGAATCTTCATAGCTCCTCTGGGAAGCTACTAATTGTGATTTTGTTTTCCATGGCCAGGGTTCTGTAGGCGCCTTCTTTGTTTAGCATGTGGTAGCATGTTCATAGTGAATTTTATAAGGTGTTGTTCTTAAGCTGTTTAGCTGCAAAAGTTTATGAGAACTGTCAGATGAAGTGGAAATTCTCAGCCTGTGCCTTTCACAGCAAGTATTCTTTTTTTCCCCAATACAGTTGCACTGGGCTTAGCTTGCTGGAAGTCTCAGGAAAAAATAGGTTTTGGCATTTTGTAACCTCTGGACTTCAGTAATGGCTGCCACAACTGTGATTGAAAGAATGAAGAAGCTCTTCTTGAGCACTAATTAAGACCTGTTGTTGCTCTTTTCATCAATTAAGGTAGATAGCGTGGAACGGGGGCACTGCTTTCTCAGAAGTTATAAGAGACTTTCCATCATAGTTAATCTGTTTTTTAAGCTGGCCATTCTTATATCTAGGTGATTCATCAATACTAAAGCACTGTACATTTCAATACTAATACTCTAGAAACTGCAGTCTTTATGAAACACTCCTCAACCATGCAGGTAAATGTTTTCAGAATTACGTAGTGTTCCTTTTACACAAAGGAAATGGGGTCAGTGGGTAGAACACTGGCTCCACTGAAATGCAGGTGAATGCTTTGTATGAAACCTCCACTTCCTCTTCATGTACATCTGCTAGTTCAGGTTTCCATCTAGACTGATAAGAAACTGGTTTGTGGGAACAAGGAAGGGATTGTCTCCCTTGTACTCAGCACTGGCGAGGCCACACCTCGAATCCTGTGTTTAGCTCTGGGCCCCTCAATACAAAAAAGACATTGACACGTTGGAGAGTTTTCAGAGAAGGGCAGCAGAGCTGCTGAGGGGTCTGGAGCACAAGTCTTATGAGGAGTGGCTGAGGGAGCAGGGATTGTATATCCTGGAGAAAAGGACACTTGGGGGGACCTTCTCATTGTCTACAACTACCCGAAAGGAAGTTGTAGCCAGGTGGGGCTTGGTCTATTCTCCAAGTAGTAGGACAAGAGGAAACAGCCTCAAGTTGCAGCACTGGAGGTTTAAATAGGCTATTGGGAAGAATTTCTTCATGGAAAGGATTGTCAAGCATTAGACCAAGCTGCCCAAGGAAGTGGCTGAATACCCCTGGAGGTATTTAGAAGGTGCATAGATGTGACAGTGATGAATGGTTTAGTGGTGGACTTAGCAGTGTTAGGTTAACAGTAGGGGCTTGATGAACTTAAAGGTCTTTTCCATTTTAAGTGATTCCATTATGCTATTCCAAGTGCTTAATGATTTTTACAGGCAGTAAAGGGGAAATACCTGTTCTCAGGAACAGTTTTGGAACTGCTTTTGTTCATAGAAATATAGACATAATACTTCCTACAGGCCTTCTAGTTACAAAGAGCTTTTACTTTACATAGAAAGTATGGAAGTTAAAAATTTTTCATATGTTTGTTTTCTTGGTTTTTGGTTGAGGGGTTTTTTTTGTTTGCGAGGCTTTGGAATAAGAGTTTTTGTACAACAGTGTGTTGCACCATTGTGACCTATTTTGCTGTATAGTTTATTCAGTATACAAAAATATTCTCTTTTTCATTTTATTTGTGTTAGGCATTTTCATTTGGTGTTTGTGCTCACTGTCCATAAACTCTGACACCTTGTAAAAGTCCCAGACCTGCAAATTGAAAATGCCCTAACTTTTGATTTCATACATTTCTTCCAATGTTAAGCAATTGAGTCCCTAGAAATTGAATACAAAAATACCTTGAGAGGATTGCTTATGTAGCACACTCTGAATTACTGCTCTTTGAAACCACAACTTTTACCTTTACAGGGTAGAATTTTCTTGGTTTACAGCTTGCTAAAACACAAGGAACAGATTAAGCGTAAAAGGAAAATGTAACATTAGAAAGGACGTGTAGGAAGAATTCTGGACTCAAAACTTTGTTCTAACTACATTTAGGTCAGTCTTTTCAGTTTGTTTGGGCTTTTTAATTTATTCCACATAGTTATTTGTCAAGACCCAACTGGAGTATCCAGCTTCATTCAGTAATTTCTATGATACAAAGGTTTGACCAGATATAGTCTCTGGAGGTCTGTTGATTTCCAAAAATAGTGATTGAAGAATGGCATTCATAGTGGAAATATTTTTACCTTTTAAAAACCCAATTGCATAGAAGACTTTTATACACTTTTTTTTTATCCTTGATTACCCAGTTTTCCAAGTGCTTAAGTATTATCAAATAATTCTCTGTCTCCAGAGAAACACAGATAGCAGTTAAATTTCTTTGGAGCAACACATCTTCTTTTTCCATCTTCCTACTGTGGAGCTATTTGAATGAGAACGTAATTTAGTGAAGCCCTACAATAATTTGTCATAGCTGTCGTGCAACTTTACTCAATTGCACATGATGGCAAAGGGTTCTTTTGAAGTGTTCATGATATCTGAGTGAGAACTATTTTTTATATTCCTTATATTTAGTTATCATCTTTTTCTGGAAAGCACTTGTAACCAGAATTTTCGGCTCTCCCAGTTGAAGTTTCTTGGTGAATGTATGTCAGTTTAAAGAAAAGCAGCATAACTTTCAAAAACACTAAGCAGTCACAGTCACTTCATCTGAACAGTTTTCTTGAACTTCCTTTGGAATTTTTTAAGCCTAGATGCTGTTTATAAAATGAGCTTTTTAACATCAATTGCCAATAGTTTAGGGGTTGATTCTAAGCATCCCTAAATGGAAACTCTGGAAGCTTCCAATATTACAGGCAAAAGACAAATATTTACTATCAACATAATCTGCATAGACTATTATGGAGGGGTTTTTTATTAATTTTATATATATATATATAAAATATATATAGGTAGTTAGGAGTTGAAAGAATTCTATAGCTCTTGTTTTAAAGGCTTCTTTTTGTTTTGCTTCCTTCAATACCCAGGTGATAGTGACAGAAACCGAGTGACAATATGTTACCTGTGGCAGTAGATGAAGCCTCCAACTAGTGAAGATTACTGCATGTTTTTTGTATGTGTGGTCACTGCAGAGCTGAGGCTTTGGGCTTGAGGGAAATGAGGTCGGGAGCAGTGGTAGCAGCTCTCTGCACTGGCTACCTGGACCCAGTGGCAGATAATTATCCAAAGTGAAGTTTAGCTGAATCTGCGTTTGCAAAGCATTGCTTTGGTTGTACTGGAGCAAACAGCAGGGCTAGCATATTATTGCAACTGTTATGGAACACAGAACGGTTCAAGAAAAACAAAAAAAAAGCAAAGCAGTCTAAGGAATTGTTTAGAACTTTCATGTATTTCTTGCCTTCTGCTCCTGTCTCAAGACCTACGCAGAGATTTTGATTGCTGGTCTTATCTGTTCATCAAGTGGGCAACACAGCATGCTCCCCAATTCTGTAGAATAATCGTGGGGAAAAGTCCACATGTTCATATTGAATTTCCTATATAGATTCTTCTGAAAGCTATCATTTATACCTCTGGAAATGAATTGAAGTTTTGGGTTTAGGTTTGGGGTTTTTTTATTATTTTATCCTTTCATATTCCTCTCTTTCTCCCAGATTTTATTTGCTTCCTTATTTCTGTCTCTCCAGTGTGATTATGTGCCTTGCTTAGAGATTGTAGGTAACTCATAGAAAATAGGCACAATTCTGGAGTGTTTTGTATGTTGGGGGTTTTTTTTAAGTAGTTTTCTGTTAGTAATTTAATTTCAGGTTTTCTGTTAAGTGGCTGCTGGCAGGCTTATGTGGGGGAGGGATGGGAGCTGTCAGTGGATGAGCTGTTAATTTTCCAGTGGCTTTGAGCTTCTTTCCCAATGCTAGGGAGCAGTGCTTTGAAGAAAAAATTTTTTCTATTCAGCTATGTTTTGCAGTCTGGACGTTCTAAAGATAAGAAGCACATGTTACCCTGTGTAAACTAGGAAATATATCACTTTAGGTAAGCTTTTGTTTGCAATTGCAATTGCACACTCCAGAATTGTGCCTATTTTCTATGAGTTACCTACAATCTCTAAGCAAGGCACATAATCACACTGGAGAGACAGAAATAAGGAAGCAAATACCATTTCTGAAGGTAGCTGTACTGCTGAGGACTGTTCATGTCATCAAGTGTCATGGTAGCTCAATGGATGTGAGACACCAGAGCTACTTCCAGTCTGATTAAAGGCTTAAGCAGCAGAAATGGAAAACTGTTAATTGCATAAAATATTTATTGATAAGTATCTGCTGCTTCTTTTCTCTGACTGATTTATTTTAAAGGCACAATAAGTGCAAGACTACACTACTATATAGGTATTATCATATTCAGTAACTCATCTGGAGAGCTGGAATGATGTCAGGGATAAGGGGGAAATTCTGGGAAAAGAACTTTTCCTGGAGATATCTGCAATGTCTTGAATTATATCCTTCCCACAGGCTTACAGCTGCAAGCACCAGGCACAAAGTTCTCAACAGAGCAGCACATTTAACAGTTTACTTTGGGGGATAGTATTAATAAGTGAATTATCATTTTACCTTCATATAGTAATAGAGTATTGAGGGCTCCCCAGTGGCAATTTAATATATCTAAATGTCTTCAGAAGGTTTTATTAGCTTCTTAAGTAGTTAGAAACCAAAGGGGCAATATCCATTCCTTGGACATGAAAGAAGCCGGCATGAGCTATGAGGGTAGTCTTCAGTTCTTCTGTATTCAGTTTGTCCTACTGATGGAGGGATTTTTCCTGGGACCTGAAATAACCCCCAAATGTAGCTGGTTAATATGCAAAAGGTCAGCAGACAACTGATGTCCAGGATGTGAACATTTGGAGCCTGTTTTGGGAATGTTGATGTAGGAAAACTCTAGTTTGAACATTAATTTCTTGGAGTTTTTAAGGTGCTGGACAAACTTGTGTCTTTCTCACAAAAGAAGAGGAGGATGGTGTCCAGCACATGGTGAGCTGGAGGGATCTTTCTCCATCTGTAAAAGCAAATGATCACTATAGTCGCTGCTCTGATCCTTACTAGTGCTGAGTGCCTGGATACTTTTGCTTTCTTTTGAAGACAAGGGAGTAAAATTGTCACCCTGTATCTCACAGTGGCTTTTGACTATCAAAATCTGTCCCTATAGTCAAAAGGAGATGCTCACAGTACACTAGTTCTGTTAAGACGATCAAGCAAAAGTTTCAAGAAGCAGCACAGATCTATGCTTTTGTGAAGTTCGATGCCAAACCTTAGACATATGAATCCACATTTAAAACTGCAAGACTTTCATCCACATCAGTGGATACAGCACCCAGAATTACCACCAGTGGAGCTTTTCCTTGTTAGCAGTTAAAGTTGCATTGGAGCAATGTTCCAACAAGCCCTGCATCTACCAACAGTGGAAGATTCTGTCTAAGTTCACACTCATTTAAGAAAAAAATCCCCCCACATTTTGAAGCAGCAGTCCTTTTGTTTTTCTGAACAATTGCAGTTCTGATATCAATCAATTCTTCTTATATTCTTTCTCACATCAGAAGGATTTGGATTCTTCAGCTTTAGTGTTTTGTTTTGCACCCTCGTGAACTCAGAATTCACCTTGCTTGATATAGCACCCGTAGTAGGAACATGGGTAAAAAAGTACATGAGAACTATGGTGGACATGGTCTGGCAGTTACCAAATCAGACTGCCAAAGAATCAAAGGCATGGTTAGTTGATCTGTTTTCTGGCTGCTTCTCCTCTTCATTGTGGCCACCTGGGTACTTCAGAGACAGCAGATGAGAAATGAGTCCTTTTAAATTAAGCAGTTATGCTTTCCTGAATTGAGATGTCTCTTCCTGCCTTCTCAGGTCATGGGGACAAAGTGGTGGTTCTTTACTTCCCAATAGCATTCTTAATAATTTCTAAAGTTAATTCTTAATGATTTTTCTCTTAACTTGCAAATGATGGCGCAGAGCACATGTTGGGTATAACACAGTCACGTGTGCTGATACCTAGAAGGCGAGGAGATTTTGAGATTTATGTTTCTCTCTAGCTTAAGAATTCTTGTTTGCACAAACCTTGTTTTTACGCTACCAAGCAGATGTATTCCTTTGTTTACACAAACTGGCTGTTAGCTGGTAGAAGAGAGAGAAAAACCACAGTCATCTTAATGCTGACAGGTTTGTTAGTGCTAGAAGAAACAGATGTCATGGAAAAGAAAAGATTAGAAGGGGGGAAAATTGAGTATTGCAATTAGTAGATCAGTTCCAAGATGTGAAGAAAAACGGTTCATTGTGCATTTTGAGCATAAAGTTTTACTTTTCCTGATGTATAAAACATCAGCTGGTTTCAGTCCCGTATCAGAATGCTTACACAATAAGACAGTCCTAATTGGTTATTTCAGTTTAAATTGGCTGGAGTTATGATGTTAATTGAATTGTTTTCCCTTTGCAGGGACCTCAGGGGCCTCCAGGACAAAAGGTATAGTATAAACAACAATACTGTGAAAGTGATTATTCCTCCTAGTGCCAAATTGAAAGCAGAAGAGGTGAATGGGATTAGCTACTGTACACTGCATTGAATTAGTTAGTTTAGGTTCTGAATTTTGTTTTTGCAAAATGCAGCTATATGATGTGAGACATCAGATTTCTCATTTCCCCCATCATAGGAAGTTCAAGCAATGCAGAGCAGACTGTTTTCAATCTGTCTGCTTAACTTTCAGGTGAAAAGGTCACTATAATTTTCATGCACTGGTACGATTAGGAAACCAAAGTTAAAACGTTGTGAAAAGTGGGGAGATAAAGTTTCTGATTAAATGCACACCCTTACTCAAGTAGATCAGTGCCATATGACTAAAGAATTGACCAGCAGAAACAAAGGACATAGGTGTTGCTGATAAATGGTGCTTGGTTAGCGGTGTTCAGGTGGTCTGTTGGTGTCTTCCTGTTCCTTCGGTAACCGGAGACCTGACTTCCTGGGAATGCTTTCAGCATTATTTACACTCATTAAAGCTGACTGCCTCAGTTTGATTGAGTGAGTTTAGGATTTATGGAATTGCACCATTAAAACAATCCTCAAAATATCACATACCACCAAGGCAAGTAATTTTCTGCTTGATTTCAAAAGATATTTGAAAAGATATTTATGAAAGATATTTACTAAAATGAAAGATATTTAATAAATGAAAGCTATTTAATAAAATGGGCTTAATTTGTATAAAGAAAAAGAAGAGGCAAAGAATAAGTAGTATTGAGATGTGAGAAGGATAATGTTCTTTAGAGTGAAGGTTTGCTTATGTCTGTTAAAATGGAACATTTTTAATAAAACAAAGAAAACATGTGAAAATTTAATCCCAAAGCATACAAATTGGTGGAATTTTGGCAGCTGTGAGTTTGTACAGAGTTTGCAGACTGAAGGAGAGGACTGCCTTTCATGTTTGGCAATGCAAGAATGTGGCATTTTTAAGTCGTTCTGATGTCTAAATTGTCATTATAAAATTATACCATAATACTCTGTGAGTAGGATATTTTGCATGTGCAGCATCAGCAAAACCCATGCCCTGATGAACTTTTGAATACCTGATAAACTTTTACTTGACATGGTAAAATCAGCTTTGTTTACATTTTCTAACATTCTGTGTTTCATAAGGAAAATCATCTGCTGTCACTGAGAGGAGGAACTGTTATAAATAGGATAGTTTATTGAGGCTGATGGTTTAATGCCCTCCTGAGCTTTGCCTTCTGGTTTTCTGGAAAAATTATACAAAGATGTGAAAATGTTCATTAGGACCTCTTTGCAGTGCCTAAAAGTCATAACCATGCATCCAGCAAAAAGAGACAACAAGGATGCCAGAGTGGAAGCTTTGGGAGAAAGGGGAGAGCATTCTGGGTCATGGAGATATGCTGGGATGCAGTGTATAATTTCTTACTTATTTAAAGCTCTGTTACTAGCTGTTGGAGGTTTTTTGAGATCCTAATGAGTTGATTCCTTTTCTTGTTTCACAGGATTTCCCAACTCTATTCGTTGACAACAGTGTACATCCATTTTCGATTCATTCCCTTTTGGGTGTTGGTGCCCTTTGACTAAACCATTTCTAGTGAAACCTCTAACCAATATGAATAGAGGGGGAAATGCCATGCACCATTTCTTTCAGTTTCCTTGCTGAGCAGCACCATTTTCATATAAAAAGAGGAGAATGCTGTGTAAGCATGTCCAGTTTTCCTGCTTTCCTTATGTGTCTTGTTTTCTCTGAACTTCTGTACCAAGTCGCACAAGGTCCTTCAAAAAAAGTGTCCATCACACAGGAACTTATAGTGTGAGAGCTTTGTAAACAAGATTCCTCCAATGTTATAAGTCAAGGTCATTCTTTTATTTTTCTTCTTTTCTCCTTGTGTTAGGCCTGTACTGACTTAAAAATTTTAATTTCAATAGTACTGATGCAATTTAAAAGTGTATCTGTAATTTGCACTGTCAGGCTTAATCACTGCAGATTATCTCTTAAAAGCCTTAGGGTAGATTGGTGCCACCAGTTACTGAACTTGAAGTGTCCCTGTAGAAGCATTAATAGTTTTGTTCAGGTGCTATGCTTAATTGCATAGGATCAGTCTCAAAATTTATCGAGAGCATTAAATGGAGTTGCATTTTGATTCTTACATTTCCTGTGAAGCATCCACAACATTACAAAGCAACCATCACCTTGAAGCTTGTTTCTGGAAGAGACTAGAGTCATTAAAGTGTATGACATGAGAGTATGTCTAATTAATATAAAATCTCAACTGAAAAGAGAGCTCAGCTTGGATAAAAATTAGTTTTTGAAAAATTTATTGCAGCTACAGTAGACAAGCATTCACCATTAATTCTAAATACTGTTTTAAGAGATGAAAGATTTCATTACCTGTTTAATTTGCTAAACACTGGTGTCTGTTTTCCTCCAGGGTTCCATTGGAGTGCCTGGTGTTCCAGGTAGAGATGGACAAGTGGTGAGTTCTCTTTGACTTTTGTCAGCACTGCCATTATTTATGTAGTGGATTAAAGCAATTTCGGGCTTGTTCACATGGGCAATATGCAACCTTACATTCAGAGCTGTGGTTTCAAATTAGCTTCATGGAAAAGTCTATACAATCTGGTTTGTGCTCTGAAATGATTTTTTTCTAGTTGTACCTTAACAAGCAGCAAATGTAATTAATTAGGTTGAAAGTCTGATGTTCAGATTTGATGACGACTGATAGGTTCCAGAAAGAAATGCATTTAGTAGTGTTTTACTTTAGACAGCATATTTACAAACTAATGGTTTTTTTACTTTTGATTATCTCAGTCCCATGATGCAAACAGTTATGTTGATATTGGGTATTTATACAGTGCCAATACATTGTAGTACAACCTATAAATAGAGAATAAAAAGAGACTGGAAACACAGGTGGAGAATAATGTGAAATCGAATTTTGGGGGAAAAATTGCAGAGAAATAAATCAAACAGAAATGTTCTTGAACACAACTGGGAGGAAATGCTAACTCTGGCAAGACACTGTCTTCTCTTAGTGCCATCACCAAGTAAACTCAAAGTTCAGAACAGGCCTCCGTAAGGAGAGGTCACAATAAAGCAGCAGGGCTATTTTCGCAGCATCGCTAAGGTTTCTTGGCAAATCTGGGTGATGAAGTTTAAATAGTATCCCTCCCTTGACTGTAAACAGTATTATCCATCTGTTGTTCTCACAAGCACTAACATTCCTAGTGAACTTTAAAAGCACTGGCAGGGGATGCCAAAAGGAAAATGCATGATTTATATTTTCAACAGGTTTAAGCAGCAATAGATGATAGTGTATAAGGGTTGTATTAGACAATCCTGTCTTCTGCCTCCCTCACCAGGAGCCCTAGGAATAAAAGTGCTAAGATGTTTCAAATAATTTAGTTTTAATTCTTCTTTTATTAAAAAAAAGCATCTTTCTTGTAGCATGATACGTAGTATTAGACTTGTGTTTTGATAGTGATTATAAGAAATTATATAATAATCAGTTATTTCACTTCACTGATAGTGATAGGAATTTATTTTTAAACTATTCAGGGTATTATGACTAATATGGAAGAACAAAATAAAAAATATTTAGAATTAGCAACACATATATCATACAAAAATACATAAGAAAATGATATGAAACAAATGTGCATTAAGACCTCAGATTTTTTCCTTCATATTTTATAGCTGTATTCAATTGCAACATGAATGGTAGACAGTGCTTACCAACTCAGATGCTGTTGATGTACATAGTTCAAGTAATTTTTGTGGCCAAAGTCTGAGTGAAAAGCCAGTGTAGTATGATTTTCTTTGGGTGTGTGTGCAGGAAGATGTAAGAAGACTGGATAGGGTGAAGTTGAAAACCACATTGAATAGAACAGACCTGATGATTCAAGAACTTTATTTTTAATGGGAATCACACAAACTCCAGCCAGAAATCTTTACTCAGGTGAGCACAAAAAGTGGATATGGAGGGAATGTGTCAAATGTGCAATTAATGTGTCATTTGGGGAAGATGGAAATTTTTTAAGCTGTATAGCAAGGCTGTTGCATGTCTATTTTTAGGAGACCAGAAAGACTTACCTGCAGTCATGTTTCAGGGGGAAGAACAGAAATACGCAATTGCACATTATGGGAAGATGCAAACACATCTTTAAATGTTGATTATTAACTTTAAATTGTGCTTTAAAAACAGCTTCTAACATTTTCAATTTATGGGTTTATGTTTATTTGATTTACTTCAACATTCACAGCATCTAAACCTTTGAAGACATTTTTAAATTATTACCACTATATTAAAGATATTAGTGTGTTCTTAGTGTAGCTGGACTATTTTTTTTTTGACCTTAAAGGAAAAAAAAATTATTAGATGACCTAGGTACCAGGACAAAAACCATACAGAATAAAATGAATTACTGTTATGTTTTTTAGTTTGATTTCTCAACTGTTGGTTCATATTGACTAGAAAGCACTTCCTTATGTGCAGAAAATGTATTATTTTCCTATAATACTAAGCAGATGAAAGTTGAATGTTGCTATCTCTTTTAATCAATAGATAAAAAAATTCTGTTAGCTTGGAAGTAGTGGTAGAACTAAAGGTAAACAGAAAGACTGTTTGTCTAAAGTTAGAAAGTATAATGCAGTCTAGGACTCCCATGTTAATATTTTTTTACCAAAAGGTCCATTCTTCCAATTTCTATGAAAAAACAGATTGTTGGTGCAGCGTGACACAGAAGATATTGTTGAAGGAAGACCAGAGTAGTCATTTTGAGAGTTGGGCTGTACTATGAGCCAGCTGCTGGCACTCCTGGCTTTACTCATACAGATTCATGTTGATTTGAAAAATAGATGAGTTCAACTTGACTGTGTGATGCAAGTCATCCCCTTTTTAGAAGTTGCATAGTTAAAAGACTTTACAAAAGCCTTACTGTCTTGGTTGCCTTTTAATCAGACAACTTTCTCTGTTAAACAACAGCATGAGCATTGCACTAAGTTCCAAGTTAATATTTTTTCTTAGTTTAAAAGGCAGTGAGTGTTAAGCACATGCTTAAAATTAAATGTGTGAATGCTTGTCTCATCTGGACAATGAAATATTTTTCCGCCGATGAATGTCAGCAGTGAATTAGCTTTGCTCTCTCCTTAAACAGGTGAACAATACTGTAGTGGATTGACCCTGGCCAGATGCCAGGTACCCACTAAAGCCGCTTGCTCACTCTCCCTCTGCCGCTCTGTTTCTCTCTCTGTTTCTACCACTGCTCAGGGAGAGGAGTCCTTCCCCTGCTCCTGTGGGGTTCCTCCCACGGGAATCAGTCCTTGATGGACGTCTCCAACATGAGTCCATCCCTCAGGCAGCAGCTCTTCCCAAACTGCTGTCTCATGAGTCAGTCCTCCATGGGGTGCAGTCCTTCACGAATGAGCTGTACCGATGTGAGTCCCCCACAGGAGCCACAAGTCCTACCTGGAAAAAACCTGCTCCAATGTGGGCTTCCCTCTCCATGGGCCGCAGGTCTCTGGCAGGACCCCACTCCATCCTGGGCCTCCCACGGGGTCACAGCTTCTTCCATGCATCCACCTGCTCCAGCATGGGCTCCTCCATGGGCTGCAGGTGGGTCTCTGCACCCCAATGGTCCTCCATGGGCTGCAGGGGCACAGCTGCTCCACCATGGTCTGCACCACGGGCCGCAGGGGCCTCAGCTCCGGTGCCTGGAGCACCTCCTGCCCCTCCTTCTGCTCTGACCTTGGTGTCTACGTTGTTATTCCCATGTTCTCACTCTGCTCTTCCCTGGCTGGAATTTTCTTCTGCGCAACAATCTTTTGTTGTTAAACATGTTATCACAGAGGCATTACTGTTACTTCTAATTGGCTTGGCCTTGGCCAGTGGCAGGAAGTCCATCCTGGAGCCGGCTGCCATTGGCTCCATGGGACAGGGGAAGCTTCTAGCAGCTTCTAACAGAAGCCACTCCTGTAGCCCCCCTGCTACCAAAACCCAGCCACAGCAACCCACTACAAATATAGTCATCTTCTCTGTGTCTTCATAATTTTCCTTTTCCCTTCACCTCTTCTTTAATTGAAACAGTGGATTATGGGAGTTGATTGACAAGTCTGACCAATAGGTCTGGGAATGAGATCATAAATTCTGAGTGCACTTAGAACAGTTTTCTAATCCCTTAACATATGAACCACTTTGCTTAGACAATCTCTAGATATTAGAGTAAGTGTAATTTTATACAACCCACATGTTTTTGCAGGACATTAGCTAGTAGATTTTTCTTGTATTCAGAGTAGCTGAACCATTGCCATAAAAACTTCATACATTTTTTTTCTTCTAGGCCAAACCCAGTGAAACATTACAGGTGGTCTTGCAAGGGCATTTACAGTTTTCATCTGTTCCTACATTTGGGAATCTATAGCCAGCTTATCTTGCTGAGAACAGTAACTATTGTTGAGAACTGTTGAGAAGAGAAAGGAGCTGCCTAATAATATCTGCAGATGGAGAGAGTATTGTTCCTGGGATGGACTGAAACCTTCTGAGATAGCAAGGAGAGTCTTTCTGAGTGCTGCCTTTCCTCTGTAAACTGTTGTGCAATCCACCTTAGCAGGTTGCTTTCTAGCAAGATGCTACAGCAGATAAACTTCCCTTTCTCAGTCCCTGGCTAGAGGTCCTCAGGCACTCGAATAGCATGAAAAAGCATTAGTCCTGCATGGAGATAAGAGGTTAGACCTAGGGATATCAGATCTCTACATTAATCATGTTGTAATAGCCACAAAGGGCTTCTTGGAAAATTCAACTGTGTAAGTATAGAATATATACTCTGGTATTTGCTAAGTGGTACTGATTTGATAAGGACTCTCAGAGACTGCAGCAGCAACACAAGGAGAGAAGTGGAGATTCCTTAAGTCAAGATTGCATTTGGCCTGAAGGAACTCAGTTTCTGGAGTCTGTGGAACTAAGTCTCCTTGTTATAAATAGGAGTTTGTGCAGAGTGCATAAACCCCTCCCTGTATACTTCCGTAGATTGCTTTTTCTTACATAGTACTTGATATTTTGGTAGGGTTTTTTGTAAGTGTATTGAGAACAGAATGTGTGGTCAGGATAGATCCCCCTTCATTTCAAATTCTTTCAGTAGATTGACAATAGCAATTTGATAAACCTCAGAAGAATCTTCCTTCTTGTCAGTAGATTCAGAGTTTGGGTATGCACATTTTTTACTACTTTCTTCATGCTTCTTATTTCTTAAATTTAGATGTATTTTCCTATTACTGTGTACAGTACTATGTAGGGAACACATTTTGAAGGTAGCAATATCACATTTCTTTAGAGAAATGAGGCAGGGTATACACATACTAACATTTTTTCAACTAAAGGAAGGAAACATCATAAATGTAGTTCACAAATTCTCAGACAGGTTTGCAGGCCAGCTGAGTCTTGTTGAAGAGCCTTTACACTTAATTTCAGCTGGTGAGTGGGCCGGGAGAGATTTCCAATCCTTAAACAAACAATTTCAAGTTACTTTTGAGGGAGGGGGAAAAGCAAGTTGAAAAGAGGTAATTCAACCCTGGTTTGAAATGGAAATCATAGTAACATGTCTGAGAAACCACTTTTTTACCCTCTGTCTTCGTCTATGTATTTTAGAGTAAAATTAGACTGGAATAGATTTTGGGCCTCTTGTGTTTCCTTATCCTTAAATTGATTACATTCTAATGACTGAAAAACATAGCAATACTGACAGGCTTTCTTTTCTGGGTGAGGTGGATATCAACCAGCTGGTGTAGACAGAGTTATGTATCTCACCAAAACAAAACCTATTTCAGAACAGCAGCCTTTAGGCAGCTTTTTTCGCTACAAACAAGAAAAGCTGGGGCCTCCAGCCACATTATTTTTAGCTGATTATTCTGGATATGAAGGTATATGCCTCCAGGGCACAAAGCACTGCAGTAAGGAAGAAGCATGTTTTCAATTGCCTTGACTCCTTTGATATGGACTCTAGTGGGTGATACATTTTCAGCCCTGTTCTGAAGTAGATTTTATGAGTTCATATTGACAGATTTTTCTCACATTACCAGCAGAGCACAAGCAGTGCTCTACACATTGGAGTACTCATCGAGTTCAGATTCACTTCAATGTAAGCATTGAGACTACCCGTACAACGAGAGTATCTGAGGAAACTACTACACCTATTTATTGAGCAGGGTGCTGAAGGTTGTTCTTTGCCCAAATACAGGAAAGACAGAGACAGTCTGTCAATGTTAATACAGCTGTCCAGTTACTATAGGCTCAAGAATGTCAGAACTTGAACCAGTGTTCTGGTGTGCTGTCCAAAGGAGTATCCTTCTGTTTTTTCTTTGAATTATCTGAAAGTCCTGAAATGAATGGCTGGGTTGAGTATATTCTTGGCATGTTAATATTTTCTTTGCCTTGGCAATTGATAGGAGGCAATTGGAGGAAAAAGCCAAACACTTCTGAGACTGAAAGCATTTTGTTGAAGCCATTTCTAGAAATTATCAGAAGTTTTTGACTAACTAATGGTGATCCTCTACATACTCATTCAGTCATGCCTTGACGCTGCAGTTTGCTGATGGGACAGTTTTCTTTCTAATTCATTTCAGTAGTGACAGTAACTTACTTTGTTACAGTGCTGCTATTTTTGCAAATCAAAGTGCCTATCTCCCTGTCAGGATGTTTGGGGTTAACATGTGGAACTGTCAAAGGCAGCTCCTCATCCACAGGTTTGCTCATGAAACATGTTAAAGACTTTCCTGTTACTGACAGTAAACAAACATTACAACATACTGTAGTTATTCCACTGATGGGGACACTGCAATTTCTCTATGGCATATAAACAACAGCAAAACAATCCCACTGTGTCTGCAGCATACCTCTGCGTAAGTTGTCATCAGATAAATTACTGGAACATTTACGTACCTTCTGAGTTAAGCTGATCGATTTTGGGTGAGTGAACAATCGAACATTAGCTGGAAATTTTTATTTCCACCAGTGTAAAACCATCTGTGAATTCAGCAAACTTTATCTGAAAAAAAAAATGGATGCTGGTGGTGAATAACTGAAGACTTCAGTGTCTCAGTGTTCTATGGGCAGTCTTTTTCTGCTGTAGACAGGAGGCTAGAGAATTGCCTTCCAGAACTGCATAATTTTTATATGAAATTTGTGTAAAGAAAGCTTTTCTAGTATTTTCTAATGTTTTCTAGTCTATTGTGAAGTGGTCATGTAATGAAAATAAAACTCTTCTTTTAGGATTGGTCAAGTTACACAAAGGCAAGAGAAAATAACTTTACATGAAACAGAAGTTAAAGGCTACCGGAACAGTATTTTTAATGCAATATTTGCATGTTTACCAGTTTGGGGCATGGCATTTGTGCATCAGGTAGTTGTCTCACTGCTTTGGTACAGCAAAACCTTGATAGAGAATGTATTCAGATAAGATGTTGCTGGTACCACAGCATCCCACTAAGTTATTTCTCTTTCAGTCATGGTGTCACTTAAGCTGCACTTTGCTGAGGTGGTATTTGGAAATCGTAGCCCATCTTGGTGCCAGTAGGGAGAATTTTGGTTTTATTATGGTATATCATGGTAGTCACACACGATGTTCATTACACAAGACAGCTTCTATGGTGTGGTCTAGCTGAGAACAAGAATGCAGAAGGGCAGGAAGGGCTAGTATCAATTCCTTTACATTGAGTACTGAGGTATTTCACATCTCCCCACATCATCTTCCCCACAGTCCATCCCTTTCAGGAAAAAGTTCCAAGGGAATGGTCTGAGGGTGGCTTCAGACAATTTCTCTGGGTCTTACATCTTTTTCTTGTATGAGGGTACAGTTTAGCCCTCATTAAATCTTTAATTGGGATCATGGATTGTGTTTTATAGCCACTAGATTTAGAGCATGATTGCAGTCACTCTGTCCTTGAGCGATAATTTCTCAGGAGTTCATGACTGGAGAAAGGCAAGCTATGAGCTAAAATCAGATGTACTATAGACAAAATTACTCTTTAAATGGTAAAAAAACCACTGTTGAGACCACTCTTGGAGTCCTATGTCCAGTTGTGGGCTCCTAAGTACAAGAGAAGGACATACTGGATATGAAGGGCCTCATGAATCTCATGAAGGGCGTCACAGATGAGCAAGAGACTGCAGTATGTCTCCTGTGAGTAAAGGCTGAGAGAGCTGAGACTTAAAACTAGGGGAGAGCTCAGGGAAGAATCTTGTTGGTGTGGACAAACACCTGAAGGGAAGGTGCAAAAGAAGATGGACCAAGTGCTTTTCAGTGGTGCCCAGTGACAAGACCAGAGGCAATGGGCACAAACGCAGGAGGTTCCCTCTGAAGGGCAGAAAACACTTTTTTTACTGTGAGTGTGACTGAGCACTGATACAGGTGCCTGGGGGGGCTATAGAGTCTCCATCCCTGGAGATATTTAAAAACCATCTGGACGTGATCCTGAGCATGCAGCTCTAGGTGACCTTGCTTGAGCAGGGAGAACTGGATCGGATGATCTCCATAGGTGCCTCCTAACCTCAACAATTCTGTGATTGTGTGAAAGAACAAATAAATAACAATATGCTGTCTCGATTTGAAAGCTAGATGATGTGCAGAAGACAGTTGTTTCTGCAACCTAACACCTTTGCTGTCAATGCTTTTAAAGAGAGACGGCAATAGGAGTCAGGAAAGGCATTACCCATGGCCTGGTGAATGTAAAAAAGGTGACATTAAGGATCTAGTTTTATAGTTTCTTTCATTCTATCAGGTTGAAAAGAAGTCTGATTTAAATTATTGCATTAGATGACATTGTCGAATGTCTAGTTTTCCCTTGCACACATCACTCCTTGAAAATCATGTAAATTATCTTCAGCCTTTTAAAGGTCAGCTATGCCTTTTGTTCATCTCCAAAACATTAACCCATGGGGCTGAAATATACTTATACAGTATTTTATACTCCAATTTACTCATACAGCACTTTGCATTCTGGTTTTAATATAGGCTTTGAGTAATAAATATATAAATAACTAAAAGTAACTAAATGGAAGGAAAATAATTAACTGTATTTCCTAACAGAAATATTTCAATGCCAATTTAATGCCACTATTTTCATGTCAAGAATCAAATCATCTTTTGGGACCAGCATTGCTACAATAACACAGTATTTCAGTGTGTAGCATGGGAAAAGCTATCAGTCTACTCACCTGCAAAAGTTAACTGCTGTTTTGCTTCATAACTACTTTTAGAATTTCCTAATCAATGAGAGGTCTTTCAAGGCTTTGGTCTGTTTTGCTCTTAGAAGGAGCTTTTCCTTTTTTTTTTTCCTTTTTTTCTTTTTTTCTTTTTTCTTTTTTTTTTCTTATTTGCTGTACATTTTTACTTCACCTTATTACCCCCTGATTCCTTGTATGGACAAGAAAATAGAGTTCTAAAATAGGGAAAGTAATATTATAGGTATGACAGAAAATTATTTTAGTCCCTGTTCGTCTGAGCATTAGAAACAGAATGATAATCACTTCAAAAACATAAAGCCACAAGGTCATTTCTGTGCTGTCCTTCTAGGTTTGCCTTCAATCTTTCCCATTCCCAGAGATAATTTCTGCTGTTCTGATGCCTCTGACTAGTACTTCCAGTGCCAGAAACGTAGTGTTGAGCATAGAAAAGTCGCATATGGGTCAGAAATGAGACTGTTGGTATGAATAGGGATTTACTACGACTAGGTGACAGCCTGAGGTTTTCACCTCTTTTTCAAAGAAAATAATTGTTTTGTTCTAGTTTTGCAGTCTCCATTTTGTCACAGTAGTAGCCCTCTGCATTCATAGCACTTATATGTAAACCTGGGAGGAAAGGGCAGGCTTGGAACTTCAGCCTTTTGATTAGAGATTTAAGCCCCATGAAAATGTCAGCCAACAGCAGCTGTTTGAAAATGAAGGGGACAGAAACAAAATTGTTTGGGGTGTGAGTATGAGGAGAAACAAGTGTATATTCATTGGTCCCTTCTGCTTCATTTTGTCAACTGGCAGTTTTCTTCAAGACCCTTTTAGGTCAATCCTTTAGGACACATCTAATCTCCAAGCTTCAGATCCTGACTACTCATATATCGAATGTCTGTGCCACTTTATCAGCCTTACAGCTATTGTAGTACAAAGGAGCCTTGAGAAAGGGCTGACACAAATGGCTATTTAATTTCCTGTGAGCTTAATGGTACCTAACATTTTTTCTCTGGCTTGGAAAATACCTCAATAGAGTTTTGCTAGAACCTCGAAGGTTTTGGTTTGTATTTTGAAACAACTCTTGATGAAATTAAAATGTAATTAATGATACAATGGAACTTGCTTTCACAGAGAATCAGAGTTTATATGTCTGTGATTAAAATGAGACTGTGGAAATAAGAAAAAGCTAAGTCCTTTCTTAATAGAAGACTTTTGTGGAGGATTAGAAAACACATGTTGTTGCATTTGAAAAAGCCTTTATCTTAATTCCTCTGTACCTTCTGAGTAGAGGATTGGTTCATCGTGCGTATAGTTTGAATACTGTATGAAACTTGGTCACTGAGTTTCTGATAAAAATTACTGTTTCTAATTTGGGTTATATAATTGTATTTAACTTTTCCACATTTGTATACATTTACATAGCAAAGGGCTTGTAGAAGAACCTAGTTACAGGCTTTTTCAGATCTTTTTGTGGCTGTTATTTTTATGTGCTTTGCTATGCCAGAAGTGTGATGCGGTTTTGTACGTGAGGGTTATCAAAGAAGGTAGGTATTTGTTGTGAGACAGATATACATCTGCAAAGGGTTTTGTATAGTAAGCCCTAGTTGTTTTACAATAAAGTTTAACCATCGTGTTATCATTTTGTCTAAAATAAATATCTGTGTTTTTCCTGTAAATCTGGGATATAAACACTAAGAAATGTCTTTTAGGGTCTTGTTTTGGTTTGTTTTTTTCTTGTTTGCTTCTTTCTTTCTTTTGTTTGTTTGTTTTTAAATTTGGGGGAGGGAAAAAAATTGAAAATAATTGTTATTTGTTGTGACTTATGAAAATCATTTATGACTCCTTGAACTGTAGAAGAATAATATACTATCCATTAAAAATACCCAAAAGTTGGAACATTGATGTAATTCTGAACGTTTTTAAATCTTTTAAGACCACTTTTTAGCCCGTGGTATTAAAGTATCAAAAATGGACAAGCAAAGTAGGTTTAAAAAATTAAAAAGCTCTCTGTTCTTCCAAATTCTTCCATTTCTGAAATGGGCCCTTCTCATTTTATTTCATTATCTGCCTTCTGTATGAGACCAGAAGCACAAATGTCAAAATCATTTAAGATAAGCCTTTCTTGCAGTATTTCTAGGTTTTAGAAAAGAGAAAAGCATTGGTAGTCTTGCTGGGAAGACTATGCTTTTAAGGTTAATTGGTCAGATTATCAGAATCAGGAGTCACAGTTCTCTTTTCTGTTTAGTTTGACATCTGTGTGTCTCTACCACCTTCAGTAGAATTATTTCTTGTCTTATATAGGTTAGAGTTAATCCAACCTGATGAAATAAGGCGTTTTAGTGCCTAACTGTGGAGTACATATTCGCCGAGTCTTTTTAAATTTTGTTTATCATTACTTATCCAATATGAGAGTATTCATATATTTCATCATATCTTTCCTAACCTCATGTTTTGTTTTCTTTGCCTTTAGGGTGAACCTGGTTTGCCTGGCATAGCAGGAGAGAAGGGAGCAGCGGGGCTTAAGGTCGGTACTGAAAATGGATTAAAAACAGAAACACAGCATGTGAGTGCATATACAGATGACAGTCATGCTTTCCAACTTGGGTTATATTCTGACTGGCTTTTAATGGTCTGCTCCTTCCAGTGATCAGTGCTGTAAGAGGCTTTGCACATTTCCCCATAAGGGAGCATATTCTTCTGCTGTGCATGTATAATCCCAGTCAGCAGCACTGACGCATATACATCCACTGCCAAGTGAATGCAATATGCCTGCAAGTGTTTGGGAATTTGGGGACCTTTTCAGAAGGGCTTTGTTTATGCCCCTTACAATGTGTTTCAGGCTTCTTTTCAAGAACTGCTGTGGTCAACTCTTTGACGAATGTCAGGGTTAAGTCTCGAGGGCTGATCCTGCTGTTATGGAAGTTAGCAACAAGCCTCATTAGGAGCATGTCTCAGCCTATATTTGTTACATCAGTATGACTCTTCGCACTTATTTTATTGTTATATTATTTGTTCTGCTGTTTTAATGTTGAACAAGTGAAATAGAACGTAAAGCTTACGATAACTTCATTGAAAAGAAAGCTCAACATGTCCAAGATGGTGGGATCTGTGGGCTTCTGTGTGCTAAATTCTAATCCCATCAGCTGCGAGCGTGTGTCTTTGGTGCACATGTGCTCCTCAGCTGATTCTGTGCATCATACTGCTACTGACAGACATGCAAGGCAGCCTGTTTACATTTACTGACTCTCTGCTTGTCCGTCAGGAATGAAAACAAACCATTTGGGAGCATGACCTTTTCTTACTTTCTAACAGAAGCCAAATTATGGCAGTTGATGCTTAATTCGTAGTCACAGCTGTAGTCTCTGAGTTGCCTAGCGACCACCAGCCTTCAGAAGGGGCAAATATGAGCCAGAGTGCAGCTCTGAGCCAGAAATGCAGAGATGAGTTGTCAGGGTCAGGCTGGTGTGCAAAAGTGCATTTGCAGTTTCTCAAGCACATTTTAATTTTGAAAAAAATAGTGGCTATAAGCCATCTTTTTGTTACAGAGATTGTTACAGAGAATGTACGGAGCACTGAAGCCTCTTTACTCTGAAACAAAAGTAGGAATTAGTTTAAAACGGTTAAGACTTTCCCTTCACATTCAGACTTCGGGGTTTTCCCTTGTTCATTCCCAACATAAGGAAAACCAAATGTAGGAATTACCTACATCCTCACAGGCCACCTCTCGAAGACATACACCTGTTTGTCAGTGTTTAATCTGGGACAAAAGAGGAGGGAGGGAAGTTTTTACATGCAAATCATTAAGCTTTTAAAATTATGTTTAAATTGTATTGTCCATTGAGGTCTATTACATTTACATATTCTATTGTTTATTGGAGATTTTTCTGTTGGATTTTATCATCTGAGGCATTGTCATCAGTAGTGACATAAGGGCTAGTAATTGACATACTAATGGTAGTAATACTAACACTTTAATTTTTCTTTGAGTTAGTAACTTATGACTTCTTTGCTTCAATTATTTTCATCAGGGTGACCCTGGAGAAAGAGGAGAAAAGGTGAGACATGTTCCACTTCCTTTGTGGTGGTTCTGTTTTGCATAACTGCTTGGAGAATTGCCAGTGCACTGACTTCAAGTTTAAAAAGAAAAAAACACAGCTAGTACCTAGAACTTGAGAGTCATTGAGCAACCTTTAGAAGTGTCAGACAATACGTACTAATGGAAGTTATTAATCTGTGATTACTGCAGTGGGATTAATAACAGAGACCAGTGCGTTAAAAGCTCATGTGTTAAAGGCTGCTGAGCTGAGCAACCATGCAACTAATCCTCACTATGGTTAGTCTCAGAAAATGATGAGCCTGTCTGAATAGAGATCCACACATTTCTCATAACTTGGTTTTAGTGCTCTGACATCTGTGTGGAATGAAATGATTAGGTAACAAGAGTGATAGCTACATAGACTCTAAATGATATCTGGGTAACCGGTTCTCCACACACTGAAAGTGCAATTCTCCATTCGTATTTGAATCAATTTAAGGAAGAGCAAGGGAATCTGCCCCCATGATCTTGGGCTGTAGACTGTCTGAAGAGGTACCAGCAGCACAAATGTTACACTGATTATGCTCTGACTTGCAGTGAGTTAGTGAGGAATTACTTCTCTGATGTCCACAGTCACACCAAGACAAGACAAGGGGCTGGAACAAGCTCCATGCTGCAAAACAGGAGTATAATTCTGCTCTTTTGGGGAGGAGCATCCATGTACACACTGAGTTAGAGTGAGTTTCTGCATCTGTAGACAGGGGCAGATTGAGAATAAGGCATAATCCTTATTCTGAGTAGGAATCTGTACATGGCCTCATCTTCTATAGTATACGGAGCCATGTTTTTAAAAAATAAGTTGCTTGTATTGAGGTGCAATTTGCTCTTGAGAAATGTTTATCAATGTCTTTGCAGCTACAATTGAATTTCACTTCCAGATGTCTGTAAATCCAATTCATTTCACATTTTGAAAAGCATATAATAAAATAATCCAGGGAAATCTTGGAAGTCTATACCCCACATATAGAAGTATGGAACTGGGAATCTTTTTTCATTAAATAATTTCTTCTGTTATAATTATATTTGTTGAAGTGCTTCACTAATCCTATGTTTGTTTTCAGACACAAAAGGAATAACAATAAATTTTAACATATACTGAATTTCTGTTACTTAAAATCATTGTATTTTTCCATAATTACCCTTTGTCTTTTCCTAAAAGTGTAATTACAAATGCCCTCAATGTGCTTTATCATGTCAAATGAACTTGGGATGACATTCCTAAGAGTTGCTATTCTATGTTTCATTGAGCCCTTAATTAAAGTGCTGCTAGATTGTTACCTAGTTCCTATTGTGTCAGTGACTGTGATATACAAATTGCTTTCTGTAATAAGTCCTTCTGAATGAAATTTCACATTAAGGTTTTTGGAACAATAGAACAGATGCTAAATAAATACTGCTATTTGAATACCACTACTGGTTATCTGACCAAGAATAGGAATTTTTTTTAGCCTACTTAGACTCAGTATTTATCAATATTTTTGGCATTTTAAATATTTCTTGCACTTCACGTGAACTTCAAGTCCCACAGGAGTTCTTGGCCTCTAGTCTAACACACAACGTCGACTATTTGGTGTAGTCTGGACTTCTTATATGGCTATATGACTGTAAGTGGAAAGTAGGTCTTTTTCTAGATAAATCTTTTGAAATTTTTCTTTAAAAAGTTGGGGTTTTTTAAAAGTAGAAAATGTCTACTCAGCCATGAAAAAGTGTTATCTGAACATCACTTTTTTTAACAAAAAGCAATGCATGGAATTTATGTAGAGATAACAGTCATTTTGGTAGCTCCTTGGAGGAGTGACATTCAGTGCATTTTTTTAGTTGGTGAATCATTTGAGAAGGACTTCGAACTCAGAGAGTATATACCATAAATTACTTGAGAATCCTGATAAAAAGTATTGGAATTGGGTAAAAAAAAAAAAAGGATTGGCAATTTAAAATGCTGAATCATCATGAAATCATTAAATCATTCCTTCATCGCTAAACTGCAGTGAACTTAGAAAATTGGTAGATTATACTGACAGGTTGTTATTTGATAGTTTGATCATGAAAGAGATCATGGTTGTAGTGAGGTCTGTATAAGACATAGACACTTCCTGACAATGTCACAAAGAGGCTGACTGCCTGGTTAACAAAATCAACTTGCTAATCATGTTGGAGTGCTGGCTCTTCTCTGCATGTTGTATGCTTACATAAAATCATTAAAATATAATATGTATTTTGATTATAGGGGGACGCTGGAGAAAATGGACTGAAGGGTGACACGGGAGAAAAGGTACACTGCTTATTAGCAGAGAAGAAAATCTGTGCTTTAGGCATGCTTACAATATAATGAGCTAATGAAAATAATAATTTGATCAAAAGAAAAATGCATTTTAAGCTGACGGTTTTTTTAAAGATGAATGATTCGACTGAGTTCATTTTTATAAACAGACGAAAAATTGTCACTGTTCTGTCCAACTAAGCTGAAGATTTCTGATTTTAAACAGCAGTAGTTTAGTACAGAATACATCAGCATGTTTCTAACTCTTCGCTGAAATTTGCATCATACAGGAGCTTTGGTCACAGCCTGTCAGTTGGAATTAGGTCTGTTGAGTTGTAGCCGTTTCTGATATACCCTTTAATTTTTCCCCTTCTGTGTTTCCCTCAAAGGGAAGGGACCAAACGAACAAGTACAAAAATTATGGTATTGTGATAGGTAATTTCCCTCCAAAATTGGCTGCTGGACAATCAGGAGTTGAAGATAAAAACACACTTTAAATCTGTATTCCAAGTGACAGCAATAATAACCTCACTTGATACCCTACTGGTTCATTGTTGCAAAGTACCAAGATGTTGTAGAAATCCCTAAAGAATAGACTTTGTCAAAATTTTTATTTTCCTTAGTTTCATTTTAGCACATGTGAGACTTGTGCTGTATCACTGAAAAAAAAAATAACATGGATTTTCAATGTGGTTTGCTTAAACAAGTCATAGTCTTTAGCAGTCAGGGTAAAGCGTGTGTTGCACAGGAGAAAGAGTCAGACATATTGATCTATTCTGGCCATCACTTTTGAATTCATATGCTTCTAAAAACATTTACTTTAGTGACTGCACTTCGGCAGAAACATAGAAATTTTTTCTTGTACCCTCACATATGTAATGCTTAACCACCTCACATCAGTTCAGTGCAAGGAGAAATTTATGATGGATTTATCAAGCTGGTAAGGAATGCGTGCAAATCCCTCAGGACCTTTGGATACAGTAAAACTACACTTTGAAGAGCACAAGGATTTTTTGGGGTATATTCTAAAGTCAGCAATTAAAAACAGACATCAGATTTAACAATAGTCAAGTTATTTGATTTTCGAACTTCATTTAAATAATACTTTATCTGCAGTCATGCTTATTAACCCAGATGAAAGTCTTAAGAACCTTAGTTATACAGTGTATGCCAGTAACATGATCCACTTTTATGTGGTTTAAGAATATAATCTGTTAGAAGTACGAGATTGTTGTTCAGGTAGATAGTTCTGCAGCAAGTAAATGGGAAGTTAATAATCTCTCTGGGAAGCCTAGTGCTGCTTTACTTGTTGATTTTCTACTTTATCAACTCTGAGAGTGAACTTGCATCCACTAGAATGCCCATACTGCACTGTGATTAGCAGTGTGCACATCTCCCTGTTTCTGCCCAAGTATAAAGTTTTAAATATTTCTATGTGAGCTTTCAGCAGTTTGGCAGTCTAAGTGGGACCAACTTGTGGAAAATATAGGTCATCATGAGACTTCTGATTTTGCCGTATCTGAAGAAATTTCAATAAACCTGTTGAACTTCATAATGCAGAAGTCTCCCATCTCTTCTGGGTTTCATATGAGTTTCAGAGGTGGAGTGGTGACATGGAAATATATTCTGTTTGTTTGGAGTGCATTGCTTTAACTATAACAGATTAGAATCCTCTGCATTAATTTTTGCAGGACTTAACAGAATTGTGACTTTGTTGATTTTCATTATTTTTCCTCCATTTTCCCTGCCTACAAGACAGTCTACCACACAGAAAAAAAAAAAACCAAAACAGTTCTTATAGGAGAGCTGCAGCTTAAAGTTCCCGATAGGCAACTCTGCAAACAGCACTTTCTAGAGAGCTTAGGAGGTGGGTTTTGACAGATAATTTAGGAGTAAGTATTAAACTTGGTGTCATTACAGTACACTTGAGCCTACTTAACAGGGTTTGTATTCTTTCCTGTTCTGCAGCATAGGAGAAGTTTTTTGCTCTATGATCATTATGTGTAATTCAGCATGAGTTTACCCAGAAATTGCTAATCATTTAAGTGGCAGAGGAAATCAGAATGACTATTTCAGACACATTTAATAAATATGCTCAAGAAGTAGACTTGACTTTTTTCCTATATTTCTTTTTTATTTGTATTTTTGTCTGTATTATAAGACTTAATAAGACTCTTTTTAAAAAGTGCATTTGTAAGAGAGCTGCTATATGTATTCAGAGATGAGATAAGTCTGGTATCCACTCAGTTCTCAGGTGTTCAGCCGCATACATGTACAGACCCTTCTTGCTTAGTAAACAGCATTAATTTTACATAAATAAATGCAGAGAACATTACAGTGGATCATAATGCTACACATATGCTTAAGAGATTTAATCCATAGTTCACAAAAATTAAAAACATTTCTTTAAAGGCTTAAATAATGTTTCTGTGAGATAAACACTAAATTTTATTTATATGGTGAGAGAGAGATACCAGGTGACAACAGTTTCAGACTTGCTTTAGGAGCAGGTTCCTGTTAGTGCAATTAATGTAGTTTTGTTTTCTCAACCACTGTACCTAGTGACTCTCAGAAATGTGGACTTGGGTGCTTTATTCTCAACCTGAGACTTTAGAATTAAAGTGTCTTTGTTGAATTGTCCTACTTTGAAGACAGTCTTAATGCCAAACTCGATTTCTGTATTCTTCCACTGTAGCCTTGGTCCCTATAAACTACCAAATATATTCCTTCTTTTCACGTGTTCACCTGCTAAATTTTCTTCATTCATGGATTGTTTGACTTATCAGTGAATTGAGAACATGCTGTACTGTAATTTTTTCTTTAATCTGATACTAATTTTTATTCTTGCATGAAGATGGCTTGTAACCATTTTGTGTCTTATCTTCTCCGTATCCATCATTACCCTTTAAAATGTTTAACTGGCTAATGTGTCTTACCAGTTGCTTTGCCACTTCATAGCTATAAAAAGTCCTTGAGGCTTCCAGTTGTACATGCTTGTAAGGGATATTAGCAGTATCACTCATGCGTGTCTATCAAAATGAGGCAGCTCAGGTTTCCATGCATGTATCAGCCCTTCATAATACTGATTTTTGTGTTTTCTTCACACAAGAGCAAGCTGCAGTAGCTGTTACTCCTGTTCTTTAAAGGACAATGAGCACGTAAACTGGTACTGTTTAATTTTGTAAGATAATACCAAAGAGACTCCATACCCAAACCAACTTTAAAGCAACGGCATTTACAGAATGCTTCCTGCAGCTTCACTGAAACATCAGGAACGGGTATCCCTATTTGTATTTTAGCACAAAGAATATTAAGCATTTATATTTTGCTTATGCATCTTCAAAGTGCATTACAGTACTGACTTCTATTCTACCTATGTAAATCACTAGCAGGCTGTGGGAGCTTGATATTTCTGCTATGTAGCAACTTGTTACTTCCAGCAAATGATGTACATTTATTTTGAATAAGGAAACAATTTTTCAAATTTATTTTCAAATATATAGTACTCTAGCCATCTTCAGTAGTATATAGTTTGACTAGAAAACTTTTCAGTATTTTTTTTCTTTTTTCTTCAACGTGTTGTTTAAGGAAAAGAAAACAACTTATTGAGTGTACAAGAATTTTAAGTATCCTGTGACAATTGTAGAAAACTGGAAGCTAAAAGCTTCCTTGGCCCGGTCACTCACTGATCCTCTGTCCTTGTACTTATCACTGCCTATCAAATCCAGTCAACTCAGTGAAACACAGGCAAATCTTTTTGAATTCTAAATGCCTCCTCAGAACAGAGACCTTTCTTGAATATGTACATTACCATAGCTAGCTCATCCTGTAAGGTGTAACACATCACTGCATTGATCTATCAGTTTAAATATATTTCTTCAGCTAAAGTGCTGAGGAAATAGAGCTATGACCAGCCCCGATGGAGATAAACTCATAAGTCACTGGGGCTTTCTTTGAAGGTGAGCCTTCATTAGCACAAAAAATTTTGTCAGTTGAGACCTGACACTTACCCTCTGTAGAATTAGGTCAAAATCATTGCTCATATTCTTTTCAAATAGCAGTAAATTATTTTAATGTAGATCAGCAATTTAGAGATGTCAAAGTATGTCCCTTCTTCTGGCTTTGTGAAGTGCATTTATACAAAATCTGCAATTACTATGTCTACATTATTAGTTGTAAAATTTGAGGTTAACTGTTACACTGTTTGGGTGAGTGAAACTAAATCTCTCTGCATGATCTTGACAACAATACTGTTCCTTTTCTGAGTCACGCTGATTGAATTCATTAGTTAAATTCCTGTGTAGCCGCACCAAGAACAGGCAATCTTGCTGTATAGTTATTTTGCCATATAATGTTGCCATAGTCTTACATGATTTGTTATAAGTGTTTCCTGGAAAACTGTATATGTAATAAGTGTGATTATTTCTTGTGGATTTTGTATCAGGGTGACCCTGGTTCTTCTGCTGCAGGAATCAAGGTAATGTGCTTTTAAAGCAGTTGTGAAGGTAGAAGAGGGGTGGTTGGTCCATGTTACTTTGCAGTGTCACAGACACTGTGGATATCATTAATGTTATGATTTTCTATATCTTTATCTTTAATTCATTTATTCAGATCTCATCTTTCATCTGTTTCCTTTAGGGTGAACCTGGTGAATCCGGACGGCCTGGACAAAAGGTATTACTTGGAATTGTTCAGTTTTCCTTTTCTGTTGGATTTGTGATAAACGATGTTACATCAATGTTACCCCTGGTCCCTGTACTCAGATTAGCCCAAGGCTGTACAGTTTAGCTGGCCAAGGCCTGTACATATTTGGTGTATGTTCATTTTGTATTTTAAAAAAGCACAGGAATGATGATACTAATTAACATGAAAAGTGATATTAGACTAACCCACCTTCCCTTCTAGCCACAGCACACTTCTTGTATTGAAAACCTATGCAGTTGCAGCCGGTGAGACTAACAAAGAATGGCTCTGTTCCTTCAGTGATCACAAGCTAACCCTGCATGTTTGACTGACTATTAACCTTCAGACTATGGTACATTATTACATCTCATTAGGAAGAAAATAAGTATTGACTAGAATCTTTTTTCACATGTACCTGTTAGGGAACAAAATAAGGATTGACTAGAATCCCTTTCATATATTCCTGTAAGGGGAATCAAACTGTCAGAGGCATGTGGTATGTTTGGAAGGACATAGACCAGGTAATGCTGCTCTGTTCTTCCTTCCAGGGGAAGAAATGCCCCTGGGTGCTGTGCGGCTGAGGCTGCTTCTGCAGTAAAGGTTCTGCAGGAGTTATAATGACTCTGTGCTGCATGAGGCCATCTGAAGCTGGGGAATTTGCTCTTTGAATCCGTAGTACATCAAACAGTAAATGCTGTGCATTCAGCTCCCTTTCATGAGAGTAGGAGGCAGGTCCTGCAGGGAGAGCAATGACACAATGAGAAAACCAGATTTTTTGAATTGCAATATTTGGTTTCCCTTGAGAGCCATTGGTACCATTCTTGCCTCTTACAATATTGAAAATTAGCCACTGCTGCCAGAGCGGAGCAGAGTCCAACTGCAAGTTCAGGTAGCAGATATTCCAGACAGACAATCAAGAACTAAAATTCTATATAATGAATGGCAGTACAACCGTTTTCTAATACTCGAGGTCTTTTGGTGACTAAGCAAAACCCCAAACCACATATAAATAAGAAATAAATAAGAAATTAAGTCTTTTTGTTTGAAAATTATAACTGTCATCAATTGTAGGATACTAAACAAAGACTATTATGGTTGAAAATGCAGTTCTTTAGTAAAATACAGTTTTAATTAGGAGAGGTAATCAAAGTTGTTTAAAGCTGTCTAATCTACGGAGTCATTTGGTGTGTGCATTCTGCATTGCATGCTTTGCTTGGGTAATAAACCAGAAAATGCACTTAAGAGCCTGTGGAGATTCATACTGTCATTAGGTGGCTGCCATGGAGGCAAAACTAGCAGTGATTTATCAGCAGGCTCCTCGATCTCAGTCCCCGGGCACTCAGGTTTGATCTCATTTAGGCAGCATGGGTGAGTGAGGGGTACGCAGTTCAAACTTTCTATAATCTCAGCTTCTTGTTCACACCAGGGGGGGCTTAGTGTGTTCTTTCCATTCACATCATAAGCTTCCACTATGCCATGTTCATGTCCCAGCCCAAACCAGCAGCTCCTATAATGCGCTTATGCAGCATGCCTTCTCCAGACAGATGCCCCACGTCTGCTGCTCTGCACCCCTGCTTAGCAGGGACTTGTTACCCCACCAGAGATTGGGGGGGGCTCTTTTTCCAACTAGAGGCATGTCTCTGCCATCTATGTCATCTGAATACTTTTCCCTCTTCCTGAATACTTGTCCCATTCCTATTTCCTTCCTGTATCTTCTTTTCTTCCTCTCCTTCTAGTTGTTCCTTATCCATCTTCTAAGGACAGATATATATTGAGCTGCCCACCTGAATATTATTTACATGAAATGAAATGAGACAGTATTTTGGCAATCTGACAAGGCTGCTTTGTGCCATATTGTGTGATTGTGTGCAGAGGTGATAGGATGACCTGCAGTGCCAAGCTGAACATTATGAAAGAGTTAGTATACAGCTTTGGTTTCCTTAAAAATATTTCTTCCCATAAATTGTACTCAGATATTAGGAAGAGTCCAGAAAAGAAAATATTATGCATTCATCTACAATACCATTTGTAGGTAAGAAATAGTGATTTATTTAATTGTGTTTCACATTGTTTAATGTATCTTTGAGGGGCATTTTAATTGTTTTAGATTGGGACTCTGAACTGGCTTTGCTGGATTCTTTCTGCTTGTTATGTGTGAGTCTGTGGGGCTTACCTCTGTCCCAAGACTAAATAGTGACCTACCGCAGCAATACTATTATATTATCAGTTATAAATATTCAAATGCTGTGCTTAGAAGTGAAAAACAGTGTCTCCACAATTAGATGAGAAAAGTTCATGGTTGTAGTTTTGTATGTATGGCCACGCAAAAAATGTTTGGAGTTAACATTTTGTTAGTGCAATAGAGGCCTTTTAAAGGATTATTCTTTTGCAAGTGATAACCCATTTTCTGCTTTAGAAAGTGTTAGTGAACATACCAAAAAATATTAGTGTCTGTTGAAAATGGCATCCTAGCCTCTGTTCTTCTATCTGATTTTATAGTTAATATATTGAGACTGGAATCTTTCCTGTGCTTTTAGGCAATTTGAACAGTTAGAATTTTGGAGAAACTAAAATGCACAAAGATGCTGTTATCAGATCCTTCTATACCACTTGAAAATCACTCCATTTGGTAAAGTGATTTACAGCCTGTCTATTGTGTCTTTCAGTTTGTGGCAGAATGTAATTTTGTTATGAACATTTCAAGTCTATTCAATATTACTGCCTCAAAGAAGTGTTTTTGGGTACAGTAGTTTGATGAACATCTATCTTATGTATACATGTATTTATGTTTGTGTATGTGTACATTTGTTTATGTGAGTGTAGGAATGTATGTAAGCATGTGTTTACACAGACATGTAAGATATTTTAATAGCACAATCTGTATGAATCAGCCCAAACCACAGAGTTGAAATCTGTATTTCTATAAAGCTCAGGAGTGTACAAAATCTGGGATTATAGTTCAATTCATTATAAAGGTAAAAGTTGACTTCAGAGTTCAAACCTAAGCTTCCAGAAAGTTCAGGGAATATTCAGATCCAAAGTGCTGGTTAGAATCCACCTCTATATTAAAATAAAATCTCCAGCCTTTAAAATAATGATTTCTTCACATGTTATTGCTCTTTTTTTCCTCTTCATCATCTTTATATCCCTGGACAACATTTTTCCATTTAGCTGATATCTCAAAATGACCATTTGTGAGAATGTTGTCATTCTTGTCTTAGACTAATTTCAACTTAATTTCAAAATTAATACATTCAGTTTTGAATACCTGTTAAAAAATTACCCTTGCAAATGCAGTTCTGTAGCTCTTTAAATTGCAATTTTAAATAAGCAAGGCTTTTCTGGGTAAAGCAGTAAAAGGTTACACTCCCACTGTCCTTCATGGCACCGTGTATATTCATAGATAAATAGCAAGCTCTGAAATGATGTTATGGATAGCTCCATAAAATTGATGGCCCAGTTATAATTATGCAGTCCTGCTTGAATCATGCAATTTAAACTAAGCTCTTCTGAATTGCTTTGTAGCTAAGTCAGGCAGTTACACAGCACAATATCTAGCTCAGAGTTGGGAATGGAACAGAATTAAACATCTGTTGTAAGTATGGAACTTAAATGACAGTGTGTAAAATGAACCAGTGCTGCTTGTTTTCTTCCCTTTTGCTGAAGGCTAAGGAGAATTCATATTTGGCTTTACTGACATGGATTTTCAGTCTAGGTGTCATCTTCACATTCAAGGTTCCCAGAAGATACCTAAGTTCTTAACACAACTCTTACTCATTGTACATTTAAGACAGTCAGATATTTTGAAAATATCGGTCCTGCTGGAGCTGACCAGCAGTCATTCATGCTCTTTTATCTTCCTGCACAATTTACAGGGGTGTTCGCTGGATAGTGACCATAACTGAATAATGTCTGTAATATTATGTAATTTTCCCATGTAGGGTGAACCAGGTCTTCCTGGGCTTCCTGGACTCCCTGGAATAAAGGTAAATAAACTTTGTATCTGTTGTATTGGGGGGACATCACAAAGAGGGCGAACTGCAAGAATTTGGCTCAAATGGACTTGCTGTACTTGTCTTACATCTTCTGAGTCTGTGGTATTAAACTAGGAGTTGGCATGGAAATGTTTCAGATGGAAAATTGATTAAGTGTCTATGAGTAGGCAAACAGTGTATCTTACATTATAATGTCAGTAGAACATTGCATTCTAGGTTTGGGGTTTTTTTAAAATCTAAAATAGTAGAGGGTTTTATTTTTTTTTTTTATTTAATGGAAGAGTCTTGTCATCAAAGTTTTATTTGGTTTCCACTTTGATGTGTGCTTTCCAGTAGCAATAGTCTACTGAATTTACCAAGCCTCCAGCCAGAGAACTGCATTAATTATACACAGGATGTGGAGAACTGGTTCTGTCGACAAAAATACGCTGTGCTCCATTACACAGCAGTGATTTCCACTGACAAGTCAAAATGTTTTAGTAAGACTCTTGTCAGTATAAGGTACAGTCCCTGACCCAATACCTGGTTTAGTCTCTGGCTTCCAGTTTGTCTGGAATCTTTAGGCAAGTTGATTCAAAAGACACGTGGTTGGTTGAGTTCTACGTAGTTGCATTGGGAATTGCAGACACTTGTGCAGTTTGAGCTATAACTGTATAATTCTGCACAGAGCGAGTGAATTCACATATCCTGAGTGAGTACAGATTAGAATGATCGCTTTTCCTTCATGGAAAAGACTGTTCTTTCAGAAAACAAAATCTTTGCATTCCAGCACGGGCCTGTGTATGCCTTGAGGAGACAGTTTTTATAATTTCTCCCTCCCGTAACAAGGAGGATAAGTCAGAGACTAAATTCTTGTCCATTGTGGTAGGGTTCAGGATTTATGTAATGGAATGTAATATTTGCAGCAGTTTTCTTAAGGGACCTGTGAATTGCCACAGCATTGAAGCATAATGTCCCTTCTGTGTTCCTAATGAATTACGGGCAGAATTGAATGTGCATATTAGAGTTTGTGTGTTGTAGCAGCTGAAAATACAGTTCCCAGGGAGGTTGTTCGTTTTCTGCAATACTGAATCCTATACTGACTAGTGAAGATCATGTAAGAAGAGAGTCTTGTGTGGTTAAACTATTTTTATAAGGACCTTTGGCAGCAATCCCTATTCTATTTACTTTAACTGTGAGCAAAGAGTAGCTCAGTTGAAGGTCATTGGGGCACTTGCCTGGGGCACTCATCCTGGGAACACATGCCAAAAGCAACTGGAGTTGTGGCTGGTCTTTGGGGTTTCCATCTTCATGCAGACCTTGCATGTCCATGAATTTAACCAATAAATAAAAAAGTCTACATCTGAGCGTCTGCTCTGGGAAAATTATTTGTTGGCAGTAAGGCTGGCTCAGAGGGGCAGCTTTTGAAATCACCTGAAAGGCAAAAAGTGAAGTGAAAAATGGATGAAGTGCGGTAGTTTTGCCCAGTGAAACTTGTTTCCGAATTCAGTGGGTACAGTGGAAAAACAGTGCAGTTGCCTGCAGAGTAAAATGGAATCATTTGGTCAAATATTAATCATTTAGGGAAGTGCAGTCTTCTATTTAAAATCTAGTCCAGAGGGAGACTGGTGGTGTTTCAGTGAAGAAATTTCATCTAGTGCAATTCTGCGTTGAGGTGGCTGTCTGCGCCATAGATGGTGACAAGCAAGCTAGTAGAATGTGCACAGGAGAGAGCAAAGCACATCTGGTCACATCAGGCTTACAGGATGGGTGTTGTTCAATTCAAGGCATTCAACTCTATGTAATTAAGCAGTCTGTAGAAAAAAACCTGGATATTTCTGTCACTGAAAGCTATGTCTGTGGCATGAAAAGAAGTAGCAGAAACCAGAGAATGGCTGGAGTTAAGACAATGGACAATCCTCAGCAAAGAAAAAGTAGTATTTGCCCCCTTTTCTCACCCTCTGTTTTAGCTAAGATTTATGTCCCACCATGGGAAAATCATCACATCAATTTCCAAAAACAACATCAGCATTATCTTGTGGAGAAACAAAGTTCCAGGGAACTGGTGTTGATTGAAGTTACTTTGGAATAGCAGTGACAGGATGAGAAATTTGAACATGGAGGAAACCCAATTGTCTGGATTTGCAATCACTTGGTGCCATCATGTTGTTACCACACAAAACAGAGAGGAATCCTATTTGTAGCAGTGACTTCCTTATGGTCTTTTTTTTTTCCTTTTTTTCTCTTTTTTTTTTCTGTTTTTCTTTTTTTCCTCTCTCTTTTTTTTTTCCCCTGATCGATCCTTGTTGTTGATTACAGTATTTTCAAAGATTTCTCAGGACTTTATAAAACTCTCCAAGATAATGTCTTTGCTATTCTTTTAATAGTGATATGCAGTGATGGTATGTATAATGTGAAAGAAATAGTACAAACCTCTCACAATGTTGTTTTGACATCTAGGAACTTGTCACAATATGTAAGTTTCCATAAGGGAAGTTTTTCCTAGCAAACGGATGACAACATTCTTGTGAATTTGCGTGCCAGCCCAGTAGCTGTTGGCAGAGATTTTTCAGACTGTTTCCAAACTTTGTGAGAGGTAAAGAAAAGTAGATCAAGATACAGGAATATTCTACTCATAGAAGATTCCTGGATGTAGTTCTTAAATATTAAATAGTAAGTTCCCTTTTCTTTAAATCTCTTAGTTGAACTGAAATTTGCTTCCTTGTGAATTAATCTCTGTGGTAGCAGAGTGTATTATGAAATGTTTTAGGTAACTGTAAACATACATAGCACTCTTTACACATGCTAAACCAACCTATGAAAACACAAATGCCATGCCAGGCAATGGACCATATCTGTCCAGCTACATCTCATATTTCTTCTTATGGTTGAAGAAGCTTCCCAAGACATTCAGTCCAGTGTGCTTGAACATACATAAAGGATTAATAGATACTAATCACTGAGAAAGTTTCAGCTTCTTGTAATGCCATTTCAATTAATTAATCAATGTTTCTGGGAACCTGTTAGGACTTGGTTGAATGTGATACTGGAGTCTGAATGAGCAGCAACATTGGATGGACATGCAAGTATCATATCTGAATGCAGAGTATGCAGCAGGGTCTTTTATTACTTACTTTTCTAGACCCATTCACTATGCACATGCGGATGTTTTGAGAGTTCTTCCTGTTCCTTTTTGATCTCTCCTTGTCAGTTGGTGCCATGGAGGAAACATAAGTGCAGTTAGTTGTCTCCAAGACAGTGAAGAAGCTGTCTATGACAGACTGGAGAAACGTTACTCAAGCACCTGTTGCTGTTTAGGAATGGCTGGAAACTTAATGAGCCCCTGAATGTGTTCCACCCTGTCACTTGGGAAGCAAGTAAGGCACCTAAACACAGAATATTAACTCATCACTCTGCTATCCCTGAACTGATGCCAAGCAGACACAGAAGCCTGTCTGTGAAACACAAACTTCATATATCTGTTTTATCTCATAACTTTTGTGGGAAGATACATACAAAGCAGCACTTGCTTACTGTAATGTAATGCATACCCTTATTCATTCTAATGTCAGACATCTCTCAAATCCATTGCATTGCATTTTCTGGAATTTAGTCTGTACAGTTCTCAACTTCTTCACTGAGTGAGAAGCCTTCACAGAACACAAGCCTCTTCTCAGTAGCAACACTTTATGCAAGATCTAGATTTTCAGTGACATTCCTGGCATTTGTCCGTCAGTTTTTTAAACAGATACTGAACCAAAGCTTATGAGTGCATATAAATTTTTATTTTATCCTGTTCAAGCAAACAGAACTGCTGAATGATTTGACATAAGGAAAGACCGGCTTCTTAGCCTTTCTGCTTTTGAGAGGTAGGGAAAGCTTTCTGTATTTTAAAATCCAGTGGAACTGGCTGATTTAATAGACTTGCCAGTATGCAACATCTTGTATCTTTCTGTACAATTACTTTGGGTTGAATTCCCTGGGGCTGTGCTTGAGCAAGGTTTCAGAAGAACCTGGATAGGGATATGGGAATTTGAATCACGTTTATGTCCTTTTTCTTTTTGTGAGAGCAAAAACAGTTTTAATTTTCTTCTGTACTTAAATTTCTTTTTTTTTTTCTGTACCTACTCAGAGATCTTACCCTGTGACTTTCCTAATTCCGTGCAAAGGCTGAAAGCCTCTCTGCTCCACAGAAATTATTTTTTAAGCTCTAGAAGTGTTATTACTACTTTCACCCAGTTAGTCCTGTTACAAAAGAGAACTTTCAGAGAAAATGAGAGACAGAATTTTCTAGCTGGATGCACAGAAGTTAATGTCCTGTTAAAACTCTTGTAGAAAAGAGAGCAACTGTTGTTGAAACTTTTGTGTTTAGATATTACTCTTATAATCTGGCAGCAAAATTAAAGGAAATCTGAAGTAAATGGTAGCTCTAAGCATTTTATTTTGGAGTCAATGCCATTCACCATCTACAGGAAAGTTCTGCAAATTCCCTTTTTCTCACAGGAGTTCTTAGGAAGGCTGTGCACATTTACCTAATGCATTTTTTCTTTTTGATATTTCCATTCTTCTTCCTCTTTTTCTTCCTTGTCAGTCACTGTTAACAGGAAGCCTGCAGGGCCTGTCTCTCTCTCCATTTTCTCCAGTACTCAGATATTCTTGCCCAGGCTTCAGTTCATTTTTATCCAGTAGGTCCCCATATTCAGAATTCTTTCTAGCCTGGACTCAGGAGCTGGAAAGGACCGGCTGACTTTGTGACAGGCACCTCCAAATCCTGGATACAGAGATGTGCTGAACACATTAACTGCAGCAATTGGAATTTGAGGGAATTAATTTCTCTCTGATATGCACTTGCCTTAGCTGATATATATATATATATGGAAATATTAAAGTGTGGATAAATTTCCAACCTTTCATTACTCACATACAGTGTTCTTGAAAGCGGGTCATCTGCCTGAGCAGAGGGAAATGTGTAGTGTAGTATAGGTTAAATACTGAGTAGTAAACTATAAGAATGCATGTTTTGGGTGCAAATGGGAACTGATCTAAAAATAGAGGACTTAATATTTGCATTTGGTGGGCTGTTTTTCAGAAGTAGCTCTGTGCATGGGTGGATAAAATACATTACACGGTTGTGCAATTCATTTTGAGTATTCACTTTCCAGAGTGGATGTATATATGCAAACATATATCTGTATGTATATGGTTACACATCTTTGTTCCTTCATTCCTAGCTCTCTGTTTTCCATGTTTTACGGTGGTAATCGCTTCCATAGGGTAAACATGTAATTTCCCAGAAATAATTTTGAGAATCAAGGCCAGAAAATGAAATCATCATCGACATTGGATGGTATGCATGTGTCAGGAGTATTTACTGGAGCATTCTTCAAGATATATGCAGTTCTTATTAATCTGTCAGAAACTATATCCTCCAAATCATGAAAACTCTCATTATCTGTCCTGGAAAAAGCTAAAACATAAGTAACTGAAACACAAAATGTTGTTTCCTCTAAAGCTATTACTAGCTGGAAGATTGAGCTTCACAGCATATGTTTTATGACATAGTTTAATTTTTCTTTGTACAACAACAACAACAAAAATCCAAATCTAAAATTTTGAAAATAGTTGAATAATTTGACAGTCCATCATCCTGCTGTTTTGCAAAATCAAGAATTTTGTCATCCACAAAGAAAACGACATCAGTAATATGAAAGTATTTTTTTGCCTCAAATACATGTTTTTATAAGGTCAGAAAATGAGGGCATGCCGTTAAGTTCTTTATCTTTCAGAGTAGCAATAAAAATTTGTGAGATTTGTTATCTTAACTGTTTTTTAAAGAAAACAATATGAGGCCAGACTCTTCATCATTTAGCAGTTCAGTCGCTGCGAAGAATTAAAAATTGGGTGCTCATTACAAAAAGTTTCTTTATTCTAATCCTCAAAAGTAGTTATCATGCTGACTTGCATTATAATTAGCCTTTAAGTAAAAAAGTCCATTATATGATCAATGCATGCAGAATTAATCAGAATTATTACTGGTTCTGTTAGTACCCTCCCAAAGCAACATACTTGCTAAGCAGACAGAACTTAAAAGCAAGGCGAAAATTAGGCTCACTAAAAAGCAATATATGTCATGCAAATAGGGGCTTGTTATGAAGCTTCAGGATTTTAGCCAGGTTGTAAGGTTTTACTTCTCTAACTCTAAATGAATCATAAAGACTAAATACACATTTGGAAATTCTAAACCACAATTGTTTTTCTAACTTTAGAGACTGATTAGGGAGTAAAGATATTGTTTCAAATGCGATGAGTGAGCCAGACAACCTGTTTTAACTGGCAATTTCTGGAGCCAATTCTGAAGTGATGTGAAAAGCCTTAAGAAAGACCTTATAAAATGGGGTTAGGGTTTTTTTTAATCAGATTTCCTAGCACCTTGTTCATTTCCTTCTTAGGAGCTGAATACTCTAGCGTTCCTGAGAGCAAAATTCCCATGGACATCAGGCTATATATAAAGTCCCTCTAATGCCCTTCACAGTGAAAAAGTACTCTCTGACTTGTACAGTCTAAGGCCAGCTGAATTTCTGAGAAATTCACTGGAACTAAGTGCTGCAAACAGAGGTAGGGCATGAGCAAGCACGGCTTCATCAACCACCATGAATTGCTCTGTTCCAGGCTCCTGAGAATTTAGCCCTCAGTCCTCTCCAGAGCGCAGGAGTTGCAGTATTTTGGTTAGATAGCAACCTCAGAAATTAAGTTTTAGGGCAGCAGAGGGCAACTTACAGAAAATCAACACAAGCAACAATGAACCAAATCAATTTAGTATAACTTCATATCTGTTCTCCAAATTGTCTTACATCTGGGTTTGGGGTTTCTTTTGCTAGCTCTTCTATGTATCTCCACCTTTGCAGGATTCTTTCAGTAGAGTTAGGCAAGGAAAAGGCATCATACTATTTTGTTTTAAATATGTCTACAAGGGAGCCAGGGTAACACTGAAGACAAGCATACCTTGGTCTCTTTATGTGATTAAAATGAGGACCCTTCCATGTCAGTGCTTGTCAGAAAGGACACTTTGGGGTCTCCCAAGGTCTGTGACTCCTGAAGAATTTGCAGGCTGGCCCATTCTTGTCAGACACAAGAATTTTTGGAGAAACATGAGATCTATAGGCTGGAGTTTGGAAGCTCCAAGCCTGTCCAACGCTGTGTGTTCAAGCGTGGTCATGGTTTTCCTTAAGCCCACACAGTTGGGTTTTCTGTGTATGGAAAAGGTGGGGTGGATCCACCTTTCCAGAATCCTCCATTCTGGATTGGAGGACATTCTGGATGCTTTGGCATGGTTTGCCAGCTCAGAGGTGTGCACACACAAGTCCTGATCTTCTTGGTACATTCAGACTTCTAAGAGAATGCCGGGGAAAGGTGTGTGTCCTGCCTTGTGGCACACCTGCCAGTCAGCCCAGGAGGTCCAGAACTCCCATGGTCTTGGCAGACATTGAACAAAATATTCCAGGACCAATGAACTATGTAATAAAGGTAAGAGTTTGACATTTAAATTTCTCTGGCTAATTCTAGTGCATAGCACTAGATAAGAGTAAGGATGGAAATTACATTACTCCTTTCAAATTCATGGACTAAAGGTTGGTTTAGTTGCATTTCTATAGCATAGAGAACATAATATAGTAATCTCTTGTAGCTGAGATAGGAAGGTGACGCTGAGACTTACAAGTAGGATAGTAATTTCAGAAATGGAAGTGAATTTATTTCATTGTTGCAGGAAAGTTGGTGCTTTGGGTGCCTTCCTGTAGCACAGGTTTCTTTTTTAGGCAAACATTGATCTGGATGGGAAAATGTGTGTTATAGTCATTAGAAGAATAATTGCAGAAGGAAGAACCTTCTGTGGGAAAACAGTGTATCCAACAACTACTGTTCTCTGATGATTGCTTGTATCAGCACAGAGCTGTGTATTTCAGACACTGAGAGTGGATTAGTTCTGTCTGTGAGAACAAAGTTTCAAATAGTGCTAGTGGTGTGTGTCTCATCTGTGCAACGAAGGCTAATTCTGACCAAATATAGTATTTGAACTACGTTGTGGATAAACATTTGCCAAATTAGAGGTGTTTCAAACAGCAGTCAGCATTTCAAATGGTATTTCAACTGTTGCACCTTTTTTAAGCCAAGTTTTAGCCACTTATGGGTTCCATAAAACTTGAAGATGACAGTGAGCATGAACTTAAGTGCATCTTAGGGTTAACCTCTAATATCAAAGCTAGTCTCTGCCTCAGCCCATAAATGCTTTGATCATCATAAAACCAGTTATGAATATGTCTAGATAATAATCCTCATGAAACTTTGACTATCCTCTGAAGTAAATTTCAAGGTGGCTTTTTAATGTTAAATTTTGAGGAAGCTCACATTATGCTGAATGTACAGCATGCCATTATAGGGCCCTTTTATGGTTCAGACATTTTATGATAAGAGGTAAAAATGAACATTAAAATTGTTTGTGAATAGCACTATATAATTTGCCATCTGACCCACTAGTATTTCTACAGACAACACATGTTAGAGGTAGTCTCTTAAAATATCAACATATGAAGCCACTAAAAATTATTCTTTAAATCTTAACACATCACTTCTGTAAACTGGATGAAATTCACAAGCTTGCTGATTTTTTTTAAATACCAGTCTGCCTGTGTTGTGATTAATACAGATTGTTCCAAGTCCTAAAAGTAGATGAAGTTTGAATGCTGAAATTTGTCTTGTTGACATCCTGTGCAATGTGGTGGTTTCTAAGCAGTGATTTCCTAAGTGTACCAAAGGGTTAAAGTAGAACAAGCAAAAGAGCCATCACTTGCTGATGGCTTTCTGTACAGCTGCTAACAATATTTCAAATGAGGGAGTTCCTTACCTTTCTTTCAAAACATAACTGTTTAACTCCTCTTTCCAGATTTTTCTATTCCTTGTCCCAGCTTTGGCAGGCAAAGAAGTTTGTGGTAGATTCTTACTAGATAAAACTTGGATATTATTATAAGAAGTTGTAGGGAGATGTTTAGAAAAGTATTGTAAATCTCGGTTACTCTGATTCCTTCCATTCCTCTCAGCATCTCACAGTAGTTTTGAACAAATTCTGAGTTCATTTAAGCAAGAGATTTAAGAACAGGAGGTGCTTCAGTGAATGCCAGAGCCACAATGTTCTCAAACCGAAGTACAGTTATGAACGAGCCTTCAGTCTTGCTTTCCTGCACCTATGTGCCAGCTAAATCATAAAGGTCATATATTTACAACAAAAAGCTAAAACTCTTAGTCCTTCATTTTCTAACCACATTCCTCTATGGCTCTGGAATCTTGTTTGTGTGATGGACTAATCATAATGGTCTCTCCCTTACCTTTGTGTAACAGGGACACCAGCATGCCTTTCTGAGAGGGAGATGTTTTCTTTACATTTCACATGTCATTGACAGTGTTAATTTTGATAGATTCCTTTTTTTTTTCTGAGTGGCACAAAAGATAGCATAAAGCATGAAGTCGGCAATATTTGCAGAATATAATGGCAGGATACAAGTGGTAAGAGGAATGGGCATTGCTTCTCATGTAAATATTACTCTTCTGAGTAACTGAGACAGAAATGCCAGAAACAAACTTGATACAGTTGTTACCTCCACTAACTTTGAATGTTGCAGAAGTAATACCCAGTTGAGCATTTTACCTAATGCCTTATGCTGTGGATACACTCAAGAGATTTGAAATATTAGAGAAGACATGGCTTAGTTTTAAATCATCCAAACATGTTGTCTTTTTACTTAGAAGCTTAGTTCAGATGGCAAATCAGATCTGTCTTTTAATCTACTTATGCTTAGTAGCAGCATAGAGGGAGAATTGCATGGTTTTTTTGATGTAGCCAGGTTTTAACTGCTGCGGTTTGTTTCATGTGTGATAAGAATACAGTGTTGGATCATGTTCAACTTGGCATCCACCACAGCCACTGCGTCTCTCTCAGCAGAGCTGCTACTCAGACAATCAGTTCCTAGTCTCTACTAACACACCACTTTTTCCACTCCACATTTGAAAACATTTTAAAACTGTGCCATGTAAGACCTGTATTCTACTTATCCTGATTAAGCCACCAGCTTCTTTCATTATCAATTTCACTAGCTTTGGCAAAGCATCTTTTTCTTACCTCTTTAGAGATTTTGGGGGAAGGTGGGGTTTCTTCTTGGACTTTGGCCAGAAGTTTTCTTGTGGTATGCAACTGGTATAGTCCTGAGCAAAAAGCAAGAATTTGACTCAAAAGCTGTGCATCAACCTCTGAGTGACACTTCTAAGCCTTACCACTGAAAAGATTAAATCAAGTAGGCACTGCATATTTCTTCTGCCTGAAGTCATAATAAGCTGGCCAAGAAATTAGCCCTGGCAAAATTCAATATTATAACAATATAGATCTAATGAGTACCTTCTCATTCTAAAATAAATTATTGAAGCTGCATTGTTCTTCATTTACTGACATTTAAGTGCTTCCATCTGCAATGACAACCTTATGTTACTCTTGCTGGTGTGCAAGACTTATATAAACTGTAAGGGTTCTTTTGTATGAAAGCAAAAAAACCCCACATGCTTCTCTGTGACATGTTTGTCTCAGTTTATTTCTTTGTTGCCATATTTTCAACCATGGCCAGCTGGAACTTCATGTAAGAAAGCTCATTATTTTTTGTATTTTTTTATAATCTAAATTGGGGTCTTTGAGTGCTTTCTGTGGCCCTCAGTATAGCCACATGAAAGATTTCTCTGGTTATAGGTTTGCTTTGAACTGTTAATGATGGATTGCTGATGAGAGCACAGATGAATGTGCAAGAATACTTCATAATTTGCTCGCCCTGTGCAGCATACCTGCATTTCTAAGGAGGGAAAGAGGTGAAGAGAAATATTATTCAACTGCTCCTCTGCACTGTCTGTATGTTGTCAGTAATGGTATCACTACAGGATTATGACACATCTTTCTTTTAGCTATTTGAAAAGGCATTTGATGGGTAATTTTTAAGTTCAGGGATATTGTTAAAAGGCTAATAAATAAGTATTAATTGCGTTACACTGCTGATTTTAAAATTTATAATAGCTTGTGGGCATATCTTCTTGATTCAAATTTATGTGGAAAAAATGCAAGATTAATTAGCAGGAAACCTTATTCAGGAGAGTTTGTGAAGGAAAGCATATGGCTTATTAATCTTCCATTGTCCCTCTTCAGGCACAGAGACAGATAAAAAAATAGGGCCTTACTCAATGGCTCAGTGCTGTTTCTGCTGCAGCTCTGCTTGATTCCTGCTATTTGTCTGTTCTGTTTGTACAAATGAATGTGAAGGAAGGGGACAGAACACAGAGAGAATGAGGAGAGCTGTGGCTCATTCCCAGCTGTTCACAACCAGAGATGTCTGGGTGCAGAGAACTGAAGTATTTTACTGTCAGAGTGAGGAGGGAGAATACCATGGTGCTTCAAGTCTCTGACTTGAAAGGGGTTTTAACACATTACAACAGTACCATCTGGCCTCTCCATTTGTCATTGCTTTATCATGCACTTACCATGTCTGCCCATCTATTCATGTGCTGCAATAGAAAGCTACACGTGACTGAAATGAACTGTCCCTTTCTAAGTTTTGGAATGCTCAGAACCCTCTTCCTGCCTTCAGACTTGCTTTGATTAGTTGAGTGTGTTACGCTACAGACCAGGTTGCATATTAACAGTCCTTAACCTCATAAAAACCATGTTTGACACCTTCTGCTTCATTTGCATTTCGTGTGCTGTGTGATGGCTTGCTACAAGAATTTATACTGATGAAAGTAATCCATGATGAAAAGTACTTCTGTATAACTGTTGCGTCACAGCTGGACAGCTGTAAGCAATACAGGGGAAAATACTATTCAAAATAAACTAGTGTTACTATAATTACATATTGCTAAATAAATAAACTAACATTCCTCTCGTATTTTTAAAGGGTGAACCAGGTTTCATTGGTCCTCAAGGAGAACCTGGCTTGCCAGGGCTACCAGGAACAAAGGTAAGGGTGGTTGGCCAGCACTCTGATGCGAAGCCCCTAGAGCTGATGTCAAATTCAACTTCCTCAGCAAGTAGTAGAGACTGAGACTGTACTAATGGAGGTAAATGTGGAAAGTCATAGTTAATGGAGCAGTGCTTTGAGATAGATCCATATATATAGAGACATATATATGTATATGTATGTATATATATATATACACATACATATATATGTATGTATGTATGTATGTATGTATGTGTATATATATATATATTGGTACCCTCAAAAAGTTTGAAGGCAGATGTCTCATAACTTAGGTCAGTAAATACCCTTTTTTCATGTTAGAATCCAAAACTGACTTGTTCAAGAGCCAGAATATACATGACTAAAGAAACTATGTTTTCATAAATATGATGTATTTTAAAAAAATGGCTTGAAAGTTTGTGCAGGAATTAGAATTTTGATACTACACACCAGGCTGAAAATACAGATAAAGTAAACCTCTGTTTCTTCTGTTGGCTTTGTTTCTTTGGTCATGCTAAAGACTGCCCAGTATTTTCCATATATGTGTATCTGTTGCAATAGGGTGACAGAGGAGAGGCGGGCCCTGTTGGGAAGGGTGAGCGAGGTGAGCCTGGAGTCCCTGGACCAAAGGTCAGTCTGATTTTATAATGGAAATGTTTTGTTAGTTTTATACCTTATGAATACATCTTTTCCTGCTGAGAAGTAGAACAAAACTTGGTGAGTGAACTTCTAAGTGGAAATGCTGCCAAATACTCTACTTCAGTCTAGAAGACAATGGCAGTTTTGTGTTCACAGCTGTGGAACTGCAGTCTGAATGGACTCTTATTTGGTCTACAAAGTAAAGGCACTACCTACATACACTGTCATGAAATTGGCCTAATTCTTTCCAGCTGAAGTCCTGACCTCCAGGTCCCTAACTTTCAGCATCAGTGTTTGAACTCTTTGACCAGTGTAGCTATTGAATGCAGAGAAAATCCATTTTGCATGCTGTTTTCTAACTCTCTGAGAAAGAGATCAGTCTAACTACATTTTAGTGGTGTCTTAATATTTCCCTCTGTGTCAATACTGTCAAGTTTTTCTTCCCTAATGCATCTTGAAAATAATAAGGCCAATTCTGTGCTCCTTGGCCTGTTAGTTTGTATCCAGCTGAACAGCTGGGAAAAGAAGTTGTGGTAACACTCTATTTTAGTCTCCTTATATTAGAATATTTAACTATCTTCTCTGTCTTTTGGCTATCGTTTCTCGGGGGCTATGGAATGACAAAGGCCATTCCTGAAAACCACTGTTAATGATGCCTGCTGTTTACTAACGCCAATACTACTTTTCCTTTGGAAGGATGGAATCTGTGGCCTTTGCACTCTGGTGTTAAAGAATATATTAATCTGGGCGCTATTAAATTCAGTGCCTTTACAGATTCATTATCTTGGTAATATCAAATGAAGTATTTCTGGTGTTCCATACTGTAGTTAGTCATTACTAATTTCATTTTCTCTGCGCTCCCATTTCTCTATGATTTCTCTCCTATCTTCCTTCAAACAGGGGAAAACAGGTGAACCTGGATCTAGAGGCCCAAAAGGGTCAAAGGTTAGTAGTAAAGAAACTGTCCTTAGTGGAGTAATTAACATGATGATTTTTAGGATCGATTATTTGTAACATTTCAGAGAAACTTCGCTTATCTTTTTAAAAGAACATGTAACAATCTGCAGTGTTCTTTATAAGTGAAATCTTCTGACTTCCAAATTTAGCTATTGAAGTCAAAACTTACGTCTTTTGAACACTGTGATTCTAATCCTTTTTCTGTTATAACATCCATTCCACTCTGCTCTGGTTTTCCTCATGCAACTTGGTTTCTCTCTGTGTAACTGATGTGGGTTAGTCCTCCCACATGCCAGGACCCTACACCTGACTGTGCTATTATATAACTTTGTGGATCCACACTTTGGTGAGTTACGAATCAGTGCTATCCCCAGTACTGCAGGCTGAGATATGATGATCAGAAGTCGTACAAAGGCAAGAGCTGTCAGTTACTTTGCTGTTTTACTACTTAAAATACTCTACTTTGAGTATTTCTATCTATCCACCCGTCTCTCAATAGATATAGCTGGTTCACATATATGGAGAGATAAAATGTATGTTTTTTCTGTTACTTTATCTGCTGTGGAAATTCTGTGCCCACTGGATTCCTTCAAAGTAAAAGCAAAATGAAAATATATTTGTTTAGGCGGTTATTGAGTCTGTCAGAATAAAGGTGACAAGACAATGTAGGCCGGTATGATACTTTTTGCAGTACTTGTAAGGTCCTTGAAGAGTGACCTTAAGTGCTTAAGGAGATGATTAAATAAGTGCCATTTAAGCTCATTTATTCTCACCAGAAAGAAGCATTGGAAAACTAATCAAGGGATTAAAGTATCAGAGTGAGAGTATAAGAGTAAATCAGCCTCTCGTTTGGCTATACTACCTGGGCACCTCCCACAGGTGCCAAAATTATAAAGATATCCCTTTTAATTTCCTTTTTATCAAAAAATTATATACAATTTTCATTTTACCTGCATACCTGTCATGAAAATCTAGCCCACGGAAGTCAGTCTAGTGGTTGAGAACTTCATTTTTTAAAGTTCAGTGGCATGTTCACTTGCTGCTGCCAAGGCAACACTGAAAGGAAAGGCAGATAGCACAACCTTGATTATGCCCTGCCGCCAGCCTGCTCTCCATATGTCTTCATTAGCCCTATGAAAGTTTTCTGTTTTCTATGTGTTTTGTGAATTAGTCATTCTCTGGTGAATTAGTCATTCTTCCATGACTTTACCAAAGTTCTCTAGATTTCAACAGGAGCAAAAGTTGCATTCTTACCCATATTAATTTCAAGTAATATAAAAACATAAGATCTTGCTGTGGAAGTGACTGTGAAATGAATTATGAATGCTGGGTTATGAATGCATATATGTTTGAAATTCCCTCCATCATTTCAAACATACTACTAATAGGAAGAAAAAGCTATGTGTAAGTTGGCAGTGATCTTAAGCCTTTCACAGAAAGGGAGTCAAGAAACTCTAATTCTGACAGTAATGTTGTACTTGTAGGGGAGGCAATGACTCAGAGCGGGAAAGTTGAGAAAGTGGAGTCATGATCACAGAAAGAAAAGTTATACATTTTGAAACACACCTTTGAAGAAGTTGACTGTTTTCAGACTGAGTGATTTAATTTCTCTAGTGTTTCTTCAAGCTTTTGATAATAATGTCATTTAGAAGAGGGACGTTATATAAATTACTGAATTGGTAATCTGTCTTTATTTTGTTCCTCAGTATTTCTTACTCTAAACCAATACAACACTCTAATAATTCACACAGAACTAAGTTCATCATTGTCAAGTTTACCATTACACTGATTTTTCTTTTCATTAAGATCCACATTCTGTTTAGAATGAGAGGCCAGCCCTTTAAACCAGTTTATATAAGAAAACATATTTGAAAGGGAAGAACTACGTGATATATTGTTAAATGGCATATCTGTTTTCAAATATCATTTTTACGTAGGGTGATACAGGTGACAGAGGTGACACAGGATCTGCAGGTCCGCGGGTAAGTCTACTTTTCATCACAGCTCTTTGTATTATACTCTTAGATTCAGTTCACGTGACCTGAAATTGTAGCAGTAACTCTAGTTAAAACTCGAGATGAAATTGGGTACTAGACTCTGTTGGAACGTGTGTTGCTAACTGGCCTTTAATATGACTAACATCCCAACTGCAAGTCTCCTGTTCACAGTTTGTGGGCTGGATGTTACATGCCAGATGTTCTGACATTGTTCACAGCCAATACAGAACTAGAGTATCAAACTGCTTAAATATTTCCCCTTGAAAGTTTCATATATTTGCTTTCCCACTGCAGCACACGTCACTGTGTACTGACCTGCTTATTTATCTTTTTTTTTAAAAAAGTTTGTTTCTTTTTTAAAACAATCTTAATTTTAATGCTAATCTTTGTGTTTTGTAGTAGTATGTTGTAAGTACAGTAAGATTCCAACACCACACAATCAAGTTAAAGCATGTGTCAGTGGTTAAGAGTCTAGAATAGTCTTTGGCAGTTGTCTCAAAATTTTTATGGAAAATGTATTACAGGGACCACCTGGACAGAAGGGTGATCAAGGTGCGACAGAGATAATTGATTATAATGGCAATATCCATGAAGCTCTGCAGGTATGCAAACATAAGGTTGGATTGGCTTAGTCTGGTCTGGGAAAAAGCAGTTGGACAGCATTGTATTTCTCTTTTGCATAAACCTTGAATACGTTTTGTGTGCAAAATTGTTGAGCTTATTAGTCAGCAATCACTTTCTATATTTGGAAACCAGGTTTTCTGTTTGGTGTTAGACAAACTGTTTCCTTGATAAAATTTAGCTGAGTGAATTGGTTCCATGTCCCCTGGAGAATATTGACATCATCTAATGAGGATAAAGCTGATTCATTGCTGGCTCTGGTGTTTAGTGCTGAATTCATGTAATAAACCACATACACAGGTTCAACAGAAGTGTCTGCTTTTCAATTCATGTAGTATAATATTGGCCTTTCTTTTTTTCCTTGTTTTTCTCTTCCTCTTCCTATAAAATGCAAAGAGCAGAATATTTGAGATTTGGAAACCATATAACATGGTTCCATTAGCAAGCTGTGGATTCAATCAGCAACTTGAGTATGTTAAATAGAGCAAGCACCGGTCTTCTCACTTATTCATTTCTGGAAAACCTATTTTGACTGGTGTGCAGAAAAGTGTGGAGGATTAAAGTGGGGTTACAAAAGAATGAATGAGTGTTTGCATAAAAGCAAAGGACCAAGATGACATATGTCATTGCAGTCAAGGTGATTTACATTGCAGTATACTCAGATGCAAATTCTGTGCAGTATCACTCCACTGAAGTGAATGGCTTGCTTATGTGCAACTGAAGACTGGATTTGGCTCATTGTGTATCTGATCACTTTCTCACTGGAGCCTATGAACTTTTTTTTTGCATTTACTCAGTGGGAGTGGGTAAATGTCTGACCACGTTTTCAAGACTCTTTTGGAAAACAAAAAAATCTCATTGCCTTTACTAAAATCTAAAAGCCTGTATGTTGTTAAGGCGAAGTCCACTCTTTCATTGTGATTGGTATCTATGGGGAAGTCTGCAGAGGCATGTTGTGAGGCTCTGCATTATATTTGTCTCATTTGGTTTGCTTGTAAGGGAATTCAGGCACACAACTTTCAGTCCACTCTCTGAGTTACATGCCTAAAGTAGCCTGAAATTAATGTTGTATATTACCAGACACAAATTTACCAGGGGCTTTAGCCCCTCTATCTCCTGTATTCTGTCTTTGTATCTTAACTCTGGCATCAGTGTTACTTTCAAGCTTCCTTAGAAAACCTGCAGCACATAAAGAAGCCTTAAAAAGGGACTGAAGCCTTTCACAGTGGTTGAAACATATTAGGAAGCCTTTATCCCATTGCAAATCATTTCAAATGTCATCACCTTCTGATTCAGGGCAACAAATAATTGATATTAATGGGAATGGCTGTGCAGGGAGGGTGTAAGTAAGATTATACAGGATCAGTTGAAAATATGCTTGCCAAATCCAGCTCAGTCCTTTCAGATGGCAAACACCCATTTCTAAGTCTCTTGGTGCCAAATTCTCTGAGATTTGCAGTTTTCTCATGGAAGTATATGAGAACTTCCAGTGCTCAGCACTGACTGAGAACTTGCACATAATCTGCCCTGCTGATTTAAGAAGTTGACAAGAGATTGCAAGTTCTGGGCTGCCTGGCTATTTTTTATAATTCAATAATAAATCATCATGCAGTCTAGCAATTCAGTTACTTTGCCTCTTACCTCCTATTCCATCTCATGTGTCAGTGGAGAATGTCTTAGTCCATCAGCACTGAAAATTGCAATCCTAAAATTGTCATCATAGTCCCAGCAAGACCCCTGCTTGAGAGTATGTGGCTTTCACTTGGAAGATCGCATCCAAAATTTATATCTCTATCAGAATTGCTCCTTGGACTTACTCTGCAGAATTTCCCAGGGCAAAAAGCAGTAGCTTCGAAAGTATAACATTTGTAGGAACTACAGCATTAGATATTAAAAAACCTTCTGCTGTAAATGAATCTGTTAGTGAGAATGAGTAAACAGTAATTTGCAATGGTTATTTTAGATTTTCATATCTAGATAAACTGAACTTTTCAGTCTCTTTAAAGTTCTTGATATGTTTCCATTAATATGTTAAAATACAAAGGGTACGAGTATATTAAAGCCACGTGTTAGAGAACAATTTTTTCAAGTACTTTGTATTAAGCAGGTTCCAGATTCTTGCCAACAGTATGTATTGTTGCACTGACATGAAGATTCTTTTAAAGCTTAAAATAGAAGATCTGCAAACCTTTATTTTCACATGAAAAAAAAATAAGTAAAGCAAAATATTTCTTGTTTCGTGTAGGCCAGTAAGTTCTTCACAAGCAAAAGGAAAGCATGTGCAAGCTGCAGTATTTTGAGGTTTTACTCTGTTTAAAAATATAGAAAAGCATTTAAATGAGTTTTAAACATATTTTCATTTGCCTTTAAATTCTTTGGCAAAAAATTAGTGTTAGGTCAAGATATTTTGCCTTCTTCCATGATTAAAATATCTTTTGTCTTTCCAAACATTTAAAGCAGAATTGTAGTATGTATAGGTGGGTTGTGAACTGGCAGTTTGGGATTTTTAACTGCATTTTTATATGAAAATCAGTCTTATATCTCCACTCTAGGAATCGTTTCTATTAATGAAACATTAGTGCAAAACCTGCAGACATTACAAAGCATTGGGCTAGTCTTTTAGTCAACTTATGACACCAACTCATCACGTTTTCCTAAAAAATTTAAAAAACCTTTTTGAAGACTTCTGCTTTGATTCTGCTATTTAGTCATCATTAATTTGATCTCTTAAGTTGCACAAAAGCCTGCAGTTTTCACCTATGTAAAACCCTAATCCCCATAGAAGCCAAGAAGCTAGTACAACACCAGGATTTAAAAATAACAGGATTTTTATTCATGTTTCTGGAGGTGTGATCTCTCCCAGATTCAGCATAGGTTCTTTGACGATTATAACTTTAGCAAGCAGAATAATTTGTATAATTGTTTAATTCTGCTAATGATGTCTCCTGTTAATGCATTTTGCCAACAGAGGATTGCCACCCTGACTGTCACGGTAATTCCTATTGCATGACTTACGGTGTGTTGTAAAACTTCTCCTTTGTGTTGCAACATGTTCATAATTCTGCTAGCTCAGGACATGTCTTCATTGGATGTCATATCGTTCATCATAGCATGTATTTATTTGTTTGTTTGGTGTTCCCATAACAGAAAACCCATTGTTGAAAGCCACCCAACAATGGAACCGATTCTGCTCCTGCTGAATTAATGGCAAAACTTAAGTTTACTTAACCAAGAAAACAGGAAAACAAAGAACTCAGTACTTTAGGTACACATCTAGGCAGACAGCTGCTTTGGAATATTTGGTGTATGTTCCTCTCTTGGGTGTCTACCTGGGAGTCAAGTGAAAACATGAAGCAGGATTTGAGTACCAGACGACCTTATTTTCAGGTTAAAAATTTAGTTCTTTCAAATTGGCTTGTGAAGAAATTTCATTTGGGAGTTTTCAGACCAGATGAAAATTAAACGTTTTCTGAAAAGAAAGCTTGCCTCAGTTACTTTACTTACTATAAATAAGTTAAATAGAAAACCCAAGTATGAGGAATTCTGTTTTCCCATCTTATCAGATCTCAGAAATAAAGTTAAAATTTCCAGGACCTGTCCCTAAATGTGTGGATAACTGAACACTTCAGTCTTCTTACTCCAGTCAATTTCTGTAGGAGGTTTAGCTGCATCCAGCCAGACACAGTATCTGAGAATAGTGACCACATAGGAGATGCATATAGTCCTGCAGGTTCAGCCACTCTTTAAAGCTGCAGACTTAGTATAAGCAGATTATTTTATTCTTCTTTTTTGTTTCAAGTTCTTCGCTGCAAGATTGCTGTTAGTCGTATTTTCCCATCTGTACATACCCTTTCTTTATGTTAATTCAGGGGATTTTTAAATGTTGTTGTGGGGGTTTTTTAAAGCATCCTCACTATGCACCATCCAGACCAGTATTTGATACGTGGCACTGTGTCCACAATCTGAGGTAGAAATGAAAGAAATTACTCCATGGCACTTTCACAAAGTATTGGGTATCCCCAAATGCACTTAACATCATCTAGCAGAATCCTCTTTGCAATCGGTTGGAGATTTCTCCTGATCTTCACTTGTTTTGAGTCAGGCTGTGAGAGCTGTCAAATGTGGCTGAGGTGAGTTTTGGTCTTCCTTCAATTAAGAGGAGCTTTGCCATTTCCTCAATAGGAGCAGAGGACTTTATGATAAAATATGACCTGAACTGTTCTTTTAATGCTGTTTTTTGTGGTACCCTTCTGGTTGTTGGAGAGTTGTCACAGATTAACAACTTGTCCATAAATGGTCTTGGTTCCCCTTGTATCCAAAATCTAACCCATTTTGTTACAGTGACTGTATTAACATTCACCCTGTGCTTACATAGCAAGTTCTTCAGGAATTTATTTAAAAGCTGAGAGGTTTGTATGTTCTGTTTAGGGACCACCAGGACCACCAGGACCCCAAGGGCTGCAAGGGCCAAAGGTGATCTTCCTTATTTTACCCATTGTATCTTAAGGGTGGAGTGTTTTGTTTTTTCAAATGATGTATGCACACAGGTAAAAGGAGCTTTCTGGTACAGCTTATTTAACTGTAATTTTACCAAATATGGCATGTTTCCAACTTTGTATCCCAGATTCTTTAACTGTAGCTTTCCAGAATAGGTGCTTTGATTGGTTGCCACACACAGATGCTCAACTAAGAGCCAGAAAAATTAATTAGTACCAAAAGTGTGCAGAAGCATCTAACTCAGTGGTCTGCACTGAGGCTGATTCTTAGGACATTGTAAAGTAGCCGCACAACCAGACAGTGGCTCCTATGCCTCACTTCTGGCTGAGTGGGAATGAGGGAGGCAAAACTGTGTGCAAGATACCACTGGACACGGTATGAGTGGATGTGAATGCAGCTTTTGTCATGGTGGTACCCACCCAAATAAGTATAGTATTTTCTAATGTTGGTAAAAATTAAAACAGGAGCCTGTGGGCAGGAGCCTGGCTGGAAACCCAGGCCTGCTAATACCACCTGGCTGGTTCTATATGTATACCAGAAGGGTTAGTGAGCAGCCCACACAGAGGCAATGAATACCATATGCTGCACTGTTCTATAATATTTAAATAATAAATTTGCTTATACTTCAAAAAAAAAAGTGTTGAAGTTAGTGGACTCTCTCTAAATTGCTTTTAAATTAGTTGCTATATTTCTCTATTTCTTAAATACTAGATATCTCGTGTTCCCTCAGTGTCTCTAAGCTCTTCCAAGAGCAAATATGTGCATCTTCAACAACAAAACTAGACGTTTCAGTTTTAGACTTCATCCAGTCTTTTATATGGAGGTACATCACAATACACATGTTCATTGTTTTGAGAAATTGTGAGAAACAAAGTTCATTCTTCTATGTGAAAATTGATAATAGAATACACAGTTAAGTGTGCAGAAATTGCTTTTTGTGTTATCATCTACCCAGCATTTCTGCAGCCCAGAGTATATTGTAAAATGCAGAGGAGTTGGAGTGTGGAGGAGGTTGTATTCCTTCATATAGATGAGCATTTTCATTCAAAATCTATAACATAAAGCAGAATTCAACACTATGAGAGTTTGTTTCTGATATCATAGACTCTACCCATCAGTGTTATTTGCTCCCTTAGAGAATGCTTCTCAGGAACTGGTCGTAGGACAGTGTTGTGAATGTGAACTCTTTCACTGGATGATTCATATTAGTCAGGGAAAGAAAAGATGAAGTCTCTGTGTACCTTACAGAGAGCCATGATTCCACATTTGTTGTGGTAGTGGACAAAGTTTCCATTGGATTGGGGTCTTTTCACTCCTGGGATTTTGTCTTCTTTTCATTTCTTTTTATGCACTTGTCTGGTCTTTATGCAACCCAAAGTTTCTGTAGTCTTAATCAGCAGGGCTATTTTTTCCATATAGGAATTATACATATGTTGGGTTTTTTGGAATAATATTCCCTGGCTTTTTTTTGTTTTTAATTATTGCAATTTCTCTGCCTCTTTCCTCAAACGTCTGGGACAACTGGGATAATGCAACTCCATCTTATCTTTTGCAGGGTGAACCAGGATCCCCAGGAACACCAGGAGCTGATGGAGAGCAGGTACATTATGTGTAAATCACATAGTGAAGAACACGTGAGCAATCATAGGTTATTTCAAGAAATTTCCATGATCCCAAGCTGTAACTTAGATTTCATAATCTAACTTAATACTATTATGATAGTAATTAATAAAGATTATTATTATGTTGCTGCATAGATCACTCTGTGATCTAATAATGTCTGCATTTCTGCATTGTAATAGCAAAGGTATATGCATGCACGTGACTTATTCAGCTTATTAGGATCAAAGCTAGAATTCTGTTGGTGTTTCTGGTTTTTTTACATAACTTGCTGAATAAGTCCATATTTTAGGGTCTTAAGGGCTCAAAAGGAGATACAGGTGATCCTGGAATGCCTGGAGAAAAGGGAGGAATTGGACTGCCTGGCCTGCCAGTGAGTATGAAAAAATAATTACTTAATTTTAGCTAAAATACCTTTTTTTTTTTCTCTCATATTGTCAGGAATTTCCAACAGTGCTGATAAATTGCAAACAGGACAGAAAGCACTGGGGAGAAAATTCTGAGATTGTTCTGCAGCTAATCTAGGAGGATGTGTAACATTGTCAGAATTTTTCAATACGCTTACAGTCAAAAACAGTATTGCATTGGGAAGAGGTCCAGAATTGTACCTCTCTTGTAATATACGGCACAACTCGGTCAAATGTAGCTTGTAGGAAAAAGGAGCTATGTTTTGAACACTTGTCAGGAATTTCAGATGACTTAGATTGAGGAGCAAGAGAAAATGCATCAATATTTATGGGATGCATTCTTCATATATATATATATGAAATTTCTCAGTAAAAATAGAAACTGTTCTGAAATTGTATCCATAGTAGAATATATCATGAGTGGAGTATCAGATTAAGGAATTGTCAGGAATATCCTGCCACAATTGATAGCTATCAATATAAAAGCATCCCTTTACATTTGTTAACAATTATTTATAAAGTAATCCCAAAACTTTTAAAAAGGGTTTCCTTTATATGTGTGCCATCTTATTATTTTTTAAAATTAGAATTATTTGCAAATAAATATTGTCATTTCTAGATTGATTGCTAATAAGATTAAAGCTGTTTATAAATGCTGTTTCCTAATGATTTTGTAGGGAGCCAATGGTATGAAAGGTGAAAAAGGAGATGTTGGTTTCCCTGGTGCCCAAGGTCCTTCAGTAAGTCTCAGTGTGGTGTTGCAATGAACACAGGAGTCCAGCAATGGTTCTCCAGCTTTTGATTCTGAACGATACTTCGTATTCATCATGACTGATGTTTCCTGCAAATAAACAGACTTCTGGTCTTTGAGCTAAATACAGGTTAAGTTTTAACAGGTTAAGTTTAAGGAATTATACCTGTTCTGTTCTATTCTGTCACTATGAACGACAGTCCTGCTTGCTTCAGTGAAAGCCTTCTGGCTCTGTTATGAATCAAAGTATAAAGGGGGGAAAAAAAATCCCCACACAAACCATAACCTGTCTCAACACCTTATATTCTGGGAATCTCAGAAAGTCCGGTGAGAATCAGACTAGACTGACTTCAGATGTGTGACCAGGGTAGTGACTAGTTTTATGAGACCAGACATTCTCCTGATTTTTTTCAAAGCATTGCAAAGGCATTAAAAAACAAACAGAAAAACAAGGAAAGCAACAAAACCAAAGATCAACTGCACAAAAAAAACTACACCAAGCAAACAATCTCCCACAAAGTACCTTTATGATATGGATGATTAAGGTTATCAGAGCACAGTAGGATAGGAGACCTCAAAGCAGTTGTTAACTACCAGTACCTTCTCACTGGTGACAGAAGACCTTGGTTCTGAGGAATCAAAGGCTCCCCTGTGTTGTCACAGGACACGATAGGCACCCTGCATCTCTGAGTCTCTTTCTCTGAAATGAAGATTAGTTACAAATTAATTCACAAACTCATTCATCTTGTTCTGCTTGTTTTCACTTGAAGGAAGGCTTTCAGTTTTCAGGAGATTTCACAGATGGTGGAATCTGTCTTAGGTTTCAAAGTGCATCTTGTTGCCACTGTTGCCATCACCAGCAGCTAGTGTAGCAGAGTGGTTGTGCATAAGCCTGGAGACCTGATTTAGCATCCCTGCTGCCACTCTGCAGGTTATGATAACAGCCCTTTGGGATTAAATCCAGGAAGAGAGGTGATATTAAACTGTATATATCATCATAAAATTCCTTCCATGGATTTGTTAGGAACACAGAAAACCAATACAGAATACGCATGCGCTAAATGCTGAGCAACCTGATTACCTATTTTAATGGCTTTTGAGAATTCTTGGTATAAGTGGTCTAAACTAAATAAAAGGAGAGAGAAAGGGCAATTTTGAAAATATGCCAAAGCCTAGCTTGAATTTAGTATCTTTTCCATTCATCAGTATTGAGGAAGGATAAAATAACACATCATCTTCTTCTGTTTCTCTTGATTAAGTAGTACAAGAGAGAACTAAAGAGCACATACCATAAAATGTTAAATTTTCAAGCATCCCTGCTCAGTACTGTTTGTTTTACAGAGTTTTTTTTTTTCCTGATAGTGTCTTAAAGTGTATTGTAGACCCTAGGAATAAGAATCAGGAGACAGGCAAGCTGCCATATGGCACAGGCAAATCTACACTTTTGGTACCCTGTCTTTCAAATCAAAATACTTCCCATTCCTAAAGCCCCGTCTAGATACACTGTCAGTGTTCACTGTTGCATTGCTATTTTTGTAAGTACTTGCCAACAGAAGGAGGGTCAGTCTGACTTCTGGTATTTTTGCAGGAGTTCTTTACTCTGCATGATTTAATGCCATTGTTTTTTATCTGTAGATGATAGGACCACCTGGACCACCAGGGCCACATGGTCCTCCAGGCCCTATGGTAAGCTTGGGAGGAAGAGTGGGGCTAGAAAGGGCTTAAACCCTCTTGCCACTTTAATGCCTCCTTACTGCAAGTGTTATGAGAATACGTGGCCACTAGAGAGGGATCTAATTTACAAATTTTTTTGCATGTCTTAAAATTCATAGGAAGTAAAGAAAAAAGTTTGCACCTGCCTATGTTAGTGTTAATGTGCTAGTGATCTGGTTCAACCTAAGAATCAGGTGTTTACAGGTGCTTTATTGACAGCTGCATTTTGTTTGTGATTACAAAAATATAGGTGCAACTTGCACCCCCATAAAGCAACAAACTCTTAAAAAATAGTGGTGTATTTTTGTAATGAAAAATAGTATCTTTATTTTCAGGGACCTCATGGACTTCCTGGCCCCAAGGTAAATTAATACCTGTCTTGAATAGTCACACTCTCAGTGTCTGCAAAGTGTCATGCTTCGCTCTTTAACACATGGAGCTATGTTTTGTCATGTCTCATTTGATAAATGTTTCTGATATTCTTAAACCTTAAAGCAGATTTTAATATTAACAGCTTAAAAGCTTTTTAAATTTTCTGTGATTCTTTCTGAGTAGTATTTCTCCTCAGCATTAGCTGAGTTCCTTTTCTGTATTGATATTTGTGATATGGCACTGAATTATTTAGTTTCCTGTTTATGGGCAAGCTACTATTGTACTTGGAATTACTTTGGAACACAGAAGCATGTTACAGGCTCAGGAAATGGAGTCAGATAAACTCTATTTATGCTCTCTTGTATCTCCTGCTTCTTCCAGTGTGCATGGCCTTTCACCTTCTTAGGCACCATGTATTTTGCTGAGCAGTTACTTCACATGTTATGCTAGTTCACCATCACAAACTGATGGGTGTATTTTCATGTTTTCCAAACTGAAATTCCTGATCAGGCAGGTCTGCAATGCTATTTGAACAGTTCCCATAGCATATTACACAAAGATATACTGTAGGGACTCGGTGAAAACAGCTCAGGAGGGTAGAAGTGAATTTTGGCAGAGTTGAATATTTTAATTTGTGCTTTAATTCGGTAATCACTAGTAAGCTAAAATTGAGCATGACACTATAGCATAGCATTTGTTAAGGCCAGTGGTCTTGTCAGGATGAACATTTGAATCACCATGGCTCCCTAATCACATCTACCTTTCCCAAAAAGTAAAGAAGAGAAGGAGAGGACCTTTCTTGTTTAATTTTTGGAATTTGTTTTGACTCCTTATGAGACTGTTCATGTTACCTTGGCTCAAGAAGCCTGAGTCATAAATCATTTTTTGAAATCAAGTCTGTTCCATCTTAGCACCAGCCCTGCCTTACCTCAGGCTTTTGGCCTGAGACTCAGGCTTTTGTGGGATTTCTCAGGTCTGTTTCCAAAACTTCAGCTTCAGTGCTACTGCTCTGAAAGTCACATCGAGTCAAATAGAAGAAGAATGAAGAAATGGCTACTTAGGCAGGGTGCAAAGCAACAGATGATGTCTGGAGTTACTTAAAGGAGCAGACTAGGTTCTACTGAGATATTTTTTTTAAAATATGAATATGGTATAAGGTAACATAATACATTGAAGAGAAAACTAGGAATGAGGCCATAGGGAACAACCTGGATGAAGAACCCATGTATTTCTGTTTCCCAAAAGGGTCAAGTGTGGTCAGTGTTCTTTTTGACCGAGTAGTCCTCATACTGATGTAGTTTTTCATTATGGGAGAATGATCTGTTAGCAACTCCAAGCCCACTGTTATCCTCGTAGTGATGTTTAATATAATAGCCTGTGCATAATTTAACAATCACAACAAGACAAAGTGCCATTTCTTATGTTGTTAAAACTTCTCTGTATGAAGACAGAAACTATGGACCTCCCAAATAGCTTAGCATTGTGTAACCCGTGCTGCTTTTAATTTGTTATTGTTTAATTGTGTATGCTTAAAGGTTTAAAATATCTTTATGTAAGATTTTGCTGCAAATTCCAGTTCGCTGTAAGGAAAAATATTGCTTCCTCACCAAATAAACTTTTCAGGAGATCCCACTGTAGAAACCTACAGTTTTGAGGCTTATTTTTCTGAACATTTTCTTTCAATTGGAATTATCTGCATAGGGTGGTTTATGGGATTTGAGGGATTTCCAAAACCCCCTGAAACTCATTCTTAATTCAAACCATCTAACTATAGTGGCAATTATTAGGAAAAGATTTAAAAAATGTGTTACTCCCAAGTTTCCTGTAGGTTTTTTTCACACAGATTTTAAATTTCCAGCAGACACCTCCCAAGTGCTTTTGCCCAGTATTATATTAGTATGTTAATTGCCAGTAAACTGTGAAAGTTGAATTTGTGTCCTTGTTTCAAACTGGAATTTGCAGCTATTTCTGAGTCTGGCTTCTTCTATCCCAGCTTAAGCATCCATTATAGCACCAAAAATTTGGCATTTATACTTTTACATTTAGGGTGAACCAGGGTTAAATGGTCTTAAAGGATTGAAGGGTGAACCAGGTCAAAAGGGTGACAGAGGGCCCCTTGGTCTTCCAGTAAGTAAAAAAACCCAACTATTCAATCTCAGTGGAAATCACAAACTTTTATTTCTACTCGTGATGAACAACTCTGAATTACTTAGTAGCATACACAGAATATACCATGTTAGAGCAGAGCATAAGTCTTGTTTCGTTTTGTCCCAAATCTGTGCTATTGTCCAAAGTATCATCCTGTAACACCAGTGCTGTCAGGTTTGGTTTTTTTGTTATGTGTCAGTTGAGAGTCTTCAGTGTCATAAGGATGCCATCACCCCCATTACATTAGTCATACTGTTATTTAAGTGTTGCATGGTGTTTGCGTTAGAAAAGGAATCTTCCCTTTCCTCCGTCTCCTCAGTTATTCTTCCTTTGGTTGCCCTTCTGCAGTTAAAATGGAGAGGTCTAACTGAGAAACGTTAAAAACTGGTTTAGGGAATTTAATTTTTTTTTTCACTGATTGTTATTTTTTCCTCCCTCTTTAGAAAGTTTCCATTCTGAGTGTTTGGCATAAATTTTTTCTTAGAAGGAAATGAAGAAGCCTAAAAATATGGAAACATTAATATGTTAAAATTTAGGATAATAAAATAGAAAATACTTTATGTGTTTGAAAGCATGCTGAAAAGATAGCTTTACTTTTTTTCTCACAAAAGGAGTTCATTTTTCCTTTTATTGTGATGTTGTATAAGGATTATTCCCTGTGATTACATTGTTAACAGTAAAATGGAGAAAAAACACTTAGGTGACCCAAAGAAACAAACCCCTCTGATTAATATTTTCAAGAATTATGTGCGGGGCCACTGGAAAAGGTCAGCTTCACTGAGAATTTTAGTTTTAATTTATTTTGAGAAAAAAAATCATTTTCACATTGACAGTCACGCCTCTGTAGAGAGTGTGTTTTGGAGGCCTGAGCCAACACCCTGAAAATGGCTAAAAGGTAGAAGAAAGTTTTATTTCTTCCAGAAATGTTTGTTCTAACACAGAACAAAATATGCTATTAGTTTTTCAAATTTACATAGATCTTGTCTTCTACTGCTTATTGCTTCTGAATGTAATTTTCAGGAGCAAAGTCGAAGATTTTGATGTTCCATGGCTCATTTTATTGAGTTGGGTGGAGTTTTTTAGTTGGGATTTCTTTCGGGTTTGGGTTGGTTTTTTTTCCTGGGGGAGTGTCCCAGATTATTCCCTATGTCCCGACTAGTGTTGTCTCCCGCCCTGCCCTCACTGCAACACTCTCGCTGCTGCTCTGTTATTCCCACACAATCCACGAGGGGTCACCCCATCCCCAAGGATGCTGAGGCACATAGCCCAGAGTGCCGGGTGCTGCTGTTGCAGCCCTTGACTGTGCTCTGAACTGGGAGTATATGGGGAAAACAGGAAATGTGATTGTCTCCGGGGCTCTTGGAAATGAACGAGGCCATTGTAGTCAGGATCCAGATTTCGTTGGCTGCATAATGCAGTATTCTTACACTTAAATATTTCCTATCACAGTTAACACACATTTTTCTTCCTTTGTGTATAGTATTCAGCACTGTCGTTATTTACAAATTAGAAAGCATGCAAGTAAATTACAAAGTAAATATTTGTGTGTTAAGGCTCAAAACCACCCTAACATCTGGTGTTTGTAGCACTCCTATAGCTTGACAATATTCTGGTCTAATATACTGTAATGTGAGGACAGGGGTGGGTCAGTGATGTGACACTAAAGTGAGAACAGAATCAGGCTCCTGATGTTTTATGTGAATTTTTAACTAACAATGATGTAGTAATGTGATACCCATTCCAGAACCCTGTCACAACTTGTACTGTACGTTTGAATTATGTTTATTCATCAGTACCACTTACTAATCTCATGTTCTTGTCATTGGTGTTGTACCCATCATCCATGCTTCCACCTAACCACACAGGGAGCATCTGGCTTAGACGGAAAGCCAGGACCCCGGGTGAGTCCCTTGTCTTTCTGTGTCACTCTTAGTTACTGAGTCCATGTCCTTCCCAGGGGCTCTGCCAGCCATGCTCACACACTGCACGGAGGAAGAAAGGCCAAATGCTGCAGGCATTTTCCATGCTGTATTAGAGGGGCCTTCAGACAGACTCTTAAGGCAAAACGTGTGGGAAGGATAGTGTAATTCTCTGTAGAAGGAGTTCTGAACATTAAAAAGGCGGTTTAGTTTTGGTTTTTGGTTGGACAGCTGCCTTAGTTGGGTTGTTTATTTTCTTGAGTAAGGTTAGGGATTAAGGTTAGGGATCTGACTAGAAGGATGGTTTACCTCGTAACAGGAGAGGTTATAGGTGGAGTTTTGAAAGCCAAATGGATTTGTTCAGCTAGGTCCCACCACAATTAAGTTTGAATTTTCAGCCAGTGAAGACTGATTCCATGTTAGTTCTTGGCTAGAAGACAGCTATTAAAACTAAAGAGGTGCAAGAACAAGACTTTGCTCTTACCCTCTTTGTTTCCTTTTGCAGGGTATAGATGGCTCAGTTGGTCCCCATGGCCCCGCAGGTCCTAAAGGAGACAGAGTAAGTATATGTTCTGTGTGCTTCTCTTTACAAAGTGACTGCCACAAAATCTCGTATGGGTACTTATATTTTACCTTTATTTATATTTAGATGTTGCTAAACACAACAGTATCTCATCTATGTAAGGATCAGCCCAGAACTATATGTGTTCTAGTTACACATGTGTTTATCTGTTTAAGAGTTGACATTGTAACTCATTAACTTCAGAGGACCTGGTATTTTGAAATGACTAATCAGTAAGAAATTGACAGCACTTTCAAGTTCACAGTACCACACAGAACATAATTTTTGTTGGCTTCGTTATTTTGTGTAAATTGAAAGAATAAACTGGGACAAAATATAATGTGATCTGATTACATAAGAATGCAATGGCAAAAAAAAGAAGAGTATTTCTCTCCTGTATGCACTTAACTGTTTTTATCTAGTACAAGAGTCTCCAAGCTCTGTAAAATTTAAAATTTTCTTCCTTTTTTTTTTTTTAAGCTTAGAAAATAGGAGCCCTCCTTTTTCATTCGAAATATTCACAATAAATTTTCTACATGAAAATATGATAGGAACTCTTAATCTTTAAGTGTGAACCTGTCACCTTTAACAATACAACCATCAACATATACAAAAAACCAGAAGATGATACCTCATACTAACTAAAACCTCCAGGGAGTTGCCAGTCCAGAATTTTGTCTCTTTGACTTTCTCACTTTACCAAAACAACTGTGCTAAAGCAACTTCAGACTTGCTGTATTAAGGACACAGCCACATGGCAGAGGTCCAGTTAGCTTCAACAGCAATACGTCTGAGAAAGGTATGATTCACTTTTACAGAGCCGTGTACTGAGAAATAAATTCAAAACATGCAGCATAAATAGTCCAAAGTAGGAACAGTAGACTGTAGTTACCACTCAGGTTAGTTAACTATCTGAAGGACTTGGGAATTTCTAATCCCCTAGAATTATCTTTTTTTTCGACTATTTCTTCAATCACCTCTGTAAAACGATAGTTGAACATCATCCTCTGATCTTCAGTAAATAATTTAGATGAGATATGCATGTAGAAGTATATGAAAATAGCATTTTATTCTTGCATTATGAGCTTTTATGTCAAAGGATATGCACACGTACTACCAGTTGAAATGTCTTTGAAAAACAATGTGCTATAATATAAACTATTCTTCTAGTCTGTGGAAAATAACTATTAATATTTTTTCTTGTGAGAGTGTGCAGTCATAAGAAGTCATACATCTGGATCTAGAATCAGCCCTACTGTGGCTGTTGACAAATAGTAGTTACAAAGGGGGTAGGAATGGCTGTGATGTAAATCAGTTCAATAATTGCGTGAGCACAGAGGGAGAGATTTGCGAAAATGTAGAGACTAAGGTGTGCAAGAAATTCCTGCACACCCTTTATTTTCTGTGTAGCTAGATGAATAGGAGGAAGTTCACAAGACAGATGGAAGGTTTTTTTCCCAAGCAATCAACTAGCAAGATTATCGCTGTAATTGTTCACTTAATTATTCAGTACCATTTGGGAGGAGTTGTTTGTAGCATAGTTATGTAACAGGTGCCTGGCGTTGATAGACGTCTTGTTACCTAAATAACAAATGATGTGTTTTCAACAGAATTTTACAACTTGCATTTGCAACTCTTGAACTTGTTTATGTGAAAGCAGGAGGAAAACATTTTTGCCTGGAGATTTCAGACTTTACTTTTCAATTAAAAATAGTGCATAGTGCCACTGCTCACTAGTGCTGGATAGGACCGCATTTTGTTGTACTGACAGGAAAAACCTTGGGCATTAGGGTTATTCTACAGAATAATCATGGATTTATTGTTGGACAAGCTGCATTCAAGGCACTACTCTGAAGTAGAACAGGCTGTTGCGCTCATTAGAGTGGATTGGTTGGTTTTCAATTTAGCTATTTAAATAAAATAGAAAACATCATATCATCTTTATACAAAATTTGTTTAGATGGTGAGAAGGTAGACTAAGAAAGTCATGCATGACACTATAATGTGATTTTCTGCATTTCTTTTAGTAGACCAAAATGGTAATTAATACTGTGAATTAACATAATTTATTGGACTGGTGTCTTACAGTCCTTATTAAATTCTTCAGCTATTGGAAATACCATTTTGCTAGGTGCTTAGGGAGATTTTACTGAAACCATCTTTATTAAATGGAGGAGTTGATCATAATAGGCCTCTTAATCTGTGTACTGATTAATCTTACTTATATACCATCTTGAGAGAAAATAGAGAACACTGGAAAACAGATAGACATCTTAAACTACTACTACTGAAAGGGGATGTTTAAGCCTGAATGGTAATGACAGGCATAGTGTGTATCCAACTTCTTGATCATCTAAAGGATCTGAAAGGTGGAAATGCACGTTTTCCTATTTTCCTTTTTTTTATTTTATTTTTTTCCTTGATGTGAAAGACCTATTTTTGAGCTTGATTTTGGCTTTCAGATGTGTAGCCTGTGCAACACTTTCATCACTACACACATTTTGTACTAGTAAGGAAGGTGCATGCTCTTTAATGTGGTTAAAATGTTTCTCACTACGCAGTGTTATAAAATCTCCCTATCTATCTTAAAGGAGACACTAATTATTCAACTTTAATCATACAAATGGTAATTCGTATTCATCCATGATTCAGGAGATGGAAGTGAAATAGGAGGCAAAAACATATACTATGGTTTCTATTCTTTGGACACTGATGGATTGTCTTACGAAAAATATTAAAAACCTTCTTGAAGTTTGCAAATATCTGCTTCTCTGGAGGAAATGCTTTATCAGTATGATTGAGGGCAATATACTCAAGACAGTCCATCAGTCTTATATAATCCATAAACATTCAGGACCTCATCTAATATTCCAGACACATTTCATCATGTGCTTTGTGTTGGAGGCAAAAAATTCTGAGTTACACTTCTCCAAATATATTCTTACATAACAGATGAGATTATTTCCTAGACTGATACATTCAGTATCTTTATGTCTACCATATGTTTAGCAACTTTATAAGCCTATCTTAAGAGGTCTTTGTGCAGTCATCTTTGCTGTTGAAGATTTTTTTAAAAAAAGATACTTAACTAGTCTTGACATATTTCAAGTATTGATCAAAAAGTTTTGTAGCTGTTACATACATAGGTCAGCACATTATTTTCTTCTTAGCAGAAAGCTTTAAAGCTGCAAGGAATTTGTTGTTTTGAAAATGAGCTGTTACTTCCCAATACCTCCTATTGTTCTGCAAGGGCATCCAGCCTAAGTGTTGCTCAGAAATAGCTGGGGAATAATAGAATCCAGAAAGATCAGACATTGGACATCTAATCACGACTAGACTAAAGTAAGTGTCCACCTAAATAAAATATGAAGTATTTAAAACAGATCAAATGTCAGTTACTTTGACAAACTCCTTATTGCTGTGATGATTCAGCCACAGGTTCAGATTAATTCTTTTCTGGTGCCTGCTTTTTTGTATAATTCAGTCAATGAAATTTAGAACTCAGCAGCTCATTTTCAGAACTGTGCCAAGGACTTAGCTGTGCCGATGATCACCACTATTAATTAGGTACACATCTACATCTGTGTCTTGTGCTCTTAATAATAGACTCATTAATTAATTAATAATAATTAGTAAATAACCCAGAGGATTATTTACAGAGAATTATCTCAAGGGCATAATGCAGCAAGTGCTAGGATGAAATACAGCACTTCTGTATGCCAGGAGCCTTGCACAAAGCCTTGCATAAGGTTAGGTTCAGGAAAGGGGGTGAAGAAGGGATCCTGCTTAACAAAAACAGAGTAGGAGCTTTGAAAACTCAAGGTGGTCAGGATTTTTTTTTTCTTATTTTATCAACACTTGGAGCAGTTTAATTCTCAAGAGAGAGTATGGCTTTTCTGATGGATTTTATTCAGAAAAAAGAACACCACAGTCTGAAACAAGACTGCTGCCTGCACCTACAGATCAGCCCTGACTCCCAAACAGGCTCACAGGGATCTGTGCTTGAAGTTACCTGGGTAATGCTGCTGACTTGGGAAGTTTGACTTCATGACAATCTTGATAAAGAACAATCAGAGAGCAAAGGTGATTACTACTGTCAGCCTGAAATTTATCATCTTGAAATCTTACTTCCTTTGGAAAAGTTTTCCCTATATTAAGCTTACAAAATGATTTTGGTAGCCCCCGTCTGGTAAGTTTTCCATGGATTTTAGTGCAGAATGAGATCAAACTTCTGGAGTCATCTCTGTACTTACTTGTTCGTCTTCCACGTTAATATAGTTTTGATATAATAAACCAGGGTATTTTCATCACTAATCTAGAATTCAGTAGAGCATTTAGCAACACAGTACAGTGCATAGGATAATCTTCACTGTTAATAGCGTTGCCTACTTAAATACAAGCTTTGACTGGCACATTATTTTTGCCTGTCACTATGTCACATCTCAGCTGCTCTGTTGAAGCTTGATGCTGTATATCCTTAGTTTTCATTACAACATTAGATTTTTACTGAGAGCAATGTTGCAGCTGTTACAAGCTTAAAATTGACATTGGTGCAAGTTCGGTTTGAAAAATATTTTCACTTACTAATGTATTTAAAAATGAATGTAGATATCATACACCTTAAAGGCTATTTTGCCTAGAAAGTAACACACACCCTCTCTTTGCACCTTAAGCATTTAATAAAAATAAATGAGTTTGGGTATTTTTCACTCAAAATATTTAGGAATGTATAAACTTTAACCTAAAGTACTTGGTAGAGATAATTTCTAAGATCGACAATGGTTTTGTTTGCTTGTTGTGTAACCTTTTCTTAGGGTGAAAAGGGGACTGTAGGTGACCCTGGACCCAGAGGACCATACGGCTTGCCTGTAAGTTGCACAGAGTTTGTACACACTGCACTTTTCATCAATCCTTGATTAAACTTTCTGTGCTTTATGGCTGCTTTTCACCTAGCAATAGAATTAGTTGGAAAAGGTGAAGGTAGACAATAAACCCTGACAGTGCAAGGTCAATGGTCTGTATCACAGACTTAGATTCCTACCCATGCACGTAACGAAACAGATCTGACATGAATCAGAAAGAGAGAGGAAATCCAGAATGCATGTACTCCTGTTTCAGCAGCTTATGTACATCAGCTGCCCAGGGACCATGTGTGAGTGCCAGGAGTTCAGGATGAACTGCGGAAAGATGTGAATTTCTTAATGTCAGTAAGCTGCTTGGATTTCCATACTGCAAGGCTACTTCGCCGTTATATTTCCATTCTGTTTGACACTTCAGAGACCTGTTTTGTTTTAATTTCTGTGCCAGAAGCAGTATGAGAAATTCATTGTGGCCCATTTGTAGGTGGAAGTGGTATGCTTTAAATCAACCATTTAAATTATATTATCCATTTCTAAAATATGAGAGGGAACTTCCTTTGTCCTAACAAGGACATCCCCAATAAAATCAGTTGACTTACTGTGTTTACACTGCTAATGACTGGGTCAGGTGTGTACATGTACATATGTCTTTTCTGTACTTTCATGCAAGAGAAGCCATATAAATATGCTTGACCAGGAACAACCAGCCTTTCCAAGAGACTTGCAATGTTTCCATACGCTCTCCAGTCTAATCTGCTTGATTAATTAATTTAAGCTGGAATACAGACCTATGGTTTAATTAGATCCATTTAATTGGATCAGGAGTCAGTTACTAGAGACAGTTTTCAGGCTCCATGAAGTGTTAAATTAGCTTGCAATGCATTTTTATCCAAGGGTCACTTTTGTGAGTTAAATTGGAAAAAAAGAAAAAAATACAATTTCTGTTTCCCCTTCCTGTGAACTAAAAATAAAATTAAAAAATTATAGGCTTTTCTGAATTTTTAGATTAGTCCTGGAATCTGCCTACAAACAAAATTTTACTGTCAAGCAAAATTTTACAGTCAAGTTGTCAGTTCCTGGAAATCTTAAACGCTGACTGCAGTGTCCTTCACTGACAGCAGTGCTGTGTGTACAGCCTCAGCAACGTGGGGTGTCGCTGTGCAGAGGGGGCACAGAAGCTGGGCCTCAAGCCAGCTGTCGGTACCATGGATTAGGATGCTGATGCAGTTTCTGTGGTTCTTTGGCAGGGCAAAGATGGCGAGCCTGGCCTTGACGTAAGTAATATCTGTGACCAGTGCGCGCTCAATGGTCGGTAAGCGTCTTCCAAGAAATAGCTTATGGAGCATAACACCTTTGTTTCCATTAAGTGTGAATGCAGTACATACAGAGAGTGTGCTAAATGCCTCATTTGCTCTTTCTCTATGATAAAAGAGGACAAAGATTGTGTGACATACAGCCCTTATCAAGAGACACCACCAGATGTGGTGCTTAGTAATATAAGTAGCTGGTTGTTTGGATGTCAGTACGCTGAAAAACTGTGCTTGCTAAGAAAATATTCAGGCTTGTGACTCATTTGTAGAAGAACAAGGAGTCACTGACACTCAGTTAAGTAAATTTATTCTAATTAAAGAGAATAATAATTCCATAACCTGTAATGGATACATTTCAAGGCATAATCTCTTTCTTTGGCATGCTAAAAAAGGCTTTCAGTAAGCCTTTTCCTCTAGTTCTATGCTGAAATCCCTAACTTGAAGGAGTCTTTTTCAGAACATACATATGCTAGCATGGACTGTTGCCATTTTGAGTGGTATGATTTCTTTCTGTAGCTGGCAAATTGCCTCTACCAAACTCTTGGAGTTACTTGTCTCTCATGCTCGTGTCTATGTATGTGTCCACACATACATATACACAGCATGTAGTGAAATAATCTTTTTACGCTTTCCAAGAGTATTTGAAAACTTAACCTGCATGTGAATAAAAATGAACCTGTCTTTGTCCGTTTTGTTTTCATAGGGTTTCCCTGGTCCTCGAGGAGAAAAGGGTGATATAGGAGAAAAGGGAGAAAAGGTGACCACAGTGTTATTAACTGTTGCTTGATTCCCCAGCCTAGTCAGTTCTGCTGTCTTTATGCTCTAAATTGTCCCATTAAAACTTATTTTTGTTTTTACTGTGTGCCAAAAGGCCGGTCACAGATACATTCTAAGCAAAATCATGAAAAACCACAAAAATGTATGCACAGAAATAGTAATATCCACATGTCCCGAAGTACAGCTTTTTATTTTAGGCACATTTTCTCCAATCCATCCTACTCTTGTTGAAAATCCTAAAATATTTCATCAGAATGACATTAGTCATTCTGGTAGTAATTTTATACTAAAGAGCCCAGCTCTGTTCCCTGGCAGTTTATCCTAGTGTACCATGCCTGTACATGCTGCCTGTCCCACACCAAATGGATAAGACAGGAACTGTTTGAATTTTTATTTTTGGCAATGTCTAATTTACAGTTAAGTACTTTGTGATACATTAAATCATATATTCTACATTCTGGTAAACCAACTAGACAGTGAAGTTAACAGAAAAAGCCTAACTTCATTTTCAGTGTCCAGACACAGTGACTTGGAAATACATTTAGTGAAAAGTAATTCAGGATTTAGAGTGTGCAGAGAAAGCTCACAAGCAAATCTCTCCCATTTCTATCCAACACAGAGCCCAGTTGCTGAAATGCTGAATTAGAATTCACATCAAGCCACTTAATATGAAAATACACACACACAGCAGGCAATTTTTCTAGGTCTATTTTTTCTACAGCTGTTTTTGTCTAGCTGACATGTACAGGGTTATGCTAGGTCCATTTCCCATCATGGTGTCCCAAACAAGATGCAGGGTTAAACAGTCACTGGGTGTAGGAGATCATCTCTGTTTCTTAATACTGTCAGGCAAAGCACTTCCCAAGAATGGATTGAAAAGGGTACTGTGAAATATATCCTTCCCTTCTCTCCCTTGTTATATTGCTTATCTCAAGCTCAGAGATCACTGGTAAAGTACTGATTTTGCAGAACTGTTGCTTAAGCAGGTGGTCCGTGAGTATTATAAAGGCAGTGGGTGACCTGACAGAGTAATCACAGTGAATGGTGAGCTCTGACTGTTCTCAGAGATCACAGGTCTGTCACAAGTGAACAGCTGTTCTCTTTTGAGAGCAGTTATCGGTAGAAAGGTGTAACTGATAACTGCCAGCTCTGAGAGGTGACTGGCAGGATGGCCAGCTTGTGCTAAGTGGCAGTTACAGTAGGTGCCAAATCGAATGAGCTTAACAGTGTCTTCTCATACTGAGATACATTAGAAAGGTTGTGTCCAGAAGACAAAAATAAGTTATTACACCTCTCTAATCAATCCCAGTGAGCTTGCTTGAATACAGCAGATGGCCTTTTGAGCCTCCCAGTTCGAGAAAAACTTGAGAAAGTGGAGAGTAAGAAGCCTACCAAGATGGCAGAACTCCGGGGCAAACATAACCCATATAAGAGGTTGAAGGAGGTGAACTGGCTTAGTCTGACAACGAGAAGGCCAAACTACTTGAAAGGGGAGATACAAAGATGATGGAGGAAAACTCTTCTGGGTAATGGCAAGTAGTGAAACACAGGACCAGAAGCTGCTCCTGAGAGGTTCAGAGTGGCAGTTAGGAAAACCTTGTTCACACAGAGGGCAGCATGGCACTGGGACAGTGTGCCCAGGGAGGGTGGCTGAACGACTGCCCATGGAGCACTGCGGAATCTGGTCTGCTCTGATCTGATCTAAGGTCAGAAATCATCCTACTCAGGATGGGAGGTTAGAGTAGGTGACCTCCAGAACTCCCTTCCAGCCAGACCTTCTGAGTCTGTGTTTCCATGTCTGGCTAGAGACAGGCAGAGAAAATCCAACCATTAGAGCCCTCAGATCATCTCTGGAATTAAAAATGGAAAGCTGGTAAAAAGTTCACTTATACAAATATGATATGATATGAAAATGGAACAGCTGAGATTCGTGCACTTGGGATGTGAAAGTGTTTTAATATCCCTTAGTCCAGCATGCTGGTTTTGTATATTAGTCTGTTGTTCCCAGAGACTTGACCAAATTGGTCAAACCCAGGACTTCAGTTGCAAGGGAGCGAGGGAATTGCGTGTGGGAATTGTGTGCTGCCACAGGCACAGCTAGGTCCTTTTTGGAGTGCAATTGTGATTTAGGCTATCTGTGGTGACTTGTTCTCATGAGCTGCAGGACACATCGCCTAGGAAGTCTACTCCTCCATCCCCCAAAAATTCAGGAAAAGGCAAAGCCTGTTTCCTGAGAAGAATGCTTGGAATAAAATTGGTGTGACAGATGTTTCAAAACCCACATTATTTTGTGGACTTTCAGATTAACAGGATTGCCAGGAAGTCTGTAGAGTGAAAATGGAGATGGAATATCTGCCTTAAAAATTCTCAGAATATTCAAATAAAATTAGAAGCCAAAGGAAGTTCTTTCCCAGTGAAAAGTCTGGGAAGATATGGCTGAAAGCTCTGTGAAAGAGACTTCTATTGCTGTTTTAACTTATTTTTTCAGAAACTGGGGAATATTTGTATCATATAAGTAAACTGATTTCACCAAAATTACTTTAGCTGCATCAGTAGTTCTTTTTCCAAATGAAAAGCTGACTCTCAAAAGACAAAAAGTAATGCAATAAATCAAAGCTTTCATCATAACAAATTTTCTCAGTGTTTTTCCTTGTGTAAATTACTAATTATCGATTACCAAATTGGTGTAACAGCACCCATTTCAATAGAGATAAATCAGCTTACCAGTTAAGCATCCAGCTTATGATTTCTTGGTTTTTTAATATTTCTTACAGTATATTGGCTGTTGGACTGACATCACAAAATTGAGATTAATGAGTTTTTAGTTAAGAAACTTAACTCAAATTGCACTTCAAAAATATGTATCATTACTAAGATTCTAAAGAGAACCCATGACACTTATTTTTTTTCATAGATATGCAGGGAATAAATCTTTACGTCTTCAGTTTGAGGTGAGACTTGGACTGCTGTTTTTATTTTAGCCCATCAGCAGTTCTGCTACGGTGAAAGCAAGTTAGTGTTTGCATTATAATATCCGCTTGACTTGGCTGTAATAATATTTTTAAAAGCCTTCTAGCTGTGATTACTCATATAAAATTATAGTCCAGGAGCACTCATCACGAAAAAGATTTGTACAATTGATTTTGTATTTTCGGTTTATGGATAGAAAAAAATTCTTTTAAAAAGGAATAACTTTTAATGAAAGTTAGGATTTGTGTTGTGGGGAGAGGGAGGGAAGGGGCCCTTGGTCCCAAATGCACAGTTGTGTCTGTTGTTATAAATTTTGACAGAAGAGTATGATGTGTCTGAACAGAGAATGAAAAGGCATTATCCTTTTCCCCTACACTCTGCATTGATGAAAATATGTGCACGTTAGGATTGGAGGTTGTTCCAACCAGAGTGGTGTTGCAGAAGTGCCACAACTTTGTATTTCTCTAGGCACTGAGGAAGAGCAGAAAGGAATTTTTTTTTATCTTCATCAGATGTAGATTTTCCATATCTCCTGTGGGCCTCTGTACTTGAGGACGAAGAGTAAAGATTAAAAAGAAATAACTCAGTCTTATGGAAAAAGTAGTAAAGTACTCAGGAAATTCAGACTATTGTCTGCACAGATGGCTGCTGCGTTGCTTTGAATAAGATCATAGATCTGTCCTGCAAAACTGGAAGTTTAAATAGATATCTGCTGACTTGTAACACAACAAGTTAAAGAAATGCAAATCTTAAAGAATAGAAAAAGAGTCAGAAACCAAACTGTACAGTCCATTTTCAGAATCCTTTTTGGAGTATGTCCATGCTTTGTGCTTGCATACATTCACTGCAAATATATTGGTGTTACACTGAGAACAAAAAACATGAGAATTGACCTTGAAGCTGTTGGGTTTCTCTGCCACACTGCTGTCTGTCTGGGTTTAAGATGGAAACTTAGCAAATTTACAGTTCTTGTCTCATGAAGATTTTTTTTACATCATAATCTTATCATTTGATAAAGAAGGGTAATGTTTGGGTTGCTATTTTCCCAAATATTATCCTGTGACTTTTTGGCACACAGAAAAGATAGACAAGTAACTTTGCTTCTATTATGACATGAATGCAGTATGTGTTGTTCATGAAACAGTTTTTTCCATTTAAATATGTCAAATATATTATGATATTAAATGACTAATGTGCTTTCCTTCCTTTTTAAAATCTGATTTATATAATTATTTTTTTATGTGTAAAAATGGGTTTTATCTCTTGTTAATAGATTAAGTCTTTCTGTACTGGTGTGGACCAAGTTAAATGTCTGTTTACTATGCTTCGCCTAAATCTGTCTGTTCTTCCAAAGGGGCATTCCTTCCTTCTCCTTCTACCCTCATTCCTTACAATTCCTCTGTCTTTTTTACCCTTTTCCTCACCAATGAAATCCTCCCAATAGCCACAACCTCGCTTGCTGGTTCTCCAATGTCATACTAATTTTCCTATGACTATTTTTCCCATTTCTTTGTGATATTCCTGGTTTACTCATCCTTCCTATCCCATTTTTTACAATCCTAGTCCAATTTGTTAATTTTTTTAACTGATCCTTTTTGATTTTTGTGAAATTGAGAGCAAACCTGAAACTCATTTACCATTGTGATCAACTGGTGTGAAATCAATTATAAAATGAACTCTCTAAACATCTTATACTGCTTGAAGGTGAGGTCATCTTTGCAGGTAGCTTTGCTGAGGGTAATCAATCATTTCCATCAGAATTAAAGCATTGGAAGTTTCACATTTAAAAAGAAAACTCAGTGTGAAATCAAAGGACTGAATTTTGTTAAAATAAGTAGATGAAACACTGCCTGCAGAAGAGGGAATATTTGGATGTTGAAATATTTAAATAAAGAATAATTATCACTTCTGATTACTTTCTGATACCAAGACAATATGAAATCATTGAAAGTGTCATAGCACCTCTCCATCAAGCAGTTTGGGTGTTTTGATTCCTGTAGCAGGGTTTGAAATGGTCATGTTATATTTGGAGTGACAGGAGTGCACCCTCAGTGACGTCAGTGGGTTTCTGTGGACACCATGGAGAACAAGATTTGTTCCAAACACTGTTACCAGAGTGCAAAAGGTCAGTTCAGCAAAGGATGCTCTGGGCCAAGTTCACCCTTGACATGACACCATGGAAGCTCATGGAACTGAGTCAGAGACTAGCCATCCCTGTGAAGCATCTGTGCCACAGGTCTTTTTTCAAAAGACTGTGCTGATGGATTCTGCTCTCACAAAGTTCCTTCTGACTAGTGGCAAATTCTCTAGGGAAACTAACAAATTCGGGTTTGTGTGCATGTGCACTTCAGAGCTATCACTTAGACCAAATAGGAGATGTCTTCTTTTGGACTGTGGATTGGGGGATTTTGCAGATTTGCCTCTGTCTCAAGAAATCAATTTTTTCAAGCCCTGTTCTAGGTTTCAAAACATTCATAATACTGATATGAAATACCAGCACAAACTAATGCAGATTGATTGCAGTTCTTGCTTGTGATCATATAATTTATTTTTCCACATAATGCACCACCCAAACCAGAACACAGTGGTAAGTGTCCTTTCAGCTCTCCATTGGCTTAAAAAGAAAAAACCCAAACTTTAAAACCAATCTTTCTTTAATTTTTTTTCAAAAGAATGAAACTTGTTTTATCCAAACCATTGTATTCACAGGGGGAAAAGGGAAAGAAAGGCAAAAAGGGGCCTAAAGGGGAGAAAGGAGAACAGGGTGCTCCTGGATTAGATGCACCTTGCCCATTGGTACGTCTCACTTATATATTGGAAGATCGATCATCCTGCTGTAAACTGATGGAATGAGAAATGAGGAGAGAGGAACAAGCACCAGCTACTGTTGAACATGTAGCCCTTTGTTAACACAGCTTTATCTCAAGTTCTGAAAATTCTGGAGCAGACTCCATTTGTCAACGTCCTAAATTGGTTTAAAGCACCAGACTTAAGATCTTTGGGCTAAATTTGGGAGGTTTGGTGGTGGTTTTTTTCATTATTTCTACCAAACTGTTTGAAAAGGAACCAAATTTGGAATGTGCCAAAGTCAGTGCCCCACAGGTTTAAATCACACTACAGCAGTCAACTTGCTCCTCTTGCCTCTCTATTGTTACTTGTTCACTCCATTTAAGTCGATACTGAAGGCATTTCCTTGACAGTAACATTGCAAGTTAATCTTTACAACAGGGATTCCGTGGAATTAAGGGGGAAAAAGGGGAGCCAGGCCAACCTGGCCTGGATGGGCTGGATGCCCCTTGCCAATTGGTACAGTATTTCTCTTTCCTACCAACCCTGCATGCAGTTCCTTTGTTTGTGGTCAGCCATTCTTAATGTAAAGTAATGTTTTTCTCAGCTGACTTTACATTATTCACGTAACACATGCATGTGCATGAACAAACCAGCTGCTTCAAGTGATAATAACCGCAATGAGAGAACACACATTTCTATTGGTACCTTAAACCTAACTTTCAGCAGTTTGCTCCCACATCACGTAGTAATTTATAAGTTTGTATCCTTCCTACATTTTCCCTGAGAATTGTTGGTTTGTTATTTTCCTCACAAAATACCTATTGCCTTACTCACCCTGAACGCAAGTCATTGTGGAAATCCAGCACAATGTTCACTTCTAATTAAGTCTGATGCCTTTTGTCTGCATTGGCTCAGTTCTGCACTCTAGTCTGTCCTAGAGCTACTCTGCACCCTGGACTTCCTTTCAAATCCCCACAGTCTTAGGTGCATGTTTTCACAATTTGACCAAAGTGAGAGTCATGTACAGAATTATGTAAATACCGTTTCTGAAAATCAAGGTTTTCAGTAAGCCATGCTGGAACTTGGCTTCCAGACCATACACAAGTAATATTTTTGGTGTCTGGCCTGTACATCAAAACAGTATTCAAACGTATCTGGAAATAAAAAGCTTTACCTGAGGTTTGTAAGAAGATAACAGTCTGCAGCCCAAACCCTGTCTTTGTTATTTAATGTCTCCAATTTAATGGTCCTACCCTTGGAACTTACCTTCCTGGAATACACACAACACTCCCCACCCTATGTTAGCATGAATTCAAGTTCCCACCTATACTAAAATGCTACTTCTTGACCCTCTCCCTTGTACCAATCTGGCAACAGTGATTTTTATTCAATGGTAAAGTAAGTTTGAACTCTTTTCCATTTAAGAAAGAAAACCCCAAATGAATAGCACATACACATTTCATAAAGATACAAGGAAGATTTTCTTTTTAATTGTTTATAGTAAAATTTGATCTGCATGTTCTGATATTGTTTGGTGGTTAAGCACGGTTCTCTATGATGAATGTTACATTAAATAGATTTTATTTCAACTGTAGCACTTCTAATTTGAAATCAGTTGTTTTTAATCATAAATACATAGTCCTTTAAAATTATTCCATAGTCCATATTGTTTGCTTCCAAATAATGGTAACCATATCTCATATTTTGTTGGGAATAATCAAGCATGCTTTTGTAATTTTAAAATATTTCTCTGTCTCTGTATTATCATTTATATCTGGAGATTCACTAACAATCATTGATGGATGAAAAATATTCTGTTCATAGGTAATTGCTAGAATCAGCTGCTTAGCAAGCAGCACTGTCTCTTGTTTAGGCAGCAAACCATTCCCATCAGACTACGTGCAAGCAATTAAAAAAATCCTCAATAACCACTATCTTCACATGTAAATTCACATATAAAGTATTTGTATTCTATATTCTAAAAAAATGTCAAGGCCTGATCTTTCTTCTGCTCATATGTAGTCTAGTTACATCATATGTGCTCCTAATTCTGACCATGTAAACTCTTTGGGTAAACCCTGGATAGCCTTCTAAGTTGGAATTAGTACCTTGAAAACCAGTGTGACTGTGGTCAATAGCTGACCCTGATCTTACTGGACACATGGAGATATGTGAAGGTAGAGTAGCAACAGAAAAGAAATGGAGTGACTCTCACATGAGAAGAAATTAAATTACCGTATTGTCCAAGCACTGAAATCTACAGTGCTGCTGGACTGCCCTGCTCCCATTGCAGATGTTTTCTTCCACTGTGGCGCTTAAGGTATGTTCAGGCCTTAAGATTTTGCTGCTTCATTCAAAAGCTAATATTGAAAGTGAAAAGATCCTATGCACATTTGAGTCTTGCTGTCTTATCACAGGATTACCTTTGTACTAGAGGCCTTTAAAGCACAATACCCTCCAGATAAAAGTGATAGTATTTTTTTCTCCTTGATCTTGTACATTCAGATAGAGATTGTTGTGAATAAAACAGATTATATTTAAAATAATAAGCAGCCTGAGCTCTAACAGCGATAAGAAAATGACGAAGATGTTCTAATGATTTAGAGAAAAACAAATCTTTATAGCAGAGAGGTGCACGTATGTTTTTGCGGCGTAAACCTTCTGTCCTCTGGCTGTTTTAACAGATGTTGATGGATTATCTATCCTCTCAAACTTAACTATACTCTTTTTTTTTTTTTTTTTGCCTCCCCTTAAAACAGGGTCCCGATGGATTACCAATGCCTGGCTGTTGGCAAAAGGTAGGATGGGTAGAGCTTTTTCTTTTCGGGAGTAGTATGTCCTTAGCACACAAAAATGCCTGTCACAGTCATGCTGAACAATATCAAGATATACTTCAAAGCCTCCTAGACAGACATATCCAGCAATGCAAGAGCAGACCTCCCTACCTGCTGCAAGATCAGGCAGTAGTTCATGTGATAATATTGTAATATATGTAGAAGTAATAATTCATTGAGGCAGTATTGTAGGAGCAGTTGGCGTTTGTTTTCTGGAAAGTCCAAGACTTTTCTTTTTTTCACATGAAGACTTACACATCCTTTGTTTTCTGCACATTATCACTGCTTCCAATTCGTTATAAAAGCTCATGGATTTTTTGTCAAATATTTATGTTGATCTCTTATTATGTTATTCTTCTGGAATATGGAGAGGAACAGTGTAATCTACCCTTCTCTTTGCCTTACCTTTCTGGTCTTCAATATATCCTCCTTTAACATTAATATTAACTGGCAAAATTATTTTAGTAAAGGTTTAACCTAGGCAGTTCTGGATTTAAAAACATAGCATGCAGAATTATGTAGGTGGAGGGATACTGGCATATAATGTGTTAAAAAGCATTAAGCATGAGTGAAATCCTAGGTGCGTTATCTCTGAAGAATAGCTGGTGCTGAGGAAATAACTATCCATATTTGCAACTCTGCCTTATCTATGTATTTGTAATAGATGTCTGAAATATCTTACTAATTGGATTAATCTGTCTTTCTTTTTGTCTCTGCAGTGATGAATCTAACCTTACAAGCATGAAGTTGTGTATATAGCGCTCCACTTCTTTTATTTATAGTTGAAAACTGAAAATTTGGTTTTACAAGTCTGAGATATGTTTACATGTAGCTGCTTCTACTTGTTTGCAATAGTCCATACGTACTTTTTCACTTACATCTGCAGTTAGGTGATACTGCAGGGTAAACCTGCAAAGATTGTCTCTCTAATGAGAGATATCGAAACAACGATCAATAATAGAAATTAATATTTCTGTAAATTCTTATATTTTGGCTTGTGGATATGCATGGACAATGAGTGCCATGAACTAGTTTACAAGAAATTGTGACCAAATAAGAGCAAAATTCTATGATATGTACTGTACCAGCTGCCATTGGAGTTTATTGACTTGGTTTCCGTGTCCATCTTAAATACTTCACTGATTCATGACACCATATCTGCTTGTATGAACTAAAAGCATGAGTTCGTGTGCCAAACCTGCTTGTTGTGTGATCACGTCACGCGCTAAATGGCTGCTCACGGTGACCTTTGATTCCAGCTTCTGAATAATTTCCTTTTGTCATCTCAAGGGAGTCACACCATGGCTCATTGCTAAAAAGAGATAAACCAGAGGAGCATAGAAAGAGGCCTTGAATTTTTGGGGAATAGAGTTCCAGCTGCAGGTGGATGGCTTCCAGTCTTGCGGGATACTTGGCCCCTTTGACCAAAGAGGGTCGCGCCTGTTTATCAGCATCAGTTTGCCTTGCACTGCTCACGGTCGTGAAGATATTCACGATAGGCCCTGTCGAGTCCTTAATCAAGAAGGAAAGAAGTTTGAAGAAGAAACCAGACTTCTCTGTGGGTTGTTTGAAAAGGTTGCAGAGGTGCTGCAGGGATCATTTGATGGCAGACACCGCCTGAGACCAGAAGCTTCTCAACCTTACTCAAGGATGGACAGAGTATGTGCTCTGCATATTGTATTTTGGGACTGCTGGAGGAAAAAGCATTCTTGAGGTGGGGATGAATTGGATCATCCTCCAGAGGAGGATTATAATGGAACTGACCATAGATGTATGTACCATGGTGTGGTTTTCAGGTTATTCACTTTAAATTACACAAAACTAGCTGAACTTTTCTGCAGGATTTTGGAAGCTGTGGTTAATTTTGTTTCCTTTCCTGTAACTGTTGCCATAAAGAATGCATTTCAATGATCTATTCAACATTTGTGATGATGGCATTGAGGAAAATACTTCAAGCCACATACTCATCTTGTTTCAGTATTAACAGTTTCTATTTCAAAGTCTTTGAAGCCTTTAAGTCTAGAAAAGAAAGAGTTTATTTTTGTGTTTCACAGACTGATTTGTTAATCTTGTTCCTTTTATGTTGTTACAGTGACTTTAGCGGACATTATTACTCAAAAAACATTGGAGAGAAACAATTCTGTGTAATTACCACTGCACACTTGTTGCACTACACTGTTATAGGTGTTAATATTTCTCCATTTCTGTTCAGATGACTAGCTTTCTAGAGAAACATTGGTAAATCTTTCCTTCTCCACTTTTTTTATTGCTAGAAATACATAATTCATGCACATTTTTAATTTTGCCATGAGGTATTTTTTCCAGTTTTGAGTCTTCATATGGTGCACTGAAGTTAGTTTGAGGGACTGGTTTATGAGAAATGGTGCCATATTTGGCAGATGGAAATTCTTTTTATATCACTTCTGTTCCTAATGTATATAGCAGGATCATCAAAAACTTTTTTAGTTACTTTTCTGAGAGTTGTCTTTCGTATGTAGACCAAAACCGAAGTTGAGGAAGACAGCCTGTCTCCATTCATGTGTGGGCACCTTATGCCCTTCTTGGAATGCACATTTTTCCTTGCTCCATCATTTCTAGATCATGTGTAGATGGGAACCTTCTGTGGTCACGCTTTTTGTATTGCTTCACAGTCTCAGATCAGTGGAAATGCCACTATAATGCAACCTTCCACTTTGATGAATCTTTACTGTCATTTTGGTATATCGAAGTCAAACCTAGCATTTCATTGAGGAAAAACCAGATTTTTAAAACTTAAAAATTAATTTGGCGGCCTACAACTAGTAGTATCTTACTAATAAAAACAAAATTCTGACACTATATAGATATATACACTGAATACTTATATATTTGCCGCTCAATTCCATCTTTCCAATAGTAAGAAATAAACAAGTGTTCACAGACATAAGATAATATGTTTTTCTTTTCCTGAATTTTCAGAGATGCAAATATTAACCTCTCTGAATAGTCATGATTACAATAGTAAAAGCCTTCACACAGCGTAGTCTGAATATAAAATGTTAATAATCAGAGTGCTATAGCAGTAAATGCAAATGAGGGCCTTTCAGAAAGAGGACAAGAGGAGCACCGTGTAAGTCCTCTGACTTGCCCCTTTTAGCCTGCTTGTTTAAGAAGCACTATCTCAAAAAAACAACAGGCTGAGGAGCCAGCTGTCCACCTAACAGAGAAGAGTCTCTTATGCCCATATCCTGACTTGGCACATTTAGCTAGGTATATTGTAGATGTGAAGACTAGAATTTGAATGTTTTTTTAAGATATCAAATACTGGCAATCATAGAGTAAAATTAAATATTTTTTAAAGGTCCTTCAGAGTATATACATGCAAAATCAAGTAGAATGTTTATTATCTGGCTGAATGTTTTAGCAACTGCATATTGAGAGTGTCCACAAACACAACTCATTTAAGAAATAGCAAAAAGATAAAAAGCTATTAAATGCATGCTGCCATTAGCACTTTCTTTTTTTTTTTTAGTTTGTATACCTATATTTTTAAACTGCCCTCATAGCATCCATTTCTATATGCATCAATAAAGCTAGCAAAACCTTGGTTTATGATTTTGTCATTCAGGAAATAATTATAGACACTACTATTAAGTGTTAGTCAATACTCAACTCTTCTTTAACTCCCTGACACTGAGACCCTACTGAAGAAACATTTAAGCATCTTTGTTCACTTTTTTTTTTCTCTTGTAAATTAATCTAATTTCTTTATTAAATTCCCTCGAGGTATTTACTTTTTGTTTTTCCCAAGTAATCTTACTTAACTTTTTCAGATTTTTTATTGTTCAGTATCATGAAAGGTTCATTCAATTTAAATGACCATGAAGGAACAGCAGATAAACAACTTAATTTGAAAGGTTAAACTACATACATAGATTTGACATTAATATTTGCATCTCAGATTGAATTGATGTGAAACTTAACCATATCTAGAAAAGTTGCATGGTCAGTAAAAGTAAAAAAAAGAATTGGGTTTAACATTTCATCAAGAAAAGCACCTTGTGAAGACTTTCAACATGTTTATTTTGTTTAAAAAGCAACTATTTCTGGTGCTAATATATCTTTTTCCTTATGATGGTAAAGCTATAGTTTGAACCACCAATGTGTTGTTATATCTTTTAGTAGCATTCCTCCAAATAGTTATGATTTGTTTAGTTTGTTACAGGAACAATAGTTCCTCTGCCAGTCTTTTCAGTTGTAGAAATGTGTAGTGGTATTAGTCTACATATATCCCTGACTTTTTCAGGTATAATTAATTCTTGTTTCTTTGGGAGTTTTCAGTATTTGTTTCATACAAAGTTTTGTAATCGCCTGTTACTCCAGTGCATTATAACCACATTGTGCAGAAGTCCAGCTACAGAAGCCAGACTTCTTTTAAGCACTGTATGGAATATGTCTGACATACGTGGTCCTTGTTTTCATATTCATAGATTAGCTATGGGGAAGCTTTCTTTCAGGATGTTTTGGACACCTTTTTTTTTTCCTGAGTAAAGCATGAAATGTTAAATCGCAGAGCAATGATACAATGTTTTGGGTTTTGTGGGTTTTTTGATTTATATTTTTATTTATTGCTGATCTTGATGTCATATTCTGATAGTGTAGCAAAGCAGAAACTCTTCATCCAGCTGTTTATATATTCTTTTAGTCTACAGTGTAAGTAATATGATTGAGTTTCAGAATGATCAAATCCATATACCTGCACATGTGTAACGTATAGAGTTTAAAAAGGACTGATGTACAGTGTGGAAACTTAGCATTGGCTCCATTGAGCATTACCTCATGGAAGGGGTGCATGTGACCACCAGTTAATTGGTTATGCCAGCAAAAGAGACAAGCAACCCCAAATGAGATGAGCAGACCTTTGGTCCTTGTGGGAGGGTGGTGCTGTGTAAGGCTGGGGGCTGCGCCAGGAAACACACTTAGGTCCTGGATCTGGTTGGAGTTTAGAGAGAGTTGTCCCACTGACTGCCCCAGAACTGGGTTTGTAAACCTGGGCTCAGCCATGCAAGGCTTTTCTCTTGGCTGTGCTTCCCTATCCTCAGCAATGAGCTGTGGAGAGTGATGCAACCTCCCCTTGCAAAGCTCTTTGAGGCATGTAGAAGAAAGGACACAGGTATTATGCTTAGTAACAAGGGGAATATTATCAACTTCAAGAGTGGGTTTTGCCTAAATCAGGACCACTTCAGTAAGAAGTCCAGAGATATTTCCAGTCTACTGAATGTGTTGAAGATGTTCAAAGCAGGTAGAAGTTGACCTTTCCCTTCAAATTTCCTGATTTCTGCTGCTTGACCATCTTGAATTACATTTTTAAAGCTCTGTATTTTACCGAATGAGATTCCTAAATTTTCACATTAAAGACTCACCTAAAATACTGATATCTGCAAAGATACTGGTCAAAATAAAGTATAATTTTTAGTCATTGTAAAAATTCTATTTCAATGACTGGAATTAAAACTAACACCTAATTTTTTATTCTTTTTTTCCTTCCTGCAACTTGCTTTTGTGGATGTGAATGTTGTTGTAATGTACAAATGAAGGTTTTCTTACACCCTCTGTTATTGAAGAATTTTACATGGTGGTTGGTTTCATTAAATGCTGTTAAAAACAAGTGCCTGCCACCATCATATCTGAGAAAGATACTCTACAGAACAAGTGGAGTTTTTATTTTAAAAAGGGATTTGGAGTGTTGCTTTTGTTTCGTTTTGTTTTTAAATGCATCTGATTATCAATGCTGCTCACAAATTGAATTTTCTTTTTAAAGCAGGGGGCCTTAACCTGGGACCGTTAATGTTTTACTTGTTTCTATTTAAAAAAGAAATTGTATGAATTTCCCAGATCCCATTGGTACTTGCACACTTCTCTGAAGTATTATGGAGAGTTGGGTTGGTGGGAGAATGTTTTACATATTGTTAACATATATGTGGATATTCTTATATTATTGTACATGTTTGGGAAAATATCACACAACTTTAAAAATGTTGCTAAGATGTATGTATCTGACTTTTTCCTTTGGAAAATATTATATATTTTTATTTGTATTTTTTACTTTTTTAAGTTCATCTATATGTGCCGTTATTTTTGTATTGCAAATGGTCTCATAAATGAAGTAGAAGAGATAAAAATACAAAGAAAAGTAATTTGGCAAGGATTCCAATGCTTGGGGGTAAAAACCACATGGGTCAGCATCATATTATCAATGCTAGAAATATTTTGAGTGTCTTATCACTGTAAATATGTCACAAGACCTCTTTTGAGGAGTAGTATAAAGAATTGCAAGGTTTTAATCACCCATTTTAATTTGATATTAATTACCACTTTCTTGTGGCCTCTGGTCTTGACTTAATTGAACCCAATCAAACAGCATGCTTTTGTTTTTATTATTAAAATTTCTCCTTGTTTTTCAGTTGAATATTGTTTTGTTTTCTTTCAGTTTTGTACTTGAGGTTTTGTTTCTTGCTTGTGAGAAGTTGATCTTCAGAATTATTTTTACACTATTTATGATTTATTTTCATAATGTAAAAAGTGTGTAATTATTAAAATATTAATCCAACCATTGGTGCTGATTTTGCATAGTTATAAAGTTCTTAATATTGGTGCAAAAAATTGTTCTAGTCTGTCTGGATTGGAAGAAGTGTGTGCTGCGTTGTGCCAACCTGTAGTTTGAAGTCTAGAGCAGGTTGTGTCAGTAGCAACATTCACACAAAAATCAAGGCCTCTGCAACATGTTCCATTTTCCTACAATGAGCAGTAAGAAAACTCACCTTCTTCCTATTCTTAACGTGTCTTTTCCCTTCAAAGTCAAGTCTGTTCAGTCATCTTTTCAAAACAGGCAGCACAGGCTGTTGGCATCCATAAACTATGTAAGGAAGAAACTTTGCTGCAAACCTTAGAGTTGGAAAAGCTAGAAGGAGCTATGTATTAATTAGTTGAAACTATTGCTTAGGCGAGTTCAGAGGCATCCTAGGATCAGAAGAAATAAAGCTGGAACTCACCAGTCTCCCCTTTCTATAATTCTGAAGATGAAAAATAAACCCGAACTGCTGAGAAATAAAGATATATGCAGGCAGTGTCACAAGTAACAGTGCAAGCTAGAAAATGTGAAGGTCTGTTTTTCACAAATCCAGTTTGTTCGGAAATGATGGAACATAATAATTATTGCAAAATGGTATATTTTTAAGGTGTATTTTTGCAGGAGTCTCCTTGAACAAAAGATTTAAAAAACAACAACAACAAAAACAACAACAAACCAAAACAAACAAACAAACAAACAAAAAACACTGGGGAGCAGCTGTAATCTCTGCAACACATTATTTAAATGTTTGGGTTTTCTAAATCCCAAAATATTTTAGACAAACAGAACACTCCCCATTGTTTCCCTTTCCTTCACCTCAAAAATGCAGTCACTGTGAGCACTGTGGAGTTTGACCTCCACTCTTAACTCCTGCTAATCCCCTGCTAATCCCCATAAATGTCCATTAATCTTATCTAGCTCTGTTTTAGGCTCTCCGAGGGACTAAAAATATCTTTGCTCCCTTTCCAAGATGAGGTACTTCCAGCTTAACATGCTCTGCTCTGCCAGGCTGAGTGCATTGCCCTAAGCCAGGCAGCCCTGAGCCAGGTGAAGTCCTTGCTTCAGCTGTGGCCACAATTGGCCTTATCTTGCTTCCAGTTTTCTCCTTTTTTCTGCTTTCATAGAGGATGAAATGCAGTTCTAGATGCTGCTGGAGCCGTCCTGCCAGAAAACAAACATGTATTCTGGACTGCTGCCAGAGCCAATACCCTGTGGGTTTTCCATTCAGTACTTTTACAGCCTCCCTGTTATGTTTCAGTACTATGCTCCCTCTAAAGCCAATCCTCAGTGAACCAATATCCTACAGCCTTCACATCCTACTGTACTCATGGGCCATGACTTTCCTCTGGCATTCCCTCCTATTCATATGCCTCCTTCACAATTTTGTGATGTGCCAAAGCACATGCAGGACTGCTTGTGAAATGTCTGCCACTTCTGCCTCACGTTGTTTTTCTTAATGAAGCTTTATTTAAATACTTAAAGGCCATTACTCACATGCAACTCTGGTTTGTGAACCTACTAAACCTGCTAATCCCTACCCATTTGTAATAAGGACTCTACATAGATAAAAAGTAATGGAACAGAAGTGGCTTTTTATGCCCTCATCTCACACAGCTTCACGTTGTGGTTCAATTACAATAACCACACACAAATGTTTAAAAACGAAACAAAAACCAAAACAAGGAGCTGACAAAGCATTTCATGTTCCAGCAAGTAGCAACAACTACACCCAAATAAAAAAAGAAAACAAACAAGGGAATGCGGAAACATTTAAGTCATGTTACTGCAAGCAGTCTTTCTGTCTTCACAGGGTTACTAATTTGTCCTCCCTTCCATTGGCTTCTGGGAATTTCCAGACTGAGTACTTACAGGGCCTTCTGCTTTCCCATCTCCTAGCTGCAGTAAAAAAATACAGTGCTTTTGGATTTGGAGCTTAGATGCTCCATATATATATATCTATGTATATATGCTCTTCATGTGGGGTAATTGATTCTGGTTGAGATAAATCTGATTAACACACCCTGTTAAATGACTCAGAGGTCTGCTGAACCAGTCACCACATCAGCCCACAGGCGAGTCCGTTCCCTTTTCAGCACAAATGCCAAGGATTTGGCTATCCCTGAGAAGAAGCAGACAGGTGCACTTTGTCCGTCTTTAAATTTCTGTACTGAAACAGATATTCAGTGCAGATCATTTTCCACCAACCATGGAGTGGGTTTGCTCCTCGGAATGCACCAGCAGTATTTTGTTTTTCAGGGGTACAGTAACTCCTTAGCAGGTAAGTAGGGAGCCAAAGACACCTTACTTGTATACTTTGGAGAGCTCTTAGAAATATTTACTCCTTTTCATCCCTCATACAGGAATCCAGGCTGTTACTTTCTGGTACCCTACCACGACAAAGCCCCTAAACAAGTGTGGAAAAAAAATAAAATGTTATAAAGCAAACAGAGCAGGATGGAATAAACAGCATGTTTGGAGTTTGGTGGGGTTTTTTAAAATAAAAAACAAGTATTAAAAAGAAAAATTATTTTAATAACACTATATATCATGGAGAAATATTTTTAGAATTTATGCCACAGAATTATGAGGGCAAGTGGAAGAAACTGGAGAGGTCTGAAAAAGCCAGGTGACAAGGTGCTGGAAAGGCCTGTGTCTGGGTCAGGGTCTCTGCTAATCTGAAGATTAGAGCACAGGCAGAAACCTGTGCTCTACATGTGAGACTTGGCAGGCTCGTTCCTGCTGATAGTATCAAAAGAGCATGAAAAGAGCCAAGAGAGAGGGATATTTTCTTGACTGTTAAGCCTCTTTCCACAGTTTGAAGGAACAGGGGAGCAACTTCCCCTTCTAACAAGCTACTTCACCTACGACTTCGAGTTTTCCTGATGACGTTGAATACTGCTTCAATCAATTACTAAGCTAGCTCTGCACAAGCTTGCTATTGCTAAACCTGGAACAAAAGCCATGATACAATCGGCTCGCTGCATGCTTCTGAAGGAGTAGCAGCACAGCATCTTGCGTATCCCTTAAATCTGTTTGTGGTCCAGGGTTTCTGTGTGAGCAAGACAGGGCAGGTCAGGATAAACAGCTGAGATTTTCCAGTGTTGGCATTGCCAGCAGCCCTGGAGGAGCGATAGGGCTGTGCTCGGCACTGACAGAGTGCAGGCACCAGCCCAGCGCAGGGAAACGTCTCCTGAAATGCCTTGGGACTCTCAGACTCACATGCTGCTGTTCTCTGCCTGGGTCCAGTGCATTGCTGGTACAAAGGTCCAGTATATAATGTGTACAACTTGAACTGCATCTACCCTATGCTAAATATCATTCCCCAGCTTTCAGAGATGTGGGCAAAATGAAAAAACGTTGCAGAGAGCATTCCTACAGGCTCTAGCTTTGGCTCCGTTTGGGTGTTAGCAGATCTAAATGCGTGTTCTTGAGACCCGTACATGAATCTCATCACTGCCTGTACAGTACTGCCCTAGCTGACAGTTTTGGCAACTCCCTCATGTCTTTTAAGTCTTTCTGCCAGGACAAGGCACTGAAGACAGGCAGTTGCTGTCTCTTCTGGGATATAGAGGTGTAGCTGCTGGTCCCTCCTACCACTTCTGATACATGGCTTTCTGTTGGTTGGTGAGGCAAGGTTTCCAATGCAGAATGTGAAAGCTTCAAAATTAAGACTGTCTGAGGAAGCTCAAGAAAATGACTGTATGGAAAGAAATGCTTGACTAGAGAAGCAGAAATGTGGCTTACTGGCAGACATTAAAAAAAATGTAAAAATCAGGAAGTGTGTTTCTTCCATCTCAAAATTTAGGATGACTTACTGGATACTGACCTAGAAAAAACAAGTATCATCAGCACAGGAAATTGTGAGGCTTTGCATATGCTCACTGAAAACTCTTCCAAACACAGTGCTGCAGGTGGCACAGACGAGCTACAGATGGGGTAGTAGAGACGTGGGTGAGAGTTTTGCTGCTGTCTGCCCATGCAGCTCAAGGAACAGCCTCCAGCAGGGAGAAGGTAAAGCTGAGGTGCTCCGCTAGAAGCCTTGCTGTTGATGCATCTTCATGTGATTTCTGTCCTTCTTCCTCATGTTATCATTCCCTCTTTTTCTTGTGGGCTTTGATGTCCAGTGAGATGATTATCAAGTGTAAGCATGAAGAAATGCCAAATTTAAGCAAGCCTCTTCTATATTGCTGCTGTGGTTACAAAGCAATCATAGGACTAGTTACATTTAGATGTTACCTAGACTTAAGGGTGTACCAATGCATCTGAGCACCGGACCCCTTTCTACTTATATGTATAAAAACGTGGAAAACCATAGCACTTACTACTTTGCCCCTTTGGCTTCGATGGATGTATACAAGTATGTACCTCAGCTTACTCTTCCAAACAGATTCTGGGACATAAGAAGCAGAGAAAGACATTGAATTATGACCCTACTTTTGATTAAACAGTCCGCTTTGTTCCCTTCCTCCCACACCCCTCATCTTCCCTCCCCATATGTCTGTGGCAGAGGCGCTCTGACCAACAGAGTGCCCGATGAATGTCAGGCACGGCAGGATCGCCCGTGGGAGCTGAGCGACCGCCCGTCTGTCCCGCCGCCCCCACGCATCAAGTGGATTGTTTGCGAGTTTGTGCAGGTTTGCACCCCTAGGAAAAAAACCAAACCCAAAACCAAACCAAGCCAAACCAAACCAAACAAAAACAACCAAACAACAACAAAACAATCAAACAAAACAAAAGACCCAAACCGACAACAAAAAAATCCCACCACGAAACTCCAAGGCACGGGGGCCGCCCGCGGCTGGCCCGCCTCAGCTCAACAGGAAACACGAGTCGCCCACAAGGAAAACCCAGGGGGATGGGGGGCGGCCGGGACGTCCCGTCCCGTTCCGTCCCGTCGGGGAAGGCAGGCGGGAGGGAGGCGGGGAGGAGGAGTTTGGCCGGGGCCGGCGCCGGCATAAGAGGCGGGCAACCTTCAGGCGGGCTGGGACGGACGGTGTCCTTCTGTGCCGTGCCGTGCCGTGCCGTGCCGTGCCGTGCCGTGCCGTGCCGTGCCGTGCCGTGCCGTGCCGTGCCGTGCCTGCAGGATGGAGGAGCGCTACAGCAAGGCGGAGACCCTGGCCCTGCGGAGGAAGCACATCGGGTAGGGGCGGCAGGGCCGGGAGCGGGGCAAGGGGGGAGGAGGAGGGAGGGCTCTGGTGACAGCGCCCGTCCGGACCCGCTCGGCGCTGCCCGGGGGCTGCCAGTGCTGGGCAGACCCTCTGGCCCCAGGGCAAGACCCGGCGGGGAGGGGGACACGAACACACACAGGACCTGTCAGCCCTCCGGCTTGCCAGGTCTCGGGGGTCACCTGGCACTCCCTAGGCGGGCTGCAGTAATTAAACCCCTGCACGTCAAACGCCACTTCTTCAATAGATCAAAGCGAGCAGCCAGAATGTGGTACCCAGGTGTATGTGTAAAATGAGGCTGTGCAGGTTTTTTTTTTTCTCTTTGTGAATAAACTGCATGCACCTGAAAAACAGCCGTCTCTGTTAAATGGAGCTGGGCTGTTCCTTAAGCTGAGTCTAACTGGGGGACATGCAGGAGGGCTGCCAGCAGCTGAGACCTGAGTGATAGTCTTGGTTGTGCACCTATCTCTGTATTGCAATGTTAGTTCCTCCAGAATGTGCAGCTTTAATTCTTTCTTTAGTAGGTGTTGCGAAGTGAAAAATAAGTCCAGGTCATCAAAAACAGTGTCTATTTTGCTGATTGCATCTTAAATGTGTGGCATATATAGAAAGCTCACTAAAGATTCATAACTCACTAAAGATTCATAAAAGTCATGGCCACATAAAGAGAGAACATTGACAGCTCTTTAGGGGCAGCTCACTGTTAAGGGACTCCTGCCTGTGCAAGGACTGTAGGATTGAGCTGTGCTGGGTGAACAAAAACAAACTTTCACAGGATGAACCGATACATTCTAGCATAAAAATCTTCAGTTAATAAATGGCCAATGATGATATAGTGCACTGCTTTTAAAGCATACCAGAGAAATAGCTGAAGGTGTCAGAAAATATCGATGCAACAGGGCAAGAAAGTGCAAGAAATCGCTTTCTAGGAGTCACAGGTTTTACAAATTCATAATCTCAGTACACCAAACAATAACTCCCAGGCTTACCTGGAAACAACTATGTTTATCCAAGGCCATATAGACATGGCTAAAAGTTCAGAAGACTTTCCTTCTGCTCAGTAGTATCATTCAGCATAATTACTTAGCTGACACATTCTCGGGGGGGGGGGGGGGGGAGTGTTGGGAAAGTGTTTAAAGGGTACTTTGGATAATTTTATAGGGAGCCTGAGTTTTGCTGGAAGTCAGTGTAATTTAGGTGCTTATAAAAAGTTGCTTTTAAAGATTTTATCCAAAGCATGAGATAGTGAGATTCTTAGGACCTGCTCAGCACATCTGAAAATACAGCCTTCAAGGCATCAGTGTTTTGTTCTTGACGGTGACTTCTATATGCTACAGTCATCCATTGCGTAATGAATTTTTGGCTATAGTATAAAACAGTGCTTAACAGCTTGGTTTAGTTCCAGTGAGTTATTTGGCCATAGATGTCCATAAGGCATGTAAACAAAGAGAGCTACAGCCTAGAAAGACAGCAGCACATATAAGGACCTGGAATGACATGCAGTCCATGTGCTCCTGTGAAACCAATTGCAAGTCAAGCTTTGAAAATGCCCTTATTAAAGACCTCTTTCTGTTCCCACTGTGCCTGGGGAAGTGGGGGGGGGGGGGGGTTTCACTTTCAGCAAGAGCCCCCTGCTTGACCATCACCTGAATGACTCACAAGCACTTTGCAGAGGGAGGCAGTTGTCTCCAGAGCTGCAAAAGATCAACTCCCTCAACATCCAAAGCAGGTGGAACAACAGAAAACTAAAATGGTGTTATTTTATAATTATTCTTTTTTAGGCCTTCCTGCAAAGTTTTCTTTGCCAAGGACCCTCTGAAGATCGTGCGTGCTCAGGGCCAATATATGTTTGATGAGAAAGGAGAAAAATACTTAGACTGCATCAACAACGTTGCACATGGTAAGCAGTTTAACTTGTGAGACTGCTTCCATTCTTTAATTTCTAATAGGGATCAGAACACACTTCTGCCAAGTGATGATGCTCACAGTGCTTCTCTGAACGTCCTTGTGTGGTTCAGTATCTAACTGCTTGCTAGTAATAGCTAATTATTTTCTTCTTTAGTTGGCCACAGTCATCCATATGTGATAAAGGCTGCAACAAAACAGATGGAACTGCTCAACACAAACTCCCGCTTCCTGCATGACAACCTTGTTCAGTATGCCCAGCGTCTTACAGCCACCCTGCCTGAGAAACTCTCTGTTTGCTATTTTGTTAACTCTGGGTATGTCTGAATAGTATCTTTTTTCCATTGTGACTATTTTGCTCCTCTTTGAGATCGACACTCAGGGCAGCTTGGTCTAAATCTTACTGAGTAGGACTTAGTAATATGTGACAAAAATATTTACAGTACTGGTCAAAACTTCCTTCTTATTTGCAACTATCATATTTAGTGTGGTGGCTCAAAGAAAGCAAGCCAAAACATGTAACTGGCCTGCTAAACACTAGTGGGGGTGGAAAAAAGCAAGAAAAGGAAATTAAGACTGCAAATTGGTGACCACTATGTACAGATTGGTGAATGCCATTCGTAAATTGACACATAACCTTGGAAATTAGTAGTATTCTTTAGGCAGTCTGTTAGTCTGTGATTACTTCTACTACCAGAAGAGACAACCTCTAGGGACCTGTGAGCAGAAGGGCTGCAACAGGTCAGTCTGGAAGCTTGAGTGCTCTTCCTGCGTGCAGATTTGCATTCTCTGCTGCCTGATGGTGCCAGCGCTAGGGAGGGTGGAAACATTGTGGAGTGTGGGAGATGGGGCATTACTTTTCAAGGGCTTGTGGCTGCATTGTGTTCTCAGCTGCAAAGCAGTCTCCTTTGTACCAAGAGGACGTAAATATCTAAAAACAAACCGGGGGAGGGGAATAAAGCATCTCTTTGTTTGCTGTTTATACAAAGAGCTGTTTTTTCTTTGCCCCCTTACATGGCACTTGTAGTCTCAACCTTAGCATTGTAATCTGTATAGTAACAGAGCCTGCTGTGTTGTTTTATTATGTCCATTAGTCCCATGCATCGTCTTCTGTGTCAGAATACTTCTGAAGAAGTGTAGTGAAGAAGTACTTCTTCACTATTTTGCTGCTGTATGTGTTATTATGCAGGTCTGAAGCAAATGATCTTGCTTTACGACTGGCTCGGCAGTACCGTGGGCACCAAGATGTGATCACCCTTGAAAAGTAAGTACATAGAGTACCTTATGTGAATTCAGCCAGCAACTCCTGCCGTTACTTCAGAAGCACCTTTGCAGCAACCCCCTGCTGTTTGTACTCCCCTGCCTGCTGAAAGAAAAGCTTTGTTGCTTTTGCATTAGAACAGGTCAGGAAATCCCTTTTTCACATTTGTATAAAAACAAGTTTTGAAGATCTCTGAAAAATAAGCTTGTCAATCACCCCAGAAGGTTGGTCACCCCAGAAGGTCAGTCACCTGTTAGAGGGCATTTCCCACAGACACTCCCAAAGCAATTCAGGAGATTCAATGCTGGTTTTCAACAGCAATGAGTTGTCTGGTCACTAGGCTGCTCTGGAAAAAAGTCTTCTGTTTGTCATGCTTTGGTGGACATGTTTGATTTTGCACAAATAATTATTCAGTGGTCAAGAAGAAAGATGCTGTAGCTTTGCAGTGGTGTTGCATTGATGCTCAGCTCTCCTCCAGTGAACGCAAGTATGCATACAAAATCGAGTGGCTCCAAATAGGATGCATTGAGAGGGCTGTCAGCCATAGGGAAGGTGGCCAACCATGTTTCTAGTGGGTTTTCCTATCCTAGATTCAGCTGTAGGTTTGGTTACACTGCTGTAGTGCTGGGTCTTCTTCTCAGGTTGTGATTAGAAAGTCCAGCCAGAGCAACTGCAAGAGCACATGTCTATCTGAACAGCAAAAACTTGTTTGACTCAGCTATCTCTGTTAGCCCTGTTAGCTCAGATCCCTGTTAGCCACACACTAACTTACGTGTGTGCTACTATGAGATTTTGATGTCTGATTTGGTTTGAGGTTCCCTTTAAGTTTATGGCTGAACAGAAGTGATTATTCCCTGAATGAATCTGCTACATACTTTAGGCTCAGAAGGCTCTGGTTCCTCATTTCTAAATCAAAATAACCTCAGTAGTAACCAGCTTTAGCATACTCTGCAGTATAAAGCTTTTATATTCAAACAATATCCTTATCCTTCTGCCAAACCATCTATCCTGTAGGGTCTTCAGGGCAGATATCAACGTGCTGTTGCTGCATAAGATCCTCACTTTCCAATGCAATGCACACTCTTGAGAGTCTTTGCAATGGTGTTGGGGTCTAGCTTGCAAGACTTGGGTTGGCCAGAGTGAGGCCCACAGGTTGGAAATGAAGGAGCTGGACCCACTGCTGCTAGGTAAGGCTACTAGGGCAGCCACTTTGGAGGTGGTGTGATCCAGAGGACATCATCTTGGTCTGTCCTCATGGTGGCACTTGATTTTATGCAAGCAAAAACCCTCCTGCTTCCAGTCTTGCTAGAGAGCTAAAGTCAACAGTGATTTCATACTGCCTTTGAGAGAAAGACTGGGTAAATTAAATTAAGTTCCATTCGCAAACGGTGCTACTGTTTGCAGATGCAGTCTCTGATTCTGGATTATTTATAGGCACAGCTATAAGTTTAGCTTTTCTCTCCATTTGGTAAAAATTGACTTGGATATTTAACACTCATGCAGTGCTTACCATGGCCATGTTACATCTCTGATTGACATCAGCCCCTATAAATTTAATCAGCTGGGAAAGGACTGCAAGAAGGAGTATGTGCATGTGGTAAGTGTGGTTTTTTGTAATTTTTATACCTGTTATGCAGCATATTGAATTACCCTCTTCTGGTATACATACATTTTCATTTTGTTTTGCTGATGCTAGAGTACATATGCTTAGCTGTTTTTCAGTGGAATAAATATGACAAAATTGTTTGCTTTTGGATTTCGAAGTGGGTGTTCAGCTGTGAGGCTGATTTCCTTCAAGTGCTACAATTTTTCTTAGTCACTGCATTGTATAGTTACACAATTTGATAAAATTAGCCAACATATATTGTGTTGGTTTGGCTAAAGATATGCAGGACTTCGAGTCTACTTCCAAAAACTTGAAAGGCAGACTGCATAAGTTTACATGATCTGGGTATAGGGCTTATGAGTGTCCAAGTGAGTGTGATTTTTTTCAACTTAAACTTGTATATCTTACAAAGACAATAATCTTTCTCAGCCCAGAAATGTACACCAAGCAGGTCTTTCTTATCTAGACCTCCTTGCGTTAACTGCACTGCCACAGTAGTATCCATCTTCCTATACCACTTCCTTTCTCTTGTTTACTGAACCTCTCCCAAAAGCATTTGTAGAGGCTTGAATGTCGTACAGATTTGTACCATGACTAGGATGCTGGAAGGGAAGTGACAGACTGGAAAACCCCATTCTCCAGTTGCAGAAATGGATCTCCTGTAAGAATCCGAAATAAGATGATGTATGAGGACTCATTATTGTGTCCTGAGGGAGAGGAAGGACAATCTTGAAATGTGGATGAGGTAGATGATGGCTCTTTCAACAGTTGTGTTCAGTATTGTTGAACACATCACAGGGCTACAAGGAGTTTAAATTCCTCTAAGTCTTTTTGCAGTTCTGAGCAGAAATTCAGGCTGTACTAACTCCTATTACCTATCTGTGTGAAAAGCCAATAAAGCAGAGCAGTAGAAAAAAAAGTAAATGTTTCATAGAAGGATGACCTTTTAAAAAAGAAACAACTGATCTTTTCAGGCTCCTTCTCCAGATATCTACAGAGGGAAATATAGGGAAGACCACCCAGATCCAGCAAGTGCTTATGCTGAAGAGGTGAAAAAGATTATTGAAGAAACACAGAAGAATGGACGCAAGGTGTGTGTTTCGTGCTCTAGAAATGTTGAGGCTTCATCTATTAAATGTGGCATGGGGGCATGTAACAGGCAACTAAGGACTTGTTTCTTCACTCACTTTCACAAGCTTTGCCCTCCTTTTTTTTTCTATGATGCGTTCTCTGTTCAAAATGGGCCATTTTTCTACCTGATGCTTTTATCATAGTTTTTCTAGGCATCAATGAAAGGATCAATAATACAGTTGAATATATGCAGATACAATCACAGCAGTTTAATTTCTATTGTATGCACTGAATTGGTAGATTGTAAATATCTTAGGAAAAGGTTTGAGGTCAGCTGAGAAACTACGTCACAAATTCTAGCAAGGATATATAAAAGCTTCTGGGGCATGGAGAAGATCTTGATACTACATTTCTGAGCCTGGGAGCTTAAGATAACTTTGGAGTCATATTAAAAGGTGAAACTTTTAGTCATACACAATATGACCTTGATAAAAACAGACCATTTCTGAACAGGTTTACCTAAAATGTGTGTTAATGTTTTATATGATGGCATTAGTGTGTTGAGACATGTAGGACTTGATCCAAAACCCGCTGAAGTCCCAGAAGACTTCTGTGGAGACTGGAACATGTTCCCTTCTAGACTGATAGATTTACATCACTCTTCTTTTAGTTTCTTCATTACTTTTTTTATTCTCTACTAACGCATAGTTTTTTTTTTTCTTCCCTTGTTTCCTTTCTTTTGCATATTTCTTAGGTTTTGGTGACATAGACCTGTGGCAGGACAAGTTGTGCTAAAGGCTAAGCCTCACATGCTATGGGAAGCTCCGTACTCTTTGGCCGTAGCATGCCTCTTCAAATATAGTGTATGGTTCTTTACACGTTACTGCTCGGCCTTGTTTCCAGGAAGACTGCACCAGCACAGAGACCTCTTGATGCTCAGGGAGGGGTTCAGAAGTGGTGTGGGGATGCAATCCCTTAAATAGCAGACTTATGGCTGAGACCTTGGGGTAATATCGTATCTCTGCTGCATAGACCTCTGCTGTTGACAAGAAACAAATTTTGATGTTCCAGTGTATCTGATCTGCTGCTCTTACTCTTCTTGAATTAAAATAACTTTCTTTTTCATTCCTAGCAACTGGAATTATATCATCTGTAGAATTTTTCTCCTCTTATGTCAAGTACCTCATGCTGGCATTTTACTTGTGTAGTTATTTGCATTAGGCAGGGGTGCCCAAAGACTAGCCACAGGTCATCTTACAGTTCAGCTTCTACCCACCTCTATCTGGTGTTCAGAATTGAACGAAAAAGCTGGTCACCACATATACCTGCAAGTTTTATTAACTTCTTAGGGAAAATGGCACACACTGTTGTGTGTCTCCCGTAAATTGAAATTTTTAAATAAATTTATGTAGCTCCTGGGAGCCTGCTCCAACATCCACTGACACTAGTAAGTGTTGTCAAATTCAACAGCTGTAGGACAACAGCTTAATGCCGATCCTTGTATTCCCATCAGGCTGCAAAACTGACCCTGGCTACTGCAAATCTGGGCACTCCTGATTACAGAATGAATAAATTCTTTAGCCGTAGCTGTTCTCAAGAGCCCTCAGTTGTCCAACCGGTTGCGTGACTAAATTAAGGCACATATTTAAATGTTTATTTCTAGACTGTTAGATGTCAGTGCAAAGGCCAAGTAGATGAACACAGCTCTCACATGAGTTTGTTTCTTATAGATTGCTGCCTTCATAGCTGAATCCATGCAGAGCTGTGGAGGCCAAGTAATTCCACCTGTGGGCTATTTCCAGAAAGTGGCAGAGTACGTACATCACTTCAAAAGGGCATAACTGAAAAATTAACCAACGAAATAGTTTTTTCACTGTAGGCTTATCTAATGAATTCAGCTATTAACCTCTCTTATTCTTGGCTGTGGTTCATTTCTATTTATTGAAGAGTATGATTCCACTTCCATTTTTTATGGAATATCAGCTAATTGTTTTTAGCTAGATAATTGCCATTCCTTACCTATCTTTAATTCTTAGCCACAAGTTTGATGGAAGATGTAGTTAAACCATCATAGTTATAATCCAGCAGTACCATTATAGTGCCTCTATTTTTCATCAAAATGTCAGAGGTTTTTTTTCTTAACATGTAGCTTACTAAAAATTTTATAGCTATAAAACAGCTACAGCTGTGTTCTTTCTTTTTTCCTTAACCTGGTCTCACACTGGAGAATTTCTGTGATACAGACTCCTTTGTCCTTGATTGCCTATCCAAGACATGTACTGCAGCACTAACCTTTCAAGCTATTCTGTTTGGTTTTAGGTACGTGCGTGCAGCGGGTGGAGTGTTCATAGCTGATGAGGTCCAGGTTGGCTTTGGCAGAGTTGGGAAGCATTTTTGGGCATTCCAGCTGCAAGGCGAAGACTTTGTACCTGACATTGTCACCATGGGAAAGCCCATTGGCAATGGACACCCTATGTCTTGTGTGGTCACAACAAGGGAAATTGCTGAAAGTTTTGGTGCTTCTGGATTGGAGTATTTCAATACAGTAAGTTCATAAGTGAAGCTTTGCCCTTTTTTTACCTTTTGGCCTGCATTTAGCAGCTAGAAGTTGCTCGGGTGATTCAACTAACACCTGCATCCATCACTGCATCACATTACTAAGAGCTCAAGTCAACCACAGTCTAATATCTAAAAGCAAGTAGAGAGGCTTTAAAATGTGTTCTGTATCTAAAAGCAAGTAGAGAGGCTTTAAAATGTGTTCTGTATCAAGTGGTAGATCGTCATATGGACCAGCACTAACTCTCTGGCAAGTAATGCATCTCAGGTCACATCCATACAGATAAATTCTTCCTTGTGCCTCTTTCCCTCTCCCCCCTTTGAAATGTTGACAATGTAAAATTTCATTTTCTTGCATAGGCTCAGTGCTGGTAGAGCTCATGCCCTGGCAGACCTTGCTCTGCAGCTGACATCTAACAAAACAGTGACCCTTTACCAGGAAACATTTCATCTGCATGCATGCCACAGTGGTGCAGCTTTCTTCCTGTTTACTGAGCCCTCTTTCTGTTCCTGTGACTCAGCCTTCTTCTCAGCTACCATTGATCCCCCTGCTTTTAATGGAGTTTATACCCTCCAGTTCAAGAAATATTGGATCTATCACCCACTGCCCTTCCCAGGAGCATTTTGCCTCCACATGCAATCAGCTGAACGTTTCAGCCCTTGAAGTCTTCAAATTACTGAGACCCGAAGTGGAGGAAGAGGGAGCCCCTCCCTTGCCCAAACTGTGGGGGATGATGTTCCACAGCCTGAATGGCACAAAATCCCCACCTTTTCAAGCTTTCCTCATGAGCATGCCAACCAGGAGAGGGCAAGTGAATCTGGATAGACACAGATGTATGTTTTGTTTTGATGGGTTTTGTTTTCGATGATGGATTTTGTTTTCCTGTTTGTCCTTGCTATCAGTTTGGAGGCAATCCAGTGTCTTGTGCTATTGGAATGGCTGTGCTGGATGTAATAGAAAAAGAAGATCTCCAAGGAAATGCTACACGTGTAGGAAATTATCTCCTGGAGTTGCTGGCTGAGCAAAAGAAGAAACATCCCTTAGTGGGAGACATCAGGTAGGTGTGTTACAGCAATGTCAGAGAAGAAAATAACTCTGCTAGGAAAAACAACGAGTTTGGAGTGAGTGGAACACAAAACCACTATGTCATGATTTTGCTACACCTCGTTTTTAAAATGGACTATCCGAAACTTAGGTATAAGCATAACCACTAGAAAAGCTCTGGGAGAGTAGGATAAAGAGCCATGTGCCTCAGACAACCCAGTTGTCAGCACACTGTTGAGATGATGCAGACCTTGTTCAAATCTATGGTCAATTTCCTTGGGAGATGTTACTGTGGATTTTCTTCATCTCATGTTACTACTACTGATTTTTTTTTACTACCACTGGGTTTTTTGTGGGGAAGAGGTTGGGTTGTGGGGTTTGTATGCTTCTTGGTTTTCCTTATTTGTCTTCCACAGCTCCCTGGCTTTGCAGGATAAGAGAGAAAGAAAATTATTCTATCATTCTTAACTGGCCATGTAACCTTAATGAGACAGTTAAATTTATTTATCCAGGAATATCTGTTATCTCATTTGATTGTGTGAAGTAGCCAAAATGTAACCAAAGAGAAAGTTTCCTCTTTCATGCTCCTTTCCCTATTTGCACTCCAGGGAAGGGAACTGCAGTTGTTAGAAACAGGTATTACATTTTCAGCAGAAGGCTTGGGTTACTGATACTGGATTTCACTTGTCTGTACTTTTTTTCTCTACTCCAGGGGTGTTGGATTGTTTGTTGGAGTGGATCTGGTGAAAGATCAACAAAAGCGAACACCAGCCACAGCTGAAGCCCTTCATCTTATTTACAAGTAAATAGTTTTTTAAGACTATGTGCAGTGTTCAAACCCTTCTAATATTCTCCAGCAGTTAGTCATTGATTTCAGTTTAAATTTGTGTAGTTTTTGATAACATAGTACTAGAAAAAGAAAACTTTCAAAATCTGTCTCAGACTGCGGTGTGTGACAGGACAAAATATAGTTTTATATCCATGTCTGACACAGATGTTTCCTCTTTCCACAGACTCAAAGAGCGTCAAATCCTTCTTAGTGCAGATGGACCCTACAGAAATATTCTAAAATTTAAACCACCAATGTGTTTCACAATGGAAGATGCAAAACATGCAGTGGAGACAATTGATGTACTTCTTACAGGTATGTGTGCTTTAGGGCTCAAAGGAATATTCTTCTTTGTTCCTTTTCCCATGACCCCTTAAAAACACCAGGCGCCATAACCTAGGCCATTACATGCAAGGAACAGTAATAAACTGTGTTTCTTACCATTTGTCCAAACTGCTGTTCATAATGCAATTATTATAAATAAACAAAAAGCTCCATATGTACTTAATCCAAACTTTAAGCAAAATCCTGTTCTTAATCCTTTCTCTCACAGACTCAGTGCTATTACTCATTTCTGGTCACATATGCTGTATGTTAAGGAGTGCATATATTAATTCAGCACAGGCCTGAAACACACTGCAGAAACACTGGTGTAACTTTCCATAATGTCCTCTATTTTTTTCTTTTTGTGTTTTTTTTAACTGGCATACTGCAACATGATTGTCTCATTGAAATTAGCCTGAAGGTTTTCAGGCTCTATTTATCTTTTACCTGGGGATGAATCCAGGGGGAAGTAATATCTGGTGTGCTATTAGCATAAGGATTCTCAAAGTCCATTCTACATTAGATGCTTCCATCTTCTGAAATTTTAACAGCTGGAGTTAAACTACCATGAACCTGCTGGACAAAGGCAGAATTCCACTTCGAAAGGTCTATTTGATACCCCATGCCACAGTCAAGTTGCTAATTGTATTCTTTTCTCTAACCCCCCCGCCCCCCAAGCTACACAGTCCTGATAGATTCATCACATTGCCTAGAAAAATGATTTAGAAAGTATTCATCATTCTTCAGTTATTCTTCTTGTGATAAATTCCCAGAGGAATAGCTGATTTTTTTACTTCAGCCAGCTATTAAATTGACTGTGTGCTTACTTACCCCCAGTTCTTTTAAATTTAATTATTTTATTACTTTTTTTCAGAAATTGAAGAGGCCACTGAAATGAAGACAGAAAATAACACATCTACAAATATACAGTGTAAAAGAAAAGTATGTTTTAATTTTTTTTTTTAACTCTTATTCAGATAGGTGCTTGCAAAGCAAGTATAAATTACTTTGGTAGAGCATGACTTAATTTTTGGTAGCGTGAGTGACTCTGCGCCTTGAAACTGATCTCAGAACATAACTCGCTACTAGAAACCTGAGAGGATTGTCTCACTGGGGCAAATCTAAAAAGAGCTGAGTAATACAGACCTACAATGAGAAACATGCTACAGGCGAGCCCCTTGCCTTATCTGCCTGTGTGCAAATAAGACCAACCAGACTTTGAGCTGCACAAAGTCATGAGCAGAGCAGTCAGCAGTTGCTAGTTCTAGGTATTACATGCTACTGATGGATATTTGGCTTTCTAAGCAAGCCTTCAGCCTGGAAGGTGTCCAAGTTTTCAGACAGTTCCAAGGATTTTGTTTCCACTGTAGCTCTTTGAGTATGAATGACTGACATGCATCCAAATTAGGACTTCTTAGGTTGCAGCCTCAGCTTTGGATAAATCACATATAATTTCTCACACCTTTGAAAACATGTCACCCTCTTTATAGGAAAGCTTGCTAAACTGTCCCTTGGTGGGTTTTCCAGTGGAGGTGAGAAAGCAATAGCTCAGCTGTCTAGGGATGTAGTAATTATGCAGAGACCCAATCAATTATTGGTTATATATCTAGATATTACCGGATTTAGAGTGCAAGCCTCCTCTTACAGTCATTTTTACACATTCAGTTCAATTTCTTTCAAAACTAAGATGTTGTGCCAGTAACACAGAGTCAGGCAGAGCTATCTAATGGGAATCAAGTCCAATGGTTGCCTAGTGGAAAACATGCACATGCCTCCACTGATTTTTCCTTCCTGTTTCAGACAGCTGAAGAGACTTCTCAACCAGAAGGTGCAAATGAAAGCACTGGTCACATGAATGGAGCTGCCTGCAGACAAGAAAATGGGATTTATTCGAAAAAACGCTCGCTGCCAAGTAAAAGAATAAGAACATGAAGAGGCAAAGTTTCTTCATTCAATTTGAATTTGTGTCAGTCTTGCTTTTGAGATGAAGAGTGCAATAGTCCGAGTCTTAGGATCTGTTTGAAGCCTAGTCATGCCTTCCATAAACTGTCTGAATTCCTATTAGCTTCAGTAGGTTTAAAATACCTTTTCAGATACATGACAACTGTGCCATGTGGTTTGAAATCTAGGTTTGCCAGAACAGACAAGTCATAAAAAAATACCATGGTGCCAATGGCAGGCTTGATACAGGTACACAAACTCAGTGAAAACTGCAGATTTACCCATATTATCCAGAACCTGATTTGCTTAACCACCATAAAGCAGATGCCAATCTTATTAAGTTTAAAAATGTATGCTTAACGTGCTATTTTTACATTATTTTAAATTTCAATATGTAATATTGAGATGTTAATTACTTTCCATGTTTTAATGGCTGAATTCACTTAACAATTGCTTGAGAAAGAAATCGTTATTATCTTCCAGTGTAACTTAGGTCCTATGGACCATATTCCCAGCTGATGTAATTTAGAGTAGCTTTGCTAATGTCGACAATGCTCTATTAAGAGTCTACCACTCTGTAGGTAGAGACACGATGTCTATGCAAGGCATTCTCACCATAAATTCAAAGAGAATGAAGAGCCTAATTTTCTATGAATAAAGCAACTTTTATAGATAACTATTTATATAGAGTAAGATTTTATGATTTTTTTCCCAGAAGTTTATAGGTTGAACCCTATTAGCCCATAAAAGAAGCAAGTAGAGTACATACAATTTCAGATACATTGATTGATTGAATTTAACCTAAAGGTCTCTCATTTTAGTTGTTTTGACAGTCAGGGGAATTGCTGCCTGATCCTGTCGAAGCAGTGCTGTTCCTTTTTGTCAGTGGTGATGAAAAGTCACATACCAGTTGCATGGGATCCTGACAAATAAATGGCTATGCTAACATTGGATAGATTACTAAAATGAGAGGACCACTGCATTAACCATGTATGCAACCACTGCCTATTCGTGCTGCAGATACTTTGACTTGCCTCCTTGTCAGTGTTAAATTTCAATGAAAGCACAAAAGCCCTGCTTCCCTTTCTTAATACATGCACAACTCCATGCTATAGAGGACATGAGGGGCTTTAAAAATAGTTTGTACTTCAGAAAAAAATAAAAAATGTATTTATTTCCTCTACAATTTTAATACTCTCAATTCTGCTCTTTCCTAATTGCTGCTAGTGATCTTACTGATATGACTGCAAATTGAGCACCTTACCTATTTTCACAATTTGCTACATTATTATTGACGTTTCTGGTGTAACATCTTCCACCATCCTCAAGCTGACTTATTTTCTGTTTCATGATGCTTGAATAATTCTTCCAAAAAAATAAATCTCTTGTTTATAATTATGATGTCCTCTGCAAAGAGGTGTGTTTTTTTTTTGTTTTAATTTTATTCTTCAGTAACACCTATTTGATGAGGGAAGTAACTTCAGTTTTGGCTGGAGGTTGTCTCCAGTTCTCCAAAGCAGAACTGATTAGGCTGTGTTTCCCTGAGGCCCTCAGCTCTTGGCAGCTCTTACCCTCCAAGCCAGATGTTGCCTCAGCTGCTATAATTCAGCCCTGCTAACCTTTCACCAGGAAGGACACTGAAATGAAATGAAACTATACAAGGTCTTTTCCAAAATGAAACTACACAAGGAAATAAGTCAACCTAATTTGGTATGTCCAAAGGCACAGCTTAGATCACTCCCTGTGTGGAGTGCCACTACTTACATTATACCTCATCCACTGTGTGCAGCAGCAGCATGCACTTTCAAGCAAGCCAATATTTGTGTGATTTATCGAAAGTCTTAAGCTAAGAGGCACAGAGCTCAGCAGTATGTCCTATGACACTGACTGTTGTGGCAGGTCATTAATATTTTATTTTCAAAAATATGTCAAAGAACTAGATGTAAAAATTAGACTAAATCTGGTGTGGGTGTGCGGGGGTGTGTGTATCTGAAGTTTGCAAACTCATAAACACAAGAGGTCTGTGCCTCTTTACTTCTACCTGTACCTGTGTCTTGCTTCTGCACATGCTCAAAATATTTGGAACAACCATTGCTCCAATTCACCAGTGTTTTTAACCCAGCTTCTGCTTCACAAGTCAGGAAGCTCTCTACCTCTTGGTTCTGCTCATTTTGCAAGGTGCAAGTTACGTAGAGCTAAATCTCCTAGTTTCATTAAACAAGAGAGGATATCACTCCTACGAGACACACTGAAAAAAGCCACTATCATTTAAATGGAGGAACCAATCCAACAGTTACCAGGAGTTGAACTAGACCTACTAGACTTACTATTACTATACCAATATTCCCACAGTATCTCACAGTCCACACGCAAGATTAAGCACAATCACTACTGTGAAGGGCTTACTTTTTAGAAGAGCCTGACTAAGAGATCAGAGAACAGAAGCAGAAATTATTAAGACTAAACACGGAGAGTACAGTTCCAGTCAGCTGAACTGATCAAATAGATTCCCTCCACTAAACAGGAAAGGGTTTTTCTACCCCCCTTCCAACTCTGTTTTCCTTTTTCTTCTTTCTACCTCTCCTATCCTGACTGTGCAATTCCTGGTTTTAGCCATATGTTTCAACATCCACACTAGCCCTTACAATCATCAGACACCTCCATAAGCCAGTTCAATTCACTAAACTTTGTGTAAACAAAAATAAGACTGTGCTTTCTGCAAGGCTCATGAACAGCCTCATGTGGGAGTAAGAGATAGTGGAGTGAAGGAAAGGCAGGACTCCATCTCAAGTTGGTATCACACACTGGAGTTAGTTACGTGTATCTTAACTCTAACTCATTCTACTGGAAGGTGAAACAAGGTAATTTAATTGTATTCTCATAGTTTACCACTGTTTCCATCACTTTTATATTGCATGTTTATGACTTTTAAGCAAACAGACAGGTTAGAACAAAGGATGAGGACGGTGCTTGCGGCAAATACTGATGAAAGTGTGACACTGAGTGTGAATCCACTGCCACTTAGTTCCCCTACATAAAAGCAAGCAGGACTGAGGGTGCATGGAGTTGGAAAGCTGTGCCTTAGACAGCACTGTTCTGGAGAGAAGAATTGGCATCAAAAGTTGCCATGTCAGCACAACACCACAGAACTGGCAGGTAAACAGATTATACCTTAACTCCACACAACACTGCAACAGGACTACTTTGAACAGAAGAATTATGCAGGAGTATTATATATTGTCTGATTTTTAGATGAATGGTTTCTTAGAGATACAACAGCCTCCTATCAGATAATACATTTATAATCTTCACAACTGTTAAGCTTGGTGGCTAGGAACTAACAGACAGCCCCAACACACGAAGTCCAGAAGAAAGTCCACACACACATCCAGAAGAAGCAAATTCTGATTATATCTGGTAAAATAAGGGAGGTAAATGAAGGGGACCAAAGGACAAGTCTGAAAAACTTATTTTACATGTGTCATTGCAATTCACTAGGCATTTCTGTTAAAAAAAAAATAAAGCTGAGACAAAAATTCATTTTTAACATGATAAAAGTCTGGGTCAAAATTGTGACTGGGCCTGGGGCAGCACTTTCAGCACCAACATACGAAAAAAAGACCTAGAAAAAGAAGTCAAAAACACCCATCAGAAAATTATATCTAAGTGGAGAAGGTTCTTTAAATGCCTCTTGCAAAATGGGACACAAGAATGCATACAAGCATCTCTTGGATAGCAAGCTCCCAGTGCTGCAGATACTCTAAGCTAAGAGCTGAAAACAACAGAACATGTTAAAGAAGCTGCAAGTGGCAATATACTAGAGAAGACCAAGTAAGGAATTGGGATGTCAGTGAAATAGTATTCATTATACTGTATGGTTATGTACGGGGTATACACATATCAGCATATTGTATCTGCATGTTCAACCTACCTCTATGGGCTTTTTCTCCATTTAATAAAATAACTTGGAAAAAACCAAATTACTTAGACTTGCAACCAGGGCAAATTAGCTCACAGCAGCAGAAAAGTTAGTTTAATTTTCCAGGTTTCTCAATGATGACTTAAGCAGGTGTTCTAGTAATGTTTCTTTTCAACCTGGACCTGGCCTGTGCTGCTGGCAGCCAAGCTCTGCCAGAAGGATTATGCAAGGGAAGACAAGGCCAAATGACCATGACGGGATTTCCCTATCTCTGCTATCCATACACATTTGTATTTTCCCACCTGGAATATTTGATTTTCAGCTTCCAGAGCCGCAGGCTGTCTTACAAAGTCCATGAGAAACAACTCTACGGAGGAAGAATCATGTTGATATTTCATAAGGAAAGACATTTGGCCCTAAATGAAAACTCTAAATACAAAGCACCAAAAGTTTAAAGCCTTCACTGAGCTCACAGCTCAAGATCAATCTGCACTAAGCAAAACAGTCTCCAGTCTCTCCCACCCCTGCTCATAGCCATTCATGTGTCTTAGGGTGAACACTGCTCCAATATCACAATGACATACATTTACAACAATATCAAATTTAAAAAAAAATAAATTAAAGGAAGCAGAAGGGGAAAAACATGAAGAAATGTGTTTTGGCACAGCATTGAAGTTTACTAAAAGTCTTTAATAATCAACAAGGCAGAAAATCCTGGGGTTGCATGAAAACCTGGAAAAGGATTCCTGGCTTAAGCTTAGCTATTCATTCATTATACAGCTCAAAGACTGACATCATCCTTATGTCTCTATTTACTTCCACATATAAAAGCAGCTGTAATAACCTTTGTTATGGTTTGTAAAGGTTAATCACCTTATCAGGAACAATACCAATTATATAGGACTGCAAGTCCCCAAGTGCAGTTAGCTCAATTTTGGAGTTATTTTGCTTTATTAATTACTTGCCTCTGGTTTTGTCAGGGAATAAACCCCTATGATGGGCAGTACAAAGTCAGAGATTGATTATGTGAAATATCAGAAAGCAATGAAGAGACACAGCCACAGGACCACAGGGAAGGAAGCAGTCTGGCTAGCATCTCCCAGGAAGCTTAAATATCTGTAAATACATTTTCAGTTGGTACAAGACACTTCTTTAAACAAATAGAAGGCTTTTGGTATCCATTCCTTAGTTTCTTCATTCTAGTCCCAAAATAAGGCATGAAAGCAGTTCATCTGAAAAATACGCTGCTAACACGCTCCAGTGCCTTGCTCTTGCGAACAAAGGTTTCTGTTCACAGTACTTGTAATCAGCTCTCAATTAAGCTAGCTTTATTCTATTGCTTATTAGGCAAGACACAGATCTTATAAATCATAAATAAATTAGACTATAAGGACAGACTATATGTTGACATTCAGCTTTGAAGAAGAAATTTGAATACAGACGAGATCTACAAGTCTCTGTGAGACAAGACCAGATTCCCTTCCCTTCCATTATGCATCTATGCAAAAATAATCACAAAACTTAATGCTGCTTTCTTAACTCTCAGTGAAATGAAGACACTGTTATAGATGGAAAAATGCTAGTAGAAAAACAATTACTTCCAGTGAAAGCTAGATTTGATGTAACAAAGTTTTTTCTGACATAGATGTGTAAATATAACAAATACCTACAAGTAAGGACTGCAACTTCATTCTTTTATCTAAAGGGTTTTATACTACTTCCCAGTTCACAAGAGAGGTTGGAGAGATACCTGCGAGTACCATATAAAACCATTTGCCTACAAATGCTTGCTTGCTTCATATGAAGTTCAGAAGACTTTTCCTTCGTGTCCCTAATTACTTTTTTGTTGCGTCCTAATGAGACTCCTGTTCTCCTTTTACTACACCTAACCTACACCATAAATCTTTTCCCAGTTTGTATTTGAGAGCACGGGGATGGGACACACTGGAAAGCATGCTAAGAGAGCACTTTGTATTGCAAGCATTCCCTCCCCCAAGTACAGTCAAAGCATCTTTCAGGTGCTGCTGGGTACCCATCTCCAGGCATATTTCTGTTCATTTTATTTTGTCTTCCAGAATTCATAAAGTTATCAAACATCTTTTTCCTCCTTGTCCCCTCAAAGGTTTGCCAGCTACTGACAATACTGCCCTCTGTATAATCTTGCTATTTTACATTCCAGAAGAACAGTCTAGGAGAACAAATAGCAGCTGTTTATACTAGCATTTCTTCTATAAATATTATTTGTGCATGTACATTATGCATATAGGAGTAGGTGTATATACATACATCCATATATATATATATATATATATATATATACAAACACATACAGAAACATGTATACAGACATGTTCCAAAGCAATTTCTCTGTAAAGCAATCTCTTTATGCTCAATAAATGTAATATGAAACAGAAAGAATCTCCATTTGACATATTTTTGAGATTAATAAAATAAATTCTATGAAGGGAGGGGGCTTAGGTAGAGATTAGTAGTTGCAGGTGAACCCTTTAAGAATACTTCAACATACTGTCATCATGGGAAAAGACATTTCCACAGGCAGCAAAGAAAAGGAAAAGCCAGTAAGATATCTGCAGGCCACTGCTGGAAAAGAAGGAAACACCTTCTAAGTACAAATCCTGAAAAAAACAGAGATTTAAAAGTGTGGTTGACAAATTAGACTACATTTACAAAAAAAAAATCCCCTCATTTATGATCCCGGGTCTTGATTTTATGTCATTCTTCAAATTGAGTAAATCTTTTCACCAAAACATGTTATATGGATTAACCTGGTTTAGCTATAGGTTTAATACTGTTAGAAATGGGTTTTGTGGAAAACCTTGTAACCACAAAATGCATTAGAGACCGTTGAAACATTAAATGCCTAGAGAATGCTTGTAAAAAAAATAGCCATGCTTCTTCAACTGTACACAGAGGAAAATTGTCAAAAGCTACAACCACTTTGTGACCTTACGTGCCTTTCTCACGACAGGGCTGGATACCCTGCTAAATCCTGGCAGCACGGTGTCTTAGGCATCAGTCTCTTGAGCTTTCCTGAGGTACAGTTGCTCTGCTCTGGGTCTGAGTGTGGGATCGTAAGTCTCTGCACCTGCTATGATGCTACAGGTTGCACAGAGTTAAGATATCCATAATCCCACTGCTCAGAATGTCTGAGGCCACATGGATTATCTAGCTTTCTGAAAACAAAATACCTTTTCAACATGTAAAACTACAGCACCTACAGGAATATTGACCAAAAGGCATAGCATCTCCAAAATTGCCTAGATAAAAAGCATCTTTCTTCTCACCTTTCCTCTCACATTTCCACCTTCCCCTCCACCAAAAAAAAAAAAAAGGTGTCTGGAGAGGAAGAGTCACAACTGGCTTTCCTTATCTCCTTTCTCCAAGTCCATTCATAGGCTGCCCCCCCTCCTGCTTTGTTTCAGGTCAGACTTCTAAGCTGATTGCTAGGAGCTGAAAAGCAAAGGTGGCAGCTCTAGCATGTCCGCTAACAATCCCCTTGTGCTTGTTGAATGGTGAATTACCTCAAGACAGGCCATTCTTTCTTTCCTGTTTTTCCAGACTGGTTTCTATTCAATTAAAAGCATTATACTTACACAATAAACAACCCAAAGGCCTGCACAAATACAGCATTCACTTTTGCAAAATTATTCATCAGTCACACCTGCATTTTCTACCACTGTATTTTTTGCCTTTTTGAGACAAATACTGCTTCATTTGGAATGTCTCCTTGCAAAGCAAACACAGTTTCTGGCTCCTGTTGAACACAGCTTGCAGCAGGCTGCTCAGGGGGAAGGTTCTGGCACAAAGGCACAGAGAGAAGATCACGCACAGGAGAAAGTGGTGACACATTCCAGCCCATGGGCACCAGGTCATCTTAAGCAAGAGGTAAATGGGGACTACAAACAAGGAAGCAGAAGAATCATGCGACTTTAAGCACCTTCTAAGTGCATAACAAAAGGACAGATGGGAAAAATCTCCTCCAGCCAATGGAGCATGTAGCAATGCCAGTGTATTTTCATACTATGCAAATGCCTATCTGAAGGTTAATACAATTCAGCTCCTAATATGGACTTGCCAAGGGCCTTAGAGCAACAGCATTGCCTCATCTCAGACCCAAGAGTCTCTCCCAGTGGGTATGCGGTGATGACTTTCTTGAACTGCTTGACATTTTTTGACAGTACACAAGTGTTTACTCCATAAAAACCTATGCAACTTCTAATGGTGCATCATGTCTGCCTCACCCAAACCGTTACTGAACAAAACAACATGCAGCAATCCTTCAGTACCTGGGTTTTTCAAAAGATGATCTGCTTCCCATGGGAAGAGATGCACTAGAGAGGAGAGCTAATTCCACTAGTTTGAAAAAAGTTCTTGTTTCTCACAGCAGTAGGAAATTTGGTTTTGTACCCTCTATCTTACAAAACTTTTTCAAGTGTAATTTGTAAAATACCAGTGGAAAAAAGAGTCTTGTGACTCTGTTATCAGTCCATTTTATGTAACATGTTTGCAGTGAATGATTAAACAAAAAGATTATTGCTTAGTAAGTTTTGAGTAGTTGCCCAGAAATCATGCATGCAGAGCCAAATACTACCATTGATGTTTAAGCACTTTTAAAAGGATTAACTAAAGTAGACAGCGCCAAAATTCATCTTTTGAATAGGGAGGTGTGCTTGCCATTGAAATGTCAATGACAAACTCAACATTGATTTGAAACTTGACACAAAATGCACAGAGAACGTCATTACCCTGTTGCTTTAGAGATCAGAGCTAATGTGCACTGAAGGACGAATATGTGGTAACGAAGTTAGTGACGGCCACAGTCTGGGCAAATGGGGATGTGCAACCTTCTGTCTTTGACAGTTCTCTTTGTGTTCCCTTTATGAAAATTGTAAACATTCACATAACCAAGTAGGCTGTTCAGGAATAATTTACGTCTGTAATGCTATGAGTACTGTTAACAGAGATTTCATTATTTAAGTTTCAAGTGGTCCCTGAGTTGCCTATTTGTTAACAATTTTCAGATCAGGCATATCAAAAGTTCTGCTACAAATACTTTGGCAAACACTGCCACAGAAGAACTGACAAGGTTCCCTATTGCTTGAAAAATATAGGAGGTTTAGTGCCAGCTAACAAAATGTTTATGAAAAGCAAAACCTAAATGAACTACGAATGTTATTGCAGATTTTATAACTAATTACCTTTATTAAATGTTTTTGTAATTTGCTCAACTCTAATGGAATGGCTTGTCTGTACTTGAAAAGTTAATTCTGACCAGGACAGAGTACACATACATTGCAATAACTATTGCAGAATAACTCATGTGTGAAAACCTGTTTTGGAATCAGTCTGCCTCATTCCGCTTTAGAATAATTCACTCTGAAAGAAAGAATTTGGGAGCTGACACATATCAGTGTTGAGAGCTCTTTTTTCAGATGTAATTGAATTTGATATAGTCTCTCACTGTTCTTCACTTCTCTGTAGTTTTTTTGGCATACATTTAATTCAGCTCTGCAGTGAGGATAAAGGGAATAATAAAAAAAGAAGAGAGTCCTTCTGGAGAATCTTTTATTGATTAATTTGATCAATTTTATTGATTTCTACAGCAAATATTGTAACTAATGATCTTAGGGTCTCCGAGGCTTCTGCTTGCACCTTTAGGTTCAGAATTTCAGGACCACAGTGCCCAAGACCCTTATGTAGTTTGCTTATGCAGTCTGTCTCAGTAACTCTGAAAGGGGTAGGGGCAGGATCAGCTTGGAAACTACAGCTGCACACTGAAACACCGTGGCATCCAATAACATTACTTTTAGAGGTATCCACAGTCTTGTATAAGATTTTGGTTGCCATAGCCTTTCAGAGCCTCCAAACACAGCAATGATGACATGAGCAGTTGGTGGCTCTTTAGACAGCATTTTACTCCTTTTGTCTGCAAGAGAAAACAGAAAGGAGCATGCTTATTCCCAGCACCATATTTAACCCTTGTAGAATGGAATGACAGGCCTCCTCCAACAGGGCTCCTAAAGTCAAAAAGGAAATACTCCACCCTCTGTGTATGCAGCTACTCCTTCTATTGGAAATGAAACTGTTGAACAAAAAATACATATAAAAAGTAAACACAACAAAAATTCAAAGCAGTGGCAATAGATTACTTCAGATCATCCAAGGTACCCTGTATTTCTTTCCTTTGGCTCTGGTTCTGACTGTTCTAAAAGCTGATGCTCTGAATAGAATGGGTGTTTGTATCTTAGCCCTGGGCTAGCTAGGCAGGAAGCCCAGTTTTCAGTACTGTGCCCTTGACCACAAAGCATACACCTGGGGCCAGGATTTGATGTGACAGTTTTAGGCTGGCTTCTACCAGATCAAAACCACTGTGGCCACAAGCTACACAGCTGATTCAGTACATATACAGCTTATTAGATTTTGAGGACAGAGAGAAAGCTTATTAAACTTTGGGGACAGAGAGAGAGGAAGCTTATTTTGACAGATGTTATGCCAGATGAGGCGTATACTGTCCTGCTGCAGATAGCATAGAGTCTATAAACTCTATATGATGTGCTTTAGTGAATTTGACAGAAATTCAGTCATCAAGTGTATTCATCTCATCTGTGTCAAATCATGGCTCCAGAATGCTTCAGAGGTGAACAGAGCCAGTATCTGGTACTGAATGATGTGCCCTGAGGCTAGGGAGTTAGATGGCAGTATCACACAGGTGCCAACCAGAGGCATTCAGTGCTCTGGCAAAAATGTAACTATAAATCACCACACCAGGGCTTAGGTGATCCTCAGATTCTGCTGATGAAAAATGCTGCTGCAGATGACACCCAAAGCGTGTTCACTGCCTTGAACATGCCAATGATGATAATTTTCAGTTTGAGACAACAAAATTAGAAACAGGAGAGATGCAACATCTCTAGCAGAAGTGTCTCTAGGCTTCACCAGCAGTACTGAATGCAAAATGGCCAGCAGCAAACAATCCATTTTAAGACACATAAAACCTCAGTGTGTGACAACAGTTATAACACTTACCTAGATATGTTAACACTTGAAATCCTGTGTTGCTCGGGTAGGGAGCTACTGTAATGCATTTTGAATAATCTATATGTGCTATCCTTTATTTGCATAAAAGTACCCAGCCAAAAGTGTGATACAGGCTGAACCCAGGGACATAGAATAAGAGCAGGAGGTCTTCTCCTGGTCTTCCATTAATTTGTAATATATAGTAGGATCAATCTAAAAGAAACAAGGTGTTAAGATTAGGAGAGACTATCTATATTGCTTATGATTGCTGCAGGGAAATGTCTTGATACCTGTCCTGCATTCATTTCTTGCCTCCATGGACTGTTCTTTTTTTAAAATGCTTGGGAAGCACATTTTCTCAGGAACCTAATCATTTCAAAGGTCTGGAGCAATCTTGCAGAGTAAGAGAGACAGAGAGAAGAGTGCGCATGACCATCCTGAAACGTGAATGTAAATATTTGAACTGCACAGAGCTTTCCACATGAAAGGATGTATCAAGCTCCTGCTTGCTCATCAGCTCTATTAAGCTAGTCAGCTCTTAAAATTGTTAGCATGTATCATATTCCCAGATGGTATAAATTACTGTGGCGCTTCTGGCCTCAGTGAAGTTGTGCCAGTCACAACAGCCTTGGATCAGTATCTCCATTCATGGTCCTGCATCCCCAGTCTCATGCATTCAAACAACAGTATAAAACACAAAGTGTTCTACAACCAAAGTGCATAGACAGCCTGAAGTACAAACCTACAGTCCATCAGTTTGCATCAGTTCACTTATTCTCAGATTATGCTAACTTGCACTCCTATAACATAAAAATTAAGTATTATCACAAATTAAAAAAGCTGGTTGAAAGAATTATCAGGTTGGCTTGTAAACAAGCATCATGCTGGATCCACTCAGTTCCAAGCATCAATTTCTGTCAAATAAGCAATTGTAAGTGCCTGAGAAATTATGTTTACCTTGTATCTGGAAAAAGGAATCCCCCTTTGCATGCCATATCCGATTAGAGACTTTCATCACATTCATATTGCCCTACTCATACATCCCAACTTCTCCTCTCTTGGCTGCAGTGACTGAGGGATATATATAGTAGCTTATACACTAGATGAATCAAGTGTAACTTTCTTTAGACAGAGACAAAATGGGAGGAAGAAGCCCTACTGCTGCTACCTCTCCCCCTTTCTGATGTCCCCCCCATACCTTCTGAGCGTCCACCACTTATATTTCTGCTTGCCACATGGGTTCCCTTCTCCTCCCCATCCTCTGTTTCCCACCATGGTTCCAGCACTCTGAAGCCCAGAGGATTATGTTTTGCTACATGTGATGTTTCAATTTTGTATTGGTGGGCACAAGAGTGAAAGAGGCAGCCCCAGCTGATAAGCACTGTCCAGGACACTTTCCTGAGCTTCGGTGAAGCAGCCATACACAAAGCTTTTGGGCAATGAAGCTCCAGGAATTGATCCCCAGAGTCCTCCTCCTGCACCCAACCGAATCTCATTTCCTCCACTGTGGCCAGTTACATTCCCAAAAGGAACAACTCAGGGCAGAATTACCTAAGGCACTGAAGGAAATACCTGGTTTGTATGCGAATTTTAGGGTGTTTTTAGGAAGAGAAGAGAGAAGAAAAAGGGAAAGGGGAACGGAAAGGGAAAAGGAAAGGGAAAGGGAAAGGGAAAGGGAAAGGGAAAGGGAAAGGGAAAGGGAAAGGGAAATGGAAATGAAAGGGAAAGGGAAAGGGAAAGGGAAAGGGAAAGGGAAAGGGAAAGGGAAAGGGAAAGGGAAAGGGAAAGGGAAAGGGAAAGGGAAAGGGAAAGGGAAAGGGAAAGGGAAAGGGAAAGGGAAAGGGAAAGGGAAAGGGAAAGGGAAAGGGGAGGGGAGGGGAGGGAAGTGGAAGGGAAGGGGAGTGGAATTGCATTTTGAATTACTTAAGTGAATCTGAGTCTCAGAAAAATGTGAATCTCAAAGTAAACTTTGTTAGTTGAGCCCACATCTACTTTTACTATAATGCAAATTATGCAACAGGATAACCTGCTTACTGTGTTGAGTCACCTTCATCACAGGCTTTCATAATAGGTGATATAACATCCTAGTAGGCTTATAGAATTAGTGACTGTGCATTGACTGCGTAACAGGAACAATGTTGGACGGAAAGACAGAGAGGATATTTTCTAAGCTATGGGTATGTGACTTCTTTGTTTTTATATTGCAAAGGCCCCAAGGATAGGGAAAATAAACATAAAATGATGTGCAAGAAACACTACACATCATCTGTATAATGCAGGAATCAGGGGGTTTTGAGCACATATTAGATAGCTAGTAACATCTGAAACAAGCTGCCTAAAATGACTGACACTGCTCTTTGTTTTTCACCTCCCTGATTCATAAGTTCTTGAACCATCTTGGGACTGCAAAGGTTCAGTGACACCTGTTCCCTTCAGGAGCAACAAGCTTTTGACTCCGCTCATGCAAGAATTTCATGGAATCTGTAATCACAAAAGCCGACTCTTTTCCTGGGTTATGTATGGTTCAGGCTAACCAGAGGGCAGAGGGAGCAGTGGCCAGCAAATACACCCTGTAGATGTGGTGAGAGCATGACTTAAACAGAATTCCCATAAGCTATCATTTAGTTGCTTTGTTGCATTTAGCTATTGCAAGTTTTTTTGCTTGATCTTTAATTCCTTCCTGAACCTTGAGCGACCTGGTAGGACAAATTACATCAACCATGAGTAATCATTTGTTTGTAGTTAGTTACTATTAACACTGCCAGGTAGTTTAGTCAATAATATTTTAAAAAGGCAAAATAAACACTCTTTACCTGTATTTAAAGGGTGTCCCTTCTTGTGTCTTTGATGACTGAGGAAATTAATAAACAGTGTGGAAAAGGTGAACATTATTGTGAACCAGGGCTATAAATATATAAATAAATTACTATATGTGGATTTCTATCAATTATGGTTTGTATCACCTACTTGTCTTACTGCTAAATTGATCCTGTTTTGTCAGACTTACTCCAGAACTGACCTGCTGCAGGTCAGTTTTGTCTCTGATCTCTCCCTTTTCCTCCTTTCTCTTTTTAAAACAAGTATCTGAATGCAACATTTGTTATGGTGGGTCCTGAGACACAGAATTACCTTCTGCTGACTTACAGTTTATCTTTCTAAGCCCAGTTGCCACACAAAACTGACATCATCCATCTACCTATTTGTCTGTCTTTCTATCTATCTATCATGTCTGTCCACTCAAAGCTGTATTACTGTGACCAGTGCTAATTCCAATTCCTTTCTCTATTGCATCTCCAGCCTAATTCCCTTTATTTTCCAGCTCTTTCAAATAAATGCTCCAGTTTAGCTGCAGGTTACAGGCATGATGTGGGCCTGAATGTATTAATAAATCAAACCAGGTAATCCTAACTGTATTTTCTGATCCTATGCTCCTATGAATTTCTATATGGTTTGTCAGTATAATATCAAGTGGCTACTGAATTGATTTACTTAGTTTCATTGAAAGTTTCTGGGGAACTGTCATGTTGGTGTTTAGCCATATAGTACCTGGAACATTAAAAGCTTGATCCAGGTTTATGGCTCCCACAAAAATTAACTGTTTCTATAATACAAAGAGTAATTATTGGTAAATGTCAGTCCCTGTAATACACTGGCAAAGCCCAATTTGTACTTTGGTTATGGATACCAAAATAAGAAGAGATGGTTTTTTCAGAGGCTGGCATGGCAAACATACACAAATACCATGGTTTCCTAAATTATATAACTTGCACAGTATGTCTGCATGTCTCTTGGAAGCCCAATTCAGCACTGTTTGCACTGCTTTAGATTGGATGTAAACTACAAGGAGATAATCAAACTTTAAAGCACTTAAAGGAGAATTACTGTAATTTGGTTCAGGTTATCTAAAACAGTTAGCCTGATTTTAAGACAGGGAAGCTACATTCGCTCTTTATTCAGAATCATAGCAGCCTTCCTACAAAAATACCCAAGAATTTTCCTAGATACATGGGAACATATTGGCAGCACCAGGATGCTACACTCCTTCCAGGTACTTCGAATGTGGTTATCAGGAGAGTAAAAGTCCACGGTTTGTCTGAAAAGAATCAAATAAATAGTTCTACAGTACAGGGCAGAGGTACACTAACAGCCCTTATGCAGGAATGAACTGCCAATAACATTTATGATCAATACAGTTGGAAAACCATGCAACCACTTCCAGGCCCACAGAGGCATGTGAGACTGAGATGTAGCGAGAAGGAATGATTAAAAAAATCCTATTCTGTGCGTGAGTCTTTGAGTGAGAGACCCATTCCTCTTAGCTGCCTTAGTATTGGAGTGAAACTACACTGAGTCTGTTTAATGAACAGATTTTGCTTCAGAAACTTCTTCGTCAAATCAAACACATTTGTTCAAATGATCAGTTTTGACATTTTTTACTAGATTTTGCAAGTCCAGTGTACATAAAAGAGAAAAACTTAAATACAGAGGCTGACCTTTTCACTCTGCAAGCAGAGGTTTCAACAAAGTCATGCCTGATTAGAGGTTTCAGAAGATTTCAAAAGTTTTGAAATCCTTGGAGGTATTTGTGAAACAGAGCCTGCTTTTTTATGGCTTGTTCCAATGTTGACATGCACTGAGAGACAAAGCAGGATCTGGCACTCCAGCAAAGCAGGATCTGGCACTTCAGCTAATCCAGCAAGCTGACTCAGAAGCGTAGTTGGAGACTAATAGGACTCTGGCTTACACAAACTAACAGTTGATAGAGTCTTTTGGCCAATCTCCCTACATTGTCTTCTTCTATTTTCTTTTCAAAGGTAAAGTGAGAATTTCTAACTACCTTTATTATTGCTGCATTAGTATCTATGCCTGCATTATTTATTTCCAATACAACTTGCAATAGCAGGGTAAATATCCCAGCTGGAGTCTTTCTTCGATGCTTATATCAGATGACAGTAAATAAGCTGTTGTCTTACACAAAATTTTGCAGATGATGCAGAAGAGGAGATACCCATGAATCAAAGATGGCACCACGGTTATTTCACTTGCAATGAACTATGTTCAACTTAGAGGTTTCCTAAGAAGCAAAGAATATAGACTGAAGATAGGCCTTCAAAGACCTTTCTGGCATACAGCAAATGAAAAGGAAATGCGCAGTAGTTTAACCAAAAGGCTGTTCAAATGAATTGACTGTATCAGAATAAGAGCTTTATCATTTTTATACACCGTTTTGCCCGAGTGTAAACTGCTAGAACAATATTGACTCAACACGAGAGACCATGAAATACTGTTATCCAAAGTGAAGCATTTCCAAAATGTTCATGAAAGTTCCAGAGTCTCTCCTGCTGCCAAATTATATTAAATTTAATGCATTAACTTTATTTAAAAATATCTCTCTGCTTGGGAGAGAAGTTTGGAGCCAGCTGCCCTCCCTCTCAGCATATGTAAGTGATAATGACAGGTGAATATGTACCATACAGTAGCTTCATATTTCTCCTGTTAGAATCTATGTCACTTTCTATTTTTGAGACCTGACTGAGTGTTTACTAGGCTACACTTCAACCCCCTCCTTCCTCTGTACCGTAACCTTGTAACCCAAGATGCTGGTAGCGGTATTGGGTTTGCAGTGCTCTGACCTTTTGTTCCTCTACTTGAAATTGACTGGTTCTATCCCGCAATGAATGCGGGCTGGGTTACACTGATGACCTTTCATGACACGCCTGGTGAACTTCCCAACAGAAACAGGAAAGGGCCATGGCTTACCTCAATTCAAATAGCAGCAAAGTTGGGTTCCCATTAGGCTAGGATGGTATAAGATCTTTCTAAAATTGCCCTCCATACACATGGGGCATGAACTGACTTACCATTTAAGTCTTTAAGTGACTGATCCACAGGTGATGCAAGGACTGAATTCACAGTCTAGGCCCTGTTCTCCAGTCTTTTTTCAGGCAAAATACTTAGTGAATTTCTTGGGTATTTTGCCTAGTAAAGACAGATCAAGCCACTTGTGGAATCATCACATGTATTTAACAAGAAAAAGCAATTTCTTACCCCCCATGCCACCATGGATCATTCCACATATACATTGGATCTCAAAAAGACATCCAGAGAAGGAATGACATGACAAATGGGGAGATGTTTGAATTATTTTGTCATTCCCTTCTGGAGGGTTGCCACCTAAACCCCCTAGGAGTTTTACCTGTATGCCAACTGCAAGATCAAACTGGAACCAAAGCACTGACTACCAGTGTTTGGTGGCCTGGTTCACAGAATAAAAAAACTCTTGGTGGAAGCTGGGTAATTGCTGCCATTTGTAAGTAAGTAAGGCTCTGGCTTTTTTATTTATTTAAAATCTTACGGTCTATCTAAAAGTAAAACAACAGATTTGGATCCTTTCTCCTGATTTCTGATGTACGTCTGAATTCATGTTTCCACATCCTCTTCATTTCACTTCAAAAATGTTTTCTTTTCTATTTCAATTTTCTGTGACTATTCTAACCTGAAATATTAAATGCATTCCTTTTTATATGCAACAACTCAAAAGAAAAAGATCACAGAGGTTCCTATCACTTGGACAAAACCCATAATTTTGAATCTCCTCTTTGCATAGTATTTAATTTTGGCTTCAGCATACTGTAAAACCATGCCTTACTGAATAGCTAGTTGTTGCTCCAAACAATGGTTCCACCTCCTCTGACCCTTGGCTGTGTCTTTCCGCCCTTCCCCTTGGCCAGCATGGGCACCCATCTGATGCAATGGAGAACCAGGTCAGAAAGCTTAGCTGGCACAAAATGAATCACTCTTTTTTTATAGTTTAGTTTTCTGCTCTTTTGGCTTGAATAAACTCACTGAGGATTCAGAAAACTGCAGAAATAAACTAAAAAAGCAGCACACTGTTAGACTGGCTTGGACATTTTCTGAAACTTTACTTTTACTATCTGCCAAAAGTAGAGTTTTTTCTGGTATGACTAGAAATTCAGTCTGTGGTCTCATACATTACCCCCAGATTTTGACAATTTTTGAAAGCTCAGTGGACAAGACTTGGATTCCTTTGAGCACATCTCCATACTCCTTTTCCTTCCACTTCCAAAACACATTCAATTATACTCAAAGCAATGCTTAATTTTGAAAACTTTTTCACATAATTTATTAAAAAGCAAAATCAACTTATTTTGCCTTTCAGGTATTTTAATGAGTTGCTAATAATTTTCCCAAGCAAAACTCTTTACTTTTATTCATTATCCTTCTTTTTAATTCATCCCTTCTTTGAGGAATTAAAGTCCTTTTTCATAAAGCCATAGCCTAACAGTGGACACTTGAAATACAACTAACTGCTCTTTCCCCTACATTTCATAGTCATATTTTATAGCACTAGATTTTTTTAAGTGGATGCACAGAGAGTTTATACTCATTCATTGGAAAGACGCATTTGCTTTGATTGAGTATTCATGAGAGTAACTGCTGATCATTCTAGTATTTCCAGAGACCAAAGGATGCTCTTCTCCAAATCACTAGAAAACAGATGGCAGCAGGGGAAGCTCACTGACAAGATCTTGCTGATTTGTGCCAGCTTCCCAGTTGAGCTGTCATACCTACAGTTGCTGTAACGGGTAACAGACCTTTACATTTGGGTTGTCTGCCTGACCTGCCAGTTAACTGGTGGTTAACAGTTAATGCATTTCCCAACAGTGTTCTGTGATAAAGGAACATGCTCATAGGTTCATAATGCATATTTCATTGCAATTGCTGTCTCCATCAGCTAAAACTCTCCCTGTTTGCAACAGGGTTATAAAGCTTCATTGATTTTCATGCTTTGGAAAAGAGTAGCTAATAAATTGTACAAATTGCAAGCCTTTTACTCACGTATGTGACTGCTTTAGAGCTCAAAGTATCATCCTTGATAACGATCAGAAATGCTGGTCTGGCTCTTACATGTCTGATAACTGTGCACAAAACAGCTGAGTGAATTAACAAACCAGGGGCAAAAGGCAAAGATCATGCATGGGATTAAGGTAGACCATGATCCTCACTGAAACATGGTATTTGATCATGTCATTTTGAAAAGGGAACATGACTTTGAAGCTCTAACAGTATTTTCCATAGAGCTGAAAAGTAGGGATGACAGATGTCCCACTTGCTCACTCTCTACTGTCAGGCAAATACAGTTTTCTTGTCACCACCCACAAATCCCAGGATACAGCTGGCTTCCCTCCCTCCCTCCCTCCCATTTATCCCTCCCTGTCTAACTCCACATTTCCTCACCACACCTGCTCTGCCAGAGCTTCCTCATCTTCCCTCACAGTCACTGCTGCCCAGTCCCTGATGAGCAGCAAGAGTTTCCTGAGCTCATCTGCAAAGTCCCTATCCTTCTTTTAATGGCTTATTATTGTCACGCTACTAACTGCAAGCAAGTGAACATACATAAATTTTTTAAAATATAAAATAAAAGAAGGAATAAAAAATTAATTTCTTGGGTAAATCCAGAAATTAATGTTGCAGGAAAAAACTTGCATTTGGTCAGGGGTTCACTGACACACACCGCTGATTTTTATTGTTATCTATGGGAATCTGCATAAGAATCTAACTTCCCTTGCAAAACTTGAAACAGGGCAAAGAGATAACAACAGCTAAATGACGCTTATAAAAAATAGAAGAAAATTATCCCAACACTGACAGAGATCGTTCTGCGAACAGTCAGCATATTTTGGTATTGGACCTCAGTTTTGCTTCCTACTGCTCTGGCTGGGAGGACTTTTCATACAGGTGAACTACATCTGGCCTGAAAGCATTCTCCAGACTCCAGCAATGATGTTCTTTCTTTCCCCTGTCAGGCTCCTCAAGACCTTAAGGCACATCTTTCCAAGACTCCCCCACAGTCCATAGATGCTCTTGCCTCAACTCTACCTTCCTGTTTCCTTACACCTAATTTGTCTAAAAGAAATGCTCAACCTCAACCACTTTACTCACAAATGAAATAAAATACACAGGCTATGCTACACAGCACAAGTAAGATCTAGGTGTCACCAAGTGACTTACAGGACTTGAAGGAGCACAGTACAGTGAACATTGTACCTAAACTAATACTAAACAAGTTTTTATATCTCCATGGCACCAAGCTGATGTAGCTGTGCTGCTTCCAGCACTTCAGCTAGCATCTCTGTATGGCCTTATCTTGTGGCATGTGGACAACCTAATTCATGTCAGCATCCCCTTTGTAGCTCTGCACCACGTGAGACATACCTATCATTGCTGCTTCGTGCATCTGAAACACAAGCGCAGGACTCCATCTTGGTTGTCTAACCTCTCCTGAGAGTCTTTTGTATCTTCCACAGCAACACAAGGTGCACTTCTCTTCAAACATCATCTCTAGTTGTTGAGTCCCCTTTTGCTGCAAAGAACTTTATTTTTAAGGAGCAGAAGGTAAATATCTATGTCTCCTCCTGCCCTTCCCCTGGGGTTTTATCATTCTCCTGTCTTCTCTGTTAGTTACAGCAGATAAGACTGATTCAGCCAGTCAGCAAACTTTGTTTTCATGAAGCTATATAGTCCTGTTTCTCTTCTATCCTGGATGCCCTCTTTTAGACTCAGGAGAAAAATATGTTCTAGTGTCTGAACCTGCTGACTAAATATTTCAGTAATTAGATTAAGTATAGTCTGCCTTCCTGCAGATGTCTGATCATGCTGGGGCTAGATTAACCCTTTACACCTACAATATCAACAGTCACATAGACAAATGGTATATAAAGAAGCTATTCAAAATAACCCACATCCTCTTCTATCCTGATGGTCACCGTTGGGTTTTACTAAGGATGAACTGTAATCATATGAAAGATCTCTGACCAAGATAGTACACTTCCCATGACTTTCCTTTCATCGGTAAAAAAGTACTGCATTAATAAGAAAAGTCAAAATCATGTATCATTGTTGTCATCAAATAATATAATGCAATTATATTTCTCAGACTGTTTGACTTTAAAAGAAGTCTGTGTTTACAGAGTGCAAAACATCCAAATTTCACAGACATAAATATCAACAGTTCACCCAGAAGCAATTCCCGCCAGGAAATTTTTCAACATGTCCCAAAAGGGTAATGTAAGTAAAATGTGAAGCAATGAGGCTCCAGGATAAAAATCAGCCTAGGTGAGATCCTCCCAAAATGCAAAATCAGGTAAGACTTAAAGCTGAGCAGATAGTTTTTAAGGTGATAAGAAAACATGTCAAATGTATGGTGCAAGTGACTTCCTGAAATGTGTCAGAAACAACTTTCTGGCAGGAACCAAAGATTTTCAATTCCACTGTGTATGCAAATCCACCTGAGACTTTGGGTTGGAGGGATGGAGCAGGTAGCACTTCCAGAGGAAGAGCTCTAAATCACCAGAGTCCTCTTCCCTCCCAACCCAACCTCCTGCGAACTCAGTAATGCCATCTGTGGGTTTGCACAGCCAAAGCAATGAAAGCCAACATGAGTTTGCTCCTCTAAGCATTACCACAGAGCAAGTAACGACCGTGTACTTTTAATAATGGTAACCTCAAAAAGTATACTCTGTAATAAATAAGAAAATACAAATCTAAAATCTTCAAAGGCCACTAGAGTCAAAGGTTATGTGGAGGGCAATTAGCATGAAGCTGCCTTAAAGCTCGTGTGTGAACCCACAGTGTGCTCTGTAGGACCAAAGGATGTTTCCTTCATTGAAGACATATCACAAAGCTGCCTATAATAAGTCTCATCCAAGCACCCACTACAAGACAGGCAAATATGTACAGGGCAAGGGAATCTCAGTTATGAAAAGTCTTTAATAAAATGTTTTAGAATCATGTTATGGCAAAGCAATCTCCTTTTGTCCACTAATACTTAATCTATGTGCAAGTCCATTTCATAAATGAACACAAGAGAATACAGGGGACTTTCCAGGTAGATATAATTTGTTCTGAATTTATTAGGGCAATACAGCAACTCACAGTTCACCACCTGAACTTCAGAGCACAAACATGGTTCCACTTCGTGTACTGGGGAAGTCTATAAACAGTTGCTCATACAACAAAAAAACTTTAAATGATATATCCAAACACTGAGAGCCTGTTCTGTATTTCTGGATGCCACTCATAACTGGACCATGACTGTCTGTACAGCTGGCCAAACCAAAACTCTGGACTCAGGTGTATTCATGCCATAAAGAAGTTTCTATCTCAGACAGGAACAAAGCTTTGGACTGTACTCCAAGTTTATCCTTAATGAATGACTGGTCTTTCTAACCCTGTGGGACATTTTTTATTTAGGGATATTTTCCTCAGTCTAGCAATCACCAACAATAACTGAATATTCTGCCTCCCCTGCAGATAAGTACTAAATCACTAAATTCCCACAATTTTTCCTTGTCCTCGTCATTTCTGAAGGGACAGTGACTCAGCAAGAATAAGTATATGTGTCCAACTGCACTGGAGCTCCTGTAACTTCATTGCCATATGGCTGTTTGCCTTACTCTGTGCAGAACTTGCTTCTGTCTGTGGTGGCAGCTCAAAGTACAATAAAAAGTAACATGCTTTGTCTCCCAGATTATCTACGCACAGTCTGCGGGTTATTACAGCAGTCTACACAACCAAGACCATCCAGCTGAGGAGAAAACTCTCTTCCTAAGTAAGAGGATGTGACTGTGTGGGGATAGTGAACGAGGTTATCTCGGGACAGGCAGCAGACCAAAAAAACGAATTGCGTCAGCATGGAAAAGGATTGGGCAGGAGTGGAGGGTGTGTCAGGGCACTCCCAGGCAGAGAAAAGCTCACAATAAACAGGGAGAAAGTTGCTGGCCAAGGGGTTTGAATAAAAGCCTCAGAAATGCAAAGAAATGGGCCACACTAATGAGGTACAAACATTTCCCTGCAAGCAGAAAGCTGGGGAGGAGGGTGGAAAGAAAGGAAAGGAAAGCAGATGTGGAAAATGGTGGAAAAGTGGCAAAGAGAGCTTTAGAAAGAAAGTAATCTGAAAGCTCAATCTGACAGAAATAACAGCATTTTGGCCAGGAATTTGATGATAGGGTTTCTCATGATAAAATTTAATTAATGCAAAATCTACTATGGGTGTAACCAAAATGCCAAGGAGTCTTTTACATGGACAAGGTACAGCAGAAACAGAGGCTGTCCTTGTCCCAAGAAGCTTACAAATTGAGTTGGGTGAGACACAGCACGTGCCTGCAAACAGACGGGCAACAGGAGGAGATGGAGGGGCACCATCGGGCTCAACACCAAAGCCGAACTCTGGTCCTCTAATTTAGGAGCCATCATAGCATCAGAGGCAGTTTTAAAGCAAGGTGTGCTTGGAAATGAATAACATATTTCAGCAGAAGTTTACGAAGCACAAGCAAAAGGGCTAACAGAAGTGAAAATATGACAGAGATCCTTTCAAAATTTATCAAGGGAGAAAATTTAGCACAATGAACTAATTGGAGAGAGCTGTGAGTAACCATTTCAATAATATATGAGTTGTAAAGGAGGGCAAAGGAATGATCTTGGATTGAAACAGTTTACATCTCAGGAAACAGAAGAGCTTGCCAACAAACTAGTAAGCAACATGTACTGCAGGGGACGTACTGTGCTTAAAGTTTCAATAAAATGTTGCTGCAATGTTTTTTTTCTACAGAACATGCCCTTTGACAAAAGCATTTAAAAAGCCATTGTTGCCCTGAAAATACCTAGAATAAAACAACTATTGTAAAAACTCTAGTGAAAGCTTGTTTTGAACTGACAGTCCTTAATGCTGTTGATAGTATGCAAAACTGACAATAAGAACTTAATTTTAGTCCTAGCTCTGCTATTAAGCTGCTACATAACTTTAAGCTAGTCACTTTACCATCTCAACATCAAATCTGTAAAAGGGGCACAAAACCAGCCATCTGTGTGACAGACAGTAGTGCTTCGAAATGCTCAGATGCAGGCATCTGTAAAGGGTGTTGAAAGAGGTCTTTTCTACAGGCACTGATGCACACATTCTTCCTCCTATTTTCATTTATCTCCTTTTCACTTTTGAAGAGACCTCTACAGGACTTATTTGTAATAAGCTGTCATATAAATTTCTATCCAAGCGAAACAAGAGACTCTCATTGCCTTAAAATATACCAGGGTGAAACCCCTGCTACCTGAGGGAAATGCACCTTATAGATTGCACTATTTTATGGGGGCTGTACTAACACTTTTTTATCTTCTGCTTCCAGACAGATGCCAGCATGGAGAGCTCCAGCTTTTGGCAGGAAAAATTCTAAAACCTTGTGGCAGTAAACTCACCCTACATAACCCTCACCCTTTATAACCATACACACAGAAATCCTGGTGAAGTCCACATGACTTTCTCTACCTCCGCAATCTATGCTTTGACTTTCAATTCTAATTTAAGTACATCAGTCATAATGTCAATACTATGTAGTTCTGACCTACTGTATTTAAACCATTTACATAGTCATTTCTTTTTAGCCATTTAATTCCTTCCCCACATTAGACATACAGTGGATGTCTATATAAACACTGTAATTCTGTGTAATTCACACAACTTTGAAAACTCCAGATTTTTTCCCCTTTTATGAGCTATGTATAAAGTCAGCATGTACACTCACACACACACACACACACACACACACGATGACTTCTTAATTGACTCAGATTGTATAAAGTGCTTTGAAATTTTTGGCTGGTTCCATAGAAGTGCAAGCTGTTACCCTTTCATGCAGGTGTTAAGCCCTGAAGTTTCAATCGGAAAATGAATGGGAGCTGAAGTCTTTCACATACTTACACTCTGGCATCAAGAAAAATGGTTGCAAATATACTCACCGCTGTAATATTTCTTGTACATATTCATGTGTAAAGCAGTATGAGATTTCAGTACGCTGCTTTTAAAGTCAGACTTTCCTCCCAGAGCGAATAACATTGCAGGGACTGCCATCCAGTGGGGAACCAACGGCTTAACAGGGGATTGGAACTGCAGAAATGTAAAATTGAAAGGTGTCAAGGCTGAAAAGGATTGAGCACTAGCTAATGATGATGCTGGAACTACTAATGACAGAAAGAATTTCTTCAATCGGCTTCAGATATTATTTACAGTGTTTAAGTAAACATGTTGCTGCACAAAGGCAATACTTCGTACTGACCATGCAAAGCAGGTGAAATTAGACTTGTTCAGTCACCATCTGTAAACAAGCTTGTAAACAAGCTGTGGTTAAACACAGACCCTAAACACATCCAAAACACTAGAAGCATTATTCCCATCTTTACACGGGTCTCTCTCCATTGATTTCAGTGAAATATAGACTGGGTTTATCCAGATGTTAGATGAGACAAAAAAATATTTAAGGTCACTATGTGCTTCTACAACCTTTTAAAACACTAGAGGAAAAAGCTTCCTGATATATCTAAAATTGTTCCTGCTTAGGATACGAAACTAAACTGTGGTTTAAATCTAGTTTGTTAATAGTTAAGTAGTAGTGGGTTTAAGCACTATGTGCCTTGTGTACCTTTAAAAAAGGTCTGATGGAATGTTCCATTTCCCTGGTTTTATGAGCTTTCATATTTATTGCCTTGTCTACTGCATATATGAATCTTGGTATTTGTGACAGATTTTTCTTAGTTTGTTCCATTGTGTACAGACCATATGTTGTCCATGCTCATAAAACACTCAGTAATTGTATGTGCAGAAATTTTTTTTTCAAGTTACTTGCTAAGAAACTTAAGAACTTTCAGGTTTATCCCTTCAGAGGTGTTTTTAGATCAGCCCCAGGAAACAACTGCCTCTTTTTCTTAGAGTTATGATGAAACTTTGGCAGGATTCTCAGATGTATTTGGCAGTTAACTTCTATTGATTTAAACAAAAATTATGTATCTGAATTCCATGAGGACCTTGGCTTGACTGCTGCTGAAGTAGATTTTGGATACAGGCGTGCCTTCATTGGCTCCCTAGTGCAATGCTTGAGAATGCAGTAGGATCTTTATTGTTTTTAGGATGAGTCATGCAGGCAGCAGCACAACAGATGGAGTGGAGTGTAGAACAATAAAGACAAAGATACGAGACAGCTAAGAGACAACTGGAACAGTCAAGAAGCAACCAGAGGATGAGAGAGGCTGAAAGGTGAAGAAGAAGCCAGGAGGTTAAGCTTTGCCACGGACAGCAGGAGCTAATGAAGTGTGGAGTCAGTGCATGGTGAAGTAGCTCAAACAGTGGCCAGCAGGGAAAATTAAAGGACCTGCAGTCAGAGCAGAAGGAACAGAGGTCGGTAGGAATGCCAAGGCAAGCAAGGCTGATGGATAGCCAAGTGGCTGGTGGGGCTAAGTGATGGATTGCAGTGTGATAAAAAAGCAAGTACCAGTAAGGAGAAATAAGGAAGTGGAAGAGCTGAGGAGACTGATAAATAATACCCTTTGAAGGCAGAAATACCACAGCAGTTACAAAGAGAGCAATCAAAACCAGCAGTGGTGTCCTGAAACCTAGAAGTCCAGAATGACAGCAAAGAAACAAGGGATGGCAGCTGCTGAAAGACAATAGTGTAAATACCTCAAAAAGAGCTCATCCAGTGTCAGGCCAGCAAAAGGAGATGAAACATAGTATTCAGAGCTGGTTTAACAACCAACTATAGCAGAGACAGGCAGACACACTGGAGCAAAACACGAAAGAAATTAAATTTCACAGGTGAGTGAAGCACAGTTCTTGAAAGGAAGAATCTCAAGAAGTCCATGTAATTGAGAAGCGTATTGGTGTTTTACTGCTGCTCCAGCTCAAAGAAGGCAAAAATGGAGAGAAAGCTCCATCAGCAAAATACTTACTAGAAATATCACAGGCTCTCTCCACCCACTCATTGCCCTGTTCTAATATGACAGCTATACTGACAGCTGCCAAATTGTAACCCTTAGGTGAAAGACTAACATGGAAGTTAGAAAAGAAAAAGGCTTCAAACATCCCTCCATGTGCTTCTATTTTTCTTATCCCAGCAACTAATTCATTTTCTGTTCTGGGACTAGGCACCTAATGGAGCTACTTTCTGCTGTCATGTCTAGTCCATGTATCTGCTTGATTTTTCAAACTGAACCAAGGCCAGCAGAATTCTGTCCTACAACTGCACTGCACAGATATTTTTAAAGGACAGATTTAGTTATTTACAAAGACCTTTCTAAAGCTGTTTTTAAAGACACAAAGCATTGGTGTTTGGAATGTCAGAAGTTTTGTTCTCAACCATGGAATAATAAAGATATGCAGCTGCTGGAAGATACCTCAAGAAGCCAATCGCTCGTCCTAAAACGAGGCCAAAGGTACCTGCAATTTTTAACAGGCATTTGCCCAACCTGTCCTTAACACTGCATACAGCAGAATTTCCATCACTGGCATAGACTATCTAGTCCAGTAGTCAACTATTTTACCCTTATAGACATTTTTCTAGTATTACCCCAACTCTTCCTTGCTACTATTTAAGCTCTATCTACTACTGTTGCAGGAACAAAATTGCTTCTTTCCTTTACACACCATTTTATGCCTCATATACTTGGTAGCTAAAAGTTTTGTAAATATCTCCATTTGATGTTGCACTGCTGCACAAAAGGTAAATATTCCTCTTCAGCTTGTGGTGCAGCAGAACCCAAGGGCTTACTCTGAGGCATCCCATGTTTTCTCAGTTATTTTCCTTGAGTTGCATTGATATTTTGCACTTGTTCCTAGAAAGGAAAAAACACTCTACTTTTTTTAGAGCACTCTCTGATTTGTTAGGATCATTATGAATCCTAACTCTGCCTTCCCAGCAGTCTCTGAATTTTTTGATTTCTGCTAATTTACTCAGCACTCTATGCTCAATACAGGTCACGTGTGTTGAACAAAACTAGCCACAGTACAGATCTCAAAAATAAAATATATTTCAACTTTGACAAAAGGACATCAACTAATCAGTAAACACTCTCCGAAAATGCTTTTCAAAGTACTTTGGCATTCAGCTTATAGCCGTTTTGGCTAAGCCAAGTTTCCAAAACATGAAAGACAGTATCAAAAGCTACAGCCCAAACATCTGCTTTTCTTCTATCCATGGGGCCCATAACTCTCACGTATAGTTTTTTCTTCATATGACTTATTCTTTAAAAGTCCAAGTTGGCTACTCATCTTTTTGCCATTTTCTTCCAGGTGCTTAAAATGCTTCCCCCACACACCAAAACTTTTTCTTCCAACTGCGGTTAAGCTTATTTTTTATTATTCCCCATCCCTCACACTCCCCATCTGCATTTAAAGACAGCTGACATTCTGGAAGGCTTAATATGGTAAACATATTACCTAACATCCAGGATCTGTCAGAAATACCTAAAAGTTCTGAAATTGTTTCAGGCTGCCTACTAAGTAATGTAGAAAAAGTTTAACTTTCACAGTTTACTTTAAAATAACACAACTAGTCTGAATTCTTTCAAAATGTTTCTTTCCCTGCTTCCAGCTAAAAGCATAAAACTTCCATCACCAACAAAGGGATACTAGTCCTCACATCAACACCGATCTCTGTATTGAAAACTGATACCAAAGAAAAGAAGGAAATTACAGATGTCAGTCTTTCACAAGCATAAGGCAGCGGATGATACCATATTGATCTGATTTACTCACAGCTAAACACTGTTTCTTCCAGGCTGCAGGTAGAACACTCTAAGAGCTTTGACATTTATGGAACCCATATGGGATAGTCACATGATGAAGTGTGACTCCATCTTATATCTGAAGAACATTAGTAACTAAACTGATATCACTAAACAGGAGCTCGGCAAGTTGCCTGATAGATTCAAGAAACTAGATGTCAGAACACAGAGCCTCACATCTGTATCGCCAGTTAAAACATAGTGCAAGTCAGACGTGCTTGACTCCCATTATAGTGCCACAGCTGTTGCTCTAAAATGAGCTCATGGTCTTAGTACAGTTCATAGCTGACAGGTATCCATGTCAAACAAAAAGGACACCAGCACAATTAGTTCTTATGAAAAAACCAAATCACCCAGAAACCCTTATATTCCTATTAGCCTCTTTCCATGAAACACCACCCTTTGTAAAGAGTTTGATGCATTAGTTGTATTTTTCACTGTCACTAAAATCCAGATTTTTCCAGAGTTCTCCAACCATTAGTATAGCTGAAAGACCTCAATATGACTGCAGAGCATTACAAAATGTTCTCCTTCTGAGTTTTTACAAATGTTCCAGTTTTTCTTCTAATGGTTTCAATCTTCTTTAACCACGTTCTGGAAGAAAAATATTCTAAGCAAACTGCAATGTTAAGAAGCGGAAATTAGAAATTCTGAAAATGGGCCAGAGTTATTGCTGCAACTCTGTTTGTGAGGAAAACCATAGTGTTGTAAGAAAAATACAATAATCGCATTCACAAATGTGCAATATCAATTACATTGTCACAGATGTTGCTGTGCTGTAGGCAAAGAGTTTCCATTGCATGCAGGATTTCCATGTGCGTCAGGAAAATAAATGAGAATTACTATCTTCCCCATAGTGACATTGGCTCCCAGTATTGGAAGCAGAAGAAATTATGGATTGTCTCAGTTTATAAGACTGTAACTCTTAAGAAGTCTAAAATATAGTGCTTCCTAATTAATATATTAAGAACATATATTTAGTCATATTTCTTCAAAATGATGGAACTGTCTTTCTTCCTCCACAGATTGTATCAGTGACACAGATCTTCCAAAGATGTATCAGTTCTTGGAAAAGTAAGGATGGGGGTCAGTGGAACTGTTACCTTGGACTTCTGGAGGGCAGACTTTGGCCTGTTTATGGGCATGATTAACAGTTCCCTGGGAGGCAAAGGAGTCCAGGAAGGCCTGGCATTCTTCAAGAAGCAAATCTTAAGGGTGCAGAAACAGGTAATCCCGATGCGCCAAAAGACAAGATGAGCGAGAGTAAGATTGAAGAGAGAGCTTTGGCTGAAACTCAGGACAAATAGAAGAGTTTATGACCTCTGGAAGAAATGGCAGGCAACACAGGAGGAGTACAAGGATGTCAAGAGGTTATGCAGGGAGGGTCAAAGCCCACACAGAATTTTATCTGGACACAGCTGTAAAAAAAATTAAAAGTGTTTCTATAAATACATTAGGAACAAAAGAGGGGCTAGGGAGAATCTCCCTCCTTTAGCAGATCTGGGGGGAAACATAGTGACAAAAGATGGGGAAAAGACCGAGGTACTTCACGCCTTCTTTGCCACCTTCTCTTATAAGAGGACCAGTTATTCTATGAGTACCCAGCCCTCTGAGCTGGAAAATAGGGATGAGGAGCAGAATGTTTTGATCTGCTGGAGGGTAGGAAGGCTCTGCAGGGGGATCTGGACAGGCTGGATCCATGAGCCAAGACCAACTGCATAAGGTCAAGTGCTTGATCTTGTCTTTGGGTCACAACCGCCCCAGCCAGCACTACAGGCTGGGGGCAGTGGCTGCAAAGCTGCTTGGCAGGAAAGGACCTGAGGGTGCTGTTTGACAGCAGCTGAACAAGAGCCAGCAGTGTGCAAAGGTGGACAAGAAGGCCTATGAGAAGCAGCTGAGGAGCTGGGGTTGTTTAGCCTGGAGAACAAGGAGGCTCAGGGGTGACTTTACTGCTCTCTACAACTACCTGAAAAGATGTAGCCAGGTGGAGGTCGGTCTCTTCTCCCAAGTAAAAAGCGACAGGATGAGAGAAAACAGCATCAAGTTGCACAAGGGGAGGTTTCGATTGGGTATTAGGAAAAATTTCTCAACTGAAAGAGTGGTCAAGCACTGGAACAGGCTGCCCAGGGAAGCAGTGGGGTCACTGTCCACTGTCCCTGGAGGTATTTAAGACATGTATATGTGGCACTTAGAGACATGGTTTAGTGGTGGGCTTGGCAGTGTTAGGTTGACAGTTGGATTCGATGGTCTTATAGGCCTTTTCCAACCAAAGTGATTCTTTGATTCTGTTACTATTCCACAATTTGCAGGAGTCCGGAAAATGCATTAGTGGTGGGGTGGCATGGGGGGAAAAGAAACCAGGATATTTGTTCTTTTTTATCTAGAGGTATTTTTCAGCTTAACTCACTCAGGTATAAGATCACTTACGTATATACTAACTAAAAGCTACACAAGTTATTTATCTCCTCTAGACTATATTGCCTAGGCATCATCACTCAGATATTACACTGAAGCCTACAGAGAAGCCATGGATTCAGTATTTTCTCCATCAAGAGAGCCAGAAAATCAAACCTCTCCACTTCAACCTGACTTTTTTTATTGCACTTGGAAGCAGGCCAAATTTCTGGTTTTAATCGTGAAAAGATGTGTTCCTATAAGCTCTGCTTTACCTTTATCACAGTGTTTCAATTTTGTTTTTAATCTCCCACCCCACAATCTAGTTCAGTTGAACCTTGAAGATATGAACATAAAACACAGATGGACATTGTCACTAGTTATGGGAAGTTTTCTTTCAGTCACTGAAATATTCCTATTTAAGTCCCTACACTAGAGGCCACCTGCTGTTACCTATAAAGAACAGTAGACAGTTGCAGAAAGCACCAGGCTTTGTTTAACTGAAAATGGGATTGCCCTAAAGCATAGCAATACCTCTTCTTTGCAGGTTGACAGTGCTCAGTAGAAATTTTTCCTTTGGTGACCCAGAAGCCTCCAACCCGCATCCAAAATGAACCAATCTCCAGCTGTGCATTCTGCAATCTTCCTACCCAGTATGTGTCTTATTTCTGGGTGGTCTGTCTTCTGTTCTGCATTTGTTTTCCTGGTTCTCTCTGTGCCTCATACTTTGGCAGATAATCATACCAGACCTAGCTTGTAGCCTGTGACCAAAGAAACATAAGTGATGTTCATTCAGCTTTCCTTGCTGCAGACAGTGTCACTGTCTTAGTTCTGGGAGAGTAAAACTACTACCTTGCAATTATGTCTGCTTTATCTGTTGTTTCAAGTTACATCACCTGGCATGCAATTAAAATGAAACACACTCCACAGACCACAGGCACTGAACTATGCCTTTAAAACCACTGTTTAAGAGCATGCTCAATTTAGAACCAGCTGCAAATCTGGGAGGCTGAAGCTGAATTGCCGTGGAACAAGCACTGAGCCAGAGAATCTTGATTATATTCAGATGCATTAAAAGGTTGATCTATGTATCTAGTTATTTACTTACATAATATCAATACTCCCCTTTGAAGGTAAGCATGTGTCTCATCAAAACCAGAGTGACCAAAAGACAATTGCTTCCAAAAGACTGGAAACGTTGCAGTTATGAGCCTCATAAAACAGCTTAAACTACCTTAAATCTTAATGATAAGCATGTAAGATGAACAGATGAAAAACTGTCACACTGCACGTAAGAATGAGAGAGTAGAAGTGACATCCCAAGGGCAGATGACTAAAATCTAGCTCAGAAATTTGATAAAGTATGTGAACAGTAATGCTTACTTCACAATTACAGGAATAAATTAGTTTTCTCACTGAAAATTATTATACTGATTAAAATAGTGTTTCAAACACATATGGCTTGCAAAAAAAAAAAAAAGACATTTATGGAGATTCAGAGGGATCTTTCCTTCCTCCAAAATGCAATACATTACTTGAATGAAACATACCAGCAACATTCAATCTTTTAAAATTAGGACAAATTAAGTTGGAACCTTGCCCCTCACACAAAAAAGCAGCAGCTTAAAAAAGTAAGTTTTCTTGGCTACTGATAACAGTATGTTGTTTGCATACAGTACAAGTTCAAGGAAAACGAGGTTTCTTGTCCCTGATATTAAAAAAGAAAATAAAAAATATCATTATCCAACAGTGAAAATTAGAACTGAAATTATATGGTCACGGTATGGCATCTCAAGTCTGGATATAGAACAGTCCATGCACACAAGAAAAAGCTTCACAGATGGGCACACAAGAAAAAGCTTCACAGATGGCATAGAATTAAAATAATTTTGTAGAAAATAAGTTTTATTTGGCTCCTTTTGTACACTTTTTCTTAAAAAAAAAAAAATGCACATTCATACCGTTTGCCTTTCCCAGTGCATGTCTGGATTTGCTCACACAGAGCCAGTAATATCAAGGCAAAAGGTGCCTTTGAAATAATTTCAGACACATGGTATTTCAGCTGTAAAACATCCAAAGTTACTAATTTTCTGATTATAACTTGGAAATATTGTTTCAGGTGTTTCTTCTCTGATTCACACATGTAAGTGTCCCACACAGGGAAGAGGAGACAGACCTGCAACAAAGAACTGTCAAGTCAATGGCAAATACTCATTTTAGGTAGAGCTAAAGGTAGCTTCATACTGAGTTGGGATATAAAAGAAATACTCAGCTAGGTGACTTCTCTTTTTCAAAAGCTCTACATCAGAAATGATAAAACATTGCTGGAGTACTACAAATCAGCCATTGGTAGTGAGAGTTTGTTTGCAGAGGAAGCACTCTTTCCCTAGTTGTTTCTCACAGCCAGGTCTCTTTGCTGTTGTTGATGGTGACTATGGAACTTGTTTCTTCCTGTTTCTTCTTAAACGTTTCATGAAGTGAAGCAAATTCAGCTTGAGCTTTCATACACCACAAGAGGTACTAACCCATCAAGTAGCCCCTACAGAAAACAAAATAAGTCAGAAAAAGAGGAAACACAGGCAGCACTCCTCAGAAAATCAAGAGATGTACAATCTCAAAACAAAACTTTAGACTGCCAAAACAACTGCTGATCAAGGCTATTTGGCCATCTTAACTACACACTCCTTTCTCAGTTGATTTCCTTCAATGAACACTGAAAATGGAATAGCCTATTCTAAATCCAACTTTGATAGTTGTCTGGAATTTCTGAAGCCCATGCTACACCCTATGAAAGGTTCTTTATTTGTACCCTTCACACAAACTACCAGTTTTAAGGTATCCAATACAACCTGATCTTTTCTGGCATTCAACACAAATCTGTTCTCTTTTCTCTTCCATTTCTCTGAAGTTCTGTTCTTTAATGAATTTCAGAAAGGGACCTCTTAAGACACACGTGTACTCAATGAAACAAAAAAATATATAGCATCAATGAAGCAAGAATACAGAGCAGGCTCCTATCCAGCTCTCTGCTGCCAGGGAACCCATCACTTCTGTGTTATTAAAGAAAAATTCTAACTACGCTGCAGAGGCACAAAAAAATATTTAAGAAAGGAAGAATGACGGTCACTATTAAATGAACACTTCATGGAGCTACTCCAAAAATTAGGTACCAGTACCCCCAGACATCAGGTTTCAGCTCTTCTAAATTAAACAGATGGACTGAAAAATAACAAGGAGGGAAGAAATCGGAAAACCTGCATTTAGATATTTGGATTTTGCATAGTCTGAAAGCTCCAGACCTTTCCTACTTTTTGATCTGTGAATATAGATGCATTAAAACACTATATACATTGTATGCTTCAGTTTTCCAGCAACAACAACAAAAACCCAGACATCATCTTTACTTTAGGACTGCTTTGGATGTTTCTGAACACTTACTACTGCTACCATCAATTATTCCAGTTATGATATCTAAAGTATGCTGTCCCTATAAAGAACTTATTTACCTTTCTTTGACAATTTCTTCTTCCTCAAAGTACTAATTTGTAACTACTTTTACCTGACCAGTACATACAATGAATTTTAAAGTACACTGACCAAGTCAGACTCACTAATTGTATTTTTTTACATACCAAGAACTGTCGCCATTTTTTAACCACAGCACAACCTTACAGTAGCTGGCTCCCAAAGCATCCCACCTCACTCAAGGTGTTCCAAAAAAAGTGTTGAAAAAAGCAACTTATAGTCAAGCCAAAGATCACTGTATTTGCTGTTACTTTTAAATTTAACATGTCACACATGAGCCCACAAGGAGAAGAAAAGCTGAAAGATAATTAAATCACTTACGGCAATTTCATCCTCATGAAAACTCTGGCCATGAAGAAGCTCAAAAGCACACTGACAAATCCAATAAAGAGCAAAAGAAATCTATTCAACTTGGGGATATTTGGTGCATTGGATCGATCCAGAATTATGAATCCTAGTCCACCCATTGTGAAGAGGAAGCTGGATGCGAGGCCTTCCATAATATACTGTCCATTTACTCTAAAGGAAAAAAAAAAAGGGTGAAGGGAAGAAGAGAAACCAGAAAAAGATTAAAGAAATCATTTACATTTCAAACCCCATCTAGTCAACCTGCTTTTGCTGTACAAACACATAGCATGTTTAATTTTGATGGCTGACTTTCTAACTAAAAGTAAGCAGGAAACCAATTTTATACAATTACATCAAGACTTCAATATGTAACTTATCTCCAGGACTGACAGTCTGCAGGTGACCAGTCAAACAGACCAGCGGATTTACACATAGTAGTGTACACTAATGGCTACTGCACAGGCTCATCAGTTTTCAGAAATATCTATTCCAAGGAAGTCCCTAGTTACACAGATGGCTCAAGGCATGGAACCATGATCCTCCTATTTCCATCCCAATGTTTAGGCAGAGTGCCTGAGTCCTTATCTCCGGACAAATCCCACTCAGAGCAATATGTCAGCACATGAAGCACATGCTGGTTGCAGCACACAGCAATTCCTGCCTGCAGGATGTTTCGCTCCCTGCTCGCTGAGGCTGCACATATCCGTTGCAGGGACCCAGCCCAAGGGTGTCCCAGCTCTCTGTCAGTCCAGACAGCCAGAATTCCTTCTGACAAAGCTCAGGTGGAGAGAGGAGATGACAGGGTGCAGAAAGGATATTGCACCTGGATCACAAATCTCCTGCTTCCCACAGTCACCAAACCAGTTTCCTATCCTTGTAATTAACAATACTAGTAATCTCATAAAACTGGCATTGATGAAACAACTATGCATGCTAATACATAAACAAAGGTTATCATTAATGCCTCATATCCTGAAAACAAAAAAGTTGGTCTTCTTTCATGTTGTTTACACTGTCTTGGGCTAAAGTGTAAGCAACTCCCTGCAGCAGCCAGATTCATCTGCGCTGGAACAATCCAAGCCAGTCTGAAATATGTATTGTATCTAGTCCAAGTCAAAATCTGCACATGAAGCTTGACACAGACCTCACAGATTCAAACAATATTTTTGGTATTTGTTACCACATACATAAAATACCCATGGCTACAAACGTGCATTTAACTGTCTTCAGACCAATCTGTTACCAAGAGTCTCTAGACTGTTTTCAGTAAAAGGCTCCAAGAAGACACTGTTGTTGCATACTTGTAATTATTTTCCCCACCCTCAGACACAAGAGTCCCAACTACACTGGAGTTTAAAAGGCCAGAACCAGAAATTTCACAAACATCAAGTGTGCTGCTATGAAAAACCATCAAATGTATCTGCATCCACTATAAAACTCAACTCAAACAGCGGGAAACAGAAGTATTGCAAGCTCAAAACATTTTTTTTTATCAGAGTTTTCATTTTTTAAAGTTTTAGGACTAGGCTTTTCAATTTCAACTGTTTTCAATGCTCTTTTTTTTTTTCTAAGTATTTGCAAACCAAGAATTGATATAGAACAGTTGCCTTGCACAGAGAGCTCAAAAGAAAAAGCAAAAAAAAAAGCAGATGCACAGCTCCGTAAGGCGGCGTTTATTCCCCCTGTACTTGGGCATCTGCAGGACAGGGCTCTGCTCCTACCTGTATGCCAGAAAGGCCACCGGCCTCTGATGTCCGTGCTCGTCTGTCATCGACCCCACACTGGGAGGCTCCACAATCACGTCATAGATAATTCCTGTGGGAAGGAAAACAAGCACCGTCTTTGACACGCAGCAGCGAGAACGGCCCTGACCTCGCAGGGACGCCCGGGGCTGGCCGAGGGTCGGACCTGGACAAGGATCAGCGGCGGCTCCGCCGCCCGGGGCAGGGGCCGACGAAGAGCTGCTCCGTGAGCGAGGCCTCCCGCCCGCCCCGCCGGTCGCGGCCTCACCTCCGGTGATGAGGAAGTAGGACACGACCACCAGCGCGTACACGGTCATGGCCGAAGGCATGTGCACCCAGCTCGGCCGCTTCAGCTTGATGTTGGGGCACTCGAGCACGGCGAAGGGCAGGCGGTACAGCGTCTCCATGGCGGCGGTGCGGTCCCAGGGGCAGCCGCAGCGCCGCTGCTCCTTACCTCCTTACCTTCTTCCCTTCCTTCCTTCCTTCCCTCCCTCCCTGCCCGACCCGTCCCGCCGCCGCCGAACCCTCCGCGGCCGGACACGAAAGCGGAAGCGGAAATGGGCTGCCGAGTCCTGACAGGGGAAAATTGACAAATTTAAAAACTACAAACTAAACAAATCACTCGAAATCTATGCCCAGACGGAAATTATAGGCATGAAAAAAAAGACAAGTTTTTTTTTCTGCGTAAAAACATCGGAAAAGCTTCTCGCCCGCCGCCGGATGATCTATCTGTCTTACTCACCTGCCGGGACCCGGCAGACCTGACGTGTCGGTGCCGAGTAACGGCTCCAGGCGGTGGGCATGGTCGGGGGCGCGGTCAGTGAGCGGGCCCCGCCCCCGAGCCGGGCAGCCACGTGTCCACCCGGCGGGTCCCGGTGCCGCGGGGCCGGGATAGGCACACGCGTGTGCCCGGCGGGAACACCGGCGCTCGACGCTGGGGAATAGAACAAGATCCACAGTAGCCTCACCCCAGTCCCTGTGCAGGGAGAGTGGGGCTGGGATGCCCCTCGCCCGCCCCTTGGGATGTTGTGGATGTGGTGCCCATCCTGACCTGCAGCCAGAGAAGACCCCGACAGCTGCACAGCGAGACCAGGGAGAAAAGGCACAATCCAGCAGTAGCTGCTGAGAGCACCCGGGTTACCTGTGCATTACAGATCAGCTCACACACTTCTGCAAGCATGCAAGCACCTCATCAGCCCAGACCAGCCACACCAGGCAGGACATAGGGAAGAAACTCCCTATTTTCAGCGGAAGCTTGTCTAGTTCCTCTTGCTTCGTGGAAGGCGCAGGGGAGAGCCCTTCACTCCAGGTTACAGGAGCGCATTTAAAAACACGTGCTCCAGCTGAACTCGCCCCACTTGACCAAGCCATCCAGCCTACTTCCCACTGCCCAGCCCTGCCCCAAATGACTGCCCCCATACTCACATGGCACTGTCTGCTCAAACTGCTAAAAAAGAAATTAAGAGCCTTCTTACCATTTTGCTGACATTTTGCCTAACGACTGCTTTTATTTCTGCCAACAGCAGCAATATCACTTCTTCTAACTCAGAACTGCTGTCTCTCAGTGCAATCATGTAATATATAATTAGCTATTTTTAGTGTTGGCCTTTCTGTTTGAGAAAATCTCCCTCTGTGCCTGTCAACAGACATTTATGACTCTTACCCTCATTATTCCAAAAGTGTTCTCCCTCCATCTTGCATCCTTTCCAAGAGCCTGAAGGAAAACTCTAATCTCACAGCTTTTAAAGCAAAACAAGAGCACTTTTGGGGCAGGTTAGACATGCCTGCCCTACTTGCTGCTTCTGCTTTAAAAAAACTTTTCCAGCATGCTGAAGTACTGAAGTTTGTACTAACACAGGAAGACAACTAATAAAATTTTAACTTCATAAACTAACTATAGTAACGGCACCTAAAAATGTCAGGGTACTAATGTTAGTCTTAAATAAACCTCCTTTAATTAGCTACAGCCTTTGCAACAAGTTTTAGCATAACCCAAGCTGAGGAAAAACGCTTCATAACTTAAAGCTGCAACATTTATTTTGAGTACACTGACAGAATCATTTTAAGAACTTGGGACACCGTGAAAAAATTATTGGGGAGGTACAGCTCCTTTCACCATGCACGATGTTAAGTCAGATTCCCTGGATCATAGCCACCTCCTGTTGTCACACCCAGGAGGCAGCTGTGAGTTGGCAGGCACCTCATCCAAACCACTAGCTTGCTGCCACCAAAGGGCAGGGCTTTTCACCAACTCAGTCTGCTGTCCTTTGTTTCTTGGCTGACTGTACAGCCTAACAGGCTGCAGAGCTGGGCACAGTGTGATGAGGTAGGAGGGACCTGCACACATCCCTCAGAGCCACAGCCTGAGCACTCCACATGCGACTTTAGAAACCTCTTGGCACCCTCACTGCTCCCAGTTAAATCTCTGCACTCAGTAATTGTTTCTCCTCCTTTCTTATTCTCATGGTGGAACTTACCACTTTTTGAAAAAAGTTATTGGTAAAAATAGATAAAAATACATTCTTGTCAGATACTAAAAGCAGTTAAAAATTCAGAGCTGGGGGCAAGGAATACCACTGTACCCACAGGTAACACGAGAATTATCCTGAGTGCGTTAAAGCACTCCTGGATAGCATTAGAGGCACATTTAGAGCTCTCTACAAAACAGAATGAAGCAAAGCCATTTTCACTTTTTACATTACCATTACATCCTTGGTGATAAACCAGCAGAATTTTGGTTCAAGTTTCAATACCAGAGGCCTGAATTGCTCCTCTAAAACCTAATGTGGAAGACACATTAAAGGTTTGCCTTAGCTGCACCCTGGAGCTCTGCTGGTATCATACCTCCAAGTGCTGACCCAGGAAGCACCCAAAGAACAGGATACAGCAGCCGCAGCTTTCTTCCAGGAGATTCAGATGTAGCAGTGTGCAACTGTTGCTAGTGGGTACAGCAATGGTATTGAGAAGTCAGACTATTCCTCCCCTTCAGATTCAAGTAATGGTAAATGTATCACATACAATTAAAAAAAAAATTATCTACCTTAGGCCTACACTAGCTCTCCTCTTCTTCACCTGACAATCTTTCTTCCAGCCTTTTGATGGTTTGCTTCTCCTTTTCAGAGTCCAAACTTTCTTCTGAGCCAAGTTCTCTGATGACTTCATACACAGCTGTTGCCATAAAGAAATAAAACCTGCACTGCTCGAAGTTACTCCAATCCCTCCGCAGGACTGAGAGGCAGAGCTGGGAGTCCTGTTTAACCAGACCTTGTTCCACCTGCTTGATCTCCCTGTAGCACACAGCACAGAACAGAGCATCCTGACTTACGGGTTTTGTTGCAAAACAAAACTGCAAAACCCAGTTCTGAATTCTACAAGCTGTGAGAAGCAGCTCCTACCAGCCTTGAACAGAACATGGAATGACAGGACACAAGAGAAGTGGAGCTTTCATTTATTGGGATGAAACTACAAATAGATTCACTTTGACTTCTGGCTCTGTGCTTGTGCCTTCAGTACTTTCACAACAATCTTCTGCTCCTCAATAAGAAAAGCTCGTTTGATCCTGGAAAAAAAAAACAACTTAGGGACATGTATCTACCTACTTCAGTAAAAATCACAAAAATAACACAAGTTACAATTAATTCTGCAGTCTCCAACATCATTGCATATGTGGTGCTAGTTCCACAATTACGCAAAAAGGGAAACTGTCCACGTTCTTGCCAGCAGCAAGAGACAGGGACAGTGGCACTGGATGAATGTAGTGGTTTGGGGAAGAAGGTCTACTGTGCCTACAAATTTAAGGTGAGTGGCTTGTAGGCAAGCAAGGTAATACCCAATGGCTGAACACTGGGAAAGTTACTGTCTTCACCAATCTGAAAGCAAAAAGCAGAACTCCTAACTGGCAAGTTAATTTAACTGCTAAGTCGTCACTGGTGTGATCAGTCATGGTCAGTCCTCTTCCACAAAACTATGGTAAACTCTAGGTGCATCCAGTTATCAAAACCAGGAACAGTTCCTCTGTCAGGATTAAAGCTCTTTTGCACATCAACAGGGAAAATCCTAACAGGTCAAGTCATGCCCAAATTCAGCTATTTCTGCAAGATATGCAGGGCCAGCATGCAGATGGACAGACCTATGCAACAGTACTCATACATCAATGGCCTATCTGATGGTTTTGAGTTAAAACACAAATACACCATACTCACTTTTCTACCTCTGAACACTGAAGTACCTTCCATATGCATTTGGTATATATGGCTACTTTTGCAGTACCCAAAACCTACCAGAGATGCCTAAGCAGGTACAGGAGAAAACCCAAACATTACAGGGAAGGAGCTGTGTTTTTTGGTTTAGGCAGAATAGGAATAAGACATACTCATGCATTAAAAAATACCTATCAAGCTCATTAAGTGTTTGGAAAAACACTCAGGGAAAAAAAATTGGTTTTCAATACAGTAAAGTTATGCTATGGATCTGCAGCTGTAACAACTCATCTTCAGTAGCACCTAATGTAATTTAAGAACTCCCACGTGCCAAAAAAACCAATCAATCAACCAACCAAATAAAAAAAAAACCACCACCCAAAAAACCCAACAGAAACAAAACCAAAAAAACCCTCTGTCATTAGACTGCTGACGCTGGAGATCTGCTTTGGTTGCCATTCACAGAGATGACAAAATTTGACATAATTTTTTGTCATACATTTTTCCTCAAACTTTTGTCAAGGAAGTATAGGATGTACAGCTGTTATACAATAAAACTGAATTTAGTGAGGCCCAGCAAAGGCCATCTTAAAGCTTAATCACATAAAGATGCTTAACATGCAACCAAATAATATCTCTGAACCCCAAAACACTACAAAGAGGTGAGAAATTCAACTAAACTTGCACTAGTAACTTTGTGTAAGACAAAAGAATAGGACAACAGACGAGAAAAGTCTACGGGGGCTGAACACAAAACAAAAATCCTGCATGAGCAGACTTTAGCACCCAAGCAGCAGCACAGTATAAAATCATGAAGAACATGAGGTCTCTACAAAGCAGCTTCATATACAGTAAGTAGCTCAGTCCAAAGGACAGGGACAGACACTGCTGCTCACATGCTCCAAGCTGACCCTCTCCATTTCACTACACCAGTGTCAGACAAGAGTCTTCAAAATTTTAGTCCACATTACGAAAACACAGAGAGATGTAAAAATCTCACACGAGGTAACCTCAAGAGTGAAGTTCCCTTTCTGTAAGCTTACCTGTCACGGACACACTTAGCACACATAGAACCACCATAGGCCCTGCTAACGTGCTTCTTCGTTTTGGACAGCCTCATGAGAACTTTGGGGCGTACAGCACGGACCTATGGAGAGCAAAAACAGGAAGTGTATCATAAGACAGGGATTTTGGGTAACAGCCATATAAAAAACATCACTTTCATAGTTTTAAAGAAAAAGCAGCAAGACCTGAAGTTGACTTGATATTCAAGACGCTAAGAAGTGACTGAAGTCACAGCTCATTGTATGTGCCACCTTCAGCACTCCCAAGCTGATCTTTTTATTCTATCATAGGGTTTCACCAACAGGTTTGTAAAAAAACTGTTTATAGTAAGAGACTGTTTTCCCAAGGGTTCCCAAGGAATTGCTCAAAGATAGACATTACTCAAGCATTCCATAACTGTTAAAAGCATTGATGTTACATCAATAAATCATTTGGAAGAAAAATATCAGGCTAAAAACATTCATTCCTTAAAGTTTTCTAAAGGTTGGCTTACCCTTTTTTTTTTTTTTGCAAGTCTAACAGATCCAATTTAGATTTTTAAATCACAGAATCACTTTGTCTAGCTTCAAAAGTTCAGTTACATGTTATAAAACAATGGGGTTTAAATGTAACAGTAACAAGAATCTCAAGCATTAAAAAGCAATTACTGTTTGAGCTTCCAAATCTCATTTTACCAGCTAAACCTTACCCTATTTGAACAAAAATATTTTAAAGAAGTTATTACAACAAGAACTCACCAAATAAACAGGCATATCACACTACTTGAAAAGGCTCTTTGTACTGAAAAAACATTGCTATGGAGAAACACCCTTATGCCAGCCAGGCTCATACTTACACCACGAAGCCTTCCTGGGCATATCCCACATGCTGACTTGGGTGCCTTTCCCACTTTCTTGGTGTAAAGGTAAACAATCCTGTTCCCGGGTGTTCGGGACCTGAGCACAGCAAAAAAAACCACTCAGTTAATGTAACAACCAAAACTTAACCATCACCTTCTTACAATGTCAGTTTTCTTAGAAACTGTCTTACTTACAGTCTGGTCTTGTTGGAAGCTGTGTTGTAGGACAACCTACGGCGGTAGGTCAGGCGCTGAACCATTTTTTACACCTAAGGAAGCCAAAACCAAAGCAGCACTAGTTTAAGGGTTGGATATCCACATAGAAGTTCATGTATCACAGCACCACCTGTGCTCCAGGTGTAAATTAGGATCTGTCCATTCTGCAGTAATAAAATTCGAGCATCTCCTCATCACTGATAGTCAACACAATTAAAAAAACAACAAAACAAATGACAGCAGTTACAGCATGGTTTGCAATGAGGATCCATTTGAACTAACTTGCACACTGCTCAATATCCTGGTCTTGCCCACGTGATGTCACGCTTCCCGAAGAAACTGCTTAAAGCTTTAGCAGCTACATATTTTATAATCAACATAAGCCTCGGACTTTATAATCCTGTTGTTCAAACCTGAACTTGCCAATGAAAAGGCATATTATATTACCTGAAAAGGCTCTGTGTGCTGAAAAAACACTGCTGTAGATGAAAACCCTTATACCAGGCTCATACTTACACCGCACAGGCAATTTTATAATAAGCTACGTATTTTATAATAAGCTACGTATTTTATAACCAACTGGCAAAGCCGCAGATTGAGTTGCAGCAAGCCGCGCGGTTTCCTATCTCATCTGAGAGCAAACTGTGTTAGTAACAGCCCAGGCACAGACCGCAGCCACTCACTGGGGCCCGGGAGACGCGGGCCCTGCTGGGGAGGCCCGGCCTCTCCATCGGGCAGCTCTTGCCGCACCGCCAGCCCAAACGCGGGCGGCAGCGGCACCGCTGATCCCTCTGCACAGCCCCCCGGGGCCTCTGGTCGCCCTGTCCGCCCCCCGTGCCGCGGATGGGGGCGGATAGACGCGCACAGCCCCCGGCCCGCGCCGCCATACCTGGAGCCGCCGGACCCGGAAGAGGAAGCGGAAACGCGCGGGGCAACACTGAAAGAGCTGCGCGCTGGAACCCGGAAGGAATAGCGGCACACACCCACTGCCATTCGTCTCCCGGCCGTGCTGGCGTGTGGGCGCCGCCATGTTGTACGGAGAGGAGGTGCAAGGGCGTTGTACGCCGCCATGTTGTACGGATAAAGTGGGGCGGGTCTCCGCTCGGCGGCAGCAGCGGGAGCGGCGGCGCTGGAAGCGGTGGGGATGATGGGGGTCACGGTGAAGCACGAAAGAATCCTTTCTGCTGCAGACGCTCCACTTTTCCCAGGGTTTCTCTGCACAGGCTTCCCCGCCCGCCCCCTTCCCCCCCCGTTTTATTTATTGTGCGTTTTACCGAAAAAAGTTTTGTGCTTCGTTATGGTGGTTATGTAGCTGTGGGCCCAGAAGCCGTTTCTCAGGGTGCTGTTCTAAGCTCTGAATTACAAGTCATTCATACATGGCTTTTCCATGCCAAACCAGCAGGTAACACACCTGGAAGCTGTGTGTTTTACACAAAACTTCCACCATTTGGAAAAGCTGGTCTCCCTGAAGGCTGTGCCCCTTCTCCTGCCAGAATCCCCTGGATGCCACACCTGGAGCACCATAGGGATGTCCTTGCCATGCTCCATTCCCCTTAGGATACCCTCCCAGACGCTGCACCAGGCTGACAGGCTGATCCCAAAACTGGGCCCTGTGGAGAGCAACACCGTACCAGTGTTTGTCTGACACCCCCTGGCCGTGCCAGCACTGCACTCGGAGCCTTGGATGAAAGATCCTTGTGCCTGTTTACCAAAACGTGTACTCACTGTTTCATGTGCTCCAGGGCAGATGCTTAAGTAGGAGCAAGAAGATATAAAACTTTCTCTGTTGGTCAGGTCAAAGGTCCACCTCACTCAAAATACTATATCCAAGCCACAGGTACCTAATAAAAAGCATCGGGGAGATAGGACACAGCTAGTTGATCTTTCCCTTAATACACCCTCCCTGCGTTCAGCTGTCAGCATCATACAACTTTCCTGATCTGGGTCACATTTTCTGACTTTTGAGATTAGCCCAGTTGGTTAGAGCATGGTGCTAATAACATCAGGGTTGTAGGTTTGAGCCCTATAGGGGCCATTCACTTAAGAGTTGGACTCAACAATCCTCGTGGGTCCCTTCCAACTCAGAATATTCTGTGAAATCTATTTAATAGCCTCTGGTAGATCCCTGAGAAAAGATTTTCATATGGCATCAATGGGAAACCACCATCTGCAAGGGGGATGGGGTTGGGCCCACCATCTGTGAGCCCTGAAATGCTCTGTTGCTCCACTGACCTGAGCAATGTTCCACAATGACAACCAGGGACCCACACATTAAATATGCAGGGTGCTGCTGCTGCCATCATTAGTGGCTTCAGCTTTGCTTTTGGAGAGTAGCGGGTGCTCAGAAAGCTTTGATGTGTCCTTCTGGCCTTATTTATGGGTTTGAAACTCACAGTTCATTGTACTGCAACCTCCCTGTTTTCAATTTATAATTATTATTTTAGTTCATTATTGACTCTTTTTAAAGTGCAAATTATGGACACCAGGATTTTTTTTTCTTTTTCATGAAAGAAGAGAAAATATGTATGAACTCGATTTTAGGGTATATTTAAAATAGGAGCGTATTTCAGATGAAGAGTAAATTTCAGAGCAATTAGAGTATTTAATATGAACTTTCTAGGCCTAGAACCCTGAGGGGAATAGGAAAGCCAATTAAATTAGATTAAATAATCATGCCTAAATATGAAAGTGTAACAGAATCCAATTGTTAAAGAACAACACTATTAAATTATGATAGAATAGTTTAGATGTTGTCAGTGCAACAGGTAACTATTCTATTATTGAAGAACACTATCAATATATTTTTTTGAATTTACCCTGCTTTGGCCTTTAAACTAAACTGGTGTAAATTTTAGAAGCTGTCAATTAAATCCCAGCAGTTCTCTTCTGCTGATGCACTGGCCTAGCTTTTCAAGCATTCTCAGTTTGTTTTGTAAGATGAACAGGGCTATTGGGCAAACGGCTCTTCACAGCATCTAGAAATGTTAGCTCATTGACAACTGGTTTAGTGCTATCTAATGTGGGCATAAGATTTGAAGCAGAAGCTCACGAAGCCCCTTTTGTACAGATTAGTCCTAGTCAAGTGATTCTCTCATGTTCTATGCTTCTCCTACCTCTTCACAGGACCAAATCGTCTCTTTTGGGAGCAGTTATTTTCCACGTCCAACATGTCTCATTACCTCTTTATGCATTTTCTTCTTTCCTTGAATACAACAAAGGGGATGGGTTAGCAAATGCACAACCCAACAATGCAGAAAAGTAACAGTGGCAGCTTATAAAATCTATTTTTCACCTTCTAGGATGTCGGTGGAAGCAAAGGTCCTGAGGACGTGGGCCTTTTTTCTTAAGAAAACTGGAGGTTGGTTTCCAGGGTCTACTTGCTTATTGGCAATGCAAAACTGGAAACCTCCTTTCCACCAGATATGACTAGGAAGATAATCATCTCTGATGGCAGTTTGCTAATATACTGCATTTTGCACTAGCCAGCAAGTTGTCACCATATTCTGGTTTTTGCACCAGAAGAATGCTTTGTTCACAGTTTAAGACCAATTCTTGCTATGTTGACCATCCTTGCTTTCTTTTCCAAATGGTTCTCTCCTTTTCTCTTATTTCTCTGGAAGCCTCCATCTATGTGCATGACCATTTGTTTGGTCACATGGAAAGTTCCAACATGGTAAGAGTGAGAGTTCCAAAATGCATAAGGCTCGATAAGCCCGACTGGATCCCCTTTACTTTCCTCTGCCTTCTGTGCCACTTCCAGGTTCCTGGTAGATTCCAGGAATCTACTAGACCTCAGGAGGACTCCACTGCTCCATTAACTTCTCTTCATGGATCCTTCCAGGGCTTTTCTCCACTATAAGTTTCTCATGTAAAAAATGAGAGATGTTTTCACTAATATTCACTTGCTGTCGTACCAACCTAGACTGGCAAATTTTAAGAGGCATGGGAAGGAACGCAAGCCTGTGTGCAAGCACGTACTGGGTACTGCAGAGAGGGAAAAAAATGATAGCTGGAGGATATGCTGTTCCTGTTAAGCTACAGCCACAATACCATTTCTGTGAACAGCATGTATTTTAGAAATGTCTCAATGAAATCAGAATCCAGCCTCTGGTGCTGCTTGGGTACAACCAGCAGGATTAAGTCTGCAAATGCAGAAAGGAAAGAAGAAACCTTGGAAAAGTACTAGCAACTGCTGGAAAGAAGAGAAAGAAGAGGTCCACTGTCTCTCCAGAGCTAGTTTTTTTCTTAAAATTCCCATCCCCTTGTTAACTATGTGGCATGTGTCATAATCTGATTATATTAATTTCTATCAACATAACCTTCCACAACATAGCCCTGTGCAAATTACGTTATGAGAAACTGTAGTTCATTTCCATTTCAGTGGAGCTTGTTAAACAAGCAAAATTATTTTGTAGCAAAGGGAAAAACAATTTAGTGGAATGCACTCCTAGCATAGGAAGTACATAATATCGTATTTGGGTTGAAACTTTTTCTGTCAGAAATGTCATAACCCTGTAAGAAAGAGAATTAAAATCCCGTTATTTTAATTTACATCTAGCCATGAGATAAGTAAAGTTATCATTGAAATTCTAATTAAATAGGATGATTGACTAAGGTAGGACATCAAAGAGGAGAAGTGAATATGATAAGTCAAAGTCTTATTAATTAGTCCGCGTGGAAGAAATTCCAGGGACGTCAAGCTGAGGCTGCTGCAAGGAGAAAAAAAGCAGACAAGAAAATGTGTGTTTCTTTGAAGTTAGGAACTGAGATAGTGATGGAGGTAATTGTGTCTGACTGGATCCAGTAATGAAGAGCCGTAAATCAGACCCAGGAATCGGAGGAAAGATTCTAGTAACGAATGTGGCTGCCCCCCTGCTGCGAAGAAACAGAATGCAGAGCTGACTAATTGACCCAGTCTATCTCCCAGTAGCTCTCTGTTATTATTTATTAATTTTTAATTTCTGAATTATTTACGTTCTGGGAAATTATTTTTGACAGCCTGTTAGGCGTGCCAAAGTTAATGGAGGATGAAAGGATTGGTACTAGAATTAGCAGGGATGTAGTCACAGGCTACTGAATTTAATGATTTTGGAAGGGAAAATTGATTTCACACAGCGTGTCACTTTATACTACTTTAGGGATACACCAGCTATTTGATTAATTGAGGAATAACCAACTCAAAGTATATTTGAAGTGTAAATGAATCACAGTGCTCAGCTGTTTATTTTTCCCCTTTTCTGATGAGAACACTGAGGTTGCTTAAAGTTGCTGATTAAAACCAATACAGGTAGGCCCCATACTCACACCTGCTTATTTTCTTCTGCCTTAAAAAAAAAAAAAAATTTAAAAAAATCACCATCTGGATGAGACATGCAGTCCTCCATCTCACTTGGGATAGAGTTCATCCTTCCTACACAACGCCTAATTAAACAGGCTTTGTGTGCACTCCCCCTTCCCCTGTGGAAAATGTTTGAGACGGAGCAGGGTACCAAGCCCGTGGGCAGCACATGCAGCTGAGACATGAATTCTGCATGGTGACAGCTCATGTTTGCTTTTCATCAGTCCCTGTAAGTGGGACATCAGATGCAGTAAGGGTCCCTAGCCTACAACATCTCCTGTGTTGGTTCTATTGGTGCAGCAGTGATAAATTGGTCCACTCACCTACCATGCAGAGCAATTGAAAAATAAAGGGGCTCTGCACAGCTTTTCCAGGCTGTGAAAACTGTATTTTCTCCTTGGTGCCAAAAGAAGCTAAATCCTGCCTGCTGCTCACGTCTAAGCCTTCTGACTATCCAGGGCATGGAGGCAATCCTTTTCCAGCAATGTGTGTAATGCTGTAGGCATCTCACATCTCCAGAAAGACTCGTGCTAGAAACATCTCTGGAGCTGCTTGGGATCATCACCTCACTGCTCCTTCCCCCAACAGCAGCCACCCAAGATGAGGGGTATGGCTGCCTTTCTTCTGGCTTACAGGCAGGATGTGCCCTGTGCCCAGGATCAAAGGGGCAAAGCACCCTCACTGACGTGGCTTCCTATGGCAGACTTGGGTAAATCATTTAATTAAGGGCAGTGTAATCAGCAGCGTGGGCACTTGTGGTGGTTACCATGGTTTTGTGTTCTTTAGTGTAATGTCTTCAGGTGACTCTGTTACCTTCCAAACACCTTAACAATCTAGTTACCTAAGTACTAGTCCTAACTGATTTAAGTCCAACTTTGCCAGTTTTAAAATAAGCATAATTGATGTTACTATTTAATAAAATCTAGGGACTCTGAAAAGAGAATTAGTGTACGATTTTTTATCTGCAGAAGTTTGGGGAGAGTAGTGAACACCAAATACTAGGAGTAGATGCTCCTTTCCACAGGAAATGATTCAAAACTATATGCCATAGATTGACATGGATCCCATGAATAGATGAGAAAGGTATAGGCTAGACTCTATTTTGATTCCAATAAACAATAAAACTTCTTTGAACTGACTGAGACCAAACTACTGAGTGAGAGGTTAAGTGTCAAAGGGACCTGGCATTTTGGACAGTTTGCTGTTGCTTTGTTCTTTAAAAAAGGAAGGGCTACATACCATAGCAAATGTTGACAATACCAGGGTGAGAGGAGAAATAAAGAATGAAGAAAGGTCAATCATGCATTACTGTACCTTTAAAAAAATTATATTTGTGTTCATGATTTAAAGATACATTAACAGTACAGGAAGGTTTTGCTGCTTAACTTCTCGAAGGGGTTTATAATTCTTGTAAACATCTCCCTAGTGTTTTTTTCTGAGCGCTTCAGGAGCACTAGGAACATTTCTTTGTGATGTTTTACTGAGGCAAAAATGTAAGAGTAGCCCTTTTTTTTTCAGTTACATTTTGGATTATACCAGTGTCAATTAGCTATGCAAGGAGGATCAGCTACACCAGGATGTTAAAGGAGGTGTGTGACCTGTGGCCTCTTTTCTACTCCAGGGATTGATTCTTCATCAATTTTTTCAGTAACTGCTGTACTGACTCCTCAATCAAAAGCCCGAAGCAAAGACTGTTTTTTCTGGGTCTCCCAAATCCGTAAGAGATCTTTGGGGTTTTTTTTGTGATTGTTATTAAAACTTTCTGAGGAAGAAACACTGTACAAAATGTAGTTAAAACAACTCAAAAAGCAATTTTCAAGATTGCGCTTTTTGTTTGTACTAAAATTGTATCACTGAAATTATACTCACTGCCATGAAATCCTGAAGAGTTCAATTCCCCAGCAGCAGAAAGGAGTATCCCAAACTGCATAGAAAATGTTTTAGATATTTAGATGATGGATTAAGGAACAGTAAATCATGTATTCAAATGTAACAAAACAATTGGGCAATTTATACAACTTGAAGATCTGCTTTACAGTTTTAAAATGGTCAATGAAAAAAAAAATACCTTCTATAGTACATGTAGAAATTAACCCTAAAATATTTACATTCAACAAAAGCAACTTAGTGTTTGGATGATGATGATTTAGCGTGCTCTGGTGTTCTACAGTGGAATGAATCCATCACAAAACTGACTTCTCCCTATTTCAATATTAAAACAAAAGGGATGTGCTTGCAGTGCAGCACCCTGGGAATTCAGCTCAGAAGTCCAATTAACAACAACTAATTCCCCATACTGCCTATTTACCCCTAAGAGTTGGCTAGATATAATAAGCCATGCATTTTGCATTTAAGCTTTTAATGCCCAGAGGATAACAAAAATCTATCCTGATCACTTTTTATTTTCATCATATGAAGAGAGAAGAAAGCATCACTCCCCTTCAGTTAAGTATATCCGTATCTCAGTGCTAAGTCTATGGATGAGCTGCCTCCTGTCTTTTCCCCATGTCTCCTTACCCTACTTCTCCATAAAAGCCTTCATTCTTCAAGAAGACATGAAGGTAACAATCCCTTTGGATGTGTTTTCTGCACAGATAACAACATGTAAAATTATTCACTTTCAAACGATGATCTACTGCTCATTCACTGGACCAAGTTTGCTGCCCTTTAGCCTGTCACACTGTATTGTATGCAGTGTACACTCCCCTTACACTTGTTTTCACTGTAAGATCTGTGAAGGTACTGCCCAGCTGTGAACATATTTTAAAAGCTAAAACTGTAACATACTGTAAATGGTAATGACCATGCTGTAACAGGGTAAGGATTAGGCAAATACTTCCAATAATTAGAATGATCTTCTGCAACTTAATTTTGCTTACAGTGTAAATCAGATTGAACCAAATTCTCAAAAGGTAAAAGTCCAGCACATTACTACACACTTTAAATGCAAAAGGGATAGAAGCAGAGAGAGAGAGAGCACATATGTGCACATGAGGCTTTGGATATTCCTTGCTAGGTACAACTTGAACTATACATTAATAATTAGGGTCACATTAAAATATCTATCTGTCCAGATACACTGTTATTGGTGTTCAACAGAAAACAGTTCAGGTCTAGAGGTACCTATATACAATGGAGCATATGAAAACATTAAGCAAATCACACTGCTTGGTAGCAACACAAAATGTGATGCTGTGCTGAAAGAAATGCCTGGATCAATGTTAGGCAGCCATTCCTGCTGAGCAGCAGGTTACTGTACAGAAAGCTGCCTACAAAATATTTCTGCAACACTGTACTGTTCTGTGCATGGCAAAAACCCCAGAAGGTGTTATTTTTTCATGAAGCTGTGATGAACTTGGCTTATGCTTGGGATCAGACTAGCTGCTCCTTACAGGGGAATCCAAGTTGCATATTTGCAGACTCAAGGCCAAATTTTCAGAGGAGCTCGTAGCCAGGTTTTCAAGCGCTCAGCTGCCAAGCTGTAAGCCAGGTTTCTCACAGATCCAGGAACTGGAATGACTGGACAGGAACCAAGCTCGTATGAACATCCCAGACTAACCGTCTGATTCTTCTCTCAGCAGATATGCCTGTGACAGAAGCTGAAACAGCTGAATGCAGTATTTTTAACATAGTCAGATATGAACTTTAGTATCTGTCCACACAGAGATGGCAGGTGCAAAAAGGGGCCTGCTCCAAACTTCTGAAGAAAAGTGTTGGCTGCATCTCATTCTTGAGCAGATTTTCTTATTATTCTGCACCCTCTTCCCTGTGAGCAGCAAAAGGAGCAATAGTCTGAAAGGCTGATCCCGAAAGAGGGCTCTATGGAGAGCAACAACAAATACCTCCATTTGTGTAACACTCCATGGTCAAACTTCCTGCTCACTGGGAAACAGAGGAGGACAGCAGCACTAATGATTCTCTCCCTTCTAAAGCCTCTTGATTTCAAGTGCTTTGAGGAGATTGAAGACAAGCATTAAATTTTGATTAAAGGGACACTGCCAACTTACATTAAGCTTAGAATTTAGGGTTTGTAACAGGCAGGTGTAGGTGGATGGGAGCTTACATTTTGGGTGTAAATATTTCTTTGCAGCAGGGTGAAGACCTTATCTACTGACAACAGAATTAACTGTTGTTAACGTCAAAAATTAACTTGAATAGAAAAGTAACTAGGTCCACTGTAGTTTTGCTGCTGACGGAGAAAGAGTGCAGATGGGGGGATACCACATAGCTTCCCAAACGTATTACAGCTCAAAAGTTAAATTTGGTGTGTGAAAAGCTCGTTTGTTTGTTTATTGTTTAATGTGGTTTTCACAGTGATAAAAAGCCACACTGAAGTCCTATTGAAAGAACTGACGAGGAAGCAGAGTGAAAGGAAAGATTATAGGAGGCAAGCAGGCACAGGGACTAAATGCCTTTCACCTGCTTTTTTTTACTGTATACTGAATACTTATAGATGGTGAAGTTATCTTGTGTTAAATGTATGGTTAACTGCAGCTGATGAGGGAGTAGCTAATTACTTTCAACAATCAGAGAGATTTCCTGCAAATCATTTTGCCTATGATAGGAGCCAAATCTGAACAAGGTTTTCCAAGGGAAGAGCCTAAAATACAGCAACTCACTGTACCCTTAATGTACACTAGCCCAATAGAAAGAATATTGCTTAGAAATGCTTATATCAGAGAAACTATGGGAATGTGAATACAGATCTTCATCTGATAAAAACCAGCTCCCTGAACAGAGCTATGTTGATTTATAATTTATATAGTATGATCCCACATCCCAACAAGAATTGGCTGCATCTACAGAACTCTTCTGCAGTAAAGATGTACCTCAGTTTGGTCTTTTCTCAACCAAAATCTGAGTTTCTGCTGCAGATTTCTCTGCTGTCTTTGCAATATTTATTTGAACAAGGCTTTAAAAGGAACAGGCCAAATAAATCCAAGTGAAAGGCAACAATGGCCCTGATTTTCTTTTTGTTCTTCATAGAGTACAAAAATCCAAAGCAGACCTCAGATAACCAGCCTTGTAGCTTCAGATACATTTTGAGTGCAATGATAGTGCCCCCTCCCTGGGTCCATGAAGCAGGTGAGAGGTGTTTCCCAAAGCCATAGCATTAAGTATATAGGATACGTAACAGGAAGGATGAAATAAGGCCATGCTACTGCACTGGAGATGGTATAGTGCAGAAGAGTGCTGGAACACAAATTGAAAACTACTTGTTAAACAAGGTTAATTTGTTCTCCTTCCAGAGTATAAAATGGCTTCAAACACTTCTAAACTAGGTCATTTGACTGCTCAGGAAATACATGGTGCTAGGCAGCTGTCTTTAGCAACAAGTTTATTGGAGAGTTTGATTGCATCCCAAAAGCATGCTAGATATTTCTGACCATATCAAAGAAAACTCAACTATATTATCAAGGCACACTAATGAGGTGGTTTGTTTAATTGAAATACTTTAAGTTTCCATGTAGTACAGCATGAAAAAATCATTATTTTCATTAGATGAGCTACTCGTTAGCTGAAAATCTAAGTTACAAAATATCACAGTGTGAGATAATAAATACATTGTAAAATGCATTAAATCCAGGTTATTAAGAGGAATTTCTATTTAAAATACAGAGCCAAGTAACTTGGGCATGCTTCCTTGTATTAGGAATCAGGTTTGGTTCATTGAAAAATATAGCGCAATGCAAAAGACCTCACCACGCTCTCACTGAAATCACATCAGTCAAAGCTCTGACCCATTATAGCCTGGATAAATTACTAGGTTATTCTGTAGTAATGTGGTTTGTGTGTAGAAGCTAGAAGTTCTGAGACCCATCTAAAGACTCAAATTTTGACCTTGAATTCATCACTGCTCCATTTGATGCAATCATTAACAGCAAGTCAGGAAGCACTTTATAGCTTGCACTTTTAGGGACAAATGTCTACCTAAAAGTGTAAGACATGGAGAATTTGTGAACTTTATGTAAAAGCATGCATCTTCATGGGATTTATCACATGTGTTCGGAGAGCAGGAATTTAAGAACTGTACTGATCTCCTCAAGAGGGTGCAATTTCAGCCCATGATAAGATTGGGCGAAAAAAGAAAAATGGCTGGAAGCCCATCTAGTCCAACCCCTCTGCTCAAAGCAGGCTTAACTGGAGTAGTTTGCACAGAACTGTGTTGAATTGGGTTTGGAATACCTCTAGGGATGGTGAGTCCACAACCTCTCTGAGCAATCTGTTCCGGTGATTGACCACCTTCGTACTAAATACGTTTCATCTGAAGTATAAGTTGAATTTCCTGTATTTCAGTACTTCTTGTATTTCTGGTTCTATGTTCTTTACTTTCCCTTGCTCAGTATTTATACAGATTGGCAAAATTCCCCTTGGGCCTTCTCTTCTTGAGGCTAAACAAGCTCAGGGTCCTAATCTGCACACTGAGAGTTCTTCCTGATTGCTAGCATTTAAACGTTGATCTGATATGAGGAGGAAATTGTATTTTGGCTATCAATTCACAGATGGGCTTGGTCCACATGAAAAAAAGACTAAAGTAAAACTCTGGTTCAACTGTTGCTTTTATGTAGTCTTACAATGGGGCTAAGTTTTATCCTTTTATCCCTGCACACCCTATGCCACCCTCTACCTTTTCTATGTCTTAGACTAATGAGGGTATTTTGTCCTTAGTTCTCATAGCAATGGTTCCTTTCTAGCTTATTTCTGCACATACACCAAGGGATCTTCTGTTTTATCTCACTTGTGCTATTTCTGTCTCTCCTCCCCTGCTGAGGGATTAGTCCACCAGCACTGTAAAAGTGTCCTTACAGCATTACTCTGTCACTAATCTAGCCAGCACAGGTCACCATGGTTGTGTAGAGAGCTGCAAAGTCTAGAAGCCACATCTTAATTCCCAAGGAGTCCTGGGCATGAATTCAGGTCTCTTCCACGTGTTGGCAGCCAAGGATGTTGACACATCTTCACAGCTATTGCTCTCCCTGTCAGCTAGAGTCAAGTCAGTGACACTGAATGGTGCCACCAAGAGCACATGGACATGAAGGAGATACAGCAGGAGTGCTTGAAGATTCCCTTATCCAACAAGCCAGCCAGTAATTCAGGAGAGCATAAGGATTACAGATGGTACAATAATCTCGCGACTGGCCAAATTTGGAGCCTAAGCAATACTTATATGGAGATGAGCACACATTAAAGGCTGCCAATGTGACAGCAGAGAGGGCCAGTATTTTGGCTTGCCCAGGAATGGGCACGCTGCCCTTACATAGCCACCTGCTGGGATCATTCATGCCAAAAATGCAAGTAATCCTGGTAAGGCAGGTGCCTGAGGGGATCACATCCTTAGTCAAAACCAAAAAAAAAAAAAAAGGAAAAAACCCAAGCACAGGCCACCTTCATACACCTGGCAAGAGCCCTCTGCAGTCACCTTGTAGACTGTAAACTCCAGAGGCTGGAGCATAAGAGATGACAGCTCCTTCCTTTTCGCTCAGCCATGAAAACAGACTTTTCTTCTTTTACAGACAAAGTTGCACATCTTTGAGTTGTCTCTTGCTCCTCTCATTTTCTGTGGGTTTTGTTAAACATTTTTAGAAGCCTTTCCTTTTTTTTTTTGTCCTACTGGGGCCAACAGGGATGTGGCTTGAAGATTAGTACAACTGTTAGCTCTCTTTAATAGGGCTTTTCTTATCCCATTTAAGTAGAATAAAGAAGCTTCATTTGTTAGCTCAAAAAAATAAAGACTTTAATTCTTGATCATTGCTCCCAAGAGAACCCAGTTGGAATTCTCTCATCATCACTGATCAAGTCTGAACTTTTTTTTGTTTGCTATTCAATTTCATTTGCTTTCATCATTTCAAAGCACTAACAGGCTTTCAGCCCTGCTGAAACATAGGATGGGGCTTTAACTACATTGCATGAAGTCCCTGTAGCAATGGAAAACTGCTACATAGCATTTAGCTATGTACTCTCCCTTCCCTAAAACCTGCATTTACATTGTATTAAAATTAACCTGCTGAATAGTTTACATACTCCGTTTGGCTCATTATATTATTTATTTGCTGTAGAGAGACTGTCAGTCAATTTCTCTGATTTCAGGTCAGAGAGGTATTTTATCTCAGACCAGTGTAAAAATCTTTCTGATTACTAAGCTGTAGTAGATCACCATTGGGATCAACTGCTAGAATAATAATAGCTATGGAATGTTTCTTATGCTATGGATAAACTTGTTCTGATGTTTTATAAATAGTTGTTTTTTTCTCTTAAGAGACCCCAAGATGAGTTTGCAAGGAAGATCAGTGTGGAGAGCGAGTCTGCAAAGCAGTTTTCCAGTTAACATACAGGTCCCTTCTTTGGCTGCTTGTGCCTACTATTTCCTGACTGAGGACATACCAGAGTGGTTTTTGAGTAAAATCTGTCATATATCTGCTCTGTGAGTGCTCCTTGAGGATGAATGTTGCCAAAGCTGTTAGCCTTTGTATATGGAGAAAGCTGTTGTCATAAACTGATCAAGTGCCAGACACTGTTGGACCACTCCTAATAAGAGCAACACAAAGCCTATCTACCAGTTATCATTTTTGTTCTGCAGGATCCTTGTAATTTTCTGTATGGGCAAGTGCCCAGTTTACAGAAAGGGTCTGGGTAAGGCAGAAAGGCCTTGAACTACTCTGTCTGTCCAACCTCTGCTGCTTTTCAGCTTAGTTTTTGTGCTCAGGTTGCTCATCTGTGTTTCTAGGTTTTTCCCAGGTGTTTCATGGCTTACATGCCTGAAGGAAGTCATCAGCATCGGTTTTGGGGGCATTAAAGCTGTTTACCTGGCAGAAACAATACAAAATACATGTTCTTTCAGCCACAGCTGGCAGAGAGAAGGAAACTGTGCTGAAGACACGAAGGCAGGAGTGTACCCAGCAGATAGTCCTTCGCCAAAGAGAAAACCGGCACGCTGCGCCTTCTAGGGAGGAGGGGCACATGGCTCCACCTCGATCCAGCTGGTACCACCCAAATGCCCCAAATTTTCAGTGCTCGAGGTCTGCAGCCAGTTTGTGGTTTCTCCTTGGAGGGCTGGACTGTGGGAAGAGAGCTCTCTGCACCTTGCCAGTGCATGGGAACAGTTGCAATTTGAAACATAAAAATACTTTTTTACCCCAAGCAGTTTCCAATTAATGTGCAGATGGAAACCACATAGATGGTCTGTGGGAGAGAATCCTTCCTTGGCAAAAGATGGATTATTGCTTTTATGAAATGCCATAAGAGCTCTAGGAGCAGAGTGCTTTGTTGTTTAAGATCCCAGCTCCCCCATTCAGACATTTATACTGAAGGACTAATGTTGCTGGAATGTAAGCCTGTCATTTCATGGATCTGGGATGCAGAAGATAGGAAAATACAGCTAAAAAATGACATCATTTTGTATACAAGGGAGGGAAAATTAAATTGTGCTGGGGGGAAGGCTGTCATGTTTTAGTTGTTGTTTGCAGAAGAGAACTTAGAAGCATCAGTGGGCATCTAGCAAAATAGTAGGGAAACAAGGAAAGCCCAGAGAAATGCACTTCTCCCCCTCTTATTTGGAATCAGCATCCAGAAAAGATGGCACTTTCTTGCAAATTTTCAAATCCTTACAGCTTTGTCCAGATCACATAATTTTTCAGCCTTAAATTCCACAATGAAGAAGATATTACAGTGCGACACTTTCACTTCAAAAAATGTCAGGTCATGCAGTTTTCCAGTGTGAATCCCCCGCCATCCCTCATGTAGCTGAAAGTGCTACACACCTCTGAATATCAAAATTTTTGGTTTGAAAGGACAAAAGGAGACTGGAGGATCCTAGTTTTAGGCACCTGAACACTTTAGACTTGATCTTTTTCTCAAATTTCCCTGTATGTAAAACAAAGCCAAATTTAATCTTTACTTGTCCATCATGATTTTTGAGATAATTACCTGCACATAATTATTTTGAAAATTGTAAAGCCTTTGGAGCTCTTCAGATGATAAAGTGGTAGAAAAATGCAAGACATGATAACCTTTTCTATCTTCTTTCTATTAGCATCACTATAACTCATTTTGTTCCTCTACATTTTTCCATAAATATTGCCAAAGAAGGAATGATATTGCCAAGGAATCACATCGTCAGAGAGTGTTTTTAAAGTCAAGAGCCATATTTTCTTCTGAGTTCTTTTTCTGTTAGGTAAATACATTGTCATTCTAATTTCCAAGCATGATTATTATGGCTAATTGCTCTTTCATCCACTGACATTTTTTAGCTGATTAGGTCAGGGGGAAATTAAAGGGCCTTTGCCATAATGTATGTGGAACACATTGTATGTGGACTGTTCAAGGCAGCTTCCACCTGGCATCATCATGTCCCAGATGGATTATTTTGGGTTATGGCAACAGGTTGGTTAATTATTGGGTTATTAAGGTAGCAGGTTCCCCATAAGCATATGCTGGGGATTGAATGATTAATCCATGGGGATTGAATGGTTAATTCATGACAATTTTACCTTCATGTATGGAACCTGCAAATAATACATCAACAAATATGTCAAAAAGCACACTGATAAGCTTTGTTTGGAACTGAACATATGGGCTTTAAAAAGTTAGGATTTTCTGTGGGGATAAAACTCTATGCTGAATTTTGTTGTGAATAACAACTGTTTAAATTCTTTTCTGCAGATGGATCCATCCTCAATAGAGGGCAGTAGAGGATGAAAATCTAACTGTTGGTGTATTCACTTTGTTGTGTTCAGATCAATTCCCTAATATTCTTTTAACTGGCTTTAAAATGGACCCTTTTATCTTGAAAAAGAAGGAAGAAAGAGTGTTGGCCATCTGGGAGACACTCTGCAAACACCCAGATGTTCGCATCATTCTGTACAATTTACTTGATCAGTGCAACATCAGCTTGTGCTGGGTGGGTGGGAGAGTGAAAGCATGGGAAGAAGGGAATAGGGTTTTCCTTGAAGGGGAAAGTCACTAGTCCTGTGCTTTCACAAGGGAAAAATCCTGTTATTGTTTCATGTCTTTAGTCCATTAGCTCATAATAACCATGGGAAAGAAGAATAAATTCTCTCAGTGAAAACGTGAAAAGGTAAAAAAATTCCAGTGCATGTGTCAGTATAATTATTCTGCCAGAAATAGTAGCAGACTTACCTATGTAGAGGTTTTCCTTACGGCTGGTAAACTCTGCTGGCTTCAGCCCCAGCTGTGTAAGCCAAGTACCCCAGCTGTGTGCCGGGAGGAGATGGCACTGCCCCTGGCAAGCAGGTGGGAGCCTTGGCAGTAGTAGCCTTTGGCTTTGACAGAGTGACTGCTGTGCTTACAGCAGGGAGAGAAAGGTGTTGAGATGGGGCTAGGAAAGGAAACCAAAGCCTGAGGGAAGAGCTAGGACATGTAGGAGCTGGGGCACAGCCAAGGTGGGAAAGGCCAAGATGGAGCAAAGGCAGGGCAAAGCTCTGAGCAGCCCTCTGAAGGTACTGAAGTCTAGACTAAATATCATAATGGAGACTCTGCCTTTTGCTTGAATCCACAAGCACCTCTGTGGGGTGTCCTTGGCAGAAGTTAGGCTCTCTTGAGTACAACACTAGGGCTGTACATATACTTGATTGATTTATGATGCATATCACAATACCATAATTCAGTTCCAAGGGTTAAAAATAGCACAATCCTTTTCACAATATTCACTGTGCAAAGGAATGGGGGAATGTAAACACACTTGCAACATATGAGTCTACCTTTTTCCATCTGCTAGTCATAGATATGTTTGTGATCACAGTGCCCTCTTCTCCATCTCCCAGCTTGTTCCCTCATCTTCATTCCCTGCCTTGCCAGGGCCCTTCCCATCACTGCTGTCTCAGATCTGCTCCTTCAATTAGTTCTGACACATGCAGCTCCAGTGCTGACAGCCACGATATCCTCTCTTTATTATCACCATGTTATGCCTGATCTATCATCCCTGACCATCCACCTTCTGCTAGATCCCCATCATTCACATTTAGCCATCATGAAAGACCCAGGTCTTTTTAATCAGATACACTAATTAAAGCTTGTTAGACATCAGGTAAGTTCTTACATATTGTAGCATTCTGCCTCTTGTTCCAATGCAGAACAAGAACAGCAAACAGTGCCTCAGGTAGCCCACGGTGCTACTTCAGAAAAGGCTGTGTATTCAGGTTTATCCTTCTCAGTATTCATTGAGAAATACAGCATGTCTACTCCAGCTGACAACAAAATGCAAGATAAGGACAGGAAGGAAGAGTCTGTTATGAATTCGGATGGGGGAGTTCAAAGAACTTGAGGTTTCGAGGGAAAGGTCTTTCTGGTCCAGAGCATGTTACAAAGAAGTCCCAAATATTGGATCAGAACTCAGTTTAGAGGCAGATTGTGAAAGGCCCCTGGAAGATAAATAAGGCTTCAAAAGGATGAGGAAGAGGATGCTCATATAGAAGATTTTCCTGTGAGATCTGACAGCAGCATGAAGTGGGGTAGAGAGCGAGTCCTAATCCTCCAAATCTCTCACAGCAGTAACCACAGCTGGGCACCTTTCCATAAAAGGCAAAAAAACAAATAAACAGAGAGGCAGAACCACCACTCAGTGAATAATTTTTGGATGGGTATCTACCTGCATCAGCCAGAATTCTACTGGTGCTCCTTTTCCATAATATCCTATGTACCAAGCTTAAATGGGCTGCACTTATGAAAAAAAAAATAAAATCACAATCTTTCCCTAAATAGCTCACTTTCCTGTAAATGCCAATATGAAGATGGCTAGAAGGTTCACTAGGGAGAGAAGCAAGACACTGCTGTCTTCATGCTCCCCAGCGGCCAAGCTCCTCTGCCTTATAGCTACCCTGTTGCAGCAGCTCTGTTCAAAGCTGAAAAACTCCCACTGGTGGTGCTGGTACACTTGGGGCCCAGTGGTGAGAGCTGCCTTCTGTAGATGCATCAGTGCAGCCAGCTCAATAGCACATTTTCCCGGGAGGAGGTAAGACTGGTTGGGATAGTAAATAATTAGCTTTTCTGCCTTTGGCTATAGAAATGATTATGAATTTTTAAGCAATGAGAGTGATTGAAGCAATTTCTGTTTGCTTTCTTTTAGTTGTGTTGCAAAGTTTAGCTTCAAGAAGGAAAATACCCCCAGAGGAGGTTGACAGACAGGTGGGAAAATACAAAGATGCTAAGAGATCAGAAGAAAGTCAGTGAGCATTAAAAGCTGGGGGAGAAGGTCCTGATAAAGGGGGGTGGCTTTCATAACAAAGGAATTAGCTTTCTGGTTCAGTCCTTCTTTTATCTGATAACAGGCTATTCCCTGAGAAAGTTGGCTCCCGGGAAGTTAGTTTCAAGCAGAAGTTGAACATGAAAGTTCATTTTTTGGCAGAAGTTACTTTCTCTTTAATTTATTTATTTTTGTAAATTTATCCTAGCCTTTTTTTTTTTTTTTAATTAACAGGATGCTGAAAGATACCGTGGAGAGAAGTTGTCTCTATTAAGACACATAGGATTTAATCTCAGAAGTATACTACCTCCCCCATGGCCTGCTCAAGGCTCCCTGGTTATGCCTTCTCTGCTGATGGCAGTTCTGCCTCCAGGACTCTTGTGCTCTCTGGCAGACTGGCAGCAAGGGGTCCCCTGATGCCATATTTTGCAGTGTTGGCTCTTGATCAACCTACTTGGCACAGCAATGAACCTGGAGGTACTTCACATTTTGCACACAATGCCTCATACTTGTTAACTTTATGTCTTGCTTTGTCAACTGAAATCAATATTGGTAATAAGAAATCCACTAGCAATTAATTATAAATAAATTATCATTCCCTGAAAAGTACTTCTAAGGTAAAAAACACAGTAGGATGTTTTCTAAAGGTTTCCTCTTTAGCTCCTCTATTGCATAAATGTAGTAGCCTTCCAAATTTCTAGTGGTTTTAAAACCCTTACTAAAACATTCATTTTTTTCAGCTATTCTCCACTTTGTCCTTGACCCACCGACTGGGTCAGAAGACACCTTCCCCCAGCTCGATTTTAATCTCACTGTTACACAGGCAAAGCAAACACCACCCTCCTTTAGCTGTTGCAAACAGGGCTGAAAATCTGACCATGCGATGGTGGTTGGCACCCATTGATGAGCTCAATACCCTCACATCAGATGAATGTGCATTGAAGACTTCCTCAGGGTGGCAGTGATGGCCCAGAACAATTTGCCTAAGGTGTGGTAGCTCCTAAAATGGGCAAATGTATTATCCCACAATGGCACCATGGGCCATCTTCCCTGCTGGAAGGACTGGATTAATTGTGATTACAGATTGGGGATTTCCTTCAAACCAGCAGGAGGAGCTGAATGAGGCTCCTCCAGGTCCTTCAAGAGGGAGATCAAAGCATATTTTCTGTCTCATGGAGAAAAGTTAAGAGGCTGAGCAAAGAGGAAAGAACGGGAGTTTCTGCTAAACAGAATAGCTGTATGGCTTTAAAAAACTCTTCCTGAAATTATCACATCAGTGTAAAGCTGACACCAAGACAACTTAATTTCTTACTGTTGAAGTGGCATCAGGTGACTGGAGTGACCAGTTAAAAAAAGCAACTACATGTTTACCCAGCCCAAATCTTTTCTCTTCAAAGTCCTTCTTCATAAATTTATAAAGATATAAAGAATCTCCTGTAATCACCCTGTCCCACACCTTCCTGCGAACCAAGATCAGGTTTAACTACCTCTGTAAGCTGTTGGTCTAACCTGCTCTCAGATCTGCCAATTAAATGGCTCAATATCCAGAGAAATTTTAGTTCCCAAAGTGTAGATTAACTTTTTTTTTCTGCAAATGACACTGATTTATTTTTATCCTTCTCACAGTGGCCATGGAGAACAAATGATGGCTGTCCTCTTTAAAGCAATTGTTTATGTATTAGAAAACTTATGCGTTTTCCCCCATAGTCTTTTTCCTCCAGACTAAACAAACTCAGTTTCTTTAACATTTCCTCATCCCTCATGTTTTATACAGCTTTTATCATTCCCATTGCTTTCTTCTGGACAGTCTCCAATTCATCTACATCTTCAATTCTGCTGGGCCCTGTTTGGCTGTGGCTGACAATCTGTCACTAAGAAAAATGCCACACTTCTGACTAAGAGGTTAGAGATCTGTTTCCAGATTCAGCATTCTTCCATTGTAGATGTAAGCATTTTAGTTTCTGTTAGTACTCATATATATATATATATTTATATGCAAGAAAAAAACAACACAAAATCTCACATTCTTGAAGGTGATTTGTCAGTTTTGCACTTCAGTGACTGCTGTCTTTATAAAACACTTACATGTGTTCCATCACACTTTCTCCACCTAGCAGCATGGCTACTGAGGCAGTCAGGGGCCTTGCAGTTAGCAACCCTTGTAGAAGAGCCTCTTACAAGGCAATGTAATCAAAGTCAGCATTCAAACAGAGACAGAATCAAAGAACCTGGCACGGAAAGAAACGTAGCAACCCTGAAGGCACAAGCAACCAACCCAAAGAGATACATGCCAACTGAGGGAAATGGGGGAGGAACTAATGGCATCAACAGTGGAATAACAAACAAATTTAGGAGACTTCAAAAAGTGAGTAACTGGGCTATCAAACTATGTATGTTTTGTAAGTATGTAAGATAAGGAGGAGCATGGGTGGTTAGAGTGCCCAGGCTGGGTTTACTTACAGCCATGAAAGTCATTGGGTGTTTTCCTCCTTGGTATCAGTCATGGCTACCAGAAAGCACTTGTGTAGTTTTGAATGGTCCCACAGTCACAATAAAATCAGAAACACATTATTCTTTTCACTAAGCTTGGAAAAGGGACTGTGCACTCAAGAGCTCATCTGTTTTGTTGATCTGTATCAGCTACAAACCTCATCCCATCATTATCCTTAAGATGTTGTAACTGCTATCATGAAGCTTGCAACTTTTGCTGGTAGGTGTTTACTCAAGAGGCACACACAGCTCCAGAGCAGTCTCATTTCCAAAGATTTCTTTTTCTTTTGTGTGCTGACTGAGGTTGCACAAAATTCTTAGCAAAATACAGAATAGGTTCTTTCAGCTCTTTATTGAGAACACCTCCTTGACTTCATCTTCCAGACAAATTCATGGATCCCGCCACGTAAATTCAGGGATCTGTTCACTAAGCTAAGCAGCAGCTTTATCACACATACCTGGCTCCTTCTGTGTTTTGAATAACTTTAAGAAAGCACAAACTCCATGTTGTTTACATCATGGAGTTCTTTTAAATGGTGGAACTGGGACCAACTCATCCTAAGAGTGAAACCAGCAAAAAAGAATTTGGTACAGTTAATTTAGCGAGCTTTCAGCCTGATGCTTATTTAATCAATGTGGATGAAAGCAAAATTTCTCCACAACCCCTTCTAAACACCTCAACTAAGAAAATAAGCGTGAGTGTGGTAAGAGCATGTTGATACCCCAAGGGACCAGAGAAAGTGCAACAACTGAGCGCCTTATACAGAAGGGGGAGTGTTAAGCATATTTAAACCAAACATTTCTTTCCCTTTCCTTTGGGATAAAACTATTTCCCATAGAAACTAAGGCTGTGCCCCTACATGTGTAGCCCGGGGAGAGATGCTTTGATGTGAAAGAGAATCCTGGTAAAGTACCGGATGCAGAAGCCAATGTGGAAATAGGAGGGACTTCCAGAAGCAGGAAAAAGCATTGTCCCAGAGGGGCTTCCATCACCCCCCCCAGGTCGTCACTCAGACAGTCTGGCTAGTTTCCTCCTGACGGTCACTTTGCCATAAGGAAAGTCTTGTCTCAGATATGGGGCAAAAGTTTATAACTTTTACCTTACTTTAGACAGCTAAATGAATGTGAGGTTTTATGGCATAATCTAGAAAACAAAAATGTGAGACCTTTATGGCATAATTTAGATTAAAAAAATCAAGTGAAAATTTCAAAAGTTATAAACCAAACTCTGCTTTTACATGTACTGCAGAAAACTTGGAGAAACCATGAGACCTTCAGAAAAGCAGAAGTGCAGCAAATTTGATTTAGTGTAGGGAAAAGAGAGAGTGATTCAGTTATGTAAGTTTTTAGGAGCAATACAAAGGAATGAATATAAGAATTAGCATGAAATTCTTACAAGTGTGTACACTCATATGCTATTGAAACTGTATGATATATATGAAGGGAAACTGCCCATAATATGCAGATGATTTGCTTTAGGTTATTGGTAGAATAGTCTCAAGGCAGGTGGTGTGGGGGATATGCGTGTAAACACTTGTCTGGTATTGCAGGACTGACAGCCCAAGAGGAGCCTGTTCTGGAAAAAAAAAAAATCTGTGGTGCTTTTCCCATCTTGCTCTTTAAAAGAGCTGAACACTGTTCTTTTCTTTCTTCGCTCGTCACTGAGACCAGTGCTGGTCATGGCCCTAAACTCCAACAGTGAGCTTACATAAAGAGCACTGCTAGTGCTATTGCGAGACATGAAAAGAGCAGAAGCCCTCCTGTGTGCTCATGAGGACAAAGGTCTTGTGGGTGCTGGTTCTGAAAGAGCTGATAGGCAACTGAAATATCATTTGATCAGAAGACCTTACATAGGTAAATGGCCCATATCTAAGCAAAGCCCTAACAGGGTAATGGATGAGTTTTGTTCCTGTAAGTATTTCAGCACGAGGTTCACAGATAATAAACTAAGACGTTTCTTTTTATGCTCTGGTTTACAATGACACAGTCAGTGCATTCTCCAGCAAAGACTTTGTCAGTACTCCTACTAGAAAGCTGTTAAGGTTTAACATTTGCATGACAGAGTAAAATCTGGCACCTCATTTTCACCCAGAATAATGTTTTTGTTTTAATTACTTGACTGAATTTGTTGAGTTATTTCTTCAGTGACTAGAGAGGATTTAATATTGGTGATCTTTGAGGTTAACAAGTTAGGTGTATTTATTACTAAGTTAGCACTTGGTGCCTGCCTTACATAAATTAAGTACACTTCCTATCTTCAACATCATCTTTCATTGACTGTCTGCTAAATAGATTACTGCTTTACCTCATGTTCTTGAAGATAAATAGAATATTGGCATGCGGATCTCTGAGCACCAACATCTCTGCCTGAAGGTTTGGAGAGCTGAAGGAGGCCGGTGCTTCTGAAAATTGAGCCACAGGAACAATGTCATAACTAAATCTTTAAGGTCATAGCTAAATCTGATCAGCATTTCCCTGGATGTCCAGTTGGCCACTCAAAGTCACTTGAACTAGGACCCAGAGCTGCAGGAAACTCCAAGCCCTCCTGTGCAAGGACTAGTTTCCTTTCTCTAATGGGAGTAAGAGTACTTTGCTCTTGCATAGGGAGCCCTGAGGTGTATTTAATTAATGCTCATTATGAACTCTGAGAGGAGCTTAAGACATAAACATTATTATAGCTTCAAAGCCTGTGGAGATCGCTCAGGTTTTACTCAGGTCTCTTATGCTGGCACAGTTCATACTGACCTCTGGAAAATCCAAATAGATGGAACAAAGTATTCAGAATTTGGCACATAATGTACCTGTCTCTCACTCCTGAGCTGGACTTTGCTCTAATCTGTCCTACATTCTCTGAGTCTTGTCTATTCATTGACTCGAGCAGCCATTCAGAGGTGTTGCTCCACCAGTAATGGTTCTCTTTCAAACACTTGCTCACTATCAAACAGCCATGGCCCTATTAATAATAACTTTAAAGGGAACCGAGAAAGAGGAGTCAAGAAGTAGATTCAGTTTAATAAGATTTTTCTTTCACTCAAGTTTTATGTTCCTTTCTTTTATCTTTTTATCAAGGCAACTGTATTCTGAAAAGCCTGAGGGTACAATAAACAACAGAAGGTGATGCAATGGCTGCTCGTTATTGCTTGATGGGTGAATCATCCCACTAGCTGTTATCTGCATTATTGGAACAGATCACTTGAGGGCTGCATTGAACACGAGCCACAAAATGTAACACTGTACTAATGTCATGACGTGACATGTCAGTCTCTTTATTTCTAGATGAGTTTCCTTTCAACTGCACATAGATAAAATCATGAGAAAGGGTGCCCATGGGATATATTGAAAATTATACCTAGGCCTTATTTTTAACAATGCACTGTTGGTACTGACTGGCCAAATCCTGCAACTCATGCTTAACCAGTGAGCAGCTGTTTATGCAAAAAATACCACTGATTCATCAGGGCATCTCAAGCAAGTGACTGCTCCCTTTTCAGAATTAGTACTGAGGTTTTTCCTACCCCACCCTGCTGTTTTACACAAAATTTCATATCCTACTTAGTTTTTATGATATACTAGCGTACTCTTTTTTTTTTCAAACTGAGAATGCAATGTTTCCACAAGCAATATATGAGCATCAAAAAATGCCAGTGTAAATATACTCTACCAAAACCAAAATGACCTCTTTTATCTTTCTCACATGTGATACCTAGTCTATATGAGGACTTCAATAATTAAGATCCTTAAACCTGACCTGCCTGGCAGAGGAGCTGTTCTGTGGGTTTGTATCTGAGGTCCTCTAACTAAAACACACTTTTCATCTACAAATACTAGCTTTTGGTGTTAACTATACAATTTAGCAGATGTGATATGCTTTTGCTTTAGGAATTTCATTGTACTGACCTTGTGTCTTACATCTGGACTCCATGAAAACACCTCAGGTCTTTCAGGAAACAGGCATGGAGGCAGCAAAGAAAATTTGTGACTTTAGGAAGTGCCTTTGCCCAACTGTCTGTAGTCAGCCTCTGCAAACCAGATCTTGTTTACTTCACAGCATTTTGTGGTATTTTCTCCCTTTGTTTCTTGCAAGTCTTTGTGTGCCTTTTCCAAAACCAAAGCTTTCAGGGTTTGAACTAACAACTATAGTACCATCAGCTGTCCCCTGGGAGTGGGATGTGGTACTGCATGGCTATAATCAGACCACATAGTGCCTAGAGCAGAAAGAGAGGCTTACACTTCATGCTGAGCTATCTGTGCAGAATGAGAAATCAGGACAGCATGGACTGTAATAAAGTTTACTATAGCTTGTGGACAAACCCCACTGCACTGTTGAGTATTCACATAAGGACATCTTCCCTCTTTGCACCAGGGGACAGATATGTAACAGCAAAGGTGTCTAAAAGGCTTCATTACTCATGTCACCAAGGAAAGAAATTAAGATGATGAATATACAGTTGCCTGGCCAAAACCAGTCACGTGTTGAGGGCCACAGTGCTGAGGCTGTAGCAACCTAAGGCAGTACAGTAGCCCACGGGTAAATAGTATGGCTGTCCCAGCATGGGCAGATCTCCCTATGCAGCTGTCCAAACTAGGCTTGCAGCTGCAGAAAAGCCAAGGATGGGGTTAGGACTGGTTGCTTGAAGCTTCGTTGGCCACCCTTTCCCTACCTGTGAATAACACTTTCCTAAAGAAGTAGGACAAAGTCACAGAAGCATAGAATCATTTAGGTTGGAAGAGACCTTTAAGATAATCAAATTTAACTGTTAACCCAGCACTGCCAAGTCCACCACTAAACCATGACCCCAATTGCTGCATCTGCATGTCTTTTAAATCCCTCCAGGGGTGGTGACTCCACCACTTCCCTGGGCAGCCTGTTGCAATGCTTCCTTACTATGGCTGCAAGAAACATGCAAGTTATCATCAATGTTAGCGATTCCCCTGTTTCTGTTGCTAAACACAGCAATATGTTTCCACAGTTGCTCAGATTTAGCTGTGTAAGGCACTGTCCACCAGTTCCCCACCCTCCTTATTGCACCCCTTATTGCCCCAGTAAGAGCTCAGAACCACGGCCAACAGAGACCAACAGATATTTTATTTGGAGCCAAGGGCAATTTAGGCTCCCTTGCAGTTCCCCTTTACCAGATTAAATCAAACAAATCTCCCACATCTAACACAAAGTGGTGGGGCTGAACTCACATCTCAGACCTTTCAGGATAAATTCACCACTTCAGAAATCACACTTTATCAAGCTGACTGCACCACAAGAGACAAACTGTCCCTAAGCACTGACTAACATGCTCCTCTGGCATCCTCACCAAGCCCGAGGCAGGGCTGGGGGCTCAGGCAGGGCCCCGCCCCATCCCCAAAGAGCCCTGATCCCACCACACCATGCATGCAGCCAGGCCCTATGGCCATCTCAAGCAAACAAGCAGAAACAAGGCCAGAGAGAAGCTCAACCATGATACAGTGATCATCTTCATCGGGATAGTACACCATAGACTATATTTGGAGGCTAGAATCTGGCTGTGCGTGTACACCTGCTGCCTGAGCTCCTTTTAGTTGCATGTTTTGAAGACTGATTTGCCTCTTACATTTTTATTTGACGTCCAGTGGAGAAAGAAACTTCTCAGAGATAAGCCCTTTCTCCCTTTTACCGTTAACATTTCTTACTCTCTTCTGCTTTAAAAGATTTACAATGATGGCAATGAATGCTCATGCATTAGAAGCAAGTCATGATGCTTAATTTTTACAAAAGAGACCAGAAAGAGACGTAATTGTGATTTCTATTTAGCTGCTTTCTTTATGAAGGAGTGTTTCCAAGATGAAAGAAGTAACTGTTATTGTAAGGGATTCTCCATTTTGAATCCAGAAAATACAGGAAGCTGAGCAGTCTCTTTGTTCATCCAGCTACTGCTGGATGGAGACAAAGCAAGTCATGCATCTACATAGTCTTATGTTGATTTTGCTTTTCTTAGACAAAAGCTTTTCTAATGGGTGGGGTCAGTCAACAAGGACAGAGGAAGAGGGATTTGCAGTTACAGCTGAACTCCCTTCTCTGTGCCCTTGATCAGCTTTCAACTATTTATTGCTGTATACATAAGCTGTGGCAAAATCAGTCCAGAGAGAGAGGGAAGGAAATCTCGGAGTAATGAGATGCTGACATCCTGGGAGAAACCTTGCCCATGAAGATAGGGAGCAGCAAAGACCCCGTGACCTGATACAACATCCAGCCTCTCCAGCAGCAGGGTGTTCGGTTTTAGTTAAACACAAAAGAGATACTGAAAAAATTGCAAAGCTGTTGAACAGCTCTATGACTGGGGAAAATATTTCTGAAAATGCAGCCAGAGTTTTTTACCTTGTTAATTCTTAAGAGTTAATCAAAGGTTAATCAAAATTTCAACCTATGATAAATTTCAATCAATTCTGTTGATTTGAACAGTTTCAAAATTTTCTGGAAGAAAATTTGAGAAAGATGGTTTGGTGGCCATTTGAGAAAACAAGTGGATCTCACTCAGAACAGTCATATGCTACCGAGCTTTTTTCCTACATTTCAGCCTTTTTTACATCTATTTGAAAAATATGGAAGAATGAATTGTACAAATTGCATTGTATTTACATTAAATATATGTGGCATCAGAGGCAAAAATAATAATATTAAAAAAGCTAAAATAAAATGAGGCAAGCTATTTGCACGACAAGAAAAGACAGGAAAGTCCCAGCAATGCAGTGCTGTCCCTACACTCACTGACCTGAGTCCGGAGACATGTGTTAACAGCACACACCGCAGCCTGAGGCAGAAAAATGTGATGTGGTTGACAAAACTGTGGCATGACTAAAGACAGAGCATGTGAATTGTATTTATGTACTAGTCTCTGAAGTGGAGAGCATATTGTCAAGCAGCCTGAGGGAGCTGTATCATATGTAGCTCCGTGTGCAGCATGGTATAGCTGTATCCCATTAAGATGCTGGTAACGGAATACATTAAACATCCTCTTGAAGGCTAAGGGCCCAATCCTCCTGCTCTGAAATCAATACAATTTTTGCAATTTATTTTTAGTGGGAAGAGAATCAAACCCTTTCAGCTGTTATTCTTCTGAAGGATTCACACGCATACACAACAACCAGTAGAGACTAGCAGAGAGCTGTGTGGCTTGAACTCCCAAAAAAGCCCCTCTGTAGCCACATCACAATGACTAGGGGGTAGGTTTGTCTGGGGACAGACCTACGACTTCTCTGCCTGTACCCTGACCAAAAGCCAAGCAATAAATTCACTGAGCAAAAGCTGTCAAATGCTGTCTTTCAGAGCCAGTAGACCAGCCTAAATTGGAGAAATTTGTTTTCTGGTTGTAATATACACCTAGGTGTATCCTAAAAGATTGTAGCATTACATAGCTTTCTGTTACAAAATTTACAAAAGCCATCACCCACTGTCTTCATTCCTTCCCTCAACAAATTTTTTTTTTTTTCTATAATCTTCATAGCTTACCTCCAGCTACATATTTTTTGTGTATGGTTCTGTTTCCAGATCTCTCAGGAAATACACAGAGCCGAAGAAATAATCAGAGTTTAGTACACTGGCTTCCTGTTCTGTTTCTTGAGGAGAAAAGGCTGGGTCCTGTTCTGCCTTCCCCTGGGCAAACAGAGGACTGCTGATGGTGGTGGAGCTAAATGAAGGTAAAACATTAAAAACCAAGAAAGAGTCACCCACAGTCACCCACCTGGGCTAAAAATAGCCAGCTGTTGGCTTACATAAATGTTTCCTGTAAGTACAATACACATTTAAGTTTTCCATTTGAAATGAGCTTGAAAATATAAGTGCATTCTGAAGGCTTAGAAGTCCTGTTGACACATTAAAAAATGCCATTAAAATAAAAAAAAAAAATCCCACAATGTGTGTATGTGTGGTGGCTCATGACCAAGAGCTGGAGGTGGACAATAGTGGTCCTCTTCATAGATGGTGGTGTCCTTTATCATAGCTCTGTTTCAAAGGAGAGGTGAGGGAAGGAGCTAGTTCTGGGTCCTGCAGGACTTAGACCTCGGAGTGCCCCTCAGGAGACTGTTACAGCACAGCACGCTGCTTCTGGCCACAGCACAGCAGGCAGGGATGTGCTGTTTAATAAATTATCTTACTGCATTGCTACATGAACATCACCAGCTCTATACAGGTAAAGCAGGATTAATTTCACTTGCAGGCCACAGTAACAGATTTTAGGTAAGTGCTTGTTAATCTTATTCACTTAACCTTCTGTATATCCCAATTGTAGCTTGTAAAGGTGAGGCCACTTTGAGATTTCCATCACACAGGCAGGCATCTTCATCTCCTTGGAAAGAGGCAATCTGTGTTTTACATGAAGTGCTGCACAGCAGTAGTGGGTTCAGCCTCTTACCAAGAAATCAGCTACTTCACAGTGGCTCTGGTGTCTCTGACTACAACCATTTATCTGATGCAGAGACGTAAACCAACTCAGACTGGTTTTTCTGAGATGTAAAAACCTTACGGCAGTTTTCCTAACAGCTGAATATGCTACACTCTCAAGAGCTTTATGAACAGGGGCAGAAAAACACAGACAGTTTGTACAGTCTCTCCAAATGGAGGGAGCTTATTTTTGTTCCTGCTGAGTCAAGGGACAATTTGTACTACCCCACTGACGAACCTACCTTTTTAATTTGCCGATAGCATATACCAAGCACAGACCCAGTGTGCAACAGGGGAATGTCTGATTGAAGAAAAACTGTCCAGTATGTGAGCCAAATACTCATATATATAAAGTAGTGATGGTTTCCCTGCTCTGCAAGGCACTAGGGCTTTGTCTCAGGCTTGGAGCAAGGTCACAGATCGCATGCAACACTTTCTCCTTGTGGAAGTGCTGGAAGATGGAATTTATGTGATAGGAACACATGGAAAGTGCATCTATCTGCAACTGCCTGCCGTAACAGCCTTCATGCACGTATAGGACTAGGATGTACAAGCTCATCTGAAGGTTTGATGCACTTATTTCATCACCATTCACACCTCTGCTGCTGGGAAGACCAGTGAGGACTGGTAGAGCTTAGAACCTGGCTAAGGAGAGCTGACTCAGAGCAGACCCTGCCTGAGTGCAGTGCAAGTGTACTGCAGTTTCTCAGAGCCCACCTCCAGACCTACCCAGACCTGTTTGCTGTTGTTGGATAGAGGCATTTCCTGACAATTTTTGGTCTGGCTCCTCAGTCTTTGTAAAGAAGAACAGACTGCTCCATTTTTGCTATGCAGCAATAGTGAACACACCTCGTTCTTCCACAACCAGCTCCATAGCCTTGGAGGTCCACTGCAAGGTCTCAGACAGAGTTATACTTCTGTGACCTGGGTGTCTTGGTCTTCTTGACAATCCATACTTTCGGGATACTTTCTGAGAGGTAGGTATATATTCCCTGTAATTCAAGCAAATACAAAACCTGTAGCATGATATGGGGATCACAGGAAGAAATCTAGCATAGAGGGGACTCAAGGTTTTAAGCTTTCATCTGTGAAGCACCAAAGGGCAAAACCTAGAACTTGAAATCAGAAATGACATAGATTTAGCAAGACAATAAATCACTGAGGTAAACAGAATGGTACATGAAAGTGAAATATCTTCCAAGCATTCTTATCTTTTCTGTGTTATTAACAATAATATTAAATACATTCACAAGAGCTTGATTCCAAAGAGACAAAATCAATTCCAAGTTATCCCTACTGGACATGTTTATTCTAGAAACAAACTCTTTTCACGTGTAATTCTTAAATTTCTAGATTCCAAGTTATACAGATTGCTGTGAACTGTCTTGGTTTGTTTGGTTTTGCTTTTTTAACCATATCTTGTATACTTTTTTTTTTTTTTTTTTTGGGGGGGGAGAGTGTTTGAATAATATTTTTACTTGAAGGTATTTTCTTTAAAAACCAGAAGAATCCTCTTTTCCAAATGTGAAGTTCCAACTTTTGTCCGCTTCAGAAAATGTAGAGGGACATCATCTGTCCTCTCTCAGCACTACCAACAGGGCTGGAAGTACTCATGGGAAGCTTGAATTTGTCATGCCACACTATAAAAACAGTGTTGTCTGGGCCATCAGGGGCAGCTGGGCCTCCAGTCAGCTGGAGTTTCAACATGTCTTTGAATAGTGACGAAGAGGTCACCATCTGAAGAATGTTTCTTGTGGCTTCCTATGTATCTTACCTTTCCTCAGTGTAGTAAGAGAGCAGACAACTCTATCAGGCCACAAATATTTAATAAACAGCATTTTTGTCCATTAGAGTTGTGGCATTAAAAAAAAATAAGCATGCGTTGCTCATGTTTTGCCTCATAACACCGATCGTGATCTTGATGCTTGACTTTGTGGAAAGACGTTTCAACTAGGACTGAATGCAGAGAGCAGGTTTCAATTTGTTAGGCTCACACAAAAAGAAAACTGCTCCTACCACATCAGCACAGACTTTATCATACATCTAAGTGAGGAAACAGAGGGTGAGTTGGACTTTGCTTCTACAAATGGAGCTCTGCAGATGGCACAGTGCTTACAAAGAGGCAGGAATATTGTCTTTTGATCTCAGTAGGAGGGTGGGGACAGAGGAGGGGGAAATGTGATATTACTCACAAGCTGGGGAAAGTTTCAAATCTCTCGCTCAAACAGGAAAAGTATTTGCTGCTGGGTTTCTGCTTTTATCCTTCTCATCACCAGTATTAGCTCCTGATGCCTCCTTTTTTTTCTCAATGAATCTGCAGTTATTTTTAAAGCAAGGCTTAAGATACATTGGAAGATGAGTAAATTCAATTCTTAAATTAACAACTCTATTAGAAAAAGAAAGGCTTCTAAAAGCATTAGCTAGTAAAACATATTTTACTAGAGTGAAGTGTTCCTTTTCATGAATAACAATTTAGAAGTCCTAGAGCAGAGCAAATTTTCTGATAGGATAAATGGGAGATTTGTTTGGACTTGGCCAAAAATTTATGAATCAGCAAAGCTGATTCATCTTAGTAAAAGCAATAGATTTATGATATGAATTTGACAAAACGTCTGTTGGAAGAAGGATATGCCATCTCCACTCACTTTAACCATACTAGCAAATATCTATGCTGAATCAGTAATATTGCACAGAAAATTATGGCAAGAATGACAGGGCTCATTCTATGCAATCTTGTAGTCTGTTCAAAGGAACATCCTGAAACAAAGTCAGGTTGATAGGTAAAGAAAATAAACAAACAAACAAACAAAAAATCTCTTGATGGGGACAGATCCTTTTTTTTTAGTAAAAATACTGCTTTATATTTTTTTAATTTTTAGTGAAAACATGAAAACAATTTTCAGCAAAATACCGTTATCCCTACTAGTTTTAAAAACCTTGAAATGTTCTGAAGAAATCTTGAGAATTTTTATTTTCATTTCTTGTCAAATACTGTAGTGAAAATATCTTCTAATCTCAAAATAAATCCTTGTTGTTTAAAAGACTGGTTTGCTTACATGTGTGCGTGTATTTCAGAGAAAGAAGGAAGAACCTTCTCAGTGCAATGCTGGTTGCTCAGCAGATGAGTAATTCCCATGCCCCACTAACATAAGAGCAAACTGAGAAGACTTGTGCTTGGCCCGAGAGCAAGGTAGACAGGTGTTACACTTTTTCATTATGTATTTGCAGTCCTACCAGCTGTATCTACATTGTCATGGAAGACTATACAGTATTTTTTTCCCAACTTGCACTGCAAAAGGTAGATGACAACTTAAAAGCAACCTCGCTTGATTTATAGGGTCTCAGACCTTTTGGGCACATTTGTCACTTAAGAAAAAAGTCACTTAGCTTCTGTGTAAAGTTACATGTTAGAAAGAGAGAGTGAAAGCAGGCTCTAATATGGCACAAAGCCCTTTACATTTAAAGCATAAGAAAACCTCATCAGTATTCAAAATTTTTTCAGTGTGTACTGTAAATAGGCTGATATTTATACACCATATCAGCAGAAGAGGTGGAAAAAGCTAAAGAACAGTGTGTGAAACCGTTACCAGAAATCCCATTCATATAGATAAAATAGTATGGATGAGCTGTCTTTGTGGAGCTTTTGCATTAATTGGCTGTGACACTAGATATAAGGCTCAGTTGCACAGACCAGTGTTGACTCTCCTAAAAGTTTAAATATTTAATCCAAATTCTCAAAAGAGAAAGTTTTATACATGACTTGAACTTGGAACACATGAAAAATCTTGCATGCACGTTTCTCTTTTTCCTGAATATTTCTGTAAAGATTTTTTCAGTAAGTGAGAAACTAAGTAAGTGAAAGATGCATGAAAGCATTAGCAAATTGCAAAACCTGCAACGTGCATTTATGGTGCAGGATGTCTAATTCTTCATGGAAAATAATAAGCCAGTTTTGATCTCTTGGACTAGTACTCCTGTCTGGAGAGGATTCTCTCTTTCTCTTCACTGACTACAGAGGGAGCCAAGTTTCCTCAGTTAGACAGCTCAGGTAGGTTCCTGAACTTTTATAGCCTAAATACCTCTAAAATTTCTAATGTGAAGAGCATAAGCAAACTCAAAATCTGATTCCCTTCAATTTTACATTAATTTTGGTGACACAACCTTTCTGGGTGGAAATGAGATCTTCAGTTAGTCTGTTTCTCCTCTTAATGTGTTTCAATGTTTTCAGCTCAAAAGTTTGTATACTTATTCAAAGCCAAATAAGGAGCAATAGAAAAGACAGCATCCTAATGCAGTTAGCAGTAGGATGAGCGATAAAAAGTCATTACACAGAGTGAATATAGTAAATTAAAAGCAATTTAAGTATGAGTTACAGTTGATTTTTGATTAAAAATCTATTAAAATGGTAACTCTGCATGTATATGGGGAGTTAGTTACTATATTTTCTGTACTTGCTTTTCTCCAAGCTTACAGCTTCCTGAAGAATATGGTTGATACTCTGCATGCAGGAAGCCATTTCTGAAGGACATCAACACAAAGCTGTGGTGGCAAACACCTCAGGCTGTGGCATTCCACATTTCCATGGAAAGCTCTGCTAGAGAAGACTTGCACTGCGCAGTAATTGCCAAGACCTGTACAAGCAGTCAGTCAGTCACATCCTGGCAAGGAAGAACAAATGGGTCAGCCCTGTTCACAAACAACCAGAGGCTCCCAACCCCCAAGACCACATAGGCTGCAATTGTTACAAGACCAAATGCTCCAGATCTCTTGGGATATGGTGAAAGATGAATACCTCATGTGCCTCTTCTTATTAGCACTTTGAACTCATATGCTGGGGTGAGACCATGTTTGAGGAAACTGCAAAAGGTGGCACAGTGAGTGAGTGCTTTGCTCCCAAGGAAGACATTTGGTGCACTATTAACTATTTAGTTGACTTTGCTGCAAATGGGAAGAATCACAGACTAATCCTATTGATGTGGCTTCTTCCTGGATTTCTTGAAAGTAACAACTTTGTCACTCAGTTCCTTTAAATGTTATGATATTTTTTGGTGATAAAAAATTTTTGATAGAAGTAAGGCTTTTTAAGAGCAAATAATCTTCTTAGATGAGAAACACCTTTTCAAAAAAATGCACAATCAAAAATAAGCACACTTCCACAGATATTTCTGTCCTTCTGGCTCTAACATAACAGTTTGTCACTGATTTCTGAGCTGTTCTGGGCTAGTACTCAGCACAAATAGTAAAAGTGTCCACTTCTGAGTACAGACCAATGTCACACAAAAAAAGAGGCAAAAACCTGGTTTGTACCAATGTTGATTGCATCAGAAATGTCACACGTATCACAGACAACAAAAGCTGTAGGAGACAGACAAGATACATGTGCCTGGTATGGTCTCTGAAGAAAGACTGCTAGACCCGTTCCTATCAAAGCTTACACCATCTATTTGTTAAGAATGAAAAATTACATTTAACCTTCTGTTGTGTGGAAGTTAACCAGAAGAAATATGCCAAAATCTATGGTTATGAAAGAGCTGAGTGTCCACCTGCTCTAATTAGGTACCACTCCTCTGCTCATACTGTCTTGCCTGGAATTTGAAACTGTGTATTTGGGAAAAGAAGTTAACTTAACTTTCACTTAATGAAAAACTTTGGGAATAGTGACATCAGCTGAGTGCCTGCTCTTCTATGCCTTCAGTGCCACAGAGTTCACCTTGCTGTAGCTGCAGAGTCTTAACAATTTTGCTTTCTTGTAGACTTTCTCATAAAGGTAAAGCAAGGTCACCCATAGCCAAAAGCCAGCAATTCCAGGTCATGTTATGTATGGCTGCATCAGACCTATTTTCACTTGACTAGTGCTTCTGGCATTGCAAAAAGTAACACAGGAAATCCCTGCTTTAAGATAAAGCAAAATTAGAGATAAGTGACCCTGTAAAAACCTGAGGCTGGTGAAGTGAATTTGGATTAAGACCACAACCAAAATGTTTTTGATGCTGTTTTTTCTGCACAGATGAAGACATGCAAGCATCATAATTATGCTTGACATCTGTTTACTATTTTGGTCTTTGCACCTGTATGTGCATCTCAACAGACACTGGCACTTCTACTACTCGCTACAGAGATGAACCAATGTGGGTGTACATAAAGGGTAACAGATAGTATCTTTTCTGATAGGGTAAGAGTGCAGAGGATATAAAAACAATTAAAAAAACCAAGGTAGCAATTGTTCACTAAACACCTCTGTGCTCAGACAGATGTAGCTTTCCTATAGACAGAGGATAGCCCACCTAACACAACCGACAGCTGCTGCAATTGCAAGCCCACAACAGCACTTTTGGTGGCTGGTCTGAGCGCTTATTTCTGCTGTTGACATGCTACTGAAGAATTTCAAAGGCATTCGAGCCCACAGACCTTGGGAAGAAGAAAGAGGAACATAAAATCACTCTTCTATTAATATTTCTTTCAATCATTCAGGCCTGTGATACATTGTACATGGATGCAATGCCCAGTGAAGGGAATCTTTCCCTAAATCACTCTTTCAATCTACTGTTTACATTTCCTTGGATTAGGAGACCACAGTTCTGAGTAACGGGGTCATACAGAAATTGGGCAGGCCAAAAGCACAAGGAGAGAGGGGACATCGTAGTCATTGCACATTTATCAGGGATTCAGAAGGGACTACTTCAAATTCCCTTGAGGGGTGTCAGATGGGGGTGTGGGCAATAAAACATTCAGCAAAGTAAATGAAAGAAAAGATTTCCATTGAATTCTGAAGTTTCCACCTGGTCTTTAGTGGGAAGGCTCATTGCCTTGAATTCCAGTTGGAATTCCAGAGGGTGTCTCCAGAGAAGACACCCTCACAAAGGCATTAGAGTAGAAGAGGATCTGAAAGGGGAAAGTGCTTTGAGAACGACGTGGGAGAAGCTGGCAGGAAGGGAGCTGCAGGGCCAGGGGCTGTTCAAAGAGGAAGGCTTGCACACCTTTCATAATTTGGAATAAAATTTTCTGATTCAGATAGACATGTTTAAATTATTCTGACTCATCTAGAGGCAAATACACCTCCATGGAAACTCCCCAAACCTAGATAAACACCTGAGGAATATGTTTGGATATGCCATTAACTTAGCAGCATCCAGCTCAGTTCTTAATATACTGGAGCCCACTCAAACAAGGAGGGAGCTCTTGAAATAAACGAATTGTTCAAAGAATTGATTTCTTTTCACTCCAGAATATACATAGAAAAAACAGTGGAACTGTGGAAAAAATAAAATCCCATTTGAAGAAATAAACAAATTAATAGAAAGAGAAGACTGAACTGATTCTGCTAGCAAGATCTGATCAAGCAGGAGTTTTTATAAAAATAATGAGGGACAGTTGTTCCCTGCTGTATGTGCATCTACCAGAAGCAACCTCTGGAGAAAAATATAATTATGTAACAGCAAGACAACATGTTTCTCAGCCCTCATCCAGAGAAGCCCAGCAAAACTTCTGTGCTCTGGGAAATCACACAAAGAGCAGCAGCATCTGCTGACCCCTGGAGCTCAACAGGCTGGGGTGATCTTGAAGTGGGAGAGAAGGAGGCCTCCATAAAAATCTTCCTGCCCCCATAAAAATCTTTCTACCATCAGCCTCTTTTAAACACTTTGAAAATGAAGTATATCTGCCCAAGTCTACTGCTGATCAACCCTGAGGCCATGCAACACACTGCCACTCTTAGCATTCCCACTGGGCTGGGATCTCCCCATCTCACTCATGTTCAGCAAGACACAGGCACAGATGCACCGGCAATGTGCTTTCATCTCACTCCCCCTGCTCTTTTTTTGTTATGCCTTTTCCCTGTTTGGTGCCTTGCCTATTCAGGCTTCACAGGTGAAGGTTCCCTCTGTGCTGCCTGCTGGGGCAAAGTCTCCTGCAAGCCCCATTCCCAGCGATGGCAGGCAGACGCACAGCATGGTTAAGGTGCATTAACATCTGCCTGCTGGGTGAGCTCCTGCTGCAGCTGCCACAAAAAAATGATGCCAACAAATGGGCAAAATGCATCAGAGGGATGCCTCCATATCACTGTGCTTCATTGACCAAAACAGTACTGTACTCTAATAGCCCAGAAAAAAATCATCCTGTAAAACCAAGGCAGTTTCACTAAGAATCAGTGGGTTTGGTTTGGCTTTGTAGTGCTGTAATTCAAAGCTGTTCAAGTTTGTGTAGGCATTCAAACTATCTTCACTCTCTAAACACTTACTCTCTGTATCTCATTGCATATCCCATTTAGACAATGTCTTCCCCAAAAAGGCATGAAAAAAGCAAAGAAGCCTCTATCTCTCATACTTTTTCCTGCAAAGCTAAATTAATGAGGATGAATTATGAATGCCTTTCAGGTCAGCTTCAAAAATATGAAGACCAAATTCCCTTCAATAGTGTCAATTAATATGGAACACATATGCATGTGTTCATTAGAAAACACAGTTCATCGAGATAGGGAGATAATATTGTGATTTATGCATTTAAGTAATAAAGTATCTTTTCCTTTGAAAGCAGGATGGGCCTCTAACAGGACAGCTAACATGGGAATACGAAATACTGTGAAAAAGTAGAGAGACACAGATATTGCACAACCCTTCCACTTGTTTTTAGGGCATAGTGATGGGTTGATGTTATTTTTTTTGTGGATTACACAACTCACTGAGTTTTTACATTGTCTGGAACATGCTAAACATAGCAACACCATTTTTAATGTCAGCACCTTTACCTATAAAGCTAATAAAACAGAATCAGGGACCTTTTATGACCTAACCACACCATATAGCGCTAGCCAGAGTCTTTTGTAGGCTTCACAGATGCCTCGCAGTCTAATATATAATTACTATTTTTCATCTGTTTATTTCAGTTCAAAGTGTGTGTTTAATGCATTGCAGCTTACCAGATTTCATAGCAAGGTGCTGAAGTTATACCTTGCATACCCTGGTGTAGGTAGGCATGAGTGGGCCTCCTGAGGGTGCAAAGCCTGGGAGGATAGTGTTGTGGATGGAGATAAGCAAACCACAGAAGCCGGAAGAAGCCAGACAGTGTAGCGTTCAATATACTACACAGCTGGGAATGGTCCTTGTATACACTTTTCCTTGGCTCGTGTCAGGAGTGTGCTAATAATTAGGCAGCAAAGGCAATCTGCAGTCCAGCTTGCTCCATGGACCTGTTTTATTTAGCTGCCTAGATGTACATATGATTTCATTGATACAGCGCTCCCAGAGACAAGAATCAGACCCTGCCTGGGAAGATCCTGCTGATAAAGGCTAGAGACGAATTCCCTCCTGGATCAAGATTAAAGAGACCCTTAGGGAGCTGGTTATAAATTCCTAACTCTCAGGTTGCTGCTATTTCCTGAACTGAGCTAGAGGAGCACTATACTAGCTGGCCATGGGTACTGGGATATTTAGCATTACACATGGATTGGTGAAACTGGTGTTAAGCCTACCTTCTCACCACTCCCATGCATCCCTTGATCCCCTTATTCTGGGGTTCTGGGTGAAATGGATCAGGAATTATTATTCTGGCCAACGAGCTCCACTTCCCTCCAGAACGCAAATATCAACTAAGTAGGTGTTGCTCCAGTTTCCGTCGGTTGTACTATGAAGAAATATGATGTTTCTCTAGATATGCTGGTTTTGATTGTTAATGTGGTTTTCAAAACAGTCCTAATCATGCAGTGTTCTGTGATTTTAGTGCTTTTGGGTATTAACATTTCTGAGGTCTCAGTGTGAGTCTCAATTATTGAAATGGCCAAGATTCTGGCAAGAAACCACAGGGAGGGAATCAGTTCTGTGCGGAAGATGCCAGGAGGCAAATATTATTTACATAGAGTGCAGAACTACAGAAATATAACAGTATGTAAATTTCTTGACAGATGCCCTGTTTGGCAGCTGCTCAGATGCAAATTTCACTCTCAGCCAGATCTGCAAAAACACATATCAGTAATCCAGGATAGATGTGATTTGGTAGAAATTCTATATGACAGCTTATAACTTCCCAAACTACTATTCAATTTACAAAGAAGTAACAGATCAGGGAACTGATAGTGTTTGTGAGCCTGAATCAGATGAGGTCTCAAAACATGAGAAACCTCAGTGAAGTCAGGAGAGACTGCTGCATCTGTAATCTATCAAAATATTATTTGTTTGACTCTCTAGTCTAATACAAGGCTATGCTGAAGAAGGTATTGCTTGCTGAGGTGCCCTGTTAAACCAGACCACAAATCTGAGGACTACTTGAGACCTAATCCTATGTGAAACTAAGACCAAAAACATTAATTTCTCATGTCTGTTTGGTGCCCTACAAAAGATGAGTTTGATAGGTGTGTATCTCATGTGGCATCTGATGCTATCAGGCACAGTTGCTGTCAACACAGCAGACACACAGCGTGGACCATGCCTCTGATAACAGGTGAGAGTTAAGGCATGTCTGTGGGGAAGTCTGACCTGTTCACAACTGTATCTGTTCAGTGGCTAAACTTAAGCCCTTGTTTCTAATAATACATACTGAAAACTGAAAGTTTATGAGACTTGAAAGAAAATTCTGAATTGCTTCTTTCTTTAGGAGATGCAGAATAGAGAGGTGGTGGAATTGCAGTATAAGATGGTGGGGGGTTACAAGTTTTTAATCATATTCTGAGGGATTTTGTGTATATTTAACTCAGGATCCAGCTATGACCTGTCTACTAGAAGGCATTTTCATGTTATTAACAGGCTGACATGGTTCACTGGGAAGGTCTCTTTGAGCTATGACTAAACATTCAACACACTAGTTGATTAGCAAGGACTGCTTGCATTCAGAGGAAAGACATTTCTATTTTTGCTTGCCAGAAGGTCTCTGAGCTCTGCCTCATGCAAATACACAGTGACTATGATTTTTCTTTGAAACCAGCAGCTTCCTGCAGTGGAACATCAGTGTGATAGTTGTATGCACTCCTATTGTGGGACGCTGGGAACACAGCCCATGTCATACATCCCCATGGAGGCTACAGGGAAGTCTTGCCCCTTGCCCAGATTAAGAAAAGTTAAAACAATGCCACTGCAAATCTGTCAGTTAGGTTTTATTCTACAATGTATTTCAGGCAATACTGCCCTTCAGTTAATGTAAGGGGAAATCCTGCTTCAGTTTTCAGTTTCTGCTTTGAAGCACCTCTACTTCTGGACTCATAGCCCTGGGCATACTCCTAGCACCTGTTCCCTATCCTGTCACAAGCCAGGTGAGCTGTTCCCTCTTTAAGCAACCTATTTTTCTCTGCTGCGGAAGCATCCTGTCCCAATCTATTTCTCTCATCTTCCCTTCCCACCGGCCAAATGTTACTTTTTAACTGTAAATAAACACACTCTGCTCTGGCCAGAGCACATGCAGCACAGCTGCCCTGGGACGCAGGCATAGCCTTCGCCTTGGTGTGCGGTGAGCAGGACGGTAAAGCCGCACCAAAAGCTGAGAGCAAATCAGGCGATAAGTAGCAAAACTGTATCAGCAGATCTGAGTTCGGGATTTCTTTGTCATTTGCCTTTATTTAGGGATTATTTATGCCTCCTATTAACCTTACTCAACCATGACATGTGTTACGCAGATGGAAAAGCTAAAACAAAAATCAGCCCAGCAGTTTTCCCAGCTCGTGCAGAACAGCAGTAAATGCTGAGAGGAAGCAGCGGCGAGTCCCGGTGTCCGAGGGTGCCCAGGGACAAAGTGAGCAGGTACCAACCCAGGCTGGGAGAATTACAGTCACGGCGCGGAACACATCCGTGCTCCTTGGTGAGACCACTGGTGCGTTCCCCTGAATCTCAAGCCTCTCCAGCACTCGTGGGCTGTGCACACACTAGGTGGTGCTGGAGGGACGGAGAGACCCCGGGCGCGGTGGCGGGAGGGAGGGAGGCAGCATCCCCCGCTCCCCCGCTCCCCTCCCTGGCTGCGGCTCTGAAAGTGTTTCCTCCGGAGTGCCTGCCTGATGATAACAGGATCCCTTTCATATATGTTAGGCAAACACGAGTCCAAGGTGGGTAAACACCACGAGTAGACTCGTCTTTCGGCTCGATGCCGCGACGGCAAAAACCCAGTTGCGCGAAATAACAAGCTGCTGAGCTTTTTTTTCCTGGCCATCACAACAAAGCAGCTTTTGAAACACATGGATTACACGTTTAAAAAAGAAATAATTACGAACCAGTCATCTGAATTGCCCTTCTGCAACAAATGTAAGACTTGGTATCACCCATAAAATCAATGTCCTGCATATGCTAACCTGAATATTTATAGATGCAGGAAAGCATGTCACTTATGTAAGGCTAACAAATCATGCACACACACGAATAGTCCCTTGTAAAATAAATAATAAAAAAGGCTGTGTCAAGATATTAAATAAATTTTCCTTTTCAGCTAAGATACGTATATTTAGTTCTGTAAAAGTCCTCTTTGCAGCCTAAAATGTATACTGCTTTAACAGGAGCTTGTACTCAATCACATTTCTTTTTTCTTTTCTTTTCTTTTTTTAATACTACTTCCACTTCAGCTCTGGAAAAAAAACTCTGAGAAAGTAGAAAACAGAGATAAAGTCATCTTTGTTTCAACTTTTCCTGTCCCTTTTTACTAGAAGGGAAAAAATTGTATCTGATGAATGAGCAATCCTTAGGTGTCAGAGGAGAAGAAGTATGGACTTAGGGACTACTGGCTGCTTTATCATTCTTTCAAAGGCTGGGTGATAAAGTAATATAGAGTTACTGAAATAATGTTTTAAAAAGGAAGATATTTTATATGTTTTCAGTAAAGATCATTATTTTCTTAAACCACTAATTCATGCAGAGACACTAAACTCAAGCCCATTGGAAAAGTGCTTCTTTCCGAAAGCCCAACCCAATTTATCATTCAATGGATGCTCTTCTTACCACTCCAATCAGGAGTAAAACCCAGACTCTGAGAAGCAAGCGCTGTGCTCTTTTTCCCACAGTGGCAGTCACAGTGTTAGGACCTCAGTGTCAGATTGCTAGTGCAGGAGGCATTAGGGAGAGGAAAGAATACACAGAACAATTGCAATGAAAAAGGAGCAAGCTGGAGACAGAGGAGGTACCTGGACATGCAGTGGAGGTTATATGGCATCTCTCTGCATGGAAGTCTTGGGACAGAATTTATTTAAGGGGGCAAGAAAAGTGCACAACGTCTGCATAGCACATGGCAGAGAAGGGAGGTGAGAAGAGTGTAGAAGGGAGCATGCTGAGCTGTGTCTGGACTCTAAGCATTTCATCCAAACTGCTATATTGTTAAGACTCTTGAGCAAAAAAGCAAATTTTCATTCCAATTAAAGATTCAATGGTTTTAGAACAATCACCAGAAGAAAGAGAGAAAAAAAGGCAAATCCTCAGAGGACTTGGTAATGAATAACAAAAACAGTTCTTGTGCATTGTCCAAAATGAATGGTATTCAGTATAACTGCAGAGAGAGGATTTAATGCTACAATCCACTGGGGTGTTCTCTGTGAGTAGATGTGTGACAGCCCACGATTGACAGCAATACTTAGCCCAGGTTGATGTCTTCTGGCCAATGTATAACAGACCATTCTTAGTTTGCCTTATTGTAGTTGCTGGGCTGGCAAACATTAGAACGGGCAGAGCCAACTGCTTAAAACTCTTAGAGTGTGTTCACTCACACAACATGAATCATATTGGTCATCTGCAGGATGCTTCTCAGTGGACATTTGTAGCAGTGCATCAGGCAAGCCTGCAGAGTCACTGCAACTATGCAGGGGAGATAAACCCTGAGAGCGAAGAGGATCAGGCTCGAAGCTCAAAGGTGAAGCACAGGAGGAAGAGAAGAAGATATGTACACTTTGTAACTTCATTGTAGTCATAGATGGGGTAAATTTGCCCAACATTCATATGTAAGCTAAGCACAGGATGGAAAAAGTGGTTCAAAACAGTGTGCAAAACTTACTGTGTTTACTAACTGCATATTAAACTCTTCTCAGAGCAGAGCTACAAGACACAAAGACCGTACTTAAACTCCCAGCTCCTTTTTGGCCCACAGTCCTATGTCTCATTTCTGTGGGTATCACCTTACCTTTTGCTGTGCTATAAGGCAAGAACATGACCGGGGCACTAACCATGTTCTGGGTTTCTGGTTGAGAAGATGCCATTCAACAGGGCAGCAGAAGGGAAACCCTGAGAAAATTCTAAAGGCTGAACAGAGCATCTCTGCACTTTCCACCACTTTACTACCAGGAGCAAAGAGGCCCCAGTGTGCTAGCTCTTGTCACCTCGCAGCTGGGAGCCAGTTCTGGCCAGCCCATGCCAGCAATGGGCTACTGCCTTCCCATGCCAGCCCTGCTGAAAGTGCTCTCACACTCATAGAGTTCAAGAGCTCAGATTAGTTATCTTTCCTCTAGTAGAAAGGGATCTGGATTAAGACTCTGGAGGCTTAAATTCATTTGTCAGTTTAAGTACAGACTTTATGTGCAACCTTGAGCAAGGTCTTTAATCTGCCTGAGTGTCGATATCTTTTGGAAAGGGGCAGTAATTCTTCCCTAATTCTGGAGGGTTTGGAGAATAAAATTGGTAAATAATAGAGCAGCACTCTACTACTGACAGGAAGGCTGGCACAGCTCTCCTGGCTGTACTGAGTTCCCTTGCTAACTACCCAGCATATGTGTTGCAGATCTGGGGCACTTGCAGCTAGTATTTTCATGAAACAGAATATAAAATCAGAAGGAAGCAGCAGTTACAGGGAAATTGTATGTCCCCTGACTAACACACCTTTAAGCACCCTTCAATGTTTTGAAGCATTCACTGGGGAATCATGCTGCCAAATTCTATCTAATGCCTAAACTCAGTTAGATAGCTTAGGTGCTGCCAGCACTTGGGTACAGTCATTCTCTCCACAGGCACATGTGGAAACTGTGATAAGGATGTAGAAAATACCAATACCAGAGCAAGGCTGCTTTAGTGGCACTTCCCAGAAACAAAGTAAAAACTGAAGAAGACAGTGGGTCCCTCTTTTACTGGGTTTAGGATGCCCGTTCCTTTTCTTTAACCTTTGCCTGCCCCCTTTTTAATATTTCCCTTTCACACATTTTTTGCATGCAGGTCTGCAGTTTTCCTTCCTACTGAGTTAGAAACCCACTGCTTCTTTATTCCTCCACTCGGTACTTCCCTGCCTCGGCTTGGAGCACGTAGGCTTCATCCCCTTGATGATCAGCTGAGGAGCAGATGGGGGATCAGAGGAGCAGAATGCTGCTTTATGAGGTACACCCACAGCAGCACTCATGAAAACAACCAAGGAGTGACCAAAAGCCAGGATTTCAAATGCTGCAATATTCAAATCTGGAATACAGGGGAAGGTCAAAGTCATAGGTCCCAGGGATCATGTAATTTTGGATTACTCTCAGCTTTCATTTAAAGCAAAGTTTCTAGTGTTCATATTCACAGACAAAAGCTTGGAAATGGGGATGACTAAGGCCTTGAACATCAAAGGGCAAATAGAAGAGTCCAGAACTGATTTATTTTTCTAAATTACATGATTTTGCCATCAACCTCACATTATGTTGGAGAGTAGCTCAGGATTTTTGAGCACGAGAGTTTGGCAGGACTACAGATGCCTCAAAATCATGAATTGAGGCCACAGTCAGCTTTTGAGAAGGCGTCTCCCTTGCAGCTAAGACAATACCAGGGTTTTGCAGAACGGTTTGGTCCTCCCCATGCAACCTCTTACTGGTGAGCATTGCTATCACCGGCCATCACAGGCGTGGATATTTTCTTTTTTTTATCCTGATTAAAGAGGAAAGATATATTTTGAGTGTAAAGTGGCTCCTGCACCACTACTCAAGACTGCAGGCTCATGCAGATGCCCAGAGGAGTTCTCCCAGGCTTGCCTTCAGAGCCATTACAGCTTCTTAAAGGGACAGGAGTGCTGCATAGTTGCAGCCATATGTTGAATATAGGGAAGGCATATGGAGCTAATTATGTAAATAAACAACTTGGTCCATGATGATTCTAAATAATTCAAAACATAAAGAGGCAAAACACTAATGTTCTAACTAATGAAAATAGAATCTTAGGGTGATTAATTTACAATAAAGAGAAGCTGCATATGTCAAAAATGGTGCGTCATCGTATGATTTAATATAATCAGGCGCAGCTGCATTGCTCTTGATGTTTGTGAACAATGATCTTGTTCACCTCCTCCTGCATCTGTACCACAGTATTAAAAGAGAAGAAAACTGCACAGCAGAGCCAGCAAACACTTGTGAGAAAAACATTTTTAAAGCATCTAGATAAATATTTACCAACTTTTGGGATGTTTGAACGCTTGAGGTTGTGTCAGGAAAGAAGCATATGCTGATATCCTCAAAAACAACACAAGTGGTCAACAGTCTCTGTACAAAAGGGACTAGCTCAATACAATAGGCCACTGTTGCTGTGACTCTCAGCATTGTTTACCTCTCACAGGGCTTCCAAGTACAAACCACTTCAAACAAACTACACTAAGACTTTAAACTGAATCCACCCAACAGGTTAATAAAACAAATATTGATTGGGTTTGAGAGTCATTACAGTAAACAAACCCTTTTGGATTAAAAAAGTTCCTTTGTTCAAGCAATATTGTCCAGAGCCTTTGAGCAACATATTACAATCTGAGTTTAAATCCTCAGGTAATATTTCACAGTGTTTGCCCTTAAATCTGCTTTTAGTTGTAGCATATGCATAAATACAGATACATGAAAAGATATGGGCAAGGATTTCATGCACGCAAAGGAAAGAAATCATGCCAAACACAAAAATATGCTGGAAATTCTAACAATTAAGAACAAAAGTAAATTTTTTTTCAAGTGCATATAATGATTTAAACACCTAAACCTCATCCCAAAAACTGCAATTTGTAGACACTTCTACCTTCGATCCTCTAGAAACCCAACCTCTGCAATGCAGATGAAAATCACATAAGCATGCCAATGCCCTTTCACAAGGTCTCCTACAAATGATCCAATGAACTAGGAAAGCATCTTGACACGGTCCAGCACAGAAACATAACCCAGATGCTTGAGAGCAAGGGTAGAAACAGCAAGGATGCAGTAACACAGGAAAGATTTAAAGAGAATTATTGCCTCAGGTGCAGGCTGATCTGGACTCAGACTTTGTTGTCTGATTACTTGACAGGGACTAAAGACATCTAAATGACTTTATGTCCTCACCTCACTTCTAAAAGCATCTTAGGTTCCAAGAAAGAAATTATCTAGAATGAAAGGAGTGACCAGGAGCTCCAGCTCTACCACTTTGTGCAAGTGCTTCAAGATGTGGATTGAGAATGTCAAGCCTGTTGTACAGATTTATACAAGTATCTTCCAAAAGTAATAGATTCTCCATGTGGTTTGGAAACTTTCGTCCACAGTCAAACCAGATTTATTCCCACAAATAACAGCACAGGCTACAAATTGAAAGATATCTAGCCATGTACATTTTATTTTTCTCCATTCTCTAAACACAAAACACACATTAGAAAAATAAGCACACAAAGAGTGACCACTAGGTCAATGACATATTTTACCAACAATATTCTAGCCTAGTAATGCCAAATTAGGGAATGGTTCATACTTGTCACAGAAGTGTGAAAATCCAGGGAATAGTAAAGAGGTTAACAAAATTATTCAATACTCTTCTACAAATGGATTAAGCTCAGTAGTGTTGACAACTCCTGCAAACCCAATTCAGTCAGTGGACTAGGCTCACAATTCCTTTGGGTTAATAAGGTACCGCAGAAAGAAGCTGCAAAAAGGCAGGTAAATATCAGGAAAGGATGATTCTCCAGACATTTGAGCAAACCATGGCACAGTAGCTTTAAGCGGCATTCACCGCTTCTCATTAACTCCACACACACATCACTTAAATAATCATTTATTCTCTGTTCCTGCCCATGTAAAGCAAGTTATACTAAGTGCATCAACCCAGAGCAGACAGCGGGCCACTGCATGACTTCAGTGTGAGTACAAACCTTTTTGCACCCTAAATTTCTTCTATGACATTCAAACAGGCCCTGTCTGTCTTTTTCTTGCTAATTCACATCATTTAGGTAATTCTTGATAGAAAATTCTCAACAGAGCCCAGTGAGAGGTGGAGACTGGTGTGGTACTACAGTGAGTCCCTCTAACATGAGGCACAGTTTCTAAGTGACAGCGCAAGGCACTAAGAAATTACACCATCACTGAATGAAAGTGCAACGTATACCCAGTGCTCAGCATCTGCCTTAGCTCACGGGCACAGCATTCTGCAAATCTTGTAAAATCAGGTGGTTGATCTGATAAGATACTCTGCATCACTGGGGCTCTCCCTATCTGAAGAGAGAATCAAATCCCATGAGCTTTGCTCAGAGTATCTCACTCGCAGCTAGACTTCTTTGCTGGAAGAGCTATGCAATCTTAGCTTACATCTTATCACCAGCAGTGCAACAGTTAGACTTCAGGGTTTGTTGTCTCGCAGGCACCTACTTTATTCTCATTGCTATGGAGCAGCATTAGACACACAGCCTCGAAGTGAAAGAACAACAGGGAGGGAATGAGTGATAAGGAGCAGAAAGAGCTTGCAGAGTTAGCACCTGCAAAGCAGACTTGGGCTGAAGCTCTCTTCATTGATGTGGGGCATTTCTTGCATCTGGAGTATCATGATTAAGAGAATAAAATACATGTTCTGCCACACTGAGTGCCAGAAGTAACTGTCATGTTCACTCACACTGCACTACTGGGGGATAATATAGGCTATTAATTAGGCTTGGGTAGAACAATATATATTTTAAGAAATCAAAGGACCAATGAAATACAGAGAGCAAATTTCTAAAATTTCTAAAATAGAGAATACTATTACGTATCCTTGATCAGTGAGAGGTTCAACTAAGTGCTCCATCTTCTTACACTCAATAGAGGAGCTTTTTTTACAAGTGTCTATGTCCAAACACTAATACATACACCAAGGCCTTTGCAGAGTTTTGCACTCGTACTCCCTTAAGTTATGGGTTTTCTGTTAACCTTCTCTGTCCTTCATCATGGTGCTGAATAAACTACTTTCAACTTCTGAGTCATTCACTGCATTCCTTATGACCAGTAATAGCTGAAACACTCTTAGGTGAGGAGAAGGACCATCCTTGCCTTGCCCTGCACAGTTCCCATGTACCCTTCACAAATACATGATCTGCTGAAGGTGAATCCTCAGAAATGCAGCGACCTCCTCTGCTCTTGCTCCACCATGAGTCCTTCATGCTGTCTCTGATTGTCTGTAGCTGAAACTGGGTGCAGCTGTATCACAATTCATGTCCAAACTTTTAGAAAAAACCACAGTATTTTGAAAACAGAAATACATTTGCATAACCAGAAAGTACTAAGGAATCAGTTCTGTCTGCTGCTGTGCATATGTTTGTCCTTCCAGTTTCCAGGCACTGGTTCCAGTGGGAATTGTTAAGGGTCAATCTAAAGTAGGGACTCTCTAATAGAATTGGTCTCAATTTTTCCCAAAACATATCAAACTAGCAAAAAACCATGCTGAACAAACACAAATCTAGACCCATGTGTAGCCATGAGAAACTGATAGCCAGAGGAACTGAAAAGCTTCAGAATAAAATATGAGGTTGCATGTCAATAAAAGAAAACAATGTATTGCAGATGAATTTAGGATTTTTCTTTTCCTTAAACAAAGGAAAAAACTAAATCTTTATTTTGATCAGGTATGGAAATAAAGGGATTAAAAGAATCAGACGAGTGATTTGTAATTGGTCTCCGGACTCTACCCTCTTCCTTTGAGTAAAGTGCATGCAAGTGAATAAAACTGCATGGATGGACTTTATTAGCTTCAGCTTTCCTTCCTCACTCTGGGATTAGAGGAATACTTTAACCTTGACACATTCATCTTATACTCACAAAGCTTCACTTTTAACAGTCCCTTCTTCTTTCCTCTTCACTTGTCTGGTTCTGGCACATAATTTTCTAAATTAGAAGAGGCTACTGTTCTGTCTTAAAAAGCAAGGGAACGTTCACTATCTTTGTTAGCAAGAACATGGAGAAATTCAAGGTGGTTTGTACATCTAGATATCTATTGCAGATGGCAGAAATATGGCAAAAGCAGAGCTTTGTATAAATAAGGCTCTTGAAAGGATGCATTATTCTGTCCTTTAAATACGTTAAAGGAAAAATAGAAGCAGCATGATTTTATTTATCAGATAGTAATGTAAGCCCAAGTATACAAATACACATTACTTATATACTAGTAAGAAACTGTATTTCTTCAAAGCTTTCTTTATGCTAGAGAAGTTTCAAAAGCACTCAGCACTGCTCCAGCTCTGTGCCAAGCAGCATCTACAAATACTGCTCCTGCTGCTGTTCGCAAAGGCAAAACCGGGCCACCACGGAGTATCCTCAAGAAGCCCACAGTGAGGGGGAAAACTGTCATGCACAGCTACTGGCACACCTATCACCCACAGACAGGAGAAAAAGTGCCCGTGGAAATGAACACTTATTCAGAGGGCTGGGGAATATAAGAATGCAAGGAAGTTTTTTATATGTGTGTGGAAGAGGGTGTTATTAAGCAAAACACTTGAAAGTTAATTGCAGAATAAAAGAATATACCTCAAGGGTACATGCTTTCTCAGTACACTGATTTATTATAATTACAGAGTTTACCCTTACCTTTTTTCTTTATCCAGCCACATAGTTGAGTTGCTTTAGATTAAAGTATATGTCTTATTAATTATGGCATTTAGTTCTCAAATCATAATTGGTGTCTGGTGCTAAGCTCCTATAACTCTTCTTGTCACTGTTTCAAGGGGGCCTGTTTAATTTGCCTGAGGTAAACTAAAATGGAAAGTACCGTCTTATTTGAGTAATATGAGACATTTCTTGTGGCTTTAATGACCAAATATTGTACTGTTTACAGAGGGGCACAATTAGGTGGGGGTGTCTGTGTGACAATGGGCAGTACTACCTGCCAAGACCTAATCAAAGTGGGTGCTTCCATAAAAATTTTAAGGAGTTTTATTACATCCTTTAAGCAGATGAAAGTAATCCAGCTTAGAATAAACAAACACCATTAGACATTAGATAAAAATCATTACAGTGAGCTACTGGGAACTTCCCTGACATGTCTTCCTTTAAAAAAATCTCACAGGAGTGTGGGAGACCGAAACTCTTACCCTGCCTAATCACAATTTTCTCCTACCACTTGGGAAATGCATCAGGGACAAAAGCTGAAGAAAGGACTTTGTGGATATTTGGGAGGAGAGAACCTGATGACTTTCAGGTGCAAACCAGAAATGGCTGTCGCATCCTGTTATAAATCCACACTTCCTAAAACTAACGCACGCTAGTTTCCCCAAGGCTTTTCTTCAGGCACTTTAGGTATTGTCTGGTAACTCTTTGTTCAGGTCAAGATAAATGGGTATATTAAAATTAGACTCCAGAGCTGTATTTCAGCATCAGCCAGACTTGCAAAGCACTTAAGTCAAGAAATTTCTAAATTTGTTCCCCCAGTGGCAATTTACCTCAATAAGCATTTTCTCCCACAATTTCCCATTAAATTAAACAATTAGCCTGTTTTGTAGCTTTGAGGGCCTACTCTCTCCGCATAAATAAAGTGTGTGCATTTTTTTGCTTCTATTTCCTCTGTCAGCATCATCCCCCACACTTTTTCTATGAACCAGCTTATCAGTATGGAAAGATGATTAGATAGTCTAGATAGTCAGTAAGTAAAGTCACTCCTGTGGGTTTTCCTAAGGAACACAACCCATAAGTGGTTGTTCAACATCACCTGTACTTTCACAGTAGCTTTTTCTTCTGTTTAATGGATTTCCTCTCACTATTTGAAGATAACTAGATTGGTGGCCATAGGTTTGCTGGATTGGTCTTCTATACTAGGCAGGAACCAAACCCCTTCACCTCACATGTACATGCAGAGGTTTTCCTGCTTTTGCTCCATCCCAGTTTTGTGGCTGAAAGAAGATGATGGAAGTCCAAGGTAGATTCCTATTTCATTCATGGAAATGCTGATCCTGGCAGTTTCCTCCTTTCTTTTGGGCTCCCCTCTGGAAGGTGAGAGGTTAAAATCTTTCTCTCTCTGTTCTGGCTCTTGATGGTAAATATCAATGTGAAAAATTATCTCTAAATGTTTCTAGTCAGAAATAGGTTTCCAACAGGCATTTCAAGCAGGCTCACACTTGAATTACTCTAGTTTCAAAGAAGCAATAATCAATTCCTTGGTGCACAGTCTTTCCACATTCCCTTCAGGTAAGATATGCATAAGAGCACCTCAATTCTATGTAGCATTAATCCCTTTCTATCTGAGGTTCTCTTTTGCTGATTTATACCAAAGGAAAAAAAAAATTCATATTATATTCTGTTCCTTCTGCTCTTTCTTCATCCAGCAACAGCCAGGGGAATGCAGGACAGCCATTCATTCACTGCTGTAACTTATAGTGCTGTCAATGAAAAAGTTATGTCTGCTTGCTGCTTCAAGTCTCTGCAATCTTTTCCATAACTAAGCCATCAAATTTCTGATCATCAGGACTGGATCCTGCTAAGGGATAGGAATAAGCAGCAAGACTTCTGGAGCCACTGAGAGGTGAAAGGAGTCTTCAATCAGTAAGCACTTGCAATAAAAGCTCTGCCACTGCAGGATACAAATGCCCTCCTACAATCTGAGACAACAACTCTGGGATAGACTGAGGAATTCAAGATGTATCATGAGATTCTTATGCATGACTTTTACATCATCTTGAAGCCAACAAGATAGACAGACCAAATCAGAAACAGACTATTCCCTTTGTAGTTCTATGGGACTCAGACATTTGTCATCATAATATTTCTCATAGTTCTTGCTTTGCCTCACAGGGAGAAAAACAGCAAAACTGCAGTCTTGCTGAAGGCACAATTGTTGCCTGCTATATCATTACTAATTGTCCACAATTTCAATTTCAGTTTCACAAGCAAAATCAGGAAGGCTGACGAGGCCGTTGTTACCTGTGTAGCCTATCGTACTACATCATATATCTGAACAATGAAACTTCAGCAGCTTGGCGAGAAATTGTCTCCTCTAGAGATGGCAAGATGAAATGGAAGGAGATTTTTGAATCTCCTTCCTTAGTGCAACTTAGTCTAGTGGAAGCTGTCCCTACCGAAGCATGGGGGTTAGAACTAAATGATTATTAGGGTCCCTTTCACCCTAAACCATTCTATGATTCTATGATTTATTTGACAGTCACCCAGGAAAAGGTCTTTTGCACCAAAGGAATGCAAATGTGTATAAAGGAGATTTATCTTTTGGAAACCCCTATGAGCACATTTTATCATCACAGTTGTCATTGAGAATTCACTGGAACTTTGGGGAACTCAGCCACATCAGTATCACCAGCCAAGAGCAAACACCCAATTCTCTGCTGAGGCTGGGGAAAACATCTGTGATAGCCTTTATTTAGCAAGACACTCATTCCAAGACAGTGAGAATCATTTCTGGAAAGAACCATGGGAAACACAAAAGCCTGCTGATCCAAGGGTAGCAATTATTCTTATTTTTTTCAGCAAGAAAATGAGGATTCATGACCATGTTGGTGACAGGTGTTGGTTAAAAAAGCTGAAAAAAGGAAGTCAGATCCAGCTGAGGAGTGACAATTGCCAATAGAGACACCCTAAATCCTTCATTTTTGCATCAGCCTGCACAGTAAGGTCAATACCACCCTGTTCTATCTCTGAGACTACAGGGGTCATACTAGTGATACCTCTGGAAGTTACAAGGTTAGTTTTTACTATGGGTCTATTCAAAGAGTAATTCCTGTATCAAGAACCTCCTTGCATTTAAGAGCCACTTAGAAAAAACTTTATTTCACTCCGGCACTTTCTGGAAATAGGGACTAGCACTGTTCTGCTACAGTATCATCCCTGTGCTGGTCTGTACAGAACATCTTTTCCCCTTCACCCAAAGTCTGACAAAGAGCTTGAGCATTTCACTGGAAAAGAAGCCCCAAAGAAAGACCCACAAAGAAACATGCTACAACAATTGTACCAAGCTATAAGGCAATTGGTGTCATGCAGCATGTGGTAGTCGTAAGTGCACTAACACCAACCTTAACACATATATCAGCATCTGCTGTAGATTTGCCATAGAGTGTTATTGCTGAGGAAAAACCTGTCATGAAATTAGACCCACTCAAGCATACAAATAGCTGATCATTGGCAAGGACACCATGAAACATCAAGTGATGCTATTTAGCGAGACCCCTTTCTGTGGTCCCTTTACCTTTTATCTGTTCAGGAACCGCAGTGGTATTAGTGCTAGAGGGTATATATATCCTTGCTTGTTCCCTTTAATATCTGTTTATAGACATCTTATCTGTGAGTCTGTCTAATCACTTTTTTAACCTGCTGACACTGTGCCTCCCAAACATCCTGGGTAAGAAAGTCCAAAAGTTCATTACCTACTTTATCAAGGATTATTTTATGTCTTTTAAATGATCTCCTATTAGTTACACAAAGTGCTCCCTAGTTTTAGTATTACAGGACATGCTGAGTAAAATTTCATCATTTAGTTTATACATCACCTTCATGGGATACAGACCTCAATCATATCCCCCTTCAGCCTTTTTTTTCCAATCTGATTAGTCTCTGCATTGTAAGATAATCGCTCTATTGCCTTAATCATTTTAGCTATCTTCCTCTGGGTATTTTCTATCTCCTCTATATGATTCTTCAGATACAGGGAATAAAGCTGTCTCCAACACTTAAGATGTGGACATGCCAGTTTTACACAGAAGCAAAATGGCAGTCTCATTCACAATATCATCCTGCTGATGCCCATGACTTTGTTGGCTTTTTATCTGCTTCAGCACATTAAGCCAAGAATTTCAGGGAATCACTGGTAATGACTTTAAGATTTCTTTTATGAAAGTGGTAACATACAGTTCAGAGTCCAGTACAGCGCAGCCTGGTTAAGATCACTTTTTCCTAAACTAATTACCTCTCATTTACCTACAGTGAAGTGTATCCACCACCTTTTTGTTTGTTCAGTTTTATGAGGTTCTTTGAATGTTCACCATTGGCATAGCATTTGATTTCCTCAAACTGCTCATCCAAACATTATAGATTTCACTCTTCACTCCTTATTCTGTCACTGATGATGTTTCAGAATCAAAATGGTTCCAGTAGCAATCCTGAAAGGATGCTACTGCTGACTTTCCTCCCTCATGAAAAAGTGGCCACTAAGTAACCCTTAGTTTCCTCACCCCTAATCAGCTTTCAGTTTGAAAATGAACCTTTCCTCTAACCCCACAGCAATTTTATTTTAAAATATTCTGGTGTGGAACATCATCAAGGATCTTCTGAAAATCCTAGCATAACGTGTCTGCTGGATCCCTTTTATCCACAGACTTATTGACACACCTCAGAATGCTATGAGACTTCCCCTTACAGTGGCCACACTGATTCTATTTCAGTGGATCCTATTTGTCCATGTACTCTTATCAATGTGACTGTATTTCTTAAGGCTGACTCTACCAGCTTAGTGGGAAGTCGGGCATCTCCAATCTGGAATTTCTGCTGCATCAATAATTTTGCAATGAATTCTGAAAATTTGCTTTCCAGATATTCTTCAGCAATGTTTCTGCCTGAGGTTGTACATGCATGTGTCTGTCTGTCACGTGTTTCTGAACAACTCTGGAGATTGTTAAGAAACCGAGTATCTAAGTTATAAAGAGAAAATGCAATACTGATGGGTCTACTGCCATCCTTCTCAGACTGTTGCAGCATTGCAGCTGACATCAGTCTCTCAGATACTGATAGGAACAATCCATTAAGCCTCTGTGCCAAAACACAGACAGGCATTCCTTGGATAGCTCAGCTTCTAGCATAGCTTTCTACCACAGAAATGGAATGAACTGCTGAACTTCACGACCTTTTCTCCATAGGGTTTTCATGGCAATAGACTTGCCAGGACATAGAGGTGTCCAAAATTATTGGACAAGTCATATTCAATTCTGTGGTAATTCACAGAAACAGACATCACTTCTGGTTATTTGTGAGAAGCTATATTACTGCCTTAATGTACTTCTGTCTAGGAATGAAGCCCCTAATGCTTCATTCAAGGGATTTAATAGCAATAGATAAAAGTGTGCATGACTTACAGAGAAGCATTTTCTACTGTTGCAGGAATCAAAATTTTAATGTACACAGTTGTCCATGTGAGGTTTATGTAAACCACAGGTCACTCCTCTGATTCTCTTAAAACTCTTAGTTAAATCCATATGACCCCAGAAGTGAAATACTTTGCTGAACCTTATCATTTTTGCAAGTCAGTAAGAAATCCTAACACAAATGTTTCAAGCAACCTGCTGCTGCAGATGTGGTCCCAGACTGTGCTGCTTCACCATCAGTGCAAGCTTTGCTGCTGGACTATTTCTTTCGTTTGTCTGTTCATGCTGACCATGTAGCAAGACTGACTGTCAAAGAGTCAATGGTGCCCTGTGTTTCCCACTGACATTAGAGAACAGCCAGCCAAGAAATTGTCCAAGACCTTCAATCCATTTTTAACATGACAAAAAAAGCTGCCTGCTCATAATGCATGGGGACACGATCCCGTTATTCTCAAGCGAACTAGCTGACACTTTTGCTATCTTAATATACCATGTCCAAGAAAACATATCCACGAAAGCACTGGCCTGACATTGTATCTGATCTCCCAGAAGTGAGACCAGCTAAAAAAGTCCTAAAGCAGTTAACCACTTGTCAAGATCCTGGACATAAACAAAATCACCAATACTGTTTCTTTCAAAAATGCCAAAGAAATCCTGATCCAAATCCCATACTGACTACACTAATCAGTTTCTTGGAAATCACTTTCAAACTTTATCTGGAGAAGGCCTGAGGTGATTTTATTCTCCTCACAAACAGCTAGTGCAACTGTCTCTGCTCTTTATCAACTATGAAACTTAACAGACTCTTGGATACTGTCACATCTGACCCCAGGATCTCCTTTTAACTCTGGTGATTTTAAGAACTTCACCAAAAGCACACTAATTTGAGCTGTCACTATCATGCTGTGCTGTCTCTAGGCACATGGTCTGGTTGAATGTAAGGTGCAACCAGCCAAAGATTTAATCCTTTCAAGCTGTTATTCAGGGAGACTGGCTGATGAGGCTTGCAGGGTTCCTCATTGTTCTGCATGTCACTCCTCATCTGACCACAGCACACAGCCCCCTGAAGCTGTCCCATTGGACAAGTTATCAAACCATGCCTCACTCGTCGCAACCCCAATCTATCTGAAGGATTGCAATACAAGTAGGAACAGGTTTTGGTTTCATCTCTGACATCATCTACCTGGCATCTGTTTGCAGTGCATGTGAGAGCATATTTGCTCAAAGCTACAGAGCTGTGCCAAAGGCAGTCCCTTCTGTTATCAAGGCCACTGGACTTGACTCGTTTGAAGTGCAGATTGCCAAAGGAGAAGTTGGAACTGCTGTGTCAACTGCTTGAAAAGACACCTGTCTTTCAGCACTTCAGGGGCCTCTCTCCAGAGCCTGGGACCACTGTTGCATTCACAACCTGATAGTCCAATTTCAGCAAAACCTTTACTCAAGTGCGTAATACTTCTTTCTTGCTGAGGGTTCATAATGAGTCACAGACCTCACTACTCCTAAGATGAAAGAGTGCAAGAGACAGAGAAGCTAAATTTGTTTCCTTCAGATGCTTATATTACCTAAAACATGCACACAGGGCTTCAATATTTCATACAGTCTGAAATACCTACTAGAGGTTGTTGTGTTATATGTGGGGGATGCTGTTCCTTGTTTGTGTAAGCACGACTCCTGCCATGACCTGTTTCTCTACTTCTCCCTTCAAGCAGAACCCAGAAAGATGGGGTTGGGGGAGGAGGGGGCAGGGAGGACAGGGAGAATTGTTTGTGGTGGTGTTTTGCTTCTATTGCTGAGAAGTTAAATTCACACACCCCAGACTGCTCCTAGTCTGTGTTCTACTCCACAAGCACAACAGTGTACAAGCCGGAATCCACTGGCTCAAATATATGCAGAAAGCTGTTTTAGGGACAGCTTCTCTTTGCTTTACCCATGAATGACTTCTTAGTGGGATTATTCCACATGAATAAGGAAGGGTTATCTGGTCTGTAAGACCTGCTTTCTTTTGAGTCTTGCAAGGGAAACAGTGGAAACTCTATTGTTGAGTCACATAAAACTGGAACAGACAAGTTGCTATGGACAAGGCTGTGTCATTTAGTCCTAACCCTCTGGTGGGAGTCATGTAGAAGGCCCTCTTGTTATGGGCATTTTCCCTTCCAAGGCCTCCCAGTTACTAATCTTGGTAAAAGACTGTCTCTGTCTCCCTGTGCAGCTGGCCAAACTGGGAGAAGCCTGCTAGTGGCTTCTCATTCCCCTTGGAGCACTGAGCTCACCGTGAGAAGCAGGCAGGGAATAGCCTCCCGGTCGAAAGAAACAAGCAGCATTACAAGGGGAAGAAGTTTTTGTTCATCCCTTCCAGATAGCCATGTCTAGGAGAGGGAGAATGAACTCCAAGAAGAGCATGGAAAAAAGCCCTAGGCTTCTGCAGAAGGGACAGAGGCGAGGTGACGTACAGGGCCATTGTTTTCCTAACTCTAATTGAAACAACATCGGCTTTAGTCGGCTGTCTAGCACTCTAGTGCTTCAGTTCTGCCTCCTTGCTCCTATCACAGGCCTCTGTGGCTGCAAAGAACAGCTTATCAGGCAGTACCTATTGTCCTTCTGAATGTGTCACTATATCCTTCTGTTAACCACCTCAGTTTCAAGGGTCAGTCATACAGTCACCATATATAAAGCAGATTCCACTTTTCTGAAGACTAATTGCAGGCAGCATGTCCCCTGAATGCTGACGCCAGTATCATTTTTAGGCACATGCAGAATTGTGCACTATACTTATCCATACACTGATGCTTTTCCCTGGGCTTACGGTAATTTGTACTATGATAGTTACAACACCAAGGAACAGGACTATTGTCCTTAGTAGCTTGATGGACCTGACAGCCAGCCTGCTGGGAACTGTTCAAAGCAGCAGCTACAGCAAGGAGTTAAAAATCATTAAGCTCATTCTAAAAGCCGAGCTGAAGGGCTGGTGCACTGTTTGGGTTTGAATTAGTCACTTGACCTCTGTTTGTTTTGTTTGTCCCAGTGGGAGCATTGGGCCTAAAAACAGACCCTTGACACAAACCTATAGCAGATTAAAGGGGGGAAAACAGAGCACATTAAAAGTGAGAACAAAATCCAGTTCACAGTATTTTCATCAGGATAGTCACTGTAGGCTTCAGAGCGTAAAAAGTGTCTCTCTGACTTAGGATGCAGTTTCTCAAGAAACAGTGGTTACTGCAGATACCCGACCAGCACACACAAAGCACTGACATGCAGAGGTACTAAATATTTCACCCTAGCCTCCTGCCTTATGCTGCATTCAAATCTGAATCCCAGCCATATTAATGAAGGTCCAGATGCACCATGGTCCAGAAATTTAGGACAAAATGTGTAGCTCTGCTGGATACACTCACTTTTTTTTTGATCCTGGAAATCTTGTCAAGGTAGAATTTGAGAACTTTGAGACAGGTATTGTTGCCACCTATCATCTGTTTCTAGACCAAAACATGCCTACTGTGAATAAGCTGGATCCATAGCTTGCTTAACAAATTCAGCTAAATCTAAATGACTCTGTGCATACATACTTTGGTGGTGATATATATGAGCCATAGCCAGAGACTCTTCTCTCGTGAGATCTCAAGGATCAATAGCTCAGGCTCAGTAGTCATAACCGGGGCAAAATATGACCTAGAGAGCCAAAATTGGTCTCACTCTACTGTGCACAGTCCTGCTGGCAGTTAGCTCACATGAAGTCAGCTGGAGTATCTCTGTACCCAAGACACACATATATCCCCAAGGACAAAAGAGCACTTGCAAAAGTTACTTCAAAGTTGTAGAAATTTTCTCTTCTCTGGCTGCTGACCTTTGGATAACTAAAATAAGATCCTAAATCCTTTCTTCTTCCTCTGAAGCAAGGTTTTAAGAGATGCATTTTGAATTCTAGAAAGCTTTATTGGTTGATAAACATGAACAGCATAAGAACATAAGTAATACACAAATGTACTGAAGGGCAGCTGGAAAAACTCCATTTAGAAGCAAGAACCAATGATATAATGGAGGATTAATTGTGCAATATAGTTTATATTCACTTTTCACCTTTTCGAGGAGGTGAGTTTACCCTTGATTGTTTGTCATGGTTTGAGATAGTGGTCCAAACCACGACATTGTTTTACTTTGGTTTACTGCCATCTTCCCAGTTGCCAGCACGTGCCCCCACTTACCCCTCTGCATATAGTATTGCTGTAGTACCCGGGCAGAGATTAAAGATCCAGAAGCCTTTTTTGCAAGGACATGCACAACCTCTTTTGGAGGTTTACTTTTGTTCAAACTCTGCAACTGTTATTAGGACATGCCATCACACTTAATTCTAAATAAACTTAGTTCTGACTGACCTCAGGATCTCTTTGAAGTCAGTAACACATGATCACTGCTTAAAACTGAACACTTGCTGATGCTCAAGAAGTAAAATCTGTTTCTGTACAGTGGATCAGTACATGGACCAAATGTCATTCAGAGTCCTACTGAAGCCTGACCAGAAAGCTGACATGAAATTCAGCCAAAGTTGACCCCCTGTAGAGGGTACAGTGCATCACCAACACTACCCATAACAAAGACAGATAAAACCAAACTGGCAGGCAGACATCAGGTAAGGCTGAGAGTGCATTTTTCTATATGTTTCTTTTGCACCAACATACAATGCCCTGGTCCTGGCAAGCATCACATGATGCTATGGCACTATAATACATATTACCAACAACATCAAATTCCTTTGTTTAAGAAAAAAGAAGTATGGAAATCTTACTCACACACACACAATAAAATTTTAAAGTTATAGCATAATAAAATTATAGCAAGTTCTAACTGTTGAAAACCACCTTTTATATTTAATACAAAATAATTTTCTTATTACGTATGATGAAATTCAGGTAATCTGAGAAACTCAGAAAGGGATTCTTGAATTTCTCTCCCTCAGGCTACTCATAAACAAAATGATGTACAACTTTGGAAACTTTATTTCAAAATCATTATACACTTTCATTTTTAAGAGCTGTTCAGAGGCAAATTACAGTTGAAGACTTAAAAGCCTTCCTTTTTTTTTTTCTTGGCAAACTTTGTTTCAGAAACTCTTTTTCTTCTAGTACAGTTTTACCCATCCGGATATATAACAACCTGCCAGGCATTGCCTTTCCCTCATTTATTCACTGCTTTTGACAATTTAATCGATGAGAGAATGCAAATACAGCAAGACTATTTTGGGTAGTTACAAAGGACTTATCTTTCAAGGAGCTTGCATTTTCTGCAGACAGGTGGTAATGATCACAGAGCAGCACACCAATGCATTGGGTGACTCCGCATGCAAGTATGTGCACTCTGTTACTGGATTTGGACATGCAGAAGGAAGACATTTTCATAGATTTATCCGCTAAGACCATAAATTTTATCCTCAAAATGGCTAAGGAGGAAAACAAAAATCAACATTTTTTTCAACTTTTGCTTTTAAAGTTTTATGTTCCGAATAACAGATGTTAATGCAAATCCAGCCTATTCCATGATACTTAACTGCACATGACTTCTGTCAAGTTACAACGGCATTATTAGCCAGAGGCTACTTATTCAGAGCTTTGCATTTGGAGATCCCATATTCAGCAAAAAAAGACCCCAATATATATGCAAGTCTAGTCTTGAATCTCTCTGCTGAGTCAACCATGAAGGACCAATAAATGCTTATGGGGAAGCAGACTCCAAGACCACTATGGCTGAGTTACAACTCAGAACAATAATTCTTTCTTCTCTTTACTCCTTTATTACACACATCAAACTGACAAAGTAGCCTGGAGTGCCCATCCAGGTTATCACTCTCAGCTGCTGGCCCCATTCTGTACACACAGGTAAGTCAGTAGCTCAGGAAACAGTTTCCAAAATCCTACCATTTTCATCACAAGGGAATAAATAGGATCTGAAAATGGTGGTCACTGGGAATCCCCGATAAGAGATCTTAGTTTTGACAGTTCTTGGGCTGTTTCAGGAGCAGCGCAAGACTAAGAAGGACAGATATCTGGAGTCAGTAGCAACACAGTTCCACGATCTGAATTGTCTCCATCAGCCTGTCACTCCCTTGGAACTTGTAAGCCATTCATCTTTCCCTCAAACCTTCATATGCCTAATGTGATCCTGCTCTCAAATCAGCTAAACTTCGAACAACATCCACTGAGATCACATAAAAACAAGACCTGATGACTAAGGGAACAAAGCATATTGAATTGGTGTTGCTATAAACAACAGGAACCTCTTCCCCCTCTTCTTCCATGGCAGCTTTACCAAAGTGCAACTCCTTAAAGTCAAAGAACAGAGTCTTGACACATCTATTTACAAAGCTTTGGCATTTTAAACATAATAATTTTCCAAAAATTCAATCAATCATTAAAAATTACAAGCAAATATAAACAAGATATATATGGCCCTGGATTGCCTCCAGAGGCCTGTGGTACACTGCAGGCAGAGCATAATGTAATTAAATATGGGCAGCCTGCCGACTACTCACTGTCGGTTTTGGCCGGATGTAAGCTGAAGAAGTTTGCCCTATTGCAAACATTTGTTTTACAGTGCTACAACTTAATTGAGCTTGGAAAGCTTCTGCAGGCATTAACAATGGCTTACCTCACTAATGAGCAGGGATAATACATCCATTTTGACTTGGTGGGCAAAAGGCACCCTCATATCCATTTTGCACCTTTACAAGTGAAGTAGGCACTTATGGATATGTGTGCTTGGGGAAAAAAAGAGAGTTGATAAAATGGGCTTAAAATGGTTCCATGTGTTGAAAATATACTGCTGTGAAGAAGACTTCAGCTCCATATGAAGTTGCTTCCTCACTGATGTCAGAGGACATTTAGTCCAGGGAATAACAAAAGGGCTGCTGAAATTCCTTTTGCAACAGGCCAGTTTGCGTTCAGGGACGGAAGACACCTCTCGTTTCCTGCCATCTCTCTGGTTGCCATATTGACTTAAGCAAGCCAAGCACTGGCATCAACATACTCCACTGACTTCTGAAAGCCAAGTGGTAACATTTTCAGCAAAGTTTATTTGCTGGGTGGTGCTGTTTCTTTCTTCGATTGGGTTAGGAAGTAGCACTTTAATTTGAATGGAAAAACAAATTAGTACATTGTACAAACCTCTCCTTCTCCTTTGGAAGACAGACACTCTACCCAGAAGCTTTATCCCAGACTGAATCTGGAAGCCTCTTGAGGAAGTTCCTTATTAAAAATATTGGCAGTTACTGCAAAAATGGAATTATGGTACTCTTTCTGCATTTCATATTGTAAGATCTAGTTTAAAATATGTTGCCTAGAATGGCTTCAAAATACCAGGCAGATATGAGTGATCTGTCTGCTGCTGTAAGCCAAATGAGACTGAATAGTTGCTTGTCTGCTCTACAAAATGGGATCAAAAGGTCTTCCTTTAAAAGTCCCGTGAAGGATGGCAATTCCAGAGAGTCGCTCAAGCTCCCTGAAGTATGACATTTTGCAAGACTATGGCTGTATTTTGGGAAAAAAGACCCTGCATGTTTGTTTTTCAGAAGGTCTTTTAACAATGCTCAGTCTTATACTTGAGCACACACAATGAAGGCAGGCACAAGAAGGAGACTTGGCTTGAGCTCAGGATTCCCTGGTGGTTAGGACTTCAGGGTTATTTTGATTCTGTCTGACTTGTATGCTGTAATTGCACTGGGGCTGCAGATGACAAATTAACTTCTATTTGCAGCTATTTACAGGTATTTGTTTGGATTCAGGGAGTGATTTTTTTGCACACAGGGATGTGTCAAGCATGTGTGAACTTTGCATTTCAGAAGATTAGCATTAAGCAATGCACCTGGGAGATGACGTAGCCTGCAGCACATTGCCCGTAAGAAGAGGCTTCTGGAAAGCCATGTCTGTGTTATGTATAGAATATGGCATAAGGTTCACACATAAGATGCACCCTTAACAATACTGCCAAGACATATTTGGAATGAAGAATCATGTTTTACCCCAAATGGGCAGACAATTCAAAGCTAATTTGATCTCCAGCATCTCCTTCTGTTTATATTTGTACATAAGAGATATCAAGAACAGATAGTGTCTGCACCTGGTTTGCTTCTGACTCTTCCAAGTGACTTCCCACATGATTCATTTGGGTGGAGGATGGCAAGAAAATCATCAGTAAAATCTCTATAAGTGGGTGGAAAACAAACAACAGGCTTTTTACTATTATGCATGAAAGGTGACACATGCACAACTCTTACCTTGAATAACTGAAACAGAAAGACATCTGACTTTCTTTAGCCTCTCACAGGCAGACAAGCTTTGTTCCCAGCTCAGTCCAGGCCTAAGGCCCTCTTGAGACCTCTTTGAAGCAGCAGCATCACAGGCAAGTAGAGTACCAAGGCAAACCTATACATTGAGTCCCAGAGTGAAAACCATACCTGGCAGGCAGCTCAAGTTCAGAAGCCAGTCACCATTCCTGTTCTGTATTGAGTTTTAGAAAGAGCCTTTAGCAAGTTACCCTACCTGCTTCTGCTATTTACACAAATGTGTATATATATATATATACGCATAAGAACAGCCATATCACATCTGACTAGTGGCCTGACTTTGACAGTAGCCAACGTAATCAGACATTTAAGAAATACTACAGCTATCCAGCATGGGCAGCTGACACTTTTTTGGAGTATATACCTAACCTCCCACACCTAGGATACACCCATATTGCTGGCTAAACACTGAGTTCAGGAGATTATCATACATTTTATTTGTCCAATTTCCCAGTCACTCTTCCAGCCTAGGACATGTGACACTGCTGCCTAAAGTAGAAAAAAAACTTTCTGGACAATATTAGTATAGCTAAGGTAGAAAACAGTTCTTTTAATAAAGTGCTTTATGGTGCAGCAAATACATAAGGTCCATGTGAGTGTCCAGGGGTTCTACAGTTTTGTAGTACTAATCCATCCAATCTGTAAAAATCCATATTTGCTATAAATCTTAAGAATCCTAAGGCATCAACACTTAGGGGTGACCTAACTGTAGACTTCCAGCACCTGAAGGGAGCCTACAAGAAATATGAAGAGGGACTTTTTGCAAGAGCGCATACTGACAGAACAAGGGGGAACAGCTTCAAACTGAAAGAGGGTAGGTTTGGATTAGATATTAGGAAAAAGTTCTTCACTGTGAAGGTAGTGAGGCACTGGAACAGGTTGCCCAGAGAAGTTGTGGATACCTCCTCCTTTTTAGTGTTAAAGGCCAAGTTGGATAGGGCTCTGAGTGACCTGGTCTGTTGAAAGGTCCATGGCAGAAGAGTTGGAACTAGGTGATCTTTAAGGTCCCTTCCAACCCAAGGTGCTTATGATTCTATGACTTCTCATGGCCCAAAATCTGTAACTTGTGTGCCTTAGTCTAAGGCATCAAGAGTGACAAGAATATAAAGTTCTGTGCTGTGACAGATGCATGGAAGAAAAATAAGCCACTTCAGTATAGACTAGCAGTATGCTTTGTCAACATGGATGAGTATAAATCCAGATAGCAGCAGGGATCTTAACTCATCAAACTATTATGAAAGAGCAATCTCATTTCCTCTCACTATCTTGTCTAATATTTCATTATTTGCTCACTTCACGTGGCTTTCCAAGTTAGTAGACTAGGAGGAAAAAAAAGCTTCCCACATAATATTGTTGTTGATAAATGAAGAAAGAGGAAAAAAACCTAAGCACTAAGTTATGAGTCACCTGAATGCACTTAAGCCAGATGTAGAATTAAGGAACATGCACTGACATGCACTCATGAGAAAATACAAAGTTGCTTTAGTCTCTCTCAAAAAGGAATGCTGCAGGGCAGTAGGACTGAGGGGAGTTTAAAAAATAAAAAGATAATGGGGGAGGGGGGAGGCTTCTTAACATATAAATCACAGTGTCAAAATCCTTTTATCTTTTGGCGCCCAAATCTCTCATCTGCCTCAGCGAATGCTAAGCAAGTCACTAGCAATTCTTTGTGAATTTTTAATTGGTGTTTTCACAACCTTATTCTTGATATTTCTAAGAGAAATTAGCAGATGTTCATGAGAAGAGTTTTACAGAGAAAAATCTCTCATATAGGCTAGGGGTGAACCTGAGAAAGAGCTGAATGTCCTCTGCCTTAGCACCTTCTGCAACAAAAACTCCTACCTTTCTTTAGCTTCAGAATATACTCTCCAGGACTGTAAAAGGTAGGCTGAAATTGCCTACATTGGTGAGAGCGATAGGTTTTATACACAGAGACTGCAGCAGCTGGTCTCTAGTTTGCGCACAGCAAGGTTACAGCAAGACAGAAGTTTAACTCTTCTCCCTGGTGTCAACACAAAACTGTGTTGCTAAAATATGAAGAAAGAAGTGAAAACTTTAGGATATGTAGTAAATAGTCTGCAACACGGTTCTGAAACCAATGTTTTCTGATCTCATCTACTGATTCATCAGAAAGCTCCTTGAAAAGGGAAGTGTTTAGGTCTGGTCCTGGAAATTGTTTATCAGGTGGCTTATGAATAGACAGGCAACATTCCTCTTGGAAAGTTCTTCAAAAGTGCAGTTTTGTTCAAAAGCCAGAGAACAAAACTTGTCAAGTTTCACACTTCAAAGCCACTGAAAGTGGGGTTTTTTCAAAATTTTTAAAACAAAATTTTCAATTGTCATTGTTTAATGCCATTTACATTTAGAGGTTGCTCTATAAGAGTAAGAGTAGGAAAGAAAGCTAAGTAGTCCAAAACTGGAATAAATCCTTTTGTTTGAAGCTCAGTGGAATTGCCACGTTGATCCTAACATGAATTTTCTCATTTTTCTTTTTCACCAAAAGAAAGAAAATAAGTTGTTTTATTGACCTAATCAATTTTTAAGTTAGCCACTGAAACAAAATACCCATTATTGACCCCATTTGGCTAAATGACTAAACCTCCTGTTGCTAAAACATACTGGGTGCAAGAGAAGGTTTTAAGGAAAAGGGAGGGTATGCAGTCAGCACCTTTTTGAGGTTGAGGTTTTGAGTAAATTTTTTGAGGTTCCAAAGACTATATGGCCAAGCAAAAGTGTGAACGGAGCCATTAAGCTGTTCACTGTGCTGGAGCCAGGGTTGGATTACAGCAGCTAGAAACTCATCATCTTACTGTTTCTTCTTCCCTGTTTCACACTTCTACATCACAGACTCAAACAGCAAGTTCCTCAGGATGGCAAGCAACATTTTTTTGTCTGGGCATTATCCACCTGGTCCCTCTCAAAGGCTCTTCAGAACAAATCCATCCATCTACAGGAAGAATAATTTTTCTCAAATGCAACACTTGCTTTCTTGTTCTCCTAAAATAAGCACCACAAGTTGGTTGAAACAATTTTATTCCCCTTCCCCCAGTGGAAATATGACTTTAAGCAAAAGCAAAATCCTCATTTTCTACGAGTTGCAGCTTCTAGCTCTTTAAAATGGAAGAAGCAGCCCACGTTTGCACTACTAAATGGAGACACTACTAACCTGAGTCTGACCTTTTGCTGTACACACCTGCTAAGCTCTCAATGTGAAATCTTGTCTTAGGAGAGGTGGAACTGTTGGTCATCAGAAAAATAAACTGTGGGGTTCAACAGGTATAAATCAGCTATATAATTGGACCTATCTCATTTGGATTTCTTAGTTCTAGCTGGAATCTTTGAAACCATAGATATTTGCAGAGAAGTTTTGGACATGGTCAATGAAAATTTAACCATCTACTGTGATTTCCAACAGGTACCCATCACAGCCACACCATCAAACTTGAATGAGAGCAATCTGATTCTGAGCAGTTTGTGTTCCCTAAGTCAATCAGCTTTCCCTCTCCTCATCCCTTACTCTTATCCAAGCTGTGCCTTAAATGGGCTCAAGAAAACAAACAAAAAAAAGTGAATAAGAGTGTTCGTCAAGTTTTTCCTCTTTTTCTTCACACCAGATTGACAGAAAATAAAAAAGCATCCTGAAATATAAAAGAGCCTTTCTTTTTCTCACACATCTGTAACTTATTAAGGAGATTATCATAACTGAAGACACTCTGACCAAGCAACTCCACATTTCCTCTTGTAGGGTATGAGTAGACTGTGGTGTCAGAGGCTGACAGGATGCCAGGAATCACCAGCAAACTTGCAGCAGGGGTAGTAGCCAGCATAGTGTGAAGTGTGTCCTTTGGTGCAAACACTCCTGGAAGACTAAGAAATTGCCTAAGAAGCCTAAGTCATTTGAAGAGATTGTGGCATGTTAGAACCCACAGAAAATTGTTTCTTCAATGCATTATTTATTGTTTTTCTGTATTTATATAATATCCAGCTTCCTGAGAGTAATTTGTTTTGGATTGTGTAACACTGGGCAGAACATCAAACATATGTTAATCAGTGGTAATAAAACACTCAGTTTTATGGTCACTGAGGTATTAAATATTGCTAATAAATTATAGGGCTAGCATTTTAAATGAGCTACAGTTTGGAGAAGAGCAGCAACACCACGACTGAGAGCATTAATTGCCATTGCCTATTGCCTAATTACCAAGAGTTTCAAATACATTTTTAAACCAATATATCACTCTCTGTTATACATGCAATGAAATACAGCTGCATTTGAAAAGCTTCAAGAGTGCTAAGTATTTTACCCCTTCAAAGCACTCTATGGACATGAAAATACAGTACCTCTGTATTTTCATCTCTGTGAAACAGTTAATTATTACTATCCCCATTTCATTCATAGGGGAAGCAGAAGTGCAGAGAGGTTAAAAGTCTCCACTGAGACCACCCAGCTTGTTAGAGTCAGGGTTTGCATGAAGGGGACACACATACTCTCCAGTCTTACAGCACAAGGAACAGGCAGTGCTCCCTTTCCCCAGATGCAGCCTGACTGTGTGGCAACAGCAATCTGGTCATAGCAATGGCATCCCATCCCCACATTGTGTTTCTTCTTTTTGTGGACTGGCAGGGACTTGAAGAATCAAGAGGCACTAATCTTCTCCTGGAATAACTCACAGAGAGGGAAGCTGTTCTGTATATGACATGCTTTCCTGCTTTCTGTACACTAGGACACATTTTAAAAGCAACATTTTTGCAATCTACTGTCTGAGCCCTTTGCCACAGGATTCCATTGTCCCACAGGTCATGCCTGTCAGTGGAGACAACTTCACTGGCGTAGCACAAAGCGCACATGGTGCACATGAACACCACAGCACTTTCTGATGTGCTGGGATAAGTATAAAGTCCATGGACCTGGCAAGTGCTCTGCTGTAGGTTTTTCTTAATGCAGGAGTGAGCATATGCCCTGAGCCGTGCTGGCAGGTGTGCTGATAGAGAAGCAATACAGATGCTCTGGAATGGGATTTTTGCCAGGATTATAAGGCATTATCCTTACCTCTGGTAACAGCCTCACTGATGGGATGGTCCTTACTGAGAACTGCACTTGGGTCAGGTTTCAAAGCAAGGGACTTTAGGAAAGCAAGCTGGTGAAGCCTGCCACATCCTTTCAGAGAACAGAGCTTACCCTCATCAGAGGACTGCTAGCCAAAAGGGCCACAGGCAGGCCACACACAGTAGCTTTGAGGAGCCTGGCAGCACTCAAGGATGAATGCTGTTTAGCCTCTGCCTTCAACTCACCTTGTTTTAGCCCAGTTCCCACATTGTATGAAAAACAGGAGCCATCATCCTTCTGTCACTGTCCATTAAATTCTCTCCAAGTATAGTTCCAAAAAACTAGCCTTTTGCTGAAGTGCCCTCATCTGCACCCCTGTCTCAAACCTGCAAGGCACTGTCACAGAATCATGGAATCTTTTAGGTTGGAAAAGACCTCCAAGATGTTTGAGTCCACCCTTTGACTGATCACCACCATGTCAACTGGACCACAGCACTACGTGCCATGTTCAGTCATTTCTTTGAACACCTACAGGGATGGTAACTCCATCACCTCCCTGGCAGTCCATTCCAACGTTTAACAAACCTTTCTATGAAAAAATTCCTCCTGATGTCCAACTTGAACCTCCCCTGGCACAGCTTGAGACCATTTCCTCTTGTCCCATAACTAGTTGCCTGGGAGAAGAGGCCAATCACCATCACCCCCCCTCCCCCAGCTACAACCTCCTTTCAGGTAGTTGTAAGAAGTGATAAGATCTCCCTTGAGCCTCCTGTTCTCCAGGCTAAACAAACACCAGCTCCCTCAGCTTCTCCTTGCAGGACATGCTCTCTCAACCCTTCACCAGTTCTGTTGCCCTTCTTTGGACTCTCTCCAGCACCTCAATGTCTTTCTTGTAGTGAGGGGGCCCAGAACTGGACACAGCACTCGAGGTACGGCCTCACCAGTGCCGAGCACAGGGCAACAATCACTTCTATGCTCCTGCTGGCCACATTATTTCTGATCCAAGCCAGGATGCCATTTGCTTTCTTGTCCATCTGGGCACACTGCTGGCTCATGTCCAGCTGCTGTCAACCAGAACCCCCAGGTCCTTTTCCACCAGGCAGCTTTCCAGCCACTCTGCCCCCAGGCTGTAGAGCTGCCTGGGGTTGTTGTGACTGAAGTGTAGGACCCCACATCTGATCTTGTTGAACCTCATACCATTGGCCTCAATCCAGCCTGTCCATATTCCCTGCAGAGCCTTCCAAATTCTCTGCAGAGCCTCCAGCAGATCAACATTCCCACACAACTTAGTGTCACTGAGCTTTCAGACAGCTCCAGGCACTTTGCTGCTTCTCACCAGACCTTGTGTTTTGGGGCAAGAAAGAACAAGAACAGCTAGCCCTGATTCACCAGTAAGTCACAGGGGCTACAAGCAAACACACAACATCACAGCAAGTCTGCAGGTGAAGAGTGACTCATGTAACCCAGAAGGGACTGTGTCTTTTCCAGCATGACCACATCGAGGTGAGGGTGGGAGGACAGCTTGCACTAACCAGCGTGGCACCACGGGAGCCACAGGACAAGTTTGTTCTGCTGACTGCCTGCTGCCTCCCTTCTGGCTGCTCCTGCAGCTCTGCTGCCTCCCTCCAGAACATGGAGGGTCACAGGGCTTAGCCATACATCCAGGTACCGCCCTGCTCACCACACAGTGGGAGAGCAAGCCCTCACCTCACCTACGGTTGGGCTCTGGGTCTCTCCCGGTGTGGTGTAGGAGGCCACTGGCCCCAGGAGCAAACCTCCTACTGATGTGGCAGGGCAATGAAGAAGCTGAATACCAAGCCTGTGCTGCATCGTTTCTGATGAGGCATGCAGAGCACAAGGACATGGTATTTGGCAACAGGAGCCTGCCTCTCGGCTTTGTGGGCTCTTTGCTGGCTGCCTTGTGCCTCCTGACGTAGGCACTCTGCGTGTGGTGTGGCCCAGGCTGCCTCGGGGCTCTGAGGGGGCCATCTGGCCCTGGCATCCCCTCCCTGGCACTGCCATGAATAACAGCGCTCCCATTGCTCCCAAGAGGACTCTGGTGCCATCACAGAGTGACCTGTCAGGCAGTCTGGCCTGGGGGATGCAGCAAAAGAACACAGCTGAAAAAGCCATCTTTACTTCAACAAGGCAGTCACTTTTCTGCCAAAAAAAAAATATTTAATTTCTCAGGACAAAAGGGAACTGAAAATTGGGATGAGAAGAAAGACATAAAAGAAATAATGCAAATGAAAGCACATTTAGACATTTCACAATTGTATACTGAGAAAGCATAAAGAGCCTTCACAAACAAGCAGTCACAGCCATCAGACATGTCCCAGGCTCAAAATCACAGATGACACAAAAACTGCATATAAGGAAGAAAGTTTTATCAAATGAGACGCTAACTTCTGTGAGGGAAGTTTCCTAAACTTCCTTCAGAAAATACACGCAAACTCCTAAGATATTTCCAATTTTTTTACTAGCCCTCTTGTCTCCCATTCCTTGCACAGACTTATTAAAGAACATACAGCCTGGTACATTGGTTTGTAGTACTCTGAGCTCTCCTGACACTCATGATCAATGGTGCTATGTGTTGAAAAATTACATTTTTGCTTTAAAACCCATTTAAAATATGAAGAATTTGAAGTCCATCCTGTCCCTTATCTCCCTGATCTTTTAATTGCTGACGACCATTGTATATTCTGGCAACCACTTGGAAAAGCCATGCAGGTGTTTCTTGCATAGTCTTGCTTGAATTCTTTGTGCAGGGCACAGGATACAGCCTCAGGTCATCAGTAACTGGTCTTGGATTTATAATAATAATGAATTTGAGTGTTTTCCCAGAAGGCTGCAGACTCAGTTACACTATGCAGTCAAAGAGTACTAGAAGCACATCTGGTCACAAACAACTTAAAACTGCACAAGAGCAATGCTTTGATATTCATATATCCTGCCAACATGGGCAAGACCTAAAACCTTTGGGTAGCTTCTTCTGTCTGATGGTCTGACATTTGCACACTTGTGGCTGGATCTGCCACTACTGAACTCAAAGAGACTTCAGAGGAACAGCATCACAGTGTGGTACAGGAACAAGATAAAGCCCATGAAAACTGTGCCTGAATTTCTGCCTAGGCACAGAATCTGCCCTAGCAACCCAAATGCATTTGAAGAGTCCTCACAGGCATCTCTCTCCTTGAATATTAAAATCCTGAAGATATTTTTCTCCATGGGCTACCCTAAAATATGTATTTATTGAAGCTTATTTTGGAAACTACAGAACACGAGTCCCACTACAGACCAGAACCACTTCCACATCAAAGCAACCTGATTCTTTCACCAAATTCATAAAGTCTCAATTTTTATCCCTCCTGAAAACCAAAACACCACAAATATTTACTCCTCTGTCCAACACACACCTCGTTTCCTGCTTGACTATTGCAAGCAACACCACTTTGGTCATGCAGCAAATAGACATGACTTCCACTTTGCTCCCTCTCTCGTGCTCTCCCTTTAGTCCCTCTGGCTCCAGATTCGAGCCCATCCAGCCATTCCACTTGCCCTCCTGCTGAAAACAGACTGCACATAAAATTCCTCTTTTGTTCAAGTCCAACTTGTTTCTCCTGAGTGGAATAGAAAGAGCCAATAAACCACTGATGTCAGTACCTTAGCAGCACTACCTTTAGTCACCGTTGGTCACCTTGCTCCTGATGTTAACTGTCTTGAGCAAAAGAGAAGATATATAAATAGTAAAATCATTTTTTTATGCTACTGTGCAAGCCTCCTACCAAATCTGACACTGTTGTTTTATACCAATTGTCACTAACCTACATCCCTCCTCAGCAGTGGAGGAACTGATATTGAGACCAAAATTTGAACTGTACTTCAAAATGTCCAAGTCCAGCTCTCTACTCTTCTGTTATCAAAAGAAGGGGGGGTGGACTAGGGCTTCTCTTCTCATAGCATTTTTTCTTAGTTTTCATGGAATCACAGAATATGCTGAGTTGGAAGGGACCCACAAGAATCACGAAGCCCAGCTCCTGGCCCTTCACAGGACTATTCCCAAGAGTCACACCATGTGCCTGAGAGTATTGTCCAAACACTTGAACTCTGTCAGGCTTGGTGCTGTGACCATTTTCCTGGGGAGCCTGTTCCAGTGCCCAACTACCCTCTGGGTGAAGAATCTTTTTCTAGTATCTGACCTTAACCTCCCCAGAGACAACTTCAGGCCATTCCCTTGAGTTCTGTCTCTGGTCACCACAGAGCAAGACCAGTGCCTGCCCCTCCTCTTCCCCTGATGAGGAACTTGTAGACTGCCACAATGTCTCTCCTCAGTTTCTTCCAGGCTGAACAGATCAAGTGACCTCAGCCGGTCCTCATACAGCTTCTCCTCAAGGCCCTTCACCATCTTCATTGCCCTCCTTTGGATGCTCTCTAATGGCTTAATATCTTTCTTATATTGTGGTGCCCAAAACTGCACACAATATTCAAGGTGAGGCTGCCCCAGTGCAGAGCAGAGTGGGACAATCCCCTCCCTCGACTGGCTGGTGATGCTTTGCCTGATGCCCCTCAGGACACAGTTTGCCCTCCTGGCTGCCAGGGCACTGCTGACTCATATTCAACTTGCCATCAACCAGGGCTCCCAGGTCCCTTTCCACAGCACTGCTTTCCACTATCTTATTCACCAGTCTGTACGTACATCCAGGTGCAGAATCCAGCACTTCCCCTTGTTGAACTTCATATAGCTGGCTGATTGCCCAGTTATCTAATTTGTCAAGGTCTCTCTGCAAGGCCTCCCTGCCTTCAAGAGAGTCAACAGCTCCTCCCACTTTTGTGCCATCTGCAAACATCTTCAACTTTATGAAGATGTTGAAGGGCACAGGGCCTAAGATGAAGCCCTGTGGAGCCCCCCTAGTGACAGGTCACCAGTCTAGTGTTACCCTATTCACTATTACCCTCTGTGCTTGACCAGTGAGCCAACTGCTCACCCACTACATGATGTATTTTTGCACAGATTCTTTCTTTCACTTCTCGGATATTTATCTGGTACCATTATGGACACACTCAAGACAGGCTTTCTGTCCATCTGTTTTGTTCTCCTCACTTGGTTTCCTCATTAGATAACTGAGTGTCCTCTGCTGGTTCAAACTCTCCTGAAGAACCACACATGGAGCTGCTTGAACATTTCACAGTACAATCCAAGGAGACATATACACTCGTATATTCCCCTATAGGCCTCTATTTCTTGCAGCCTAAGGTGAGGTTTGAAAATAGCAAGGATTTAACCAAAAATGTGTTAAAAAGTGTACATAGATACTCCCAAATGGTGGCTATTAGTGATTTAATTTGAAGCAATTTGGCCTGGGGAATCCCACTTTTGGATTATTTATCACAAGCTGGGAGTTGTACTCAATGATCCTTATGGGTGCCTTCCAACTAGAGATGTTCTATACAGTCATAAGAAAAAAAGACTGTCAAATGCAAAAGGAGAAAGTTCTGGGAGTTTTCCAATTATTTTTGTTGCCAAGAAACCTTCTTGGTATCCACATGCTCAGCTTCTCTGTCCCATCTTATCCACAATTCTCAGACAGTGCTTCTCCATGCCATGCCCTAAAGGAGAAAAGTGTCAAAACCCAGCAATGTAAAGCATGTAAAGTGCCTGAATAAAAATACTATGAGGATGAGAAAGCTATATTGGATTGATTTTAGTCTAATTTGCAATGCAGAGAGGTGCAAGGAGGAAAGAGAAACAGCTTTATCCAAAGTACTTATATGATCCCCATTACTGGAGCATCTTAATTCTTTACAATCTCTAATGTATTTATGCTAACAGCACACTTGCGAGGGAGGGAAGTATTATCTTCTGCATTTTACAGATGAGGAACAGGGATTCAGGATCTTAAAAAGCATTTATGAGTAAAACTCACTCTCACTGATTTCAGCTGAAGTTGGGTCCCTAAGTTCCCTGGAGAAATCAACCCAAACCAGCTACAGTGTGCACAAGTAACCATGGAGTTGGAGATCTGACACCCTCTGAACTCAGCTGCCCAGAAGCCATGCAGACCATGGAGTACAAGGCCCTTGGGGCACTGCTACCTATCCAGTTCTGCTCTCCCTCTTCCTGCAGCTGTACCTCCTGGTGCTGATGTTGTCTTCTTCCTTGTCCCTGCTGAAAAGCATCCTGCTTCCTCCAGACCATGCTGTCAGTTCACCAAGATCATTTGGACTCCAAAGCTCATCTCTGAAGCACTTACTCTTCCTCCTTGGCTTGCTGTCATTGCAGTAAGGACTTTCTCGACTCCGTCATCTAACCGCCTACCATTAGTAATGAAAGCCATCAAGCGGAACAAGACTCATCTCAGATCTCTGCTATGCTTCACATATTTCCCCATCTGACAGTTCTGTCCCCATTTGTTCACAACATCATCTTAAGGCAATGAAATTTATGCCCTTGAGAATGTCAAACACCTTACTAAAAGTAAAGTAAGGTCAAATAGTTGTTCCTCTTAGGAGCTGTATTATCTGGGCATAAGAGGAAATGAAATCAATTTGACATGATTTTGAGAGAGAACATGAGTAAACCTATGCCATACAGCCACTTAAAGACCAGAAGAAGATAATTCAGGAAGTCTACAGTAATAAGAATGGGAGTCAATATCTGGTGACCCTAGATATTTTCTGTCCTCCCCTAGAAATAAAAAAAAGTTTCTGAAGAATATTCATGTTGCTTCTTTTTCCCATAATTTGTTGAGCAGTGGCCAAATATACATAATTTCTCTTTTAATTCAGCCACAGAAAAATAATTTATTTTTCCCAACACAGCTAATACCTTCCTTTCAGGATTGCTAAGTAAGACTTTTCTCCATTCACTCTTTACACTGATTTCATAGAAGACATCCTGTAAAACTACTTTTATTTTAATAATTGTTATCAATTTAAATTGTTATTTGGGAGCAAAGTAATTCAAGTATAGGTGCACCAATATCACTAATTGGTAATCTGCCTATTAAATTTCTCTGTCTTCCTTCAGTATGTGCCATTCCATTCCATCTTTGGCATGCCAAAAGCACATCATGCAGATATGCTTGTGGAAATGAAATCTTTCCCTTTTCAGTTCATTAGATCTCAGAAAAGTCTTTTCTGCTTTGGTCTTAGATTTTTGCTTTCCTTCACTGTTTCTGATTGGTCTCACACAAAGTACGGTGGCAAAACTGTCAGCAGTTCATAAGGGGGCCAAATCCTTTTAGATGTTGTGTACAAGTTTCAGAGCTGTTTTCAGATTTACTTCCTTTCTTGTTTCCTTGCAGATATCCCTTTGATCCACTGAGTAGATCTGGACATCAGATATACGATTAGCATGTGGGACAATTTTCCTACAAACTGGCCACATTCACAGTCATGACTGGTCTGTTGGATCTCCAGAGATCAAAATGAAATGTATCCAAAGTCTGTATTGTTTTTCTACACCCTAGACTGTTACAGCAAACTAGTCTTGGAGCCAAACTTCCTTAAAGTTGACAGGACACCAGACTTAAGTCATCTGGGCACCAGACTGAATCCAACTCCAGTAGCTGGAGATGAAGACAAATCTTTTTAATTTATCATAGGAGAGATTAAAAGGTGCTGATCAAAGTGTAAGCACTACCACCATTGTCTGGACTCCTATGAATATTTCAGTTAAGCTGCCAATCACTGGCACCTCAATATAACTTCTTTTTTTTATTCTCTTCAAATACGCCTGCTATATGCAACACAAATAAACACAACTTGCACTAGGCCACAGGGTCCTTTGGTTTATTTTGTGTTTCAATTTTTTTGTAAGAATACTGACCTATAGAGTGGAAAGTTACAGTCTGTTTCTTACAGTCAGTGCACAGGGACTTACTCTTTTCTCCAGTGCACTTTTTTGTCCATGCCTTGCTTGGCAGGTGGCTCTCCTTTCAGGGCAGTGAGGAGGCTTGGCTCCCTCAAAGAAAACTTGTATGGTCTAGGCTGGGATACATCCTACGGTAGACCCTCACTGCCCTCCTGGCTGGAGGCAGCAGTGGCAGAGAGAAAGTCTATAGGGAGGAAAGGGAAGGGAAACCCTTTAATCACCTAAGCAAGCAGCAGCAAGGGCAAACAGGAATGACGTATCACACCTTTTCTGACTATAACTATCATTCATTAGTGATGTGAACATACGTATGACAAACACCATAAAGTATAGAGAAAAGACCAGAACAGCAAAATGCTGTCTGAGGTACACATAGGCTCAGTTCCTATAGGACAGAGGAGATTTAAACCTGCAGTCCCTGTTAGGACACAAACAGGAGCACACAGTAAGGCACAAGGCAGACCAGGCTGTTCAGGAACCTTTTTTTTATACACAGGCATAAAATGGAGAAGAAGATATAGCTGAGATTTTTAGGTATGAAGGCTTGACCTTTCCATGACCTTCTGGACTCTTAGTTATTTCAAGTACTTCAAGTTATTGCACATCAAAAAGAAAAGCAGGTGCAATGATACAACAGCCAGAGACACAACTAGAATGAAGTGTCAAATAGGGAAGAGCTGGATGGATCAGCATCTTCACGAGTAGTGGCTCTGAAAGGGGAAATATTTAATCCACCTCATTTTTAAACTAGTTTCTCTTGATTTCTTTGAACCTTTTTACTAGTTTGAGAGATTTCTTCAATTCCTGCATTAAGAGGTTAGCAAGATTTGCTCCAGCTTTCTTTTTCTTTATAATACAGGAGTGTGACATGAGAAACTGAGCACAAATCTTCTATAATTAAGACAAGGGACCTCCTGAAACTAGTCAGGTTTCAAAAGCAAATGTATGCTTAAGCACAATCACAGTATTTCAGGAAAATTTTAAAAGCTTTAATCATAAGCAAAGGGTAAAGGCACTTTTATTTCAGGCACAGTTCAAGCATCATCCATCTTCCTTCCCTTCTATAAAGGCAAACATTCTCAAGTTACAAGTTTTGAAAGATTTTTCCAAGTCTCCATTTTCCTTGGAGCTCAATGCTGTCTTTAATCAAGACTTCCTTCTGGAGCTCTATAGCTTATTCTACAGTCCTTGTAATTAGCATTATTTCTAGCTATTCACTTTTCCAGCCTCAGTAGTGAAAAGCAAGAATTATTTTCAAATTTATGATTGCATTAAAAGTATAATATAACTTAAAATTATTTATTTTTTCTCGCCAACTCAGCCAAACATTACAAATACTGTAATCTCCATTCTAGGAGGAATGCCCTTCCAGTCCCTTTGCTGTAAAGATTTATGTACAGTATTTTTTTTAGAAGTAAAAAAATAATTAACACCTGATCAAGTTCCCAGTTTAAACTTAAAGACAGCTCTCTGGAAAATTAGCAGTCAAAAAACTTAAGGTTCTGAATAAATCTAACAGCATGTATAAATCCTCCACACGTTTGTTTAAGGGTATGTAAAATGTAAGTGGTATAAACCCCAGAAAAATGAGCAAGAAATAGATACTTCAAATGCCTGGTAGAAGTATTTGAGATATATGAAACTCACCCTAAGTTAATAAATCAGAAGATTTATTAATCTTTGTAATTAGAAAGAGAAGACCCTTTCTACAGTAAAATGTCAGAGAAGTTTAATCATGACAAATAGAGCAGAATAAAAATAAAATATAAGCAATGCTAAATATAAAAGTGAATGGCAAGAGTGTTTGAAGCTAGCTATGGCGAGGATGAGAGGTAGGTTCCCACGCTGCAGCCCTGTGCCTGCCCTGAGCAGGCTGTCCTGTTGCAGAGCTGCATCTCAGAGGAACTGGAGTGAAACACTATCCTACCTTGTACCTGTTGCCCCATCCTGCCTGGGGTCCTGCAACAGTTCTTGGAGGTAGACGAGCCTTCACTAACCCTTTCCAGGCTGCTGCTTGCTTCTGAATAAACATACTACAAGCAGAGAAAATTGTATTTGTTTCCTGGACTCACTGCTAAGCACTGTTAGTAAAGTTGGTAATGTTTCAAGGATATTAAACCAAGAACTAATTGGAGACATGATAGACAGTGATTCCCCACTGTGCCTTCCCTCTTCAGGAATAATCAGCTGCTGGCAGTATTAATTCACTTGCTAATGTGGAAAAGACAAAGTAGAGCCTTTTAAACATATTTTTGAGCAAAACTGTGCAAAGCACATGTTGTGGTTTAACTCCAGCCAGCAGCCAAACCCCACGCAGCTGCTCACTCACTCCCCCACCAGTGGGACTGGGGAGAGAATTGAAAGGTAAAAGCCAGAAAATCCGTGAGTTGAGAGAAAGACGATTTAATAGGAAAAGCAAAAGCCATGCACACAAGCAAAAGCAAAGCAAGGAATTAATTCACTGCTTCCCATGGGCAGGCAGGTGTTCAGCCATCTCCAGGAGAGGAGGGCTTCATCACACATAACAGAAGACTTGGGAAGACAAATGGTATCACTGCAAATATCCTCCCTTCCTCCTTTTCCCCCCCACTTCACATACTGAGCATGATGTCATATGGTATGGAATATCCTTTTGGTCTATATGGGTCAGTCTTCTGTCCCAGCTGTGTCTCCTCCCAACCTCCCATGCACCCCAAACTTCCTTGCAAATGTGGCAGTACGAAAAGGCCTTGGTTCTGTGTAAGCCCTGCTCAGCAACAACAAAAACATCTCTATATTACCAGCACAAATCCAAAACCTAGCCCCGTACTAGCCACTGTGAAAAAAGTTAACTCTAGCCCAGCCAAAACCAGCACAGCACAGAAGGTATTTACAGGAATTAGAGATGAATTTAGAGAAAAATCAGTGTGTGATCTCCACCAATAGCAGCTATATGTGGTCAGGGTGATAGACAAGTTAGCAAACTGGAGAGACTGTGTTTCCTAGAAAGAGAGTAAAGTATAGCATCTCCCTCCTGTTCAGACAGCAAGAAAAGCTGAAAAGCTGAGAAGAGCTCAGCTCTCTGGCTGGATGTATCCATGCACATGTTACTTTTTTACAACAAGACTATATTTCTCAAAATAATTGACAAAATACACCAAAATAATTGACAGATAACAAAGGGCATGGAAGAATAAAACATTCAAAGACATTTAGAAGAACAATGTATGTTTTCTATCCCAAATGTTGCTTGTATCAAAGCACAAGGGGATTTCAAAAAAGGATCTGAAGGAGAGATGAGTGACAGGACAGTTCAAGTAGAGTGTTTTCTGAATTTAAGTGATGGCTGGGGATGTATAGGGAGGAAGAAGCAAAAAATAGGGAAGACAACAAGCACAACGTGGTGATAGCTGTTGTCATGATGCTGGGCTGAGTTGGTTCATGGTGCAGATTTTCTGACAAGGCAGTGAAGAAAGAGATGAGGATCAAGAAAAGACTGAAGTGGAGGGAAGCAATAGCTGAGGTCACTTAGGACAGCAGGGAGAGGATGCCGAGAGTGACAAAAACAGTGATAGACTTTAATGGATTGGAGGTCTCAAGAGGGCAGGGTGAGGCAAGGGGCAGAGGGTAAATATGCTTTGTTGAAAGAAATTGAGAGGTGAGAGAGAAAGCAGTAGTCAAATGGACTGGAGGGGGACGAGCGTTTTGGAGAAATAGGAGCAAGGCTCTTTCAGTGAGTGGGAGTGCATCTTGGGGCTTGCAACTCAAGTGAGAGGGTGAGAGAAAGAAGACAAGGGGCTAGGAGGTTGTCCAGGACGTCAGCAAAGGAGGCAAAGTCAGCTTCAGATGAGATTGTGAAGGAAAGTGGGTATCATAACCATTAGAGGGGGAGTGGGAGAGCAACCGTGAGTCAGGGAGGATGCCTGCTCACCAGTTCCTCCCTGCCATGAAAGAGGCTGTCCAGGGCTGTCAGACACACACAGTAGGAATAGTGCAGGGCCTATACAAAATCTGGCAGGTCTTTTAGATTCCAGTCTCTTCCCACCCACATCCCATCAAAATGAATAGCTCCATTCATTTGGGCCAGGGTATTGGTTTCAGAGTCTTCTCTAACATGGAAATTCATTGATGCCTCTTTGCCTTTGCTAAGCCATTTTCCGAGTGTTTCTCTCGGATCAGAGTGTGCGTCGTCCTGACCCCAGCCCTGAGTGCTGACAAGGCTGGTAAAAAAGTCAGTAATCAGCAGATTAGCCCCCAACCACAAAAGCCAGCACTGCAGAGTCCTCCCTCCTCTTTCTTGTCAGCACAGCCAACGCATGAAGGAGCCACTATCATTCCCTCTGTCCCAATGAGTTTGCAACTGGTTTACACAGACCAAGCATAGCCTGCATTGTTAGGATACAAAAATTCACATTGAAAACTCCTGGAGAAAACTGCAGCAGTTTGACATCAGTTTTTGATCTTTGTGGAAGGAGCCGATGCAACTGCCTCGAGATCATTATCACGGCACTGTAAGCAAAGTGGTAACGGTTTGACAGCTACCGTACTAAGACCTCTGCCTGTCAGCTTTACTGCTTGTTTGCTCTCATAACCATTCCTTTTTTTCAGCCTATATTTTTTGGCTCTTCACTTATACTATAAGTGCTTTTTGGAAACAGACTATGTTTTTGCTCTTATTTAGGGCACATCTAGTATGATACAGTCTGTCTGGCATGGAGGACAACAATACCATAACATAAATGAAGCCACTCTGCTAAGATGCTAAGTAATCTTCATAGCCTGCATGCACAAGAAACCATTTTGAATGTGCTGTGTTTTTAACTTAAGACACCAGAGAATTAAACGCACTAAAATAGACACTCCATACGACAGACAGCTGTTGCCAGCTGTGCCCCTTGAATAGAATTGCTTAAAAAATTGGCCTCGTGAAAACAAAAGAGAGTTATTAGCATCATTTCAGAGAGCAAACAGAAAATTATTTTGCATTCTGTCATCCTTTTACCTCCTCTTAGTTGCTAGAGTAATCGCATACAGTTTCCAGTGGTTCTAGAACCCCCTAAATCTTACACAATCTACATTATCCTCCAGCAGGTTGATGGTTCACTGGATGTAATTTTTATGGGGTGCTTGGAGTGAGTGTTTGGCAGTTCAATTCAATAACGATATCAGCTTTCCAACTGAAAGCAAAGGGCCAAGTGACCCTGGGCAAGGCAGTCACCTTAATGAATTAATGTTTGTACAAAGCTTCTGAAAAAACAATATGTTACAGAAGCACCAAGAACATTATATGTAGATTTTCTTCCTAGTAGGCCTTCCACTTTCAAGGAAATACAGATGATACATGAATAATTTTGGACATTTGAAGAAAATAGGTGTGACTTCTTTCTTGAAGGAGCAGGTAGCAGCTTTGCTCTCCAAAACCCAAGAAAAAAGTTCACATACAGAACTGACTCTCAGCATTCTTTGTACTCTCTCCATTATCCATACGCTTTTCACTGTACCTAAAAATTCTACAACTTTTTTTGCCACACATAAAACTACTTTTCATCAATTTTAAGCAAAGTAAAATGCCAAATGACAGACAGACAAGGAATAAAAAACAGCCCAGGTGCCTAAGCATGAATGCAGAGAGATTTAATAAAAATTCCTGCTGGTATTTTGGGAGGGGGGGAATGTTGATCAGACTTTCAACTAATCTCAAAGAAGTTTTAAGTCTTGTCTTAATGAGGCTCACAAGAGGTCTCTTGGTAATTTTCAGTGTATGCATTACCAGCGTCACAGTTACTAGCCACAAAAGAAGAAGAAAAAGAGACTGCAGAAAGGTAGATAGTAAGAGCTCAAGGATTTTCCATCCAAGCAATCAGTATGAAAGTTCTTGTAGACAGCAGTCATATTTGTACAGGGTGCTAATCCCATCCAGGTTTTAATGTGTCCAGAGAGACTGACAACTGGGAGAATTAGACTTCCACCCATCTTAAATTGAGCTACAGTGAGAACACAACACGTGAGTCAATATCTTTGGGGGATTGCACAGAGCTGACCTGATTAGCACTGCAGATAAAAGAGCAACCCGCAAAAACATGCTCCATATGACAGATACTGCAGAAAACCACCAGCATAATACACATGCATTATCTGACCACGGCTGGCATGTTTCCTCTTTTAAAAGGTAAACTTGCTGTGGTATCAAACATACTGAATGAGGGCTGCCTCACTGGGCTACAGCAGGGACCTCCATGCATATCACCCAGCCTTGCTACATTCCATTACTTATTACCCAGCTCAGGAGTGAGGAATAAAGGGCCTTGCAAGGGCCTTATGCCCTTCTCATCATGGAGAGAAGACTTGAAACCTGCTCCTCTTGTGTCTTGTTTAAATCAGCAGTGAGTACATTCACACTGGATGACGATAACTCCTGAAACTCTGTTCTCTTGTCATTTGACAGAAACATGATGTGTGCTCCTTAGATTTCTAACTAGCTCACATTTCTTAGAATTGTTACCAGGTAGAAAGGTATTTTATAATTGAAGGTAGAATTAACTTTTACAGATATTTGAACATAAGAATTTAATAGAGAATTATATTCCCTATTTCAGGTCACAGTTTAATTCTACAAATACAGAGTTATATTTAAAGAACCCACTTCAAAGGAGTCCTTTCTCAACAGTGGAGGACCTTTCAGTAAGTCTTTCCTGGAATAACAATAGTATTGGACAATAGGACCTCTAGATAGTACTGTATCATCCAGACTAGCACCATATGACAATAAAGACTAAATGTTAGAAGACCATACCAGACAGATCATCAGTTCAGACCTTTCACAGACTTTCTTTCAAAGTATGTCATGAAATTAAAATTACTGAAATAAGAAGAAAGGAGATGAGAGAAGATGTAAGCAGGGCTGGCAATTACCAAACATAAATTAAAGTGAAATAAACATTATTTTTAAAAACTTCCACACCAATAGGATCCCTAAAGGAACAGGATTTGCTGTTTTCCAGCTTTACCCTCCAAGAGACGAAGAGTCAAACACCACTTTCAGAAGAGACCAGAGAGTTGTGTGGCTGACAACTGTCACAACAGCAGGAATAAAAAATGAAATATTATTACAATAAACACGTAATTGGAGGGAGTAAAAATCTGCCAACTCTTAGGGCATAAGACAACTTCTAAACTGTGAGGTTAGAAAAAAAATCTCTGCTGTCTATTTATTCTAAATGTCTCTGTAAAGGTGTTTGCCAAAGCTTTCTGGAGGCGGTTCAGTACAGTTGAGCGGAACTGGCTGTTAAAATCACAGGTGGTTCCCAAAGTAGTTGTTAAAACCCCTGTTATTCGGAGGAGGACCCCTCTAGTTGTGCCCATTCTCCTCCTCCTTTCCTCCTCCTCCCATTTTTTCAGGCTCAGATCCAGAAGACCTTGGCTCTCCCTTCATCCCACACTTCTCATTGCAATTCTGGCACTAGCTGACAGTGTAGATGAAACACCCTTAGAATTTAAAACGTATTCTGAATTTTACATCCCGAGAGGACACAGGACAGTAAATGGCTGAACACCACAGCTCTTGTGCTCCAGGGTGACTACAGTGTGAAGGCTACCAGATTAGGGCATACCAAAACCATCTCATTTACTCCTCCCACCCTCCAATCCAAAATGTCACACTTCAGCTAAGAGCATACAGCCTAAATGATTAAAAAAGAAAAAACAAACCAACCAAAACAAACCCCCCAAACAAAACCAAAACCAAACAATCCGGCAACTGAAAAACTCATAACTTTCTTTACCACATAAAAGCTAGGAATAGAAAGTCAGGCAGAATGCCAACTTCCTGCCACTTTGTAGATGAAGCATGCCACACCTTTAGTTTGGACATTCATGAATAGATTCAAACTGTTGATACTTCAGAAGTCAGTGAGCAGAAACAAGGAAATTTCTTTTTAAACTCTAATGACTGTATTTGACAGCAAGACCGCCATGGGCAGCAGGCAAATACTAGACTTTGGGGGACCACTTCTGGCCTTCCACTCAGCATTAATGTCTGCTGTAAGCAGCAGCATGTAGTGGAAGAGTCATCTCCTTGCACCCTGCATGGATATTGAGGCAAGCTATTAACTTAATTTTTTCTTAAATGAGCTGACAAATCAGTTACACCATTATTTCAAAATTTCTATGAAAATCTACCCTACTATCTAAGCATGAGGGACATTGGCATCCAAGTTTGGGGATACTGAGGGATAGTGGAAAATATTTAACCCAGTCTTTTACAGTAACTCTAACAAAAGCAAGTTCAGCCTTTACTGAGGACAGATTAGGAAAACATATTTTTGTCAAAAGATTTTTCCCAACATTAGTGGCCTCATATTCATGTTTCTTCTTTTTCAGTCTGCATTCTCTGTGACCCAGGAGAATCAGAGATGGGAAGAAAAGTGAGCATTCACATTTTTTCAAATGACCCCCAAAAGACAGTACATAAGAACGGAACGTTTGACTAAACCATCGCCACAATTCCTAGTTAGTTCGAATATTCCTCCTGTGTGCCACCTCCAGTGTTGGTAAGCATATCATTTTGCACAGACACATCCAGCTGGCTTGGCACACAAGTGGTCTGCATCACCGTGCATTGGCAGCCTGGTCTTACACAGCCCAAGCTCTGCATAAGCCAGAACAGCTGCTGCCCAAAGGAGACAGTAGGGTCTCGTACATGAGATACAGGTTCAGTTCCCTCTCCATAACAAGTGACTTCATTATTCTATCCTGCCATTCTCCATCTGAGAAATAATCCTCTTCCACTACACAGAAGTGTTGTAAGAATAGAGAGAGACTGGTAGGCACTCAGATATTAGAAGAGCAGGAGGCCTGTAAATCTCTCAGATGCATTTGGAGCAGCAGAAGCAAATCTATAATGACTCTGTGAACTGCTCTTGGGTCCTACAGCTTAAGCTTAACTGCAGCAATTGCCCTTTGTGTATCTTCCAGAACATGGCTTTCTGTATTCACTCAAGACTTCAGGGAAGAATTTGGGTTTAATTCAAAGCCTGCTTAAACCTTGCTTCTGGGTGGAGTAATCAGAGGTGGGTTCAGTTATTTTATTTCTCCCATAACATAAATTATGTGAGGCTAATGTGTCAGTCTTAGAAGTTCTTCCATCTGGAGATGGGACTTGTGCCAATTATGTCATAATTTTTCTTGCCTCAAGTGCCTCATATTCATTGTATAGGAATCAAAATCCTAAGCAGTTCAGGTGGTGAGCAGATTTTCTTGTGACAATGAAGCATATTTTATTTTAGAATTTTAGGCCAGCTTCCTGCCACTACATAACAAAAATATGATTAATGATACGTAAAATCCATATTTTGGAATAGAAATAAATTGGGCCATTGTAGCATTTCTTTCTATCTGGGGAAATTTTATTCTGTCATTGCCTGACAACATAATTTTACAGAATAAACCACTTTGTACTTAGGGAATTTCACTTCTGTGTTAAAATACATTTTTACTGCAAAATGGTGTAGGAAAGGCTTGAATTTAGGAAAAGATTAATAGGCTAGATAAGCTCTTTCTAAAAGGATATGCCAAGACACTTTTTACAGATGGAACTGTAGTAGGTATAATCTTATTTTAAATGAAAAATAAATAAATGGATGAATAGAGTTTATGCAGAACTATGAAGAGCAGGGTTAGGGTTTGTTGGTTTTTGTTGGGTTTTTGGGGGTTTTTTTTTGTGAATAGAAAAATACAGAGTTTTATTAATTACAATGAATTCACAGGAATCTGTGGTGAAGGAAATCATTAAAATGTTGTACTGGCCAAATATATTTGGCAAGTGTACATTTACATAACAGAAAGTACTTAAGACTTGATGTAGAGATTTTTACCTAGACATCTCAAAGAGCTTTCTGAAGGTGGGAAACATCCCCTTGCAGGGGAGCAAGGCAGAAACCAGTGAAGTGGCCTTTCAAGTCAAAAAGCAGAGGATAGGAAAGAGTTGTCCTCACAGTCTGGTCTCACACATCAGTCTTACACAGCTTACGGTGAATAAACAGTATTCAATGTGTGGAATTTTTTTGGCCATAAAACACTGATAGATTGCAATATAGTGACTCTTACCCTAGTTTCCAAGTGATACTGCCTTTTCTGGGATTTGAAGCTGCTTCATTTTGCTGAAGGAAGACTGCATATTCACAGGGGAAAAATACACATTCATGTTAAGACCAGGTGATTTTTGCACTTAGCTTTGAAACTGATTTTGAACATACTGCCTCTCTTGTCATTGCCTATTAAGTAGGTCATCCTCATCCACAGGTAATTTTTAGGTGCCCTCCTGAAATATGACAAAGATTTTCAGTGCAGCACAGACAAAGTAGTAAAGCTGGAAATGCCACTGGAAAAATTCAAGAAGGAACCTGACTGTCATATTTACATGACTATCACATTTAAACCTTGGGTATAATATACCTTTAGCTGCCAATATCGCAAAGCATTTCTACTCATACGTGCTCTAGAAGAATGCAAATAATTCTATAGAAAACATAACAAACAAAAAATCCTTGGCTACATCACACTGAGAATGTCCTTAAATCTTTCAGTGGACTGAGAATTTATCAGGATGTTGTCAGAGGCGCCTGCAGTCCTGCCATCTCTTGGCTCTGCTCATATCTTGCTATACAGGGTGCTGGCCACTCTGCAACACTTCTACAGTGAGGACTGAACTTTCTAAACCTTATTCCAGCATTTTTATTTTCATACAATACCCTAGTAAAACAATTACAAGAAATCAAGAGTGTTCTAATACAGACAATGCAAGCTGATCTTTTATGAAGATACAAGAAGCCTGGTGAACTGCCTGGACAAAATATCAGGATTAAAACACAGCCTCAGGTGTCATTACACGTTTCACTGTCAGCACTAATAAAAGGTACTAGTGATACTATTTCATATCCAAGTTCAACATTCTGGTGGGAACCAAGATGAGATTCTGTTGCCTGAGTTATGTTTTAATCAGTTTTGGGTGAACTTGGAAATGTTATGTAAACTGAAACAAAACTGAACACTGGGATGCTTTGCTGCCAACACAGGATTTTCACATAGCTCCAAATGGTCTGGTATCACAAGTGTAAATCACAGTTTAATTGTAAATGGGAAAACCCAAAATGTAATAGGACTTTATGTAATAGTCTTTTTGAATGAGCGTACATGGATAATGGACATATAAAACTGAAAGGCAGCCATACTAGGACTTCAATTTAAAAATATGCCATTAGTTTTTACTGACTCCAGTTGGTCAACCGGGCTGAGGAGTGGAATGTATGTTTGTTGTGCTCCTGGTCCTCAGCATTTCTGGGTTGCCAAATAAAACCAAGAAAAAGCAGTTGGAAGAGAGCAAAAGTTACTCAGTAACATTTCTGCAGAGATTTCCATCTGGCAGTGGAACAGGTGAACCTAAGCTTATGTGGAGGGTTCAAGTTTGGAAACAGCTCCAAAACCACAAAGTGATTATTTACTTTGTCTGAAAAAAGCAAGATGAAATCTGATGGCTTAGCTACACTTACAAAATTCTTTTCCAAGTGCCAAAACAGTTATGTGAGCAGTTGGTGTTGGACTCATACCTTTCGTATTAGCTGACCATCTTCTATCATCTTCTGACTCAATTGAAGAACCCAGCTCTAGTCGATAGGCACAAGGACAGTTAAACATTTTGCTTGCATTGTACCTAAACTGAAGTCCTAACTTGGCCTTGAATCTTAGAATAGGCTGATGTATATCTCAACACTGTAATTATCACCTGCCATGTTCGATATGACTCTTTCTTTTTTCTGAGTAGGGAAGGCAGACAAGAAATCAGGAGAAGGCTTGTTTATAAAGTAGCAGAAAAACAATATTTTTTTATAGCCTAGGATGTGTATGGAACCCAGCAACTTCAATAAATTATATTCCTTATATGCCACGCTTAATGAGCAAATGAGAAGGCAAAATGGGGTTTTGTGTTTATCTATTTCCTCTTACTTTTGGATTGTCCAATAAAGTTCTATGTCAGGCCAAAGCTATTGCACCCACCACAACATGTCAGCAACTGTGACTCAGAACACGTTATATGCAGGAAGAAAAAGATGCAAAGATAAGATATTAGGACTGAAATCAATACAGGATTCTCTTTTACATATCCCAACAGTCTCATTAACTTCAAAGTAGCTGATATGAATGTAATTAAAGAGCAGAACAAACAGCAAAAGGGGAAGAGAAACCACAGGGCCCTGTTTCAAGATCCTCACTAAAATGGCATAGCACAGGGCTGTACCATAAGTCACAGGATATACTCTGTCAAACCTAGCAGAAATTTTTATAAACAAATAATAGTGACATTTTAAACAATGCAAATTGTATAAATGCGGGCATCGGCAGTTTAAACACAAATAAGCATCACCACCAGGGAATAACTAAACAACAACAAACAAGTTCTTGGTGCTCTAATGCGCTAAACCCAAATCACAGCTGGCTGCTAGACTCAAACCTACATGCTACTCACACAACATAATCCTGTAAAAAAGGAGAACCAGGTGCAGCATGACAGAGTTGGATACTGGAGAGTTTGCAAGTCATCTTTGCATGGTCACAACCAGAAAACATACCACAGTGCAGTGCTGAAATGCACACCATTGTTAATAATTAACGCCATTAACCTGTTGGGTTGCTGTCAGGTTCACAGGCTACTGTGTAAAATGAAATAAGAATGCTTCCATGTCCTGGGAGTCATCCAAGTCATACTTAGGGAAGACACATGTCCATGGGACAGAATTCTAACTTCAAGGGCAGCAAAGAGGAGGCTGGGCAGGTTGTTGGTGCTTTCCACTTGCAGAGGGTAACCAGCTCAGCTGGGCAGCATGAGAGAGCCTGCAGTGCTACACCTCACAACATCCCAGCCTATGCAGAAACACGACAACTCAGTCCCCAGGCATCTGGAAGGTGACAGTGACACCTTGATAACAGGCAAAGCACAGCTACAGGAAAAAGGTACAGAAGACTTCAGAGGAAAAATCTCTTCCAGCGCTTTTCATGAGCTCTAAATTCCTAAATCCTCCCCCTCCTGTTCACCCCACAAATGTGAATCAAGGGATCAACAGATCAATGGGATAATTGTATGGAATGTCTTTAATGGAGCATCAGCCCCTATTTCTTACATACATTATTGAATGCTCCTACCAAGTGCTAAATTAAAATTTACTGTAGTGCTAATTGAAGTCACATTTGTGTGTGTGTGCTGCGTGCTGTTAGGCAGGAGGAGATTTCTTTTGCTGAAGATTAAAACTTCAGTAATGTCTTTTTGTGCTTATACCAGTTTAATGCAAAAGCAAAACATAATTATAGGAGGCTGTTAATGGATTAGATGGCCAGTGTTGCTGTCTAGCTGTGTTCCAGTTTTTCCTCTGTTGGCTTTGTGCTGTCTGTTGTCATCTCCTAATTATCTGTTCCCTTTTCAGTTGGCAGCTTTAACATGTTAGGGGTATTATTCAAACTCAAATTAATTTGTGTTTTTCAGGAATTGCTTAAAGAGTAGGAGTTTTATTTGGAGCTTGATATGGCAATAAAATTTTTATCAGATGCAAAAGAGAAATGGGTTTTTTTGGCTGACTTTCACTGCCATGAGACTATTCACATTGATCAGCAAGAGCAGAGAAAGCTGGTGTTGCAAAATAAAATAAGAACTTCTGAAGTGCTTGGCAACTGATTTGTTTCTGCATGGCCTATCATCACTAGCTACCACCTACTGTAGTTTCTGAGGGCAGAAAGCTATGGCACTTGCAAAAAATTTGAAGAGTGCGTCTGCTCAGGTCTTAACTGACACTTGAACTATTGCTGATTGCAAGTCAAGTTCAGAGATATAAGGAAAGAAATCGGGCATTAAAATCCCAGGATTTTCATTCATGCAGCCAATGAATTAATAAATAAGAATACTGAGTAGTATTTTTATAGAGTCAGATCCTGCCAAGCACTGCAAACTTGCAAGTCCCTGTAGAGCACTGGAGCATTAAATGCCTTGCTGCCATTCTCCCTAATCTGTGCTCTGTTTTGCCACCATCCACAAAAATATGCGATGAAAAATAATTACTCATAGAAATCTATTGCAAGCATTCTAAGGAGAAAATAAGCAATGAATACATTTCCTACTAGATACTGAGAAAACATTCTGGCCTTTCCAGGGTCCCATGTTCCAGATGCACTACCTTCCAATAGGCTCTGTGTTTACAAGGAAGCAGGCTGCACTGATGAGTTTATTTCAACAGTCCACTACCACCTTTTAAACATGAAAACCCCCCATCTTCTCTCTTGAAAGACATCTCTTGAGGAAAAGGAGGAAAGAGAGTGAGTTGAAGACAAAATAAACACAATAAGAGTTAATTTGAAACTAATCAAATCCTATTTTCTTTCCCTGCATCAGAAATCTTTTTATTTCAAAGACATGCCGATCCTTTTGAGGGGAATTCCGCTTCTTACAGCTGTGCAACCTGCCCTGCAGTGTAGGCCTAGCTCGCCCACCTGCTCACTGCAAAACACCCTGAACTTCCCAGTGCTGAGGCTGAGCCAGAGCCAAAAGAACTGTGCTTTAGATATGTCACTGACCTCCAGCAAAGACTATGCCTAGCCCATTATATTTGAAAGTGGTAAAATTCACATCTGTGCAGGAACGAGCTAGAAGAACTCTTGTTACCTTTCAGAGTGTTATATTGTATTATGTATGGTCATCTGTTAATAATGGATGGTTTTATACAGCAGTTAAAAAGCAATTTCACTAAACAGTTTCATTTTAAGAATAACTTGTTAAAAATGCAGCTTCTGAAAAAAGGCAAAGTTGTTGTTCCATATTCAAAATCTAACCCACATTCTGAGAATAAAGGAACAGTCATATTTTAAACACATATTACAACTCATGCTTTGAAACATCATGTAAGTCTAGCCTTAAGTACCTCTCATTTGATACTTCATTTTTGCCTGTTTTTGTTTTCTTCTTTATTCATGTTGATTCAACAGTATATAATCAAATTTTAATATTATCTCTTGCTGTGCATTTGGGTGCCAACAAGGAGTTGAACTCTATCTGTTTAAAAGCCTATTTACTAGCACAAAATTATGTCCTTCTCTTCTCGTAAGGGCTAACGTAGTTTTATTATCATGGAAGATTAAAAGACATGACCTTTGGCACTGAAAAATATTTTGGTAACTCCCACAACTCCTAACTCGAATACTCTGAAGTATGGCCCCTTGGTAGCAAGCAGAGCACTAAAACATGTACTGTATCTGGCAGAGATATTTATTTTCAACTTTCATCTTACGCATGCATTAACTACTGAATTGACTATATTGTTGGTAGAACAATGGGTCAAGTCCAGACCTGGTGGATCCTATCTGATGGGCAGGTGTATCAATGGGAAAGCATGCACTCATTTTAACAAAAAACACGGATCTGAAGTCAGAGGCACGTTATCCCCTCTCCCTTCTTAGCGGAACTAAGCCATTCCCTCCTTCATGACAACTACTAATGCACGACCAGCTCCAGGAGCACAAGCTTTGTCACTGAGGAGGAAACTACACACAGCAACCTGCCATAATGAGAGAAGCAAGAATGCTTGTATGCAATGCAATTACACACATATACAGACAAAAAATGGCAAGTGGAAAGAAATAAGAGTTCTACCTCAGCCTGAAAAAGGCTAAACTGCATTTTTCTTTTTTTTTCTTTTATTCTTCTTTTTTTAAACAAAAATCAGTCATTGTCTACTGTGAAAGCAAACAGCATGGTTAACTTCGTCATTTTGTTATGAATGTTGTGATATTTGATGTCTCCTTTCCACTTCTCCTTCTTAGAGCCCCTTAATTACAAGACATGCTCTTCTTCACTTTAGAACAACTGCAACAACCTTCTAACCCTTGTGGGCACAGGAGCAACCTCAGAAACAGCTCCCAGAGTGACAGTAGTCAACCTGACAGGTTCCAATTGTGGATGCTCACAGCACAGCCCTCCGGACCAGAGTCTCCAAATAATTATCTGCTTTACAATGCTGGAAAATAATGCAGTCTGATAAAATGAAAGATGAAAGCAGCCTCTCAATAGCAACAGTTCACCAAGCAATGCATGCTGATAAGTGCCAGCTGCACAACAGGGCATGCCTACATCTAATATCAGCCACTATCACCAGGGAGTTTTGGGTAATCCATGCCAGGGATCATAAAATCTGGAGTCATCCTAATGTTTCTACTGCAAATGTATGGGAAAGTAAGGCTAATTTTTTTACATGACAGTTGGTTTTACTTAGAAGAACTTTTAATTACTTTATGAGAATTTTTTTTAATCTGCCTTTTCACCTCTTCCTCCCCCACTTGGACAAAAGAGCAACGAGAGATTAAGGCAGGAGTGAAGGAGAATAAACTCTTCAAATTTCTGATCCAGGCTGAATTGTCAAGGCCAGCATAGCAGGAAAAGCATTTGTTTGCATATCAGCTTTGAAGGTGCAATAGACTAGAGCACAGAAAACATGGTTCTGCCTCACATTCACAACCATTTCCAACACATTTTTATAGTCACCTAAAAGACAATGTACAACCTCTGATCCTATACGCAGACTGCTGAAGTAGTCAGCATGACTGAGCATTAGAAAATGTGATGGTTTAAAACACACATTTCAATTCATTTTACAAGTGATTAAAGAGAGAGACTTCTGAGAAACTTCTTCATAAAATGAGATTTTAATTTTCTATCAGGTGATTCTAAAGTCTGTTTTTGCATCTCCATCATGTAAATCATGTTAACTACACTCAAAAAAAAATTTCTTTGAAATTTTGGGTTCCACATGTCTAGATTAACATTTCTCGACATCCCAAAACAAAGCTTGCTAAACATCTCCCTTAAATACAGCTACTTTGGAATATAAAGTGCTTCCAGAATAATGTAGGGTAGGATTTTTCAGTTCATCATTTTCCTCTCTTCAAAATATCAGAATCTCATAACGACCTAGTAACAAAAGACACCAGTAGTAATATTTCCTTGTGGCTGAAGATGCAGTGAGCAATACTGGCCGCAAAGAGACACATACAGGACACACACAAACCAAACTCCATGGTAGGGTTCTCAACAAAACCCTATTGTAGTTCAATGCTTAGTGGTGGTAAGGCACATAATACCCACAGACACCAAACAACAAGAATTCATTAAATAGTTACGGGAATTTTTAAGGCGGTAGAAAATTTAGAGAAAATCCTCTAATTTTGGTCAAACTAAAGCTCAGCTGAATAAGCATTCTTGTAAAATTGGAATGAGTCCCCTTTCACAGGCAACAATACTCCCCTTAGTTTTGCTTCCAAGGGAAGGGTGCCAATTTATTATTTTTTAAAAGAAATTGCATAGTCTGTAGCTGTTCCTCAATTAAGAATACATGTTCCAATACATAATTACGCTCTCTGTTAGAAATACACACATTTTCACTAGTTAAAATGTGATTTTCATCAATTTCCAGCAATTAGAACCTTTACTAAACAGAAGATTTTATTTCCAAACTTTGTACTACTTTAGGTCTTGGCAGACTCTGACCAAGATAATTCACATTATTTGTCTTTCAGTAAAGTAGAAAGCGAGTTTCAGATTCCTACACACCCTACAGGACTTTTTCTCCTTGAGCAATCACATCTTTTCCTCGATTTGTCTCCAACCTATCATCACTTTCTTTGAATTGCTGATGGCAGAATGTGACACTGCAGAGAATTCCCAATTATATTTGCTGTGACATTCTCTGTCTATATTTTAAGTTTCCTTGCCCATATCTCCAACAATTGTTAGCGTCTTAGAAGAATGTCATGAAGTCAAACAGGCAGCGTTACACCACTCTCTGACTAGAAAATTTTCACCACATTCTGAACTCATCACTTCTCAGGCACAGTCCCATTCTGCTATCAGAGCATTAATATTTGTACCCTCATGTTCCATCCGATCCTGATTGTATAAATATTGAAATAGTTACATATCCTTTACCTTATCAATTAATGCAGAAAGTCTATATCACTGGCACCCTCATAATCCTTGTTTTTTTCCAGTCCCATGTCACTTGAAGTGGTAATCAGTGAGGACGTCCTGTGCTCCTTTGCATCATCACTAAATATCTAATCTAGCGTAGAGCAGAAAGGAAACAGACACAGGCAGCAGTTGAATTTTAACATACACAAAAAAATTAAAAATGTCACAGAAGATGTCATATAAATACAACTACACACATCTTCTGAATATTTATTATTGCATGTTGGTAGAATAGTAGCACTGATATAAGAAGTCTGAAAAGGAGTTCTAATTTAGGAGCTTTTATTAATAAGTCGTACTTTACTTTCCTGGAAGACACGAAGACATTTTACACACACACTAAATTAATTAGACATGTAAAAGACATTTCAGGCTGGCCAATTCAACTGCTTTGAGAAGTATTCCACCAGATTTCCAGACAATTAACAGCTGTAACATCTGGAAATCTCAGACAAATGGCCACCAACCATGCAAAAATTGACTCCATATCACACAAGCCTCTGTTGCATCCCAGGAGTTCAGAGGCACAAACATCATAGGAGGCACTCAAGTCTCCTGGCATGCATGCACAGGACACACTGGAGGAGCTGCACAAGTATGGATCATGTACATGTACACATTAACGTGCTCATATCTCTGTGATGTTGGATTCGCTGTTCTGAGGAGGACTGGAAGTTTTGATATGGTGACCACTTCACTGCTGAGATTTACGACATCATTCAGACTGTATCTTCCTACCCTCTAGGATAGGGAGCAACACACTAGCAACACTCACAATAGTAGCAGAAGGAGCACTGATCTTTTGGTTGTGTCAAAGATCAAGTCTAAGGGACTCAAACCCAAAAACTCAATCTGTTTCTGTCCTTTCTTCCATTGGTGTAGAGGTCTTGTATCCTCTAAGACATCAGGAAGCAAGTAAATATAATTTGTATCCAGCTGCCTTAACCATTGAAAGGGTAAATCTGAGTGATGATACAAAATTCCAGTATTTTCTCAGGTGTCTTCAGTATCCTGGCTGATGTTTTCAAAACCTGATGGCCCAGAACTGGGGCCCTAAAATTCCTGTGCACACTGTCTCATCCAAGTGCTGAATACCCAAAATGTTGTTGTGTGATGATGCCTTTCCTAGTCAATAATTAAGTGCATGATAAGAGTCTCCACAATACAGAGCTTACAGAGCTGGCTACTGGCTTTCATCATACAGCATTCCCTGACCCCTGTGCCTGTCTTTAGATTGTTCCTGATACTCTACAAGAATAATGTCCAAGTCCTCAGCAACTTGCTATCTTAGAAGGAACAGCAATCCTACAACTGATCAGTCTGCCAAAAAAAAAAAAAAAAAGCCAAAAGTCACATCTCTGACTAAAAGGGCTTTCCACTTCAAGGCTTATTCCACAATTCAGTTCAGCTGACAAAGGCAGAGACAAGGATTTCTCAACTGTGCATTTTCCAGTAAGGGATGACCCTCCCATATTGTTAGGAGAACTGGAAAAAGAGAAGCAATCCACTGAAAAGGATCCAGCTTAGAGGGAGGGTACCATCAGGACATAGCTCCGGGGAGAAGCTATCACTTGCCTATCAAGAAGAGAGAGCATCACACAGGGTCAGTTTCCAACATTCCCAGAGTCAGTGTGTTAGAGCTGAGCATGCCTGGTGACATATAGAAAAGGTATAGCCCCTTTGCATTTACAGCCCCATGGGAACATTTCCTTGTACCACACCTGAAGTGGTAGATAACTGAATGGGGAGAAAAGAGAGTCTTTGATGCCACAGTTGCGGTGCATTTACACCACAGAACATGATGCAGTTGAGTGGTGCCAGAGAAGACACAAAAGCTGCATGAGACGCTATAAATGTAAAGAGAAAAAGATACAGGAATGTGTAGAGTTCTGTCCATATCTGGACCCAAACATTCACCACCCTGTTTATCCAATTACCATTTCATTTAGCTGAGCAGTGCTTAACTGAATTCCTTTTAGCTGAGCAGTGCTTAACTGAAATTCTTCAAGGTTAAGGCCCCAGGAAGAGTCGCTTTTCCCTGTCAATTCTTTGATTGACTTTACCTCCATCTGTTCCAAATACCCTGGATGCCCCCAAACCATTTGGGATAAGTAAACTTGTGCTGAATTTTCTGTCTGTCTCATTCATTCACTACTTAAGCAGGGAAAAAAACCCCAACCTTTGCTTGTTCAGCTAGCTTAATACTGAGGGTAGGCAGTGATGTCCTTCTTCCATGAATATGCTAAAATTAATCCAATTTGCATGGGGACATATAAGCAGCAAATATTTATTCATGATTGGGAGGGAGCTGATCCAAATATGTATACTAAAGGTAGACACTAAAGAAACCAGCATAAACATTGATCACCATAACTTTCCTACAATTAGCTAGCAGGTATAATTAATTTGTGCTTGCAGTCATATTAAATCACTAACAAGCATAACATGTTTGAAATAAAGAAATAATTCAAATAAAATGCAATTAGGGAGATCCAGTTATTTCAGTCTGGGCAAAGTGACCCTCACTCTAATAGCCCAATAGTTAATGAAGCTGACTTTAAAAGAATTCCTTTTTCTGCCCATGAACGTTATCTTTGTCTTTTCCTAAACTTCATACCAAAGCTTCAAAATTTAATTAAATATGCTACACAGTCTGGAGGAGTAAAAAGCAAGAGATATGTCAGCAATAGAAATGGCAGCCTTCTTGTAAGAACTCTGCCAAATAAGGGAGTCATATGTGGGGTTGTTGTTAAACTGAAGTAGAAGGAGATAAACACACAGGCGTGTATTTTTACATACTTTCAGTTGAGTATTTTGAAAGGTTGTGTTCCTTAGCTGAAACCATTCTTACTCTGACTAAGGATAAGACTTCAAGGAAGAGGTAAAATTTCCAGAACGTATTTTTTTACTAGAAGACTGATCTCCAGTACAGAGGATCTTCACTTCTAAGAAAGATCCCTGGGTTTCTTTGAAAAAAAAGACTCCTGACTGTGGGCTTAAGACTGTGTTTGATCAAAAACAGCTCAGGAGGATCAGTCAAAGTCAGTATCTTTTGCTTGATGCTTTTCTGCTCAAGGCTGCTAAGAAGAGGATTGCCATGAACGGGGAGCGTAGGAACATTGCTATGAAAGCCTGTGCCACTTCCACAGCAACTTTGAGCACGTGTGCGTAATGAATCATAAGCATTTTAGCAGTGACTGAGGACCTGGACAAATTCATGCATCATTAATTAGTCCTTCTTTAGTTGGTTGGTGTTCCTCTGCTGGAGATTTATAGCCTCCCCATCAGAGCCATGAGAGTGGACTGAACGATTGTTCCTCATCTACTTCTCAAGCAAAGCAGGTTCTTTGATGGACAGCAAAGTTGGTCTGAGCTAACCTCAGAAACTTGTCACCAAGGTAGACGAGAAGCATTAATCTGATCTTATAGGACCTTGTTTCCATAGACCACCAAATCAGGTTTAGCAGCCTACAGGCACTCAAATCTTGGTGTGTATGTAGGACCAAAGATAAAAAATGAGAGCTTAAGGAAAAAAGAAACAAAGGAAATCTCACTAGCTTTTATTCTCATCTGGTACACTGTTATCAAAATGTTTAAGCACCTAATTAGTTTCTTCTGCATCTGTCATCTTGTGGAAAAAATACACAGCACTATTCATTCTGTCTGTGCAAAGGCAAAAGGAGGAGAGGATTTCAGCATGGCTGCACTCCTGAATCAACAACTAACTTAGATATTGGTAGTTTTGTTCTGAGAAAGAAGAATAAAAGAGACCTCCTGCAGTTAAAAGATACAGCAATAATTTTCTTATTACTTCTGCCCTGTTTTAGCAGAGGAGAACCTTGTATATAGTTTGTATATAAGTGAGACTCCTGTAATGGAGAGGGGATGCCTTTTGCCATCTCAGAAAAGAACAGCTTCAGAACCACCCAAGGCAGAGATGGCTGCATAAATACACATGGGAAAAAGGCAAAACTAGACTCTACTCAAGCACCTCTGCTCCCTGCTATCCCCCAGTCCTGGAATGAGCAGTTGAGCTCCATTTTTCAAACCCACCCATGCGTTTCTGAACAGAAACTGGGGAAATAAGCCCCAAAAGAAAAACTCTTTCAGCCTATAGGAGCAAAAGCATGAGTAGCCAAAGCATAGGATATTCAGAAGATTTTCTCAAGCTGTGGCAAGACTTTCTCTATTAGCTGCTGACTAGGGCCTTTCTAGACCTTACATGAGCTTCACTCTTTCCATTAATCTACATCAGCCCCATTTCTATCTGCTTCACTACTAGGCCTTTGCTCCTCCTTTTAAGTGTTCTTCCCACGCATACAACCTCTTCCTAGCCAAATACACTAATAAAAATACTTCTATTAAATTACATTAATTCAATAGAGATATAAGCAATGCTACCTGTCAAAACCCAGTTTATTTGTTAAAAAACAGGCATTCATTTGTTCCATTAGGTTGCAGTGGGTTATGGTCTATCCTATTCCCCATGGTGAGTCTAGCTTTTTTCCACTTGTGCTGCAAATACTGTGAACTGCCTTTCCTAAACATCAGTTAAGCAATCAGGAATGGTTTAAAAAAAACCCCAAACCAAAAAGATCACCCAAAAAAACCCCAACCAAATAGAATATTAGGATTTTCCATAGTTCCTAGCAAAGAACACCACTATGCCATTATATATACCATGTAATAATCAGTGGTTTTCTCACACTTTGTGCCTGCTGTTTTGCTATCCCCTCAGTGCAAAACAATAGGTTTCACAGCTCAGGCAAGAGTAACAGGGATGAGCCCAGGTGAGGAACCAGGGTGACCTTTACCTTGGGGTCACTGGGAAAGAAACTGGATCTTCAGGGCCTCTGTAACGTTTTTCTGAGTTTGCTTGCCTTTGACAAAGAGCATGAACACGCAGGTACTAATATCTAGTCAAGCATCACAAGTTTACTGTGTCTTGCAGAGAAGCCTTCAGTGGGTGTGTTCCCGTCTGTCCCCAAAGCCACAAAGATGTACATAATGCACTCAGCCTGAGCACACAGGCAGCCTGCTGTAGAAAGTTAGAAGGTCCTCACACCCCTCCTGACCTGTGACTTCACTTGTGAGTTGAGTGGTGAGAAGTTATTGAGCAGCAGTGAGATTCAGCCTTCCTTTTCTTTGACAAGATTGAACAAAGTAGTCTGTCTACGTTGAAAGACAAGTTCAATAAATGCATTACAGAAGTCTGGGGTATTTTCCTGGTGATGCAGTTGTCCTCAGTGGGCATTCTGCCAGCACTTCAATTTTCACAGAAATGGGCATGTAGCCAGTCAGGTAAGAGAGGGAGCCCACAGGAGAAAGTTACAAGGTTCTTTACAAAGTAATGGCCACTTTTTTTCCTGTTTTTCAATGAATAACAATTATATAGTCTCATCTTGTTAATATTAGCTTTAGAATAAATATCTAATACTATTCTTGTTTTGTATAGTACTGTTCTCAAACCTTCTTTGTATTCTAGATAGATAGATAGATTCACATGCACACAAAAAATAGAAACACAATTTTGCTGCAAAATCATCTTCCAGGATTCCCACTAGTGAAAAAGCATTACAGCCACCACTGTATGCAACTGAAAGGACGGACAGCTAAGCAGGCTGAGACTTGTCAGCCTGGAGGAGAGACAACCTGGACAAGTAACACATAACAGAGGTCAGCAAATTAAAGAGTGGCTTTGAAAAGAAGGATAAAAATTGACTGTACACTGCATCTTCCAGCACAAAAGCTACAACAAGGGATACAACATGAAACGTGCAAGAGCAAGGCTCTGGAAAAATAAGAGGACAGTTCTGTTTGCTACAGAATTCTTTGCAAAAGGATATTGTGGATGGAAAAAGTCTGCATGGTCTGACAGGGAACCTGTACCAGAAACTTGAAGAAACTCATATTTAGGGTTATTAAATAGTAAAAAGCCACACATTAGTTTTATGAAATATTGGGAGTTGGGAGTGTACTTGGAGAAAGTATATTTCTTTCCTCGCTTTTATTCTTCCCTGTGCATCTGCTTGTAACCACCTGGATAGAGGGCCCAGTGAAACCTTAGACAGAACCAGGACAGCGGTTCTTAAACTCACAAATTTTCTGTCTTTTCTAGGATGACCTATATTGGGTTTCTTTGCATGTACTACCCTAAGAACTAGTCACAGAGCAATCAGTAGATGAGCACAAATTTTAACTCAGACCTCCAGAGCCTAGAACTAATGTTTTAACCACGCCAGAGCTTTCCTCTATGATACAGAGCACACTGCTGTACAAAGACTTTTTCTAGAGGACAAAGTATCCTGAGATGTGGTTCACAAATCCAACAGTTCACAGATTTACAGTACATTAACTATGGTCATGGGAAAATGTTGGGTTTTTCTTCTATAAAGAGGGTCTTGTGTAATATGTAAATGCCACAAGGGATTAGCACAAGAAATTATTTTTGCAGCGTGTGAAAGTGTGCTGTGCCAATTCTCAGAAGGTCCAGCTCCAGCCAAGCCTCATGACAGACCTAGAGGCAAATGCACAGCCCTCAATACCATTGCCCATCAGAGATGGGCAGAATTAGCTGAGAAGTCAGAAACACAGGCAAAAATAGTAATTTACAATAGTTTCATTGCCCAATCTATCTGAACCAGCTCTGACAGAAAACAGTTCAAGCAGAAAATCCCCCCTCTTTTTTAATGTAATATTTTACAGATATTCCATCCCTATAGAAAATTAAAATGAGAAGAAAGCTCATGTGCTTCAAAAAAACTGGACTCAATATTTTCCTGATCATATTACATAAGATTCTACATGAAGATAATAACATTTTTCAGACTGAAATAATGAAATTTAGAGGAAGTAAGCAGTTTATGAATAGCTTTTAAAAGTGTACGCAGCACTAACACAGATATGCGAAACTGTGGAGGCTTTCTGATATTGGCTGTAATGAGATAATTTTACCATGTTTGTCAAAATACAAACTAATACCTTTTTCTAAAAGTATAGGCTTACCTGATGCATCCATTGTGCAAATAACTTTCTCTTAATATCTTCTAACGAGTTAGTTCTCATCGTTGTGGGAAGAACCATCTAATACATGATCACATAAAACCCATGAGATCTTTATAAATACAATTTTGAGCTTTATGTGGGGAAGTAATGTAAAGGGACCAGGTTGTGAATGAATTTATTATTATCTATGCACAAATATGCCAGGGTAAACTCAGAATGCAAAGTTTGTGTTCTTTTTTGTCAAAATATGGAAGGCAATGACCTAGAGTAGACTGAGAAATTATGTGAAGCAGGATCATCCTTTTTTATTTGCTAGAACAAAGCATTTTAAATACTGGCTTAAAGGAGTCCCAGGTTGCCTATTAATTTTCAAAACAATGATTTAGCAGCTCTCCAAATTTAATCACCTGCTATCTGTTCTTTATAAATTGGGTAATCCAGCTATAAAATGGTGTCCTATGGATCAGACATCTCCATCTCCCAAATGAAAAAATCCTAAGCAGAAGAATGAGTTCTTTTGCACATCTGAAGTTACCAATTCATGCTAAAGGCTCCAAATAATTATGAAAGAGACTGAAAAGTCCAGCAGACCACAAATGGCATAAAAGAATCTTGCAGGATTAGATACGGTTTAAATAATATTGTTGAAAACATACAGTAGAGTTTAAATAAAAAGCAAACTGTAATGTGCATAAAAACTTGAACAGGAAGCAGATTGAAAAACAACTACAAGCGAGGAGGGAAATGAACAAGTCTATTTGATCTTTCCAGCTGACTTAAATGCGAACACTAAAAAAAAAAAAAAGTGACAACTAATTTGTGATGTAAAATTATTCCTGGTTTAATTAAATTAAAATAAATGAATGTGATTAATTATCTAGGTTGGGAAATGTGTTTACCCAGACAGAATTCTTCTCTCAGACCCATTGAGGGGAGGCAGGTAGATCACAATGACCTAAATTTCATTCAGTGTTGGAAACTATGGGTTAGATTTTCAAAGCTGTCCAAAAGGTTTCAACTGCATCCCACATTCCTGGCTTTTTGATTACACTCTCTGGAGTAATGCAGTGACTTTTCTTCTGCCTGTACTACTTTTTCCTGCTGCAATACAGGAATGCAATAGGATGCAATTTTAATTGGGTTGTCTAATTTTCTTGTAAACATAAAATACTTTTTACATTGTAAGGTGTGAGTCAGAAGCTACTCTTATGTTACTGCCCACCATACTGTTCTGATTCTGCCCTCAGCATTCTTCTGAAACTTCATGAAATGGGAGCAGGACAGCTTTCATTTCTCCTGGGTATATTCTCTACCCTGTACTAAAAATTCTGATACAGAGTTGCTGCTCTAGTTATGGAAGAATAGCATTTCTGCTATATTAAACAAAGACAGCAGACTTTCCAAGATTTTTTTTACATAATCTCCTGGCCTGCCAAGTGGCCCAGCACATGGTGTATACAGATGCACTAGAAGAGAGACAACTTTCATACCATAAATTCCTTTGCTACTCTTCTGCTGTGAATGACAACAAAATTTTCCACTCATTTCAGTGGCAATGATTCCAGCCTTATCAAAGATTGCCAGTCTAGTTATTCAGGCTCAACAGCAGTTTGTATTTTAGAATAATTTTTTTGACCCTCTTTTCCATTTTACTTCTTCACTCCCCCTACTGCCCTTTTTTTTTTTTTTTTTTAAGAAGCAATTTGCTTTCTACCATTTGCTTTCTCAGCAGGGCTGTTATCAGCACCAGTCACTAACAGAGAACAGCTGGTATGGGAGAGGAAAAAGTCAGATCCTTAAGAACATAACTATGGATTTAAACATGTGAGCCTGCACTGTAAATTGTTTTGTTATGCAATTTGTATCAAACTCACTCCATAAGTCAGGGACATACTCTGCAGCATGTAACGTTCATAGAAACAGTCAAGTAAGACCAAGAAGCACATATTCATACTGATAAAGCAAACGAAGAGACCATTTGTTGCAGAGCAGCCTTTGTAATTCTGAGAACTGGTCCTGCATTCTGAAGTGGATAAAGTTGTTTGCAGAAAAAAAGATGAGACTCACAGCTGGAGGAAACACAGGTGTCAAAGTCTGTTGTTACTGCTTTTGTTGTGGCTCCAAACAGGCAACCATACTCGATATGCAAGAATGACAAAAAAGAGAGAATTGAGCAAGTTCAGCCCAGGACTAAATGAGTGCAGCAGACAGGTGGGTCATATTTTCCTCTAGCTTATCTTTTCCATAATTAAGTCTTTCCTGGTGAACATAACCAGACAGAGCAGTGCAAGGGGAAGACCTGGACCGCTGTTTTCACACTGTTTCAGCAGCAGCTTCAGAACTGGCTTAAGCAGGAATTGCACTTATGTTGGAGCTGAATTTGGCTCACTGCAAGAAAACATTTTTAAACCCTTCTGCTGGTTAAGCTTCTGGGTATTGCCTTGTTGGCTTTCTCTAACGTATTCAGCAGCAAAGTTTCAAACTGAAGACAGTAGTCTAGAAGGGATCTGGAGCTTGCTGAAATCACTACCTAAAAATCAGCTTGTCCCCCTTACAAACCATTTGATATAATTACTGATTTTTCCCCTTGGTCCAAACCTGAACTGACTAGCAGATTTTGGCAGCTGCCTCTGCTCCTTCTTATTAAAAAGCTCCGACATGACATTGATTTTAGAGGAGAAAGTGGCAGGGAATCAGATTCTGCACTGGCATTCCAATGGTTTAATTGAAGATGAACACTTTGTTCAACTTTTGCCCCTTTCCCTGGGGTGGCCAGCATTGCTTCAAATGCCTGCTGACTTAAATGGAGACAGCTGCAGGACACAGACTCATGTATCACAAGCTGCGTGCAACAGAAGATAGCTGAAGGGCAGAACTTCAAAGCCACTCGTTGTAACCACCCAGACAGTACAGGGCTGCTACCACTGCCAGCTGGTAGCTCTAAGCTCAAACGTGGGGACGTGGCCTCACAAACAACAACTGGACATTTGCCATATCTTGGAGGTGCTGTATATCCATCCCAGAGAGGCCGGAAGACAGCGATGAGGAGAGTGCTGATTGCATCAACATTTTTGGGGGGCTAGTTAGAATTCTCCAAAAACTGATAGCAGTACATCAATGTGTGGGTTTTCCTCCTCTTTCAAGGAAAAGGCTGCAATTAAGGTGAGAAAGAATTGAGATGATTTTATCTTGCTTCCTCCAGCACACCAGTTTCAAACATTATTTTAAAATTTGTGTGGAATATAAACAACCAATATAAAAATTATTTCTTGGTACTTGAAGAGTATCTCGCAACTCTTCCACCTTCACAGGAAATTATCCACATCCTGATCAGCTTCAAAAGCCTCAGGCAGTATTAGCTGGGAAAGACATAGTGGCCTCTAACACTAATTGGGATGCATAATTTATTTTCAGACTCATGCAAGAGAATATAGTGTAGAAGACAATTCAATGAATTCAGCTGAGATGGTCCTTCAACCTACAGATGTGTGAGCATAGAGGACTTATACCTTACTTCTACCGCCAATATCTGAGACGGTGTTGGCTGAACCACTCAGTGTGATTATGGTCTGGGCTCAATGGGTCAATTTTAGACATATCAAAACTTTGACCCATGCACTAATAACTGCAGAAAGCAATAGAGCCAGTGGCACCAATTCACCATTTCAACTAAATGCAGGAATGGAAGAAAAGATTAAGTAAACTAAGCTAAGCTAAAAAACTAAGCTTTTTTTCCCACCTCTTTCACATTAGAACAGACTCACTGGTTTAAATTAGATCTAAGAGGGACTCTGGCAACAAGAAAGAAAGGCACTGTAGATTACCGGCTGTATGGTGGCAGTGCAGGGAAAGCGGTGCTCAGAAGATGCCTTCACAGGGCTTGCCAGATCACTTTCCATGTTTTAGTTGTTGTGTATGACATTTAGATCTCATGCATTTTATGCTTCTACAAGCTGACACCAAGCCTCTCTCTTGTTCCATGACCTCTCCTGCTAGCTTCACCTGGCTAAAAGCACCTTGGGAAAGGAGGCAATGGTGCTCTGCAGGTAGAAATAGTTTGGCGCTACCTCAAAGGACCTGGGTTGGAAGGGGCAACAGCCTCATGTTCAAGTTCTCCCATGCCAAAACCAAGCTCCTGGAGACAAACATTAAGCAGCCTTTATCCTCACTGTATCACCCTCACAAAGAGACTATATCAGGATGGAGAACTGACATCACAAATGCGTTTTAACTGGAGAGCCACAATATTATGTTGTTATTTCCTTCCCAACTTCTGTTTCTGGTCTCATGTCATTAACAGTCATCCAGTGTTCCAAATTAAGAGCAAATGAAAGGTATAGCCGCTAGAGCTGATGGCCTGGTGTTGTTGGATGTTCTGCTTAATTTATTAACACTCTTTTACTTCCCCTGTTGAAAGGAAAAGGCTAGTTCTCTCAACCACATTGAGTCTGTAGTGTTGTGGTTCAGATGGAAGAGGTTCTCAGGAGTCTTTCGCTAATCCTTTACCTGGCAAACTATTTAGGCCCAATTTCTTTGGGAAATTTCTTCAGAAAATCTTCACATTTATTTATTTCAGAGATACTATGTAACAGTGTGTGCACTGATGCCATGTTGTGATATAAATAGGGATGCTCTGGATACACACCCAAATGTCTTAATTTTTGTCACACCACACTTCAGCTACTTTTCACCCATGGAACACCCTGAGCAACCTTCTTTCCTTATGATATTTAAATGCAGTAGAATACTCCTCAGCAAGTGCAGCTGTCATAAATCATTAGTGGATGGTTTACAGCAGATCTACTGATAAAAAACTAAATTCTTCCACTATTTCTGTTTGGTTAGGAAGACTTCTTTATTCAGATAGCAAAGGACTGTGATTGAGGCACAGACACCAAGAGTCCCTATTACAAAATCAGAACAAGTGACTTGGTTGAATGACACATTAACAGTGGAGTTCGAAGAACATGGATCTGCTGCACAGTAAAAGGCACACTGGACTTAAGATTGTCTCTTGCAGGGTGAAATTTGGCCTCCAATTACATCCAAACAATGCTATTAATTTAGACAATAGCTGTCCCACAGGCCTCGTGTTAACTGTTCAGGAGACTGGAGTGTGAAAAAGTTCTTTAATTGTTGAGAGCACCACACACCTCAAACCACAGAAGGGCACTACACAACAGTAAGAGAGACAAAGAAAGCCATGCAAAGATTTCCCAGGACAAGGCAAGTTACTGGATAAGAAAACGTCCTTGTGCTGCCTCTTTTGCCTTTTCAAAGAAGTTTCCAACTGTCAACTGCCTGTCAAATTCCACAAGGATGGAAACTGGTAACTGTACCACTACCACAACACTTGAGGGAAGACTCAACCTAAAACCTCACTACAGTGAAGAAAATCCATCTACCAGTATTGATCACCAATCAGTACACCAGTAAGTTCTGATTCACAGTGTGAACAGCCAAAATTTGATAGCATACCAGAAACTTTGATGAGTGCTTACTTATTTCCAGTTCACTAACCATGCAATGATGGATAATAAAACAATGACTTTTATACTTGCAAATATTTTTCTATCTTTTAAATTTCCCTTTCCTTCAACTGATTAGATAGCTGAAGAATCCTTTTGGCCTCAGAAATGCAATACTATGATGCAGGAAAGATTTATCTTTTAAAAAAAAGTGAGCATTAGAGACCCACATTTCAAAGAGTAAATTATAAGAAAAAAATATAACTTTTGACTATGATTCTAAGGAACTTATGATTTGGAACAATTGGAGCTGGTCACACTGCAAAGCTGCTGTAAGTTCTGTATTCTGTCCTCAGGCAGCTGTATCAGTAGGGAAGCATGGTACAGCTTTTATTTATTCTAATCTGCTTTGTTGTTTTCTGTAGCCCAGAGATCATTAAGAAAGAAGTTTTTCAGATCCCGAAAAACATAACCCAAATTTTTAATGACCTCTCTATCTCAGTTTCTCCGTGCATACAGAGTTAATTATTTTCCAGTTACATTTTCCTGGGCCTTTCTTCATTCTGGTCAGTGAAGAAAGCCTAAGAGCTACTAATAAATGGTGACTACTCCTCTCAATATTCTGGCACCTGGGGAGAAGACATACTATGTATCCAACCTTCTTCTACTTTTAACCTTTGAAAGTTTTGAAAACAATGGAATAGATATGGCATCTCCTCTAAAATCAGATTTCTATTTGAATTTGGATTCCAAATCAAGGCAGGAAGACCAGAAAGCAACTATTCTTGGGATTTCCAAACTGCACCTGGCTATATGTCTCCTTCAGCATTCATTTCATACAGACAAATGAAGAGGACAGAACATGAGACAGAGGAGGCTCTTTCAGTGCATAAGGGGAATTTTGCAAGCATTTGGGGAAATAAAAATCAGAAGCATTGTAACTCTGTCAATAATGCATCATACTTGAAAGGGTCTGGGTATATCTATCACTTTGCAAGTTACAGTCTCCCTTCTAGGGGAGTTTCTGAATGTAAAACCCTTACCTGATTTGATGGACCAGTGCTTTCAAACCAGTCAGCACCTGCTCTCAAACTTGATATACTCTCAAACTGTTTTAACTGAAGCCAAAGGATCAAAACTTAATTAGCAGTGAAATACCTCTTATACTGATCAGTTTGCACCAGATCTCCTGAGGGACATAGATTTGTCTCTATCTGAAATCCCCACCCTATTCTCAGCTGCTCCTTAGGAGGTTTGCGTTTTGTCATTTGGCAGACACTTACCTGCTGCACTGCTGCGACGGAAGAGTGCTTTTGGCAGCAGAAGCTGCGTGGCCCTGGGAGCAGGAGAGGCAAGTTGTAGCAGCTTCGCCTCTTATGAGCACTCTGGCTCTGCCAAACTAAACAAGACAAGGTGACATGCTTTTCTTGCTGCTCCTCAGTAGACAGACTCATGAGTTATTTGTTGGTCCCATGAGAGGGTTTTTTTTTTTTCTTTTTCCTGCAGGGATAACAGTCATCCAGGTGTAACACTTCGATTAAAAGGCTCTCCTCCTAAAGCCACAGCAGTGAGAATCACACTTTTGCTTAGGAAAAGGACTTTACTTCCAATGGAAGCATAAAAATGAAGCCAATATAAGTGGGATTTTCACAGGTGGTGTCAGATGCCCAGTTCAGTCTCTCATGAGGCCTAAGCAAATGCTTTAGCACCTCAGGCAATACAAAGGTTCAGTGAATTGTTATAAAGGAATGCCACCAGCAAGATGGTATTATTCGGGTAATAAGGGTCTTAACACCTCTATTGAAGAGAGTCTGTTACTAAGAGAAAGAAGAAAAACTCCATCACAGTCTAGAACAGCTGGGCCCTGATGGTTTGCTCACTTGCTGTGGCAATGACTGGTTTTTTTGGTCACTTAGATAATACAAAGCTAACCTTGTCATTCCCTTAATTTTTGCAAATCTCTGAACACATCTGTCTAAATATCCATGACCTAGAGGGGGAAAATAACATATTTAATATACAAAATGAGAGCCAAATCTAACTCATCGGTCTCTGCTGGGATTCCTGAGAGTCTTGGGAGGTGATACCTCAAGCAGTTTATTTTGGCATCGTTCTCAGTTAAGGAATCTTTTGATGGCAGTGACTCTGGAAGGGTCTTATGCTTTGGAAGAAATAGGGTAAGCATTAATATGAGAGCAGTTACAGCACAAAAGCAGGGAAAAAGTGATAAAATTGATCTGGCTTTCAATGTTTTTCATTCAGGGAGAGTAAGAAGGCAAGAAAAGGAATAAAACACAGTTTAAAGTTGTGAGAAAGTCCTTTTCATCTAGATAATCCTTTTGACCGCACAGGATTGCTCTTCCCACAATTTAGGTGTTTAGCCCTCCTTCTCTTCAGACTTCAGATGGAAGGAAAGTGTCACAATCTATTGGTACTATCTAAGAGATATTTCTCTGATTAAAAATGTTTCCACTGCTAATTCATGCTATTTGCACTGCCACTGGTAGCTGTGCCCCAAGATTCAGCCCCAAACACAAGAAAAAAAGTAAATAAATACAAACATCCTCCTGTAAATGGAAAGCTCATTTACCTTTTGTCTTCTATATTCACTTTATAGTCCCACTGTTTTTTCAAATACTATCTGATCTGACAAGAAGGCTACGGTCTTACTGAAGTTCAATTTTCCTTTCTTGAGCATACAAGCAACCAAGCAATCAAGGTAACTATTAGTTATTATTTTTTTCAAGTTGTAGTTGTGACTAGGATGTCAAAAAAGAAACTGGGCAAAAGAGTTTTTCAGCTGTGTTTTCTTACCTTCCCAGAGTTATTTTTAACAAGGCCAATATTTTTAGCTTTGTCTGAGGAAAAGAAAAGAGAGAGAGAGAGAGAGAAAACAAAGTTGTTGCTAGATTTGTAAGTTTTCCAGAGTAGCTGTAGAGCTGTCACTCCTGCACCAGGCTGAGTTGGGTCCCATCTCTCCTTTACCTGGACAGTGTATGAGCCAGTGTCTACCAAGTATTAACCTACCTGACAGGCTGCCTGTCTGGGCTCAGACAGCCACAGTCTCTCCTGCTCAATTTGTATATTTTATGCAGAATAAAACCCTCTTTAGGACTCAGTACACAAAACAACATCACTAATGGTCAGATGAGTCACAGGGAAGCAGAAAAGGATTGCAGTCTCTGCTCCACAAGACATTTACACACTTAAATTAAGTAGTTGGTGTAACGCAGCCTGGAGCATAGATCTCATTTCTCCCAGGTGAGTACACTAAGCCCCAAAATTATTCTCTCCATGGCCTCCAAAATATTTCAAGTATTTTCCCAATAAAAGTGGAGCAATAAGAGAGTTAAGAACTTCTCTCTCCTCCATCTAAATTGTGCCCTAATATCTGAGTGATATCGATTCAAATGTTCTCAAGGTGAGGAAAGAATGTAATCCTGGCCTCCCACACACGAATAAGGGCCCTAATCTTTGAGTTCTTGGATGAAAGGGATTGCATCTACTTTGTCATTTCCTCTCCTTAAAATGGCCATAAAACAGAATGTTACTCTTGACACTGAGTATTTGTACTGAATAAGAAAAATCAATTCACATCCTAGCTGAAAAAAAAATTACTCTGCTGAAGTTAAACTTCTGTTAAAACTTTCAGTTAAACTACGCTGAATTTCCTCTCTAGTTTTTCCACATTTATTTGCCAACCCAAGCAGTAATATCAGTGATTCACATAGGCATAGACCAAATCTTTGTTAATCAGTGAGATGATTTAACTAAAACCCTCTGTAAACAATCTGTTTGAAAAGCTAACACTTTTCTGTGTGGAATATCCAAGCCTTCCTTTCTTAGGGACTTATGTTTGAACATGGGAATTGGAAGAAAAAAAAAAAGGCAGTTGTTGACTGAATCTTGTCTTGTGCAGTCTCAGCTTGTAAGGAATTTTGTTTAATTAAATTTGCTATAAATATGTATATACATGTGCATGTATGCAGTTTGCTGTAAAAGAGAGAGATCAGCTAGGAGACCACCTGCTTTACCTGCTTCCCACTGCTGGAATCAGGTTCTTACTATTGTACAGTCTTCGTATGGATTGCTTGCATGTGGGTCATCAGGGAACTGGGTTAAAAACCTGTCCCACCAGCCAACTGGACTTGTACTATTAATTATACTCTGTCCAGCATGACAGTTTCCTTTTTCAAGATATATGGGTCACCCCTTCACATTTTTTCTCTCATTCTTAGTGTCTCCATCATGGCCTCTCATCTGATCCTGCTGTTCAGAGACCCTACCTAGGATCTATCTGTTATTCTCTGCTACTGACCCATTGAACAAGAAATTGAAATCATACAATCTTCTAGGTTGGAAAAGCCCTTTAAAACTATTGAATCCCTCAGCTCCAGCTTCTAGATTCACCCACTGGAATGGCATCTTTAAAAAGATCACTACTAATTCATAACAAGACCACAGGCTCTTATTGTAAATACTGACATTGTACATCTCATTAGAAATTTTGGTCTTGGTTACCGAATGTTGTTGAAAACATTCTCAGTCACTAAACCAAGAAAATCAGTACCAGGAGAAACATCTGGGAATTTTTCCCTTTTGATGGCCTGTTTTATAGTCCTCTTTCTCTTCTAGGAGTAGAACGAATCTGGAAAGTCTCGAAAAATTTGTGTTCCTTCCCAAAAGCAAAGGATGGCTTCTGAAAGAAGCCTAGTATTTTTCTTTCTGTTCTTGGGTAGCCAAAACTAAATGGAGTTACTAAGAACTTAAACAAAACAACTGGTCATAGTTCACAGCCACTATAAAGGAGGAACTCAAGCTTACTGAAAATGGAACTTTTGTCCAAAACTCTTCTGTATGTTAACTGATGAAAAGAGGAGGAAAAAATGAAAAAGTTTCCTATCCTTTCAGGATAGTTGGAACCCCAGGCAGAGACCTAACAGCCTCAGAGGCAGGCTGTTGGGATTCTGAGATGCCAGATTGGCAGGAGCACCAGCAAGCCTTCCTCCCCATCTCTCAGTAAACAAAAGAAGCTCCTGAAAAACCCAGCCAGCCTGACCTCACAGCAAAGTATTAAGCTTGAACATCTGAGCTGAATTTTTGAACCATCCTTGCTTCCCAAGTGACCAGTTTCACATTCCTTCCACACCCCAGCTTCTCATGGACCATACAGGATATTATAGGGGGCTGGCAGATGCAATTCTACATGTTACCAGTACCTTTAAATACCACAAAACAGTACAGATGTGGCTCAAGAGGATGCAAGGTAGTTCATGAAGAGTATTTTGGTGGCAGAAAAAAATTAGAAATGTTATTACATACCTAGTCAATGAATTACATCTTTTCTGTAAGGAATTATCTTGTATTTGTCTAGACACCTCAGTCAATATCTGGTTCAGACTGTGATTAACACAATGGGTACATGTGTGTATGCAAGAGCCTACATTCTTTTAGTGTTTTTAACATCCTTCATCACACCTATTGCATAACTCTCCTCTTAGCATCCTGCTGACCTCTGCAAACTCACAAGAGCTGACCTGCTTTTTCACATGTGCTTGTTGTGACAATCTGTGCCTTCAGGACTGTGGTATTAGGCACAGACGACGACAGCATGCGATGGACCTCAGCACTGCAAAGACACCAGTGAGCTTATGGGTTTATCAGAGAGACCTTTGTAACCTGAAGACAAATCTGCCAAGCCACCTTTTTCCAACCATAGCTTCCTATGGCCTATGATTATTCACATTTGGGCCCATTCAGCAGCACAACTAAAACACAGATGCAGTAAATCCCACTGCCACCATCTCCATATACAGCACACTTCATTATAACAGAATAAGAGGTTCAGCTCTGCTGGACCAAATCAAGTTGGTCAGTGTTAAGTATCACATTTTAGATTCAAATCCCTGCTAAACCCTCTGCTTACGCTCGTGGTTAACATTATTTTTATATCTGTCTTCAGAAATGAAAGACAGCAGCAGCTCACACATAGCAGCAACAGCATCAGCAGCTTTTAAAGGCCAACTCCGTAGATTAAAGGGTGATACACTGAGCACCGAAATCCCACCACCCCAGTGTCTACTGATTAGGTTGGGAGAAAAGCTGAGTGACAAACATGTTTCCAATCTGCCTAGCCCATGCAGCGAAATGGAGCAATCTGGCCTGAAAAGGGATTTAGACTTTTGTTGTGCACAAGAGGAGAAAAAGCTGATTTAAATCCATCGACAATGCCCTCCCTCTTGGTGATCTCAGAGATAAGGAACAGAGTCTGGACACAGTTCATATCCTACCTCTCACCAGGCCCCACACTTCCACTCAAAGACAAAAGCTGGCAGATGAGGGCAAATGATGCTGCCTTGCTATTGAGCTGCCAGCTCACATAAAAAACATGTTGTACAATGCATGGAGCTTGCCGGGGGCATTTGATCTAGCAATTTTTAAAGGGAGGGTGAATCCTCACACCATAGGAAGAGAAATATATGGCCTTTTAGTTCATCAAGAGCATTGCTGTTAATACATATATAGCACTGCACATGTAAAAAAGGATCTTTACAGACAGAAAGGTCTTGCACCAGTATGTTTACAGCCTAAACTAAACAGTCATTTACAGCAGAGAATAACAACATCCTACAGCTGGTACAAGTGGGGCAGGCAAAGAAGAGACAGGGAAAAAGAAAAAATAAAAAGAAAAAAAAGGAAAAGGAAATAAGGTTTCTAAGAGAGAGCTATTAGATCCCCTTACAAGGAAAGCAGATCACATGGTTTCCTTTATCCTGGTTATTTAATATATGCCACCCCTGTGCATTTCACTGTGACTGCCATAAGGAGTGAGCCATTACATTCTCTCTTTATCCCTTGTCATAAGGACTGAGAATGAGGTGATAACACATTTTTCTGAAACCTTTCCAGACCCTTGGGAAAAAAAAATATATATATTTTGCCTTGTTTTTTCTGAAAGAGATGAAAATGCAAAAAACCCCAACAATTCTGGTTGCCTATAAGTAAATCTGCTCTTTGTTCATGTTTAATTATACTAATTTTTTAAAATAAAAGTATAATGGAACAGCCATGCAGGGATGCATGTGGGGAGTCAATCCATGCAAAAAGCAGAGTTTCGGGTTTTTTGTGACAAAAATGCACCTGACGACAATTGTGAAGGACACCAACAAAATGGTTGTTGGAAAACAGCAGCAGCAACAGCAGCAGCCATCATCTCCATCACTCTATGGATGCCCCTCGTATAGGCATTAGTGCAGAGCTTCCTCCCTCACAATGATTAAAACAGACTTCAGCAAGCCCTTATTGCCACCATCTTTGGAGAGCAGCATTCAGATGCAGATTGCTTTAAATCCCATCAACCCATTCAGGCGTTCCTACGGGAGTGTGTCTGCCGCTGCGAGTGTGTGTGTTTGCGTGTGTTTAGATGTATTTACACGCATACACAATTCTTGCTATGCACACACCTTTTCTCCACCCTCTCACTCAGAGAGAAACAGCTAAAATTGTCAAAGACACAAATGTGTATATTCCAGGCTACCTTGTCAGATGTTCATGTGTGCATCTTATAAATATTTCATACCAAATATTTAACATTATTCCTTCCCCAATCGGATCAGCTTTGAAATGCTCCTCAAAGTGAATTCTCCCCTAACAATGGCTTGACGCAAAAGCCTTTTTTCTCTCTTAAGAAGAGAAGGCTGCACATGGTCTGCTACCATAGCAGCATGAATAGTTCTTATTTAATGGAAAATAAAAGATACTTTACATTAATTCAGTGGGGGATGGAAAGCTGGGCACATGCGTACCTTGTGCTTCAAACATGGAGGAGCGTCATACCTTGACCTCCCCTCTCCTGATCCCATGATTATTACCCAGCTTGCATTAGAACAGTAATGGGAAGTGACAAGTTTATGTAAATGATCCACACAAGGATTTTGCTCTTGTAAAACAGAGCAGTTACTCTGGGCTTTCTAATTATTTCATGCCTTGTGGTTCTGTGATGGGGCAGAGATGACTATTACTTGAAAAGTATATTGTGATTGACAAGCCACTGTCCCCCTGGAACTCATTAAGGCCTGTGCTTTGCAAGAGCGGGTAGAAAACCCTACTAGGCACACCACACACACACACACACACACACACACACACTCTCATCCCAGTGCTGGCTGTTCTTTCAGATCATTTGTTGGGATTTTTGCGCTGGTAGAGAAAAGCATAATCTACATGTATCTCAAACAAGTACCACCTCCCAGCTACAAATTGACCAATTATCCTCTGCTTTCACGTTTTCACTTTCAAATCTGTAAGATTAGCGACAACATACCTGTCAAACATGCAGTGGTCTTTGGATTTCAATGCAATGGATGGAAAAGTCAGTTGTTTCATGAGACATCATTCAACAGAACAGGGAGGAGAGGAGCTGGGGCAGGAGACAAGGGCTACCATAAAAGCTTCCATCAGAGCATTTCTGCTGCTCTGATTTGTGCCAAGTGCCTTCCAGTATGTATGAAGGGCCATTCTGCTGCCACTGCATGACCTGTTTGCTTTTCTTTCTTAATTGATTTTTCTGGCCTTCAAACTTGCAAAAAAAATGACAATTCATTTGGTAAAAGTAGAGACCCTGTCTTTCAAAACATACATCACACTCCAACCATGAAGAGAAGAAAAATCCTATTTAGGCAGCTGCATTGTTTTCCCATTGTAGAAGTGGTTTTGAATTCTGCTGCTGGTTTGGGATGTAACACAGTTTAGCATAAAATCAATTCATTGTTAACTCCATTGTGGTTGGATCTTATGGGCATGCAGCATTTCTTACTTTTAGTTATGTTTGATTTGTGATTGAAGTAAATCCTCTGGAGATACTTATGAAAGGCACATGGCCCATTTCAATTCTTCCATTAGAAAACACTGGCACTTTGGTTACTTCAAGCCACCTCGATCTTTGCAAACAGTGAACAAAATCAAAACATCAATGAACTTTTGAGGTTTTCAGTTTCAATTTGACCAGGAGTTGGGTACTTCACAGCTTTTCAGTAACCCAACTGACTATGTCTGCAAGTATTCAACAGGGGAAATCTTTGATTTTACTATTATGTTCCATAATAGCATTGCACTGAAATAACAGTAACCAATGATCTGTAATACTTTGTTCTGCCTAATTTATTGGTAGATTTCCAAAAAACCCACAAATCTCAGATACTCAATAAACAAGCGAAATCCTCGAGATCCAAGTCATCAAGCTTACACCAAAAACTGTGTATCACTGATAATTAATCAGCATAATGATAGAAACATAGGAAAAGACAATAATAATAAACAGAACAAAAAAAAAAGTAAGAAAGACACAGAAGCATCTCTGTGTCAGCTACACTTTGGAGCCATGAAAAGTGGATACACCAGGGACTAAAGAGGATTTTCAAACACAGTCAGCATTGGTTTGATTTGTCTCCACTGAGGTGGACCCTATATTATGAGTCTTGTAAGACATAGGTTAGTGCAAGGATTGTCAAGCTCTGCCTTTTGAGTATGTCCAGTTTGCAGGCAGCTCAAATGCACTCTAAGGCTGAGGATGAATCATATGTCCAGGAACAAAGCTCAGCAATCATGTGCTGGTCCAAAATGGCATCTGCAGTGGGAGGTGAGGTAGCAAGGAGGGCACAGGCCAGTATTGCCAAGTTTCTCTGGTAAGCAGTTTTATGCCCTCCATTCCTGCTTTTGCAGTGAGAGGCCACAATCATCACCATCATCGTCATCTAGTGAACTGCACCCACTGCTTCCCATTCCTTGGCTCTCCAAGATACAGATCTGATGGCTCTCAGCCACTTGAGAAATTTGGTAAAAAATTCCTTGGGAAAGTTGTTTACTCTTTTTCAGTGTGCTCACCTGGTGCATATCTCTGTTGAGTCAAAATTCTTGGGAGTGACAGGAGGAATGTCATTTGATATCTGACAGCAGGCAGAAAATACACCATTTTACATGTAAGATGAGCAAGTACAAACGGAGGGACTCATTTTGTGTAAAGCAAAACTGTCCACTAATCATTTAGCACCAGTACAGTACTTTTCTACTAAGCAAATTTTATCTTATCTTTGCTCAACCCACTCAACACCCCACCAATGTCAACTGTCTCCTTGAGTGTCCTTCAGAGGCAGCACCAGAGAACTACTGGGTTTTTTACTGAAGCGTTTGTATAAGAGCGGAGAATCTATTGCTTATGCATCTTCAATAGCAGAAAATACATCGGATGCAGGTAAGCCTTGTGCTATGATTTCTATCCACAATTGGATTACAGGGCAGTTCTTAAATACCTGTTCTGAGAACCAAACAAAAAACAGAAGACTCCTTGAAACTGAATCTTTGGGGAGTTTGGATCCTCCTGGCTCCAGGGGATAAGCAGACACTTTTTCAGTTTTATTGAGAATCTTTCATCACTTCTGTGACCATTAGCCTCTGATCACAGAGAAAGAGTGATAAGTACCTTCAACAGAAAATATTTCTGTAGACAAGAGCACTGTGGTCACTTCTACAGACACTATCAAATATTTAACAGATAGAAAAATGCTGAACAACAATATGAAGAAAAAACAGCTCAACTAAATTCACCAAATGACTAAGAAGAACAGGTAATTTACAGTAAAAGAACAAAATCTATCGGTTATGTTCATATTCAGCATGCCTTTATTTTAACAACCCTATTGCCCTAATGAGGTATCATTATCATTTTGAGGAGTAAAAGTTGTGATCACATACATAAAGTCTGATCTCTTGGAACTCTTGAAAAGAGAACAGACAAGAAACTAGCAGTTTATTCAGAAAACATCTTGGAGAGTTTGCTTGTAAAGAGATTCAAAGAGGCTGAACCATCTGCTTCAGCGCTGGTGGTAATCAGGCCTATTATGCTACTGAGAGAACTGTTGTCAGTGAAAGGCATGGCATAAGTGCCTACAGCCTACAGTTTACATGATTATCTATAGAAAAAGTTAAGATGGTTCAGTTCAAATAAGTACACTAGTACAAATATTTACGTAAACTGTGCTTTCAATATAATCTCAGTTAAAATGCAAGCTATTATACTTCTGGCATGTTTATCTAGTCTCAGTGGAAGTGGTCTGACCTTTACGTCGCTTAATGTGGATAATGCAAACTACTGTTAATGACATATTTTAAGTTAAGTTCTGCTTACTTTGGAATGGAGCAAATCATATTGTGGAAGTCACATATCTTCTCAAACCAGTCAAGCCCCAAACTCTGCTTTTTACTAGAAAACAGTGTGCTATTTTATTAAGTGCATCTGTATATGCATATATATGTTTCCTATAAAACTATTTTGATATATTAAACTACATATGCACAGCTATATACTGTAGACAGTATATAGTCTTGAGACATGGCTACTTCCAGTTATGCAAGTCTGATGATCTTCCACAGGTTGTGGAGCCTGGGGTCTTGACTTCTTTTTTCAATATTTAAGCAAACCAAAGGACTCATTACACAGGGAAAACCTCATTCTCTCAATTCCATAAAACTGAGTTGAAAGCCTCCCCATGCCATTTCTACTTGCGTTTTTCTCCTGTAATTTGTCTAGTTCCTGAATTCCAGAAAGAATCACATCACATGCAAAGAAAACCTGAAGGGAGCAGAGCAAAATTTGATTTCATCTTGGAAGGGCTGCCCCCTTCAAAAACCACAGAGAACATGCCAGTGCTGTGAAGCTGATGTGGTCAAAGCCTGTGCCTCTTAGTGGAAAAAGCTGAACTACTTCAGAGAGCTCAAACCATCCATAAAGCACCACCAGGGGACATAGTCAGAGGAATAGTTTTAAACTTGAACCATCCAATTAGTTTAAATACATTATTAACATCAGAAACCACAGCTAAATGCATCAATAATCTAAACCTTATCTAGATATAACAAGACAAATGCTGTCAGCTTCATTTGCTGAGGGCTAGATGAGTTCAGTGGGAGATACAACTGCATCCTGAAGGCCTCAGTGAAGAACATCCACAGAATTCCAAGTAAGCACTTGGAAGGACAACAGAGACTGTCCCATTTCATCACAGAATGAAAATAATAGAAAGTTTCAAACCTAGCAACTAAATCCTTCGGATCTAAAATCTATAACTGGCCTTTCCGTATACATCTCTGTTCTTTACCTTGCCCCCATCCTGCTGTGAAATGTGCAATAATTGCACAGCAGATGACTCTTGTTTTCTAAGAACATGACATGGCCATTATTAATGTGGCCTGGTATTAGTCTGTTTTCCTTTTCATCTTTATCAGACATCTATATCTCTCTGAGAGGTCTTGTTTACATAAAACAGTGCACTGGGATGCATGGTGCCTAATGAGTTTCTGTATAACCAGAACAGGGTGAGTAAAGTACACTACTCTTTCTAATTATGAATCATTTGACTGTGTTAAGAGAAAGAGTACTTCAGCAAATGCTGCCAGAAACCTTCTTTCCAGTTTTTTTTTATTGCTATAAAGAACAGCCATAAATTATGAGTTAGGACAATGTTGCTTTGGCTCCAAGCAGAAGCAATAGGAAGAGAAAAACCCCTGGCTGTGCTCGTATTTCATGCTCTCTAATCAGTGAGTGGTTCCCTCCTACATTTGCAAGGCTCTGCCGAGGACGGTATAATGAAGTCGGTCAAACACTGGTCCAGAGGGTCTGACCGTACTCTCAGGGGATCCTAAGAGCACTACTCAGCTTCAGATTCACATTTTCCCTTGGATGCTGATGAGCCTCAGGTGCACACTTGTCCATCTGACACCTCTTGCTTTCTATCAAAAGAAAACCCAGGTGAGGGGCAGCAGTGGAGCTGTGGTGTGCTAGTGCTCTGTCCTGCAGTCCACCACAGAGCTTGCTGGCCTCACAGACACACAGGCAATCTGTGACATTTCAATGGCCCTTGGCAACTTACTGCACACTCCAAAAACTGAGGATTTGGTGTAGGAGCAAGGCATGCTCGCTCTGTCATCCACACACCTACCAGTATAGGGAGAGATGCAGCAAAACTAGCTGGCTCTATGCCCTGAGCAAACAGCACAGTTTCCACAAAAACCGACGTCAGAGGACACAATTTTTAGTTGCTAAGTGTTGCCAATCTAATTATAAATGACTGAGTTCTTCCCATAAGTAAGGCAAACAATTGCAATGTTTGTTACTGCTGATTCCCTTGAGTGAGCACTGCATAGCACAACCACAGGCTATCTTGTGCAAGCTTCTATGAAGCCCCAACACAAAAGCATACCAGAGGTTGGAGGGGCAGAAACAAGGTCCCATAGCACATAGCTCTTCAACACTACTCTAGGCCATCTCACTGGGACAAAAAGCATCATGTTTCCCAAGAGAGTGGCAGGAGCAGCAGGAAAACAGAGGGCATGAAGTTGCTTTGAGGCTGCCTTCATCTCCCTCTACCCTCCTTTTTCTTCCCCTACCCTGGGCTGCATCCCACAGGAGAGCCAGCCAGGTTCTGCGGGATCTCTGATGGAGTCCAGCACTACTAGGATGGCCAGGGGCATACTTTTTTGTATATTTTGCGATACAGTAAAATGAATGTGTCAGATTAGTCAAAATTGGCACCCTCAGCCCAGAAGCCCAAATTGGATTTAACAGTGAATAAGAATAGCGATATCATCCAGCAAATAATGGAAAGCCAACTTGCCTGAACCAGAAAATTATTTCAGAGTATTATGCTGATACTTACTTTGGGGTAACAGAAAGCTGTCATTGCAAGTCAGCAATAAACTTTGCTTTTGTCATCAAAATAAAGTAGGAAGTTTCTCACATTCTAAATTTTTACATGACTGTTAGGTAAGATATTCCTTCCTCCAGCAGAATTTCCTGTTAAAAATCAAAGCCTTGGCTAGATATGAGAACGAGGTAGGTAAACTCTCCTGAATTCCCATTTAACTTTGGATCATTATGCCCTTGTTAGGAGGTTAGATTGTTGGCAGTATCATAGGTCGTGCTACATCTAAGCACTCTGGAGCAAGAGACATATTAAAAGATGTCTGAACAAATAAGGGTCAATAGCAGAGAAAGAGTTAACTCAGTCATCTGTGAGGGAATTAAAAAGCTCAGTGCTTTAGGAAATATCTTTGGATCTGCTTATAAGTGTAATTTGGCCAGGACACTGTCAATCCCAAGCTACAGCAGTTTTTTAATGTTAATTATTTTGGTTTATTTTTACATACACCATCTTTTTGAGATTAAAAAGGTAATTATTAAAATTTAACAATATCTAAGTTCTTTCCCTGTCACAAGACTGATACTTTGCAAACATGCAGGATTACAAGGCATGATAAATGCTCGATAAAATAAAAACATGTATGCTTTTTATGTATATGTTTCTATTTTATCAAGATATATATTTTATCAATTACAGATTAAAACTGGTACTACTGGTACTACATATTGCCTTGCAACTAAGAGCGTCAGTACAGAGCAGATAATTCTTGATATTCTAACTGAGGAACATAAAATTGGAAGTTTCCTCACCAAAAAAACAAACAAACAAACAAAAAAACCCAACCGAACAAACAACAAAAAACCCTAAACAAACAAAAAACCCAAATCAAACCAAAATAAAAACATTTAGAGGGGTTGGAGCTCTCAAGGACATCAGTCCAAAAGAATGGGAGAAAAAATGCCTAAAATTGCTACAGAAAGTCAGAGCTGATGTAGGGGGAAAAGAAGCAAAACAGCAAAGGGTTCAGGGTTAAAAAAAAAGTCTTTAAAAAAATCAGAAGATTTTTGGAAACCCAAAGTAGTAAAGGAAATATAATAAATAGTAAAAATAAAGAAAGAAATGGTCTTTCTTTTTCTAACCTAGAGAAACTCTTATTCTGAGTATGAGCTGACGCTTGCGGAGCAGGAGAAGGCAGTGTCTTTTTTTATTTAGCTAATAGTTGAATTCAAAAGCAACTAGAAGAGAAAAATCGAAAAGCAACTAGAAGAGAAAATCCAAGTATGTTGGGTGCTTCATGTGTTCATTTTAGATTCAAATGGTCCCAAGCAGTGCACTGCCCATTTCAGTACAGGGGAAAAAAAAATCTTAGACTTTCTAGTCAAATAGGATATTTATTTCTGCACCACACAGTCTGATTATTATGGATCTGCTCCCACAGGCTACATGCAACCCCTTCCTTAAGACTATTTCCTATAGCTCCATAATCCACAACGCTGTTCCACATATTAGCAGGCTAATCACTGCCCTACTTTTAAAAATGCAAAAAGTCTTTGACATGCTGCATAATGGTACTTCCCAAACAGTCCATAAACCTGTCTAGCAGATTCCTCCTCCATTTTCTCACTTACTGTTATCTTGCTAAGTATCTTGTATTATAGAGTTCAATTTAGGTTGCAATCTTTGGGCCAGAGGCCATGTAAATCACCTATGGTTCCACACAAATATTAACTAACAGCGAAATCTGACTTGGGAGCCATAAAATGTTTTCCAGACTTTAAGAAAAAGTCTCAAACTTTTAGGCATTCCTCGATGGACAACTGAAAGACAGTAATCCACAGGTTATTGAATAAGTGAGAATAAAAGGTGAGGGAAAAGGAAAGTTTTTCAGAGCCTTCCTGAGCATTTTTTCTACATTGCACAAGTAAGTTTTCAAGCTATAAATTTAAGTTCCTGATCACATGGATATATATCAGTAACTCAGTTCCCAGCTTCTTTATGAAACTAAAACTTTAAGTTGTGGTTCTGCTGAAGTCAAAGATAGTTTTATACTGTCAAACTGGGAAGGTTTTTTGTCTAAGAAATGTCGGACTCCCACAAAGGATTGCCACCATGAATTCTAACATTCAAACACTGAACTTGGCACCCCTTTCACAGTTGCCTTCCTTTACATAATTAGGCTCTATAGGACATTCACATCTATCTGATAATATATTACATTACAAAAAGTGCTAAAAGTCCAAATTTTACCATTGCCTTCGAAGAGCTGTGGCAGGGAAGAAGCAAACTGAAGCAAGGAATGTGCATACAATAAAAGCATTGAGAACCTAAGGAGGAGGAAGTCACTTACATTCCTGTATCACCATGCAGTACCTCAGTGCCCAGTCATAGGAAATAAGGTTCAGGTGAACCAAAAGAAAAAAATGAGGTCATTCTATCTAGAACAAAACATTTGACTGGGGAAAAGAAATACTTTCTGGGGTATCCAGACACCTGTTTTATCCATAATGCAAGAAAAACTTGCTCTAGAAACTTAAGAAGGCATAAGAACAATAAAAGAAATCACAGAAGTTAGTTTTCAGACAGACTTGTGGACATGTGCAATATGTTTTCACTTCAGTCAGCTTCATCCAAAATTTTTCCCTGGCATGAAAAAAAGATGACATTCAGAGATGTGTCTTATAGGTCCAGGGCAGTATGCAATGGTGATCTGCAGCTGTGGCATGAACCAAAGCTCAACCAAAGGATGAGGTTAGGAGTCTTGCCTCAGCTTTATTTTGCGTTTCAGTCAGTTAGAGAGTCATCTACCCACAACCCAAGTGTGAGTTACACTACATATACAACCATCATTTTAAGCTGTCCTAGGGTCCTAAATTGCAAAGTCCAGATTTGGCTCTGAACTTTTTTTCCCCAAAATTCAGAGCTGTTCAGATGTGGAGTTAAATTTTGTCTGAAGCCTATGTAAAAGAGGTCAGTCCTGGTACACCACAAAGGCCTTGTGTCTCCCTGGGGAAAAATCCCACCCTTCAGACCGTAATACCCACAAAATCTGGGGAAGAGAACTGAGACAAGAGATGCCAAGCTCCCCTGATTTTGCCTCGTGGAGCTGGACATGAGCAAACTGCTCAGTCCTTGCTGTATGCTGCACTGAGTCAGGATAAGCCCAGTTTCCCATGACTTTTTACTGGCGTGCCAAAAACAAGCAGTGAAGGCTGACATAATGAAATGAGAGTATGGATTGGATAATTTACATCCTTCTGCTAGAGCACAAGTGACTTTATTAATAATGTGTCTTCTAGACTCAGCCCTTTGTCTAGGGCAGTTCAGCTTTACATAGTCCGATCCCACTTAAAACATTTTTTCATCAAAATGCAGTTAGGTTTATCAGCATGTGCTGCATAGATGCAAATCAAATAGTCTCTGTATAACAGGGTGTCTCACTCCTGAATTCCTTGCTGTGAGATGGAAGTCACCTATTAGCCCCAAACACATTCAAATATTCCAATATAAAATGTTCTCTTATTACCAACGAAATATGCAATAGTACCTCAGTAACACGCTATATGCTTGGGGTCTCCAGTGAGATAAGTGACAAATACAGATGTACCTTTTATTTTTCTTCTTAGCATTTTGAAATTGTCGTGGATATTTGGTTCATATAATGACACCCCTTAAAGACAAATAGTGGCCACAGAATACATCTCAGATACCAGGCCCCTAGAAAGGGGTGCGTGTATATGGTGCTCAAAGAGGTGAGCTCTGACGTTTAGCTCCATAACTCCTGCAAGTAACCCCAATTTTTATTTGCTCTGAAGAGCTGATACAGAGCCTTTGTTGTCTCTTTGTTGTAAGAGGCTGGGAATTTCCTGCAAAGCATGTAATATGCTTGAGGCATCAAGTTTTTTACATTTATTTGCCAAAAAAAGGTGTATTATTTGGCATTTTTCCATGGTGACTTAATTCAAGGGCTATGAACGAAATGGAGATGGAAATAGAAAACACCTTTCAGTTACAAAATGCCACTCACACACACTCTGAATCTTGATAGTGTAAGCCACAATAAGCACCATAAGAACCAAGATAAAACCCCAGAGAGATTCATAGCAGTTGACTGTAAGCATCATCAAGCTATGAACAGCAGAGCCTTTAGTTCAGTGGCCAATAAAATGGGGCCAAAGTGAGGAATAGTGGGGTTTGTCTCCATACTGTGATCCTGAGAGGAACCATATGAATGTGGCTTGTCTCAGCTTCTCTGTTGCAGGCAGAAGAAACATACCTGTCTCATCTTGGACTACAGAGTAGAATATAATACATAGTACCACAAAGTTATTTTATCTCAAGTCCTGTATTTAAAGTTTCCTATTGCTTTTTCTGGAGTTACAGAATTCCATAAAAGACCTCCTAAGAAAGGTTTCTGCCTTCCTTCATTATAAAGTGTGATGCCATGAGCCTTGAATTTTCAGGAAGGCAACAGAGGGGTGGCCACTTTATCTATGAACTAATCTAAAAGCTTGCCTTGCTTTTAACACAGAGGTGGCAGTACCATATACAGGAAAAGTAGTTTTGAGATCCCTAAATGAAACACTCTAGAACCAGGTCTGTCAGCTATTTTTTGGTTTGCCTGTGATTTTTTAATGATAAACTTGAGATACACCTGAAAGTATTAAGAGGGGTAGCAACTGAGGGTTTAGCTTTTTTTTTTCCCTTTCATCTTGCTCCTTTAAATGGATCCCATATATACGGGCCATTGTTATTACTAACAAATTCAAGAAAAGTCTTGGTCACAACCTCAATTCATGTATTAACAGGCCTAAACATTGCTAATCCAAATATTATGCTACCAGGATAACCTGAAGAATGCCATCAGTATGTTACAGAGTCACCTGTCCTCAGTCAGGCCAAATACAAAAGGCTCTATTCTTGGAGCCCTTCAAAGCCCCATTTCCTTTACCTTTTTAATTTATAAGTGGGGGAAGTTCATTTCTCTCCTTAGAAGGGCTACTTTTCCTAGACCACCAGAACAAATTGCTTTTGATTTTTGTAGCATCCTTGAGGCTGACATTGGGATATTTCACAGATGGGACTATGAAATATGAACAAGGTAAAGCTGAAATGATGATGTCCATCTACAATGATAAGATTGCATCACTATCAGTGAAGTAAATCCAAAAGGTAGGGTAATGCTAAACATGATGTAATCTTCATGCTCCTGGGATCTGCCTGTTTGATCTTTAAACTTCAGTGTTGTTCCCATGCTAATGATCACTTCATGGTCAGAACCATTTATTGGATTTGCATAAAGTAACATTAACTAACTGCTTCCAATCAGAAGAGGTTTGCTTTTTTTAAAAAACCTGTGCAGCGTAAAGAGTAGGGTGCTCTGACAACACTCCTTCACCCTGGAGAACCTGAATCCTCTTGTCTCTTCCCATCTTGTTTCTCAGATTGGGATTTCCTGCAAGGAATGTGAAACCTGCTAGCTGCTCAAGTCAGCTACATGGTCTGGTGAAATTTTTGCAGTCAAGTTTTCATTTCTGAAACCTCAAGCTAAGGTCAACAGCTCTAAGCGTCCTAAGACAGATACAATGCCAGTGGGGCAGTCAGAAGCAGATAGTAATTAATCTTCTGGAAAGCCAACATTTATCACATGGCTAGTGCCAGAATTTGTTTAAAAGTGATCCTTTAATGCAGATGTTGTCTGCAGATTTCCTTGAGGTAATGTATATGTAAGATTAAGTGATCACATGTGGCAATAGCTAGACTGATCATTAGCAAATAAGGGAAGAGCATCCTCATCCTTTCTGCAAACTAGTGATCTTCCAGTTGTCATTTTTGCTATATTGTCTTCATATAGGACATGCTATAGTACCTCATCATATACACAGGCATTTCAAAACCCTGATCATTATGCAGTTTTGTGGCAAAATGCTAAAGATTTTTAAATAAACTGCTGTTGTCATTGCCTTGACTTTCATTGTCTTGTATTTCATACAGCCAGCTGATGTTCAAATTTGTTTTGTGATTTTAATCTTCTCCCTTAGGCTTACCCACAAAACTCTACCACATACTTATTCAGCAAATTAACTAAATTATTTCCTTCCCGAAGAAAACCTTAGATCTTCATAGGGAAGGCTGATGGGTTTTGGCAGAAAAGTCTGGAATTATGGAGTCCCTGACTAACTACAAATCAGCTACAACTATGGATCAAGGAAGTCTGGATCCAAAGATGGCTATAGTGACACAAATTCTGAACTTGTTTATAATCTGTAGCTTCACTGACATCAGCTGAACTACCATCAGACTCCTCCAATGTCTCCTGTCCACAGTACACTTAGTTATACACACGTAACACAGTGGTTATTTTCAACACAAGCAATCCATTAGGTCAACTTCTTCCCTTTTTTGTCTATTAAAGATTATTAAAGATTATAAGCAATATATATTTCAGAGAAAAAACATTAATTCTTAATGGCTTCTAAAATATAAATTGAAGTTCATTACAACAAAAAACAGAACAAGGCAAATTCTCACTCAACATGTCAGGCTTTGAAGTGCTGTATTTAAGCAGTAAGTAACCCTTCCTACAGCTGTGAGGTGCAGCACATGAGTCAGTCTCAGACAGCCTTGGAAGAACAACACTTTGATAGTCAGACATAGTCATGCCAGTTGGCTGCCTGCCTTTCTTATAAGAATGCTTTCTGTCCCTCATTTCCTAGGCACAGCCTCACTGCTAGTCCCACTTACAAAACCTCAGCAAGAGAACCTATTTAATCCTCTAGAAATAATATTTACCCATACTGCCCTGAGGCCAAAGGTGCAGAACCTCTCAAGCTAAGATGATCCTTCCCCTATAATCCCCCTTCCCCTTTTCCTCAGGCTACTAACAGCTCTGGGTAGACCCTGTTGGACTTGAAGGTGCCCAGCTGAGCAGGCAGGGATCACCCTTCTTTTAGCAGTGGCAGGAGACCTACCTCACTGCAATCCATCCATCACACACAGGCAAGGGAAGAAGAGGAATGGGAGTGCTGAGGATCACAGAGCCCATGCGACCCCACACAGTGCTCATCTCAGTGCTGTTCCAGGGGCTCTTGGATGCAGGCTTGTGCTTTAACCCTAACTTTCAGTGCCTATTGCTCTCCAAACCTACACAACTACTGGGTGGCCTTTAAGGCAGATGCTGGAGAACATCCCCCATCTCATATCCCAGTGGAGAGACTGCCTTCCAGGGCAGGCTGTCTGCACCAGTGATGGGGATGATGAAGGAAAGGCTCTCTGTTTCCCTCATTTTTAATGTAGGGATTTGAGTGGGAGCTGAATCCTGTCAAGTGCTTCCTGTCCTGCACACACCCTTGTCAAAGAGCTCTTTGGAGAGTACAGAAAGAGGATTAATGCTAATAGCTATCTGCCTGTCACTTGAAAATCTCAAGCAGCACTTGCTGGATTTTCCTCATGAATCTCTAACACACAAAACTGTAAGGACACCTGAAATGAGACTTTGCAGGGAGCACACACAGCAAGTGACAAGGTAGATGAGTGACCCTGCAGGGGCGGGGTGTGGATTGTTGCCTATGCACCAGATGTGCTACAGCCTTTTGCAGTAGGAAGAAGGCACGCATTTGAAGTCATTTTGTCATCAAAGTAGGTTTACCCAATTCATTCCTTTCAGTCATGTGCTATAATTCATTCCACTATGCATTTTAGAAACAGTTCTCCTGGGACTGCATCCACTTAGCAGTGTTAGTAACATTGCTATCCAGACAGTCTTCCCCATCCAACACCAGCACTTAGACTTGCAACTGTGTACCAGACACTCAATTTTATGGATCAGGCTAACAGCTTCGTTGGTCACACTCTAACAAAGGGTCCAATCTTAATCCCATAGGAACCCTAAATAAGAGTGATTTCTGTGTTTTGCTTAAATAAATGTCATACCCTTGGAGATGCTGCATGTAATTCTTGGAACAAGGAAGCAGAAGAAAACATGCATAATGAATTTATAAGATGACCAAGAGCTCACCAGCCAATCATGCACATTAGCACACGTACTGGTTCCAGTCTGGATCAGCAGGAGGGGGCGTGGGCAAGACATTGTGTTATTCGATACCCTCTTATATCATTGCAAGGAGCAGGAGGGGCAGAAGGAGGGGACTCTCACTCTCTCGCTTCTGAGAAGACAGGCATCCCCTTCCAGTCAGGAAAAAAGTGGTGGAGTGAGTGATGGGCTGGTGCCTGCTGTGGTCACATCATATTGCTCCAGGTTTGGCTTAGTGAGCATTTTGCATTTAAATCACCCTTTGTTATTAATATTGTTGCTGTAACTGTTCATTTTCTTATCTCATTGCTGCTTCCAGTAAATTGCTCTTATTTCACCCCATGATCTTCACTTTGTGTGCCTCCAATTCTCAGCTCCATTTCTGGAGTGAGAAGAGGGAGGGAAAGGGGGGAAGCAAGTGAGCATTGTCCAGTTTAGGAGAGCCTCAGTTGGGGCACTGAACTGAGGAGCACTATTCCTAAACCATGATAGCAATGTGGCTCTCAAAGAATGAGGCCACACCAAGAGGCCCATGGATTACTGACATTATGGGAGGGAAGGGCACTCATTTGCAGTATCTTTCATTTTTTTACTTTGCTTGGTCAGGACAGGACTGTAAGTACATTCACGCTGACCGCTTTGAAGAACACCCTAACAACTCGGAAAGACAATCCTTTGGCTCCAGAGACAATTCCTCTACAAGTTGTACTCAGCTGGACTCTCTTATCTTTTCTTCCTTTTGCCATGCTCCTACTTCAGCTTCTGCACATTCTCCAGCTAACCCAAAGAAGCGGCCTTGCAAAATGCAAAGTGAGATCTGAAATTTGAGTTTATAGTCTCAGACTATTTGCCCTCTACTGACCATCCACATTAGTCAGGCTGCCAAGTACCCAGAATCTACTCCTTCTTTGACATGCTTCTGTCCTGTTGTGGGTTATCCCTGACAGGCAGCTGAGCCTCACACAGCCACTTGCTCACCCCCACAACCCCCAAGTGGGATGAGGGAGAGAATCAGAAAGGTAAGCATGAAAACCATGGGTTGAGATAAATAAAGTTTAGTAGGTAAAGCAAAGGCTGCACACACCAGCAAAGCAAAATAAGAAATTCACTCATTACTTCCCACCAGCAGGCAGATGTTCAGCCATCTCTAGGCAAGAAGGGCTCCATTAAACCTAACAGGTTTTTGGTAAGATGAACACTATCACTCCAAATGTACCCATTTTCTCCTTTCCCCAGCTTTTAATTGCTAACCATGATGATATACAGTATGGGATATCCCTTGGATTAGTTGGGGTCAACTGTACTGGCTATGTCCCCTCCCAGCTCCTTATGCACCCCCAGCCTCCTTGCTGGGGTGGGGTGAAGAGCCTTGACTCTGTATAAGCATATTGCTCAGCAATAACAAAAACATCCCTGGATTATCAACACTGTTTTGGTCACAGATCCAAATCATAGCCCCATACAAGCTTCTACAAAGAAAGTTAACTCTAGACCAGCTAGGCCCAATATACATCCTTTTCAATCGCAAAAGTGACATTTGTAAAAGAAAGGCTTGTATTATACCAACATCAAACAGTATCCCTGCATTTCATTTGGGATTTATTTAGGTTCTTGGGGAAGTTTGGTTTTGTCAGAGGAGGAGGGGGGGAGCGGTATGTTGTTTGGGGGGTTTGTAGGGGAGTTTTTGAACCTGGAAAAATAAGACTTCTTCTTCCTTTGGTCATACTGTTTGAAAGCAACAAAAAGGCCTGAAAGATACATGCTGAAGAATGCTAAGCAGAGTAAGTTTTCAAATAGAGAATCACCAGCCATTGAGGTTCCATGGCTTTTGCTTATCGTGCTTTATTCACCTGCATGAATTTTAACAAAGAAATGCAGGAATTTTCACAAAATTTGCATCTCTAAAAATCTCACTGTCAGCCAGACTAGGTGCCAGAAAGAAGCACGTGGATATATGACTAAGATACTGCTGAAAGCAAATGCTGCGTAAAGTAATCAATTGGGTATGAGGGCAAAAGAGTGTCCAAGTCTTAACTGTGAAAAAACCAGAATATTCCAGCTATGTCTCTGTAAAAACAAATAAAATGGCAGAGAGCAGAGAAACTGGCTGGGCTTATAGCTGTAAAGGCCAGCGTTCCCCGCCAGCCCCGGGCCTGCAGGCTTTACTCTAATGGCTTCATGCCCTCTAATTAAGGTCTCCAAGTACAATCCCTTTGAACAAATGTTTACATTTGTCTTGCTAATTCCCATTACTTAATAATCAGAGGCCCCTGCAGTTACCTCAACATGGGGAAGATGAACCAAAGACATAATTGTATCAGGGGATTTGACATTTAAATATCTGACTTACACAAAAGTGAACACCTGCAGATGTACGAAATGAGTGAGCAAAAGAGAGCACACTTTTAAACTCCAAGTAGAAGTCGGAAAACACAGCTGGTGGAATTATAAACTCAGGTGTGACATGGTAGTCTTGTATGACATTTCGTGCTTTTTGAAAATATCTTGCCCAATATTTCTTCAAAAACAATGAGCTTTCAGAAGAGAAGGAAAGTTGCCCTTTTCTTATGAGTCATTTTCTGTCTGTGCTGCTCTCCTTTCAGCAAGTTGTTAAACCTCATTTGGGTTATATTTAGCCAAATAAATGGGTGCAATAGCACTTCTCCATGTCACCAGAGTGCTGTAAATGAGCAGGCCCTTCAACAGATTTGAGTCAGTCAAACCTGGGGTAGGATGACTACAGAGGCACCTGGACAGCTGAGATAGATGCAGGAAAAGTCAAGCAGATGCCAACCAGCGAAAGATCTTCTTGTTCTGAATTACTTTTTTCTCTTGATAGAGCACATAAAGCTGTGCTTTTACGAGAAAGCATAGAACTACAGAGAAATATATAGGAATTGGTAACACTGGTTTGTTGAATTTTTTGTGGGTTCTTGTGATGCTGAGAGACATCATAAAAAAAAAAAATCTTGTTTTGCCTACAATGAAAAAAGAAAACCAAACTCAAAATCAAAGATAAAAGCAGAGGGGAAAGATGTAAGAAGCTAAAGAGGATGGAAAATGTGCCATGTCATTTCACGTGAGAGTCGAGGATATGGAAGTGCAGTGGAGACATGAAATGGCTCAGTCAGAGGTCTGTATCACAGCAGGTGTGGTAAGCACCAGTTTAGCTGAGGGCTAGCAGACCAAACTATGCAGAGTACTACAGCCAGCTGCCATTCTGTCCAGGACAGCCAATGTGAACATCACACAACCCCACCACCTGGTCATCAGCAAGGTGGAAAGACCCTCAGCCTTCCACCCAGTTAGGAGAACGAGGGTCCCAGCTCTTCTCCACAGCAGGCAGCATACTCTTACTTCCAGTCTACTAGATATGGCCAAACTACAATATTTTGTTCAAAATCATGATGCCCACTTATAACTTAACTTGTAATGGGCATTTACATTTTGCCTTCCTCCTATCTTATATATGACATACCTGCCTGGAGCAAGATTTTATGGACAAACATAAAATTTAGATAATGAAGGTTTATTGTAAAAATGCTGACACACTGTTACAAACGTGGGACAAACTGGCGCCACCAGAATTGAGTAGACAATTAAATGGGCAGTGGCTTGTTCAGTAGGACGGCCATTTGTATGTAACATTGAAGCCATTTCTCCACACCTCATGCTATCACTTTGTCCAGCCAGCTTTCACAAGTGCAGTAACCACTTTTTGCAGTAGCAGAAAGGAAATACTGGAACTCACACATTCTGCTCCACATGCTTCATGCCAGGAACCACATGCTCATCTTTACTAGAAACAGCCCAAGAAAAATGACTGTCAGTCCTTAGCCCTTGAATCACAAAATTTAATGAGTGCTTCCTCTAATTGCAACCTGCATTTGGGAAGCTACACCTCCACCTCTTTTCTGCTCTTTCTCCAAGCGACTCGTTTATATCTTCTCAGGGCAGTATTTCTCGATTCTGCTGCTTTCAGCAATGCCGACACCAGCACAGCTGCGCCTGCTTTGCCAGCTGTGACATGCTAGCAGTAATACCAAACTATTCCAGGTCCAAACACATGGATATCAAGGTGGGCTGTTATAGGTCTGCCAAGAAATCCAACTTTTATGTGCACAGCAGGAGCCACAGCTCCTGAGATATCAGGTAGCCAAGTGGCTTACAGCCCAGTGCTGGGCATGGGGAACATGCTTTATTCTGAAGCACTTGCTCTACTGGGTGAAGTACTCCATTAAAGCCTCTGCTGTCATTTACTAGGTCCAGTTCGCAACTCTTCCATCAAAGTCAGATGTCTGTCAGACAGTGATCCGTCTGACAGTCTTCTTAAAATAAAATCTGTAGTAGCTTTTTGAGGAGGCAAGTTTTTAAGTACTGAATCAACTATAAACAGCTGTATAGACTGATTTACTGATTGTTTGCTGGACGATCCAACAGACCTTGCTCTGCACAAATCCCCTTACTTTTATTACTGAAGTGAAAAGCAAAGGCAGGGAAAAATAAACTTACTGGCCTAAAACAACATCTTGCTTGACCTATATTTTCTTAAACCTTTTGATACAAAATCTGAATGGCAATGTTTTAAAGTTGTCTTAGAAGAAAACAAATTCTTTTATAAATATTTTTTGAACAACCAGACAAGACAAAAATAAACTCCTCGAATACCAATTGGCATCACTGAATTTCTGTTTTAATGCACACTAGTCAGTTCACCCAGTTCTGCAGGTGAGAGCTCATACATTTGCTATAAGCCTACATGCTTGCTTCCTCCAGACACTAACAAAGGCAAACTCAGTTTGCCCAGACACTGACATACAGTCTTTTTCCAGATAAGTGCTCTAGGGGTTCAAATAGCCAGCCATGCCTCAGTCTTAAGATGCTGGTTTGGTTTTGTTTGGTTTTTTGTTTGGTTGTTTTTTTCAAATGTCACTTCTGCATTTGCTTGCTTGTTCTTGAGGAACTCTACCTCCTCCTTTTGGCATTGCCCCTTGTTGCATCTTTTTCTATCACCCACTTTTCTCCAGCCCTCTGTACTGAATTAAACAGTATCATTATGCAGTAAACAGCCCAATAACCCAAGTCAGCATATGCTATTCAGAAGTTTACTGTGCAGCTCTAAATCTGTCACAGTCTTCACTGAAATGTCCTGAACTTTGCAAAAGTCTGAACCATGTGATAAAGATAAGACTTCAGCAGCAGTAGAAAAACCACCCCATTGGAGCTGAATACTCAACCAACAGTCAGAGACAAACTGTGAAAGGCATACAGGAAAAAAGACATCCAACTTTACTGGAAGGCACTGGGTCTATTTTATGCCTGTAAATCAAGCCATAGTGTGCACACACTTTAAGTCTGCTCACACTACATAGAGAGCAGCCATAAAGCCTAACCTGCTTCTGGCTAGGAAGTCCAAGCTCTTCAGTCCCCCTGGCCAGAACATCTGGGCACAGCTACTGTAGAGTACATGACAAATAGGACAGCAACATAACACAGCCTGCCCACCGGGAAATGTAATCATGGGAGAAATCCTTCCTTTTTCTCTCCTTTGCTCATTAGCAATGAAGGAGGATTATTGACAACTCCCATCATAAGAATAATACAAAACATTTTGTTATTGATCATTAGATGAAAAAAAATCCTCTCTTTAATGTGACCAGCGAGTCTGACAGAATTTAGACAGAATGTGGCAAGAAAAACAAGATGCAATCCACACCTATGTTGTGCTTGGGGGTGCTACACAGGTTACACTGGGAGCTATATTAGCATATGACCTACATTTTAAAATTAATTTTGTTCTCAAGTTAGTGTTCAGGGTTTTTACTCCTGCAGGCAATTGGTGTTATTGTATGTGTATTAATATATCAGCTCCACCATGTGTTTCCCCTCCCCTCCAGCGTTTGTCAGGGAGGTTTTAAGTAGCAGGGGGAGGGTCTTCTCATAATCAAGGTCCAAGCATTGCTGACTCTCCTGTTCTGCACACTGCAACACTCATGTCAGCAAAGCAGCAGTAACAACTGATGAGTGTTCACATGGGACCACTCAAAGCTCCAAGGACAAAGAATAATCTGTATTGGAAATAGAGGAGGAGGAAGAAACTAAATGAGAAGGCTGAGCCAGTTAAGGTTTGCAAGGCAAAAAAAAAAGAGGCTATAAAAAAATCAAAAGGAGAAAAGAAAAACCAAGTTGATTGGAGTTGGAGGAGAGTTAGAAGAAAGGTTTCAGCAAGTCTTTGAAAGAGGTAAACCACAAATTTTGAGAGAAAGTTGATATGAATAGCTGAAATTATTAAATACTAGGTGTATTTTTGAAATTGTCTAATAAGAAACAACTTTGCATAAGTGCGAAGTAGTATTTGATTTCTGTTCAGTTATTTTACAGGCAAGGTTACATAGGGAAATGCTACAGGCTGGGATAACATTTATTGACATAAATAAATGGTTTGGGGGATTATGACATCAAGAAAATTAGACAACCTCTAAAGAGCACTTGGGAAGCATGAAAATTTCAGGAGGAAAAGGCAGATACACTAATTTTGAAACAAAGACTGAGTGATTATAGCAACAGTCGCCCATCAGAACACTTAAAAATTACTTTGTGATTTGAGACACTGAGGAAAAAAATTACAGGAATCAATACTGGTGACCAGTCCTCAGAGACAACATCATACTCACTAGATCAGTACTTCATAGGACATTACAGCAGCTAATACAAACTGAAATAGAACATTTGCACAACAACTAAATCTTTTCTCTGGAGAAGAACCCTTCCCTATCTGGAAAACTATACTCCATCTACTACTTTTCATGGCACCCTGTAGTATTTGCATTACCTGTAAACAGCTTTAGAAAGCTCAGGTTCCTCATGTTGTTGGAATTACTATGTCAGGTATGTTAACATTTTGAAACTATCCTACATGACATCCTTGTCACTAAAATGCAGACATGGATTTGACAGGTGGACCTTATCCATCCGGTGGATAAGGAATTGGCTGTATGGCAGTTGGGGTCAACAGCTCAATGTCCAAGTGAAGAGAAGTGACTAGTGGTGTTCCTCAGGGATCAGTATCAGGACCGGCACTGTTTAACATATTTGTCTGCAACACTGACAGTCAAATTTGAGTGCACCGTCAATGACGGTGCCAATGACACCAAGGTGTGTGGTGCAGCCAACACACTGAAGGGAAGGGACCTTGACAGGCTTGAGAGGCGGGTCCATGCAAGCTCACGAAGTTCAACAAGGTTGAGTATGAGGTCCTGGACCTGAACTGGGGCAATCCCAAGCACAAATAAAGGCTGGACAGAGAATGCGTTGAGAGCAGCTCCAAGGAGAAGGACTTAGGGGTTTTGGTTGACAGGAAGCTCAACATCACCTAGCAATGCACAATTGCAGCTTAGAAAGCCAACCATGTCCTGGGCTGCATCAAAAGCAGCCTGACCACCAGGTTGAGGGAGGTGATTCTGTCCCTCCACTCTCATGAGATCCCATGCAGAATACCAAGTTCAGCTCTGGGGCCCCCAACATAAGAAGGATGTGGACCTGTCAGTACAAGTCCAGAGGAGGCCACGAAGACAATCAGAGGGCTGAAGCTTCTCTGCTATGTGGACAGACAGAGTTGGGGTTGTTCAGCTTGCAGAAGAGAAGGTTCTGGGAAGACCTCATAGCAGTTCTCCAGTATCTGAACTACAAGGCAACTGGAAAGAGACTTATTACAAAGGCATGTAGTGATTGGACAGGGTGCATGAAACAGGGTAGGTTTAGATTAGGTACTAGGAAAAAAGTCTTTCCTGTGAGAGTAGTGAGACACTGGAACAGGTTGCCCAGCAAAGGTGTGGATGTCCCACCCCTGGAAGTGTTCAAGGCCAGGCTGGATGGGGTTCTGAGTAACCTGGTCTAGTGAAAGGTGTCCCTGCCCAACTGGAACAACTTTAAGGTCCCTTCCAACCCAAACCATTTTATGACTGTCTTCTTGTTTTCATTTTTATTTGGTAGTAGCTTTGAGCAGAAGTGGTCTGGTTAGTGTGTCTAATTCAGTGAGCCCTATCTGACGCAAGTAACCTCTAGTTTTCATTTGAACTCATCTCTGAGTCCCTAGCGAAGCATTTTCGAGCAGGTGAAGGACGGTTTCGGAGCTGGCCTCTAGATGCTGTTTGCCTGGAAGTCAGTGTTCTCACCTGAGACTTCTGTGAAAATGGCTTGCATTCCTGGTTGCCCTGCTGGGATAAGGACTTTTCACTTCATTGTCTTCTTGTGAACTAGACAGACGTAAGGAGTTCAGTGAATTAGGGACAGTCTCATCTACAAAAACCTGAACAGAATAGGTAATGATGCTGTTTGCAGGCTGTTTCTTGCAAAGTTAAGTCAAAGAAAAAGATTAGCTTGAATTTGCAAATTTACACTACAGTTTTTCTCTCCGTGGATGGAATAGACACAAGTGTTAATATTCTATTAGCATGAATACTGAAGTTAGTAGCTGGACTACATTCAAGGTGGACAATTTGTTGATACAAATTTACACTATATTTGTGATGTCTACTGCAGAACACCTTCCTCATCATGTGGCCAGATGTGTACTACTCACAATTAAAGGTATTCTCTGGGTCCCACCTCAATCATTCCCTAGACAGAGACAGTAAGGGCTGTCATGTAACTCAGATCAGGCAGCCTAATACAGAAGCACATGCTCCATTATATGACACCACATGTGATCCTCATTTGAATGGTGCTGTCATCTTGTTCAGAGAGCAGAGGCCGATCCCTTTGCTTGTATGACAGGAGGGGATTTGCACAGTACTAAAGCTAGGGCAACAGGGAAAGACAAGCATGGTCAGGAGACTGCTCAACAGGAAGCTCTGGCAAGTCATACCCACCACCCCACAGGCATTGGGATGATTTCTTCAGTCTACACAACAGTCTCAAAGTTGGGATGCCCTCTTGATCTAAATTGTAGAATTTATCTTCATTCTTTTCTTGCCTTTTCTTTTTCCTACAATAAAGCTTGAATAATCTCCATACCTCTCATGAGAATTGTGGGTATTCTTTAATTTTCTTTTCTCAGTTTGCATAACTTCAAGATAAATTTAACAAGAAACTCCTTCTGTAATGCCCTCAGGATAAAAACAAGAAAAGTGAAGTTTAAAAGTAAATGAAAGATGACAGCTAAATCTTTAAAATCATAGAAACACTAATCTCTGTTAACTACAGCATCTCCAGATCACGAGTTCACTGATCAGACCATACTATTTGTCCTTCTAGGTAGAGAGACGTATTTTGAAAAGCTCCAGTGAGAGCCAGCAGCACTGTACTTATAGGAAATAATTAAAATAACTGTAATCACGACCAAGAAACACCATTTAATTAAAGGCAAGGATTCTTTGTCAGTGTCTCACTACAGCTCTCTATGGATGTGATTTTTCAGAAGCACTGAAATTTCAGAGGGAATAAAGTAATTCTGGTCATCTTCTTTGTCAAGCTTCCAATTCATGAGAAAGGCTGACTATATACAAGTATATCTAGTTCTCAGAGGGATTTTTATGTCATTAAATTCAGTCCCTTTTTCCAGAAGTCAAATGCATAGTGCAACTTTTTACAGATATGTACTGAAACCAGTGGCAGGTACAGGTGTCCTTCAGCAGTAATAGAGAAGACATCTGCTACCATGTGGTGATGCCAGGTCACACTCAGTCAACTCAGCAAGCACCTAGTCCCAAAGAAACGAGAAGGTGAAGCTCCACTCTGAAAATGCTCCTTGGAAGGTTTGAAACAAATGCCTGTTTCTGCTTTTAAATGTCATGCTCAGCAATGCAAACCAAAACAAGCAACGCTCCTACTCTCACCCATTATCACGGCTGTGCTTGTCAAAAGACGATCACTATCATTTGTATATGGGAAGCCAGAGGAGCATTAAATAAATTCAAGCTTAGGGCTCTCTTTTTTGCAAGATAACATCAGATATTAGCCACCATTTCTTGCCTCATCATATGCTGATCTAGTCAGTAATCAGGATTTTAATTACAGAAATCTGTCCCTGGGTATTTTCTTGCATAACTACTAAAAGGCATGAGCACACTGAACTTGGGCTAGAGTAGAGATATGTGTTACAGACAAAATCCAAATCAGGATAAGGTTTTCAGACTCTCCAAAGTTCATGTGTGCTGAGATCCATGGTTTTATTTCAGGCTGTTTAAAAATATGGTTCTGTAGCTTCCTTTTTACTCTGACCCTGAAAGGAGTTTTGGTAATTGGAGACATGCATATATCTACATAGGCAGACATTTGCCAGCATTATATGAAAGGAGATGTTTATGTTGGCAGTTTGCAAAGTGATGGCTCTCACCTTTGAAAGCTTGTTGCAGGGAAACCTGGTGAAGGATCTGACCTGTGACCTTCAATTCCTGACAGGACAACTTCAAGCAGTTCAGAAGTCTGGTTACTTCTGATAAACACTCTCCAATTTAATGGTTTAATAACCTCTGTTTGGTGAGCCTTCAGCCTGAACCAGGCAACTCCTTGGGTTCAGGCCCTCTCACAGGGTTCAGCATTTTCCCATTCACGCTTCCAGTCCCAAAGAGAACCAAAAAGACCCTGACATTATAAAGATAAAAATTACAGATAAACTCAGCTCTGTTGCAGGGGGAGCACTGGCAGGGGCTTCATTCTTGTTCAAGCATAAGGATCTTGCAAATCTCTCTACAGTACCTATGTTCCTATCTCTTCAAGGTACTGGTTTTTACAGTGGTACATGGGCAGCAGCTACTTAGTTTTTAGCAGGGTATCCAAAAACAGAACTTGACTATGGGTTTTGAGAAGTGAAATTCTCTACCTGATATTTTGTCATACTACATGAGGATGGCAAAACACACCATCTGTTTCACATACTGCCCACGGGAAACCACTACTGTTCCCAAGTTTCAGCACCAGTTAAAATGATGCTGCCAAAAAGAAGCACCTGCTTGCTTCTTTTATTTCTATGCCATAAGTGGATGCCATACTGAGTCATTTCCTTTCACATTAAGTACATTAACTTACATTAATTTTTAATGTTTAATATTTTATTGTTAACTTACATTAGTTTTTCCACACTTACCATGAAAAAAAAATTAAATAATGTTTGCTAAGGCTGGAGCCAAAACTGTTACAGTCCTTGAGACACATGAGGTTCACTAGCATCCCACGTGAGCAGCTGACAGCACAGGAAAAGCTTGGAACAGAGTTAGACTATGACTGATCAGTCAAAAAAAAACATGTGATGGGACACAAGCATCAAGCCCTTCCCACTGCAGAAAAATTAGTTCAGTTTAACTTCTTTATTAGCCAGATTTTACTGCCAAATACAATATACAGACTAAATTAAGATCTTTAACAAGGTAGTTAAACATTACCAAAACCCTGGAACTGAATTAAGATTAAAAGATAGATTTGAGCGATATGGGGAGGAAAAGGCAGACAGTGATGCTTAATAGACAAATATCCATGGAGGCAACTGAGGAACAGAGCTGGCCAACTTCTGTTTTTGTGATATAGCTTGGTGAGCTTGGAAGGCAGAAAATTGTGGCACAGGGAAAACAAAAGTTCCCAAGCTAACTTTTCTTTGTTATTTGAAATCTTTTACACTTTATTAGCTTCCATTATTTCTCTCCTCAGTGTTAGGTCCCATCTCCTCCAGTAGTTTCACAAATAGGAATTTTTCAGGTCTTAATATCTTTAGGAGGGATGTTCCAGATGCTGTAATTCCAAAACTCAAAAATTTGAAGGAGATAGGTTTCTAGTCTAGGTTGTCTGAATCTCTCCTCTGAGGAGTCTATCTCTGCATTCACTACAGAGAGATTAAGCTCCTAATCAACACAATTCCAGTGCCTGAAGCCAGATGATGCAAAGCCTCCCTGCTTCAGCACCACTCCTGTTCCCTTTAGCGCATCCTGTGCACAACACTCTACACGCCAACTTGGAAGGTCACAAGGAAGACTTCCAGTTCACATCCAAAGACAAGATTTAGAGCAATGCTGAGCACTTGCCAACTTAAATCTCCGAAGGCAGGGCAGAGGGACTGCTGGAGATAATTCAAAGACAAAATTCTAAGCAAAGTCTTTCACAGCAATACTGTGCTGATGCAACCACATCTTTCGAAACTGACTGGTGTCTCCACTTCCATTCTGCTAGAGCCAAGCAGTAAGCAAGGCAGAAAACACAGCTCCCTTCAAAGCCAACTCCTCTGCAGTAAAGCAGAACTCATACAAAAAGTTGACAGCCTTGGGTTGCTTTTAATTTTTATAATATACAGCTTGCCCTAGTTTATACATGCTGCAGCATTAGACAATTAGACATGCTGAAGTATCATTATTCGCCTGACTTGCAGCTGAACATCTTCTGTCTCTGCTCCCCTTCTCTCCCCTGAGTGTGGACAATTATCCTCGTTTTTGCAACTCTCACAGAATAGCTGCCCCACAATGATAATTAGCCCACTGTTCGCTTGTTTTAATAGCTGTGTTTTCTAAATCAAAAATGGCATTATTTCTCATCAATCTTATTTGCAAATTTTTGCCTAGAGTATTTCTTTCAATTGTTTTTCCTCTATTTTCACATCTTTGTAAGGAAAGGACTTAATTGAAGTTAAGATTGCCAAATTTAAGCTCACAAGCTAGGTATATTATAGAATTATGATTTTTTTTTTAAATCACTAACCTTTTGGAGAAAGTGTCAAAAAGCAGGGGAAAGAAAAGGGGGTTGGGGAAAAAGCAACAGCTGCAAATACTTTATAAAGCAACCCTACTATAAGGTTTACAGCTTTTTCCCAAGACATAGAAACAATGCTTCCCCTGTGACCTTGAGTAAAATTAATATAACGGAAGTATTGCTAACCACCAGACACTTGTAAAATGTCTAAGTGTTGATGAACTTTGCCAGAGAGACAGCACATGTAAAACTGCACAATATTTAGTAAAACATTGAAATGCAGTACATATAGAGCACTTGAGAATGGACGTTGGAAAACATTTTCTTTAAGTTATTTTAAATTATATGCTACTTCTAGGCAAAGTTAGTATCCCGTAATTATGACAACAAATCAAGTCATGTGATCATGTACTCCTATTTATTTACAATATCAGATAATGTTGGAGACTTCTAAAATTGCTTGCTGGGACCAGTTTTTGTCTAAACCTACTGCATTAGTTACCATTAATACTGCTCTGTAGCACCCAAATGGCAAGAAAAATAGCCACTTTTGAAAAATGCCTAAAAATGACACTACTTTAACATCCATCATCTCGCTTCCTTGAAGCCCTAAGGAGTTCTTGTGTAGTCCTTTGGAGGCTTAGAATAGCTATCACTAATAGTAGATATGCTCTATTTTTAGATCTACCTGCTTGTGACATATAGCTTCCTAAAATTAGTTTCAGTTTATCCATAAATTTTTTTCTTCTTTGAACAGCATGAATTTGTAGTAGAAAGGTAGGTAGGAGAAAGAAGAAAACACTCAGGCTACAATTTCTTAGCTACCTTCTTAGGTTCTTTTCTGAAGATTTTCAGGTAAGTTTCATGAACTGCATTGATGTAACTGCAAAAGCAAAGCAAATAAAAAAAAAACCACCTAGGTGTAATTTATCACATGAAGTTTACTATGCCAAACACTGGAATCCATGGAGCATTAAAACAGAGAAATTACTTAGCCTACAAATTTAGTATTTTTTCCTAGACATTGAATAATATTAACTAGCAACTCCTCATGCTAGGCTGAACATAATCACTGTATGTAGTTTCTGACATGACCTATGTATTAAGGCTCTATCACTTCTGAGGATCAGTATCCCTGAAACTGGACACACATTTCCAAATTGCCCGAAGTAGAAAGAGCAAAGAGTAGTTCAGCATATCCAGCCCAGGCAGCTTCAAGTTCTGCTCAGGGTCCTTGCAAATACTACAGAACTGGATTAAACTATGGATTTATTCGCAAAGTTCACAGCTTTCCTGTCTCAAGGAAGACTGAATAGCTCATGCTCCCTGTATAGCTCAAGAAGTAGTATCTCCTCAGGCAAAAGTTGGTGAGTTTGCTGCAACTGAGCTTAATATTTCAGAGCCTCCTTATTTCTTTATTTTATCCACCCAGGCAGGACACAGTAGTACTGGGAGTTGAAACCTGCAGGGTTTTCTTCTCTAAGTTGAACAACTGTGTTACATTCAAGATCTGCTATATTTTTACTAACACTTGCTCAGTAGAAGAATCCCATTTGAGCAGAGATATGGTCAGCAAGGGTGTATTTTTCACCAAATAAAGCCATAAAAATTTCAAACCGTGGGCTAATATGGCCAAACTCAGAAAACTGCAACAATTAGTTAAAAAAAAAAAAAAAAACAAAACAAAAAAAAACAAACAAAAACAGTCAGGTGCATCACCATTGCAATTACCCACAAAGCATCAGGAGTTACATGGCAATCTCTTGAGTCATTCCCAGTTTCTGGAAGCTCAACACAGTGCTGCACTCCCACTTGCAGATTCTCGGGGGGGGGAGGCAGACAGTTGTGGTGGGGAGCCCAGCAGGCTGCCCTTCTGTCTGTGCTGTTACCTCTCCTGTGTGGACTTCCTGCAGCATAAGGGAACAGGACGTTCATCATTACTCAGCCACTATCTGCAGCCAAAACATCAGATGGCAATGAGATAGAGAGGAGTTACTATTCTCTTCCAACCCTTTTTTTTTTTTTTTCAGCAAGATGGAGGCAACATTCAAGACACGAGATGAAAGAAAAGGTGACCATAGCAGAGTGAAATTTCAGTCTGTAGATCCAGGTGGCCAAACGTAGCTGAAGTTTTCACAGACAGACAGTCTCACAGATGCTGTAGGCCCTATTCTTGAACACCCTTTGAGAGCCAAATATCAGAAAAGCTACATTTGTCTGCAACAGTGGTCATTCTTTGAGGAAAGATATACTTTCATATTTAGTCACACCACAGAATAAAAATAGGCAGACAAGAAAGGAATATCATGTAGAAGAAAAAACCTAATAGCCCATCAAATTGAAACACTGTTTCAAAGTCCCACATCGCTGAAGATCATGATTAAAGAAAAAAGCCTCTTCTGACCCAACTTTTCCCTAAGGATAAGAGTAGCCTGTTCATGAAACTGTTTAGTTGCCATAGGGGGTTAGTAACAGAGTTTAACTTAAGGATTATTTCGCAAGAAAGCTTGGTTCAAAAGGCCGAGACAGCAAAACAAACTGATGATGTTATTGCAACATGACTCATGTGAACATGCACCAGTATTAACAGAACTCTTCATCCCCAAAATTAAGCTGCAGGAAGATAACCAAAGATCCAGCAGCTTGAACCCTGTATTCTTCCAACACTACACAACTTCCCTGACCACTTAACATGATCTGGATGGGTACTTTTCAAATCTCAATCTCCACCTGTCAGATGAGAGGGCAGCCTTTGTTCTTCCAGGTTCACAGACCTCTGAATATTCACACACGCTCACAGCCAGGGAATCAGAGCATCCATGATGGCCTGTTTACCTGACACCATAGCCTACTTCACAAAAATGGACTGGTCCTAATTAGTACAAAGATAATAAAAAAATAAATTTACAAGAATTGTGTCAAGTCCAGGTTTACATTTGCCCAGACTGGGCATTTGAGAGGAGTGCACTAACAGACACAAGAGAACTTTCTGAGTACCTGATTTGTTCCTTTACACCTTTTCTATCTTTAAGTGTTATTCTTAGACCAATTTTAAGTATCCCAGACTGTCTTCTGCACTTCTGGATTGTAATCAATCTTATTTAGAGCTATCTCTAGCAAGTCTGTCCCACATAGCAGCATCAACAAACCTGGGGACAATGTGGCTTTTCCATATTCTTGAGAAGCTAGAAGCAACTTTAGGTGCTTTTAGGAATCATTTTAGGAAAACCATCCCACAAACACACAGTAAGAGCAGAAAGTCTCTATATGGCTCTCAGTTGTGCCATTTGGCTCATATTCAATATTTTTCCCATATTTCTCAATGGATACTATACGTTTATCAAGCATAAAAGGAATAATTATTAGAATTCTTGTGTGTTAGAATTTTATGTATATACAAAAGTACATATTAATTAAATAGAAAAATTAGCACTAAGCACATACTATATATAGCATAATAAAATATTTCACTACTGAATTGCAATGGATATTAATAAAGATAGAGCTTTAGAGAGCATTTAGCCATTGATAAATAATGCAATTAATCATGTGCATGTGAATTTGAAGAATAGAGAAATATTATCCCTTTATATTCTGTAACACTGGCAGACTTAGGTTAAATATAATTTCAAAATGTTTCTTAGCTGAATCTAGTATCCCACTCTTTTGAGGAAAGTTGTTGGATCCCACTTAAAAGGCCAATAATCCTGCAAAGAGCAAGACCACATTACCACAAACAACTAAGAAACACTCCAACAATGAATTATTAGACATTTACCAACGGGCCTGAAGTGTTCAAAAATAAGTTAGCATTATTTTATAGTAATTGCTGGATATGTTGCTGTTTAAATCACACACTAAGCATGAGAGAACAACTCCCAGCAAGAAAAGTCTCTTGGGAGAAGCTCCAAAGCCCTCACCACAGAAAGACATTTCAGGATCTGTCCCTTACATGTTGACGTTATCCCAGGACTTGGATTACAGGAATAACTGTAATAACAGGTTGGCAACAAAACAGGGAGGACAGGGGAAGGTCTTAACTGCAGCCCCCCTGAAACTTTCATTTCTTTTCTCACAACAGTGAAAGCAAACCATTTCACTGGGCACAAAACACGTTTTCAGTACTAAACGTTTCATTTGCAGGCACTTGGAGGAGAATCAAGTGAAAAGGGCCAGATGCACAAAACTGCAGAAGGCCACTGCCTGTCCCACTTACAAGTGGATAGAGCACTCACTCTGTCTCAAATCCCTTCTCTGCCCCAGAGGGCAGGAATACTCATCATGTACACAGGAATATGTTGGCTAGAGGCCCTTAATGGCAGTTGGAGTACAGGAGGTGGGAACCTAGAAAGGCAGTGCTGGTGGTTACTGTATAGTCTGATATAAATTGGGAACAAATTCACAGAGGCAAAGACCAGAATCTCCATTCTGTCACCCCCAGCAGTGGGGGTGGTTACCTCTGACACACATAGCTTGCAGCTTTCCCCAAATTACAAATTTCATATCTAAAATACTTAGCTACCAGTTGAGTAACCTGCAGAATCTGATATTTTTCCCCAGCCAGGGGTCAGGACAGTTCCCTCAGAAATAGAAGTTCATGATTGTAGACTTCACTACATCCTCTTAGCATCAAGAGGGAGGACTGAGGGGTGCCCTTGCTTATCTTCTTGCCTCCTCCTGCCTGCAACTAGCAGGGTGCTGGAAGGTGGCAGCTGTAGGTTCACAGCCCCATTTCCTACACCAAACAAGATGACTGAGAGCAACGCTTTCCAAGAGTGGCCCACTGCTTTCTGAGAGCAGCCCTCCCCTTACCACCTACCCCCACTGCCACCCTGACCACCACTTTCTTCTTCCATACATCCTGTCTACCCAAAAAGTCCATTATAAGTGGAATAACAAACTTCATCTAAGATATCAAAAACTTCTAACTTGAGGGAAATATGGCTTTTCCTCTTCATTTTCTCCAGTCTGCTTCTGTTGCTCCCTTCTTTGAATGGGCAATTAATTTGGAGGCAAACTCAGGCCAAGGTAACCTGCAGGCCTGCCCTCAGAGAAGGTGATGCCCACACTCTAACAAGCAAACTGGCTGAAGACCTGCCTGCTTGTGCCATTATCCCAGACTGCTGAGGTATTCTGCTACTGTTCTCATGGGAGAAGAGGGATCAGACTCCCCTTCCTACACTTGGAAGATTAAGCCTTGAAGATAGACTGTTGTGTTGTGTTACTGAAAATACCAGCTTTCCAACTGTATCACTCACTACACTAATGTGTTCCTGCTTTGGCATTCCAGAACAGCTTCTGTGACCCTCCCTCAGCACGC